>NC_136433.1:377000690-378283190 GCF_052849685.1 Lactuca virosa | reverse complement strand
CATGACATACTCCAAGTATGCAAACTATGTTTTTCTATGATCCTTACTTTGTGAAGTAGATCAATTGAACATGATTCCAATGATGCTCATTTCCCACTCCCAAATCCTTACCGTAAATGTAAGAATATCAAATTCTTGTCATTTATTGTAATCTGTTAGATTTTAAACTCATATGCATTGATCCTCTTGCAATGACTATGCACAGAAGTCACAAAGACCTGGCAACAGACATTGCAAAGTATTCCAGTGGTGATCAATTCCATGGAAACGAAGTCTCACATTCAAAGTACATTCCTTTGAATATCCTTCTTGCATAAAAGTTTCTAACTTTCTCATAGATTCTTAAAATCCAACTCCTAATATGGAAAACATTTCCATATTCCTATTTTTACTATCACTTCTGAAGAAGAGCTACCTCTTTTCAGAATATGTCAATATGACCCTTTCCAAAATTTAACATCATACTTCCAACTGTCCATGAGAAACCAATCTTAGGTAAACTTCAGATTGTTCTCGACAATTGCTTAATCATTTCAGTCATATCCGGTTCTATTCCTTTATCCCTCTTAATGCTCTAGGCATTTTGAAAATTTAGAACGGATAAATATTATAACACATGTGATCGACCCTATACCCGAAGCATATGGGACACGATTCATGATGTCTCACATAAAGACATGATACTAGATCAGTCTTTTGCTATAATATTTTTTTTATTTGCCATGTTTTCAAAAATCGACTATGAAGAGGGACGTCGTAATCATAATCGAAATTTGAGAACGCAATATATATAGAATTCCCTTATATTGAACCATTCCAACATAAAATTCATATATATATATATATATATATATATATATATATATATATATATATATATATATATTCTTGACTAAAGATGATTAAAATCTCAATCCAAACTTTTAGGATTTGAAATGAAGTATAATTTCCTCTCCCTTAATTATAGGAAAACAACCTTTCCCAAGCGAAACTTTTGTTTTCTATAATTAACAATACTTATCATAATTGATTATGCTCCCACTAGCATAATAATTATTTAGCATAACAATTATGCTCCCACTAGCTTTGACATATACTCAGAAATCAACTTCTAGAAATCAATACTTTATTGACTTGCATCACCAAAGTTTAGACTTCTGATACGAGATGCTTCGACAAAACTTTATCTAAGCTTCTTAGACTCATACATCTTTTCTTAGATAGCTCACATGTGTGTCTAAACAATTATGAAGAGGGATGCCGTAATCATAATGTTTAGATCTTTTTGCCATTTCTCACAAGTCCATGTTAGTGTGCCGGTTAACCACACACGCTCCACTAACGACTTTGAGAATGCAAATATCACAATTGCTATCTACTTAAAATCTACTTAGTGAAAGCGTTTCCTCACCATCATTTTCATGAATCGGAAAGAAACCTTATGACACTTAGATTTTATGGTGTATGTGTTCCTATCCATGTGAATTTGTCAAAACCATAATCACAAGACAAGGTTAGTGACAAACTCAAACTCATATGAATTGAACTTGTTCAATCTTGATTTCTTGCCTCTTGGTAGCACAAGGGCCCACCATTGCTTCAAATTTGTTATGCACACAATTGAGAACTCACAGAACTCATATACATAGTCAACTTTACCGGAATAGGCACATAAACAAGAATTATGTCAACACGATAGGTTACAAACCTCAAGTCGTGTGCAAGCGATAAACAATAGGTTTTATCCTTGATTAGTTCTTGAAACTTTCAAGAACTTTAAGACTCCCACTGTCCTGTTGACATATAAGTTTCTCTTTGTCAAGAACCATTCCTTGACAAACAAACAAATATTCAAGAGTTAGTGCGGATTCTTATCAAGATATACACTTCACACAATTGGTCTCAGTTGGTCTTTGTTTTATCCAAGACAACACAACTTACCAATTTCAAATGTTCAAGAGTAGAAAACATTTTACTCTACATTTGATAAGTGTTTTAAACCCTTCTTAATGTCACTCAAGGTTACCATCTTGGAGTATAATTCCAAGAATTGTTTTGGAATGAAGTATGATTCATCTTCTTGATTATAACCATTCCAACAATTCTTGAATCCTCTTCTTAGCCATACATATGCACTAAGATGTCCTTAGAGAATCAAATTGTGATATGGTTCCATATGATCGGTTTTGAGCATTCTAACACTTCCTAAGTGTACATGCAACCCTAATAACCTTGAATCTATGTTTTCTCTATATACATGCAAATTTCTTTTTCAAGGTTGTTTCCTAACTAGCATGGCATGGGGATTACATAAAACATAAAAACTAGTAGAAATACATACCTTGTTGTTGCTTGGATTCCTTCAAGACTTTGTGAGCCTAGCACCCCAAATGTTGTGCCTCAAATGCTTCACACAACACCACAAGACTTGGAATAACTTGAGAGAATACTTCTAGCACTCAAAATCAGTTATGCCCTCTCTAGTAACACTAGGTTACGATTTTGCTAGCCATAGGGTTCCTTTTATAGTGTTGTCACAATTAGGGTTTACACATGAATGCCCTTAATTGTCATGACTCTTGATTTCTCATGACCCATGGGTTTGTAACTCCCATGGACTATCCATGGAGCTCCATATGGTTATAACCAAACCCATAAACCATGGATCATTAATCCACCATAAAAGAATTGATGATTGTCATAATCAACCCTATATATTTAATTAGTCTCACTTTGATCACTAGATTAATACTAGATTAATACTTGATCAATACTAATTAAATAATACTATTATTAATATATTAGAACTTATAATATATTAATAATCATAAGTGCCTTATTCTCTCATTTAGTCTATCCAAGTATTGCAATGCCATGCAACCCAAATGGACCATGCCGGGTCGGGTCAAGTACATACCAAATAAAGTTATGGACTTAGACACTATATCCAACACCATAATCATTAAGAGGATCATAAAACATGATACTAAAGTACTCTCCCATATTTTCAGATTTGAGAAACTTTAATCTTTCTGCCTAATTTGATTCTTCCCATTCGCCCTGCCATACATTGAAACTTTTCCAATGTTTCAAAATTGTACTTCAACTTGTAAGTACAACCATATTTACTAAACTTTAGTAAATCACGACGAATAGTCTTATCGATCTTTGTGGTGGACTTTGACCTGCACACATCCAGTGTACCCGACCCTTTAGTCTTTCAACTAACTCACATATACATGTGGTCAGGGAATTAGTCTTAACATTCCAAAAATGAAAATTCTTATTCATTACACAATACAACCTGCATGATTCCAAGTTTCGGTCCAATTGAAAGTTGGGTGATGAGAATCTTTCCTTATTTGGTAAATTTAGACACTACCACAGATGAAAGAATCAATTTCATTATTGCTAGAAACATACAAACATTAACTTTCCATAAATGCCATTCAAAGGAGATATAAAATAAAGTAAAACAAAAAAATTTATTTATTTATAAAATGCAGAAAAACTTTTTCCTTACAATGCAACTTTAAATGGAAGCTATACTATTACATATTTCCTAGCAATCTATCATAACTCCTAAGTAGTAGCTCAAGAATCCGATCTTCGAACCATGCGATTGAAATCCATCTTCGCGATCAGATTCAACATACTATTCTTTTTAAGCTTCCTTCCCTTTGCTTGATCCTGCAAAACATTAAAATGCAACCCAATCACATCATGTATTAAGAATCAACAATTAGGAACTTAACAGAGTTAGATTGTAAGGTCCTTGAAACAGGATCTTAACCAGTGATCAAGCAATGTAACAATCAAATAAGATGAGAATTGAGTAGAAGAATAATGAATCAAAGCTTGCACACGTTTGTATTCATAAAACGTCTGGTACAACTCTGACAATGACCGTAAACTCTGTGGATCATCAACCACAACAACAGACACAGACTGATCCTATATATAGGGGAATAGACATGACCACAAACTGGACTTGGTCGTAAACAGGTTTACGACCGTAAACTTGTTTACGACTGTAAAAACACTCTTGGCCGTAAACATACCAAAACACTTCTATTACAAAACTCAAAGTACAAATGACCTATACATCCAAAAGCTTAGCCCAAACCACAACTTGGACCCTTCAATCTCCCCCTTGGTTTGGGGCTAGCTGTGACTCAGTCCTTCTCAATTACAAGTACATCGGACCCTCCCATTGCCCTTTGCCACATCTCCTTTGAAATAATCTCGACAACCATTGTTGTGTACTCTTTAGCAGCAGGCTCGAAAATATCTTCAGCTACCTTGATCTGATGTAGGGCCAGATGATGAATATCCCACTTCCCAAATTTAAGTAGGTCTTGTTTGTCATACAGGCGGAAGCAGCCATCTTGGAACTTGATAACAGAAGACGCAGTAGTTTCATCATAGACCCAGTAATGCATGTTTGTGAGAGATCTATCACTGAAGGTCTGCAGCACTGGAATTTGTCTGACTTGATTGGTTGGCGGCCACATGACAGTCTGAAAGGGCTTATTGGTCTTGGGATCCAGCATGTTAGGGAAGTGTTTGATGAAAGACTCAGCAGTCTTCATGCCAGTGAATCCCTTCTTTACTTGATCCTCCAAGAATAGCTTGAAATGCGTAGCCCGTGGATCGCCTGATGGATTGGCAAAAGGAGCACTGGACAATTCTGAGAGATCAACCCTTGTCCAGGAATTGAAGTCATGGAAATCGTTGTAATACTCCATATTTTTGCTTTTGCGTTTTACAATCCACATGTTCAGCCTATCATGAAAGCCCCATGAAACAATTCTCGTTCTATCACCGTACCTGTGACCTAATTTTTTCTGTTCAAGATCAGTGACGGTGATAGTGGGTTTATTTCCAGGCGCATTCTAATCAGAGGTTTTCTTGAAAAGAAGTTGCTTTTTCTTGTCAGAAGCTGCTAACATGGCACGCTTGAGTGCAACAACGCTTGGTGCTTGAGCTTGTTCCTTATCGCAGCGATCGACAATCGTAGTTCTTCTTTGAGTAGGTGGGTCAACAGGGGGGTCTTGAACTTGTTGATCAGAAGACTGGCCAGTGTTGAAATGTTGAACTGAAGACTTGAATTTGTCGCCAAATTCTTCTGCCAGCTTCTTCTTAAGATCAAAATAACTTGCAGTCAAGGATCCCAGATGGGTTTGCAGATCCCAAATTTGCTGAGTTTTTAGAGTTTTATCCGCTTCAAGATCTACAACCTGGATTTTAAGTTGGGCCTTTTCAGCTTCAAGATCAGCCACCCGGATATCAAGCTCAATATTCTTGTGATTAAGCACGCTGATTTCCTTTTGAAGTCCAGTTATGGTGGGATCATCCTCTTTTGAGTGGCCTTCCTCAATAAATATTCCCTTAGCTCGGGAGGAAGGCACCGAGCTTTGTTAGTGTGCCAAATGTGGAGCAAGCCTCTCAGAGGCAACATCATGATAGGGCCTAAGAGGAGATGATCCTGAAGGAACTGATGAACCACCAGCTTCATAAAAGGTTCTCGGTCCTTCATGGGATGGAGTAGGTGAAGTAGCAATAGAAGTAGATATTTGTGGATTCGACAAGCCTTGAGATAGTTCTGGCACAAGAACACCCGATCTAGGATCAAGTCTTCTCCTCTTCAATGAAGGCGAGGAAGTCTGAGTTGTCAGTGGTTCACTCACTGTTGGCTCAATAGTAGGAGGAACATTCTTAGAGGGAGGAATCTCTGAAGATGTCTCCATAGGAGTTGAAGTTTCAGCCATTTGTTTTGGAGAAGGAGGCGTAGTCTCAAGAACGTCTTCTGACCCCCTTATCTTCGTTGTTGGATGAGCAACATCATGGATAGTGTCAAAGAAAGAGTCAAGATCCTCATTTGATAATAAGTTTGCATTGCCTCCAAGATTAAAAGGAATATCATCCTTGTAAAAGCCCGAAAGATCAAAATCCTCAAAGGAATCATTTTCTTTGTTCTTTGTCGGATCCTCTGATTGTCCCTTGTTGAAATCACTCTCAACATTTACAGAGTGTAAATCATGCTCTTCAGCTACCATCGCAACAGGAGTAGCTTCAACATCTTCGTGATCGGAAACCGGAATAACATCGTCTTCAGAAAAAATATCATCTTCAGAGGACACACGTTCAGATGAAACATGAGACTCAGATGCCTCACAAGAATCGGCAAACAAGCCAAACTTCACCAAGGGAAACTTTCCTTGAAAAATAACTTTTCCCTTTCTGTTTTGCTTCATTAACCCGACGGTGTTCGGCCCAAGAGACTTCATGTCAAGGACTTCTCCATCTTTAGCCATATCGGGAAATTGTTCATCAATAAACACTTGAATGAACCTAGGGTACAACAAGAACTTGTCCCTAGTTTTTCCTTTGATGATTGAAATCAGTTCTTTGAGAATAAACTTTGAGAAGTTTTAATTCTGTCCCGCAGTCAGAGCGATGATGGCACCAGTGTTTCTTAGAGAAATCTCATCTGCGCCAGACTTTCTTCCGGAAATACAGCTCACGAAGACATGAGCTAAGAATCTCCAGAACGGTGGCAGCAACTTCTTTATAGTTGGAGGAAAGACACCTTCATATCCCATTTTGACAAGAAATTCTTTAACTTGGGAAATCTCGATCTCAGAGGAAAAGGGTGATTGATCGTCAATTTTGAGCGTACTTCTGATGAACTGTTCAGTGATGATGATTTTGCAGTTTTTGACTGAAGCCTCAACAGAAACAACTCCATCATTTCCTTTCTTCACCTTTGCTGACCGCCAGAATTCCTTGATCAAGCCTTGATAGATGTTTGGATTAATGGTCAGAGCAGTAGACAAGCAACACTCTCGCAGTCCATGCATCATTGACTTGAATTCTACGTGAGCAGCCGAAGGATCAGCGAAGAGGATAGCCAGGTTGTGACTGTCAGCAAACTTGAACTCTGCAATTTCAATCTGCACTAAAACAAGCCAAATGAGAAAACAATATATTTAAACATTTAAAATTGATTTTTTACTCATGTTTGCAATTCAAATTGGCTTTTAAGTAAAACACACGAAGAAAAATCAATTTTATTGACCAAAAGGGAGTTCACGGCCGTAAACAGCCTGGCCGTAAACAGCCTGATCGTAAACAGCCTGGCCGTAGGCAGCCTGGCCATAAACAGCCTGGCCGTAAACGGTCTGGCCGTAAACGCCGACAGTTGATTTTTCATCGATTAAACCTTGAAAACTTGTCGATTTGATGCGAAAATAGCATATTCCTTGTCGGAATCAACATACCTTTGAAGCTATCAGATCAATTTCACTATTTTTCACAAAAAGTTTTTAGAGACAGAGAGAGAATCTGGAGAGTTTGCGACCAGGAAGTTGAAAATGAGAAGTAAACAGGGGTTCACGGCTGTTTCTTCTTTTTATACTTGGTCCAAAAATATTAATGGGCCGAAATCCACAATGATAAAGTCCAATACCCGAAAACCTTTATAAAAATAAAACATTTTGAGGACAAAAATAGAGTAAAAGAAAGAAAATTAAAGAAGAATAAAATAAAATAATTTCTAAAACTAAACTTTTTTTTTTTTAAAAAAAAAATTATCAAACATTTTATCAAAATAAAAAAAATAAAAATAAAAATAAAAATAAAATTGAAATTCACTCAAAATTTAAAAAAAAATCTAACACTAAAAATATATTTGAGACACTGGGATCAATGTTATTAGACAGCCTTACTCCGCTTATCGGTATTTCTACCTTCATGTCTATGTCTGGTCGATCGCCGGTATTGTGGTTCACTTAAACACGAAAGATTGTGACAACTTTAGGATATACTATAAGTGACAAGACATTAGATCCTATGAACTTAGATAATTTTCCTAAAAGACCATTCAGCTGATGACGACCAAGAATATTGTTGTCCACCTAAATTGAGAAGTGAGATCTACAGACAACCTATAAATGTTCAATTTTAATTGTATTAGAACGTGTTTCCCGCTTCCTGATATACCCCAGTAATCAAGTTCTTCCAGAATACTCCTTACATCAGATGAGCAGACAATTATTAAGGAAGAAGTCAGATTTTAGAATGCATATGTTGTACACTCAGGTCGGATCTCTTCCAATCACACAGAGAGTGAAACATATGACTAAGTAGTGTTTAGAGGGATTGAGAAGTAGAAGGTTGCATATGTTGTGTACCAGGTCAGATTATTAATCACGCAAAGGCGACAACATATGGCTAACAGGTAGAAAGAACAGCATAGAGGAAGATGCAGAGACACAGAGTTGCATATGTTATAGACCAGGTCGGATCTTTCGATCAAACAGAGGAGGTAACATATGACTGACAGTAAGAAAGAAAGAAAATAACTTTCTACAGACCTAATTTATCGGAATTCCCCAGTCGCCCCGTCAATTCCGAAATTAAGGACAAAGTCCGCACATCGAGGAAAAGTTAATCCCTAGTTCTAGGTACAAGTCATTTAGTGTATCCGCAGATTCCCATGTATATCTCTCTGCTCAACCTACCCAAGCGTCGTATTGTCAGACTAAATGGAACTATCTAGGTCAAGATTTGTCAAGTCTCTAAACTCCTTAAGTTCATCTGATCCTAGTCAAGTCCATTTTAAACCCCTTCATGCCTACCAGCACAGCGAACACAGAGCACATACAATTCGACTTTGGCACCTTACACAGATTCAGATTGTCTGTTATCACATGATTATATCACTTCCCAGCACATCACCTACAAACAAAAACGATTAACAACATATTTTTAATTTTCTGATTTTCTAATGTTTTTCTGGGTTTTTGGAATATTTTCAGAAAAAAAAATAAAAACAAAAATTACACAATCACAGAATATATGGGTTTCTAAGTAATTCAATCCATAATCCAACAGCTGATGTTGGATCCATATAACTTGAGAACAACAAGCAGAGACAACAACATATTCCTCTTTTGCTGTTGAGGTTGAGACGGTGTGCTATTTCTTGCACTGCCAAGACACTAGCCGGTCACCTAGGAATTGACACCCTCCGGACGTAGATTTCCTGTCAAGCTCACAGCCTCCATAATTACTGTCAGGAAATGCATATAAATCAAATTCAGAATTTTTCGGATACCAAAGACCCAATTTTGGGCTGCCTTTGAGGTACCGAAAGATTCTTTTGACAGCAATAAGATGTGAAGGTTTAGGATTAGCCTGATAACGTGCGCATTGACAAATTGCAAACATGATGTCTGGACGACTTGCAGTTAGATACATCAACGAACCGATCATTGATCTGTAGTGAGTTTGATCTACGGATTCGCCATCAGTTTCTGGAGTCAGCAGGGGTCTTTCTGCCATTGGCGTCAAAGCAGGGTTTGCGTCTTGAAACCCAAACTTCTCAAGTATATCGACCACATACTTTGCTTGATGGATCAGGATTCCGGTTGATCTTTGTTGGACCTGAAGCCCCAAAAACATGGTCATTTCGCCTAACGAGCTCATCTCGAACCTCTTTTTCATCACTCCTTCGAACTCTGTGCAACGTTGTGGATTTGTAGACCCGAAGATAATGTCGTCAACATAGATCTGAACTAGAATCTGATCATTACCCATATGCTTGATGAATAAAGTTTGATCGATAGTGCCGCGAGAATATCCATTTTGATCAAGTGCTTTGTGAGAGTTGCATACCACGCTCGAGGAGCTTGATGTAACCCATACAATGCCTTGTCCAACTTGTAGACATGATTGGGAAACTTCGAATTAATAAACCCAGGAGGTTGATCAACATAGATTTCTTTCTTCACCTTGCCATACAAGAAAGCTGTCTTGACATCCATCTGATAAACAGTGAAGTTCATGTAGGAAGTGTATGCAAGGAAGATATGGATAGCCTCCAAGCGAGCCACCGGAGCTAAACCTCAGTGTAGTCAAGACCCTCGTTTGGTCTAAACCCATGAACCACCAATCTCGCCTTATTATGCACTATTACTCCAGAATCATCCTGCTTATTGCGGTATACCCAACGAGTGTCAAGAGACTTTTTGCCCTTAGGAAGTTCAACCAGCGTCCAAACTCCGAGCTTTTCAAATTGATTTAACTCTTCGTGCATAGAGTCTACCTAGCTGGGCTCATTTAAATCCATTTCAACGTTCTTTGGCTCTATTTGAGAGATAAAGCAAGAATAGAGACATGTATTAACATCTCCACTCTGGCTTCTTGTTCGAACACCATCACCCAGCTGGCCAATGACATTATCGATCGGATGATCGCGTTGAATGCATGAAGGTATCTACTGGCTAAGGACATTGAGTGAAACAGGAAGATTGTGAATGTTGATAACTCCATCATTTTCTGAATGATCCACTTCATATGAACTTGTCTCATTAGTAGGATCTGCCACAAACTCATTTGCAATTTGCTCAGGAAAGAGAAGTTCCATAAAAGTTTGAGTAACGACGGAAGCATCTCTGGTCATGAACTCTCTTTCATCAGGAGTAAGAGGTGTAGCATCAGCATCTGGAGCATGTTGTTGACTAGGAGATTCTGGACAAGTGATTGGAACAGATGACTCCACCGAAGGAATTGCAAAAGAAACTATCGACGGTCTGTAAACAACGTCTTCGTCTTCGTCTTCAGGTACAATCTTCGAACCAGAAGTAGAACCAGATAAATTATCTGAACACACATTGAATGATTTGAATAAAGATGTGTAATCAAACAGCCAATCAGGACCCACTCTAGCATCTGTTTCATTCTCCTCCAGCCAGCGCACATCGAAGGATTCTACAATTTGCTTTGTTCTTTTGTTGTAGACCCTATATGCAGTGCGAGCAGCATACCCCACAAAAAAACAGTTATTAGCTTTGGCATTAAACTTCGGGTTGGACTCCAGGTGAAGAAGGGTACAAGGGCAGCCAAATACACGGAAGTGGCTGACAGATGGCTTGTGACCGTATAGAATTTCGTACGGAGTTTTCATCTGGGCTTTGTTGATCAAAACACGATTTTGAACATAACATGCTGTGTTGATCGCCTCAGCCCAAAAGAAAACTCGTAACTTGGAGTCACACAACATCGTCCTTGCAGCGTCTTGCAGCGTTCGATTCCTCCGTTCAGCAACACCGTTTTGTTGAGGCGTGCGAACTGAACTGTATTGACGCACAATTCCCTTTTCTGCGCAAAAGTGATCAAGAACCACATTCTTGAATTCTGTTCCATTATCAGTTCGAAGCGCCTTCACCCGGTTATTTGTTTGGTTCTCTATCATTACAATGAATTTCTTGATCAGATCAGATACCCCAGCTTTGTTGGATAAGAAGAAAACCCACATGAAATGCGAGAAGTCATCAATCACAACTAGACGGTATGAATTTCTATTGATGCTTCGGACATTGACCGGACCAAATAAATCCATGTGCAACAATTGGAGCACCTGGCTGATTGAATTGATCTGTTTTGGCAGGTGTGGTTTCCTGTGATGCTTTCCTTGGGCACATGACACACACTTTTCATTTTTAGCAAGACGATTCAGATTCTTAGCGTTCGCATGACCGAGTGGTCGGTGCCACAACATAGAATTTTGTTCTGAGACTTTTGAAAAGAGGCAGGTGACTTGCTCAGGGATGTTTCTATTCATGTCGATGATGTATGCATTTCCATCCTGCTATAATTTAACAAGAATCCACTCATCCGGGATGACAATGCCTGGCTTTAAGACCAGACACTCTTTATCAGTAAAATGCGTTCAATAACCCTTGTCGCAAATCTGAGAGACGCTTAACTAGGTGTACTTTAACTCGGGAGTATAGTTGACGTTCTCGAAACTCAGCACTCCGTTTGTCACAGTTCCTCTCTGAGTGATTTTCTGCCTTCACCACCCGCAAAGGAAATGAATCCCCCATTAAAAGTCTGAATATCGGTCAATTGGGAGATGTCACCTGTCATATGCCGGGAACAGCCGCTGTCGACATACCATGGTCTGATGATATTCCTCCGCAACTGTCCCTGCAAAATGAGCGGGATCATTTAGATTTGGAAACCCAACTCATTTCTTTCCTGGGTGGACCCTTAACATTCACTGATTTATATTTTAATCCTTTTGATTTGGAATCATCATGTAAAAGATTTTCAGAGGATGACGATGATTGGTTGGAAGTTAATTCGGGCACCCACTGGTATTTAGCTTTCTCAAAAATCACGGGTGATTTTGAAGCATTTTTCTTTTCAGTTTGCTTTGAGCATTCGGATTTTCTGCCAGAAGTGGTTGAAGATCCAGATTCACTCTTTGACGAAACCGACCTTGGCTTAGCCGAGCTCGATTTTGGCAAACGGTTTGTGACTTTGTTATTGAAAACCTGTTTGTTCTTTTGAAAAACTACCCTTTTCTTGTTTTGATTAGCCTTCCAATCATCATCTCGAGGACGAGATCTCGAGGACGAGATCTCGAGGACTTTCTAGTTAAAGACCTTCCTAAAGACTCGTTCTCTCCTCTTTGAGATGAAAAATGCACAAATACCCTATTGGGACAATTCCTAGCGATTTGACCGACAGTACCATAGTTAAAACAAATTTGCTTTTTGTTATTGTAACTGGTACTGCCTTTGTCTGATTTACTTTCTTTACTGACACCCTTACTTTTTCCACAAGAACATGTGCAAGAATCAGATTGCGTGATAGGTGAGGGTGAATCCGGTTGTGTGATTGGTGAAGTAGACGTGCTTGAAACAGAAACATCAAATTCAGGAACATCAGAATTATCAAACAAATCATCAAATATGTCAAAAAATTTAAATCAACATGATCCAATGCAGAAGTATCACAAGATGTCTCATTGATTTTAACATCAGAAACAAAATAGTCATTTTTTGAAACCAAAACATCAGGTTCAGAAACATTTTTATTTTCAGAAACACATCCTTCTGCTTCTTGCTTTGAGTGACTTAAGGATTGATCTGCATGGGAAGTAGAAACATTTGAATTTTCAACATTAATACTACCTCCTGACACAAATCCATATTTCAGAAATGGCTCTCTGTCAATTTCCTCTTTTGTCAAAGGATTATTAGTATAAGTATGATTAAAAGGAGGAGGCACTTTATCATACCCTAAACCCTTTGACTGATTATTTTTGAATTGCAAATTAGTTTCTATCATGGATGCAACTACTTCACTTGACACATCAAATTTTCTAAAAGTGAAATATGCATTTTCAAATTGGTTTTTTTCAATGTGTCAAGCTCAACAGTTACCTCAGCAAGTTGTTCAGTCACATATCTATAATGCGCACTCTTAGTACTATACTCTTCCGGAAGTTTTCTAAAGTCTTTGGTTTTTGTTTCTAATTCAGCCTTCAGCGGTTTCTGTCCTTTTCTAAGTTGATACCCTTCGTATCTCAAGTCCTCGTTCTCTCTACGTAATTATTATATATGTTCAAGAAGATTTTTAACTTTATCAATACATGTTTGAGAACAAGAAGACTGACTTACCTCATTCTTTTCAGCTTCTGTAGTAGAAGATACCACGAAAGCAAACTGCAACTCCATCATCTCTTCTTCAGGGTCAACTTCAGCTTCTTCCATAGGAGTATCATTGATTTGAGCCAAGTGAGCATTTTCAGGTCCTGAAATATTCAGTTACTGAATCTGGTCCTCCCAGTCAAAGGACTGAGCAACCACTGCTAGATAAGCAGTCTCACTGTTGACAGCAGCAATTCCGCGACCATTTCCCACTGGAACCATTGTTCGATCACTACTTACTCTTCTGTCTAGTTTGGGACACTCACGAGCAAAATGATCCGGCTCGTGACAGTTGTAGCAACGCAACTTTCCCTTGTTAAACCTTACTTTCTTATCCGTATTCATTCCCCAGTTATTCTTTCCTGTCTTCTTAGCAAATTGCTTTGCCCTGAACACTACCATAGCTATCTTCCAAGTAATGTCCATTTCTTCCACATCCTCTGGATGGATTTGATCCAGGTCAGCAAATGAGAGTTGAGGTGGAAGCTCTCTAGCTACAAAAGCATTGTAGCAGTTGACAAGTCCAGTGGCAAGAGCTAAATTTTCATCGTTTTCTTTGGAATGGGGAGCAGGAATCATAACTGGTGCATTTGAGGAGGAAACAACTTGAGGGACAACGAAAGACTGACTTTGTGGATGAGAAACAGATGCTGAGGCAACAAAGGGTGCAACGGATGGAGTAATGAAGGTTTGATTCTAAGGTTGTTGTACAGCAAAAGCTTGACTTGGAGAGGAGGTAAAGGATGAAAAGGCGTTGTTCGAAGAAATCCAAAGATTTGTAGTCGAGTAGGAATTCACATGATTAATCTCTCGTTGCTTGTCATCAAGATCACATGCTTTGATGATTGCCATTGTTTCAGCAAGACTAAGACGATTGAGATCTTTTGTCTTCTTGATAACAGCTACATTCATATCCCACGACTTCGGAAGTGAATTCAGCAACTTTTTGTTTATCTCAGACTTAGTCAAGTAAATCCCAGCTGTGTGCATCTCAGTAGTGAGAGCAGTAAATCGCTGCAACTGAGCTTCCAGGGTTTCTCCAACGATATAATTGAACATGTTGAATTTTTTTCCTAACATATCCTTACGGCTTTCCTTCATATCTTCATTTCCCTCATAGACCTCAATCATAGCTTCCCACAGTGCTTTGGCTGAAGTGTATTCTCTGAAGCCTTGAGCAATATCGGGTGATCAAGCCATAGTCAAAGTAGCCAATGCTCTTTCTTGTTCTTCAACCTTTTCTAAATCCTCATCAGTGTAATCAGCGTATAACTTGTCAATTACTTGTCCAGTTGGAAGATTCGTAGTGATTCTGACTGGTCCTTTGAGAATGCTTCTCTAAACCTTGAAATCTTTCATTTTGATGTATTTCTCAATTCTGTATTTCCATTATGGAACCCTTCTGCAGATAACAATCGGGGAATGCGACTGGTTGTTCCCATGATGGAATCCAATTCATGATGAAGTACTTGACCTTGAGAATCCTTTTTTTTACCTTTTTAATTGAAGATGACTTGAAAAATAAACTAAAATGCCAAAAAAATAGTTTGCGGTCACACGATTACGGTCAACGTCTACGGTCAATGTTTACGGTCAACGGTTGAGTTTACGGTTAAGGAGAGTTTACGGTTGAGGGGAGTTTACGGTCTAGGAGAATTTACGGTTGAGAGGATTTTACAGTGTATGAGAGTTTACGGTTAAGGGAGATTGCCTGTTTACGGTCGTGAATGGGAGTTTATGGTCATAAACACTTGACCGTAAATGCCCAGAACTTGATGAAAATGCGAGTTGTAAGCAGATCTGATCCCCATAATGTCACGAAAACACCAAATGCAGTCTCGAAGAATGATGAAACTGAACTCCTTTGACAGAAAACGTGATTGAAAGATAATTTGACACCGGACTTGCTCTGATACCAACTGTAAGGTCCTTGAAACAGGATCTTAACCAGTGATGAAGCAATCTAACAATCAAATAAGATGTGAATTGAGTAGAAGAAGAATGAATCAAAGCTTGCACACGTTTGTATTCATAAAACGTCTGCTACAACTCTGACAATGACCGTGAACTCTGTAGATCATCAACCACAACAACAGACACAGACTGATCCTATATATAGGGGAATAGACATGACTGCAAACTGGACTTGGCCGTAAACAGGTTTACGGCCGTAAACACACTCTTGGCCGTAAACATACCAAAACAGTTCTATTACAAAACTCAAAGTACAAATGACCTATACATCCAAAAGCTTAGCTCAAACCACAACTTGGACCCTTCATAGATAGTGGACTTATCTGAAGTAGAAGCATACATTCTGACTAAAGATCTCAGGTAGTCAGGGAAGCTTCGATTCCAATGTCCCTTTCCTTTGCAATAAAAACACAGGCTCATCTGAGCCAACACATAGAGCAGTCTCAGAAATGGCCTTTCTCTTATGATCATCACTTTTGACCATGGCCAATTCCTTCCCTTTAGGAGAAGGAATCATTTATGGGATGTCCATGTCAGCTTGGGAGGCAGACCTTCCAATCAAAGTTGCTTGACCATTGCGCCAAATCATTGCTGATTCGGCAGCAGTTAGCAAATAGGTAAGATCTATTAGGTTTATGTCGAGATCTGTCACATAGTAGTCTTTAACAAACTCAGTATATGACTCAGGAAGTGACTGAAGAACCCAGTTAATAGCCAACTTTCTTGGGAACCCGACACCCATCATCCTTAGCCTGTCAATGTGTGCCTTCATCTCCAAGACATGTGCACACACAGGCATTCCATCATTGTGTTTACTATCCAATGGGACTTGAGTGAGTTTGAACTTTTCAAGTCTTCGAGCTTGTGAGTCGGGGAGAATAATTGGAGGAGGTGGAGGAAGTGAAGCATGATGTTGTGGGACATCATCTTCAAGAGGAAAGCTTGTTCCAAGAGATTTGGGAAGATCATACTTGTCTGAACCAGACATCTACAATCGGAGAGATTCAAGTTAGTTGATTTAAAAATCCTTAATATAACACCCAATATGAAATATTAAGGCTAGGACCCAACACAATATTTTATAACTTGGAACAGGGATACCGTAATCCAAGCTATAGAATATTTGAAGATAGGTGAATGACGATTCACCAATTTCCACCATGAAAAACGAAATAAAATTAGGTTTTAATGGGTTTGAAACTCCTAGATCTTTTGAGATTCACTGAACTTTTCAACGGCATGTTTCAATCTCGATTGTGCGCTTCAGATTTTGTGATTGGGATGTCGAGGATCACAAAACAAGGTGTGAATAATCATGCAAATTCACTTGGTACCCTTAATATTATCACCTAATCAATGTGCCGGTTAACCATACGCGATCCACCGATCTAAGATAAACATTAAGTCACCCTTTGCCATCCTTACTAGTCCAAGTTAGTGTGTCGGTTAACCACACACGCTCCACCAACGACTTGGTATGGTACAAAGTGTAAATTTCGTGGGTTAGCACCAAATTCACATTTTCCTAAAGTAAGTAAGATTGGGATTTATAAAAGGTTTAGTTACTTTATATTCATCATTATACTTTTAATGAGAATTATAGTCCTTGTCCTACTCGTTCAGCTAACGACCCTCCACCAGTCAAGTAAGAGTGGACACCCATTAAGCTGCCATTTTATAGGCAACAACCTTATACCCCCTTATAGACCGGCTTCGTGAATGAGACCTACTAACGGTAAGACTGACTTGATCTTATACATATATATATTATTAACTTATAATAATATAAAGTATAAGGGTTGAATTTTAACTTTTAAAACTCTAAGGGTTGGAACTAAAGTGTGTGTGAGACTTTACAAATTCCAAAAACTTGAGGGCAAGTTTTGAACAAATCAAAAACTTTTGGATTTTCATAACTTATGAGTTTAATTAAGGTTAAAAAAAGCTTTTAATGAAGAGACTCTTGGACATCCATAACTTGAGGACAAGTTATGGAGTCCATAAAACTATTTATGATGAAATAGACTCTTCAACTTGTGTAACCTATGGTTTTTAATGGGCTTTAAAAGAAAAACTTTTGGTATTCCATAACTTGAGGACAAATTCTAGATTCCATTAAAACACATCAAGATCAAGAATTAACTAACAAACAATTTGCAAATAATTCCTATGATCTAACAAAACTCATAAGTTCATGAACATCCATGTCAACAAGTTTAAGAATCATATGAACACATACAAAACATGAAATTTTGATAATAGCCTTTGAAATTGGATTAGCATAATCATTAAAATATCAAAAAACAGGTTTTATAAGCCCAAAACAGTTTAGTGTAATGATTCTAGTCCAATTCTAGCTAAAAAACTTGAAAGTCTGCACTCATGGCCTCCTACTCGTCGAATCCATGAACCTACTCGACGAGTACGATGAAGATATGCTTGGACTCGTCGATTCCCCCCATGGACTCGGCTAGTCCACTGTCCAGACAGCAAGAATTTTCAAATTTTCAACAGTTTGCATCAAGTATTCAAGAAAACAAGCCTAGGCTCTGATACCACTGATGGGTTTTGAGCATTCTAACACACCTATGGTGTACATGCAACCCTATAAACCTTGGTTCTATGTTTTCTCTAAAATAAATGCAAATAAGAATTTCCAAGGTTTACATCCTAAGTAGCATGGCATGGGGAACTTGAATCATAAAATTACTAGTAGAATGACATACCTTTTAGTAGTGGTTGATTGCTTGGAGTTTGAGAGCCTAGCACCAATAGTGTGGATGCCTCAAATGGAAATCACAAATCACCACAAACTTTGGAAAACGCTTGAGAGAATAATGCACACTCTTGAAATCGGCCACCACTCTTGTTCACACACAACTAGTGCCAAATCAAGTGCCAAAGACTCCTTTATATAGTGTGGAGGATTATGGTTACATCCATGTAAACCCTAATACCCATGACTCTCCTTTCCAAGGATCCATGGGTTAAAAGCTCCATGGACCATCCATGGACTCCCATCCAAGCCTAGCCCATTAGCCCACACTATATAAATACAAGAGCCTATATTTAATTAGTAACCTTTTTTATCACAAAATTAATTCTCAATTAATTTAATATCAATACTAATTAAATAATATGATTTCATATTAATATATTATACCTTATAATATATTAATAAATCATAAACATACTATTCTCAAAAGATTATCCATATAAATTTTTTCGGGTGAAGTGCAACCCAAATGGACCATGCCGCGTCGGGTCAAGTGCATCTCAAATATTGTTATGGACTTAGACACCTTATCCAACATTATCTAGGTTTGACTTTCATTTTCGTGCCTAACGGGGCTAAAAATAAATGATTTAAGAAAATCATATCACTCTCATACGGATCCCGTTTTCGGAAAACTTTATCCTAAAGTTTATATCTTGAGGAGTACTACGAAACCCCTTTTCGCACTTTTAGTCAAAACTTAACCAGTCTCTAAGTACCGTTTAGACGTAATTAATCTTAATTACGCAGTTGAATTCTAATTTTTAAAAATCCATAACTCTTTCCTTTGGAGTCGGATTTTTATGAATCTTATATCCTTGAGATCACGTTAACGAGTCCTATGTACCTCGGATTCAGTTTACCCTGCTTTCTTAACCTTATAAATCCTTTCCAAGGAGATACGTTAAGCATCACCCTGTCTCTGACTTGAATCTAGGGGTTTACAGCTTACTTCGATGTAGCTCTTCTAACGGTCACGTGCTGCTTTCATGCGCTCTCGTATCTTGTCACACCCCAAACCGGAACGACGGAAACGTTCGGGGGTGGATGACTTCATGTTAAGTATCACAACACATGCATCATAGTAATCAAAGTAACAACAACCATCGTATTGATAATATGATATTTACATTATGTTCAAAACATTACTTGAAATACATAAAAAGTAAAAGAAAAGTTAAGACGTAAAGCTCCGTCTTTGCAACACCTGGGAGAGAGTACTTGTCTACTACCTGATGGGTTTTATACATAACAAACAATCCTATGTGTGCATGCAACCCTAATTTGAGGATATATGTTTTCACTATTAGACATACAAGCATTCAACACAAAAACCAGAAACCCTAGGAGGCACATGTAATTTTCGAAATTAACATATAATTAGGGTTAGGATACATAACTTGATTGTTATATTGTAATAATAATCAAATCCTTGAAGATCTTGAACTTTGGTAGCAAGCGCCACAAGTGTCGCGCCTCTAATGGCTCACAAACAAACCTAGCAACCAAGGATTACTATGGAGAGAGAGAAGTAGAGTAGAATTTCGGCCCATAGCCTTTCTTGGAGTGACTTTTTCGAAATCCAACCCTATAAGGATTTATATAGGTGATAAGGAAGGTTTAGGATAAGGCAGGTGTATCTTAGATAACCCTAATCCCTTAACATCCTCCCTAAGGCTTCTAAGGCACCCTTAGAGCCCAAGGAAACCCTAGGACAGTCTAGATTTCGTTCTCCACCTCTAAGGGAGGTTCTAGAATGCTCAATGCACAACTTTTTCGAAATCCAACCCTATAAGGATTTATATAGGTGATAAGGAAGGTTTAGGATAAGGCAGGTGTATCTTAGATAACCCTAATCCCTTAACATCCTCCCTAAGGCTTCCAAGGCACCCTTAGAGCCCAAGGAAACCCTAGGACAGTCTAGATTTCGTTCTCCACCTCTAAGGGAGGTTCTAGAATGCTCAATGCACAACTTTTGAACATTGTCACCTTTAGTCCCTGCAGTTTCAATTAATTCCTTTAATCCCAAAATTAATTCCGAATTAATACTTGATTAAATATTAATTAAAAAATATGATTTCTAATTAATATATTATATCCATAATACATTAATAAATCATTTATCTTGATTATTAATCTATTAACCAAGCAATAAATTAATAAATCATTCTTCTCTCTCTAACAATTATCCTATTCAATTGTCAGGTTTGAAGGCAACCCAAAAGGACATTGCTACTATCTATTCAAGTACAAAACAATTATAGTTATGGGCTTAGCCACCTAATCCAACAGTCTCCCACTTAGATAAGTCTAATAACTATAATTGCAAGTATAACTTCAAAATTTGACAAGAAAATTTTAGCTACCAAAAGCCGTTGTCGAACTCTGACCTAGTCAATGACGTGTCCTTAGATAAGGGATCATATATTCCTCCATTCTCAAGATATCGTATGAACTGAGACATGGATTTCAATCATTCTCTCTGTTCATGTGTTGTTTCCCGATTTCTGATTTATGACAACTGACTAATTGAACCGATCAAATCAGTCCAGGCTTGGCCAAGCGCTTTGGGTGTCATCACTAAATCATCGAGGGGCCCACAAATATCGCTTTTATCCCCTTAGGGTAAAAGGAACGGATAAACATCGACTCATATGCTTTCTCTATTTACTCATCAAATCACACACAACAATACGTTTTATAACACCAAGTTACTGGTGCGTTTACGTATTATCAATGTGCAACCGATTTGCAAACTGTAACTCATATCTCTTTGTTTCAAGAATATAAGATATTATCGTATCACAATCACTCGTGATAAAATCCATGAAGTGATTCAAGTGAGTGTGGGTTTAATCCAATACTCTAATCTTATTAAAGCACTCATGAACTCTGCAACAAACTTTTGCTATGTCTAAACACTTTAGACACTCTATATACGGACTCATGACAGTCTTGCTTCATACCTACTCTGAATGTATGAGCGACTGTGGATGTTTGAATAACCTAGTTATTCTAGAAGTCAAAACATGCAAAGTGAAACACAATAATAATACTTAATCCTATATGACCCCAAAACTTTTGAGTATAAATAAAACACCTTTTATTTAGTCACCATATTGATTACTCATTATTCATTGTATACTGTTTCAGATAATCAACTTGACACTTGAATTATAACAACAGTTGTCCCATGCACCAAGCATGCACACTATGTTTACCTATGATCCTTTCTTTGTGAAATAGATCATTTGGAAAACATTTCCAATGAAACTTATTTCACAGTCCCCAAAACTCGTTGTTAGTGTAAGAATATAAAATCCTTGCCACTATTAGAATATGTTAGAGTCTAACATTTTATGCAACGATCCTTTCGTAATGTCACTGCACAAAAGTCACCAAGACTCAGCCAATGAAATTACAAAGTTCTCTATCTGAGATTGTTTCAAGACAATTCCATAGACGTGAAGTCTCACATTCAAAGTACATTCCTTTGAACATCCTTCTTGCATAAAAGTTCCTAATCTCGAAATAGATTCTTAATATCGAACTCCCATTTATGGAAACATTCCATATTTGCCATATGACAACTCATTCTAAATAGAATCTTATCTATTCATAATAATCTCGATATGGTCCATCCAATACTATACTTCCAACTACTCACAAGCGACAAATCCTTAGGAAATCTTAGATCGTCCTTTGACAGTTGTTTAATCATTTTAGTCAAATCCGGTTCTAGTACCTTTTCCCACTTAATGCTCTAGGCATTTGGAAAATTTTAGAACGGTCAAATATTATAGCATATGCAATCGATCCTATACCCGAAACGTATGGGACACGATTCATAATGTCTCACATAAAGACGTGATACTAGACTAGTCCTCTGCTATAATATTTCTAATTGCCATGTTCTCAAAATTTTGATTATGAAAAGGGATGTCGTAATCATGACCAAATTTTGAGAATGCAATTATTCTTTCCATATATAGAATTTCCTTATGTTGAACCATTCCAACATAACATTCATATATATATATATATATATATATATATATATATATATATATATATATATATATATATATATATATATATATATATATATTTGACTAGATTTGACTAAAAACTCACAATCTAAGCTTTTAGATTTGAAATGAAGTATAATATTCGCTCCCTTAATTATAGCAAAACAACTCTTCATTCATTTGAACTTTGCAAATTGAAATTCTTGTTTTCTAGAATTAGTATTGTTAACTCGAAAATCATAATAATCATGCTCCCACTAACATGATAATTATCTTCTTACCAGCATAACACTTATGCTCTCACTAGCTTTGACATGTATTCAGAAATTAGTTGGACTTCTAGAAATCAATACTTATTGACTTTCTTACCGAAGTTTATATTTCTGATACGAGATGCTTCGATAAGCTTTTATCTAAGCTCATACACCTTTTAGAAAGCTCACATGTGTGTCTAAATAATTTCAAAACTTATAGCAATAAGTCTTAATTGTTCAAACCAATTGCCAAATCTCATAATTCGAACTATGAAGAGGGATGTCGTAATCATAATCAAATTTGAGCATGAAATTTACACAACTTCTATCTCCTTAAATTCTTTCTTAGTGAAAGCGTTTCCTCACAATCATTTTCATGAATTTGAGAGAAACCTTATGACACTTAGATTTTATGGTGTATGCGTTCCTATCCATGTGAATTTGCCATAACCATAATCGTAAGACAAGGTTTATGACAAAATCAAACTCATATTGACTGAACTCGTTGAATCTCAATTTCTTGCCTCATGGTAGCACGAGTGCCCACCATGTATTCCAAGTTGATAAGCAGCTCACCTATTCAAATCAATGTACTTTCCATTGATCAAGGTGCTTTGCTTTTATGCATTCAAATGAGAACTCATAGAACTCAAATGCATAGCTAACTCAATTGGAATGGAAAGGAATTAAGATTATGTTAACCATGATAGGTTATAAACCTCAAGTCGTGCGCTAGTGATGATCAACTATGTTTATTCTTGATTTGTTCCTGAAACTATTCAATACCATTAAGACTTCCACTAACTCCTTGACATATAAGGTTCTATTATCAAGAAACATTTATTGACAAACATATATTCAAGAGTTAGTGTAGCTTTTAATCAAGTTTAACACTTCACACAATTGGTCCTAGTTGGTCTTTGTCTTCTACAAGACATCACAACTTAACAATTTCAAATGTGTAGGAATAAGAAAACTTTTTCAAACTCCACATTTGATAAGTGTTATAAACCTTCTTAAGACATGTCACTCAAGTTACAATCTTGGAGTATGACTCTAAGACTCGATATTTGAATGAAGTATGATTCACCTTTTGACTTAACCGTTTCAACAATTCCGGTTCCTCTTCTTAGCCATACTAGTGAACTAAGATTTACTTGGAGGAATAATTGTGATATGGTTTCACAATCATTATGATTCTAATAAAACACGATACTCAAGTACTCTCCCATCTTTTCAGATTGGAGAAACTTTTATCTTTCTGCCTAATCGATTCTTCTTATTCGTTCTGCCATTCATTGAAACTTTTTCTACAACTCAAAATTACACTTAATCTTATAAGTATAACCATATTTACTAAACTATAGTAAATCATGATGAATAATTCTATTGTCCTTTGTGGTGGACTTGACCAGCGCACAACCAAGTGTACCTAATCTCCTAGTCCTTCACTTGACTCTTGGTCAAGGAATTAGTCTCAATTTTGCCAAATACAAAGGTCCTCATTCTTCACACAACACAAGTTGTATGATTCCAAGTTTCTGTCCAATTGAAACTTGGGTGATGAGAAACTTTCTATATTTGGTAAACTTTAGACACTTACCACAAATAACATAATTAAGAATCAAATCCATTCCCAATATTGCTAACAAGAAACATTCAAACACCAATTTTCACAAAAACCATTGCAAGGAAACATAAATAAGATAAAATCAAAATTTATTTTATTGCGGAAAAATCTTGTCCTTACAATGCGATTACAAATGAAAACTGTGTAAATATTCTTTAGCAATCTATCCTAACTCTAAAGTAGCAGCTCAAAAATCCAATCTTCGAATCCATGCGATCAAAATCCATTTCTTCATGATCAGATTCAGCTTACTTCTTCCTTTAAGCTTCCTCTCTTTTCTTCGATCCTATAAAACATCAAAATGCAATCTTATCACATCATGTATTAAGAAACAAAAAATAGGAACTTATAGAGTTAGTTAGTGGATTTTACCTGAAGCAGAGCCATACGTCTTGACTCTCCCATCTCTTAGATCTCTCAGGTAGTCAGGGCAGCTTCGTCTCCAATGCCCCTTCTCTTGGCAATAAAAGGAAATGGACTCTTTTAGAACAGCACATGGAACAATCTCATACTTTTCTGGACTTCCAATGTTGCCAGTGTCCATTAAAGTTTGGGAGTTTGATTGACAGGACAAATTTGCTTGACCAGTGCGCCAAATCATCGTTGATTCAACAGCAACAAGCAAGTATGTCAAATCAATGAGGGTCACGTCGTGATCCATCATATAGTACTCTCTTACGAACTAACTATATGAGTCAAGAAGTGACTGAAGAACCCAGGCAACAGCCAACTTACCTGAAATATTGACACCCAACATCCTTAACCTGTCAACGTGTGACTGCATCTCTAAGACGTGTGCACACACATGTTTCCCATCTTCGTGTTTACTTGCCAAAAGGGCTTGAGTGAGCTTGAACTTTTCAAGTCTTCGAACACGTGAGTTAGGGAGAATAATTGGAGGAGGTGGAGGAAGTGACGCATGATTTCCATTTCCACGATCCAATCGTAGAATATCATCTTCAGGTGGAAAGATTTTTCCAAAGGATTCAGGAAGTCCATGGTTGTCAGAACTAGACATCTACAAAAGGAGAAAATTCAAGTTACTTGATAAGAGTCCTTGATATAACACCCAAATGAAATATCAAGGCTAGGACCCAACACCATGTTCTACAACTTGGAAGAGGGATGCCGTAATCCAGTTGCAGAACATTTGAAGGTAGGTAAATGACGATTTACCAATTTCCACCATGAAAAATGAAACGAAGTTTAAGTTTTAAATGAATTGAAACTCCTAGATCTTTTGAGATTCATTGAACTTTTCAATGGCATGTTTAATCTTGATTATGCCCTTCATTTGTGACTGGGATGCTGATGATCAGAAATAAGGTGTGAATAACCATATGAATGTACGTGGTGCACTCAACGTCATCATCACCTAATCAATGTTCCGGTTAACCACACACGCTCCATTGATCTATGACAGACATCGAATCACCCTTTACTACCAATGCCAATCCCAACTTAGTGTGCTGGTTAACCACACACGCTCCACTAATTGTCCCGGTAAGGGTACAACGTCTAATTCCATGGATTAGCATACTATTTCACATTATGCCTAAAGTAACTAAGATTTGGGAATTTATAAAAGCATTTAGTTACTTTGTATTCATTATACTTATGATGGAAGGTTGTGTCCTATCCTACCCGTTCGGCTAATGACCCTCCACTAGTCAAGAGTGCGGTGGGTAAGAGTGGATACCCATTCAATTGCCATTTTATAGGCAATTTCCTTAAACACCCCTTAGAGACTAGCTTCGTGAATGAGGCCTACTAATGGTAAGACTGACTCTTTACTCATACATATATAATATTAGACTTTTAATTAATAGCCATAAACCCTAATTTTGTCTAGTTCAATCATTTGTATCAAATCTAATTGAAAACAAAAACCATACGCTCTGATACCACTGATGGGTTTCATACATAACAAACAATCCTATGCGTGCATGCAACCCTAATTTGAGGATCTATGTTTTCACTATTAGACATACAAGCATTGAACACAAAAACTACAAACATTAGGAGGCACATGTAATTTTCGAAATTAACATATAATTAGGGTTAGGATACATACCTTGATTGTTATAATGTAATAACAATCAAATCCTTGAAGATCTTGAACTTTGGTAGCAAGCGCCACAAGTGTCACGCCTCTAATGGCTCACAAACCAACCTAGCAACCAAGGATTACTATTGAGAGAGAGAAGTTGAGTAGAATTTTGGCCCTTAGCCTTTCTTGGAGTGACTTTTTCGAAATCCAACCCTGTAGGGGTTTATATAGGTGATAAGGAAGGTTTAGGATAAGGCAGGTGTATCTTAGATAACCCTAATCCCTTAACATCCTCCCTAAGGCTTCCAAGGCACCCTTAGAGCCCAAGGAAACCCTAGGACATTCTAGATTTCGTTCCCCACCTCTAAGGGATGTTCTAGAATGCTCAATTCACAACTTTTGAACATTGTCACCTTTAGTCCCTGCAGTTTCATTTAATTCCTTTAATCCCAAAATTAATTCCAAATTAATTTCTGATTAAATATTAATTAAACAATATGATTTCTAATTAATATATTATATCCATAATACATTAATAAATCATTTTTCTTGATTATTAATTTATTAAGCAAGCAATAAATTAATAAATCATTCTTCTCTCTCTAACAATTATCCTATTCAATTGCTAGGTTTGAAGGCAACGCAAAAGGACATTGCTACTATCAATCAAGTACATAACAATTATAGTTATGGGCTTAGACACCCAATCCAACGCTAACGATGCTGAGAATACAAGTGTCTTGAAAAAGTGTCAACATTAAAGTTGGTGAGTTCATAAGTATTTTTGTTATAGAAAGTATATTCTTTATTCTTTTGAAAACTTCGCCAGTTCCTCCAGAAAATCCTTTATTTTCTGCTGATAAATGATAAGTAAAACAACTCATGATTGTTCCTTGTATGAGTACTTAGTGAATACAAGTCATATACATTCAGATCGAACAGACAGTCGACTATGTGGTTCTGCCCCAAGCCCACAACCAAACAAGGAACAGGAAATTAGGCGGAATCCACACATCCAACTATCTGTCGAATCCTCATGTATCTAACCCTGACGTATTCACTAAGTACTGTTAACATTAAGTTTAATGATTCTTTATATTGAAAACGTCCCTTAATAAAATCCTATGTTTTCTTATTAAGTAAAATGACTGTAGTTAATCCTTCTGTAATTATTCAATGAATACGAATTATATATAATACAGATCGATTAGACAGTTGAATGTGTGAATATGCCCTAAGCCCACAACCAAACATGGAACAGGAAATAAGGCGGAAGTCACACATTCCACTGTATATCGGATCTTTATTGTATATAATCCTAATGTATTCATCAAGTAATTACAGAATTAACATTAACGAATCTCCGGTAAATGGTAACCACAATAGTTCCTTTTATAATCTCTTAGTTTATACTAACCATATATAACCTAATATCGAACGGACAGTTGAATGTGTGAATCTGCCCTAATCCCACAACCAAACAAGGAAGAGGAAATGAGGCGGAAGTCACACATTCCACTGCCTATCGGATATTATTTATATATAATTCGAATGTATAAACTATGGAATTATAGAATTAACCATTAAAGGTCCTTTATGTAATAATAGTCTAATAATAAGTATTAAACCTTTTGTAATTAAATTTCTAGTTTCAATAACTCTATTGTGAAACATTGTTTTCGGAAAGTTCTATCGAAAACTGTTTATCTTCCAAAATAGCGATGTAATCCATAGAAAATCCTATACTTTCTATAAAACCGATTTGTAGTCGTAAACGCTCCAAGACCGAGAAGTACAAATGTAACTACCATACTTAGCTTAATGATACCCAGTTTTGTTTATCAGTAACCCTATCTGAACATGTAATTAACCTGAAAACTTGATGTGGCGATACTACCCTCCTATGATCACTTAGTACACACGAGTTGTATAATACCGAGATCGAATAGACAGTTGAATGGGTGAATCTGCCCTAAGCCCACAACCAAACAAGGAACAGGAAATTAGGCGGAAGTCACACATTCCACTATCTATCGGACTTCAATTTTATCTAACCCTATTGTATATACTGAGAAATCATATAGTTAGTATCCCTTGGGAAAGTTTAGGAAAAGTATATATTTATGTAAATAATTAGTTAATACTATTGTAAATATTCATTATAACCATACTAATACAAAGTTAGTCCCGTATAGATTTATACACCAACTCGCGCTCTCCCTTAAGAAGACTCTGGTTATAATTAAGATTCCTACGGGTACCCTAAGTGGTACATCTAGCGGTTCACAATCATGTATTAATTATTTACATAAAGTGTAAAACCTTTTTATAATTAACAAGTAATTTTGTAAAAAGATTTCCTTTTGTTTCATAAACTATACTTATTATAGTTTATAAGTTCATTTCCATGTTTTTACCTGGATTTTTGTAAAATAGTTCCTATAATCTATTAACTATATGTATTATAGTTTATAAGTTGATTTATATGATTTTAACAAGTTTCAAGTTCAAATACATTTAAACAGTAAGAAAACATAATAAGTAAATTATGTTTTTAAACATTTTAAAAAGCTTGGAAAATATGGGGGTATGAACTCACTTTATTTGAGGGATTCAAATAGAAGATTTGGTATAGATTGGTAAGTTTCCCGAGTGAAATCCCGAAGCACAAACGAGTCCTATTTAGAAGCAAGTTGGAAGGCTGAAATGGAGTTCACGGCCCTATGGGGTGTTCACGGCCCAAGAACACATGAGTGTTCACGGCCCATGTTGAAAGTTTTATGGCCTTGAGGAAGGGTTCATGGCCCTATGATTTGTTCACGGCCCAAGAACATGAAGAACACTTGAAGATATTGGTGTTTACCAAGTGCTTGAAGGCCCCTTTGTTGTATTCCAAGATGATACAAAAGAAAAGGGGTGCCTAATGGAAGAAAAGAGTGTTTCTTGAGGATGATACTTGAGAGAGAATGGGAGGATCACGGCTGGAAGATGAGAAAATGAGGAGAAAAATTGGCTAACACACCTATATATATGCGAGGGTTCACGGTCCGAAGGGTTCATGACCGTGAATCTCGTTTGCGGTCTGAAGGTGGTGGTGGCCGAAAAGCATTCACGGTCTGAGGGTTTGCAGCCCTCGTTCACAGCCGAAGCTTGCTTGATCTCGGTTGCAAGGCTGCTCTCCGAAGGGAAAGAAGGAATGGTCTTCGAACTTCAAGCTTTCACCTCTTAAACATATAACACCTTGAATACAAGGTGTAAACACTTATAAAATATTAATCTAACCCATCTAAGATAGAATAAGATTTAAGTTGACTTTAGTTGACTCAAGTTTGACTTTGATTGACTAAGGTTGACTTTACAAGAATAAAATTTTCGGGTTGTCACATTATCCCGCCGTTAAAGGGAATTTCGTCCTGAAATTCAGAATTCTAAGTGGTTACTCATGAATTTGGAAAAAAATGGGTACCTTGGTTCTATCTGATCTTCTATTCTAAATGGTAGTGAGTGTGCGGGTTTAGCTTACTTGACTACGTTTATCCAACGGGTAGGATGTCCACTCGTAGTTCTGGACAGCTTTTTCCTGAAGTTCTTGGTAAGACTCATACTTGGTTCATCCATCATCGTCTCATGTATACAAGTCGTATATAATTATGATTAATAAGATGGTCGGATGTGCTACTCTGCCCCAAGTCCACAACCAAACAAGGAACAGAAGATAGGGCGGAAACACACATCCTTTGTCTATAGAATCTTAATTATATACCACTATCACGTATACACTTAACAGTGATAGGTTAACCGTATTTGTCCCTTGGCCTCTATGCTTGAACTTGACTTGCTGTATAAGTGGTGTTCCTAGGAGATCTACTGGAAATAATTCGGAAGAATTAGAGACTTTCAGAATATCCTCGGTGTGTTTCCCTTTAAGTTTCTTTTCTACAGAATAAACTAGAAAGACGTAGTACCCCTCACATGGGTACTTCTGAGTTTTGAAACAAGAGACGATGCGAAGGTTCGTGTCAAGTTTGTCGTTATAGATTGAAAGGATTTCGTTAGACGGTTGATTAAAGTGAAGGGTCTTTATGTAACACAAGAAATTGGTATGGTGAGGACCAAGCCAATATATTTCTAAAGACGACATCAGAAGTTCTTATCGTGACGGCTGTTAAGTCGAATAGAACGACGTACTATTCTATGTATATGTTTTTAGTGCCCTCCGGTTTTATCCTTGTTATTATTACTGAGAAAAATATGTACCACATTAAGCGAGTACTAGCAGTATGAGTGTCCTATTAATCGAAACTGATTAATTTTTCATAAGATAATCCCTAACAGGTCTCTTTATAATCGCTTGGTGTATACAAGTCATGTATAATTAAGATTTGAAAGATAGTCGACTAAGCGACTCTGCCCTAAATCCACAACCAGACAAGGAACAAGAAATAAGGCGGAATCACTCACTCTAAGCCTACAAATCTTAATTATAAATGACCCTAATGTATACATTAAGCCATCATAGCTTCTCTGTAAAGGGTTCTCAGTTTCTTTTATGAATGATGTATTTTGTTCGGACGAGAGTGTAATTTATAATTATTTATAAAAAGTTTTATGTTTTAAAGATATTCTCATTGGGAAAACGTACCATTGTTCACAGGGGTTCCGGGACAGTCTCTCCTGCGGTAATCATCAGTATTCTTCCATCTCCACCGGAGTTCTTTGTTATTGGACAATATTTCTGGAAATGTCCAGTTTCGCCACACCTATAACAGGCATGGCTTACTCCAGTGTCGGGGACCTGGGAGATAGGTCGCGCCGGTGCCCTACAGAAACGGGTAGTGTGCCCAGTCCTGTTGCAGTTTCTACAGTGTAACTCTCGGCAGGCTCCATAATTATGGAAGTTAAACTTGTTGCATTTTAGGCAATTCCCCGCATATTGTCATGCTGGTGTTGGCGTGTCGGATGTTGTAACAGTATGAACAACAACTATCTGTTGTATTTTTGAAGCCTCTTGTGTTGACCGTCGTTTCTTCTTGCTCCCAGACTTTCTCTTATTCTTTCCCTCTTTTGTTGGCTCAGGATTGGGGGTCATTATTCCTTAGCGAACCCCATGGTCCATGAGTGTCTGTGCCAATTGCTTGGTACTGTCGAACGTGAGAGATCGTGCATCTAATACATTTCCTTGTATCTGAGGAGATAGTCCCCAGATATATCTCTCTATCTTCTTGCTCTCCCGGGTAACCATCCTGGGGCATAGTACCGATAGATCACTAAATTTATTGGTATAGGTTACTATGTCTGAACTTATCATAGTAAGCTCCCACATTTCTTGTTCTAGTTTTTGAACTTCGCCCCTCGGGTAGTACTCCCTTAGCATCATTGATTTTAGGCTTTCCCAGCCCATCGAGTTAGCCACTGCAAGGGTCAGTGACTTGACATGGCCATTCCACCGTGTCAGGGCTCTATCGGAGAAAGTGCAGGCATCAAATTTGACTTTTCTCCCTTCTGGGCACGTGCAAATTTTGAAACTGACTCTGTTTTCTCGAACCATTTCATCAAAGCAATGACTCCTCCATTTCCACTAAAGGATTTGGGTTTACAATTCATGAAGTCTTTATACGTACACTCCTAAGGAGTCTGTGGATATTTCTGTAGTTGGACGGGTTGGCACCACTTGAAGTTCCATTGGTACCACTTGCATGGATATGAGACAAGGCGGCTGTTACGGCGGCAGTCACCGCAGCCTAGAACATAACAGGATCATACTGTAGAGGTGGTGACGAAGGATTTGTGGTTGTGTTGTTATTACGCCTGATATTTCTACGAGGCGGCATCTTTCTGTCATAAAGTTTAAAGATGAAAGGTTGGCAAGATATTGGTAGTATAAATCGAATGACATAAGAATCAGGTTATTGTAGCTTGAGTGTATCATGTTCCGAAAGTGTTTTGAAATCAATTCATAATAGAAGTCTATGTAAACATAAACTTATGAATTTTTCAATAGTGAATACCCTTTATGAAGTTTTCGTGACTTGGTTTGCAAGTACTAGTTGTGATGAAATACGTGATAAACTTAACACATGATGTGAGCAGTGATATCACTAGCTCACTAAGTTAAATTAGTTTCTTACTTATTAGTATGATGTGTTTGGTACTTTCTAGTTTGTTCCTGATAAGGTAAGGTTTGATAATGATCTCTAGGACCTTTCTCTTCGTCTGATCCTTTTCAGAATTCTCCTTATAAACCCTCTTTTGGTTCTGTCTCGACTCCTCTGTTGGCTGTTTACGATGTCTAGGTGTATCGGTTGTGCGAGAATGGAAGTGTCTAAAGAATCTATGAGATTAATAAAACACTTTTATTAAAAATAAATTCTTACGAGGATGATCCTTACTAGGTCTTTCTATAATCACTTAGTGTATATAGATTATATATATTCCAAATCAAATAGACCTTCGAATAAGTCATCCTACTCAAAAACCACATCCAAACAAGGAAAAGGAAGTAGAGTGAAAATTATTAATTCTAAGTCTATAAAATCTTGAATATATATAACCTTATGTATACACTCAGTAATTGTAACCTTACCAGTAAAGGTCTTTCAGTTTTCACACGAGTTATTTATAGTAACTAAAATATTCCTATATTATTTTATGTTTGATTCTAAAATTCCTTTGTGTATAGGGTTGGTAAGTTTTAGACTTGCTGCAACACCACTATCACTCCCAAACACATGTTGGTCGTATCTCAAATAAATATAGTTGATGAGGCTATATTGATCCCAGATATGATTATATAACTGTCCAGGTTTGACTGTAGTGTCCAGCATCCAAATACTTTTGTTTTGTTCTTCTTGTGATACTTGTTCTAGTATATATATATATATATATATATATATATATATATATATATATATATATATATATACTTTTATAAAATATTGTTATATTTTAAAGTATAATTCTTGATTATAGTGTTTTAGTCCCAGTATATTTATAGTTGTATATCTTTTATAGGTTGATATACTTAGTTCACTATAAACAATGCTCTAATACCAATCTGTCACACCCCCAAACCGGAACGGCGGAAACGTTTGGGGGTAGATGACTTAATGTTAAGTATCACAACACATGCATCATAGTAATCAAAGTAACAACAACCATCGTATTGATAATATGATATTTACATTATGTTCAAAACATTACGTGAAATACATAAAAAGTACAACAAAAGTTAAGACGTAAAGCTCCGTCTTCGCAACACCTGGGAGAGAGTACCTGTCTACTAACGACCCTGAGAATACAAGTGGTTTGAAAAAGTTTCAACATTAAAGTTGGTGAGTTTATAAGTATTTTTTTTATAAAAAGTATATTCTATATTCTTTTGAAAAGTTCGCCAGTTCCTCCAGAAAATCTTTTATTTTCTTCTGATAAATGATAAGTAAAACAACTCATGATTGTTCCTTCTACGAGTACTGATGAGATTAAAACGATTAGATCGATAAGATTCTTAAACAGATAAATCAAGAACACAATGAAAATAATAATACCAGATGAATCAATGCTTGTGTCGAATGATTAATCAGTCACGACCTCAGAAGAACTCTATGAAGAATTGCTACTGTAGAGGTGTGCTAGGGTTACAATACGATGAAAGGAATAAACTTATCAAAAGCGTACATTCTAAGGTGCATGCATGCACTTATATAAAGTAAACCCTAATAAATGTAAGTGGCTGGACAGGCCCATAACCGAGAACTTATTAGACCTAGACAAGAGGCCCAATGACGCAACACTTCATAACTCAACAATCTCCCCCTTTGCATCAATTGAGGCGAGAGATTAATGCTGTTGAACTTGTGTGGTCTTCTTAACTGTTTTGAACATGTTCGGTATGATAGCAAGAATGGTGCGTCGAAAGTTGATATACCACCGAAGCATGTCATTGAAAGTCTTCTTTGCAGTATCATCATTGGATTTACATTTGTTTATTATATCCAAAATATGTTCAAGAATAATAGTAGAAAATAGATGTTTTTCTGCCAAGGCGAACAAGCGCTTTAATGGAGCAGCCGAACCTCCAACTTCTTTTGTAAACATCACCGTCAAGTGTTCGGTGTCTATCTTGCCCATACGCATTTTGTTCACATCACTAGCTTTGCCAATGGGTTTGACAATGGGCTTCTTCCTCAGAGAAGAAGCAATCTCCTGATCAAGCTTTGCCACTTCATGAATATACGAAACCAACATTCTCTTTATGTGATCAAGAATGGGTTTGTACTTCTGCAGTTGGTCAGCAAAATGTTAGTAGCAGAATCCAGTCATGAGGATTGAGATTTGGCAGATCAGCAAGAGAAATGTCATGAACCGAATCATCAGAGCCACGAGTAACCCGAAATTTCACATTGATGAATTTCCCCGCAACAACTGGCTTCATAACCTTGACTGAAGTAATATTCTTTGCACTCCATGTCAAATATTGAGGTTGTGAGACAGCAAGGTAGTAATCGATTAGGTATCTATCAACCTTCGGGTCAGGAGAGGGAACAACAGCAATTGGCTCAAAACAGTGAAAAACGAACACCCTTCGGGTGATCGACATGTCGAATTGCAAGTCTTTAGAATTAACCAAGTCAAAAGAAGTGACTGGTTCGATCCAATGAGTACTTGGGGATTCAATCGCATCTTTCAGTAGTTTTTCCAAAGTCCATAATGGAAAGTGAGATTTACTTCGTTCCCAAATGTCATGGCCATCTTTCGCTTTCCTTTCCCCCTTTTCGGTTTCACGAGCTTGCTTTAATAACTCATCTTGATTCACATCTTATTTTTTTCCACTTTCACCAACAATTTTCTCTCCTTTATCTTGAACAGTTTAACCCGAAGCTTCATTATCCTTCGGTTCTGTGGTGACACTTAGTTTAACAGGAGGAGGTGGAGGATTTCGGTTGTTGGAGTTTGGCCTTTGGGGTTTTGTTTTGGTGGATCTTGACTTGCTTTTCCCCCATGTTTTGGAGTGGCGTCCGCCTCCAAAACACCCTCGATTCTGCAGAGAAGTGCAAGAGCAGGACACAATTTTTCAGCCAAACGACTCCTGATTGTGATTGTGAGAACCGTATCATGGGCATCCAGGAGATCAACCAAAAGAGCATCAATATCACCAACACATGTTTTGACCACTGCACATTCAGTCTTGAGATCATCAATCTCCTTCTTCGCTTGGGAAAGCTTGACATTTTGAGTTTTGATCAGAGTGGTTTGTCGAGCTAGCTCATCCATCACTTTATTTTCAAAAGCTAGATCAGTATGGAGTTTGTCTAAACGAGAGTTGATAGACTGATTGAGTGCCAAGTGATCAGCTTGAATGTCATAGCGAACAGTTTCAAACTTAGTGAGTTCGGCTTGGAGAGAAGAAACAAGCTTCTCGACAGAAGAAGTCACTGCGTTTACATGTTGCTGCGAATCAACTTGTAGAGACTGCAAAACTTCTTTAGCATCAGCCATTAGGTTATCGAATTTTTCGGTCGCTGCCTTAGTGGATTCATCGACGGCTTTGGTTTCTTTCTCGATTGAAGATTCATACTGCTGGACCAAAGTGGCTACTAAAGCTTGGACAGCAGCATCAGAGTATGCCGAAGTAGAGGATTAAGATGAGGAGGCGAGCAAAGTATCAAGCTTGGCATTTAACTCCTTGAGATCCCTCTTGGTGACTGGGGCATCGTCATCGTCATCACTTTGAACAGTGCAGGGACTGTAGTGAAAAGTATCAAACTCCATATCAGCGCCACCAAGAACAGTGCCAGATTCGTCTGAGTGAATCGGTGATAAAGGCTTTGAGGTAATGAGGGTTTCAACACCTGAAGTTTGTTCCCCCGCATCAGATGCGTTGACAGTAGGTGTAGGTACAGTAGAAGTGGTGGTGGTGGTGGTGGATTCGGTGAATAATGGTGGTGGTAGAGGTGTAAAAGTAGGAATTTGAGTGGAAGTTGGAGGAGGGCATGGAGCGATTGAAATCGGAACAGTAGTGTGCTGAGGAGGAGGAGGTGGAGATGGAACAGTGTTAGTAAGGATTACCTCTGGAGAGACTTCTCGGACCGAATCATTAGACTTATCTTGCTCCGGATCTTGTTCAATTTCAACATCTTGATCTGAAGGAATTTAGTCACTGTCACTAGCTGATGGAGCTTTCGCCTTGTGTGCCATCTTTTTTTGCTTTCGCTTCTTAGGAGCCGAAGGATCTGCAGTGGAACCCTTTCGCTTCTTTGGTGTGACTGGTTTAGAAGAAGGCCCTTCTTGAATTTCCTTCTTTGAATCCCCTTTCTTGCCCCGTTTGGCTGGTTTATCAGCCACATCAAACGATTGTTGCATCTCTGGGGTTAACGGTCTCGGTTCTGAGCCTGAAAGCTTTTTGTACTCATTGATTAGCTTGCTGGCCTTTGAAACACACTGATACATGGACTCCAGAATTGAACCGATAAAGGAAAACTTGGTGAAATCAGCCACATTGATTTTTGTGTTGTGAAACGTAGCAATTGCAGACTTCAAGGAATCAGCCATAACTGGAACTTGGAACTTTTCCATTGCTCGCTGTGTGATAATCGTCCAGAATCTCCCACAAGAAATTTCAGTGTGACGAGATGAAGAATTCAAACTTTGAATTAACTGAGCCCAGAGAACCGACCCATACTCAAGGTTGATTCCATGATACAGACCATAGAGAATGGTCATGAAAACCTTGCTAGCACCATCAGAACCGGCAACACGTTTAGAAAAACTCTTCGATAGAAGAGTGAATAATCCATTCCATTCGGGAGGAAGACATGACTTCTTAACCTTGGTAATTGTTGTGAGAATGTCGTTGTACCCATGTTATAGAACATCTCGAAGAGTTGTACAGTGGAAATCGAGTCGGGGTTCACCAGTGAGTCTGTATAGGGTAGCCCTAAAAGTGAACAAAATCGAGCCTTTGAGACGGAAGTCTTCTTATCAAAAATCTCAAATAAGATTCTTTCATCGGCCTTGATGTATTTTATAGAAGAATAAACCTGAGAAACAAGAGACATTGGAACAACTTCGACTTTGGTAAGGGCAATCACCAATGGTGAGTATTTCAGACATTCGACAATCTGCAGCATGTATGGATCATAGGAGTATGACACCAAGTTGATAATCAGATTCTAGTTGGGCTTGATTGTAAGGTGAGAGGATTGAGCGGTGTTGTCTTGAATGGAAGAGGAGTCTGCCATAGCTGAAGCTTGGTGAGGAAGTTGAACAGTAGAAGAGAAGAAATCGCCTTGTGAAGGTTGTAATGAAGAGAACGGAATGGAGAAAAATCCTTTATACAATTTCCAGGAGAGAGAAAGTTCCCTTATTGATGATGGTGTGACGTACTGAAAGGTCGCCTAAAAAGTAGCGATTTGACAACTGTTGTTCCCCAAAAGGCATGTCAGGCGGCGTGATGACAGGGTTAACGATTCAAATTCACATGCCCTTTTCACAATCTTATCCATTCATCTTCTCTTTAGAGTACCCAGCTGTTTCAAATTCCCTTTCGAAACCAATTCTCCCATTTCGCCTTATATGCCAAAAAGATTGATTGAGCATCTGTCACTTCTTTAATAATAAGACCACCGTTGTGTTGTCGAAGCGAAACAAAAATTTAGAAAATTGCCATTGGAATAACGAACCAGACTTTGGAAGATCATAAAGAACTTCGTGCAAGATTGTGCCAAAGAAAAAGAAATTAAACAATTTATTTATGTGGGATATTAGTATGTCTTTTAGAGACACAAAACTGTGGATCCAGGGCACAAATTTCTTCCTTCAAATTCAAGAGAGACTAAGAAGTGTCTGTGTGATTTCTCGTTGAAGTACGATCAAATGCTTGTTAAGAAGCAATGAAAGGCATCTTTTTAAGATTCGGTTATTAGGGTGGCTTATGCTTCAACTAAACTACGGACCTTGATATAAGACCGAAAGTCGAGTGAAGTACTTGTGTGTCCAGTGTAGCGAAAAACATCAAGTAGGTAGGTTCATTTTTCAGTGACTTGGTGAGAGTTTAGAAATCTCAAAACAAAATAAAAACTGGATCTTTTGGTAGAAATGTCCTTGTGTTGGAGCATTTCATAAAGATCTCATAAAGTGAAATAAAAGAGATTTCATGGTACCGACCACAAATGTGGTTTCGTTAATACATGGGTGAAAGCTAGAACATTTGATTATTCACCGTCAATTCAGTTAATGTATTGGATTGTGGGTTTCACTTAGCACGTGGTGAAATGAAACTAAGAACATTAACACAGATTTTGTGTAACCGTAAATCTCAGTGGTAAATGTTGAGAGTCTTAAGGGTTACAATTATGAAGCGTAATGTGATGGAGAAAAGCATAAAGGTGGTTAAGGAACCGAAAGTACATCTGTTATACAATAAGGACCGAGCAGATAACTCTTAACTCAATGTGGGAAGAGTAAGGTAGCTCATTACTTAAGTGATTTTGCAGTCTTATTGGGAAGAAACGATTTGTATATATCGAATCAGTAAGACTTCACTTAGAGTTTGTGAGGCTTTGGACAACATACAACAGCATGCTTCTAGGGACACTTAGCTAGTATACAGAGTAAGAATATATACCTTCCCTATAGTTGATGATTGAGACAAGCAGCAAGACTGATAGAAAAAATAAAAGAAAATATTTTTGTGTTTTTGATATATCTGAAAACTAAATAAAAGCAAAAAGGAAAAATATTTTTGTATTTTTTAATATTTCTGAAAAAGACATAAAAACAGAAAGGAAAAATATTTTTGTATTTTTGGATATTTCTGAAAAAGACATAAAAACAGAAAGGAAAAATATTTTTGTATTTTTGGATATTTCTGAAAAGACATAAAAACAGAAAGGAAAAATATTTTTGTATTTTTGGATATTTCTGAAAATGACATAAAAACAGAACGTAAAAGAAAATGTACAAAAGTATACAGAAAGTATCAACCGAACGTTCGCCTTTGGATAGATGAGGCAAAATATACCGAGCGTTCGGTTCAATTCGGTTACCGAAAAAATGGGAACCGAAATAGACCGAGCGTTCGCTCTATTTCGCTTGTTAGTTTTTTGAAAGGCGAAAGCGAAGGTGAAACATAATGAAGTGATGATGGTTTCGGTACATATTCAACTTCGATCATTCCTAAGCCTTGTGGTATTCTATTGAACGCTGCTTTAGGCAAAGCTTTCGTGAATATGTCAGCCAATTGATTGGTGGAACGAACGAAGTGAACTTCAACATTACCATCTTCTACGTGATCCTTGATGAAGTGATATCTCAGTGCAATGTGTTTCGTCTTGGAATGCTGCACTGGGTTGTGAAAAATACGGATTGCACTTTCTGAGTCACAATACAGGGGAATTCTCTTCATATTCAGGCCGTAATCCCTGAGTTGTCTTTGGATCCAGATGACTTGTGAGGTACACGATGCTGCTGTAATATATTCAGCTTCGGCAGTGGGTAGGGATACACAAGTTTATTTCTTCGACTGCCAGCTGACGAGTTTACCATCAAAAAATTGACAATCTCCAGTTGTGCTCTTTCGGTCTAGACCACATCCTCCAAGATCGGCATCAGAAAATGCTTGAACAAAGAATCCTGATTTGGATGGATACCATATTCCAAGAGACAAGGTTCTCTTCAGATATCTGAGGATGTTCTGAACAACCACCATGTGAGGTTCGAGTGGATTGGCTTGAAACCTGGTAGAATAACAAACCGAAAACATGATATCCGGTCTACTAGCTGTAAGATACATTAGTGACCCAATTATTTGACGATAGAGGGTCATGTCAGCAGCTGGTTTATCCAAGGATGGTGTCAGCTTCGTCCCGAACGCCATTGCAACCTTTACTCTTGAGTCTCCCATCATGCCGAACTTTGCCAGTAAAGTCTTTGTGTAAGCCTACTGATTAGTAAAAATGCCTTCTGGTCCCTGTCTTATGTTCAGGCCAAGAAAAAAGTTAATTGGACCCATTGAGCTCATCTCAAATTTAGTCTCCATCAATTTTCGGAATTCAGCTGTTAAGTTGGGATTCGTGGAACCGAGGATGATGTCATCAACATAAATTTGGACTATCATAAGGTGGTCACCCTCTTTCTTGCGAAAGAAGGTTGGGTCAACCGAACCTTGCTTGAATTTAGACATTTTTAGAAAGCGAGTCAAAGTTTCATACTAGGCTCTAGGGGCTTGCTTTAGACCGTAAACTGCTTTGTCAAGAATGTATCAATGATCAGGATATTTCTCATTCACGAAACCTGGTGGTTGTTCAACATATACAGTTTCTTCCAATTCCCCATTCAGGAAAGCACACTTAACGTCCATTTGAAAATCTTCAAAATATTTGTGTGCTGCGTATGTCAGAAAGATATGCACGGATTATAACCTTGAAAATGGAGCGAAGGTTTCTTCATAATCGATCCCTTCTCCCCCGCGAATGATGACATGGTTTCAACATCAGGTTCAAAATTCTCCCCCTCAATTGGACTTTCGTGGGTCTCAGTTGGAGATGAGTTCTCCCCCTGGAGAGGCGAAGCTTGTTCACTGGATGAAGGTGAAGCGTGTTTACTTGATGAAGGCGAATCCTCCCCCTGTAGTTGCGTGCTGTCTTTTGTAGTGCTATCATTTGGCATGCTTGAGGCATGAGGTTCGCTTGGACTCTGGGGTTCGCTTTCCATGTTTTTTGCAGCGTCATTGATTATCTTCTTTAGGTCATCGATTTTGTTATCAGCTGCATTCGCTTCAGAGTGGATCGCCTTTTCTGGTTCATCAAAAAGCAACATGTACTCTTCAAACAGGTTGGATATCGGTGCAGTGACTTGACCAGTAACATGAAAGATTTCCTCCGTGGAACCTTCGCTTGATTGGAATTTCTTCATATAATTGTCATCAAACGTGACATAATAGGTTTCTTCTAACTTCTTTGATCTTTTGTTGAGAACCCTATATGCCTTGGAGGTTAGAGAGTACCCCAAGAAAATACCCTCATCAGCTTTCACATCAATTGTGTTTCGGTTCTATTTGGAGTTGAAGATGAAACATCTGGAACCAAAGACATGGAAAAATTTGACGTTAGGTTTACGATTATTAAGAATTTCATATGGAGTGATAGAAATCGCTTGTTGAGAAAGGATCTGTTCTGGGTATAGCAAGCAGCAGCTATATCATCGGCCCAGAAATACAGAGGAAGAGAAGCGAAGCTGAGCACGGTTCGGGCTGCTTGACACAAGGATCGGTTCCGTCCTTCAACCAGTCCATTCTGCTGAGGAGTGTAAGGAGCAGAGAAATTGTGTGTGACTCCCTTTGCGGCTAGAAATTCTTCAAACTCCTTGTTCTTGAATTCCAATCCGTTGTCGCTTTTGATATTACGAACCAGGTTTCGCAACTGAACTTCCACTTGCTTTATAAAGTTCTTAAGCTTTCGAGTAGCCTCTGATTTATGTTTAAGAAAATATACCCAAGTAAAACAGGAAAAATCATCAACAATAACAAGTATAAACTTACTACCGCCGATACTCTCAATTGCAGATGGTCCACATAGATCAATATGAAGAAGCTCAAGAGGCTCGATGATATTTGTATTTAAAAGAGTTGGATGACTCTTTTTGCTTTGCTTTCCCATTTCGCATGCAGCGCATAGATGCTCCTTATCAAACTTCAAGAGGGGAAGTCCTCTCACATGATCACCAAGCACAAGCTTGTTGATATCTTTAAAGTTGAGGTGTGAGAGTCTTCGGTGCCATAACCATCTTTCATTAGAGTGAGCCTTAGTTAGTAGACATACAGAAGGCTTCCCTCGTATCAGATTTAGATTAAGTGGATACATCTCTCCTTTTCGTTGCGACTTCAGTAGAACCGTTTTCGTTTTCCTCTCTATGATTTCAGATCCTTCATCATCGAAAGAAACCTTCAGACCAGTTCCCACAACCAATTGTGAAACACATATTAGGTTGTGTTGCAATACTTCCACATAGGCAACTTTATGGATTGATAAATCTCCATTTGTAATCATCTCGCAGCCTTATATTGTGCCATAAGAGTTGTTTCCGTATTTGACACATCCCCATCTTTAAGAGCACGAAACTACCTCAGCTCTTCCTTCCTTATTGTCATGTGACGTGAGCAGCCACTATCAATATACCATTCGTCGTCGAACTGCTCGTCACGTATAATCTACAAAAATTAAGCAGATTTAGGAACCCAAATTTGTTTGGGTCCTAGTGAGCCTTTTACAGGACAAGGAAAAGCAATAGAAAGATCAACCATACACATTCGTTTTATTAAAGTGGTTTCGTCTTTTCTTTTAATGGTGAAAACTTTGATTTTGTTATTTTCTTTGTTTGAATCATATTGTTTTTCTTTATGTTGATTCTTAACAACTCCTTTCGTATCCTTCCTAAGGTTAGTAGTCGTCTTCTTTATTTGCTCTTATGAATCGGAGACGAGATTTCCCTTTCCTTTAACATGCTTGTGAGGTGTTTGATTCGGTTGAGAGCGACGATGGTTGTGTTGCGCGGTGAACTTTCTTGGTGATAATGACCTGTGAGTAAGTTGTCCCTTTTGTTTATGTGAAGCACAAGAATGACAATGAGAACACTGCTTGGGTTTCGCCTGCGAATTTACTTTCGCTCTTTGAGAGGAAGACTTTTCTTTATGCACATAGTTAGAGTTCTGGGATTGCCAAAAACTGCTTCCTTTCGTTGAGATTCTTCTAATATCTCCTGTTTCGTTGCCACTTTTGCTCTGCCAGTTGCTTGGAAGATTTGTGAATATTCACATTCGGTTTCGGTTTCCTTGCATGAGTTTCGCTCCTTAACGAATGAGATTCGCTTGACCTTTTGGTCTCGCTTTGTGCCTCTTTTTTACCACTTGTACTTGCTTTTGCGAAGTTAGATGGCTTATTGATTGGTTCAGCCACGTATCTATTGGATTAGCGTCTAAGCCCGTAACTATATTTGGTAAGTATTTGACCCAGTTGTGCATGGTCCTTTTGGGTTGCCTTCACCATAGCAACTTGACAGGGTAATTTGTGGAGAGAGAAAAGATATTATGATTTATTAATATATTATGAGAATAATATGTTAAAGGAATAATCATATTATTTAATTAATATTAGTCATAAATTAATTGAGAATTAATTTGGTGACTAAAAGAGATTAATTGAATAAAGGGGCTTAAACTGTTAAATGTGTGATAGTTGCATTTTGGGCTGGGAAGCTTTTATGGTTAAGGGATGAACGAAATTGTGGGTAGGAACCCATCTGGATTTCGTCCAAGGCCTTACTCCAGAAGGTTCCATGGGCTACTTCGTGATTAAGTTGTCCATTAGGGTTTTGACTGAAACCCTAACTGCTTATAGTATAAATAGGACCCTTGGGATATGTTTTTCAGCCACTTGTTCTCCTTGAAACCCTAGAGCCGAAAATCATAAGTCCTTACCCTCTCTCATATTGCCCTCTTACCAATTGGTGTTTGTAATCCATTAGAGGAGTGACACTTGTGACTCTAAGCTCCAAGAACAAGAAGATTCAAGCAAGCTACAAGAGGTAATCATATAGATATGAGTTTCTTATGTCTTATTCGAATTGTATATACTAGATCTAGGGTTTGCAAGACTTGGATGAATTGCATGTACAATAGAGAAACCTTGATCCAAGCATTAGGGTTTGCATGTGCACATAGGAAAGTTCTTATGGCTCAAACCCATCAGTGGTATCAGAGCCTTGATTGGTTTCTATTGTATTGATGCCTTGTTTATTTGTTCAAGCTTTAAAAATTGATTTTCTGCCCCCTGCCTGACAGACTCGGCGAGTCCCATTGTGGACTCGACGAATAGGATGAACTCGACGAGTCCATAAGGGGACTCGACGAGTCAGAGCGTCAAACAGAGGGAATTTCGGGATTTCTTGCTGTTTTGCTTAAGGATACTTACCTAAATCGTTTTAGCTTAATAAAATCCGAATTTTATTACCTTTTTGTCAATATCCTCATCAAAACAAAAGATAATTACCAATTGTTTGAATAATTAATTCCTTATTTGATTATAATTGATTCTTTAAATTAAGTGTTGAATTATCTTGCAAGTAATATTGACTAGGTCAAATTTAAATAATCATTAAATTAATTGTTTAATTTATATTATTTGCTATTTGATCCTTTGTGTTTTGAAAAGTTCAAAACTTGTCCTCATGTTTTGAAATTTAAATTTTGTGATTAAAAGTTTAATTTGAACTATTTAAATTTCAAACCTTAGAATTTTTGTTTTACAAGTTTTAAAATTCAACTTTATACTTTATAATATTATAAGATTAATATATATATATATATATATATATATATATATATGTGTGTGTGTGTGTATGTGGAGTGTGTGTGGTTAACCGGCACATTAATTGGTTTCTAATCAAAGGTGGCAAGGGGTGACTCGTTGTTTTTCATAGTTCGATGGAGCGTGTGTGGTTAACCGGCACATCGAATAGGTGACTGTAACAATGAGGGCACCATGTACATTTGCATGGTTATTCACACCCGCTTTGTGATCCTCGGCATCCGAGTCACAAACTAGAGGGGCATATCGAGATTTAAACATGCCATTGAAAAGTTCAATGAATCTCAAAGGATCTAGGAGTTTTTCAATACATTTAAAACTTAATTTTTTTTTTCGTTTTTAATGGTGGAGAATTAGTGAATCGACATTCACTTACCTTCAAATTATTTGCTTGTTAGATTACGGCATCCCTTTTCTAATTTGTGAATAATATTCTTGGTTCCTAGCCCTAATTTCTCATTTGGGTGTTTAATTGGGGAATTCATTTCTAATCAAACTTTATTCTTTTTCCTTTTCAGATGTCGAACGGCAACAACAACGCTTCTGGTTCAAACTCCTCTGGCTCATTCTCACTCATGAAGTTGTGTGGGAGAGTGATATTTGATGGGTCCAATTTCAATGATTGGATCCGCAACATTCGCACGGTCACTCGCTACGAGGACAAAGAGTATGTTATCGATGAGAAGCTGAAGGAGATTGACATCAACACTGCCTCTGCTGAAGCGATCGCGGCCTTTGAGGCCCATGAGTGTGATGCCACGAAAGTCCATTGCATCATGCTAGCGACTATGACTGCAGAACTCTAGATGTCCTATGAGCACATGTACCCCTACGAGATGCACCAAGATCTGCTGGACCGGTACCACCAGAGCGCTAGGAAAGAAAGGTACCAGATCATCACCTTGATGATCACTACCAAAATGGGTAATGGAGAGTCCCTTACCGCTCATCTGCAAAAGATGCAGAGATATGTCGATCGTCTGCTAAAGTTGAATGTGAACTTTGATGAAGAGTTGGCAATTGATATTATCCTTCACTCCTTGCCACCCTGCTATAGCCAGTTCCGCATAACCTACCACATGAATAAGGAGGAGGTCTCCTTGAGCAAGCTTCAGGGCTTGTTGAGGACTGTTGAGAGCAACCTCAAGGATAAATCTATTGCATCAACTCCAACTCCCGCTACGAGGACAAAGAGTATGTTCTAGATGAGAAGCTGAAGGAGATTGACATCAACACTGCCTCTGCTGAAGAGATAGCGGCCTTTGAGGCCCATGAGCGTGATGCCACGAAAGTCCATTGCATCATGCTAGCGACTATGACTGCAGAACTCTAGAAGTCCTATGAGCACATGTACCCCTACGAGATGCACCAAGATCTGCTGGACCGGTACCACCAGAGCGCTAGGAAAGAAAGGTACGAGATCATCACCTCGATGATCACTACCAAAATGGGTAATGGAGAGTCCCTTACCGCTCATCTGCAAAAGATGCAGATATATGTCGATCGTCTGCTAAAGTTGAATGTGAAATTTGATGAAGAGCTGGCAATTGATATTATCCTTCACTCCTTGGCTCCCTGCTATAGCCAGTTCCGAATGACCTACCACATGAATAAGGAGGAGGTCTCCTTGAGCAAGCTTCAGGGATTGTTGAGGACTGTTGAGAGCAACCTCAAGGATAAATCTATTGCATCAACTCCAACTCCCGGTACGAGGACATAGAGTATGTTCTCGATGAGAAGCTGAAGGAGATTGACATCAACACTGCCTCTGCTGAAGAGATTGCGGCCTTTGAGGCCCATAAGCGTGATGCCACGAAAGTCCATTGCATCATGCTAGCGACTATGACTGCAGAACTCTAGAAGTCCTATGAGCACATGTACCCCTACGAGATGCACCAAGATCTGCTGGACCGGTACCTCCAGAGCGCTAGGAAAGAAAGATACGAGATCATCACCTCGATGATCACTACCAAAATGGGTAATGGAGAGTCCCTTACCGCTCATCTGCAAAAGATGCAGAGATATGTCGATCGTCTGCTAAAGTTGAATGTGAACTTTGATGAAGAGTTGCCAATTGATATTATCCTTCACTCCTTGCCTCCCTGCTATAGCCAGTTTTGCATGACCTACCACATGAATAAGGAGGAGGTCTCCTTGAGCAAGCTTCAGGGCTTGTTGAGAGCAATCTCAAGGATAAATCTATTGCATCAACTCCAACTCCCGTTGCTGCTCCTCTCTTGGCAATAGGACAATGGAAGGGTAAGAAGAGGAAGACTCCCTCAAAGAGCTACCACAAGGGAAAGTCCCAAGATGGTACCTCTTCTAGTGGAACCAAAGTTGGTTCTGCTAAACCCAACTCAAAGCCTAAGGAGGCAGAGTGCCACCACAGCCACAAGATAGGGCACTGGAAGAGAAGATGCCCAGAATATCTACATGCCATCAAGGATGGGAAGATCAAGCCATCTTTCGTAGGTATTTACACAATTAAATCTAATGGTTTATCACATGCTACTTCTTGGGTTCTTGATATAGGATGTGGTTTTCACATATGTTATGATTTGCAGGGACTAAGAAGAAATAGGGATGTGGAGCATTGAAGGATGAATCTGATCATGGGAAACAGAAGATCGTCGCCTGTCACCAAGATTGGAGTATATTCCTTAGTGCTTAGTAATGGATTAGATTTAGATTTAAACAATTGTTTATATTCTCCAGATATGGAAAGAAACATCATTTCATTTCATGGTTTATATAAACAAGGTTTTAGATATTCATTTGATAATGAAAAGGGTTCTATTTATGCTTATCTTAATAATGTGTTATATTTTGAAGCATTGCCGTGTAATGGAATATATGAAACTATGATGGTTGTAGATAACTCAAGAAATGATGTGTTGTGTGTCGATTCTTCCAATAGTATGGATAAAGCATGCTTGTGGCATTGTCGTCTTGGACATGTCAACAAGAAGCGCATAGCCCAACTCCAAAAGGATGGATTGTTGGAGTCATTCGACCTTAGGGACGATGATTTGTGCAAATCTTGTTTACTTGGAAAGATGACCAAGTCACCATTCATTGACACTTATGCGAGGGGTGAGGGTTTATTGGATCTCATACATACAGATGTATGTGGACCCTTTAGATCCACCATAAGGGATGCGAACCACTTCTATGTGACTTTCACAGATGGTTATAGCAGATATGGGTATATCTACTTAATCAAGCATAAGTCAGAAACCTTTGAAAAGTTCAAAGAGTTCAAGAAAGAAGTGGAGAATCATTTGGGCAGGAAAATCAAGATGCTTCGATCTGATCGAGGTGGAGAGTACCTAAGTCATGAATTCCAGGACTACCTCAAGGAATGCGGAATAGTTTCGCAATTGACGCCACCTAGGACAACGCAGTTGAATGGTGTAGCTGAGAGGCGTAATCAAACCTTGCTAGACATGGTTCATTCCATGATGAATCGTGCTTCACTACCTATCTCATTCTGGGGGTATTCCTTAGAGACTGCCGCCCATATCCTTAACTTAGTCCCAACGACGAAGGATGCCAAAACACCTCACGAGATGTGGACAGGGAAAGCTCCCTCGTTAGCACATGTCAAGGTTTGGGGTTGCGAGGATTTCATAAGACGAGAGACTCACGAGAAGCTCGAACCTCGAAGTGAGCGATGTATTTTCATCAGCTACCCACAGAAATCCTTTGGTTATCTCTTCTACAGACCGAGTGACAATGTTGTCTTCGTTGCGAGAAGAGGGGTTTTCCGAGAGCGAGAACTCATAAGCCAAGGAGACAGTGGCAGGCAAATTGATCTTGAAGAGCTTCAAGAGTCGAGCGATGAAAGAACCTATAACACTGGCGCTCAACTAGAGGAGGAAACTCCAGTTGAACCAATTGACGAGTCCTTACCTCTTAGACGTTCCGAAAGGGTTAGTGTTCCACCCCAGTTTTATGGCTTTCATATTACTACATAAGGGGATACATTCAGTAGTGATAGTACACTAGTGAATCTGGACGAACCTAACAGCTATAAAGAAGCCATGGTAGGCTCGGAGTCTGCGAAAAGGAAAGAGGCTATGGACAGCGAGATTCAGTCCATGTATGACAACCAAGTTTGAAATTTGGTTGACAATGTACCAGGTCGTAAGACGGTCGGCTGCAACTGGATCTTCAAGAAGAAGACTGATGTAGATGGAAATGTGCACACTTATAAGGCGCGATTAGTTGCGAAGGGTTTCACTCAAACTCCTGGAGTTGATTACGATGAAACCTTCTCACCAGTTGCGCATATAAAGTCTATCGGGGTGATGCTGGCCATTGCTGCATTTCATGACTATGAAATATGGCAAATGGATGTCAAAACCGCTTTCCTTAATGGGAAGTTGGATGAGGATGTTTACATGGCTCAACCATAAGGTTTTGTCAATGTGAAGCATCCCAATAGAGTGTGTAAGCTTGAGAAGTCCATTTATGGACTTAAGCAAGCGTCTCGCAGATGGAATCTTTGTTTTGATGAGAAGGTCAAAGAGTTTGGTTTTCTGCGAAGCGAGGATGAATCATGTGTATATGTCAAAGCCTGTTGGAGTATAGTAAGCTTCCTCGTATTGTATGTCGACGACATACTACTCGTAGGAAACGACATCCCGACATTGTAGGAGGTTAAGTCCTGGCTCGAGAAGTGCTTCGCTATGAAGGACCTCGAAGAGGCTTCCTATATTTTGGGAATAAGGATAGTGAGAAACAGAAGTAAGAGACTAATAGGACTTAGTGAGAATAATTACTTGGACAAGGTACTAAAACGTTTTAGTATGGAGAATTCAAACAAAAAGGGAGTTACCAATCCAAAGTAATGCCAAGTTGAGTAAAACTCAAAGTCCGAGTGCTGAAGTCGAGATAGCAGAGATGAGCCGAGTACCTTACGCTTCCACAGTTGGCTCGATCATGTAAGCTATGACTTGTACTCGCCCTGATGTGGCCTTCGCTTTGAGCATGGTCAGTAGATATCAAGGGAACCCTGGCAAAGCGCATTGGACCGCAGTCAAGAATATTCTTAAGTACCTTCGGAGGACCAAGGAATGGTTCCTAGTCCTCGGTGGGAGTGATAAATTAAAGGTGCGAGGGTATAGTGACGCCAGTTTTTAGACCGACAGGGACAACTACCGTTCGCAGTCGGGCTGGGTCTTTACCCTTAATGGAGGAGCAGTGACTTGGAAAAGTTCCAAACAGGAGACCGTAGCCGATTCAACGTGCGAATTAGAGTATATAGCGGCGACCGAAGCTTCAAAGGAGGCGATATGGTTGAAGAACTTCATTGGAGACTTTGGAGTTGTTCCAGCCATAAAGGAGCCCATGGAAATTTTCTGTGATAATGAAGGTGCGGTTGCCTTGACCAAGGAACCCAAGGATCATGGAAGATCTCGACATATCGACAGAAAATATAACTTTATTCGACATCGGGTGGAAGAAGGACTCCTCGTAGTGAAGAGGGTATCATCAGAGGATAACCCATCAGATCCGCTTACGAAGGGATTGAGCAGGGTTAAGCACTTGCAGCACGCTAGGAGCATCGGGTTGAAGGATGATATTAGTTTAGATTAGATAGTTAAGAAATATGTAATAGATAAATTGTAATTAACATTTGATGATTAAATAAAAGAGTATTATTTATTAGTAATGTTACTGACTTATGTTAATCATTTACCTATTGTTTCATTTTGCATGTTTTGACTTCCTGAATAATTGAATTATTTAATAATAATCGAATTATTCGAACGGTCCACAGTCGCTCATATGTTGGAAGTAGATATGAATGAAGACTGTCATGAATTGGTGTGTAGATTGTCTAAAGTGTATTAGACATAGCAAAAGTTTGCTACAACGTTCATGAGTGCTTATAAACTTGATTTGAGCATTGGAATAAACCCACACTTGCTGGAATCACTTCATGGAATTTATCACGAGTGATCGCAAGACGATAATATCATATGGTCTTAAAACCTAGATATATGGTTTATTGTTTGCTAATTGGTTGTGCATTGATAATGCGTAAACGCATTAGTAACTTGATGTTATAAAATGCATTGTTGTGTATGATTTGATTAGTGGATAGTAAATGCATATAAGTCAAAGTTTATCTATTCCTTTTATCCTAAGAGGGTAAAAGCTATATCAGGGCCCCTCGATGATTTGATTTGACTTATGTGTCGGGCCCGGTCAGGACTGAATTGATGTGTTCAATTAAGTTCTATGTCAAATGAATATGAGATCGAGAAACTAACTGCTGGACAATAAGTATGACCATGTTCCATGTAATTGTCCGCACGATATCTAGAACAAAGGATTATACGATCCCTTATCTAAAGGACATATTGCTGATAAGATCAGAGTTTGACAGCGTCTTTGAGAGCTACGATTGCTAATCGGATAGTGCTTGCATTTGTTGTTACTAGACTTATCCAAGTGGGAGACTGTTGGATTAGTGTCTAAGCCCGTAACTATATTTCGTAAGTATTTAACCCGGTTGTGCATGGTCCTTTTGGGTTGCCTTCACCATAGCAACTTGACAGGGTAATTTGTGGAGAGAGAAAAGATATTATGATTTATTAATATATTATGAGAATAATATGTTAAAGGAATAATCATATTATTTAATTAATATTAGTCATAAATTAATTGAGAATTAATTTGGTGACTAAAGGAGATTAATTGAATAAAGGGGCTTAAACTGTTAAATGTGTGATAGTTGCATTTTGGGCTGGGAAGCTTTTATGGTTAAGGGATGGACGAAATTGTGGGTAGGAACCCATCTAGATTTCGTCCAAGGCCTTAATCCAGAATTGCATAGATCTGAGTTTCTTATGTCTTATTCGAATTGTATAGACTAGATCTTGGGTTTGCAAGACTTGGATGAATTGCATGTAGAATAGAGAAACCTAGATCCAAGCATTAGGGTTTGCATGTGCACATAGGAAAGTTCTTATGGCTCAAACCCATCAGTATCTACCTTTCACCCTCCAAGAGGTTCGTTTCGATAATCCTTTCGTTTCATCTACATTATCAATCGGGGATGACCAAAAGTACTCATCACAACCATCAACATTATCTTCATCTACCAAGGAAGTTAGCTCAACTCATTGCTTCTTGGTAACTCCAGTGGTGGTGTACACTTGATTCGGTACAGGTTGTACCTTTCGGTATACCACAACCTTTTCTTTCAAGACTTTGTTCTGGTCTTTAGACGATCGACCGAACTCAATAGAGTTTTCAGATATAAGGACTTTTGTTGGTTCGGGTTCGGTTTTAACAAATTCAGAACAGTCAACCACTTCATCTACAGAAATTTCACTCATATCATCATCCTCGTCAAATTCAGAAGTATTGTTGACATCAATCTTGTTTTCTGAACTTAACTTGGTACTCAATGAGTCAAAAGTCTGTACGGTTTCGGTCTTAATTTTCAACTTATCATTTTCATCCAATAAGTTGTTAAGCATGTCCTTGTGGTCTTTTGACTTAATAAAGGACTCAATTTGTCCAGACCAATCCTATAGGCATCAGAGGTTTCTTCTGATGAGACAACTGATCACAATTATAACACTCAACATCTATTTCGTCTTCCTTAAGTTCAAGAAAAGGCAAAATCATTTTGTGAATCTTTTTGCCGATATCGCAATCTAGATGCTACTGAGTAATATTTGTATAAAGACGCTTAGCAATTAAACAAAAAATATTCCTTTGTTTCAAAATTTTCAAATTGTCTCTTTGCAAATATATCAATTCACTCTTGGATGACACCCTGCTAATTTGATCAGTTAGGTTAGCATTTGTGAGGCGAGTTTGTTAGGCTACCACTTAGATTAAAAAAATTAGATTTTAAATCATTTAATTCCTTTTCATAGTTAGAAACAGGTATTTTGAGTGTTATGAGAATAGAATTTACCTTCTTGATCAACTGATCACATTCATTGATCTGTTCACCAAGTGGTTTCGCTGTGAAGCATCTATCCTCCCTCTCTTTCGCTTCATTATCCCCGCCATCTGTAGTGTAACCTCTCATTTGTGACACCCCAGTCGTCACCATCAGACACTTTCCTGCCAAACCAGAACCTTCTTCTTTCGCCACGAATGCCCTGCCATGAGTGGGCTAACGTACTTCCTCATCTTCTGAATCAGTAGACCAGATCTCTACTCCACCGAACTCGTTTTCTTCAACATTTTCCTGTACAAGTAACATAGACATGGATTTATCGTTAGACTTCTTTTTCTTGGATTCTTCAAGCTTACGAGTGTGGTAAGCTTCATCGTCTTCATTCTCTTTCTTCTCATTCATTCTTCTTAACATGCAATCTTTTGCTATATGGTTTTTGCCATGACATTAATTGCAGTCATAGCCCGAATCACCCATAAGTTTGCTCTCTTTCTTTTCCTCTTCTTTCTGAGGAGCACTTTTAATCTCCTATTTCGCCTTCTCTGAACTATAGCTTCCCTGCCAGTTTCGGTTCTTGGCTGGAAACTTCTTTCTTGCAAACCGCTTGGGATTGGATACCATCAGTGCATATTCTTCATCTATCAGATCATATTCAGAAAGGTTAGATTCTGTTTTTCTTCAATCAAATACTTAACCTTTGAGATAAGAGCCAATGTTCCCATTGCGGAAATCACTTTCGTTTCCTTCGTCACAACACTTTCATGAGACTTGAGAATTCCCTCGAGCTTCGTGAACGAATAGGATTTAAACTGTTCATGAGCTTTAACAGTTGAAACCACAACCATCCATTCTGGCCTTAGACCATTCATAAAGGTGACTTTTTGCTCGATCACCTCTATGCCAATTCCATGCTTGATCATCTTGCTGAGAAGATGGTTGTAGCGATCGAATGTTTGAATGAGACTTTCATCTTGCTTTTGATTGAAGTCACCGAACTCTGAAAGCAGAAGAGTTTGAGTGGAATGTTCGAGATCCTCATCGGTGGAATACAACTGCTTAAACCGATCCCAAATATCCTTTGCAGTGGTATATGCACTCACCAGACGAAAGGTGTCACATTGTAAAGTGAATATGATCATCCTCATTGCTTTTATGTTGCTAAGCAGCTTGTCCTTCTCGTCTTGAGCAACATCTTTCACGTCAATCATCAGCTAATTATACTCCTTTTGAGTCATGATGATTCTTTCGGTTCTAGTATGAGGAAAAGGACCCACGGTAATTGCTTCCCAGATTAAATATTCGTTGTCCTCTGAACCCAGGAAATAATCTTCAAAGTGAAGAGCGTAGACTTCATACTCTTGAGTATACAAGATTGGAATCCTTGTAGTCGATCCAATGCTGTTGGAGATGTTAATGGGATTGGTTTGAGATTCGTCGAGAGACATAATGACTTGATCTATTTACCTATCAAGAATCAGACTTGTAAAGCGATATTAGGGCAATATCGAGATCTATGAACAACGTCAATGAAGAGATGACGGCTCAACAGATTCAATAAAAGCGAAAACCCTAAATATATTCTTCAAACAGAAGAGATGCATATGAATTACACAGTCCCTTCTCTAATACTAACTGATGAGATTAAAACGATTAGATCGATAAGATTCTTAAACAGATAAATCAAGAACACAATGAAAATAATAACACCAGATGAATCAATGCTTGTGTCGAATGATTAATCAGTCACGACCTCAGAAGAACTCTATGAAGATTTTCTACTGTAGAGGTGTGCTAGGGTTACAATACAATGAAAGGAATAAAACTATCAAAAGCGTACATTCTAAGGTGCATGCATGCACTATATAAAGTAAACCCTAATAAATGTAAGCGACTGGACATGCCCATAACCGAGAACATATTAGACCTAGACAAGAGGCCCAATGAGGCAACACTTCATAACTCAACAAGTACTTAGTGAATACAAGTCAGATACATTCAGATCGAACAGACAGTCGACTGTGTGGTTCTGCCCCAAGCCCACAACCAAACAAGGAACACGAAATGAGGCGGAATCCACACATCCCACTATATTTCGGATCCTCATGTATCTAACCCTGACGTATTCAATAAGTACTGTTAACATTAAGTTTAATGATTCTTTATATTGAAAACGTCCCTTAAGAAAATCCTATATTTTCGTATTAAGTAAAATGACTGTAGTGAATCCTTCTGTAATTATTCAATGAATACTAATTATATATAATACAGATCGATTAGACAGTTGAATGTGTGAATCTGCCCTAAGCCCACAACCAAACATGGAACAGGAAATAAGGCGGAAGTCACACATTCCACTGTCTACCAGATCTTTATTATATATAATCCTAATGTATTCATCAAGTAATTACATAATTAACATTAACGAATCTCCAGTAAAATGGTAACCACAATAGTTCCTTTTATAATCGCTTAATTTATACTAACTATATATAACCTAATATCGAACGGACAGTTGAATGTGTGAATCTGCCCTAAGCCCACAACCAAACAAGGAAGAGGAAATGAGGCGGAAGTCACACATTCCACTGCCTATCGGATTTTATTTATATATAATTCGAATGTATAAACTAAGGAATTATAGAATTAACCATTAAAGGTCCTTTATGTAATACTAGTCTAATCATAAGTATTAAACCTTTTGTAATTAAATTTCTAGTTTCAATAACTCTATTGTGAAACATTGTTTTCGGAAAGTTCTATCGAAAACTGTTTATCTTCCAAAATAACGATGTAAACCATAGAAAATCCTATATTTTCTATAAAACCGATTTGTAGTCGTAAACGCTCCAAGACCGAGAAGTACAAATATAAATACCATACTTAGCTTAATGATACCCAGTTTTGTTTATCAGTAACCCTATCTGAACATGTAATTATCCTGAAAACTTGATGTGGCGATACTACGCTCCTATGATCACTTAGTACACACGAGTTGTATAATACCGAGATCGAATAGACAGTTGAATGGGTGAATCTTCCCTAAGCCCACAACCAAACAAAGAATAGGAAATTAGGCGGAAGTCACACATTCCACTATCTATCGGACTTCAATTTTATCTAAACCTATTGTATATACTGAGAAATCATATAGTTAGTATCCCTTGGGAAAGTTTAGGAAAAGTTTATCTTTATGTAAATAATTAGTTAATACTATTGTGAATATTCATTATAACCATACTAATACAAAGTTAGTCCTGCATAGATCTATACACCAACTCGCGCTCTCCCTTAAGAAGACTCTGGTTATAATTAAGATTCTAACGGGTACCCTGAGTGGTACATCTAGCGGTTCACAATCCTGTATTAATTATTTACATAAAGTGTAAAACCTTTTTATAATTAACAAGTATTTTTGTAAAAAGATTTCCTTTTGTTTCATAAACTATACTTATTATAGTTTATAAGTTCATTTCCATGTTTTAACTTGGATTTTTGTAAAATAGTTCCTATGATCCATAAACTGTATCTATTATAGTTTATAAGTTGATTTCTATGATTTTAACAAGCTTCAAGTTCAAATACATTTAAATAGTAACAAAACATAATAACTAAATTATCTTTTTAAACACAACCAATCTTGTGTTTTACTTGTATTCCCCCCCCCCCCTAAAAACATTTTAAAAAGCTTGGAAAATATGGGGGTATGAACTCACCTTATTTGAGGGATTCAAATAGAAGATTTGGTATAGATTGGTAAGTTTTCCGAGTGAAATCTCGACGCACAAACAAGTCCTATTTAGCATATTATGATACATATAGGCATGAAATTAGTGAATCTAACCACAAAGGTGATTGGAAAACAACCTAGGATGCAAGAATAACTCACCAAAGGAGTGTTAGAAGCAAGTTGGAAGGCTGAAATGGAGTTCATGATGATATGGGGTGTTCACGTCCCAAGAACACATGAGTGTTCACGTCCCATATTGAAGGGTTTACGGCCTTGAGGAAGGGTTCACAACCCTATGAGTTGTTCACGGCCCAAGAACATGAAGAACACTTGAAGATTTTGGTGTTTAGCAAGTGATTGAAGGCCCCTTTGTTGTATTCCAAGATGATACAAAAGAAAATGGGTGCTTAAGGGAAGATAAGAGTGTTTCTTGAGGATGATACTTGAGAGAGAATGGGAGGATCACGGCTGGAAGATGAGAAAATGAGGAGAAAAATGGCTAACACACCTATATATATGCGAGGGTTCACGGTCCGAAGGGTTCACGACTGTGAACCTCGTTTGCGGTCCGAAGGCGGTGGTGGCCGAGAAGCATTCACGGTCCGAAGGTTTTCGGCCCTCATTCACAGCCGAAGTTTGCTTGATCTCGGTTGCGAGGCTGCTGTCCGAAGGGAAACAAGGAATGGTCTTCGGACTTCAAGCTTTCACCTCTTAAACGTATAGCACATTTAATACATGGAGTAAACATTTATAAAATATTAATCTAACCCAGTTAAGATAGAATAAGATTTAAGTGACTTTAGTTGACTCAAGTTTGACTTTGATTGACTAAGGTTGACTTTACAAAAATAAAATTTTCGGGTTGTCACATATCTACACTATTTTCTCAATTGTCACGTGGATAATCTTTGGGTCTGTTCGTAGGGTATCCCTTGTGAATTTCATAGACAGTTGGGTATCGCCAACTTCTGTCCAACAAATGGGAGATTGACATTTTTGGCCGTATAGTGCTTTGTAAGGTGTTGCTTTGATGCTCGTGTGATAGCTGTTGTTGTATGTGAACTGAACCAAAGGAAGGTGAGTACCCCATGTACTTACGAAATCTATCACACATGCTCGGAGCATGTCCTCCAGCATTTGGATGGTGCTTTCACTTTGGCGATAGGTTTGCGGATGATAGGTTGTACTTAATTACAGGCGCATACCAAGGGACTTTTCCAAACTATGCCAGAAGTGAGAAGTAAACCAACTATCCCTATAAGAGATAATAGATAAGGGTACCCCATGCAATCTGAACATCTCTCTAAGGTACATCCTGGTCAGCTTCTCCATATTATCCGTCTCTTTTATTGGCATAAAGGGGGCAGAATTGGTTAATCTATCGATAACTACACATATAGTTCCATAACCAGCAGTAGTCTTTGGTAATTTGATAACAAATATGAAGGGTGTAGTTTATGGTTTGGGCTAGGCTAATTGATGTATAGGTCTTATTGTGTTTTGAGTCTTGTAATTGAAGTGTTTTGGTGAGTTTACGCCAGAGTGTGTTTACGGCCGTAGACAGGTTTACAGCCGTAAACACGTTTACGACCGTAAGCCTATTTACGGCCAAGTCTTTTCCCCTATATATAGGGAGTGTCTGAGTTTGTTAGTTGTTGATGATCCACTGAGTTTACGGTCATTGTGTCCAAGTTGTACTAGACGTTTTTCTGAGATAAACGTGCGCAAGCTTTGGTTTAATCTTCTACTACTCCATTCTTATCTTGTTTGATTGTTAGATTGCTTGATCACTGGTTAAGATCCTGTTTCTAGGACCTTACAATTGGTATCAGATCGAATCTGCTGTCAAATAATATTTCAATCACGTTCTCGGTCAAAGGAGGTTAGTTTTATCACTGTTCAATGCTTGATTTGGTGTTTTCGTAGCAAAAGGGAATCAGATCTACTTAAACAACGAGTTTTCATCAAGATCTGTGTGTTTACGGTCAAGAGTTCACGACCGTAAACTTCGATTTTCGACCATAAACTTCTTTTTACAGCTGTAAACGTACAAAATTCATCAACCGTAAACTCCTCAACCGTAAACTCCAAAGCGTAAACCTCAACCGTAAACGTTGACCGAAAGCATCAACGGAAAGCCTGACCGTAAACTCCTGTTTACGGCCGTAATTGTGTGACCGCAAACTGTTTGTTTGACATTTTAGTTTATTTTTCAAGTCATTTTCAATTAAAAAAAATAAAAAACAAAAATTGATTCTCAAGGCCAAGCACTTCATCATGAATTGGATTCCATCATGGGAACAACCACCCGGATTCCACGATTATTGTCTGCAGAAGGATTCCCGGAATGGAAATACAGGATCGAGAAATACATCAAAATGAAATATTTTAAGGTTTGGCGAAGCATTCTCAAAGGACCAGTCAGAGTCACTACCAATCTTCCGAATGGACAAATAATTGACAAATTGTATGCTGATTACACTGATGAAGATTTCTAAAAGGTTGATGAACAGGAAAGGGCACTGGTTACTTTGACTATGGCTTTATCTCCCGATATTGCTCAAGGCTTCAGAGAATACACTTCAGTCAAAGCACTGTGGGAAGCTTTAATTGAGGTGTACGAGGGAAATGAAGATATGAAAGAGAGCCGTAAGGATATGTTAAGACAAAAGTTCAATATGTTCAATTATATCCTTGGAGAAATCCTGGAAGCTCAGTTGCAACGATTTACTGCACTCACTACTGAGATGAGTACAGCTGGGATTTACTTGACTAAGTCTAAGATAAACAAAAAGTTGCTGAATTCACTTCCGAAGTCGTGGGATATGAATGTGGCTGTCATCAAGAAGACAAAAGATCTCAATCGTCTCAGTCTTGCTGAAACAATGGCAATCATCAAAGCCTGTGATCTTGATGATAAACAACGAGAGATTAATCATGTGAATTCCTACTCGACTGCAAATCTTGGGATTTCTTCAAATAATGCCTTTTCATCTTTTACCTCCTCTCCAAGTCAAGCTTTTGTTGTTCAACAACCTCAAAATAAAACCTTTATTACTCCATCAGTTGCACCATTTGTTGCTTCATCATCTATGTATCATCCACAAAGTTGGTCTTTCGTTGTTCCACAAGCTGTTTCCTCCTCCAATGCACCAGTTACGGTTCCTGCTCCCAATTCCAAAGAAAACGATGAAAGCTTAGCTCTTGCCACTGGACTTGTCAATTGCTACAATGCTTTTGTAGCTGGAGAGGTTCCACCTCAACTCTCACTTGCTCATCTGGATCAAATCCATCCAGAGGATATGGAACAAATGGATATTACTTGGCAGATAGCAATGGCAGTGTTCAGGGCAAAGCAATTTGTTAAGAATATGGGAAAAAATAATTGGGGAATGAATACGGATAAGAAGGTAGGTTTTAACAAGGGAAAGTTGCGTTGCTACAACTGTCATGAGCCAGGTCATTTTGCTCTTGAGTGTCCTAAACCAGATAGAAGGGTAAGTAGTGATCGAACAATGGTTCCAGTGGGAAATAGTCGCGAAAGTGTTGCTGTCAACAGTGAGACTGCTAATCTGGCAGTGGTTGCTCAGTCCTTTGACTGGGAGGACAAGATTCAGGCACTGAATATTTCAGGACCCGAAAATCCTCACTTCGCTCAAATCAATGATACTCCTGTGGAAGAAGCTGAAGTTGATCCTGAAGAAGAGATGATGGAGTTGCAGTTTGCCTTTATGGTATCTTCTACTTCAGAACCTGAAAAGAAAGAGGTAAGTCAATCTTCTTGTTCTCAAACATGCATTGATAATGTTAAAAATCTTCTTGAGCATATATAATTATTACGTAGAGAGAACGAGGACTTGAAATATGAAAGGTATCAACTTCGGAAAGGACAGAAACCCTAAAAGCTAAATTAGAAGCAAAAACCAAAGACTTTAGAAAACTTCAGGAAGAGTATAGCAATAAGAGTGCAAATTATAGATATGTCACTGAACAACTTGCTGAGGTAACTGCTGAGCTTGACACATTGAAAAACAAATTTGAAAATGTAGATTTTACTTTTAGAAAATTTGATGTGTCAAGTGAAGTAGTTGCATCCATGATAGAACATAATTTGCAATTCAAAGAGAATCAACAAAAGGGTTTAGGATATGACAAAGTGTCTCCTCCTTATAATCATAATTATCAGTTTAAGCCATTGACTACAGAAGAGATGGACAGAGAACCATTTCTTAAATATGGATTTGTGTCGGGAGGTAGTATTAATATTGAAAATACTAATGTTTCTACTTCCCATGCAGATCAATGTTTAAGTCAATCAAAGCAAAAAGCTGAAGGATGTGTTTCTGAAAATAAAAAAGTTTCTGAATTTGCTGTTTCTGTTTCAAATAATAACTCTTTAGTTTCTGATGTTAAAATCAATGATACATCTTGTGATACTTCTGCATCGGATCATGTTGATTTAATTTTTTTTTGACATATTTGATGATTTGTTTGATAATCCTGATGTTCCTGTTTCATGCACATCCACTTCACCAATCACACAACCGGATTCGCCCTCACCTATCACACAATCTGATTTTTGCACATGTTCTTGTGGAAAAAGTAAGGGTGTAAGTAAAGAAAGTAAATCAGACAAAGGCAGTACCAGTTACAATAATAATAAGCAGATTTGTTTTAACTGTGGTACTACCGGTCACATCGCTAGGAATTGTCCTAATAGGGCATTTGTGCATTTTTCGTCTCAAAGAGGAGAGAACGAGTCTCGAGGAAGGTCTTTAACTAGAAAGTCCTCGAGATCTCGTCCTCGAGATGATGATTGGAAGGCTAATCAAAACAAGAAAATGGTAGTTTTTCAAAAGAACAAACAAGTTTTCAATAACAAAGTCACAAACAGTTTGCCAAAATCGAGCAAGGCTAAGCCAAGGTCGGTTTCGTCAAAGACTGGATCTGGATCTTCAACCACTTCTGGTAGAAACTCCAAATGCTCAAAGCAAACTGAAAAGAAAAATGCTTCAAAATCACCCATGATTTTTAGGAAACCTAAACACCAGTGGGTGCCCAAATTAACTTCCAACCAATCATCGTCATCCTCTGAAAGTGTTTTACATGATGATTCAAAATCCAAAAGGTCAAAGAATAAATCTGTGATTGTAAAGGGTCAACCCAGGAAAGTAATGACCTGGGTCCCTAAATCTAAATGATCCCGCTCATCTTGCAGGGACAGTTACGGAGGAATGTCGTCAGACCTTGGTATGTCGACAACGGCTGCTCCCGACATATGACAGGATACATCTCCCAATTGAACGACATTCAAACTTTTAATGGGGGATTTGTTTCCTTTGCGGGCGGTGAAGGCGGAAAAATCACTCAGAGAGGAACTGTGACAAACGGAGTGCTGAGTTTCGAGAACGTCAACTATGCTCCCGAGTTAAAGCACAGCTTGTTGAGCGTCTCTCAGATTTGCGACAAGGGTTATTCAACGCATTTTACTGATAATGAGTGTCTGATCTTAAAGCCAGGCATTGTCATCCCGGATGAGTGGATTCTTGTTAAATCAAAGTGGGATGGAAATGCATACATCATCGACATAAAGAGCAACATTCCTGAGCAAGTCACCTGCCTCTTTTCAAAAGTCTCAGAACAAAATGCTATGTTGTGGCACCGACGACTTGGTCATGCGAACGCTAAGAATCTGAATCTTCTTGCTAAAAATGAAATGGTGTGTGGCCTGCCTATCAGAGACTTCATAACATTTGAAAAGTGTGTGTCATGTGCCTAAGGAAAGCATCATAGAAAACCACACCTGCCAAAACAGGTCAATTCAATCAGCCAGGTTCTCCAATTATTGCACATGGACTTATTTGGTTCGGTCAATGTCCTCAGCATCAACAGGAATCTATACTGTCTAGTTGTGATCGATGACTTCTCGCGTTCACGTGGGTTTTCTTCTTATCCAACAAAGTTGGGGTATCTGATGTGATAAAGAAGTTCATCGTAATGATAGAGAACCAAACCAATAACCGGGTGAAGGCGCTTCGTACTGATAATGGAACAGAATTCAAGAATGTGGTTCTTGATCACTTTTGCATAGAAAAGGGAATTGTGCGTCAATATAGTTCATTTCGCACGCCTCATCAAAACGGTGTTCCTGAATGGAGGAATCGAACGCTGCAAGACGCTGCAAGGATGATACTGTGTGATTCAAAGTTACCAGTTTTCTTTTGGGCTGAGGCGATCAACACTGGTTGCTATGTTCAGAATCGTGTTTTGATCAACAAAGCCCAGATGAAGACTCCGTACGAATTTCTATATGGTCACAAGCCATCTGTCAGCCATTTCCGCGTATTTGGCTGCCCTTGTACCCTTCTTCACCTGGAGTCCAACCTGAAGTTCAATGCCAAAGCTGATGACTGCTATTTTGTGGGGTATGCTGCTCGCACTACGTACATGGTCTACAACAAAAGAACAAAGCAAATTGTAGAATCCTTCGATGTGCGCTGGTTGGAGGAGAATGAAACAGATGCTAGAGTGAGTCCTGATTGGTTGTTTGGTTACACATCTTTGTTCAAATCGTTCAATGTGTGTTTAGATAGTTTATCTGGTTCTTCTTCTGGTTCAAAGGCTGTACCTGAAGATGAAGACGAAGAAGTTGTTTACAGACCGCCGATAGTGTCTTCTGCAATTCCTACGGTGGATTCATCTGTTCCAATTACTTGTCCAGAATCTCCAAGTCATCAACACGCTCCAGATGCTGATGCCACTCATCTTACTCCTGATGAAAGAGAGTTCATGTCCCGAGATGCTTCCGCTGTTACTCAAACTTTTATGGAGCTTCTCTTTCCTCAGCAAATTGCAAATGAGTTTGTGGCAGATCCTACTGATGAGACAGGTTCGTCTGAAGTGGATAATTCGGCAAATGATGGAGTTATCAACATTCATAATCTTCCTGTTTCACTCAATGACATCAGCCAAGAGATACCTTCACGCATTCAACGCGATCATCCGATCGATAATGTCATTGGCCACCTGGGTGATGGTGTTAGAACAAGAAGCTAGAGTGGAGATGTTAATACATCTCTCTACTCTTGCTTTATCTCTCAAATAGAGCCAAAGAACGTTGAAATGGCTTTGAATGAACCCAGCTGGGTAGATGCTATGCACGAAGAGTTAAATCAATTTCAAAAACATGGGGTTTGGACGCTGGTTGAACTTCCTAAGGGTAAAAAGTCTCTTGACACACGCTGCGTATACCGCAATAAGCAGGATGATTCCGGAGTCATATTGCGCAATAAGGCGAGATTGCTAGTTTGTGGGTTTAGACAGATCGAGGGTCTTGACTACACCGAGGTTTATGCTCCGGTGGCTCGCTTGGAGGCTATCCGTATCTTCCTTGCATATGCTTCCTACATGAACTTCACTATTTATCAGGTGGATGTCAAGACAGCCTTCTTGTATGGCAAAGTGAAGGAAGAAATCTACGTTGATCAACCCCCCGGGGTTTGTTAACTCGAAGTTTCCCAATCATGTCTACAAGTTGGACAAGGCGTTGTATGGGGTATATCAAGCTCCTCGAGCGTGGTATGCAACTCTCACAAAGCACTTGCTCGAACATGGATATTCTCACGGCACTATCGATCAAACTTTGTTCATCAAGCATGTGGGTAATGATCAGATTCTAGTCCAGATCTATGTTGACGACATTATCTTCGGGTCTACAAGTCTACAGCTTTGCAAAGAGTTCGAAGGAGTGATGAAAAAGAGGTTCGAGATGAGTTCGTTAGGCAAAATGACCATGTTTTTGGGGCTTCAGGTCCAACAAAGATCAACCGGAATCCTGCTCCATCAAGCAAAGTATATGGAGGATATACTTGAGAAGTTCGGGTTTCAAGACACAAAACCTGCTTTGACGCCAATGGCCGAGAGACCCCTGCTGACTCCAGATACTGATGGCGAATCCGTAGATCAAACTCACTACAGATCAATGATCGGTTCGTTGATGTATCTAACTGCAAGCCGACAAGATATCATGTTTGTAGTTTGTCAATGCGCACACTATCAGGCTAAGCCTAAACATTCACATCTTATTGCTGTCAAAAGAATCTTTCGGTACCTCAAAGGTAGCCCAAAATTGGGTCTTTGGTATCCGAAAAATTCTGAATTTGATTTATATGCATTTCCTGACAGTAATTATGGAGGCTGTGAGCTTGACAGGAAATCTACGTCCGGAGGGTGTCAATTCCTTGGTGACCGGCTAGTGTCTTGGCAGTGCAAGAAACAGTACACCGTCTCAACCTCAACAGCAGAAGAGGAATATGTTGTTGCCTCTTCTTGTTTCTCTCAAGTTATATGGATCCAAAATCAGCTGTTGGATTACGGTTTGAATTATTTAGAAACCCCTATATTTTGTGATAATGAGGCTGCAATCCAGATTGCTAAAAATCCAGTCCAACATTCAAAAACCAAGCACATTCACATAAAAATTCATTTCATCAGAGATTGTTATGAGCGTTCGCTCATTCGGCTGGAACAGGCTCCTACTGCTAATAATGTAGCAGATCTGTTCACAAAGCCGTTTAATAAAGCTCGATTCGATGTGCTGGTGAGCTTTTTGAAAATGATACGTTTTGAGGACTAATTTTTATTTTAGGTTAGTGTAAATTTGCGCATTTAATTTCATTCTCACCCATGCATAAATTTAGGGGGAGAAATAAACAAAAACCAAACAAAAAAATTAGAAAATAAAAAAAAATAAAAAAATACTAGAAATTCAGAAAATCAAAAATATGTTGCTGATAGTTTATGTTTGTAGGTGATGTGCAGGGAAGTGATATAATCATGTGATAATAGACAATCTGAATTTGTGTAAGGTGCCAAAGTCAAATTGTCTAAGCTCTGTGTTCGATGCGCCGGTAGGCACGAAAGTTTTTAAAATAGACTTGACTAGGATCAGATGAACTTAAGGAATCTAGAGACCTGACAAATCTTGACCTAGATAGTTCCATTTCGCCTGACAATATGACGCTTGGGTAGGTTGAGCAGAGAGATATACATGAGAATCTGCGGATACATTAAATGATCTGTATCTAGAACTGTGGATTAACTTTTCCTCGATGTGCGGACTTTGTCCTTAATTCCGGTATTGACGGGGCAACTGGGGAATTCCGATAAATTAGGTCTGTAGAAAATTATTTTCTTTCTTTCTATCTATTAGTCATATGTTGCTTCCTCTACTGATTGGAAGAGATCCGACCTAGAATGCAACATATGGAACTCTATCTCTCTGCATCTTCTTCTATGCTATTCTTCCTACCTGTTAGCCATATGATGTCTCCGTTGCGTGATTAACAATCTGATCTGGTACACAGCATATGCAACCTTCTACTTCTCAATCCCTTTAAACTCTAGTTAGTCATATGTTTCACTCTCTGCGTGATTGGAAGAGATCCGACCTGAGTGTACAACATATGCATTCTAAATCTGACTTCTTCCTTAATAATTGTCTGCTCATCTGAAGTAAGCAGTATTCTGAAAGACCTTGATTATTGGGGTATATCAGGAAACGGGAAACACATTCTAATACAATTAAAATTGAACATTTTATAGGTTGTCTGTAGATCTCGTTGTTCAATTTAGGTGGACAACAATACCTTCGGTCGTCGTCAGCTGAATGGTCTTTTAGGAATACAATCTAAGTTCATAAGATCTAATGACTTGTCACTTATAGTGTGTATAAAAATTTATCAAAATCTTTCGTGTTTAAGTGGACCACAATACCGGCGATCGACCAGACGTGGACATGAAGACAGAAGTATCGATAAGTGGATTAAAGTTGTCTAACAACTTTGATCCCAATATCACAAAATTAATATTAGTGTTAGAAAGAGGTGAAATTAGTTTAAATTCCTGTTAAATTTTAATTTCGTTTCAGTTTTACTTTTATTTTAATTTAATTTAATTTTTACTTTTTACTTTTATAAAATTCTTGATAATTTTTAGTAGTAGTTTAAAAAAAATAGTTTTATTTTTATTTTTACTTTTATTTTTATTTTTATTTTTATTTTTATTTTCTTATATTATTTTTTTCCTCAAAATGTTTTATTTTTATAAAGTTTTGGGGTATTGGATTTTCATTTTAAGCATTGAGGATTGCGGCCCATTGCATTTGGACCAAATATATAAAGAAGAACAGTGGCCGAAAACCACTTCTCCCTTCATTTTTGAATTCTCGGCCGCAAACTCGTCTTCTCTCTCTCTCTAAAAATTTTTTTGTGAAATTTTGTAAAATTGATCCGTTAACTTTGAAGGTACACTGATTCCGATCAAGGATATGTTATTTTCGCATCAAATCGACGTGTTTTGAGGGTTTAATCGATGGAAAATCATCATCAGCGTTTACGGCCATGAGTTTACGGCCAACCGTTTACGTTCGGGGTTCACGGCCAGTCGTTTACGGCTAGGGTTCACGGCCATGAGTTTACGGCCGTAAACTCCTCCTTGACCGTAAACCCATTTTTGGTCAACTCGATTTTGACTTTTCAATGTTTGGTTCATTTAAAAGCCTAATTAAATTGTAAAATGAGAAAAACATCAATTTTAAATGATTTAATAAATTGTTTTCTCACTTGGCTTGGTTTAGTGCAGACTGAAATGGCAGAACTCAAATTCGCTGACAGTCACAACCTGGCTATTCTCGTGGCTGATCCTTCTGCTGCTCATGGAGAATTCAAATCAATGATGCATGGACTGCGAGAATGTTGCCTGTCTACTGCTCTGACTGTTAATCCAACAATCTTTCAAGGCTTGATCAAGGAATTCTGGAGGTCAGCAGATGTGAAGAAAGGAAGTGATTGATCTGTTATTGTTGAAGCTACAGTCAAAAATTGCAAAATCATCATCACGGAACAGTTTATCAGGGATGTTCTCAAAATTGACGATCAATCAACCTTCCCCTCTGAGATCGAGATCACTCAAGTTGAAGAATTTCTTATCAAAATGGGATATGAAGGTGTTTTCCCTCTAACTTTGAAGAAGTTGCTGCCACCGTTCTGGAGGTTCTTAGCTCATGTCTTTGTGAGCTGCATATCCGGAAGAAAATCTGGCACAGATGAAATTTCTCTGAGAAACACTGGTGCCATCATCTCTCTGGCTGCGGGACTAAACTACAGTTTCTCCAAGTTTATTCTTGATGAACTGATTGCCAACATCAAAGGAAAGACTAGGGACAAGTTCTTGTTGTACCCTAGGTTTATTCAAGTGTTTATTAATGAACAATTTCCCGAAATGGCTAAAGATTAAGAAACCCTCGACATGAAGTCTATTGGGCCGAACACCGTCGGGTTAATGAAGCAAAACCGAACGGGAAAAATTACTTTTCAAGGAAAGTATCCCTTAGTGAAGTTTGGCTAGTTTGCCGATTCATGTGAGGCATCTGAGTCTCATTATCATCAGACCGCGTGACCTCTAAAGATGATATCTTTTCTGAAGATGATGTTATTCCGATTTCCGATCACGAAGATGATGAAGCTACACCTGATGCTATTGTGGCTGAAGAGCATGACTTGCATTCTGTAAATGTTGACAGAGGATGCGACAGAGAACGAAGGAAATGATGCTGATTCTTTTAATGATTTGGATCTTACGGGTTTTCACAAGGATGATATTTCAATGAATCTAGGAGGAAATGATAATTTATTGTCCAATGAAGACATTGACATGTTTTTTGACACTATCCGTGATGCTGCTCATCCAGCAACGGAGATAAGGGATACAGAAGATGTTCTTGAAACAACGCCTCCTTCTTCCAACCAAATGGCTGACACCTCAACTCCTATAGAAACAACTTCAGGGATTCCTCCCCTTGAGGATGTTATTCCTACTATTGAGCCAACAGTGAGTGAACCGTTGACGAATGAGACCTCCCCGCCTCCATTGAAAAGGAGAAGACTTGATCCGAGACCGGGAGTATTTGTTCCAGAACTATCTCAAGGCCTTCCGACTGAACCAATAACTACTTCTTTTACTACTTCATCTACTCCATCCCATGACGAACCGAGCACCTTTTGATGAAGTTGGTGGTTCATCAGTTCCCCCGGGATCATCTCCTCTTAGGCCTTATCATGATGTTCCCTCTGAGAGGCTTGCTCTACATCTGCCCCAAGAACAAAGCTCAGTGCCTTCCTCCCGAGCTTTGAGGAAGGCCACTCAGGAGAGGATGCTCCCATCATACTTGGACTTGAAAAGGAGATCAGCGTGCTTAACGAAAAGAATATTGAGCTTGATATCCGTGTGGCTAATCTTGAAGCTGAAAAGGCCCAACTTAAAATTCGTGTTGCAGATCTTGAAGCGGATAAAACTCTGAAATCAAAACAAATTTCTGATCTGCAAACACAAATGGGAACTTTGATTGCATGTTATTTTGATCTAAAGAAGAAGCTAGCAGAGGAACTTGGCGAAAAGTTCAAATCATCAGCTCAGGAACTCAATTCTTGCCAGTCATTTCAAGATCCCCTTGTTGACCTGCCCACTGAAAGAAGAACTTGGGTTGTTGATAAATTTGAGAAGGAACCAGTTCAAGCACCGACCGTTGTTGCACTAAAACGCGCCAATTTAGCAGCATCCGCCAATTAAAACCAACTAGTGTTCAAGAAGAGCTCAGATCAAAACGCTCCTGAAGATCAACCCAAAATCACCGTCACTGATCTTGAAAAGAAAATTTTTTGTCAAAGGTACCGTGATAGAACAGGAATTGTCTCATAGGGCTTTCATGACAGGCTAAACATGTGGATTGTGAGACGCAAAATCAAAAGTATGGAGTATTACAACGACTTCCATGATTTCAGTTCATGGACAAGGGTCGATCTTTCAGAACTATCCAATGCTCCATTTGCAAATCCACCAGGTGATCCACGGGCAACTCATTTCAAGCTATTCTTGGAGGACCAAGTAAAGAAGGGATTTCCTTTCATGAACACTGCTGAGTCTTTCATTAAGAGCTTCCCTAACGTACTGGATCCCAAGACAAATAAGCCTTTCCAGACTGTTATGTGGCCGCCAACCAATCAAGTTAGACAAATTCCCGCACCGCAGACCTTCAGCGATGGATCTCTTGCAAACATGCTTTACTGGGTCTATGATGAAACCATTGCGACTGCTATCATTAAGTTCCAAGATGGTTGCTTTCGCCTATTTGACAAAATAGACATACTTCAATTTGGAAAGTGGGATATTCATTACTTGGCTCTACATCAGATCAAGGGGGCTGAAGAGATTTTCGAGCCTGCTGCTAAAGAATTCACATCAATGGTCACCGAGATTATTGGAAAAGAGATGTGGCAAGGGGCAATGGGAGGGTCCGATGTGCTTATAATTGAAAGGGACTGAGGCACATCTAGCCGCAAACCAAGGGGGAGATTGAAGGGTCTAGTTTATGGTTTGGGCTAGGCTAAATGATATATACGTCTTATTGTGTTTTGAGTCTTGTAATTGAAGTGTTTTGGAGAGTTTACGGCTAAAAAACAGGTTTACGCCCGTAAACAGGTTTATGGCCGTAAACCTGTTTACGGCCAAGTCTTTTCCCCTATATATAGGGAGTGTCTGAGTCTGTTAGTTGTTGATGATCCACTGAGTTTACGGTCATTGAGTGCAAGTTGTACTAGACATTTTTCTGATATAAACGTGTGCAAGCATTGGTTTAATCTTCTTCTACTCCATTCTTATCTAGTTTGATTGTTAGATTACTTGATCACTGGTTAAGATCATGTTTTTAGGACCTTACAAAAGCCCATTGCGATCTACTCCCACTACCACTCAGGAATCTTTGGTTGCTGCAACAATCCCGAAGGTCGTTGATGTTATGCCCTAACCTTGGAACAAGTTAGGCATTTACCTACGTAGGTTGAAATCTCAGCCGTTTTGTTTGACAACCAATAAAGGGCCTTTTTGGTCCAGATACATCTTCTCTGCTCTAGGATGAATGGAATATCTAGTACTATGGGCCTCATTTAGGACTAGTTCCTTGACCTCTCTAAATTTCGGAACCATACTCGGTTCATGAAATATCTCATTCCATCATCCTTAATCTCAAGGTGTCTTTCCATCCGTTTGATGCTTTCTTCTTTGACGTTTTCTTCTGTTAAAACCTCGAGTTTAGCACTCCTAATCTGTGAGATTAGATTTCACTGGATAGTCATCGCAATTGCTTTGACTCTATCAGTTTAACTCGTTCTTTGCGGGTTACTGCGTCAACTACGACATTAGCCTTTCCTAGGTGATAACGAATATCACAATCATATTCATTTAGAAACTCTAACCTTCTTCTTTGTCTCATGTTGAGCTCTTTCTAATCGAATATGTGATGTAGACACTTGTGATCCGTGTAGTAATGACACCAAATCTTTAGGGAAAAACTATCACTCCCAACTCTAGGTCGTGGGTGGTGTAGTTGTTCTCATGCACTTTAACTTGTCTTGAGGCGAAGGATATGACTTTATCCCTTTACATTAATACACATGTCAACCCCTGATGTGAAGCATCGTAATATAATATGAATGTATAAATACCTTTTGGAAGGGATAATATCGATGCACATCACAGCGTTTCGTTCAGCCTTTGGAAAGTTGTTTCCTGCTAGGTTAATGTTGTGTAGGGTTTGGCTATGTGAGAGAAATTTTCTATAAATAATCGGTAATAGCCAGCCAGTCCTGAAAATTGATGAACTTCTGTTGGCTTCTTAGGCGCTACCGAATTCTTTATCGCTTCGATCTTAGAAGGGTCGACATGAATTCCTCTGATGCTTACTATATGTCCAAGAAAGTCTAATTTTCTTATCCAAAATTTGCACTTGGAGAATCTTACGTACAAATTTTCTTTCCATAAAATCTCTAGGATCACTCGAACGTGTTGCCCCTGATATTCCTTGGTTCGTGAATATACCAGAGTATCGTTGATGAATACAATTACGAATTTATCTAAGTAGGGCTTGCACACTCGATTCATGAGATCCATAAAAACAGTTGGGGCATTGGTAAGTCTGAAGGGCATGACTAAGAACTAATAATGACCATAGCGTGTTCTGAACACAGTCTTCGGAATGTCCTCTTCTATGAATCGAAGTTGATGATATCCATATATTAGGTTGATCTTAGAAAACTAACTGGATCCTTACAGTTGATCAAATAGACGGTCTATTTGAGGTAGCGGATATCTATTCTTAGTGGTCTACTTATTTAGCTCTCTATAGTCAATGCACATTCGAAAAAAATCGTCCTTCTTCTTGACACATAGAATGGGTGCTTGCCAAGGCGAGAAGCTTTCTCTAATGAAACCGTTATCAAGAAGTTCTTGTAGTTGGTCGGAGAGTTATTGCATCTCCAAGGGTGCCAATCTATAGGAAGACTTTTCTACTGGGGCATCTCCTAGAACTATAGCGATCCGAAATTCTACTTGTCGAGCTGACGGTAGACCTAGTAGATATTCTGGGAATATATTAGGGAAATCACACATCTGAGGTACTTCCTCGCTCTTTTTCTTCTTATCGTCTTTCCTATTGATGATATGAGCTAAGAAGGCAAAATTCTTTTTCCACAAGTATTTTCTGGCCTTCATGCAAGAGATGATCCTAAGAGTTTTACTGGGTTTGTCACCGTAGACGATTAAGGGTTCCCCGTTACATAGAGGTAGACGTAAGGCTTTCTCGAAGCATAGTACCTCGACGTAGCTAGAGGATAACCCGTCCATTCCGATGGTGATGTCGAAACTTCCAATGACCATTGGCATAAGCTAGATGAGAAAAGTATGATTATCTAATGTTAAGGCACAATTCCGAAGTATTTCCTTTGTACTATCGACTTGCCGATTAGCCATATCTACCCTATAGGCTTCCCTAAGTTTTGCTAGATAGGTGATCTAACCACTTCCTATATTTTGTAGTAATATAGCTTCTATCCGCACCGTTATCAAAAGTATATTTACATATAAAGCATTGATTAGGAACGTACCCGTAACTACCTTCGGGTCTTGGACAACCTCTATGGATCCTATAACAAATGCTATGCTCCTAGAATTATCTCTCTTACCCTTCAATGTTAGACAATCCCTCCTGATATGTCCAACTTCCTTACACTCAAAGCATGTTCGGCTCTCTACTGTTGCGGTTCCTCGATTGGGTGGGGTTTTACATCTGTTTGAAAGATGACATTTCTTGTCGTAGTTGGTACATACCCTGTTGGATTAGTGTCTAAGTCCATAACTATAATTGGTATGTACTTGACCCGAGAATAGCATGGTCCATTTGGGTTGCATATCATCTGGACAATTTGTTAGGATGGACTTTTGAGAAGAGGTTATTTATGATTTATTAATATATTATAAGTTGTAATGCATTAATATGAAATCATATTATTTAATTAGTATTGATCAAGAATTAATTTGGTGATTAAAAGAGATTAATTAAATATATGGGGATTGATTGTGTAAATCATTCATTCTTATAAAGTGGGCTTATGATCCATAGTTCTTTATGTTGGGCTAAACCCATGTGGTGACCCATGGATACTCCATGGAGGTTAAAACCCATGGAGCCTAAGGAATGTGGAAAGTCATGCACATTAGGGTTTGCATGGTGTAAGCATAGTTGTGCCACAGTATATAAGAAGCCCCTTGGTTGGTGAAAGGTGCACTAGTGATCTTTGGAAGAGTCATAGAGCCGATTTCTAAAAGCAAGCCATTCTCTCTCAAGTTATCCTTTGACCTAGGTGTGTTTTGATTCCATTGGAGGCATTCACACTATTGGTGCTAAGTTCTTAAAGGCCAAATATATCAAGGGCAATAAGCTACAAGAAAAGGTATGTCATCTAACTTGTATTATTACCCAAGTATCAAAGTTTTGTACGCTAGTTAGGGTAATAACTTGGAAAGATTAAGTTTGCATGTATAATAGCGAAAACATAGCTCCAAGGTATTTAGGGTTGCATGTACACCTTATGAGTGTTAGAATGCTCAAAACCCATCAAACCCAACATGCTCTATTATGACGAAACCCACAGTCACTGCATCTTCCAGAGGTAGTCCCTGTCGAGGTTGTTGAAACCGTAAACAATTGAATCACTTCCCACTTCTTTTCTGCTGGTTGCCTAGCCTTCCCTTTGGAATCTATTCCAAAGTTACTCTTTCTACCCTCCACATTGGAAGGTCAGCCTTTTCTACCATCGTTCCACAAAGAACCTCTTGATGGTTCAGACTAAAGGCTAGTCTCTTGGAGCTATCAAATGTGGTCAGCTTTGAGGCAGTGACTAAGCCTTGGATAGGCTAAGGCTGTAACGTCTGGTTCCTGGTATGCATTTATTCATAATTTATTTATTTTTGATGAGTTACTCGACGAGTTGGGAGCCCCAGACTCGTCGAGTAGAAACGAGATGGGACGCAGGTTTTAAGCCATGTACTCGACGAGTTGAGACCTTCAACTCGGCGAGTATGTCTGCCAGAATGAAACCCTAATTTCGGGGTTTTGCACCCTATTTAAGCATCTTAATCTCCATCTATCAGCCTCATTTCCAGCCTCCAAGTCCCAAACCCTAATCCTCAAAACCTTAATCAATTTTGAGAGCTTGTGAGCCATTTTGAGTGAATCTTGTGTGTCTTGAAGCTTGTGAAGAAGAGAAGAAGCTTGGAGTTTTAGAAGGAAGCTAGTAGATCCAGAAGCAACATCTCATCCTCTTCATTTTCTGGTAATCAAGTCTCAACCTTGCTTAGTTGCTTGTTAGACTCTTCTTTGTCACTTTATTAGGTTTTTGGGACCAAGAAGTTTGACCCTTGGGATATGGACGTCCCAAGCAAGGATCCCTTCATATCTGGAATCATTAAGGGTTGTTATGGCATAAAGATGGAAACTTTAAGCCATTGGAACCCCCATGCAAGCTCTAAGGTTTTAGTTTGGCCGGCCCGTTTATGTGTGTTAGTATGTTCCAGGATTTTTAAGTTATAGAACTCGACGAGTCGGGGGGATGAATCAGTGAGTTAAATCGCGATTTCTAGGATTTTTAAGTTATAGAACTCGACGAGTTGATAGGTCAACTCGGCGAGTTGAGTCAACCATAATGTTGACTTTGACCAGAATGATGACTTTGACCATGGGTAAAATAGTCATTTTACCCTTAGAAGGATTATCAGTTTTTGACTAAGTGATTATTGTGATAATGATAGCCAGGGAGTTGTTGGAGCAGCTATTAGAGATTCCTTACACGAGATTTCAGCAGCCAGCTTGAGAGGTGAGTTTTCCTCTAGTAGAAACAGGTCTAAGGCACCAAGGTCGGCCCGTTTATGTGTGTTAGTATGTTCCGGAATAAGATCTGATGCCTGGCGGGGCCCGATGTAGGTTTATATGTTTTCTGTATTTCGATCCGATGTCGGGGTGGTTCTGGAGGAATGTTTGTATGTTTCCGCATTTCGGTTCGATGCTGGGCGGGGCCCTAGGAATGTTTATATGTCTATAGTTAAGTGGTTATGCTTATGTTATGTGTGTTCGTAGGTTATGTTCATGTGTATGTCGGGCGGGGCCCGATGCCAGATGCAGTCTGATGCCTGGCGGGGCTCAATGTCGGAGAAGCCGATGTCGGGCAGTGCCCGATGTAGTGGGGGGAGGGGGGCCCAATGTATGATATATGTGATTATGTGTATGGTATGTGGTAGTTTGGGGAGACTCAATGGTAGCAAGGGGAAGAGCTTGGGATGACTGCATGGCACACACCGTTTATGTTTAGCATGGGATATTTTACTCTAATTTGTTTGACAGGTTATTGATATGGATACACTGATTTGATATTCGAGATATTATGTTTCATGTTTTGATAAATGATTTTTAGTAGTTCTGGTTTAACTAATGATTTAAAAATGAAATTTTTGGACCGTATTTTTGGGATGATTCAAGTTGGTATCAGAGCCTTGGTTTGAGGGATTCGGGCACACTCTCGGGTGTGTCTGAACTCAAACTGAGGACTTGGTATGAAAATTTTCAAAAGAAAATCATTTTTATCAAAAGAATTTTAAAAAGAGAAAAGAATTTTGAAAAAAGAAAAGGGTGTGGTGCATGCAATCAGCCGAGCTCAATTAACTACTCCCAAATTACCCATACAAGTTTATGTTATGTGACGATATGAGAACTGCATGTTAGATTAGGGCTAAGGATCTAGGAAGGATGCCTTATGTGCCTGTTATATGTATATCAGCTTTATGAACTGCATGCTAGTACAGATTATTCAGTGATATGATGGCCTGATTAAAATATGCTTGATTATGTGTACTAAATGCTCGAATGCTGCTTGCTTTGGGCTTTTAGGAGTTCTAGTTATCTTTAACTAACTAGTAAACGAATATGTTAAGTTACATATTGCGAGGACTAAATAATTTTAGAAGGTTAGGTCTAGCTCTATTTCGTAGCTCTTGTTTGAGTCCAACCGTTGTAGGTTAGGACCTCTCATTCGAAGAATTATCTAGTCTTAGTGATATGTAATGGTATTCACGAGCTAGTTAGGGGGAGATAGTAGGTTTTCTTATGCAGCTGATGGCGGAGAGTGGGTTGGTGAGTACCCTAGGGAAATCCTAGGATGAGTTTACCATGAGAACATTAGTGGCAGTAGAAGGGGCTTTGTGGAGTCAAGGAAGTTCTTGAGGAAAGTACGGATAGATGTGGAATGTAGTATGGGCCCGTACTACTGAAAGTAGAGGATCCGTACTCGAATCAAGGATGGCTGAGATGAATCCAGGAAACTTGTAGTATGTGATATCCCTAGAGTTATGATGAGTATTTTGATGTTTGTTATGGTGTATTTTCAGTATGGTGACGCTACGCACTAGGCCAGTCGGCACCTCAGGCACTGGTGAGGGATCAGGCTCGGGCTCTGGAGTCGAACAGCTAGATGACCAGATGAGGGAGTTCATCTCGTCTGAGATCATGCGCAATATTGTAGACCAGACTCCTGTGATCTTTGGTACGATCCAGGAGGGTAGCGGGAGCTGTTGGATGATAGACTGAGTGCATTCCGCACCAAGGTGGCAGCCATGATGGGGTCGCGCACACTGATATTCAGGGAGTTCCGAGCTTGCTGAGCTCCAAACTACCATGGGGCTCGGGACCCCATTGCTAGCAGCAGATGGTTGGATGATGTCGCCAACGTGTTCCGTATGAGCTGATGTCCCGAGGGGGACAAGGTCCGATTTGCATCCTGTCTTCTGAAGGACAGGGAACGTGACTGGTGGGAGGAGGTCAGACGAGCTAATGGAGATGATGCAGTTCTATATGCAATGACCTGGAGTGATTTTTCGACCAGGTTCATGGCCGAGTTTGCACCTGTGATTGTGGTGCAACAGCTTGCTAGGGAGTTCCAGGATCTCGAGCAGACGACTGAGATAGTGGCAGAGATCACCGGCAAGTTTAGGGAGAGGACCCTTCTCATTCTGCAGTACATGGCGGACGAGGAGATGAAAAAGGCCCGATATCATGAGATGATGTGGAGTGATATGTGTCAGTTTGTGAGCCAATGCTACAAGACGCTGGATGATATGACTGCTAGGGCTCAAGAGAGGGAGCTGGAGTTGGAGATAGAGAGGAAGAAGAAACCAGATGGGTTCAGACAGGTAGTTCGGGCAAGAAGCCCAAGGTATCAGATCACAGATCGAGGAGCCAGTAGGGCCGCAGCCGGTGTGGCAAGATGCACGAGGGGGCGTGTAGGGCGGGGAGTTCGGGCTGCTTCAAGTGCGGCTGAACTGGTCACATGAGCAGGGATTGTATAGCTACCACCACCACCATAGCAGTTTCAGATCTGATTTGCTTTCAGTGCAATTAGAGGGGCCACAAAAAGGCCCAATGTCCAGGTTTAGCAGCAGCAGGACAGGTAGCACCACACGCTCCTGCCACGTTGAGGATTACATATGGCCGTCAGGGCCGGGCAAAGGCGCCTACGGTGAGGAGCAGGGCTTTTCAGCTTACTGTAGAGGAGGCACATGCGGCTCCTGATGTTGTGACGGGTATGTATTCTCTCCTTATCTCTTTATTTGTATTGATTGTCGCTTATGTTTACTTGTTTCATTAAAGGATCATTCTTAATTAACGGTATATCAGCCCTGGTATTGTTTAATTAGGGGGCCACCTGATCTTTTGTGTCGCTTATACTTAGTAGGTGATTTGTTGGAGCTTTAGGGGAGTTAGACTGTCCTCTGGATATAGAGATAGCAGATGATAGGACCGTTCGGGTTGCGATGGTGCATCGGGGATGCACACTATAGTTGTTCGATGAGCAGTTTTCTGTGGATTTGGTCCCCATTCCCCTGCGATGGAATAAGGTTATAGTGGGTATGGACTGGTTGACCCCAATGGGGCAGTGATCGACTGCAAGCAATAGCTAGTGAGAGTTCGGACTCCTAGTAGGAGAGAGTTAGTGATTCAGGGCAAGAGGCCGCATTATGGACCGACTTTATGTTCAGCAGCGAAGGCGAGGCGCTACCTTCAGCAGGGTTGCGCAGGATATGTCGCCTATGTTATGGATACCCGAGATAAGGGTAAGGAGACAGTGGATGATGTACCGGTCGTGCGAGAGCATCCGAATGTACTCCCGGAGGATTTGCCTGGGATACCTCCGGAGAGACAGGTTGAGTTCAGGATTGACCTAGACCCTGGTGCGGCTCCAATAGCCAATGCACCATACTAGTTGGCTCCTCCCGAGATGCAGGAGTTGTCTACGTAGCTGCAAGAGCTGCTAGACAAGGGATTTATCAGGCCTAGTAGTTCGCCATGGGGAGCCCCGATCCTGTTTATGAAGAAGAAGGACGGGTCACATCGGATGTGAATAGACTACCGGGAGCTGAATAAGGTAACGGTGAAGAACCGCTATCCCCTCCCGAGGATTGATGATTTTTTTGACTAGCTACAGGGTGCATCTTGGTTCTCCAATATTGATCTGCGATCGGGTTATCACCAGATGCGAGTCAGGGACGAGGATGTGCAGAAGATAACTTTTAGGACTCATTGTGGTCACTATGAGTTTGTGGTGCTGTCGTTTGGGGCTCACCAACGCTCCAGCCGCGTTCATGGATCTCACAAAGCGCGTGTGCAGACCAATGTTGGACCAGTCTGTGATAGTTTTCATTGATGACATCTTGGATTATTCCAAGACTCAAGAGTAGTACGAGGAGCACCTGAGGGAGGTGTTGGGGACTCATAGGAGGGAGAGACTTTTCGCAAAGTTCTCCAAGTATGAGCTCGGGTTGCCCGAGGTGCAGTTTCTGGGGCACCTTGTCAACCCGAAGGGTATTCTCGTCGATCCGGCCAAGGTAGAGGTCGTGATGCAGTGGGAGGTTCCGAGGTCTCCAACTGAGATTCAGAGTTTTCTTGGTCTAGCAGGTTATTACCGGAGATTCATCCAGGATTTCTCCAAGATCGTTGTCCCTTTGACCCGACTGACCAAGAAGTCGGTGCCATTCCGCTGGGGGCTTGAGTAGTAGGCAGCCTTCGAGACTCTCAGACAGCAATCATGTGAGGCACTGATTCTGACTTTGCCAGAGGGCGTCGATGACTTCATGGTTTACTATGACGCTTCGATCACGAGAATGGGTGCGGTATTGATGCAGTGGGGTTACGTGATAGCTTACGCTTCGAGGAAGCTGAAGCCTCACGAGGCTAACTATCTGACACATGATTTAGAGCTAGGGGCTGTGGTTTTTGCCCTCAATATTTCGCGTCATTACCTCTATGGGGTTCGTTGTACCATTTACATGGACCACAAGAGTTTGACGTACCTCATGGGTCAGCCGAATCTAAGCATGAGGCAACGTCGGTGGTTAGATGTGGTGAAGGATTACGACTGTGAGATCCTTTACCACCCGAGCAAGGCCAACGTGGTGGCCGATGCTCTGAGCCACAAGGTAGCAATTACTCCGATTCGAGATATATGTTTTAGGATGACAGTGATTACTCCATTGCTGGAGCGGATTAGAGAGCCGCAAGTTGAGGGTCTGAAGGAAGAGTGCCAGAAGTGCGAACGGATCGTAGGTCGGGTGGCCTCATTTAATTATGACAGTCGAGGGTTGTTGACCCTACATGGGAGGGTATGGTTTCGGTATTGCGGCGGAGTACGACAGGTTCTGATGGATGAGGCCCACAATTTGAGGTTCTCCATCCATCCCGGGCGACGAAGATGTATTGAGATCTTTGATGGGTTTTGAGCAAAAGAACATTCCTATGTGCACATGCAAAACCCTAAAGCTTTGGATCTAGGTTTCTCTATTGTACATGAAAATTTATCCAAAGATTGTAAACCCTAAACTAGAATACAACAAAGCAATTGAATATCAAGCAGACAAGTTAGATGAATACCTTGATTGTTGATTATAGATCTTGAAGCTTTGAGAACTTAGCACCCCAAATGTTGTGCCTCTAATGAATCACAAACACCAAAAGCAATTGGATGAAACAAGAGAGAGAGGGGAGATGGAAAAATCGGCTCCAAGAATTTTAGGGTTAAGGTGTAGCCGAATTCTCATGCCGAAGGGGTCTTTATATAGGTGTGGAAATTAGGGTTTCAGTCATTATCCTTATTTGGTTACTTAGCCACCAAGCAGCCCATAAGATAATTGTATAACCCCTTTGGACGAATTCCTTAAGGCCTTATCCTTAGAATTCGTCCACCCTATACTCTAGGGTTTCATTACCCAACTTTGTAACTTTCACATAATTACAAATTTAGTCCCCTTAATTCAATTAACCTCTTTTGACCACAAAATTAATTCTTAATGAATTCTTGACCAATGTTAATTAAATAAATATGATTTGTATTTTAATATATTATTCTTATAATATATTAATAAACCATAATAACATCTTTCTCTATTATTCATTCATTCATGTTGCTTCGGTGAAGGCAACCCAAAAGGACCATGCTACAACCGGGTCAACTACATACCAAATACAGTTATGGACTTAGACATTAATCCAACAGTCTCCCACTTGGATAAGTCTAATAATTATAAATGCATAGTATGTCTTCAGGATCCGATTAGCAATCGTAGCTCTCAAAAGCTACTGCCGAACTCTGACTCGTCCTTTAGACAAGGGATCGTATAGCCCTCCGTTCTCAAGATATCGTGTGGACAATCACATGGAACATAGTCATACTTATTGTTCATCAGTTTGTTTCTCGATCTATGATCTGTCTGACATAGAACTTAATTGAACACATCAACTCAGTCCTGACCGAGCTCGGCACATAAGTCAAACCAAATCATTGAGGGGCCCAGATATCGCTTTTACCCTCTTAGGATAAAAAGAACAGATAAAATTCGACTTATATGCATTTACTATTCACTCATCAAATCATGCACAACAATGCGTTTTATAACATCAAGTTACTGATGCGTTTACGCATTATCAATGCACAACCAACTTGCGAACAATAAACCATATATCTAGGTTTAAAGACTATATGATATTATCGTCTTGTGATCACTCGTGATAAATTCCTTGAAGTGATGCTAGCAAGCGTGGGTTTAATCCAATGCTCAAATATTATTTCATAAGCACTCATGAACGTTGCAACAAACCGTTGCTATGTCTAATACACTTTAGACAGTCTACAACTAATTCATGACAGTCTTCTTTCATACCTACTTCCAAAGTATGAGTGAATGTGGACTGTTCGAATAATCTTATTATTCAGGAAGTCAAAACATGCAAATTGAAACAATAGGTAAATAATTAACACAAGACAATAACTTTACTAATAAATAATACTCCTTTATTTAATCATCAAATGTTAATTACAATTTATCTATTACACGTTCCGAAGCTATCTAATTTGAACTAATATCGTCAGTCAGCCCAATGCTCCTAGCGTGCTGCAAGTGCTTAACCTTGTTCAGTCCCTTCGTAAGGGGATATGCTGGGTTATCCTATGACGATACCCTCTTCACTACGAGGAGTCCCTCTTCTACCCGATGTCTAATAAAGTGATATTTCCTTTCGATATGTCGAGATCTGCCATGATCCCTCGGTTCCTTGGTCAAGGCAACCGCTCATTCATTATCGCAGAAAATCTCCATAGGCTCCTTTATGGCTGGCATAACTCCAAGGTCTCAGATGAAGTTCTTCAACCATATCGCCTCCTTTGATGCTTCACTCGTTGCTATGTACTCCGATTCGAACGTTGAATCAGCTACGGTCTCCTGCTTGGAACTTTTCCAAGTCACTGCTCCTCCATTTAGGGTAAAGACCCAGCCTGACTGAGATCGATGATTATCTCGGTCTATCTAAAAACTGGCGTCACTATACCCTCGCACCCTTAAGTCATCACTCCCACTGAGGACTAGAAACCATTCCTTGGTCCTCCGCAGGTACATAAGAATATTCTTGATTGCTGTAAGTCCCAAATTTTTCTTGATGTATCAATGAGATCCAATTGATGGTGCGGAATCCCAATCAAGTGGATGATGCAAGATGAATTGGAGAAGAAGGAGAAGAAGAAGAATATGAACTTGATGAATCTTCAATGTTTATATGATTAGAATGATGTTCCTTACACAAGATTCACACACACACTCTTCTTCTCTCTACTTTCTTACTCTAGAACTCTCCCACCTCATACTATGGGCGTAAACTCTCTCTTACTCACACTTTCCTCTGACAGGTCTGACACACTATATATAGGGGACACAAACCGCAAACACATTCACGGGCGCACACACGTTCACGACTGTAAACAGGTTCACGGCTGTGAACACCTATACACCCACAAACACCAACACAATACTTACAAGACCAAAAACCTATTCAAGCCTAGAAAAGTAAAGTATAAACCATATTTTTAGACCCAACAATCTCCCCTTTAGTTTCTAGCTTTCTTTTCTATTGACCCAACAAACTCCCCCTAAAAATGTAGCTGGCTTTTCTTGTCAATCTTCACAACTTCAAGATGAACAAATGAATCTTCTATGTGAAAGACATCATCTTGAACGGTTGGACTGTTCTTAAAAAATTTGACTCTGAACGCATGTTGGGTGAGGAGGCTTCTTGAAAGGATTCTTGAAAATCAACACTTTCAGCTCGAGAATCTTCAGAGAGAATATCAGAAAGAACGTATCTTCTGGATCACTTCAGCAAGTACATAGATAGCAACAATTGGATTGAGGAGGCTTCAATGCAATCTGTCACATAATCTTCAAGTACAGCTTCACCTTGCTTCTGTGGTTAAAAGATTGAATGTTGAATGAATAATCTTCATTTCTTGTTCCTTCGAATGAACATTCTTCAACAAGCACGGATGAAGCCTTGGCTCAGAAAATTCTCGATACAGTCTCCATGAGTCTCATCTACATCTGAATTCACTTTTTAAGACAAAATAATGTTTTGAGATAAAAACAAAACTAAAAGAAAACTTAGCACACAATATTTTTGGATTTTTCATATTTTCTGAAAAAGAAATAAAAATAGAAACAAAAATATTTTTAGATTTTTGAATTTTCTGATTTTTGTTTGATTTTTGAATTTTCTTAATTTTTTTTTTGATATTTGAATTTTTTTATTTTTGTTTTATTTTTTAATTTTAATTCTCCCCCTAAATTTGTGCATAGAGGAAAACTATGAACAAATTTAACCAAAACAAAAATAATAACCCAAATCCAAAACTAATTTAGGATCAAAGTTGTAAAACAATTCAATATCGTTTATCTGCACACACCTGCATGTTTAGATCTGGTCAATCACCGGTATTGTGGTCCACTTAAACACAAAGGATGTTGACAAGTTGGACAGATTATACATGACAAGACATTATACTTATACTCCTAAATGGACCATTTAGCTGACGACGACCAAGGATATTGTTGTCCACTTAAATTCAGCAGCGAGATCTACAGACAACCTATTAAATTGTTCAAATTTAGATGCACTAGAACGTGTTCCCCACTTCCCGATAATCCCTGGTAATCAAGAACTTCCAAAGAAGTCTTTACTTTAGGTGAGTATTCAATCATTAAGAGAGAAGACAGATATAGAAATGCATATGTTGTATCCCAGGTCGGATCTTTTCCAATCACGCAGAGGGAACAACATATGACTAACATAGATAAAGGATTTCAGAGATAGTAGGGTGCATATGTTGTGTCCCAGGTCGGTTCTTCTGATCATGCAGAGGGGACAGTATATGACTAACAGATAGAAAGAATTGCATAGATAAGAAGATGCATGGAAATAGAGTTGCATATGTTGCATTCCACGTCAGATATGTTCCAATCGCACAAAGGAGCCAACATATGACTGACAGATAGAAAGCAAGAAAATAATTTCCTACATACCTACTTTATCAAAACCCCCTAGTCGCCCTATCAGTACCGGAATTAAGGACATGAGTCCATACATCGAGGAAATGTTGAGCCACAGTTCTAGATAATTAACTTTTAGTGTATCTCGCAGGTTCCCATGTTTATCTTACTGCTCAATCTACCCGAGCTTCATATTGTCAGACCAAACAGAAATATCTAAGTCAATATTTGTCAAGTCTTTTCACAGTCCATCTATGCCTAGTCTAGTTCATTTAAATCTGTTGTGCCTACCAGCACATTGAACACAGAGTCTAGACAATTCGGCTTTAGTGCATTACACACATCATAAATTTCCCTTTAGCACTATACTTCATATCACTTCCCAAATAACAAAACTTTCAAACGAAAAACTATAAGAAAATAAAAGATTGTCTTCAAAACGAATTAGTTTAAGAACAGCACACATATTTCTAGAAGAAAACTCAAACCGTAAGTCACAGATTGAATTTACATCCAGAAGGTCTGAGAACAGCACACATATTTCGATCTCAGAACAGATGCGAAATTTTTTCACATCGTTAAGCACAAAACCCCATGTGTGATCCTTTCCTTTCTTCCCTTCCCGCAGAGGACACATACTCTCAAACAAAGTTCTAAATGTTGTACAGTTGAGAGATGTGTCCCCTACCATGTGCCTGGAACAGCAACTACCAACAAACCGAAGTGTGATGATATGCCTCAATAGCTGCTACAGCACAGAGCGGGATCATTTGGTATTTGGAACCCAGTCCATTTTGAAACTGGGTTGACCGTTACCGTTTACGCAAGGTACTCTCTCCCATGACATGTCCTGCTTATTACAAACAGAAGATGAATAAATATTAGAATCATTAGAAGATTTGGGAGATTTAACCTGTGGTACCCATGTGTAGTTGGGTTTAACCCATTTCTTGTTCGAGCGGATGGGTGCCTCGACACTTGATTTTTAACTTCAATTCGGCCGTCGAGATGGCTTTGACCTAACCGGTCTTTGTTTCACTGGAGCATCTTTTGAATTAGGCTTCTTGGCCGGCATTCCCTTCTTGTTCTTGGGAGTTGGATTCTTAGTCTTGTGATTTGGAATCTTTCCCTTCTACGTGTTCCAATCACCATTACGCGAATGTGACTTCGAATGATTTCCTTTGGAGAATCTCCCTCTTGGCACATTTTTCCATCCTTGAGCGTCGAAGGGAACGTATGTGCGATTAGGACAATTTCTGGCAATGTGTCCAGCTGTTCCACAGTGAAAGCTAGTCAGCTTCTTCACGTAGGAGTTGTTTCTTCCTGCCCCTGGTGGCATACCCTTGCCTTAGCTTTGATTGTTCCTACAAGTACGCTTGCAGCAGGCTGTCTGTTTCACTTGCTTTGGTGGCATGTACTTGCCAATAGTAGGTTTGTTAGAAATAACTGGGTTAGAAGCAACAGATTCAGAGTTCAAGGAGTCATTGGTTTGTTCAATAGGGTTCTCCTTGTTCTCATCTTCCGCTACTTTACCTGCACAAGAAGTAAAATCATCAAAAACGTTCACCTTAATAACCTCAGTTGGCCCAAATTGTTCAGTATTAACTGAAGCTTGTTCAGGGAGTGGGCCAAACTGAGTAGGCATTTCTTCCTCATTGGTCTTAAGGGGTCGGTTATAGTTGTCATTAAAGGGAGGTGGAACACTGTGATACCCTAGACCCTTGTTTTGATTATCTTTAAAAGTAATTGTTTTTCAATCATGGACGCAACTACCTCACTTGATACATCAAATTTCTTAAAGGTAAAATATGTATCTTTATATTTAGCTTTTAATGCATCAAGTTCGGTAGTTATTTCGACCATTCCCCTTTTAACATAGTTGTAATTTTCACATTTATTGCTATATTCTACTTGAAGGGTTCTGAAGTCTTTTGTTTTGGCCTCTAGTTGAGCTTTTAGGGGTTTTTTTTACCTTTCCTTAGGGTATAGCCTTCATATTTAAGATCATCCTTTTCCCTTTTTAGCAAATCAATTTGTTCACGAAGAAATTTGATCGTAGCTTCACAAGATTGAGAACATGAAACTTCAGTAACCGGGATATTTGAGGAACTCATTGTTTAAAAAAAGTTGCCCTTTGACTTAAAACCTCAAAAGTCAACCCATAAAAGTCAAACATAAAAGTCAAACTTGAAAAGTCAAACTTAGAACTAAAACCGAAAAGCTAAAAGTAAAAATATGAAGGTTAAACGAGAAAGTCGAAGTTTAAAGTCAAAGGTCAAACTTGAAAGTCAAACTTAAATTTTTAAGGTCAAAAGTCAAAAATGATAATAAAAAATTAAAAGTCAAAGCTTTGGGTAGAAAATAAAACTTTAAAATTTGAAATTTTAATTTTGGGCCAAAATTGTTAAAATTGTGAAATTAGTAGCGAAACAGTGAGTCTTTTTTAATTAAATTGGGAAGAGATGTAATGTGTGGCTTGCTAGATGAGTTGGTAAGACGGCATGTTGATGAAGTCAGTGGCGCGAGTTCGAATCCCAACAAGCCCCGAAATTTTTGATTATTCGCTGCTGAGAATTTGCGAGGACTACGCGTGCAAGGACCAAACACGAGGACAATCGAACACGTGCTGTGTCGAAGACCAGCTGGCCGAGAACGTCTGCAAGACCGAACACGTGCTACGACTTCGGACCGCACACTCTCGTGGGCCGAACACCTGCTGGCCGAGAACTGTCCGAGGACCGCAAATGATTTGGGCCGTAACCGTCCGAAGTCGGACGTAAAAGCTTCTTCGGTTCGGGCAGTGAACACTTCTTCGGCAGTAAACCCTTCTTCGGCAGTAAACCATTCTTCGCAGATTACGTAAAAAATAGCGTTTTCACCCCCTTTTTGCTCCAAAACTCGATCAAAAACTCGTTTTCATAAAAAACACGAAGAACAAACCCCCAATATTTTGTCAAAAACTATCCAAAAACGGAAAATCCTTCAAGAAAAAGTGCAAAAACGCTCCAGATCTTGCCAAAATGATTGATACAAACCTTGCTCTGATACCAACTATAAGTCCCAAATTTTTGTTTGATGTATCAATCAGATCCACTTGATGGTGCGGAATCCCAATCAAGTGGATGATGCAAGATCAATTGGAGAAGAAGGAGAAGAAGAAGATGATGAACTTGATGAATCTTCAATGTTTGTATGATTAGAATGATGTTCCTTTCACAAGATTCACACACACTCTCTTCTTTTCTCTACTTTCTCTCTCTAGAACTCTCCCACCTCACACTCTGGCCGTGAACTCTCTCTTACTCACACTTTCCTTTGACAGGTCTGACACACTATATATAGGGGACACAAACCGCAAACATGTTCACGGCCATGAATACCCATACAGCCACAAACACCCGCACAATACTTACAAGACCAAAAACCTATTCAATCCTAGAAAAGTAAAGCATGAACCATATTTTTAGACCCAAAAAATGCGGTCCAATGCGATCTACCAGGGTTCCCTTGATATCTACTGACCATGCACAAAGCTAAGGCCACATCAGGGTGAGTACATATCATGACATACATGATTGAGCCAACTGCGGAAGCATAAGGTACTCGGCTCATCTCTGCTATCTCGACATCAGTACTCGGACTCTGAGTCTTACTCAGCTTGGTATTGCTTTTGATTGGTAACTCCCCTTTCTTGGAATTCTCCATACTAAAACGTTTTAGTACCTTGTCCAAGTAAGTATCTTGACTAAGTCCTATCAGTCTTTTACTCCTGTTTCTCACTATCCTTATTCCCAGAATATAGGCAGCCTCTCTGAGGTCCTTCATAGTGAAACACTTCCCAAGCCAGGACTTAACCTCCTATAGGGTTAGGATGTCATTTCCTCTGAGTAGAATGTCATCGACATATAATACGAGGAAGCTAACTATACTCCAACTAGCTTTGACATATACACATGACTCATCCTCGCTTCGCAGGAAGCCAAACTCTTTGACTTTCTCATCGAAAGAAAGATTCCATCTGCGAGATGCTTATTTCAATCCATAAATGGACTTCTCAAGCTTGCACACTCTACTAGGATGATTTGCATCGACAATACCCTCTGGCCGACTCATGTAAACATCCTCAGCCAACTTCCCATTGAGGAAAGCGGGTTTGACATCCATTTGCCATATTTCATAGTCAGGAAATGCAACAATGGCTAGCATCACCCTAATAGACTTTATCTTCGCAACCGGTGAGAAGGTCTAATCCTAGTCAACTCCGGGAGTTTGAGTAAAGCCCTTCGCAACCAATCTCGCTTTATTAGTGTGCGCTTTCCCATCCATGTCGGTCATCTTCTTGAAGATCCACTTGCATCCGACCGTCTCACGACCTGGCACATTGTCAACCAAATTCCAAACTTGGCTGTCATACATGGACTGTATCTCGCTATCCATAGCCATTTTCCATTTTGCAGACTCCAGGCCTGCCATGGCTTCCTTGTAGCTGTTAGGTTCGTCCAAATTTACTATTGTACTATTACTAACAAACGTATCACCCTCACTTGTTATATGAAAACCATACAACACAGGTGGAACACTAACTATACTGGAACGTCTAAGAGGTAAGGACTCGTCAATCGGTTCAACATGAGTTTCCTCCTCAGGTTGAGCGCCAGTGTTAGAGGTTCCTTTATCGTTCGATTATTGAAGCTCTTCAAGATCGATTTGCCTCCCACTGTCTCCTTGGCTTCTGAGTTCTCGCTCTCATAAAACCCCTCTCCTCGCAATGAAGAAAATATTGACACTTGGTCTATAGAAGAGACAACCAACGGACTTCTGTGGATAGCTGATGAAAATACACCGCTCACTACAAGGTTCGAGCTTGCCGTGAGTCTCTCGTCTTACGAAAGCCTAGTAACCCAAACCTTGATATGTGCCAACGAGGGAGCTTTCCATGTCCACATCCCGTGAGGTGTTTTGGCAACCTTCTTTATAGGAACTAGGTTAAGGATATGGGCGGCAGTCTATAAGGCATACCCCTAGAATGAGATAGGTAGCGAAGCACGACTCATCATGGAAGGAACCATGTCCAACAAGGTTCAATTACGCCTCTCATCTACACCATTCAACAGCGGTGTCCTAGGTGGCGTCAATTGCGAAACTCTTCTGCATTCCATGAGGTAGTCGTGGAACTCCAGACTAAGGTACTCTCCACCTCGATCGGATCGAAGCATCTTGATTTTCCTGCCCAACTGATTCTCTACTTCCTGCTTAAACTCTTTGAACTTTTCAATGGTTTCTAACTTGTGCCTGATTAAGTAGATATACCCATATATGCTATAATAATCGGTGAAAGTCACATAGAAGTAGATTGCATCCGTTGTGGTGGATCTAAGGGTCCCACACACATCGGTATGTATGAGATCCAATAAACGCTCACCCCTTTCACAAGAATCAATGAAGGGTGACGTGGTCATCTTTCCAAGTAAACAAGACTCACACACATCATCGTCCCTAAGGTCGTATGACTTCAACACTCCATCCTTTTGGAGTTGGGCTATATGTTTCTTGTTGACATGTCTAAGACGACAATGCCACAAGCATGCTTTATCCAAACCATTGGAAGAATCGATATAAAATACATCATTTCCTATATTGTCCACAACCATCACAGTTTCATATATTCCATTACAATGCAATGCTTCAAAATAGAAAACACTATTAGTAAAAGCATTAATAGAACATTTTTCATTATCAAACGAAAATCTAAATCCTTGTTTATATAAACCATGAAAAGAAATGATGTTTCTTGCCATTTCTGGCGAATAGCAACAATTATTCAAATTTAGTCCTAATCCACTACTAAGCACTAAAGAGTAAACTCCAATCTTGGTGATAGGCGACACTCTTCTGTTCCCAATGATCAAGTTTATCTTCCCATGCTCCACATCCCTATTTCTTCTTAAGACCTGAAAATCAGAACAAATTAGAAAACCACATCCTATATCGAGAACCCAAGAAATAACATGCGATGAATTATTAGATTGAATAGTATAAATACCTGCGTATGATGGTTTTATCTTTCCATCCTTGATGTCCTACAGATACTTCGGGAAGCTTCGTTTCCAATTCCCTTTGTCATGGCAGTGGAAGCACTCTACATCCTTCGGGTTGGAAGAGGGGCAGTGGGACCAGCCTTGGTTCCACTAGAAGAGGTGCCATCATGAGACTTTCCCTTGTGGTGGCTCTTGGAAGGAGCCTTCCTCTTCTTACCCTTCCCATTCCCAATAGCCAAGACAGGGGCAACGACAGTAAGAGTTGATACAATGGATTTGTCCTTGAGGTTGCTCTCAGCAGTCCTCAACAGGCCTTGAAGCCTACTCAACGTGACCTCCTCTTTGTTCATGTGGTAGGTCATGCGGAACTGGTTGTAGCAAGGAGGCAGTGAATGAAGAATGATATCAATCGCCAGCTCTTCATCGAAGTTAACATTTAGCTTCAGCAGGCGGTCAACATATCTCTGTATTTTCTGCAGGTGAGCAGTGACAGACTCTCCATCCCTCATTTTTGTAGTGATCATCGAAGTGATGATCTCGTACCTCTCCTTCATGGCACTTTGGTGGTACCAGTCAAGTAAATCTTGATGCATCTCATAGGGGTAGAAGTCCTCATAGGACTTTTGGAGTTCGAGTTAGATATCTGAAAAGAAAAGAGACAAAGTTTGATTAGACAAGAATCCCCAATTAAACACCCAAATGAGAAATTAGGGCTAGGATCTAACAACATTATTTTGCAATATAGAAGAGGGATGCCGTAATCTAAACAACAAATAATTTGAAGGTAAGTGAATGACGATTCACTAATTTCCACCATGAAAAACAAAAGAAAAAATAAGTTTTAAATGTATTGAAAATTCCTAGATCTTTTGGGATTCATTGACATTTTCAATGCCATGTTTAAATCTCGATATGCCCTTCAAATTTTTGACTGGGATACCGAGGATCACAAACAAGGTTTGAATAACCATGCAAATATACATGGTGCCCTCGGTGTTACAATCACCTAATCAATGTGCCGGTTAGCCATACACGCTCCATTGATCTATGACAAACATCGAGTCAGCCTTTTCCACCTTCGCTAGACTCAAATTAGTGGGTCGGTTAACCACACACACTCCACTAACGTCTTGGCAAGGGTATAAAGTGTAATTTCATGGAATAGCATCATTTTCACATTTTTCCTAAAGTTACTAAGATTGGGAATTTATAAAAACAATTAGTTACTTTGTTAATCATTATACTTTTAATGAGGAATTTAGTTGCCTTATCCTACCCATTCAGCTAACGACCCTCCGCCAATCAATGAAGCGGTGGGTGAGAGTGGACACCCATAAAACTGCCATTTATAGGCAGCAACAACCTTATACCCCCCCCCTTATAGATCGGCTTCGTGAATGAGGCCTACTAACGGTAAGACTAGCTTAAACTGTCACACCCCCAAGCCGGAACGGCAGAAACGTTCGGGGGCGGAGGACGTCATGCTCAATATCATAACTATAGTGAAGAAAGTAAACACAACCATCATAAATATAATTTAAAAGGTTACATTCGTGCAAAAAAATACATTTTTCCAAATAAATTACATATGATGTCAAGATAGTTCAAAAGAAATCTGCGCCCTAGCGTCTTGCCTTCAAAAATCTTGTGGTTACCTGTATTACTGATTACCTGAGAATACAAGTTGTTTTTGAAAGAGTATTAGCATAAAGTTGGTGAGTTCATAAGCAATTTATGAATGAAAAATGAATGATGTTCCTTTAAGTTTGTTACAAGTTTGTTTCCAGAAAATCCAATATTTTCTTAAGGTTTGTTGTAGCCTTAACTGAACCAAGACATAGTATATGTAAGTAAATCGTCGTACTTGTGTGTGTGTGATTTTATATTTAAATAAAACTCCTTAAATCCCCGTTAGCTATGTGTTTTGTTAATTCTTCATGTGAGATGTTATAACCATGGTAAAACTCGAAGACCTCGTACTCGACGTTCTTCAGGCGTCGAAATGTTATGACACTTGTCACCCCAGACCTGCCGGTCTAGCTGTTGCAAGCAGCCTACATGCGGGTTTGTCAGACCCAATATACATCTATACAACCCTATCACGCTCTCCCTCCAAGAGATTCTGATTATAACTACAAGACTTTTCTGTGGCACTTAAGAGTACCCCGAAGGTGGATGTCTCACAAATTTATTCATTAACAAGTTCACGTTGTTTGTATTGAAACACTCGGTTTGTAAATCGATAGTATTACCATTTCTTTGTTAAATGAGGTGTTCAAACTATACCTATTATAGTTTATCAGTTGTTTGTTATGTTTTAATCAAAACTTGATATGCATGACCTTGTATTTCAACGAAAAGGACATTGAAACTACTAAGTGTAAATCTTACACACCTTGCTCAGCATGTTACAAGGAGTGAATAACTCTTAAACTTGTGTTTGACAGTTTTACCCTTAACTTTCCCTATTTTTAGAGTATTTCCAGAAAAATCGTATAGAGATGTGCAAATAGTCATTTTAAAGGTATAGCCTGAACTATTTGCATAACAAATAGTTTTGAAAAATATTAAGTTTATGTCGGGTAAAACAGTTCGTGAACAGGTCACAACTTTTCTGTTGTAAGTTGTCCAGTTAAGTTTTCAAATATGTTTTGGTGTTTTAACTTGTATTCCCCCCTGAAAACTAAAGAAAACTGGAAAAATATAGGGGTATGAACTCACCTGGAAAGTGTGGTGATTTGAAGAAAATGGGAATCTTCTCGGGCAGCACTTCGACCAGAAAGGAAGTGAGTTTTCTCGGGAATCTCGAAGCTTCGGACCTTCGTCGGAACTTGGATACGGAACCGGGGCGTCGGGATAGTTTCGGGAGGCTCGAGAGTGAAAAAGGGGGAGAGAAAATGGTAAATTAGCAAGCCAAAGTCGGAAGCCTCGCATCCTATTTATAGGAGGGACACTTGGCCTCGTACGTTGGGCGTACTCATACGCGGGGTGTACTTCGTCCGTAGCTTGTACGTTGGGCGTACCCTCGTACGTGGGGCGTCCGTCAGGATGACGTCATCGGTCGCCGGTCTTCGGATGGGACGGGGGTAGGGGGCATGGGGGAGACGTGGTCGATTCGAGGCCCTTCATCTGCGTACGCTGGGCATACCCTCGTACGCGGGGCGTAACCCTTCGGATAAGCCTCGAAGTGTGTGCCCAAATCTTCTAAAATGCGTAACTTTCGCATACGAGCTCCGTTTTTGACGTTCTTTATATCCACGCATAGGTGAGAATATAATCTACAACTTTCATTTATTCTTCGTCGGCAAATTTTGAATTTAATTTTAATTATATATTTTTAACATGCCGGGACAGGATAAATCCGTTAAAAATTCATAACTTCTTCATCCGATGTCCGTTTCGTCTGCCTTTTTACTGTTGTACTATTATTGGCGAGATCTTCAACTCTCGTTTAGGTGGCATCGGCTAAAAATCGTTCGATCTTTATTTCGAGTTTTTAGCTGTCTACTGCTGTTCTGAAACTTATAAAAATCATAACTTCCTCATACGAAGTCAGATTTGGATGTTCTTTTTATGTACGCTCACGTCTTGTTATTATCTATGACTTTCGTTTAGATAATTAAGGCTAAAAAGTCTTTTATTGAAATTTCACTTTTTACGCTCAATAGTGTTTTACCGGTTTTGTCGCGGATCATTGATCGGTCATAACTACTTCGTTATAACTCGGATTTGAGTGTTCTTTATATTTCTGATAACCTTGACACAATATCTAACATTTTATGTATCCCAATTGAGACATTTGAACATTTCATTTTTGACGCTATTTTTATTGATTCCAAAATAGATTATAATATTTGACTTTTTGAACGTTACATTGACTTGGAATATCGGGTTGTCACATCATCCCCCCGTTAGAGGGAATTTCGTCCCGAAATTAATTTTACATTAAGTATTTATGGACTAGGGAAAAGATGCGGGTATTTTTGTTTCTTTTGATCTTCGCGCTCCCAGGTATACTCAGGTCCTCGCTTGGTATTCCAACGGACCTTCACAATGGGTATGCGACTTTGTTTTGTTCTTTTAATTTCCCGATCCATGATTTCTACAGGATCTTCTATGAAGCGAAGACTCTCATTGATTTCAATTTCGTCCAGAGGGATGACGAGAGTCTCATCGGACATGCATTTCTTTAGGTTCGACACGTGGAAGGTAGGGTGTACGTGATTGAGTTCCTGTGGTAATCGCAGCTTGTATGCCACCGGGCCAATCTTGGCGAGGATTTCAAATGGTCCGATATACCTTGGATTTAGTTTCCCACGTTTTCCAAAACGTATTAATCCCTTCCAAGGCGATACTTTCAGAAGTACTTGATCCCCAACTTGGAACTCCAAAGGTTTCCGTCTCTTATCCGCGTAGCTCTTTTGTCGGTCTTGCGAAGCCTTCATTCTTTCTCGAATTTGGACAATCTTTTCGGTTGTTTCCCTTATGATCTCCGGGCCAGTGAGTGCGCTGTTAGGAACTTGTCCTCTTGCTAGTTGCGTATCGCCCACCTCAGCCTAGCACAGGGGTGATCTACACTTACGGCCATAGAGGGCTTTAAACCGAGTGACTTTGATGCTAGTGTGATAACTATTATTGTATGAGAATTCGATAAGGGGTAAATGAGCATCCCAAGCTTTACCAAAGTCAATCACACAAGCTCTTAGCATGTCCTCTAACGTCTGAATGGTCCTTTCACTCTGCCCGTCGGTCTGTGGATGGTAGGCTGTACTCATGACCATCCTAGTTCCCAAAGCTTTCTGCAGTGACTGCCAGAACCGTGACGTGAAACGACTATCTCTATCGGAGATAATGGATGTCGGTACCCCGTGAAGTCGCTCGACTTCTTTAATGTAGATCCTTGTCAGTTTCTCCATTTAGTCTGTTTCCTTTATTGGTAGGAAGTGTGCGGATTTGGTTAATCTGTCGACGATTACCCAAATGGTGTCAAGTCCACCCGTTGTCTTGGGTAACTTGGTAATGAAATCCATCGTAATCCGCTCCCACTTCCACTCGGGTATCTCTGGCTGCTGAAGTAATCCCGAGGGCTTCTGATACTCCACCTTAACCTTGGCGCAAGTCAGGCACTTGCCCACAAAGGTAGCTATTTCGACTTTCATGTTCGGCCACCAATACAGCTTCTTAAGGTCTAAATACATCTTGTCTGAGCCGGGATGCACTGAGTAACGAGTTTTATGAGCTTCGTTCATGACAACGTCCTTGAATCCACCAAATTTTGGTGTCCAGATCCGATTCATGAGACAACGAACTCCGTCATCCCTGACTTCAAGATTTTTGTCCATTCCTCTCAATGCTTCACCTGCCACGTTCTCTGGTTTTAAGGCTTCTTCCTGTGCTCCTTTGATTTGTGCGGATATGTGTGAATGGATGATCATGGTTAACGCCTTTACTCGGCGGCCCGAGTATTCCTTTCTGCTCAGGGCGTCTGCAATCACGTTGGCTTTTTCGGGGTGATAACGAATCTTGCATTTGTAATAATTTAGTAATTCCACCCATCGTCTTTGCCTCATGTTAAGTTCTTTTTGATTGAGGATATGCTGAAGGCTTTTGTGGTTGGTGAAGATAGTGCACTTAGTGCCGTAGAGGTAATGTCTCCAGATTTTTAGGGCGAAAACTACTGCTCCTAGTTCGAGATCGTGCGTCGTGTAGTTTACCTCGTGCGTCTTCAGCTTTCTTGAGGCATATGCAATGACCTTTCCTCGTTGCATTAACACACACCCTAGACCTTGGTTTGATGCATCGCAATAAACCACAAAGTCCTCTGTTCCATCTGGCAAGGACAATATCGGAGCACTGCATAGAGTTCGTTTCAGCGTTTGGAACGTAGCCTCCTGTTTATCACCCTAGGCGAAAGTCACTCGTTTTTTAGTCAAGGTGATGGGTGGTTTCGTGATTTTGGAAAAGCCTTGAATGAATCTTCGGTAGTAACCGGCGAGTCCTAAAAAATGTCAGATCTCTGTGGGTGTCCTTGGTGCTGCCCAACTTTCGATTGGCTTGATCTTCGAAGGGTCCACATGAATTCCTTCCTTGTTGACCACATGTCCGAGGAAATTCACTTCGCGAATCCAGAATTCGCACTTTGAGAATTTTGCGTACAATTTCTCCGCTCTCACCATCTCCAAGACTTGATGTAAATGCTGGCTGTGGTCTCCCTCACTTCGGGAGTAGACTAGTATATCATCGATGAAAACGATCACAAACTTATCTAAGTAAGGTCGACACACCCGATTCATCAGGTCCATAAACGTCGCTAGTGCATTTGTTAAGCCGAAAGGCATCACTACAAACTCGTAGTGACCATAGCGCGTTTTGAAGGCAGTCTTGGGAATATCCTCCTCTTGAACTCGTAGTTGATGGTACCCCGATCTATGGTCAATCTTTGAGAAGAAACTTGCTCCTTGCAGCTGGTCGAAGAGGTCATCGATTCGAGGCAAAGGGTATCGGTTTTTAATGGTGAGTTTGTTTAATTCACAGTAGTCGATGCACATACGGAAAGATCCATCCTTTTTATTAACGAACAAGACCGGTGCTCCCCAAGGTGAGAAGCTTGGCCTAATGAAACCTTTACTTAGCAGTTCGTTCAATTGACTGCACAATTCCTGCATCTGGGCTGGGGCTAGACGGTATGGAGATCTGGCTACGGGGGTAGCCCCAGGAATTAGGTCGATTCGGAATTCGACTTCTCTAGCAGGGGGCACTCCTGGAAGGTCTTCCGGGAATACGTCGGGGAAATTACAGACCTCTGGAATGTCCTTGATGTTTTTCGCTTCTTGTTTCTTGTCTACGACGTGGGCTAGGAAGGCGTGGTACTCCTTGAAAGTTTGAGCTAGGTTTGTCGCCATAAACGACGAGAGTTTTTCCATTTGGCAGATTAAGGCGAACGGCCTTTTCGTGACATAGGATTTCAGAATGGTGAAGGCACAACCAATCCATGCCAATGATGACATCAAAACTTTTTATGGTGACCGACATAAGGTCGATTTGGAAATAGTGATTGTTTAAGGTGAGGGCACACTTGGTGTAAATGTCGTTAGTATTCTCTGTTTTTCCATTAGCCATTTCTACGGTGAATGTGTCTTTTAGTGTTTGTGGTTTTTGTTTAAGCAAGCATTTAAATTGATGGCTCACGAAGCTTTTCTCCGCGCCACTATCGAAAAGAATGCATGTGTATGTATTGTTGAGGAGAAACGTACTGGTGACCACAGTTGGATCTGCAACTGCTTCCTCATGACCTATCGCCAGCACTCTGCCCACTTCACCAGGGTTGGGGTTTCTTGCCTTCGGGCAATTACGCTTGAAGTGTCCTGCTTCTCCACATCCATAGCAGGTTCGGCTGGCTCCGGCGTTGGAAGCTTGTGCGTTCTGTTGGACTGGAGCTTTACAAAATCAGCCGGTGTGCCCCTTTTTGTTACAGTTGGTGCAGTGCATTTCAAGGCACGCGCCGTTGTGGTGAAAGCTGCACTTATTGCACTTGGGTAGGTTCCCGACGTATTGCCTTATCGGAGTTGGGTTGGCAGTGGTTGTGGCAGCATGCACCGCAACCACTTGTTGCTTTTTGGCAGGGTCTTGAGCAGGTTGACCCTTCTTCTTGTTCCAGAACTTTCTTTTGTTGTCCCACCCTTTTGCTTGTTCGGTGGTGGTTGCCACGGTGCCATGGCTGGCTTTATGGTCGATAAGTTGTTGTGCCAGTTCCTTGGCACTCTCAAAGGTAGTTGGCTTTGAGGCCAATACGTTTCCTTGAAGTTTTGGAGATAGTCCCCATATGTACCTTTCCACCTTTTTGCTTTCCGAAGGAACCATCCCGGGACACAACATGGGTAGATCGTTAAACCTTGAGGTATAAGACAGGATGTCAGAACCTGTCATTTTGAGACCCCAAAGTTCCTCTTCCAACTTCTGTATCTTGTCCCTTGGGCAGTACTCCTTCATCAACATGGTTTTCAGGTCTTCCCATGTTATCGAGTTAGCCACCGGAAGTGTCAATGCCTTGACATGGCCATTCCACCAGGTGAGGGCCCTTTTAGAGAATGTGCATGCTGCAAATTTGACCTTGCTTGCTTCAAGGCATGCGCATATTTCGAAGATGGATTTGGTTTTCTCGAACCATTGCAGCAATGCTATGACACCTCCGTTTGCATTGAAGGTTTTGGGTTTGGCATTTGTAAAGTCTTTGTAGGTACACTCTCTCGAGTGTCCCTGGATGTCCCCTTGGTTAGAATTGGTAGCACCATTACCCGCACCACCCACATTATTGGTGTTGATTTGGGACATTGCGGCTTTTACTGCGGCTGTCACGGCAGCCTGGAACATTACTGGGTCGAACTGAGGGGGTGGTGGTGGTGGCGGTGGTGCAGCTCCTGCGGCGCCGCCACGTCTAGGATTTCTACGAGGTGGCATTTTCTGCCATATTAAGAATGAAAAGACAACAATTCTTTGATAGCGCTCACAAGTCGAGAGTTAAGACTAAACATTATTAGTTCTTTATATGCATCATGATTCCGACTTGTAAAGATATCGTAGGAATCCATTCATACTAGAGGTCTATAGATAATGAAATATAGACTTTATGAATGCTGATAGATTTGCTTCACATGAAACGTCTGTGATAGTACCCATACCAGGCCCATCCAACAATCGTTCGATGTATAATATTTATATATAATTAAGTTTTTTAATAAACTTTCGAATCTAATGGGTCTGCCCTGGGCCCACAACCAAACAAGGAACATGATCCAAGGCGGAACCACCATTTCTAGGTCGACATGGCCTTAATTATACATAACTTTGATTTATACATCAAACAATCATAAATCGGACACCAATAGTGTGTCAATTTCATTGATATAACTTAGTATACAATATTGGGGAAAATTTCACCCTACAAGGGGTCTATGCTACATCAATGTATGGTAAAATGTTGACCGCCTAACAGATCCTAGAAGTGTAAACACTTAAGTCGCGAGATCGAACATAAAATACTAGAAAATAATAGTAGTATTTATCCGCAAAACTAGATTAGACTGAAGCGAGCAGTGCAACACTACTTGTGGGGGTTGAAGCTCTGAGGATCACGAAGTGAAGACACGAAGTTCCTCATTTCGGCTCTAGATTCAGCCGTCTGGCGTTCTGCGTCTGCCAGATGTCCTTCTAAAGTGGCTCGGTGTTCTCGGAGTTCTTGTACTTCAGCTCGGGTCGCGGCCATTTCCCGTCGAAGAAGCTCGGTGCGGTCTCAAGTTCGATCGTGGTCATCATCCAACTGGCGAATGCGAACGGAGTTGACTTGGCTGGTTGCACCAACTTCCATGAGGTGGCGGGTGTTAACTCTTGTTTTCTCTTTGTGGCGTGTGACACGGTGAACCATGACGTGAAGGGCTTGGTCGGCTAACCCTCCTCTGCTGAGATCGTAGAAACTTCGTTCCATGCCATAGGGAGGTCGTTGACCTTGCTCTCGGCTCCATCAATGTATAGTTTCAGCCCATTGAGGCGTCGGGTCTTGGAAGCGTTGCGGAGGGATGGGGGCAGGGTGTGTATCGTAGACTTTGGGTTCGGAGTCGGTTCCATCTGAGTCTTCTTCCTCTTCACCGTCTACGGATTCTTCCTCTTCCATGGGTTGTTCATCCTCTATGGGTTCCTCATCCTCCATGGGTTCCTCTTCGGAATCTTCCTCTGGGTCTTCCACAATCCAACCGACATTGCCTTGGTTAGGGAAGTAGGAATCACCCGGTAAGTGAAATCCTGCCATTACGCCTGTACTAGAATAGGGATAAGAAGGATATTGCGAGAAATTTTTGGTAATAATAAGTTAGTTATCTCAATTTATAATGTGGTTATTACGGTTTTTGAGTTAAAATACTCATATAGTATTTTTTTATTTTTGATGTTCGAAGTTTTTGGTAAGTTGAAGACTCGTTGCTCATCATGATCCTTCTTCGGCATACATTGGTCCTACCTTGGCTAAATATAGTTGATCAGGCTATATTCATCCAAGATCTGACTACATACCCCGAAGCTGAATCATGGTGTCCAACTTGTTTTTGATACTTTTATGTTATTGCCATTATGATACTGAATTAATGAGTGCGAATGTGCGTGTACTTTTAAAAAAATACAAATTTCTATCCTTAAAATACTTTTGAAAAGCTACGTCAGAGAATTTTTGTCCCGTTGTATTTATACTTTGTATATCTTACGTGGTTCGATATACTTAGTTCACTATAAACAAAGCTCTGATACCAATCTGTCACACCCCAAACCGGAACGGCGGAAACATACGGGGGCGGAGGACGTCATGCTCAGTATCATAACCATAGTGAAGAAAGTAAACACAACCATCATAAATTTAATTTAAAAGGTTACATTGTTGCAAAAAAAACTACATGCTTCCAAATAAATTACATATGATGTCAAAATAGTTCAAAAGAAATCTGCGCCTTAGCGTCTTGCCTTCAAAAATCTTGTGGTTATCTGTATTACTGAATACCTGAGAATACAAGTTGTTTTTGAAAGAGTATCAGCATAAAGCTGGTGAGTTAATAAGCAATTTATGAATGAAAAATGAATGATGTTCCTTTAAGTTTGTTTCAAGTTTGTTTCCAGAAAATCCAATATTCTCTTAAGGTTTGTTGTAGCCTTATCTGAACCAAGACTTAGTATATGTAAGTAAATCGTCGTACTTGTGTGTGTGATTTTATATTTAAATAAAACTCCTTCAAATCCCCGTGAACTATGTGTTTTGTTAATTCTTCATGTGAGATGTTATAACCATGTTAAAACTCGAAGACCTCGTACTCGACGTTCTTCAGGCGTCGAAATATTATGACACTTGTCACCCCAGACCTGCCGGTCTAGCTGTTGCAAGCAGCCTAGGTGCGGATTTGTCAGACCCAATATAGATCTATACACAACTATCACGCTCTCCCTCCAAGAGATTCTGATTATAACTACAGGACTTTTCTATGGCACTTAAGAGTACCCCGAAGGTGGATGTCTCACAAATTTTTTCATTAACAAGTTCACGTTGTTTGTATTGAAACACTCGGTTTGTAAATCGATAGTATTACCATTTCTTTGTTAAATGAGGTGTTCAAACTATACCTATTATAGTTTATCAGTCGTGTGTTATGTTTTAATGAAAACTTGATATGCATGACCTTGTATTTCAACGAAAAGGACATTGAAACTACTAAGTGTAAATCTTACACACCTTGCTCAACATGTTACAAGGTGTGAATAACTCTTAAACTTGTGTTTGATAGTTTTACCCTTAACTGTCACTATTTTTAGAGTATTTACAGAAAAAGCGTATGGAGATGTGCAAGTAGTCATTTTAAAGGTATAACATGAACTATTTTCATAATAAATAGTTTTGAAAAATATTAATTTTAAGTCGGGTAAACAGTTCGTGAACAGGTCACAACTTTTCTGTTGTAAGCTGTCCAGTTAAGTTTTAAAATATGTTTTGGTGTTTTAACTTGTATTCCTCCCTGAAAACTAAAGAAAACTGGAAGAATGTAGGGGTATGAACTCACCTGGAAAGTGTGGTGATTTGAAGAAAACAGGATTATTCTCAGGCAGCACTTCGAACGGAAAGGAAGTGAGTTTTCTCGGGAATCTCGAAGCTTCGGACCTTCGTCGGAACTTAGATACGGAACCGGGGCGTCGGGATAGTTTTGGGAGGCTCGAGAGTGAAAAAGGGGGAGAGAAAATGGTAAATTAGCAAGCCAAATTCGGAAGCCTCACATCCTATTTATAGGAGGGAAACCTGGCCACGTACGTTGGGCGTACTCCGAAGTACGCGGGGCGTACTTCGTCCGCAACTTGTACGTTGGGCATACCCTCGTACGCGGGGCGTACGTCAGCGATGACGTCATCGGTCGCCGGTCTTCGGATGGAAAGGGGGTAGAGGGCATAGGGGAGACGTGGTCGATCCGAGGCCCTTCATCTGCGTACGCTGGGCGTACCCTCGTACGCGGGGCGTAACCCGTCGGATAAGCCTCGAAGTGTATGTCCAAATCTTCTAAAATGCGTAACATTCGCATACGAGCTCCGTTTTTTACGTTCTTTATATCCACGCGTAGGTGAGAATATACTCTACAACTTTCATTTAGACTTCGTCGGCAAAATTTGAGTTTAATTTTAATTATATATTTTTAACCTGCCGGGACAGGATAAATCCGTTAAAAATTCATAACTTCTTCATCTGATGTCCGTTTTCGTCTGTCTTTTTACTGTTGTACTATTATTATCGAGATCTTCAATTCTCGTTTAGGTTGCGTCGGCTAAAAATCGTTCGATCTTTATTTCGAGTTTTTAGCTGTCTACTACTGTTCTAAAACTTATAAAAATCATAAATTCCTCATACGAACTCAGATTTGGACGTTCTTTTTATGTACGCTCATGGTTTTTTATTATCTATGACTTTCGTTTAGATACTTAAGGCTAAAAATTCGTTATTGAAATTTCACTTTTTACGCTCAACAGTGTTTCACCGATTTTGTTGCGGATCTTTGATCGTTCATAACTACTTCATTATAACTCGGATTTGAGTGCTCTTTATATTTCTGAAAACCTTGACACAATATCTAACATTTTATGTATCCAAATTGAGACTTTTGAACATTTCATTTTTGACACTATTTTTATTGATTCCAAAATAGATTATAATATTTGACTTTTTGAATGTTACATTGACTTGGAATATCGGGTTGTCACATAAACTTATATATATATATATATATATATATATATATATATATATATATATATATATATATTGTAAGGTCCCTAATCTGCTTGTGTATCAATCAGATCCGTTTGATGGTGCGAAATCTCAATCAAACGGATGATGTCAGATCAAATAGAAGAGAAGGAGAAGGAGAATAATATGAATCTTGTATAGTATTGATTAGAATGAAGATCCGGATACAAGATTCACACACACACTAACACACACTCTTTTCTCTCTCTCTTTCTCTCTCTAGAACACCTTCAAATGCACACACACTTAAGCTCCTCTAGTGTTCATCCATCATCAATCTATTCCTCACACCCCTCACCCCTATATATACTCGACTGGGCCGCAAAATGGGTTTACGGCCGTAAACGTGTTTACGGTCGTAAACGTGTTTACGGCCGTAAACTCAGTTTACGGTCGTAAACTCACAACACATTATAGAAAAATACAATTTCTTAGAAAAGCAAAGTATAAACCATATTTTTGACCCAACAATCTCCCCCTTGGTTTATAGCTTTCTTTTCTTTTCTTAAATGACCCAACAAGCTCCCCCTAAAAATTAGCTGGCTTTTCTTCATAATCTTCATTGGGAGCTTGGCTTCAGCTTTAATCTTCAAATTCTTCATGACTTCAAGATGAACTTGATGAATCTTCAATGAATGACTTCATCTTGAGCAGTTGGGCTTTTCTTCAGAATTTGGCATTGAACGCACATTGGGTGAGGAGGCTTCTTGATAAGATTCTTGAAAGATGGCGCTTTCAGCTTGAGAATCTTCAGAGAGAATATCAGAGAGAACTAAACTTCTAGAACACTTCAGCAGGTTTAAGATAGCAACAGACTGATTGAGGAGGCTTCAATGCAATCCGTCACATAATCTTCGATTGCAGCTTCACCTTGCTTCTGGGGTTGAAAGAATGAATGTCGAAAGAATAATCTTCATTTCTTGCTCCTTCGAATGAGAATTCTTCGATGCTCACGGATGAAGCCTTGGCTCAGAAATCTTCGACACAAACTCCATGAGTTTCATCTTCACCTGAATTCACTATTCAAGACAAAACAAAACTAAAAGAAAACTTAGCACACAAATTAAAACAGAAACAATTTATTTTATTTTATTTTTTTTTTATTTTTCATATTTTCTGAAAAAGAAATAAAACAGAAATAACACTATTTTTGGATTTTTAATTTTCTGATTTTTGTTTGTTTTTAAAATTTTTAATTCTCCCCTAATATTTAAATTAGAAAAAAAACTATGAACAAATTTATCAAAAATAAAATGATATCTAATTTTAAGAATGATTTGGGATCAAAGTTTTTAGACAACCTTTATCCGCTTGTCGGTACCTTCTATTTTCACGTCTTTGTCTGGTCGATCGCCGGTATTGTGGTCTACTTAAACACGAAAAATTGTGACAATTTTTAGGACATACTAATAATTGTAAGACAAAGTGATCATAAGTTCCTAGATACTATATCTTAAGGACCATTCAGCTGACGACGACCAGGGATATTGTTGTCCACCTAAATTGAGCAGCGAGATCTATAGACAATCTTTGAGTGTTCAATTTTAATTGTACTGGAACATGTTTCCCGCTTCCTGATATGCCCCAGTAATCAAGAACTTCCAGAGTACTCCTTACATCGGGTGAGCAGACAATCATTAAAAGAGAGAATGGATTCAGATTATTATTAATTATAGTTCTTAGAGGGATTGAGATGTAGAAGGGTGCATATACTGTGTACCAGGTCGGATTATGAGTCACGCAAAGGAGACAGTATATGGCTAACAGATAGGAAGAATTTCATAGATATAAGATGCAGAGAAATAGATTTGCATATGTTGCTGTCCAGGTCGGATCTCTTCCAATCACGCAAAGGATGCAACATATGACTGACAGATAAGAAGTGAAAGAAAAAAGAATTTTCTACAGACCTAACTCATCGGAATTTACCAGTCGCCCCATCAATACCGGAATTAAGGACAAAATCCGCACATCGAGGAAAAGTTAATCCACGGTTCCAAGTACGGGTTCATTTAATGTGACGAGTAGATTCCCATATATATCTCCCTGCTCAACCTATCCAAGCGTCGTATTGTCAGGCTAAACGGATTTAACTAGGTCAAAATTTGTCAAGTCTATGAATTTATTAAGTTCAACTCTGCCTAGTCAAGTCCATTTAGAATCTTTCGTGCCTACCAGCGCATCAAACCCAGAGCATAGACCCTTCAACTTTGGGTACGTTACGCAGACTCAGATTGCCTGTTATCACTTGATAATATCACTTCCCAAAACATCTCACTTAAACTCATTTCATTAACCAACATATTTTTGGATTTACTGATTTTCTAATTTTTGTTTCGTTTTTATTTCTCCCCCTAAATTTGTGCATAGGAGAGAAACGAAAGTAAATGCGCAAATTTAAACTATCCTAAAACAAAAAATAGTCTTTAAAGCAAATCAGCTTAAGAAAAACTCAGGAGTATAGAGAAGAAAACTCAAACCGTAAGTCACCGATTGAATTTGCATCCAGAAGGTCTGAGAACAGCACGCATAATCTCAGAACAGATCCGAAAATTCTTCATGTCATTAAGCACTAACCCCATGTGTGATCCCTTCTTTTTCTTCCTTTCCCACAAAAGACACATACTCTCAAACAATGTTCTGAGTGTTGTACAGTTGAGAGATGTCTCCTATCATGTGCCAGGAACAGCCACTACCAACAAACCGAAGTCTGATGATATGCCTCCATAGTTGCTCCGACACAGAGCGGGATCAGTTGGTCTTTGGAACCCAGTCCATTTTGAAACTGGGTCGACCTTTGTCATCCTTGCACGGTACTCTCTCCCATGACATACCCTGTTTATCACAAACAGAAGATGAAGAAATATTAGAGTCATTAGTTGATTTGGGAGAGTGAGCCTTTGGAACCCATTTGTAGTTGGGTTTAACCCATTTCTTTTTCGATCTGATGGGTGGCTCAGTACTTGCTTTTGAACTTGAAGTCGGCCGTTGAGATGACTTTGACCTAACCGGTCTTTGTTTCAGTGGAGCATCTCTTGTATTGGGCTTCTTGGCCGGTATTCCCTTCTTGTCCTTGTGGGTTTGATTCTTGACCTTCTGCGCGTTCCAGTCATCATGGTCTGAACGTGACCTTGAGGGGTTTCTTTTGAAGTATCTCCCTCTTGGCGCGTTCTGCCAGCCTTGTGCGTAGTAAGGAACGTATGCGCGATTTGGACAATGTCTGCAATGTGTCCAGGTGTTCCACAGTGAAAGCAAGTCCTTTTCTTCACTGGGAAATTGTTTCTTCCTGCCCCTGGTGGCGTATCCTTGCCTTGTCTCTTGTTTTTCGCACAGTTACAACAGGCACTCTGTTTCACTGGAATTGGTGGCCTGTATTTCTGAACAACAGGTTGATCAGAAGCAACTGAGTTTGAAGCAACCGATTCAGAGTTCAAGGAGATGTTGGTTTGTTCAATGGTGTTCTCCTTGTTCTCATCCTCTACTACTTTACCTGCACATGTAACAGAAACATCAGGAGCATCAGGATTATCAACATTAATAATGCCTCCTGATACAAAACCAGCTGGTTTGCCATATTGAAGATGTGCCTCACTGTCAATTTCTTCCTGTGTCGAAGGGAAGGATGTGTAGTTATGATTGAAAGGTGGAGGAACACTATCATACCCTAGACCCTTGTTTTGATTATCTTTGAATTTTAATTGGGTTTCAAATAAGGAGTCGACTGTCTTACTTGACGCAGTATAATTTTTGAAGCTAAAATCTGTTTTTCCACACTTAATTTTCAAAGCGTCAAGTTCTTCGGTTACAGCATCAAGTTGTCTCTTAATATAGTCATAATTTTCACACTTGTTGCTGAATTCTTCCTGAAGCTTCCTAAAGTTCTTTATTTTTGTTTCTAACTGGGCCTTTAGGGGTTTCTGTCCTTTCCTGAGTTGATAACCTTCATATCTCAGGTCCTCAACTTCTCTTTTTAATAAATCATTATGTTCCCGAAGAAATTTAATCGTATCTTCACATGAAACTTCACATGATTGAGAACATGAAACTTCATTGACCGGAGGGTTTGCGGAACTCATTGTTTTTCGACAATTCAAAGCGTCAAGTTCTTCAATTATATCAGCAAGACTAAGACGATTGAGATCTTTTGTCTTCTTGATGTCAGCCACGTTCATATCCCACGATTTTGGAAGTGCATTAAGCAACCTTTTGTTTATCTCAGATTTAGTCAAGAAAATCCCAGCTATACTCATCTCAGAAGTAAGTGTAGTAAATCGCTGCAGCTGAGCTTCCAGGGTTTCTCCAGGGATATAGTTGAACATGTTGAATTTTTGTCTTAACATATCCTGTCTCTCTTTCATGTCTTCGTAGACCTCAAAAGCCATTAAAACACAACTAGAAGCTAAAATCAAACTTAAAAGCCAAACTTAAAAAATCAAACCGAAAATCAAAATTTGAAAATTTAAAAATCAAAGTTTAAAGACAAAGGTTAAACTTGAAAAGTCAAAGTCAATTTAGAAATTTAAAAAAAAATTAAAAGCTAATTAATAATATTTTTTATTTTTATTATTTTTTTTTATTTTTATTTATTTATTTATTTATTTTTTTAGGTTATTTGATCGAAAACGGGAAAACGGGGTTTACGGCTGTAAACGGGGTTTACGGCCGTGAACGGGGTTTACGGCCGTAAACGGGGTTTACGGTCGTGAACGGGGTTTACGGTCGGAAACGGGGTTTACGGTCGGAAACGTGGTTTACGGTCGTAAACGGGGTTTTACTGTTTACGACGGAAAAACGTGATTTTTCACCTTTTTGCTCCAAAACTCGATCAAAAACTCGATCAAAAACTCGTTTTTAGGAAAAACGCGAAGAAGAAACCCCCCTTATTTTGCCACGATCTATCCAAAAACGCAAGAATCCTTCAAAAATAAGATCAAATAAGCTCCAGATCTGACAAAAATGAGTGATACAATCCAGGCTCTGATACCAATTGTAAGGTCCCTAATCTGCTTGTGTATCAATCAGATCCGTTTGATGGTGCGGAATCTCAATCAAACGGATGATGTCAGATCAAATAGAAGAGAAGGAGAAGGAGAATAATATGAATCTTGTATAGTATTGATTAGAATGAAGATCCGGATACAAGATTCACACACACTAACACACACTCTCTTCTCTCTCTCTTTCTCTCTCTAGAACACCTTCAAATGCACACACACTTAAGCTCCTCTAGTGTTCATCCATCATCAATCTATTCCTCACACCCCTCACCCCTATATATACTCGACTGGGCCGCAAAATGGGTTTACGGCCGTAAACTCTGTTTACGGTCGTAAACGTGTTTACGGCCGTAAACTCTGTTTACGGTCGTAAACGTGTTTACGGCCGTAAACTCAGTTTACGGTCGTAAACTCACAACACATTACAGAAAAATACAATTTCTTAGAAAAGCAAAGTATAAACCATATTTTTGACCCAACACTAGCAATCCTATTTCTTCAGTTCATCCAAACCACCAACTACAGGTGAGTTCATACCCCTTAATTAACCTTTTAAATGTTTTTAAATGCTTTTATGGGGGGGGGGGGGAATACAAGTTGAACAATTATAGTTATTATATCAATCACATGTGATTAATAACTACCAAACAAATGGTTTTCTTACTTTTCAAACTGGTTATCAAACTGTTTTACCTCAAACTGTTTTACCTCAAACTGTTTTACAAACTCTTTTATTGTCAATACATTTATCAAACTCTTTTAACTTATATTATGTGTATCTATATAATTATAGTTATATAAGTAGGATTGGAAGGACTTAGGACTGCTAGTCTACCCTGCTTCCTGTTCTTGTTTGATTGTGGTCTTGGGGTATCAAGGTTAGTTGTCCGAGGGTCGTTTGAATCCTAGTTATATATTATGTATACGTATATGGATATAAAAGGTTTGTTATCAACCTCTTTTAACTTATATTATGTGTATCTATATAAATATAGTTATATAAGTAGGATTAAGAAGGACTTAGGACTGCTAGTCTACCCTGTTTCCTGTTCTTGTTTGATTGTGGTCTTGGGGTATCAAGGTTAGTTGTCCGAGGGTCGTTTGAATCCTAGTTATATATTATGTATATGTATATAGATACAAAAGGTTTTCCTACATTCAAGTCCATACCCTTGGGTAGCAAGGGTATACAAACATGTTCATACATTGCTAGTAAGCTACCATAGGGGTAGTTTAGGAAGATACTATTACTAGAACGATGAAACATACAATGAGTCAGTTCATACATGAGTCAATACATACTATAATGAGAAACAAACATGAAACAGAGTGATGAGAAACAAACATACAGGCTAGACAGAGAAAGAACATACAATACAGCTAGCACACAATTCACATAACATTTACATTAATACATTTATGTGAGCCATTAAACAGGGCATGACACTACCTGCCATGACTGTTTTTGTATCAGAATCTCCTTAATTGGGGAGCGCATGAGTTTGTGTATAGATCTATACTGGATTGACTATCCTACACCTTTATGTTCGCTACAGTGGGACTTGCAAGTCTACGGGTGCCAAACGTCATTTTTGTGGCATCTTACATTGTCACTTTACTATTAAGTCGGTAGCAAGATACAGGCCGATCACATGTTACCTTAAAATATACAATTAACTTAAGGTAGTTAGTACAGCAGTAGTTTCATAATACTACATTAAAGTACTATAACATTTTCCCTTTACATTTTACTTTGTGATTTCACACAATAAACAATAATGTAAAAACTATATTTTTGGTTAATGATAGTCGGATTTGGGAAAATACTCACTTTTACAAAGGATACACACACAGACACTAGATGCCTTGGTAGAAGGCTACTTTTAGTAGGAAACATAGGGTTTTCTAGGATAGTTCAAACAAATACAAAACTTTTACAAACACACAGTACATCTTACAAAACATCTTACAAATGCTTTCATACAAACACAGACACTAATATACTTATGAACTCACCAGCTCTAAAGCTGATAAAATCTTTCAAAATAACTTGTATTCTCAGGTCACCAGTAGACAGGTACCGGAGCCAGGTTTTGAGAAGATGGAGCTCGTTCAAGACTCATCTTATATTTTGATGTATATTGTTTTAGTGTCTTTAAAACTTAACGGAACACACTTGTATGAAATTATATTATTAATGCAATGGATGATGTTGTTGCTTGTTTACTACTTGCATTGTTGTGATACTGTACATGACGTCCTCCACCCCAGAACGTTTCCGCCGTTCATTTGGTTTTGAGGGTGTGACAGATTGGTATCAGAGCATTGTTTATAGTGAATCGAGTGTATCAACCCATAAAAGATATACGAACTATAAACACAAGCGGGATTTAAAATACTCTGATGAAGAGTTTATACTTTAAATAATAAAATATTTAATAAAGTATACATACCTGCATTCATACTAAAATCAGTGTCACTAGGACAGAACAAAAGTATTACGATTGGTGGACAGCATAAGCATACTTAGAGACATATGGTCAACCCTGGGAAGATGTAGCCTGATCAACTACATTATCCGAGGAGTGATTAGCATGTGCCTAAGTGTGGTTGTGAGGTTGCACCAAGTCTAAAAACTTACCAACACTTCTACAACAAGAACAGTAGAACAAAACATTAAACTTAAAATACTATAGGAGTATTTTGTGTCACTATAATTACTTATTTGAGAACTAAAGGTCTTTATTAGTATATCAATGGTTGTTTAGTGGATACACTAAAGTTATATGTACTAGGATGTTATAGACTTAGAATCTGTGATCTTTGCCTTACTTCCTGTTCCTTGTTTGGTTGTGGGCTTAGGGTTAGGGTTACTTATTCGAAGGTCTATCCCGTCTGCATGACATATAACTGGTATGCTTTAAACAAGTATTGAGGCAACTGATAAAGATCATCTTATAATTATTTAGTTAGTTAGTTAAATTTAGTTATCTCTTATATCCCTTTTCTCGCGTAGATTTAATGGCTGGATTCTATCTTCCCGGAGACCCATACTTTCCCAACCACGACAACGCAGAATGGCTGGAAGAAGAACCAGAAGATAATCACCCAATTCCTTTAGATGATTATGAAGCTGAAGGTTTTTCTGATGGTTCCGACTCGGAGCCAGAAGTCAACAACCAACTCCCAGCTGTTCAAAACCCAAACCCTCGTCCTGCATTTCAAGGACCCACACCTTTGTGGGCCACAAACTTGAATAGGTGGAGTCAGGAACAAGGTCAACCTTTTCCTTACAATGGAGACAGAAGTTTCTACAACCTCACTGAGGGAGGTTCAGCTGATAGGGTCCTACCTATCATGGTTCGTAGGATTGCTCGGAACACCGAGCAGGGTCGAGCATCTATCGACCGGGTAGTAGAAGTGGATGCCAATTCTGGTATTAACACTGTTCGCATTCGCCAGCTGGAGTCCGCTCATGAAAGGGCTCAGGTTAGCAATGCAATGCTTCAGAGGGAACTTGCTGAAACCCGAGCCGAAGTCAGGGAACTTCGAGCTCGGCAAGCAAGGTCTGATAGGCATGTGAGGGACATAGAGCGTCTCCTTTCGGATTCAAGGACGCACTCAAACAGTTCTCGTCGTCGTTAGAATCGTACCAACTTCTCTTTTGGATATAACTTAGTTATGTAAAAACTTAAGTCTAATTTCCTATCCTTATAAATCTTAGACCTGCTAGGTTTTGATTTGGTGGTATGCTGTCAAAATTTTCCCATCTTGGATGATGTAAGACCTACTTCTAGGTCATTTTTCCCCAAATTCATTACATCTATAATTCCAATATCTTTGACAGATAAAAAAAAAATCTAATGGAAATTATTATCCAAATACTTTCATCTTCATTCAAGTATTCCATTTAATTATGCTGTTGGGCTATGGAGAGTTAGTCCATGAGTCATTCTCATCAATGTTCATGTCAAATTCTTATCAATATCTTATTCATTCTAAACTTTCAGCAAAAAGATGCCTCCACGAAAGTCAACAAGACGTAATCCTCCACCACCTATTCCTCAATTTGATACAGCAGCCCTCAATGTTGTTGTAGCTGCGGCTGTGGCAACAGCCATGGCTGAATATCATTCTTCAAGTTCCACTGGAGGAGGGACTCCTATTCCAACAATACAGGTTGAAACCCCTGTGCGCTCGAGAGAGTGCTCCTACAAAGACTTTACAAACTGCAAGCCATTATCCTTCAGAGGAACTGGCGGAATCATTGTACTCTCGCAATGGTTTGAGAAAACCGAATCGGTTTTCGCAATCTGCTCCTGTCCAGAAGGGAGCAAGGTGAAGTTCACTGCTTGCACCTTTGAAACCAGAGCCCTAACATGGTGGAATAGCCATGTTAAGTCACTATCTCTTTCAGTGGCAAACGATATGGGCTGGGATACTTTAAAAGACCTCATGATTGAGGAGTACTGCCCGAGGGGCGAGATCCAAAAGCTGGAGGAAGAACTTTGGCGCCTAACCATGGAAGGCACCGACATCGTAGCATATACCGCCAGGTTCTGTGAACTAGTGGCCCTCTGTCCCAACATGATTCATACAGAAGGAAAGAAGATCGAGAAGTATATATGGGGGCTGGTGCCACCATACCAGGGAAATGTATTGTCATCACGCCCTACTACATTTGATATGGCCAAGCGACTGGCACAGCAGCTAGTTGACCACGGGGTCCGTACCCCGGCTGCAACAACCACCCTGGCCATCTCAGAAACCGCCAGAACTGCAGAGTCCAAGCGGAAATTCTGGGAGGACAAGAAAAAGAAGAAGGCTGCGAAGAAACAGCAGACGGTGGCAATTCATAGTGCGACAGCACCTGCCACTGCTGCTATTCCAATAAAGCAGTATTCTGGAAGTTTGCCTTTATGCAACAAGTGCAACTACCATCATATGGGAGCCTGTCGGGAAATGCAGTGTGTAAACTGCAACAGGAAGGGGCATACAGCCCGTTTCTGTAAATCTCCGGCGAGGCCAATCACCCAAGTCCCCGGCGCTGGAGTGGGCCAATCTTGCTACAACTGTGGCGATGTGGGCCACTACAAGAGGAACTGCCCCAAGGCAGGGAATGCCGGTGGAGTAGGAAGAGTTTTGGCTATAGGCCATGAGGAGGCGGTTGCCGACCCCACAGTGGTCACTGGTACGTTTCTCCTCGACAACTCTTATGCTTGTATACTATTTGATAGTGGAGCGGAGAGAAGCTTCGTGAATCAAAAATTTGCTCATTTACTTAAGCAAAAATCACGAGCACTCAAAGAACCGTTCACAGTAGAAATGGCTAATGGGAAGACAGAGAGCACTAGCTGCATTTACATAGGGTGTACCTTAACTTTAGATAGCCATTCATTCTCGATCGATCTCATGCCAGTCTCAATTAAAAGTTTCGACGTTATCATTGGCATGGATTGGTTGAGTCTTCAGCGTGCCGACATCATGTGTTACGAAAAGGCAGTTCGCCTTAATCTTTCGTCTGGCGAAACCCTAGTAGTTTATGGCGACAAACTCGGCACAAACCTTCATATCATCTCGAGCATTCAAGCTCAGAAATTCTTGCGTAAGGAATGTCACGCATTCCTTGCTCATGTTGTCGATGTGAGCCAAGAAGCGAAAGACATCAAGAACATTCCAGTAGTACACGACTTTCCCGACATCTTTCCAGAAGAGCTACCAGGATTACCTCCGCAACGACAAGTCGAGTTCAGAATCGACTTAATTCCAGGGGCTACCCCCGTAGCCAAATCGCCTTATCGTCTAGCACCTGCAGAGATGCAAGAACTGTCCTGTCAACTTAACGAACTGCTCAGCAAGGGCTTTATAAGACCAAGCTTCTCACCTTGGGGAGCTCCAGTCTTGTTCGTCAAAAAGAAAGACGGATCGTTTCGTATGTGCATCGACTACAGGGAGCTCAACAAACTGACCGTCAAAAATCGTTATGCTTTGCCTCGGATAGACGATTTATTCGATCAACTTCAAGGGGCGAATTTCTTTTCTAAAATCGACTTAAGATCCGGATATCACCAGTTACGAGTGCTAGGGGAGGATGTTCCAAAGACAGCCTTCCGAACTCGTTATGGGCACTACGAATTCGTAGTGATGCCGTTCGGATTAACAAACGCGCCCGCTGTATTCATGGACTTAAAGAATAGGGTGTGTCGTCCTTACTTGGATCAGTTCGTCATCGTCTTCATCGATGACATACTTATCTACTCTCGTAGTAAGGAAGAACATAGTCAACATCTGCGACAAGTCTTAGAAACCCTGCGCGCGGAGAAGCTTTATGCAAAGTTCTCGAAATGCGAATTTTGGATCCGACGAGTCGAATTCTTAGGGCACGTGGTTAGCGAAGAGGGAATCCACGTAGACCCATCCAAAATCAAAGCCATTGAGAGCTGGTCGGCACCGAAGACGCCTACAGAAATTCGTCAATTTCTAGGCCTCGCTGGCTACTATCGCCGATTCATTCAGAACTTCTCCCGCATTGCGAAGCCTCTTACAACACTTACCCAGAAGGGCGTATCCTTTGACTGGGAAAAAAAGCAGGAGAGAGCGTTCCAAACGCTCAAACGAGCCTTATGCACTGCACCAATACTATCCCTTCCCGAAGGAATAGAAGACTTCGTTGTCTATTGCGATGCATCGAACCAAGGTCTCGGATGTGTTCTGATGCAGCGAGGTAAGGTCATCGTCTATGCCTCGAGGCAGCTGAAAACACATGAGGTCAACTATACGACGCACAATCTTGAACTAGGAGCAGTGGTATTTGCTCTAAAGATCTGGAGACACTACCTGTATGGTACGAAGAGCACAATCTTTACAGACCACAAGAGCCTGCAACACATATTCGATCAGAAGGAGCTCAACATGAGACAACGACGGTGGGTCGAGCTACTCAGTGACTACGAATGCGAAATTCGTTATCATCCCGGCAAGGCCAATGTAGTAGCTGACGCCCTAAGTCGGAAAGAATATTCTGGTCGTAAGGTCAAGTCATTGACTATGACTATCCATTCACACTTATCCACACAAATACAGGCAGCTCAGCTCGACGCTTTGAAGCCTAAAAATGTGACCAATGAATCCCTGCGAGGGATGGATAAGAACTTGGAAGTCAAAGGTGGCGGAGCTTATTATCTCATGAACCGGATCTGGACCCCGAAACTTGGTGGTTTCAGAGATTTGGTCATGAAGGAGGCGCATAACACTCGTTATTCCGTTCACCCAGGTTCAGATAAGATGTATCTGGATCTTAAAAAGTTATACTGGTGGCCTAACATGAAAGCAGAGATTGCTACCTTCGTAAGTAAATGCCTTACTTGCGCAAAGGTCAAGGTCGAGTACCAGAAACCCTCAGGTCTTCTTCAACAGCCTGAGATCCCAGAATGGAAGTGGGAGCGGATCACCATGGATTTCATAACCAAGTTGCCCAAGACAACGGGTGGACTAGATACCATATGGGTCATCGTCGACAGATTGACCAAGTCCGCGCACTTTCTGCCTATCAAAGAGACAGACGAGATGGAGAAACTTACAAGAACTTATATAAGGGAAATTATACGATTGCACGGTGTCCCTATATCCATTATCTCGGACAGAGATAGTAGGTTCACTTCTAGGTTCTGGAAATCACTACAAGGTTCCTTAGGAACTAGGCTGGACATGAGTATAGCCTACCATCCGCAGACAGACGGGCAAAGTGAGAGGACTATCCAAACCTTGGAGGACATGTTGCGAGCCTGTGTGATTGACTTTGGGAAAACATGGGATACTCATTTACCCCTTGTAGAATTTTCCTACAACAACAGTTATCACACAAGCATAAAGGCTGCTCCATTCGAGGCCCTCTAAGGCCGAAAGTGCAGATCCCCTCTGTGCTGGGCTGAGGTGGGTGATACCCAGTTAGCTAAGGGACGAGTTCCTGAAAGCACTCTCACAGGTCCGGAGATCATACGGGAAACGACGGAGAAGATCGTTCAGATCCGTGAACGACTGAAAGCCTCCAGAGACCGACAGAAAAGCTACGCTGATAAACGAAGGAAACCGTTGGAATTCCAGGTGGGCGACCATGTTCTATTGAGGGTCTAACCCTGGAAGGGCTTGATACACTTCGGAAAGCGTGGAAAGCTAAATCCAAGGTACATTGGGCCTTTCGAGATTCTTGCCAGAATCAGCCCTGTAGCTTACAAACTTAACTTACCGAGCGAACTCAGTAACGTACATTCTACCTTCCACGTCTCGTACTTGAAAAAGTGCCTGTCCGACGAGACTCTTGTAATCCCACTCGACGAGATCGAGATCAACGAGAGCCTCAACTTCGTGGAAGAACCAGTAGAGATCATGGACCGGGAGGTCAAGCAAACGAAACAAAGCCGCATCCCGATAGTGAAGGTTCGCTGGAACGCCAAGCGAGGACCTGAATTCACTTGGGAGCGAGAGGATCAGATGAAACTGAAATATCCTCGTCTTTTTAATTAGTTCCTTGTAACTACTTAATTGCTTAAATTCTAATTTCGGGACGAAATTCCTTCTAAGGAGGGGATGATGTGACAACCCGAAATTTCTATTCTGTACAACATGTCAATTCAATAGAAGTCAAATCAGTTACAGTTAAATTTTCAGACTTTTTGGATTAAGTTTGTTTATTTTAGGATTTACACTTTAGGAGATACCAGGAGAGAGGATGCCCTAGGGTTTCCTAAACTTCAAGAAATTGGAGTTACTACCGAGAATAAAATATTTTCAGCCAAAAACCCAGAAATTTGGGGTATATATATGACACTTGTCATTTATTATCATTTTTCCAAATTTCTCAAGAACAAAAGCAAATCCTCTCAAGTATCATCACGGGATTTATTCCAGATCTCGATCTAGTAAGTGTTTTCAACCATTTCAAGTTAGTAGATCACTTAATCTAGTGTTTTAACACCTTTCTAACCGTGAAATCATTCCAAAAGGTTGATTCTTCCATTTACACCAAGAACACACACTAGTGTTCTTGGCATTTTGGCTCATTTCAAGTTTCCATATAGTAAGTACTTCTATCCTAGAGTGTGTTTAAGCTTGCTATACCTCATTATAACATGAAATCATCCAAGAATCACCAAGAAAATGGTGTTTACGGTCCAAGAACATTCTTGAACCGTAAACCCATTTTAAGGGATCGAAATGTCCCTAGTCCCTTCCTAAGCCTAGGTAACTAACTTGGATCCTTACCTTGATGTGTTAAGGACTTGAAATCATCGAAATACCAACATCCATAAGAGTTTACGGCCGTAAACTCTAGGGTTTACGACCGTAAACCCAAAGGGATGTGGTCTTTGGGCCGTAAACTCCAAATAGGAGTGAAATGGTGCCCTAGCTTCTTCCTTAGGCTTATACTTCAAGAGGAAACACTTCAATGGACTTAGAAACGTTCAAATCAACAAATGGTCAAAAGAGGGGGAGTTTACGGCCGTAAACTCTAGAGTTTACGACCGTAAACCCATTGGGTTGAGGTCACAAAACCGTAAACTCAAGTTAGGGTTTCTTTTGAACCCTAAACCCTATGGCATTGTTCGACAACACTTAGATGCATTCCTTGAGACTTATAACACTTATATAAGGTGTTTAACTTGTCTTAGGATGTCTTAACTTTGCTAATTAGTTGTTTAAAGTCTAATTAGATACATATATGTTGTATTTATATGTTAAATAGGATCATTGTGTGTGTACAAGTCTTCACTTGACACCTAGCAATCCTATTTCTTCAGTTCATCCAAACCACCAACTACAGGTGAGTTCATACCCCTTAATTAACCTTTTAAATGTTTTTAAATGCTTTTATGGGGGGGAATACAAGTTGAACAATTATAGTTATTATATCAATCACATGTGATTAATAACTACCAAACAAATGGTTTTCTTACTTTTCAAACTGGTTATCAAACTGTTTTACCTCAAACTGTTTTACAAACTCTTTTATTGTCAATACATTTATCAAACTCTTTTAACTTATATTATGTGTATCTATATAAATATAGTTATATAAGTAGGATTGGAAGGACTTAGGACTGCTAGTCTACCCTGCTTCCTATTCTTGTTTGATTGTGGTCTTGGGGTATCAAGGTTAGTTGTCCGAGGGTCGTTTGAATCCTAGTTATATATTATGTATACGTATATGGATATAAAAGGTTTGTTATCAACCTCTTTTAACTTATATTATGTGTATCTATATAAATATAGTTTAATAAGTAGGATTAAGAAGGACTTAGGACTGCTAGTCTACCCTGCTTCCTGTTCTTGTTTGATTGTGGTCTTGGGGTATCAAGGTTAGTTGTCCGAGGGTCGTGTGAATCCTAGTTATATATTATGTATATGTATATAGATACAAAAGGTTTTCCTACATTCAAATCCATACCCTTGGGTAGCAAGGGTATACAAACATGTTCATACATTGCTAGTAAGCTACCATAGGGGTAGTTTAGGAAGATACTATTACTAGAACGATGAAACATACAATGATTCAGTTCATACATGAGTCAATACATACTATAATGAGAAACAAACATGAAACAGAGTGATGAGAAACAAACATACAGGCTAGACAGAGAAAGAACATACAATATAGCTAGCACACAATTCACATAACATTTACATTAATACATTTATGTGAGCCATTAAACAGGGCATGGCACTACCTGCCATGACTGTTTTTGTATCAGAATCTCCTTAATTGGGGAGCGCATGAGTTTGTGTATAGATCTATACTGGATTGACTATCCTACACCTTTCTGTTCGCTACAGTGGGACTTGCAAGTCTACGGGTGCCAAACGTCATTTTTGTGGCATCTTACATTGTCACTTTACTATTAAGTCGGTAGCAAGATACAAGCCGATCACATGTTACCTTAAAATATACAATTAACTTAAGGTAGTTAGTACAGCAGTAGTTTCATAATACTACATTAAAGTACTATAACATTTTCCCTTTACATTTTACTTTTTGAATTCACACAATAAACAATAATGTAAAAACTATATTTTTGGTTAATGATAGTCGGATTTGGGAAAATACTCACTTTTACAAAGGATGCACACACAGACACTAGATGCCTTGGTAGAAGGCTACTTTTAGTAGGAAACATAGGGTTTTCTAGGATAGTTCAAACAAATACAAAACTTTTACAAACACACAGTACATCTTACAAAACATCTTACAAATGCTTTCATACAAACACATACACTAATATACTTATGAACTCACCAGCTCTAAAGCTGATAAAATCTTTCAAAATAACTTGTATTCTCAGGTCACCAGTAGACAGGTACCGGAGCCAGGTTTTGAGAAGATGGAGCTCGTTCAAGACTCATCTTATATTTTGATGTATATTGTTTTGGTGTCTTTAAAACTTAACGGAACACACTTGTATGAAATTATATTATTAATGCAATGGATGATGTTGTTGCTTGTTTACTACTTGCATTGTTGTGATACTGTACATGACGTCCTCCACCCCAGAACGTTTCCGCCGTTCATTTGGTTTTGAGGGTGTGACATCAACTAGTTAGGGCAAGAAACTTAAGAGTTTTGAAGATCGGGGACGAAGATCGGGATGATAGTCGAGAGGATTTGGGAGGAAATCAGCCAAGGGAAAGAAAGAAATGAACAAATGGCCTTCACTTGATCATATAAGGTGGAGTTTACGGCCCACATGGAGTTTACAGCCGTAAACTCCCATGTGGTGGCTGTGAACTCCAGGTCAAGGTGTTTCAGACTCGTTCTTTGTACTATAGATCCAGCAGATAAACCCCGACACTTATCCCTTAAGTGTACAAGGCTCAGAACATTCAAACAGGTTCCAAATTGTGCTAAAAGTTAGCAGGAATGAGTTTGATTTCCAATGAATTGTTTGACTGTACAAGATAGAAAATTTCGGGTTGTCACATCATCCCCCCGTTAGACGGAATTTCGTCCCGAAATTAGAGTTCAGGTAAGGAAGTAGGTATCAGTAATCGAGCAAAGAGATGGGGATACTTCCTAATCGATTGAGTCCTCGCGCTCCCAAGTGAGTTCAGGTCCTCGCTTGGCATTCCAGCGAACCTTCACTAATGGGATGCGGCGTTGCTTCGTTCGTCTGATCTCTCGGTCTGTGGTCACTACGGTTCTTTCACGAAGGTGAGGCTCTCGTTGGACTCGATCTCGGCGAGTGGGATTACAAGAGTCCTGACAGAAAGGTACTTTTTCAAGTTCGAGACGTGGAGGGTAAAATGTACGTTACTAAGTTCGCGAGTAGATTCAATTTGTGAGTTACAGGGCCGATTCTGGCAAGAATCTCGGAGGTCCTAACTATCTTGGATTTAGCTTTCCACGCTTTCTGAAGCGTATTAAGGCTTCCCAGGGTGAGATTTCCAAAAGAATTTGGTCTCTTACTTGGAATTCCAAAGGTTTCTTCCTCTTGCTTCTCTTCCCAGTCAAAGGCCGCTCCCTTCTGGGTCAAAGTCGTAAGAGGTTCCGTAATTTGCGAGGAGTTCTAAATGAACTACGACAGTAGGTCAGCGAGACCTAGAATTTGGCGAATTCCCGTCGGCGTCTTCGGTGCTGACAAATTCTCAACGGTTTTGATTATTTGAAGGGTCCTCAAGAATTCCCACATTACTAATAGTGTGCCTTAGAAATTCGACTCTTCAATTCCAAAACTCGTATTTAGAGAACTTCGCGTAAAGCTTCTCTGGTCGTATTATTTCCATGGTTTGTTGTAGATGCTCTTTATGATTTCCTTCTTACTACGAGAGTAGATAAGTAAGTCATTTACAAGGACAATGACGAACTGATCCAAGTAAGAATGGTGTACCCTATTCATTAAGTTCATGAATACTACGGGCGTATTGGTCCTATCCGAGGGGTATCACTACGGACTCGTAGCGTCCGCATCGAGTTTGGAAGATTGTCCTCAGGACATCCTTCTCTAATACTCGCAACTGGTGATATTCGGATCTCAAGTCCATTTCTTAAGGGTACATCTTTCCTTGCGGTTGGTCGGCCAATTCATCTATCCGAGGCAGATAGTAATGATTTCTACTGGAGATCTTGTCGACGTCTCTGAAGTTGATGGACCTACGAAACAATTCGTCTTTCTTCTTGAAGAACAAGACCGGAGCTCTCCATGGTGAGGAGCTTGGTCTTTCAATTCCATTGCTGAGTAGTTCGTTAGGTTTGACCTGACAGTTCTTGCAGCTCGGTGGGTGTTAGATTGTAGGGCGATCTGGTTACGGGAGTCGTACTGGGTTCTAAGTTTGTTCGCATGACGATGCGATTACTCGTAGTCTTGGGCAGTCTCCGTCCTGAAGTTCATATTAGAAATCATACATGGTTCATCAATCACAGTCTCGTGTATACGACTCGTATATATAATTAAGATTGAAAAGGTAGTCGAATAAATGATTCTTCTTTAAGCTCACATCCAAACAAGGAAAAGAAGTTAAAGCGGAATCATCAAATCTAAACCTTTAGAACCTTGATTATATACCACCCTTGTGTATACATTCTTCAGCGATGGATCAACCGTAAGGGTCTTTGGATTGAACTTGACGTACTGTACGAGTGGTATCCTGGGGAGGTTTGCTAAGGTTTCTTCGGGAAGGATACAAAACATAAGGTACTATATGCATGAGTACCTCGGAGTTCCGGAATGAAGGCTTCGCTAGAAAGGTGATTACGGAGAAAGATATGTACGCACAAACTGGTATTGTGAGGGTCGAATTGACTCAAGTTATCTGATAGTATCGGACTCACTTGGAAAATAAAGGCATTAGTTTAGATCATAAAGGCGTTACAGACAAAAGACAACAGTGCAACGTTTAACAGAGTTACAGTACTTCGGATTAACTACAAGACTACTGCTGCGAACAAGGTATACTATAAGAGGCAAGTATACGCAGCACGAGGGTCCCTTTGACTGACGGGATCTTGCAAAAGATAAGACTCGAGTTGCACTAGTTTTAAACAGTTTAGGAGTCTAGTACAACGAAACGCCTTAATTACTTTAACGTGGGTCCGGAGTAGTCTCTCCTGCGGCAGTGATCCTTAGTATCTTCCCGTCTGCGCCGGAGTTCTTTGTTATTGGACAATTCTTCTTGAGGTGTCCAATATCACCGCATTGGTGACATATCTGGCTAGCACGAACATCGGTGGTGGAGGTGATGTGTCGGGTAGGAGTTATGTGGACATGGTTGCTTTCGTTGTTCCTCCTTTTCGAATAATTCCTCTTAAAGTGTCCGATTTCACCGCAACTACAACAAGCCTGGTTGACTCCGATGTCAGGGACTTGAGTGATGGGTCGTGCCGGTGCTCCATAGCTACGAGCATGGTGCCCTATTTTATGGCAATTGCAGCATTGCATTTCATGGCAAGCCCCATTATGATGAAAGCTACATTTGTCATACTTCGGAAGTTTTCCTTCATATGGTCTGATCGGTCCTGGGATGGCAGGGGTTGCCACCCGTTGCTGCTGCATGGCAAGCCTTTGGGATCGGTTGCGCTCCTTTTGGGCTTGGAACTTTCGTTTCCTACTCTCGGTTTTATGACTTTGCAAGCCCGTGACTGTTATCATTTGTTGGCTTCCCAGATCGATACAACAATCGGAATTGTCAACTCCTTTGCCAGTCGTGTTTGCATTGCCAGAGTTGAGGTTTCCAAGGACAGCTGTCACGGCAGCTGTTACCGCAACTTGGAATGTAGCGGCGTCGATATGAAGGATAGGGGTTTCGTTGTTCGGCTGACTATTTCTGGATGACGACATGGTTCTGTTATATGAAAGAAAAGGAGTTCGTGAGCGATTATGGTTGAACCTAGATGTATTCCGATCATTCATGTGAAGAGTAAAAATATGTTCTCGAGGGTTTGACCTACATCCCTATGATGCAGTCCTAGTAAAGAATAGAGTTAAGTTCATAGAATGGTTACAAGACGTTTGTTGTCCAAACCGGGGTGCCATTGGTTGGTGGATAACATGATCCAACGTTTGAAAGAGAATTGGGAATGATCCCTGAGCTAAATTTCCCTAGTCCAATAACTTGACTAGAGTGAGTTTCAAATAAACTCCAACGATAGTATGACGAAAGTATTTGAACAAAGGGTGACACAGAAATTTGCCGACTGTCAATATCATTGATATTTATGATGTAATAAGTTCGGGAAAATTGACCTTGTAGTAGGTCTTACATCATTTCCGGAGTAGAAAAACCTTTGACAGCATAAAGGCCTACTAAAAGTACTTACAGTACAAGGTAGTTACATAGAAAAACGCCACATAGGACATAGACAGGAACACGGTCCTTTAAAATGAAGAAGGAAAGTAAAGCATCTCTTACTGGCGACGGTCACCCCTATGGTGAACCCTTAGTTCAGCTAGTTGACGTTCCATATCGAGCAGGTATCTTTCGTACACCCCCTGGCGTAGTCGGAGCTCTATGACGTTGGCTCGTGTTTCAGCTAGTGCTTGCTGCAGGGTCTCATGGTCTCTCTCAGATCTCTCATGAGTGTGTTCAAGGCGATTGGTGTGAATGGTATGCATTCTTGCATTGGCATCAACTTCTGCGATACGATGGAGAGCTGTCCTGCCCTGAATTTCGTTTCGGGCAACTCTACGGACCAGGATTGGCAGAACTCTATCTGCTGAGCCCCCTTCGCTTAAGTTGTAGAAGCTTCGGTCTCCATTAAATGGCATAGGTTGATCTTTCTCTTCGCTCCATGTCTCCAAACATTCTACCCAAGGAGGCGTCGGGCCTTGAGAAGCCGGACGAGGGTTGGGATTTGGGACAGGGGTCATCGGGGGTAGGTTCTCAACCTCAGGTTCGGAGTAAGAACCATTTTCAAAGCCTTCAGCCTGGTGATCACCCACAGGGATTGGGTGATCATTTTCTGGCTCTGCTTCAAACCCTCCTTCATTACCTTGGTTAGGGAAGTACAAATTGTTGTGGGGATGGAATCCAGCCATATTATCTATGCGTGAAAAGGGATATAAGAAATAATCACATAAGTAATTTATAGTAACACAAAATACTCCTATAGTATTTTAGGTTTATGTTTTATTGTTCTCATTGTGGTATTGTGGGTAAGTTTTTAGACTTGTTGCAACCTCACAACCACACTTAGGCACATGCTAGTCAACCCTCGGATAATATAGTTGATCAGGCTATATCTTCCCAGTTTTGACTATATGTCTCTAAGTCTACTTGTGCTGCCCAACAATCATAATACTTTTGTTATGTCCTAGTGACACTGATTTTAGTATGAATGCAGGCATGTATACTTAACTAAATATTTTATTTTTTAAAAGTATAAACTCTTGGTCAGAGTATTTTAATCCCATTGTATTTATAGTCTGTATATCTTTTATGGGTTGATATACTCAATTCACTATAAACAATGCTCTGATACCAATCTGTCACACCCCAAAACCGAGAACGGCGGAAACGGTCTGGGGTGGAGGACGTCATGTAAAGTATCACAACAATGCAAAGTAGTAAACAAGCAACAACATCATCCATTGCATTAATAGTATAATTTTAAATACAAGTATGTTCTTTCATAGAATAAATCAATATAACGAATATTCAAAATAAAAGACGAGTCTTGACTGCTCCGTCTTCACAAAACCTGGTCGTCGTACCTGTCTACTGGTGACCTGCAAATACAAGTTATTTTGAAAGCGAGTATCAGCTTTAAAGCTGGTGAGAACATAAGTAATTTTAGTGTCATTGCTTTGTAAAACTGTAAAGAAAAGCTTTGTAATTGTTTTATGAAAACTTGGTATAAGTATGAAAAACTCTAGAAAATCCCATATTTCCTACTTGTATTAAAAAGCAGTCTTCTACCAAGACCCGTCTGTTTTGAAGATTTGCACCTATGTAAAAATGAAGGTTGTTCCCCTAGTATAACTATTATTATCTAATTATAGCTATACATAAACGTGTGTGTGATAAATTCATAAAGTAACTGTAATAGGGAAAATAATATTTTACTTTAGCAGTAATACTGCTGGCTATAAAGTGAATAAGAAACATAGACTCCAGGTGGTATCTAATGGACAATACGCCTCAAAAAGTCTGAGTGAAAGAAGGGTAGACTCCAGGTGGTATCGAATGGACAATACGCCTCGAAAAGTCAGAGTGAAAGAAGGGTAGACTCCAGGTGGTATCGATTGAACAATCCGCCTCGAAAAGTCTAAATTAACCTTTAATTGTTAATTGGATAAATAAAGGGTTGAATGTGAACTCGTATGTAAGCATGCTGATTGACGATCGAATAACTGATGACCCTCCAGGTCACACGTAGTATGGTGACATTTTATCACCCCTGGGCCTAGTTGGCTCAGACTGTAGCTAGCAGTCGGGATGTGGGAGTGTCTGTCCCGTATAGATCTATACACATAATGCCCGCTCTCCATCCAGGAGACTCTGGTTACAAGGTAATACCACTAAGAAGTGTCGTATCGAGAAGTAGTATGTCACATTCTATTTATAGTATTTAAAATAATTGAATAGACTCATGAATGAACTGACTCTGGTGCGATTCCTTGTACTAGGAATAGTAATTAGTATCTCCTTAACTATACCTATTATAGTTACTATTAATGTACGTGTATAACCGAAGGTATACCTTTGCTACCCAAAGGTACTGAATTGACCGATAGAACTTTTATGACTATATATGTATACAAGATATATAACTAATATTTAGACGACCTTCAGACGGATAACCGATACCCTAAAGCCACATCCAAACAAGGAAAAGGAATTAAAGCGAGCTAGCCTTCCTAAGTCCTTTAAACATTACTTATATTACTATACATACATAGGCATGCATTTGACAATATAAAAGTATAAAAGGAGTTTTGTAAAACCTTTGAAAAGTTTAATAAATAAGCATCGTTGACTTGATGTCAGTTTATAAAAATGATTTGAAAGGAGTTTGTTTGATAAGAACATTTTAAAGTATAAGAAATCATTTGTTTGAAACACAATTGTAACAGAATTTGAAAGGAAAGATTTAGTAAATAAAACAAGTTTGATAAAGAGTTCAACATGTAAAAACGTTTGAGAAATCATTTTGAAGTAGTTTACTTGGTAAAACAGCTAAAAGTGTAGAAAATCCATTTGTGTACTAGTTATTAATCACATGTGATAGATATAATAACTAGTATGATTCAACTTGTATTCCCCCAATAAAAGCATTCAAAAACATTTAAAAGGTTAATTAAGGGTTATGAACTCACCTGTAGTGAGTGGATCGGATGGAAGTGTCGGACAAGTGCTTGGTGTCAAGTGAAGACTTGAACACACAAAAAGATCCTAATGACATATAAAGACATATGTATGTAAACAATTAGTGATTATAACACTAGTTGGACAAGTATAAACACCCTAATGTGTGGAAAACACTTTGGTCAAAGTGTTAGGAGGCCATTGGGTTGCAACAAAAGATTGCAAGGCATTGTAAGTGAGTTTATGGTCAATGGACCATACTTAATGGAGTTTACGGCCCAGGGAGTTTACTAATGGCCGTAAACTCTCTAATGGGTCTCCATTTAAGGCTTAAAGGTATGATATCTTAAGTGGTTAAGTGTTCCAAAGCTAAACAAGAGGCTAGGTGAGTTTAAGGTCCAAGAATTGACCTTAACATGAGTTTACGGCCAAAGGACCATTCCTTCATGAGTTTACGGCCGTAAACTCATGGTACTAAGTGCCATGTTGTGTTTTGAGGTCTTATAAGTCATAAAGAAGCATCCTTACTTCAAGTCTAAGCCTTAGGAAATCATGGAGGAACAATTTCACCCCTTTATAGAGTTTACGGCCGATGGACCATTCCTCATGGGTTTACGGCCGTAAACTCTATATGTTCACGGCCTTTTTCATGTTTAAGGTACCTAGTTCAATGGTGGTTGGTTCTAGACTAAGTTCCAAGGCTTGGCAAGGGACTAGGGTGCAATTTGCCCCACTTATAGGGGTTTACGGCCCAAGAACATGTCTTGGCCGTAAACTCCTTTGATCTTGTGTTTCTTTGTGATTTCTAAGCTCTAAACATGTTAAACCTAGTGTACAACGAGTTAGAACAAGAGTACTTACGATCTAGGAGCTTGAATGGTCGTTTTTTGCCAAGAACACTAGTGTGTGTTCTTGGTGTTCTTGGTGAAACTTGAAGATCTACACAAATGGAATGATTTCACGGATGAAATCATGTAAGATCACTAGTTCATGTAAGATATCAACTAGTTAGGACAAGAAACTTACGAGTTTTGAAGATCGGGGACGAAGATCGGGATGATAGTCGAGAGGATTTGGGAGGAAATCAATCAAGGGAAAGAAAGAAATGAACAAATGGCCTTCACTTGATCATATAAGGTGGAGTTTACGGCCCACATGGAGTTTACGACCGTAAACTCCCATGTGGTGGCCGTGAACTCCAGGTCAAGGTGTTTCAGGCTCGTTCTTTGTACTATAGATCCAACAGATAAACCCCGACACTTATCCCTTAAGTGTACAAGGCTCAGAACATTCAAACAGGTTCCAAATTGTGCTAAAAGTTAGCAGGAATGAGTTTGACTTCCAATGAAGTGTTTGACTGTACAAGATATAAAATTCCGGGTTGTCACATCACATATGCGTCGAAGTTTTTCCGTTCCTTTTTCCCAAAAAGGGATAAAAGCGATATATGTGGGCCCCTCTATGATTTAGTGATGACAACCCTAAGCGCTTGGCCAAGCCTGGACTGATTTGATTTGTTCAATTAGCCAGTCGTTATAAATCGGAAATCGGAAAACAACACATGAATAGAGAGAATGATTATAATCCATGTATCATTTCATACGATATCTAGAATGGAGGAATATATGATCCCTTCTCTAAGGGACGTGTCAGAGTTCGACAACGGCTTTAGAGAGCTACGATTGCTAGTCGGTTTTTCAATTCGTACCTGCAGTTATAGTTATTAGACTTATCCAAGTGGGAGACTGTTGGATTAGGTGTCTAAGCCTATACTATAATTGGTATGTACTTGACCCGAGAGTAGCATGGTCTATTTTGGGTTACATTCACCGAAGCAATTTGATAGGAAGGATATTTGTGAAAGAGGTTACTTGTGATTTATTAATATATTATATGTATAATATATTAGTTGAGAAATCATATTATTTAATTAGTATTGATCAGGAATTAATTTGGAATTAATTTAGTGACCAAATGAGACTAATTAAATTAACGGGGACTGATTATGTAAATCAGTGATACATATGGTTTGGGCTATTGATCCATGATGGACTAACTTTATGTGAAAGTCGATGAAGAGTTAGTCCATGCAGAGTTAGTTCATATGAGTTATTGGATCATAATCCTAAGTGTAAGAATTAGAGTTTACATATGACTCTTGGAATTCTACACGATATATGTATTCCCTAAACCCTAAAATCATGTGTGTGTATTCTATGAAGAGCATAACCGATTTTTGGTGTATCCAACCTCTCTCTCATTTGCCCACCTCTTTCTCTTGGTGTTTTGTGAACCATTTGAGGCATCACACTTGAGGTGCTAAGCTATGAAAAGGTCAAATTCTACATGCTACAACTAAGATGTATTCTTCTAACTAGTTTTTTATGTTTCAAGTATCAAGTTGTATGCTAGTTATAGGTTTCATGCTTTCGATAATTTTTTTTTGCATGTATAACTAGAGAAAACTTAGATCCAAAGCATTAGGCTTGTATGTGCACCATAAGAATGTTAGAGTACATAAAACCCAACACATGGCCCATATGATTGCAGTGGAAACATATCAGTGCTCCACGAGTGCAATCCCTACTAAAAGTACCCAAATGGCCGCAATTAAAGCAGCTCCCACCCTTCTCACAATAGCTCCCGTCATGAGACCTCCCACATTTGGCACAACGGCCCCGGCCCTGATGGCCTTTCGATCGAGGGTCAGCAGTCTTAGGCCTCTTTTCCTAGCCCTCTGATGTCCATGCTTGGACTAGTCTCCGCTTCCTCCGAAGCTCTAAATCAATCTCCTGCTCCCGGGCTCTAGCGATCATATCCTCCAGGGTCTTGCACCCCGACAAGCTCACAAACTCCCTAATGTCATCTCTCAATATATCATGGTAACTCATCTTCTTTATCTCCTCATCCGTAACATATTGCGATACTAGTAGAGATCTCTCTCAAAACATGGCAATGATCTCCGCAATAGTCTTTGTAGTCTAGTGAAGGTGCTGATACTCCTTTGCCAGCTGCTGCAACTCGATAGCTAGTACAAACTATGCTCGCAACCTCATCACGAAATCATTCCAATTCATGGCCGCCACGGCCACTGATCTCATATCATGACCAAACTCATCCCATCAATCACGATCTTGGTCTCTCAGAAGGCAAGATGTGATCGTCCGCTGAGCATTCTCCATGTCAATGATCCACCGTTGGCTAGCAACGGGGTCTGTAACATCTTGAATTTTCACCCAATTTTTTTTATTTTTAAAAAATTTATTTAACAGAATATATTAGTGGGAGTCTTATTTTAAATTTTATGAAAACATCACCTATGTTACTTTTTTTACCAAAACATCATTCATCAAAATAAAGTTCATAAACCAAATCAAAACAAGTGTTAAGAAAACTCAATGACATGTCCAAATGGTATCAATACTAAGACATAAACTGGAATATAAATGAGGGAGGAGGCTTAGTATGAGAAGACTCTCAAGGATATAAGGTCTTTAATAAGGCTCACAACTATAAATTAGGGTTTTGGAGGGTGTTCCTACGCCTTGTGTACATATAGTTACGCCTTGCTTAGGGCATAAAACCACCACATGGATTTAATCACTTACGCCCAGTGTAGGAAGACCTCCCACGCCACACGTAGGGCGATCAAAATTAATAAAAGGAAATTCTTTGAATTAAAAATTGTATCTGAGGATATAGGCGTTACACATAGTATTGGTAGATTGTTCATAGATGAGCATAGCTAAGTCTTGCAACCAATATAGATTAGTACTTGAATATGGAGATTTTAAGTATTAGAGTAACCATGTTTAAAGATTACCTCATGGATCATTTAAAGAGTAAAATAAGATGACTATATTTCTTATTTCACAAATGGATATGTATAAGTTTTTTTTTCTTATAAACATTTTGTATCTAGGTTTTCCCCAACATTGTCTGTATCTGGAAACTATATAGGGTTTGAGTAGATATTTCATGAGGAGTAGTATTGGACGATATAGTCAAAGTTTATTTGATCCTTCAGCCAGAAATGAAGAAGAAGATATCTCTGGAACCCTCGATGATTTGGTGCTGACATCTAAAGTACTCGGCGGAGTTCAACTGAAATTGATGTCTTCAATTTAGCAGTTATAAGCAGTCGTCATAAATCTATGTCGGGAAACATAATTTTCAATTATGAGATTAACTATTATCGAACTCTCAAATTAATATAGACATCATGAAGATCAAAGGAATTTGAATTCTGAGATTGGCTATTATCCATGTCTGAGATTGACTATTATCAATGTCTCGAATTCATACAGATATCATGAAGATCGTGGGAACCCAGTTCGCATGATGTGTGCATTAATCTACCATGACGTGGCAATACATACATTCGGTTTTCTTAAATTTGTTTGCTGTTGGAGGTTGCACTTTATTCAGATCTGCTATAAATTTGCATCTTAGGTGCGATTACAAGATATGAACTCTCTGTTGGGTTCTCTGTCTAATCAACTGGCTCATCAAAAGAAGAAACCTACGAAGAAGTCAAAGGTCTGTTTTTCGTTCTCTAATAAGTTTCATAGATTAGTTGAGTTTTGATCCATATGTTTCAAATGCTATATCAAATTGTTTGTTGTTTCAGTTGCCATTTGTTTGTTCTAATGAGGCTCGAAACACGTATAACTGAAATGTAACTCTTAGGCTAGGCTCGTTATTGATATGGTGTGTGGTATTTGAGGAACTCACTAAGATTTATGCTTATGGTTTCAATAAGTAGCACCGGGAAGAGCCCTACATGATCACATCATATATATTTTCGTTTTTTTGAGATGTTCTGTACGTTTGTTTCCATGACTCAAATTACACGATATTTAAGCCAATAATATTTTTACTCTTTTAAGATGGAAATTAGTATGGCTTCCTATATGAAAATTTTACTCTAAAATTTTTGGGATGTTACAGTTAGGTCGTAAATCGAAACACTAGGCCCGCCCATCTTCAATTTTGAGTTCTGATCGGAGACTCTAGGCTAGTAAATCAAATTTTCTTTCCAGATTTGCTAAGAATAAGTCTGATATTGAATAACCATTTGGTAACTCGGCATAATGATATAAAATGAAACCAAGCCAAATTGAGTAAATTATAGTTTCGTGCAACATGTTTATGAGTTCTAAAGAGGAACATACCGGTCCTTGGGGAAATTGAACCTAGAAATTGGACCTTCAATGCATGAACCCCATAACTCGATTTGTGTTTGTTTGTATGTGTGTGAAGCAAGGGCATTTACTGAAGCGTTGATATATATATATATATATATATATATATATATATATATATATATATATATATATAGTGAGTAACAAGGCACATCGGATAAGAGGTGACATCCATAATGCAACATACACATGACCTAGCAATGGAAACCGATTAAATCAAGCCTAGGACCGTAATAAGCATGTTAAAAAGGACTTCATGCCTTTAACATGATAAAAAACATAACAGGACTTCTAAACCAAAACATGAAAGTGTGTAAGGCATCAGTGACATTAACCCTTTACATAAAATACAGGCATTAGTTGTACTAAAGTTGTGTTCAATATATATATATATATATATATATATATATATATATATATATATATATATATATATATATATATATATATATATATATATATATATAATAAAATCAAATTTACAAAACATGAAAAGCCATGGAAAACAAAATTCAAAAGAAACATAATGTTCAAGTAAATGCTTCATTAGTGTTTACTTCAAACTAATTGTTATTCATCTAAGCCTTTCCAAAAGCTTCTATTTTACCAGGATGTCAACTTATTCTTACTTCATTTCTTGGAACACATGTCACAAAATATATTATCTAAGACAATTGGACTCTTGAGTATATGGGTTTTAGACACATGCATTTTTCTAAAATCACTAGAATCTATCGTAATAATAAAAGCTTTTGATAACATGGTGATTTACATTTCAAAGATACAAAGATACATGATGCAATTTTTATGTGTCGTTTTGAAGGAACATAAATTTCCATGGGACCATTTAAATCAAAATCGTGACCCAATAAAGGGATTATTAAGAAATATTGAAGGAGAACATTTTATCAATCAAACGAAATATCTTACAAGATTGTTGCCTCATTTCAGAGCTTATTCTCGGATTGTATTCTACACATAGAAGGAGAACACTTAGCCTTAACACTCTTCGAATCTCCGTGTACCAGGAGATAATCTTCTTCAGCTCTTTCTTATCTCCTTCATTGTTTTTCTTGCAATGATTCATACGAACAATCAAGTTCGTATATTGAGATGTTGAATTTCTCTCCACTTTGCTTGCTTGGAATAAGAACCGTTTAGCTTTTCCAGCTTTGTCTTTTCCTGCGAATACCATTCCAAAAGGCTTCAAGCAGATTTCACCGTCAACATACTTTTTCAATTCTACTTGAGTCTTTGTTGGATCCATCGGAGCTTTAATTTCCATTCCTTTGGCAGTAGCTAATTCAACATCTGTTAGTGCCAAGCACTCATAATAGTTTTCGATAAAAATCTTGATGTGAGCTACTCCAAGCTTGAATTCATCGGGTTCTGTGTTTTGAAGGTATGAAAATGATTTGTCTTTCAAAAGTAATGCAACTTGTATAAGATCATACAAGTTCATTAATGGAAAATCTGCAACAGTGAATTCGCAAATATTTCCATTTGCCCTGGCAACCACATAGTTGAAATTTTGGACTGTTTTTCCGAATATCACATCCTTTTTCATACTGATCACTATCTTCATTTTAACGAGTGACCACACTTCCTCAGGGGCTTTTGCAAGAACAGCACGAAAACGAATTTTCATGTGTGTACCTTTATCTTTTTCTTTAAAATTTCCTTCAGCCTTGAACTGAGGCATGATTAACATCATTTCGTTTATCGGAAAATCCAGCTGGCTTGTATCAGTATTCGTAACCAAATAACTCTGTTTTGGCTTCTTCTCAAATGAATACATGTGATTATACGCTACCTTCGCTTCGATTGTTTCATAATTGTAGTGTTTGGCAGGATCACCTTTGTCCATTCCCTTTGGATCACCAGTACATTGAGCCATAATGCTTTGAATCAACCTGAGTTTTTCAATTTTAGCTTCAGCTGCAGCCTTCTTTTCTTCTTTTGATTTTTCCACTACAATCGATTTCCCTTTATCTTTAATGGCTGGATTGTCAATTGCCACTTTTGGTTTCGAACCACTTTCACCAGTCTCTGTAGATTTACCAATTACAACTCCTTTCGAAAAAGGTCTTGTAATAGGTAGCGTTGTAACAACTGTTGAAGTAACCATCCCAGCAGACACAATAACTGGCTTTGTTGTTGGGATCTTCGAAGAAAATACTTTTCCTACAACTTTCGCATCTTCACTACTAGTCTTCGACTCACTAGTTTTTCTTTCTCCCCCTTGCACTCCTGTGAAAACAGGCGGGGCATGCATTGTTGGAAGAAGACTTGATATGCGAAAGAGTGGAGCAAGTTGTTTGTTGAGAATGGCTTTGAATTGGATAAACTTCTGTGATAAAAATTCAGGAGTGATCAAGGAAGAAGAAACCGGCCTGTCAGAAATTTCTTTTAACTCCTTGAGCAAAGTTATCGCTTCCTCAAAGCTTGTTCTTTCGGATGTTGAAAGTTGAGTAAGTTGCGGACTCAAATTTTCATACAATTTAACAAACCTTGTGACTGCATCATAAATTATATGAACCTTTTGATTCAAGGATGCATAATCTTGTTGAACAGTAGCAACTTCTTTTTGCATGTTTTCACGAAGTTCGTGAATCTGCAAATTTACATCCTCCCTGACCTTCTTCACTTCTTGCACAAAAAGAACATGCCTTTCCTTTGTGACATTCTTCAAAGTTTTCACATCACTGGTAAACATTGAAGTTTAGGATTTGATCCGAAGTTCATTATTTTGATCATTATAATCAACCTTGTCCAAAATTCGAGCTTCAGAATCAGTAATCATGCCAGAGACTTTGCTCACAACTCTGGCTTCGAGCATTTTCAATAGTGAATCAACCTCCAAACTAGAAACAGATGAACCACCCCCCAGATCAGCTTGAGATTGAATTATCGAATTCAACTTCTGATTCAAAATTTTAAACTGCTTCATGGTTATCAACATATGATCTGGAAACTGTTCTTCTTCTTCATGAAATTCCAATTCTTCAAAGGTACCTCCAAACCCCTCTGTATCAGTTTCTGTCTCCATAAAAATGGGTTCTTGAACATTCGAATTTGGTTTGGGTGTATCAGTGGATTGAGAAGAAAAAATTGAAGTGAATGGTTGATTGATAATGTGTTCGTATGTAGGAGAATCAGTTGTTGAAGTAGTTGGAATTGTGGATTGTGACAAAGAAACAATGCTTTCAAATGGAGCAGAAGTAGATTTACCTTGATCTTCATTTTTCGCATCTCCATCACCCATATTGACATTTGCATCCGTATCAGATAAATGTCCAGGGATGCCTGAAGTTCGTACCGCCTCAGAAACTGATTTGGCAACCGAATCTTCAGGTGGTATGAGGATTGTCTGCTCAGGACTTATCTCTGGGGTTTCTGGAATTCGTTCCTCATCATCTTCTGTTGACTCAGTAGAAATTACAAGTTTTCGAGTCTTCTTCTTCTTCTTCTTTGATAACTGTTTTTCCATATCCTCAGCCCTTCGTTTCTTAGACACCGGAGAAACAGGTACTGGCACTTCTCTAATCAAAACACCTTGTTGAGTGATTTGAGGTTTTCGAATCACTTTATGGATAGGAGACTTGGGTTTATGGGTTGACTTCATTTTGATTCTTCGAAACATACCAGTCTTCGAAGGAATGACTACATTCTCTTGTGTTTCTTCAATAATGGGCTCAATCACATGAGTTTCATCAACATATACCTCAACTGTTTCAGGCTTCTTCTTGGGAGATTTCGAAGATTTGATCTCTGTCTCTGGCTTTTTCATCTTCTTGGATTTCTTATCATCTCTTCCCAATAATATGCCAGTTTCAATTGTAGAATCAATAGTCTTCAAATATGCCACCAAAACAGAATTCGAAGGATCAACTCTTTTAAGCATTGCATCAGGAATACGAGCAACTGATAGAAAAACTTCCGCACTATCTGTGACATCCTTCGGATAGTGGTACGATTGGAAAATGGCTCTTTCTTCATCATTGGGAACCAAAATCCCTTCCTTTTCATAAAAGTATTGCAAAATTAGGCTCCAGTACCTTGCACACGAAATACCATGAATAGCATTCGTATGTTCTACACCCTTTTGGAATTCCTTCCATAATTGTGTAGAATAATCCACTTGAAGATCATAGTAGATTCCAACAACCATTGCATAAACTTCCATTCTTCCTTTATCAAAACCAACTGTTCTCCCAGTTAAACATCGTAGAAAGATTCCAAATAAGAAATTCCATAGTCGTGGAAGACCAGATTTCTTAAAATCACTTATCTTGGACAATGGAGGCTGATATCCCATCTCATTAAACATGTTAACGATTTGGGGGAATGTGAAAGCAACATATGGAGGTGTATTCGGAATATCAAGAATTTGATAGAAGAGTTTCCTGGATAGCCTGACCTTTTTGTCGTTCACCAGATGAAAAGTAATCGTATGAGAAGCCTTGTTATATGTAGCGGTAGATCCTGCTTGAGACAGCCATGACATTGGAACAGAAAATGAACTGAACATCGCCTTTGACAACAAAGAGTTCTTCAAAGCAAAGATGAGCATCTTCAGGTCTTCCGGATATTGAAAAACATCACCCTCCAAGTGATAGTTTGTTGGTTGAATCTTCATTATTGGTAATGAAGAGGCATCTTCAGTGGTATGAGAATCAACATGAGCAGAAGTCGCCATTGTTAGGGTTTGAAGATTTTGATGATCAGAGAATTTTGGGTAATTTTGCTTTTTGATCGCGTAAACGAATAATAAACCCTTGAATCCCCTTTTATATGTAACCCTGAAGTTTGAATTTGAAGCGGGATAGGTATTTAATGATATCCGACGTGGCACCTTGAAAATCGGACCATTACTGCGTAAAAGTAGCCATGCATCAAAAAGTAGCTGTCACATTGCCTTGAAAAACGGACAGAATACCATAGGTCATTTATAAACAGCCTGTCTTGTAATCCCCAAGAATATTGTAACCGTCAGAACCCTTCGAATGGAAGCAAGGCTCTTTCACTTTTGGGATGAAAAGCGAAGTCATATGCCAGATATTCGAAATCATCAACCTGAGTTGGTATTACTCAGAACCTCAAGGATTTCGTGAGTGCAGTGTTCCAAAGAATGTAGACGAGAAACAAAGATTAGAAAAATTTGGGATATTGTGATGTCAAACAATTGACACAAAAGCAGATGAAATCCCGGGCAAAGATTACTTCATTAATCATTAAGAGAAATGATCAATAGCTTATGTGGTTTCCCGTGAATTACAATCGAATACTTGTTGATAAGTATCAAAGGGCTTCTTTTATAATGCTTCGTGGGTAGGGAAAAAATTTCGTTACATATCAACCTAAACATAAGGTGATAAATTGTAACAGAAATTACTTGTTTAACCAATGTAGTCATTGACAAGTATGTTTTGAAAAATTTTAAGTGACTTGGATTTTCAATTGAAACTCACACGGAAATCGTATTCATGAAAAAAAAAATTTGTTCTTGATCTTGTTGGGTAACAAACATCATGGGTTCCGAATGTTTGATCAAGACCACTTAATCAAAATGAATATGATTTGGAGTTTCGAATTTTGGTACTGAAACAAAAGTTTCGTGAAAATTTGGAACATTGTTCCCCGTCAATGCCTTAAAAGTGTAGTGAAAATTGGGTTTCACTTTCATCACGGTCTCATGATGTCAGATCATAAACACAGATTTTTGATATGTCTAAGTCTCGATGTAAGACACGAAAAGTACCTCTGTTATGTTTGGACCAAACAGTAAACTCTTAACTCATTTTGAGAAGAGTCAGGTAGCTCAGAGACTAATGTGAATATAAGCCTAATTGGGAAGAAATTTTCGTATGACAAATTTCATTAAGGCTTTCGTACACACATATTGAGTCAATCGATTCATACGAAAAAATGTACCTGACCCTAGAACTACAAGCATAATCCATTCTGTGTCTTCAACATTGTTTGTAACAAAATACTAAAAAGAAATAAGAATCAAAATATTTCTGTTGTTTTGAATTTTCGAAAATAAAGACAGAACAAACGAAAATCTTTTTGAATTTTTGAATTTTCGAAAATTAAATGACAAAACAAACGAAAATCTTTTTGGATTTTTGAATTTTTGAAAATTAAATGACAAAACAAACGAAAATATTTTTGGATTTTTGAATTTTCGAAAATTAAATGACAAAACAAACGAAAATCTTTTTGGATTTTTGAATTTTCGAAAATTAAATGACAAAACTAACGAAAATCTTTTTGGATTTTTGAATTTTCAAAAATTAAATAGCACTTGTTGCAAATATGCGAAATTTTATCATCCCCTTATAAGTAACAAATGTACCAATTCGAAGGGGTCGAAGCGTTGACTATGAACAGTAACCTCTGAATGCTGACGGATATTGCTTTGTCTTTCATTCAGCGCCTCTGAATCAGTCCTTATCATGCATCATTCTTCTTTTTCGCATGGAACAGAATTTCCATCGATCATTCCAAGTCCCTCTATAATTCTCACAAGGGATTTTTCATCTAAAGGTTTCGTGAAAATATCAGCTAACTGATCAGTTGTTTTCATGAAATGTACTTCAATATTCCCATCCTCCACGTGATCCTTGATGAAATGATAACGAAGTGCTATATGTTTAGTCTTCGAATGCTGCACAGGATTATGATAAATTCTTATTGCACTTTGAGAATCACATTATAATGGAATCTTTTTCATATTAATTGCATAATCACGCAATTGACTTTGAATCCATATAATTTGTGAAGTGCAAGCAGCAGCAGCCACATATTCTGCTTCAGTTGTTGATATTAAGACACATGTTTGCTTTTTCGACTGCCAGCTCACCAATTTGCCATCGAGAAATTGACATCCACCACTTGTGCTTTTTCGATCAAGATTACAACCACCCAGGTCTGCATCCGAATATGCTTGTACAAAGAACCCAGTGTTCGAAGGATACCACAATCCTAAGGAAATTGTTCCTTTAAGATAACGAAATATATTCTTCACAGCAGTGAGATGTGGTTCTTGTGGATTTGACTGATACCTAGCACAATTACACACAGAAAACATGATATCAGGTCTACTTGCTATAAGATAAAGTAATGAACCAATCATGCTCCTGTAAAGAGTTAGGTCAACTGCAGGTTTATCAAACGAAGGTGTCAACTTTATGCCAGTTGCCATTGAAACTCGTAACTTCATGCTATTCGTCAATCCAAACTTTTCCAACAGATTGTTCGTATATTTTTCTTGATTAATAAAAATTCCTTCTCTGTTTTGACGAATATTCAAACCAAGAAAATTATTGATTTTTCCCATCATGCTCATTTCGAACTTACTTTTCATCAAATCTTCGAATTCTCTAGATAAAGGAGGGTCAGTTGAGCCAAAAATAATATCATCAACATAAATTTGAACAAGCATTAGATGATTCCCAACTTTCTTTCGAAATAATCTGGGATCAACAGCTCCTTGTTTAAATTTAGATTGTTTCAAAAATGAAGTCAGAGTTGCATACCATGCTCGTGGTGCTTGTTTCAAACCATAAACTGCCTTATCTAAAATATAAACATGATTTGGAAATTCTTCGTTAATAAAACCTGGGGGTTGTTCCACGTAAACAGTTTCTTCAAGCTCTCCATTTAGAAATGCACACTTCACGTCCATTTGATAAACATCAAAATCTTTGTGAGCTGCATAAGCCAGAAATATACGAACCGCCTCGAGTCTTGCGATAGGGGCAAAAGTTTCTTCATAGTCGATTCCTTATTGTTGTGAATATCCTTTAACAACAAGTCTGGCTTTGTTTCGAACAATATTTCCATCTTTGTCGGTTTTATTTTTGAAAATCCATTTTAACCCGACAATCGAAACATTTTCAGTTTTAGGAATTAATCTCCAAACCTTGTTTCGTTCAAATTCAGACAATTCAGATTGCATTGCAACAACCCAATCTTAACTGTTTTTGGTTCAATTTTAGAGATGAAAACATTGAACATGCAAAATTCTTGATGAGTATTCAATACTTCATTCTTTGCACGAATTTGAGCTCTTGTTAAAACTCCCTCTTGTGGATTCCGAATTACTTGATCATTCGGATGATCTCCTGTCCACTTTTCCATTGGCGGATATGCTGGATCAAATTCCAAAGGTGCATCTTTGTATATATCTTCATTCTCTGAACCTGCAATCGAACAAACATCATCAAAATCATTATTATTCTCAATGTTTTCTAAATGCTCCCCCTCAACATTATGCTCCCCCTCAACATCAACATTCATTCTTTCATTCTCCCCCTCGAAAGAATGCTCTCCCTCAACTATAGTATTCGAATCCAATTGCTCCCCCTCCACTGGATTATTTTGCATACTTTAGCCTTTCTCTGGAGAAGTTGATGTCGAATAATCATTAAGCTTTGTTAGTTCAGAGAGGTGATTATCATTTGCTTTTATTTCAGCATCAACAGCATGATCTGAAATTCCAAAAATTAAATCATAATCAATATCTAATGTTTGTGAGGATTTAGATTCATCATGTATGTCTTTCAGAATAGGATGATTTTCAAACTGTGAGGAGGTTTGTTTAATGTACTAATCATCAAATGTAAGATTAAAAGTTTCTTCAACTTTTCATGTTCGTTTGTTCATCACACGATATTCGACTGAATTATGCGAATATCCCAAGAAAATCCCTTCATCTGCTTTAGCTTGAAATTTCGTAAGATTATCCTTGAGATTCATAATGAAACATATGCATCCGAAAACATGAAAAAATTTGACGTTAGGTTTTCGATTGTTGAGAATTTCATATGGAGTTATGTTAAAACGACGATGAATGAAAGATCTGTTTTGAGTGAAACATGCGGTGGATACTGCTTCAGCCCAAAGGTATTGTGGAAGATTCGCATATGCCAACATAGTCCTTTCCGCTTCGCATAGAGACCTATTTCTTCGTTCAACAACACCATTTTGTTGTGGTGTGTATGGAGATGAAAAGTAATGCGAAATTCCTTTGTTCACCAAAAATGAATCAAGAACATTGTTCTTAAATTCAGCTCCATGATCACTCTTAATTTTTCGAACAGTTTTCTTCAATGTTGTTTCCATCTTTTTGATAACGTCAATCATGATTTGTGCAACTTCAGATGTAAGCCTGAGAAAATAAACCCACGTAAATCTGGAAAAATCATCAACAATCACTAAAATGTACCTTTTCTTGTTGAGAGTTAAAACAGTTGAAGGACCACACAAATCAATATGTAAGAGTTCCAAAGGTGCAAATATTTTCGAATCAATCGTAATTGGATGACCTTGTTTATGTTTCTTGCCAACTTCACAAGCTACACATAAAGAATCATTGTCAAATTTAAGTACAGGTAAACCTCTTAGCAGATCTGGTACCACAAGTTTATTGATGTTTTGAAAATTGAGATGAGAAAGTCTTCGATGCCAAAGCCAACTTAAGTCTGATGTTACTTTCGAAAGAAGACATATAGCAGGTTTCCCTACTATCAGATTGATGTCCAAAGTGAACATGTCACCTTTCCTTTTGGATTTCAGTAACACCTCTTTTGTGTTGACATTCGAAATAATACTTCCTTCTTCGTTAAAAAGAACTTGATTGCCAGTGCCCACAACAAGTTGAGAAACACTTATCAAGTTATGTTGAAGACCTTCAACATACGCCACACGATTCACTGTGAATTGTCCATTCGTGATCTACCCATATCCTTTGACTTGACATTTTTGATTGTTCCCAAACTTCACTACTCCAGCATTTTTGAGACTTCGAAAATCACGTAAATTCTCCTTCTTCCCAGTCATTTGACGAGAGCAACCACTATCGATGTACCACTTGTTATCATATTGCTCGTCACATAGTACCTATATTCAATGGAAAAATTTAGGTACCCAAGCCTTTTTGGGTCCTTGGAAATTAGATTTCAATTTCGAATGAAATGAAGAACTTTTAACCCAATCACAAACTTTTGTTTTGAGACTATCAATTAAGTTTACATCTTCATTTAAAGTAACCGAAACATAAGTTTTTGATGGTTTTGAATGTTCACTGACATTACCCTTCGAATTCTGAGTTTGTGAATGAACATTCTTTGCTTTTATTACTGGTTTCCAAGCTTTGACTGAAATGTTCGAATCATTAGAAGACGAACTTCCATTCGATGAAGTATTCACATACTATTCGTGGATTTTCTTCTTCCTTTGAAGATTTCTTTTCTTTCGAAATTTTTTCTTCATCTTCATCATCATTATCATCAGTTTGACTGTCTTTGAGATCGACGAAGTTCATATCACTAACTTTTGAAGTTGAGGGTATATCAGTTTCATTTTCAACCATCAAATCCTTAACTTTTTCTTTCCCTTTAGATGTTGATGCAACATTAATAACAGACAACTGAGAACAATCAACATCTTCAAGTTCACTAATTTCACTAATATTGTTAGAATTATCTTCAGTATCAGCAAAATTAGATTGAGAATCAGATGTTGAATTCTCAGTCTTTTTCAAAATTTGAATTTGTTCAGATTTAGTCAAAGTATCATTCACGATGTTAACTAATTCTTTTGCATCAAGACATTCATCAATTTTGACAATTCCATATTTATATCTATCATCAGGAACATTGTCAAAATCAGCTATTATTTGCTCACAATCATACGAAATATTATCTACCTTAGCTCTTTCGAATGCTAGAAAAGGTAGTAATTTTCTATGTCGCTCTTTACTTACGTCACTTGAATGATGTTAATCAGTTAATTTGCCATAAAGTCTTTTCGCAGAATTACAGTAAATGTTTCTTTATGCTAGCAAAAGTTTGACTTCACTCGTTAAAGTATCTCTATCACACATAATGTTTGTAATTTGTAATTCCAAACATTCAATTTTGCTTATTTTCAAGTCTAATCTCTTTTTGGTCTCTAACAACTCCATGGACAATTTGTTGGCCTCGTTACTAGCAGACACAACAATTGAATCAAAATAAGTAACCGTCTCATCAAAAGATATTAGTTCAGAATCATAAGAATGAGTAGGAATATTAAAATATTCGAGAATTTTACGTACCTTTGTTGTCATTGGAGATTTGTCTGCCGCTTTGGATACGAAGCATCGTCCTTTCACTTCGAATTCCTCATCATCTGAGTCCTCCTCCATTTTCGCATACAACGCTCCATGTGTCGGATTTCGCATTTCTTTATCGTCTGATCCAGATGACCAGATTCGATAAGTTCCATCTTCATCCTCATGTTCACCCTTTGCAACTAATGACAAACTCTTAGCTTTCGCACGAACCTCTTCCAGCTTCTCTGCATAATACGCCTCATCCTTGACTTTATTCTTCCTCTTATCCTTCTTTCGAAGCATACAGTCATTTGCAAGATGATTCGCACCGTTGCAATAATGACAATCTATTCCAGCATCACCTTTCAACTTTTTCTCAATCTTTCCTTCAGACATTTTCGAATCTTTCTTCTCAACTTTCTTTTTCTCCTCATCAACAGTTTTACTCACAACACTTCCTTTTCCCTCAGCAGGCTTAGTTTTCGGATTGAACGGCTTTTTGAAAAACTTCTTAACACGATTATTCGAGTAAAAAGCTATTGCCTCATCATCCGAATTCATTATGAATCCTTCTTCTTCCTCAGAATCTACATTTTCAGCTTCTTTCTCAGATATCTTTGATACCAGTGCCATTGGACCTCCCAAATTCAGCTTCGTTTCTTCAGCAATTTAATTTACCTCAGTTTCGTGTGTTTTCAACTGATTGTACAAATCATTGAGAGTAGATGTATCAAAACTTTGTTGATTCTTCACCATCATACTTACGCTTCTCCATTCTTTTCGAAGACCCACCACAAATATGAGATTGAATTCCATTGAAGTCCTGGTAATTCCATAGCGATTACAACGATAGATCAACTCGTTCAGTCGATCATAGTAGACTTCGATTGTTTCACCTTCTTTTTGTCTGAAATCTTTCAGCTCAACTAAACACTGTTTGACTGAATTGATTTTCGTCTTCTCACTTCCTTGAAACTTATCTTTCAGATTGTTCCAAACCTCCTTTGCAGTTGTACAACTCCTAATGTAATTGTACACAACTGGAGGTAAAACACCTCGCAGTTCCCTCAAACACCTTTTCTCCAGTTTCTTCAGACGATCAGATTGATTATCAACACCAGAATTTGTTGTAGAAGATCCGATTGGTTGAACATTCACTGGAACATTGACATTTCCAGTGATACATGTCCATAATTATTCATCAAGACCATTCACATAATCCTGCATACGATCAACCAACTGATCATAGTATTCAGGGATTAGCATTGGAATTTTGGTTGATGAACCTAACAGATGAGAAAACGAGGTCATCGAATTGAGATTGAAACTCGCCATTGTTGTACGGAAGATGATTTTGAGAAGTTTGAAAACATTTGAGAATTTGAAAACAAACTAGATGAATCAAATCGAATTGATGAGAATAACACTCGATTCAACAATTCAAATGTAGAATCGAATCACAGACTAAGATCTAGACAATTTTTCACTTTCAAAAAGTGCGGAAACTTTTGAATCAAAAAGTTGATTCAAACACCTTTTGAACAGCGTGAAAATCAGATCAGAGATATGATTCCTGCTCTGATACCAATTGATGCACCAATGAATCGAGTATTGAATTAATCAGAGTATGAATTCATGTAAGAATGCGAGATTGAACACCGGATGTAAATATGATCTTGTTTCAGCTTGATTTACGCTTTCAAATGTTTACAAAGAAAATAGACAGGTCTGTAAAAACTCTTATCTAACTCTAGTAAAATATCCCTATTTATAGGGAACAGAAAGCGTACAAAAAATATACTAAGGCCTAGACACTTAAGCTTAGAATGAAAGCGCCCTAGTAAAATATATTACAAAATATTCGAAGAGTTCAAAATACATTTCGACTAATTACAAAATATTCGAAGAGTCCAATTTAAACATGTCCATCATGGATTACAAAACTACTTCGAGAACGGAATTATCATCCCAATAATGTCATCCAACTGTCTAGATAATCAAATATAACAATTAGACATGAAATTCAGACCCTATGTTGTATATTCCAAGCACACTTTATATTTTCAACAACATATATCCATATATAATTGTCATATGAAATATGAAAGAAGCAATAGATAATCTATAATGATTTTATAGTTGTTGCTGATAGTAATTCAAAACATAATTTAGTTTGTAAAACATAAGTAGTATATTGTGAAGATACTTTGACATGTGTCCTATATTTGGAAAACGAACATCACCAATAATAACCTTAGGTAGTTAGATCAACCAACTTCACCTCTAGTCCCTTCTTTACTCTAGCTTCCAAATATGTCAAAATTTTCCCAATAAAGTGGGTTAGAAGCCCAAAACTTATGTCATTATTGAAAGATCTATATGCACAGGAGTCATTATAAAATGATATTTGTTAAAGCATATGATCCTATAGGGCCACACCTTATAATAACTTACAACTTATTGATTATTCTTTAGATTAATTTGATTATTAATAAATATAATCAACACTTGTATTCAATTGGAAAATTATTACTTTATGAAAATAATATGTTAACAATTAATTGAGAATTATTGTTTCTAAGAAATAATAACTAAAGAGAACAAAGATAGTCATAATTCATGTGGTATGAATTTATAATTCATGTCCATTTATTTTGGACCTAGTTCAAATCAAATGTAACTAGATTTGTGCTAGTTAAGAGCTGGACTAAAAATCACACAAACATCACATCTTTATCCTTATTTTCGTGGACTTCTTCATAGGAAGCGAGATTGTGTGTTGGTTTTCTGTCTTACACTCTCATGCCTTTCTTTGTGCCAGACTTTCATTTAGCTAAGGTATGGTCCATGCTACATACATGTAATTATAAAGGAAGTGTTTAGAGGAAAAATAGGATAGTTTTTTTATCACTTCTTTCTCTCTTTTCTCTCCCAAACCGAGAGCTCACAATCTCTCTCCCCTATCATCTATTGCAAGGTGTAGTGTAGAGTTAAGGTTCGAATAAGTTTCTTCTCCTTAATACTTATTTGGTATAAGTCTTCAAGGCTTAAGAAGTGTTTAATATAAGTAGAGACTATCGTATTGAAGTGGTCTACTCTTTTTAGTGGATACTTATATAGAAGCTCTACTTTGAGTCTTTTGCCATCTTCATCAACATCCAACCTCCCAATAGGAATCATAGTCTTCAACGATTGTAGTTCTTTTCTTCTTATAGTTGTTCTTTAATCTTTCCATGCTTGGCAAACGGATATTTTATGTGTATTAAATGGTTTTATTGATATTCATTTTAAAATGCTTCCATTGCTAATCTCATAGTTTTCACACTATAATTAGACTTTTTTTTAATATAAACACAACAATTAGTATTAGAGCCATTTTTGCAAGATTGTTTAGATTTCAGATTATTTGGCATGATGTTGGTGTTTGGAAAATATGGATAACTTATTTTTCTTAAAAATGAACTCATATATAATTTTATGACAACTTTATAATAGTTATTTTATAAGACAAAAGTTTATATGCATAGTTTATTACCAAAGTTGTCTTAGAAAAAAAAGTTGTTTTTATATGTTAATGTATTTTAATGTGCATAAACAAGTCATGGACAATTTATGTTGTTGTATGTGTTGATTTTATAAAATGTTTGTAATATCCTTTTATTCATATGGCGGTATCAAAGCAAGTAGGAGGACAATGTGCAACAAGTTGAAGATTTGGTTCACTTGTCCCTTTTGGAAAGGACTTGGTTTTTTTGTGTTGGCTCACTAAAGTGTCACTAGATCATGGATTGTTTTATGCAATTTTACATGATTGTGTTGTTTATATTAATGTTGATATTCTCTTATAATTGTTTAAATAGATATCACATGCAAAATAACATTTTGAAAATAAATAACATTACATGAGTTTGGTTTTAATAAGAGTTGTCTTTAAAATATGATGTAACAAATTATGATTTTACATTAATTTTTTTATAAAAACCTTAATAACGACAAATTTTGATGATGAAAATTTTGTAAGTTTAAAATTGAGATTTTAGTTACTTATCAAACTTCAACCCGTATATTATAAAATGAAGTTTTATTAAATGGTTTATAAATATTATTTATCGCTAAAACGTCAAAACTTAATACTAAATATTAAATTTAAAATTTGATTGCATCAATTATATAAAATTGGATTTTATAAAAGAACATTTATCAAAATGTGATTTTAAATAAAAATATATGATGGCTTATCGGATGTATGTAATAAGCATGATATCAAATGTTTTTTTTAACTAGAATTATAAAAATATTTAAAGACCCTTTATTAAATTAAAATATATGTTGTCCATTTTCAAAGCACTCGCACATCACATGTATAAGCTAGTAGGACAATGGATACCTAACTGCTACTGTTATCTTATGATGATTGGGTGTATTTGTGATTTCTATAACCTAGTTATAGGCTAATTATATAAGTTCCTCAAACTGGATGAATTGATTGGAAATTTCTTGTGATAAAGGTCACCTAAGCAATAGAGATTGAGGCATATATGGGATCAAACATTTCCATTAACATAAGTTATTAACGATCCTATAATGCTCAAAATCATATAATATAATATAATTCGTACTCGGTATGTACCTTGTAGGATTCAATGAAAAGGATAAAGGATACATTAACCACTTATTTGTTTTGCAACCTTGATCCTAGACTTTGATAATTAATGTTTTAGAAACTTAAAGGATGTTAATTATTGAAGATTTGTATATTGAAAAATACTAAATGAATTCTATAAAAAATTATATATGAAAGCAAAATCTGATCTTATTAGCATGCGTCATATTTCTCTTGCTAATCTGCAAGAAATAATAACATTCAACGAATATAATTTCTACGAATGGCTTCGTACCTTGAGGGAGAATCTCAAGAGAGATATTGTAGATTCTTAAAGGCTCTATTCCTAAACAACCTGCTTTGAGCATAATACCTGAACATGATACATGGTAGGTGCATCACTGTGATGTTGAAGATGTTTCTGACATCATACTGAGAACAATTATTCCTGACCATCGAAAGGAATTGGAAAACTTAGAAACATTTTATATGTTTCGTCAGGTGAAGCAGATATTCCTAAGATATAATGATATTTTGTTTAAGTGAGTTCAAACACAGGAAGAATACAAGGCTGACAAGAGTCACCTTGTTTTCTCAAAAAGGCCCCTAGTTCATGGACATGATACCTTTAGGCCCAAAAAATCTTGGAGGGCCTATAGAGGTGGATCTTGTTTCTACCGTAGACAAACAAGAAACTGGAAGAGGAACTGTCTGTCGTATCTGAGAAGAGTTGGCCAGACCAGTAATTTAGGTATCTGTTATATAGAACTTATACTTTTCATTTAACAATCAAGTACTTGAGATCTTATGTTAATTTAATATTTGTAAATGTTTACAAATAAACAGAAGAGTAAGTAGTTGAGTACAATCAAGTTGGAACTTCACTTTTGAAGTTTACTTTATTATTTATGGTAAGATCATACAGTACTTGTTTTGTAAATAATTTTTGTTTTTGAACAAAGTATATTTTCACTTTAGCTTGTCTAAATATACGTCTCAAGTAATTAATTAGATAACTAGTTATTTACTTAACCGTTTTTCACAATGACTACCTTCACATTTTGAAATGATTAAATTATGCTTTCGAGAACTAGATCTCTTAATATAATTATAATATCAATGTTTTCTAAATAAAAAGTTCTATAAACAAAGACTTTTGACTAAAACTTGATATGAAATCAAACTTATCTATGACATTGTTATCTTTACTATATAAATGAAATATACATATTCCAACTTCAAGAAATGGATTTTTAAAGGCAAATAATGTAGTTTATTTGACATATGTGAATCTTATTTACATACAAAAGATTCCTCATGATATTTTCACTAAATTGTAGAGAAAATAATTATTAAGAAACTATATACACTGTGATTTATGACTTCTTTTTTAATGAATGTGTAGATTTAGTACAATATACCAAATCAACTTTATTAACAACTATAGTTATTATAATTATATTTTACATGTTAAAAGATAATAGTGAAATCTCTCGAAGTTTTCAATTATAAAGTTAAGATACAAATCAGTAGAACCATCTAAAGCCTTAGAAAATAATTGATGAACTAAACCTTAGTAGATATGGTTTAATTTCTAATCAGTAGATGGTATCTTCCTTTATCCTTTAGGGATTATACCTTAATCACTGCTACTTGTAATTCCAATTCAAACACCAACTAATGAGTACATAAAACATTTTATAAGATTTTGTATAGAAAGGCTCCACCCTTATCTTACTTAATGTTTTGAGGATTTGAAGTATATGTAAGGCTAAAGCTTCTAAACCCAAAATCTTCTAAATACATATTTGTAGAATATTCTAAAAGGTTGTAGTGTTTATTGTTTATACAAACCCACCAAAAATAGGGTTTCTTATTCCTCTAAAAGTCGTGTTGTCAGAAAGAAAGCTTCTAATGACAAACTAAGTGGGAGGCATATGGAACTTGAAGTAGCTCAAGAACCGTACCATAATGTAGCAAGTGTTGGCACTAGTTTTAACAGTAAATTGTTAAAAAAATGAATAATAATTATTCATATATATAGTATAAATCATCTAAACATGAGAATTATGGAATCTCTCATTGATGAGTTATTCTTAATGGTTTCTTGAAAATCCATCAAATACCAAAATGCTATATCAAACTTTAAACCCGGTAAAAGACTTAAAGTCATGAACACTGAGATGTAATCCATCTAATAAAATCATGTATCTGCTTGATTAAGTTAGATATATTACAAAAGGTTTTCTTATATTCATGTCATTGATTATGACCAAACCTTATCTCAAGTACCTATTATTAGATCTATAATGATATTATTTACCATAACTACATATTTTGATTATGAGATATGGAAAACAAACTTCATGAAAACTGCTTTTCTTAATAGAAACATATTTGGATATGTCTATATAGCTTAGCTTGAAGGTATTGTTAATCCAAGTTATCCTAACAAAATGTATAATCCTTAAATATCAAATTGTGGATATAAAGAAAACATCTCAAGTTTGCAATAATCATTTTAATATGAAAACATAAAGTATATTTATATATCAAAATGAAGATAACATTTGTGTTTCGTAAAGAACTAGTACGAGTGTAGTGGTATTCCTAATCTTGTATAAATGAGACATAGTTAATCATGATAAATTACATTTCGACTATGCAAGGGCGTTTCGCCTTTACTCGGAAAGTATTTCTCAAATGAAAGACCTAGGAAAGACAAGATACATTTTTGGAATGTAAAAACTATAAATATAGATAAAGATGAATCTTAAAGTTTTAAATCTTTATGTATATATTGGCAATATCTTGAAAGAGATTACGATATTAGATTTTGTTGGAGGAATCTTGGCATTGCCACATGGCACTATTTTGAGCTTGCCTCAAAAGGACCTAGCACATAGTGAATCCATCATTTAATTCATATTATACACAAGACCAAGTATATAATTATGCTATAAACATATCATAAGATACCAATTAGATACATGGGTAAGTCATTGGACGACAATAAGAACAATATATGCGTACTTAAGAAGAACTAAGAGAATTTATATGAGTTAATCAGTTGAGAAGAAGATTTTTATGTACAGGATCTATATAAGATGTGTAACATCCCCAAAATACTAACAAAAGTCTTGCAATTTCAAACCATCAAATCCATACAATATTGGTTCCAAAATCAATCATGGTAAAATGTATCTCAAACATCCGAGTATAATGATAATAAACAGTGCGGAAAAGTCATCAGGGGATGTTATGCAGTCAAGTCGGTCCCTTCACTTTGGAACTGGAAGTACCTGGAAATATTTAAAACACAAAAATGTAAGCACAAACCCTGGTGAGTTCCAAAATCTATATTAAGGATTATTCTTGTCTAACTAAAACTACCTTCTTTTTATAGATGACTTCTCCCGCTGATGCTTCTGTCTCCTCCACCTCCAACCACTATAACTACTCGTTGTTGTCGATTTTCTCAAAAGTGAAATCGGATGGCACCAACTATAATGACTGGATGCACAACATAAAGATGGCCATTAGTTTCGAGAACAAGGAGTATGTCCTTGAGAAGGAACTTAATGAAATCGTCGAATAGAAGGCTACTCCTGAAGAACAAGCCTCCTACAAGAAACACTATGATGATGTGACAACAGTTTCTAGCATCATGGTTGCTACTATGATCCTTGAGTTGCAGATATTTTATGAGGACTACTGGCGGTATGAGATGAACAAGGACCTTGTGGAGAGTCTCCACAAGAGAGCCACGTGCAGAGAATGCAACGATACGTAGAGAGCCTTTTTAGGCTAAATGTGCATTTTGATGAGGAGTTGGTTATTGATATAGTCCTAAACTCCATACCAAGTTGTTATGATCAGTTCATCCTGACCTATCCTTTGAACAACACTAAGACCACCTTGGCTCAATTGCACAACCTATTGCAGACAGTCGAAGCAGGAATGAAGGGAAAAGGTTTAGCCTGCACTCCTGCTAGTGCTCCCGTTCTGGCTATTGGACAGTGAAAGGGGAAGAAGAGGAAATGTCCTCCTAAATAGAACTGGAAAGGAAAATCTCATGTTGGGTTTTCAAGCAATGGACCCAAAGAAAATCCCAGTTCTAACACTCCTCACACTTTTGATCGCAAAGAGACCACTTCCTTTTATTGCAACGACAAAAGGAATTAGAAACAAAGCTACCCAAAGTATCTCTAAGATTTAAAGATGGTAAGGTGAAACCGAACTCTACAGGTATATACACAATCTCATCTAATAACTCATCATCTTCTAGTTCTTCGGTCCTTGTTACAGGATGTGGATTTCACATTTGTTCTAATTTGTAGGGGCTAAGAAGAAGTGAGGAGGTGGAGCAAGGTAGAATGAACTTGATCATGGGGAATAGGCAATTTTCACCTGTCAACAAGATTGGAGTATATAGTTTAGTGCTTAGTAATGATGTTTGTTTAGATTTGGTTAATTGTTGCTACTCGTCAGAAATGACATGAAACATTATTTCTTGTCATGCTTTATTTAGACAAGGTTATAGATATTCTTTTAATGATAAGAATGGTTCTATTGTTGCTTATAAAAATGGTGTTTTTATATTTGAAGCTTTACCTTGTGATGGAGTGTATGAAATTGTGATATGTGTAGACAATTTAGGAAATCGTGTATTTCAAAATTGATTCGTCTAATGGTATAGACAAAGAATTCGTGTGGCATTGTCGTCTTTGACACGTTAACAAGAAGCACATCGCCCAACTCCAAAACGATGGAGTGTTGGAATCATTTGACCTAAAGTCCGATGATACATGCGAAAAATTAGTGAACAACTAGTACCGAAGCATCCCTACTTTTATATAGAGTATAAATGCTACCGTATGTACAATTGTCCAACGTTGGTGGGTGTTGGCGTGCAATGTATTTCTTTTTCATCAGTATCCATGGAGACATCGACCATATGCATGTATGTGTTTCTCATTGGGTATATTTAAGAGTTAGCAGTGACACTTTCTAATCTACCTGGAATATCTTTTATCTTTTATGGGTCTACAAATGGAGGCGTAAGTACATTGACTATCTGTGTAGTATACTTCTACTCAGCTCTATCAAACTACAAAAAGAAATTATTATATTTAATTAAGTTGTTAACAGGTCAAGAACATGTAAAAACATATATATAATAATTTACCGACTTCATATGTAACACTGTAAATTTTCGGACAAAATTTTCATTTTTAAACCACATAATTCTCAATATCACATTCCAAACCTACAATTGTTAAATTGTCAAAAACATAAATTCATAAACTGTTTGATAAAATCTAGGATCCACAAAACAGAAAATCCATCTCGTGTGTGTACAATCAAGCCGACGCCTTCTCGCGATCCTGAGAAGTACCTGAAACACATATCACATAACACGGTAAGCACAAACCTTAGTGAGTTCCCCAAAATACCACACACATCTCATTAGCCTCTCATGGCTATATCTCAAATAAGACCCTCCGGTCAATGTGTCTCACTGGAACACTCCGGTCCTAACTCAGTAAAGCTCAGAATAATACATATCATAAATCACAAAGACATAATGCAGGATATCACAATACTCAATAATAGCATACAAGACCCTGCGGTCACACAAATTACCACTCAAGGTAAGTATAGTGAGAAGACTCACTTCGTAAGCAAGCAAATAAATCTCGTACACGAATCACCGATCTAGCCTCCACCTAACACATACAATAATTATCTCTAGTTAACACTTAAATCACAACTCTAAGTAAACCAAGCTATTTTCTCTCTTTAATCTCTTAGAATGGGTAAAAGACCATTTTACCCCTCCATGATCTCCATAACCTCTGACTTGACCAAACCCTAAAGTCAACAGAAGTCAACACTCGAGCCAACAGTCCAAGTTGACCCGACTCGTCGAGTGCACCTATGTGACTCATCGAGTCCCCTTGTTTCCTCAGAAGTGTCGCGAAAGTCCCCCTTAGCTTATCAAGTTGTCTCATCAACTCACCAAGTCAAATGTGTCCAGACTCGTCGGGGAAAACCCTAGCCGACTCGTCGAGTCAGTTCTCTGACTCGTCGAGTCCTTTCAGACTCTATTCTCATTCAGACGTTTTAAGGTAGATTTACAACCCCAAACTCTAGATCTATCATCCCAAGGGTGAGATACCATGTAAAGCTACAATCTTTATGTCCATGTCTGGCACTTAGGGCTTGAAATGCCAAAACAAATTCCGTTTAGGGTCTTAAGCATAAAAGCTCCTCTATAGTTGGATAAAGCTGGGACCTTTGGACTCTAGGGACCTCATGTTGGATTAGTGTCTAAGTCCATAACTATATTTGGTATGTACTTGACCCGGTTGGCATGGTCCATTTGGGTTGCATAGGATCATGCATTTGGATAGACTAAAATGAGAGAAATAACACTTAAGGTTTGGTAATATATTAGAAGTTCTAATATATTAATAAGATTATTTACTTAGTATTGATCAAGAATTAATTTGGAATTAATTAAGTGATAAAAAGGAGACTAATTAAATATATGGGTTGATTGTGTAAATCATCCATACTTGTATAGTGGGCTAATGCTCCATGGATTATCAAGTTGGGCTAAAACTCATAGGATGCTCCATGGATGCTCCATGGTGTTTTTGTACCCATGGATCATGGAAATGAAAGGCCATGAAAATTAGGGTTTACATGGTGTAACCCTAGTTGTGACACACTATATAAGCATCTTATTCTTCCCAAAATCGGCAACCATGAGAAGATTATGATGGAATGGTGAGGGCTAGCCGATTTCATGAAGTGGTTCATTTCTCTCTAAGTTAATCCAAGTGTATTTGATGTTTTGTGAACCATTTGAGGTGTCACACTCGGGGCACTAGGCTCTTAAGCTTCATGGAATCAAGATACATCAAAACGTATGTCTTTTAACTTGCTTTATTACCCAAGTATGAACGTTTGTATGCTAGTTAGGGTAATACCTTGGAATATTCATATTTGCATGTATAATGGAGAAAACATAGATCCAAGGTATTTAGGGTTGCATGTACACTTAGGAGTGTTAGAATGCTCAAAACCCAAAAGTGGTATCAGAGCCTAGGCTTGTTTTCTATTATACTTGATGCAAAGTGCTGAAAAATGCTGAAAAAATCGATTTTCGGGCTGTCTGGGCACTGGACTCGCGGAGTCCATGAGCAAACTCATCGTACTCGTCGAGTAGGTTCATACACTCAACGAGTAGGAACCCCTGACAACATATTTTCGACTTTTAAGGCTGGAATTGGACTTGAATCATTACCCTAAGCTGTTTTTGAACCTATAAACATGTTTTTGATGTGGTAATGTTCATTCTAATCCAATTTCAAAGATAATTGTCAATAGATTCATGTTTTGTATTAGTTTAATGGTTAGGCTAATTACCTGAAAAAGTTTGATTGAATCATCTTGTTCTTATGAGTTGCTTAGATTAACAGAAAACTTATGTGAAATTGTTGTTTTCAATCCAAATTAATCTAAGAGTTGGTTCTAAAATGTGTTTGTGTAATTTTTCCTCAATTTATATGAAAATTCACATTTAAGATTCTTAAAACTCATAAATATTTCCATAAGTTATGAATAAAGAAAAGTCATTTTCTTTTAATAGTTTAAAGTCTCCCATAACTTGTCCTCAAGTTATGGAACTTGAAGAGCTTTTCATTAAAACTACTTTAAACACATAAGTTATGGAATTGAAAAGTTTTTGAATTGTTCAAAACTTGCCCTCAAGTTTTGGAATTTGAAAAGTTTTCTTTCATGAATACTTTAATTCCAAATTAAGCCCTTAGGATTTTAAAAGTTAAAATTCAACCCTTATACTTTATAATATTATAAGTTAATAATATATATATATATATATATATATATATATATATATATATATATATATATATATCTATATATATGTATAAGAGCAAGTCGTCTTACCATTAGCAGACCTCATTCAAGAAGCCGGTCTATAAGGGGGGTATAAGGTTACTGCCTATAAAATGGCAGTTTAATGGGTGTCCACTCTCACCCACCACTTCCTTGATTTGTTGAAGGTCGTTAGCCGAACGGGTAGGACAAGGACTATAATTCTCCCTTCATTATAAGTATAATGATAAATACTAAGTAACTAAACACTTATAAATTCTCAATCTTAGTTACTTAGAAAAATGTGAATAAGGTGCTAATCCATGAAATTACACTTTGCACTTTGTTTGAGCTGTTAGTGGAGCGTGTGTGGTTAACCGACACACTAACTAGTTTTAACAAAGTAGGCAAAGGGTTTCTTAAAGTTTATCATAGGCCGGTGGAGCGTGTGTGGTTAACCGGCACATCAGTTGAGTGATAAACATTTAAGAGTACCAAGTAATTTGCATGGTTACTTCACACCTTGTTTTGTGATCCTCGGCATCCCAGTCACAAAACCTGAAGGGCACAATCGAGATTGAAACATTCCATTGAAAAGTTCAATGAATCTCAAATGATCTAGGAATTTCAAATCCAATTAAAACCTAATAAATTATTTCATGGTGGAAATTGGTGAATCGTCATTCGCCTACCTTGAAATATTCTATAGGTTGGATTACGGCATCCCTCTTCGAAGTTATAAAATATTGTGTTGGGTCCTAGCCTTAATATTTCATATTGGGTGGTATGTTAAGGACTGTACACCAACTATCTTGAATATCTCCCAAAAGATGTTTCGTTCAGACATTTATGATCTTCCCAAAAACTTTTGGAACAAGCTTTCCTAATGAAGATGATGTCCCGGAAATCATTCTTCACTCCCTCTACCTCCTCCAACTATTCTCCCTAACCCACATGTTCAAGGTCACTCAAGCCCTAATGGCAAGCAAGGTCTATGTGTGCTCACATCTTGGAGATGAAGTCACATATTGACAAGCCGGGAGAGTTGGGTGTCAAAGTCTTGAGAAAGTTGGTTGTTCAATCACCTTCTAAGTCTCATAGTGAGTGTCCTTTGGGTCTACTATGTAAAAGGCTATGACATGCCCCTTAATGATCTTATCTATTTGCTTGGTGCTGCTGAATCAGCAATGATTTGGAGCACTGGTAAAGCAAATTTGATTAAGAAGATCAACTTCCCAGACTTCCATGGACATTGACAATGGTAACATTGAATATCCAGAAAAGTTTTCTCTTCCCAATGAAAAGGGATCGGCCATAGTCAACTCGGTTGACCAAATGGTAAAGAGAATGGCTAAGTCTGAGATACTCCCATGTACCATTCCCAAAGGGTCCATATGTTTCTATTGCCAAACGAAGGGGCATTGGTTGCGAAGCTGACTTAACTACCTGAAAGATTTGAGAAAAGGTCGAGTCAAAAAGCTTGACTCTGCTTCAGGTAAGTCCATTATCTAACTCTCTTAAGTTCCTATTTGAAGATTCTTAATACATTTTTAATGTATGACAGGATCAAGCAAAGGGAAGGGAACTTAGAAAAAGAGTAAGTTGAATCTGATCGCGAAGATGGATTTCAATCGCATGGTTCGAAGATCGGATTCTTGAGCTACTACTTAGAGAGTTATGATATATTGCTAGGAAATATGTAATAGCATAGTTTTCATTTAAAGTTGCATTGTAAAGAAAGTTTTTCCGCATTTGATAAATAAATAAAAAAAAATTTATTTTATATGTCCTTGCAATGGCACTTATGGAAAATTGATGTTTGTATATTTCTAACAATAATGGAAATATGAAGTTGATTCTTTCATTTGTGTTAGTGTCTAAATTTACCAATTAAGGAAAGATTCTCATCACCCAAGGTTTCAGTTGGATAGAAACTTGGAAATCATGCAAGCTGTATAGTATGATGAATGAGAATTTTCATCTTTGGAAAATTAAGATTAATTCCTTGTTCACATGTATATGTGAGTCAAGTGAAGGACTAAGGGATCGAGTACACATTCTGGTGCACTGATCAAGTCCACCACAAAAGATCGATAATACTATTTGTCATGATTTACTAAACCTAGTAAATATGGTTATACTTACAAGTTTAAGTGTAATTCTGAAACATTGGAAAAGTTTCGAAGTATGGCAGAGCGAATGAAAAGAATCAAATTAGGCAGAAGGATAAAAGTTTCTCAAATCTGAAAAGATGGGAGAGTACTTTAGTATCATGTTTTGTGATCATCTTAATGATTTAGAAATCATGTCACAATTAGTCCTCCAAGGACATCTTAATGCATTCTTATGACTAAGAAGAGGAATCTTGAATTGTTGGAATGGTTAAATATAGAAGATGAGTCATACTTCGTTCCAAAACAAGTCTTAGAGTCATACTCCAAGACTGTAAGTTGAGTGACATATCTTAAAGAAAGGTTTATAACACTTGTCAAATGTAAGAGTAAAAGTGTCCTACGCTTGTACATTTGAAATTGGTAAGTTGTGATGTTTTGGATAAAACAAAGACCACCTAAGGCCAATTGTGTGAAGTATTTGTCTTGATAAAGAATCCACACTATCTTTTGAATATTTGGCAAGAGAATCTTATATGTCAAGAGGACAGTGGGAGTCTTAAAGATCTTGAATAGTTTCAAGAACTAATCAAGAGTAAACCTATTGTTAATCACTAGCACACAACTTGAGGTTTGTAACCTATTGTGCTGACATATTCTTGTGATTGAGGTTATGACAAATTCACATGGATAGGAACACTTACACCATAAAAAATCTAAGTGTCATAAGGTTTCTCTCCGATTCATGAAAATGATGGTGAGGAAACGCTTTCACTATGTAGATTTTAAGTAGATAGCAATTGTGATCTTTGCATTCTCAAAGTCGTTAGTGGAGGGTGTGTGGTTAATTGGCACACTAACATGGACTTATGAGAAATGGCAAAGGTCTAAACAGTTGAGACTATGATTACGACATCCCTTTTCATAGTTCTGAAATTCTTTAGACACACATGTGAGCTATCTAAGGAATGGTGTATGATTTTGATAAAGTCTTGTCAAAGCAATCTCGTATCAGAAATCTGAACTTTAGTAAGAAATTCAATAAAGTATTGACTTCTAGAAGTCCAGCTGTTTTCTGATACATGTCAAAGCTAGTGGGAGCATAAGTGTTATGCTAATAATCATCATGTTAGTGGGAGCATGATAATTATGATAAGTATTGCAAGTTAGCAACGTTAATTATAGAAAACAAAGTTTAAATTCTTGAAGTTGCAGGGGTTGGTAAAGTTGTTTTAGCTATAATTAAGGGAGAGGAAATAATACTTCATTTCAATTCTAAAAGCTTAGATTGAGGTTTTAATCATCTTTAGTCAAGGATATATATATATATATATATATATATATATATATATATATATATATATATATATATATATATGAATTTTATGTTGGAATGGCTCAACATAAGGAAATTGTGACATCCCCATTTTCACGGCTAGAAAAGACCGATTTTGTTTATGCTTTATAAAAATCAGAGTACTTCTTTTAATAAAAATGTTGCGGAATTTGTTCCCAGAAAACATGATAAATACGTTATCAAAGCATTTCCGAATAAATGTGTTTTTATCCATTTTAAAACATTTGGGATGTCATCGTCAATACATAAACTTAAGCATAAACAGAACTTACAATTCATTATCACTAGTGATTTATATCTCCTTAATCTCTCAGTGCAATGTGACTTCATATCAACACATGTGATATAAATAAACGGAGTGGGTCAGGTTGGGAAACCTGGTGAGTACATAGGGATTTCAATCCCACAATGTTATATCATATATATATAATTCAGAACTCACAAAATATACAATTTCACCGTATATATATAAGCAACTTTTACCCTACCCCGTTAATCCTTTCAACAAGACTATACATACTCCCGGACCTTAATTTTTACCTCTTACTTAACCCATACTCTCGGATCTTAATTTATGCTCTCGGATCAATAATTGTGCCCATTCCATACTCTCGGATTAGGGACAAGTGTCTATGTGTAAATCCATTCTCCCGGATTAACGACAAATAACTATGTCCTATTCATACTCTCGGACTGAGGACGACCGACTATTTCTTAATCCATACTCCCGGACTAAGGACAACCGACTATGTCTTAATCCATACTCCCGGATTAATGACAGTTGTCTATGTCCAATCCATACTCTCGGACTGGGGACAATGACTATGTCTAATCCATGCTCCCAGATCAATGATATATACTAAAGTTCTATTCTCTTAGTATAACTCACTCGTACTCGTAAGAAAATACTACCCAATATTCCCCATAATTAATTTAGGTTTACTCTTTATCCTAAATCATCATATATAATCAGGTATGTTCTTTAACACGTATTTCAGACAACATCAGATAACTCGCACACAAACATATATTTAATACTTCAATCAATACTTGTATTAAAATCATGTTCATGAAAGGGACTATGCACTCACTTGAAAAGGTGGTGACTCGGTACTCGGACAGCACTTTGTTATCTCAAAACAATTTTCCATTGACAAAACCTACTATCAATACCACTAAGGTTTAGTCTAACGTTAACCGCGACTAACTAATAGTATAGCTATTATTATTATTATATAAGCGTTAAACACCACTCTATATAACTCATAATAATAGCCAAAATAATTATTTTAAGGTCCTAATAATGTTACTATAATTATTTAAAAGCTATATTAAAAATTGCATAGTCGTAGCTCACTTACAGTGGGTTTTATAGAAAACCGGGCTTCGCTTGGAGCAGCGTTTTCGAACCGAAAGACCCTTTTTCTCGGGACTCCGGGAGCCTCGGGGCTTCCTTCGGGTGCTAGGGGGTTTAGCTAGGCTTAGGAGCGGGTTAGGGGGTTGTGATAGAAAGTAGAGAGAGAAAGTTGTGGTGGAAGGTGTGAAAAATCCGAGAGGCTTCCCCTCCCTTTTATAGGCCTCAGCCTCGGAGTACGCTGGGCGTTCTTGCGAGGGTACGCGGGGCGTACCTCGTACGCAGGGCGCTCCGGCGTTACGCTGCGCGTTCGTACAACCACCTGTCCGAGTCCTCGTGATCCGACGTGGCCCATTCTGAGACCAAGCGAATCCGAACGCGGGGCATTCTTCTCTTGTACGCGTTGCGTAGCAAGCCAGCTGTCACCAATCCGAAGCGAGTCCGTGATCAGCAAGCGACGGCCCAGATCGAGCCACGTCATCACCCCCTCGCAGATTTCGAAGTTTTCCTTCCCGACTTCTAAAATTCGTAACTCTCGCATACGAGCTTTGTTTTTGACGTTCTTTATATCCACGTGTAGGCGGGAACGTACTCTACAACTTTCGTTTAGACTTCGTCGGCTAATTTTGACTTATTTTAAAAGTTATGTTATTAACAGGTCGGGACAGGATTGGTCCGTTAAAAATTCATAACTTCTTCATCCGACGTCCGTTTTCGTCTGTCTTTTTACCGTTACGCTACTATTAATGAGATCTTCGATTCTCTTTTAGGTTGTGTTGGCTAAATACCGCTCGATCTAATATTCGAACTTCGGGCTGTACACCGCTAAGCCGAAACTTCGAAAAATCATAACTTCCTCATACGAAGTAATATTTGGGTGTTCTTTTTATGGACGCTCTCGGTTTAACGTATTCTATGACTTTCGTTTAGATCGCTAAGGTTAAACTCGCTCTATTGTAAATTCACTATTTACGTTTCCCGGTATCGTGTCGGTTTCGTCGCGAAACTTCGACGGGTCATAACTTCTTCGTTATAATTTGGATTTCGGCGTTCTTTATATGCACGAAATCCTTGTGACAGAAATTCTATATTTGAGTCCATTATTTGCGTTCTAAAATTCGATTATGATTACGAAATCCCTTTTCATAATCTGAATTATGAGAACTTGGCAAATAGAAATAGAAATATTATAGCAAAAAGACTGGTCTAGTATCATGTCTTTATGTGAGACATCATGAAACGTGTCCCATATGCTTCAGATATAGGATCGATTGCATGTGCTATAATATTCATCTGTTCTAAATTTTTCCAAATGCCTAGAGCATTAAAAGGGAAAAAGTACTAGAACTGGATATGACTAGTTTGATTAAGCAATTGTCGAGGACAATCTAAGGTTTACCAAAGATTGGTTGCCTAGGGACAGTTGGAAGTATAGTGTTAAATTTTGGAAGGACCATATTGACATATTCTGAAAAGAGGCAACTCTTGTTCAGGAGTGATAGTCAAACTGGGAATATGGAAATGTTCCCATAGGTGGAAGTTATTCATTAAATCTGTGTAAGATTAGGAAACTTAACGCAAGAAGGACGTTCAAAGCAATGTACTTTGAATATGAGACTTCGTTTCCATGGAGTTGACCTCGATTGGAATACTCTGTACTGTCTGTTGACAAGTCTTGGTGACTCTGTGCATAATCGTTACAAGAGGATCAATGCATATAAGTTCAGAATCTAACAGATTTAGGCAAATGACAGGAATTTGGAATTCTTGCATTTGCGGTAAGGATTTGGGATTGTGAAATGAGAATCACTGGAATTATGTTCAATCGATCTATTTCACAAAGTAAAGATCATAGACAAACTTAGTGTGCATACTTGGTGTATGGCATAACTAATGTTTGGAAAAACATAGTGTGCATTCTTGGTGTATGGCATGACTAGTGTTTAGAAAACATAGTGTACATGCTCGGAGCATGGGACAACTATTGTTTTAATTCAAGTATAAAGTTGATAGTTTCAAACAGTATGCAATGAACGATAGGTAATCAATATGGTGATAAATTAAAGGTGTTTTATTTATATTCATAAGTTCTGAGACAATATTGGATTCGATTATTCTTGTGTTTCACTTTGCATGTTTTGACTTCCAGAATAACTAGGTCGTTCTTCCTGAATGACTAAGTTATTCAAACCATCCACAGTCGGTCATATGTTGGAAGTAGATATGAATCAAGACTGTCATGAAGTTGGTTTGTAGATGTCCAAGGTAGTGGACATAGCAAGAGTTGCTGCAACATTCATGAGTGCTCATAAGTTCTGAGTATTGGATTAAACCCACGCTCATTTGAATCACTTAATGGATTTTATCACGAGTGATCATGAGACGATAATATCTTATATTCTTCAAACCTAGAGATATGACTTGTTACCTATGAGTTGGTTCTGCATTGATTACACGAAAACGCATTGGTAACTCGATGTTATAAAACGTGCCTTTGTGTATGATTCAACAAGTAGTAGAACAAGCCATATGAGTCGAAGTTTATCCATTCCTTTTACCTTCGGGATAAAAGCGATATATATGGGCCCCTCGATGATTTAGCGATGACACATGTGAGTTCTTGGCCAAGCCAGGACTGATTTGATTTGTTCAATCAGTCAGTCATCATAAATCGGAAATCGGGAAACAACAAATGGTCAGAGAGAATGATTATAATCCATGACTCAGTCCATATGATATCTAGAATGGAGGAATATATGATCCCTTATCTAATTGACAAGTCATTGACGAGATCAGAATTCAGTTACAACGTCAGAGTTCGACAGCGGCTTAAAGAGCTACGATTGCCAGTCGGTTTTTGAAGTCATACTCAATAATAGTTTTAGACTTATCCAAGTGGGAGACTGTTGGATTAGTTTCTAAGTCCATAACTATATTTGGTATGTACTTGACCCGGTTGGCATGGTCCATTTGGGTTGCATGGCATCATCCATTTGGATAGACTAAAATGAGAGAAATAACACTTAAGGTTTGTTAATATATTATAAGTTCTAATATATTAATAAGATTATTTAATTAGTGTTGATCAAGAATTAATTTGGAATTAATTAAGTGATCAAAAGGAGACTAATTAAATATATGCGTTGATTGTGTAAATCATCCATACTTGTATAGTGGGCTAATGCTCCATGGATTATCAAGTTGGGCTAAAAATCATAGGATGCTCCATGGATGCTCCATGGTGTTTTTGTACCCATGGATCATGGAAATGAAAGGCCATGACAATTAGGGTTTACATGGTGTAACCCTAATTGTGACACACTATATAAGCATCTTATTCTTCCCAAAATCGGCAACCATGAGAAGACTATGATGGAATGATGAGGGTTAGCCGAATTCATGAAGTGGTTTATTTCTCTCTAAGTTATTCCAAGTGTATTTGATGTTGTGTGAACCATTTGAGGTGTCATACTTGGGGCACTAGGCTCTTAAGCTTCATCGAATCAAGATACATCAAAAGGTATGTCTTTTAACTTGCTTTATTACCCAAGTATCAAAGTTTGTACGCTAGTTAGGGTAATACCTTGGAATATACATATTTTCATGTATAATAGAGAAAACATAGATCCAAGGTATTTAGGGTTGCATGTACACTTTGGAGTGTTAGAATGCTCAAAACCCAACACCTCACAAGGTCCATATCTGAAGTCTCAATTACTTGGTAAGTTCAACACACTGAAAGTCTCACGGAAAGATGGAAAAAGCCCCAAAACTCCTTGAAAACGAGATCTAATCACAATAATGAGCAAGGTGAAGACTTTTAACCTTCAACAGAAGCTATAGATAAAATAACACCAGATCCAACAGTATCTTGTCATTCCTTTCTTTGATACTCTTCTCTTCTCTTCAAAAAGTGCACTAAAATGCCAAAAGATTAGCTCGCTTTCTCTCTTAGCTCAATATAGACGATTAGGGTTTCATACAGGGGAGTACGGTGGCTGGTGAGGCTGAAATGAGGGCTTAAGGTCCTTTAAATAGGACCTAACCCCGGAGATTTAGGGTTTCCTATCACAGTTCCAACTCGTCGAGTTGGCTCTCCGACTCGTCGAGTAGGTCATAAAACCCATGCAGCCAAATCTCTTCTCTACTCGACGAGTTGGGGCCTCCAACTCGTCGAGTTGCTCAATGAAGATCATAAAAATCATAAAAACTATTGTACATGGTAGTCGGGATGTTATAATTCTCCCTCACTAGAATCAGACTTCGCCCTCGAAGTCATGCTCTGGAAACAACTCTGGGATGTCGTCTAACGGTACCACTGCCGTCTCATCGGCTACACACTTCCTCAGCTGAGACATGTGGAAGGTGTTATGAATCTGGCTCAACTCTGCAGGTAGATCCAACCGGTACGCTACCTTACCCACTCAGGCGACCACCCTGAAAGGACCAATGTACCTAGGGCCCAGATTTCCCCGCTTCCTGAATCGGATCACCTCTTTCCATGGGGAAACCTTCAGGAGGACAAAATCTCCGACCTGGAATTCTAGCTCGGATCGTCACCGGTCTGCGTAACTCTTCTGGCGACTCTGGGCCATCAGTAATCTCTGTATGACCTGCTGAATCTGCTCAGTCGTCTTGAGCACTATCTCGGTGCTCCCCATCACTCTCTGCCCTACCTCTCCCCAACAGATGGGAGTCTGGCATCTCCTCCCGTATAAAAGCTTGAAGGGAGGCATACCGATACTAGAATGATGGTTATCGTTATATGAAAACTCAGCCAAGCGCAAGTAATTGTCCCAACTTCCACCGAAGTCCATAAGACATGTGCGCAACATGTCCTCGAGTGTCTGAATCATCCGATCACTCTATCTGTCTGTCTGTGGGTGATAGGTTGTACTGAAGTGCAACCGAGTACCCAGCTCCTCATGAAATTTATTCTAGAACCTGGAAGTAAAATGCACATCTCGATCTGACACTATCGACGTCGGCACCCCATGTCGTGCTACCACCTCTCGAACATAGATCTCAGCCAATTTCTCAGTAGAAGAGCTCTCACTAATCACCAAAAGGTGAGGACTCTTCATCAACCGGTCTACGATCACCCATATCGCATCAACGTCTCGTGCGGTCCTCGGTAATTTGGTTATAAAATCCACGGAAATCTGTTCCCACTTCCACTGGGAAAACTCTAAAGGCTGCAACAAACCATGTGGTCGCTGGTGCTCCCCCTTGACCTGACGACAGGTCAAGCATCTCTCGACTACCCATGCCACATCTCTCTTCATACAGGGTCACCAATAATCCCTCTTCAATTCCAAATACATCTTGGTGGCTCCCGGATGGATCGAGAATATCGACCGATGGGCCTCCTCCATCAAAATACGTCGAGCTCCACCCGTGTACGACACCCAAATCCGCCCATGATAGGTCATAAGCCCACGACTATTGGTCTCAAACTCATAAATCTGCCCAATCACTCGCTCCCTCTTACGGTTCTCTGGTCTCACGGCCTCCACCTGGGCCTCTCGGATGGTAGCTAAGGTTGGAGTCATCACCGTCATCCTCATACACACGTCTCGGATCAGAGCACTCTCTGCTCTATGGCTCAAGGCATCGGCTACCACATTAGCCTTGCCTGGGTGATATAAGATGACACAGTTGTAGTCTTTCACTACATCCAACCATCTCCTATGTCTCATATTCAGGTTGGGCTGATCCATAAGATACTTCAGGCTCTTATGGTCCGTGTATATGGTACACCGAACACCGTACAGATAGTGGCGCCAAATCATTAGGGCGAACACCACCACCCCCAACTCCAAATCTTGGGTGGGATACCTCATCTCATGAGGCTTCAACTGCCTTGATGCATATGCAATCACGTGTCCCCGCTGCATAAACACATCTCACACCCTAATATAGATGCATCACAGTAAACTACGAAGTCCTCCACTCCCTCGAGAAGGGCTAACATTGGAGCTTCGCACAATCTCTGCTGAAGAGTCTCAAATGAGGCATGCTGCTCGGGCCGCCGAGCAAAAGTAACACCCTTCCTGGTCAATCTCATGAGAGGAACGGAAATCTTGGAGAAATCCCTGATAAATCTCCGGTAGTAACCTGCCAGGCCAAGAAAACTCCTGATCTCGGATGGGGATCTCGGCACCTCCCACCGCATAACTACCTCAATCTTGGCCGGGTCGACCAAAATTCCATTCTGATTAACGAGGTTCCCCAGGAATTGGACCTCTCGTAACCATAAATCACACTTGGAGAATTTGGCGTAAAGCCTCTCCATCCTCAATACTCCAAGAATCTCTCGAAGATGCTCCTCGTGTCGCTCTCTGGACCTCGAGCATACCAGAATATCATCGATGAACACGATCACCGATCGATCCAACATGTGCCTACACACCCGATTCGTGAGATCCATGAACGTTGCCGGTGCGTTGGTGAGTTCGAAAGGAATCACCACAAATCGTAGTGCCCATAACGAGTCTTGAAGGCTGTCTTCGGGATATCTTCCTTGCAAACTCTCATCTGATGATATCCAGATCTCAAATCAATCTTGGAAAACCAAGATGCCCCTGCAATTGATCAAATAAGTCGTCGATCCTCGGTAGTGGATAACGGTTCTTGATCGTCAGTTTGTTCAACTCCCGGTAATCAATGCACATCCAATGTGAACCATCCTTTCTCTTGACAAAAAGGATCAGCGCACCCCACAGTGAGCTACTCGGTCTGATAAATCCCTTCCCCAGCAGCTCCTGGAGCTGTGAGGATAACTCCTGCATCTCAGGCGGCGCAAGGCGAAAGGGTGCCTTGGCAATAGCTGCCGCATCCGAAACCAAATTGATCCGGAACTCCACTTTCCTCTCGGGAGGCACTCCCAGTAATTCCTCGGGAAAAACATTCGGGAACTCGCACAGTATCGGAACCTCAGAGATAGAACTCGGCCTCTTTGTAGCAACCCGCATATCCACCACGTACGCCAAAAAGCCGATACAAACTTGTTGTAGACTCTGTCTCGCTCTGGCAGCAGAGCAGAAAGCTGATCCAGATCTGGTACCCTCCCCATACACCATAAGCACTCCCCCACTAGGGTCTCGTATGGTCACCATCTGATGCGCACAGTCGATCACAGCTCCAAACCGACTCAACCAATCCATGACCACAATGATGCAGACATCATCCATCGCTATCGGCACCAGATCTATCGGAAACTCATAACCAAAAATCTCTAGCACACATCCTCGGAATACATCAGTGGAAAAACCGCATGCTCGTCGGCTATAGAAACCCTCAGAGGTCGACTCAACACCTCTCGCCTGATACTGATGTGACGACTCAAAGCTAAAGACACGAAGGATCGACTCGCATCCGAGTCAAATAACACCAAAGCATGTACATAACTCACACGGAAAGTACCTATATATAACACAGTATAAGTAATGAGTAGAAAAACTCTTAGATCGATTAGATCTTCAACAGGTTGAACAATAAAAGAAAACAAACACAATCAACACGATATAGAATCAAGAATGCTTAATGATTCAAATGTAGTCACGCCTCAGCAGAGCTCGATTAAGAACTTCCACTGTAGAGGCGAGCTAGGGTTTTTAGTACAATTATAAAAAAAATAATTAAAGCGCTACTAATAAAGGATGCATGCATGCACCTTAAATACTAAACCCTAATAAAACAAACACGGTTGGACAGGCCCAAACCGGATAACAAAACTGGGCTAAGGACTGAGCCCAAGGACGCAACACTATTAGGCCCAACAATCTCCCCCTTTGCTTCAAATGAGGCGAGAGACTACTTCGGTTGAGTGACCTTGACCTGCTTCACAACCTTGAATAGCCGAGGGATGATCGCAAGAAGTGTCTGTCGAAACTGAATGTACCAAAGAAGCATATCGGTGAACAACTTCTTGTCAGCTTCACTGTTCTGATTACACCTGTGTATGATCTCCAAAATGTGCTCCAAGCAAGCAGTAGAGAACAGGTGCTTGTCAATAAGAGCGAACAAGCACTTTTCACCTTCGCCCCTAATGAACATCACTGTATGAAATTTAGGATCGATTTTTCCCTTGATCATTGCATTCACATTGCCAGTTCTTCCAATCGGTTTTATCGTAGTTCGCTTGTGAATGGCAGATGCGATTTCTTGATCCATCTTTGCTACTTCGTGAATGTAACAAACAAGCATTCTCTTGACGTGATCAATGATCGGCTGATACTCCTGAGGATTGGACAACAAAATATTGTTGAGGAGTATCCAGTCGTGCGGGTTCAAGTTCGGTAGATCAGCCAGGGAAATAGTATGGACCGAGCTATCCAAGCCTCGTGTTACTTTGAATTTAACATTAACAAATTTCCCAGCCGAAGACGGCTTCAATACCTTGACCGTTGTAATCTTCTTTGTGCTCTAGGTCAAGTATTGTGGCTGAACAAACTCCAAATAAAACTCCAATAAATCCTGATCTCCCTTCGGGTCTGGAGAGGGAACGACGGCCGTTGAGTCAAAGCAATGGAAGATAAATGCCATTCGGGTGATTGGCATATCAAATTGAGCATCCTTCGAGTTCTCAAGACCGAACAACATAACAGGTTCAAGCCAGTGAGTGCTCGGTTCATCAATGACTTCCCTCTGGAGCGATTTAATGGTCCATTCCGGAAACATGGACTTCTTTTTCTCTAAGAGTTCTTTTTCTTTCAACTCTTTCTCCAAAAGATTCATCTTCTCCCGAATCTCTTGATCAGTAGACTTGATTTTCTGATGAGGTTTAGAAGGATTCCCTTTCATGATGTCTTCAATATCATCATCATCATCTTCATCGTCTTCTCCAATCTTCTTCTTTTTCTTTTCCCTCTTACTGACCGAAGCTACATTATCCTTCGGTCCAGCAGTAGCTTTTGGTTATGGAGGGGGTTGAGGTTGAGCCTTGCCAGCCTTGCCTTGTGGAACCTTTTCTCCCCCTTGTTTCGGAAGAACACTAGTCTCCGGAACACCCTCAATCCTACTTAAGATATTCAAAGCAGGTTGTAGCTTCTCATTTAAGTGATTGTAACATCCGGATTTCCAGGTATTTTATTTTAACCTTTTATTTTGAGTTAAAGAGAGGGACTCGACGAGTCGGCGCCTAGATTCGTCGAGTAGGATCGCGATTCACTGACTGGATTAATGAATGGACTCGACGAGTCGGCTGGGTGACTCGACGAGTCTGTGCTGGCGGCAGAAACCCTAAATCTTGGGGCATGTGCCCTATTTAAAGGCCTTAATGGCCTTCATTTGTGGCCACTGCACCCCTGAGAAACCCTAGAGAGCAGAGAGAAAGCTTGTAGTGCAAGAGGAGGGCTAACTCATCATTCTTTGGTGTGTTTTAGCAAAGGGAAGGAAGGATTTCGAGTTAGGCTGACTTGTGGGACTCAAATCTTCCATCATTTCGTTTAGAGCTGCTGTGGGAGGTAAGGATTCATGTCTATCTTCATTTGAGTATTAGATTTCATGAATCTAGGGTTTCATCTCTTCACTTTGGTAAGAGATCTAGTGTGTGTGATGTCCCCTTGTGTCAATATTATCAGATCTAGACCTTGAGAGGTCCAGAGAGTCCCTATTCTTCAACTTTATGCAATCCTTTATGAGTTTTGGGGCCTAGGTTATTATATTAAGGGTTTTTTGGCATATAGAGATGATAGTGTGATGCATGGGCCTAAAGTTCGAACCTTTACATGATTTTTGAGTGCTAGAAGGTTAGATCTACTAGTTGGTGAAGCAGATCTGACCTCAGAAGGTCGTTTGAGTGCTGCCATGGAAGGAACTCGCCGAGTCCATAAGGGGACTCGACGAGTCGAGTCGGGTTGTCCCGCGATTCATGACCAGTGGTGACTCGTCGAATAGAAGGTTCGCTCGGCGAGTCGAGTGAGGTTTAGGTAGACCCAGAGGACACTCTTGGACTCGCCGAGTCACCTATGTGCACTCGAGGAGTCTGGTCAAAGTTGACCGTTGACTTTTGTTGACTTTTAGGGTCCAGTCAATGTTTGGACTTTTGAGCCATTGGAGGGGTAAAATGGTCTTTTACCCTCCTGAGAGAACTCAGAGAGGGAATAGCGTAGCCTTTGAGAGTCGTATTGATTAGAGTAATTATTTTATGTGATTAGGCGGAGGCTAGATCAGTATTTCCGAGTTCGAGATTTACCGAGTTACCCGAGGTGAGTCTTCTCACTATACTTTACCTAGAGTGGTAATTAGAGTATGTGACAGAGTATATTATATTCTATTATATGATGTGATATCTATGTGATTCTGTGCTATGTATGATTCAGAGTTTACAGAGTTAGGACCGGAAGGTCCATAGAGTTAGGGCCAAAGGGTCCACAGAGTTATGGGACTGGAGGGTCCCACTGAGACACTTTGACCAGAGGGTCATACCGAGTTATAGCCTCGAGTGGCTAATATGTGTTGTATGTGGTATTTTGGGGAACTCACTAAGCATTTATGCTTACAGTGTTATATGTTATGTGTTTCAGGTACTAGTGACGATCGCGGGAAGGCGCCGGCATGATCCGTACACACAGACTGAGGATTTTATTTGTGATCTTGGGATATGTTTTATTTGATGACAATTGTTGAACATGAGATTTGAGAATGTTTAAATGATAATAATGTTGTTTGAAAAATGAAAAATTGTTTTGAAAATTTACGTCGTTACAAGTTGGTATCAGAGCCTTGGTTTGAGTGATTCGGACGCACCTTCGGGCGTATCTGAACTCAAACTGAGGATTTGAGAAATTTTTCGCAATAATGTTTTTTTTTTCTAAAAACAGAGTAAAAGGTTTTGAGACGATCAGAACAGAGCAGTGTGTACGGTTAGCCAGTGCCCGAACGGTGATTTCCCAGAATACCCTCAGATTATGTGTTATGAGATACGTTATGATATGTTATGCATGCTAGAGTAGGCTAGTTACTCAGATTAGGACTAGAATGGCCTGATTTGTGATGCCTTAGCCTAGGAGATTTCTACTGCTATGAGATGCTTGAGAGTGAATAGGTAGCAGCGAGGAGCGGATGAGAGGTCTGCTAGAGAGTAGCTTATGCGTAGCAAGGTTAGAGTACTTGTGATCTGGGATCCTAGGAGGAGGATTTGGGGTGAATACCGATGCGGTGTGGACTGTAGTATAAGGGCCTGTACTGCTGGAAATACCGGATCAGTGCGCAGTCCAAGTAAGAATCCGTAGGGTACCGAAGAGCAAGTAGGGTTGAGTTATCGAGTGCGAGTATGCTCGAGCGGGTCTCTGATATTTTTATGTTGTATTTCAGAGAGACATCATGGTTGGGACACGCCACACACCTGAGAGCAGCAGAGTTAGTGATAAGGAGATCCGCAGGTTGATTCATGAGAAGGTGGCTGCGGCCATCCGGGCTGAGATTCCGGATTTGTTTGGGTCTATCAAGACCACGCTGATCGAGACTTTTGATGAGCGGTACGCCGCTCTTACTGATGTTGCTGTTGCTACGGCCACCGCAGCCGTTGCTGCCGCCAGGCCGCAGGGGGGTGACTCGTTGCTGTTCTGAGAGTTCAGCAACACGAAGCCACCAGAGTTTGATGGGACTCAGGATCCGATAGCCGCGATGATATGGATCTCTGACATTGAGGGGTGCTTCTACACATGTTCATGTCCGGAGCATCTGAGAGTACGGTTCGCGCTGAACCAGCTTCGCTTAGGAGCGAAGGACTGGTGGAAGTTCGTGACAACGCACTTCACTGCTGCAGAGCTTGTTGTGGTGACCTGGGAGAGGTTCACCGCTCTGTTCTGAGATGAACACGTTCCCCCGGTGGAAAGGGAACGGTTGGCCCAGGAGTTCTTGACCCTCAAGCAGGGTACTGAGTCTGTTACTACGATCACCAGGATGTTTCACGAGAGGGCGATGTTTTGCCCTGAGCATGTGTCTACGGAGCAGGCACGCATGAGTCGATATATGAGTATTCTTAGGAGAGATATTCGCGAGTTCGTGGCGAACTCGACGTACCGGACATTTGTCGAGCTTCAGGCAAATGCTCGGAAGAGGGAGATTGAGCTCGAGACTCAGGCCAGGGAGGAGGCGGAGTCTCAAGGGAGGGATCGGCGACCGGCACAGTCCCAGCCGGCAGCCAAGCGGGCAAAGCCCGCCGATTCGAGATCAGGAAACCAGAAGGGCCGCACTTGTGGCAAGTGCGGCAAGAGCCACGAGGGGATTTGTCGAGCAAGGTCTTGCTACAAGTGTGGCAAGGAGGGGCATATGGCTAAGGATTGCCCCAAGGGATTTGCGGTGTGCTTCCACTGCAATCAGACAGGCCATCGGAAGGCCGAATGTCCACAGCTGCGGGGGTCGGCACAGGGAGCACCGCAGGGGTCTGCCCCTGCTGCCGTACGAGCTACTGAGAGTCGGCCGGTGAAGGCCGAGGCGCCAAAGGCTCGCGGGAGAGCCTTCCAGTTGACAGCGGACGAGGTCCGGGCAGCGCCCGACGTTGTGGCTGGTATGTATTCTTTCATCTATTTATTTTGAGTTTGAGATATTGTGTTTATATTATGATGTGCGTAGGTACTTTTCTTGTGAATTTTGTACCTGCTTTGGTGTTATTTGACTCGGGTGCGAGTCAATCTTTGGTGTCGTTAGCCTTTAGTCAGCACATCGGTATCGGTCCATAGGCGTTGAGTCGACCTCTACGAGTTTCCATAGCTCACAAGCGAGCGGTATATGCTACTGAGGTGATTCGAGGATGTGTACTCGAGATCTTCAGCGTTGAGTTTCTGATAGATCTGGTCCCGATTGCGATCGGGGATGTCTGTGTTATAGTGGGCATGGACTGGTTGAGCAGGTTTTGAGCGGTTATCGACTGTGAACGACAGCTGGTGACCATATGAGACCCTAGTGGGGGAGTACTTACGGTGTACGGTGAGGGTACCCGTTCTGGGTCAGCATTTTGTTCGGCCGCTAGAGCGAGACAGAGTCTACAGCAGGGCTGTAGTGGGTTCGTAGCCTATGTGATGGACACTCGAGTGGCCGCGGAGAGGCCGAGTTCGGTTGATGATGTACCGATAGTGCGAGAGTTCCCGGACGTTTTCCCCGAGGAGTTTCCGGGTGTGCCTCCCGAGAGGCACGTGGAGTTTCGCATCGATTTGGTCCCGGGAGCGGCGCCTATTGCCAAGGCACCCTATCGCCTTGCGCCGCCAGAGATGCAGGAGTTATCCTCACAGCTTCAGGAGCTGCTGGGGAAGGGGTTTATTCGACTGAGTAGCTCACCGTGGGGAGCGCCGATCCTTTTTGTCAAGAAAAAGGATGGTTCACATCGGATGTGCATTGATTACCGGGAGTTGAACAAGTTGACGGTCAAGAACCGTTATCCCTTACCAAGGATCGATGATCTCTTCGATCAGTTGTCGGGAGCGTCTTGGTTCTCCAAGATTGATTTGAGATCTGGATACCATCAGATGAGGGTGCGGGACGAGGATATCCAGAAGACGGCGTTCATGACTTGTTATGGGCATTACGAGTTCGTGATGATGCCTTTTGGGCTCACCAATGCACCGACAGCGTTCATGGATCTCATGAACCGGGTGTGCAGGCCGATGTTGGATCGTTCGGTGATCGTGTTCATCGACGATATATTGGTGTATTCGAGATCCAGAGAGCAGCATGAGGAGCATTTGAGAGAGATTCTCGGAGTTTTGAGATCGGAGAGGCTTTACGCCAAATTCTCCAAGTGTGATTTCTGGTTACGAGAGGTCCGGTTTTTGGGGCATCTCGTTAATCAGAGCGGGATATTGGTCGACCCGGCCAAGATCGAGGCGGTGATGAATTGGGAGGTTCCGAGATCCCCCACCGAGATCAGGAGTTTTCTGGGGTTGGCCGGCTATTATCGGAGATTTATCAGGGATTTCTCCAAGATTGTCGTTCCTCTCACCAGTTTGACCCGGAAGGGTGTGACTTTCAGATGGGGTCCAGAGCAGCAGGCCTCATTTGAAACTCTTTGCCAGAGATTATGCGAAGCCCCAGTATTAGCCCTTCCGGAGGGGATGGAGGATTTTGTGGTGTATTATGACGCATCGATATCGGGTATGGGTGCGGTGCTTATGCAGAGAGGGCATGTGATAGCGTAGGCATCGAGGCAGCTAAAGCCTCACGAGGTGAGATATCCCACCCACGATTTGGAGTTGGGGGCCGTGGTGTTCGCCCTCAAGATTTGGCGTCACTATTTGTATGGGGTTCGGTGTACCATATACATGGACCACAATAGCTTGAAGTATTTGATGGATCAGCCCAACCTAAATATGCGCCAGAGGAGATGGTTGGACGTGGTAAAGGATTATGATTGTGAGATCCTGTACCACCCGGGTAAGGCTAATGTGGTGGCCGATGCCCTGAGCCGTAGGGCGGAGAGTGCCCCGATACGAGACGTTTGTATGAGGTTGACGGTGATGACTCCGGTGTTGGATACCATTCGAGGGGCCCAAGCATAGGCTGTGAAACCGGAGAACCGCAAGAGAGAGCGGGTGATCGGACAGGAATCAGAGTTCGTTACCGATAGCAGAGGGCTTATGACCTTTTAGGGTCGGATTTGGTGCCATTCGTGGGCGGGGCACGTACCGTACTGATGGAGGAGGCGCATAGGTCGAAGTTCTCGATCCATCCCGGGGCCACTAAGATGTATTTGGACCTGAAAAGAGAATATTGGTGGCCCTGTATGAAGAGGGATGTAGCGTGGTTCGTTGAGAGGTGCTTGACCTGTCGCAAGGTTAAGGCCGAGCACCAGCGTCCGCATGGCAAGTTGCAGCCACTTGAGATTCCCCAGTGGACGTGGGAACAGATTTCTATGGATTTTATCACCAAATTGCCGAGGACCGCGAGGGGTGTCGATGCAATTTGGGATATCGTCGACCGGCTGACGAAGAGCGCTCATTTATTTGCTATCAGTGAGAGCTCTTCCGCAGAGAGGCTGGCAGAGTTGTATGTGAGGGAGGTGGTATCGTGGAATGGAGTGCCAATCTCGATCGTGTCGGATCGAGATGTACTTTTCACTTCCAGGTTTTGGAAGAAGTTCCATGAGGAGTTGGGCACGAGGCTTCATTTCAGTACCGCTTACCACCCACAGACGGACGGTCAGAGCGAGCGAACGATTCAGACGCTCGAGGACATGCTCCGAGCATGTGTGTTGGACTTCGGAGGGAGTTGGGACACGTATCTGCCATTGGCTGAGTTTTCCTATAACAACAGCCACCATTCGAGTATTGGCATGCCTCCCTTCGAGTTGTTGTATGGGAGGAGGTGTCAGACTCCCATCTGCTAGGGAGAGGTAGGGCAGCGAGTGATGGGTAGCACCGAGATAGTGCTTCAGACGACAGAGCAGATACAGCAGGTCAGACATAGATTGTTGACAGCTCAGAGTCGCCAGAAGAGTTATGCGGATAGGCGACGATCCGAGCTCGAGTTCCAGGTGGGAGACTTCGTTCTCCTGAAGGTATCTCCTTGGAAAGGAGTGATCCGATTCAGGAAGAGGGGCAAGCTGGGACCCCGGTACATTGGTCCGTTCCGGGTGACCGCGAGGGTGGGCAGTGTAGCGTATCGTTTGGAGCTACCTGCGGAGTTGTGCCAGATACATGATACCTTCCACGTGTCTCAGTTGGGGAAGTGTATAGCCGACGAGTCGGTGGTGGTGCCGCTGGAGGATATTCAGGTGGATGCAAGCCTGAATTATGTGTAGAGACTGATCGCGATCCGGGATCGAAAGGTCAAGATTTTGAGGAACAAGGAGGTGCGGGAGCAGCATCCAGAGTTTTTTGCAGAGCAAGACTTCGAGGGTGAAGTCTGATTCTAGTGGGGGAGAATTGTAACATCCGGATTTCCAGGTATTTTATTTTAACCTTTTATTTTGAGTTAAAGAGAGGGACTCGACGAGTCGGTGCCTAGACTCGTCGAGTAGGATCGCGATTCGCTGACTGGATTAATGAATGGACTCGACGAGTCGGCTGGGTGACTCGACGAGTCTGTGCTCGCGGCAGTGGCATGTGCCCTATTTAAAGGCCTTTATGGCCTTCATTTGCGGCCACTGCACCCCTAAGAAACCCTAGAGAACATAGAGAAAGCTTTTAGTGCAAGAGGAGGGCTAACTCATCATTCTTTGGTGTGTTTTAGCAAAGGGAAGGAAGGATTTCGAGCTAGGCTGACTTGTGGGACTCAAATATTTCATCATTTCGTTCAGAGCTGCTGTGGGAGGTAAGGATTCATGTCTATCTTCATTTGAGTATTAGATTTCATGAATCTAGGGTTTCATCTCTTCACTTTGGACCTTGAGAGGTCCAGAGAGTCCATATTCTTCAGCTTTATGCAATCCTTTATGAGTTTTGGGGCCTAGGTTATTATATTAAGGGTTATTTTGGCATATAGAGATGATGGTGTGATGCATGGGCCTAAAGTTCGAACCTTTACATGATTTTTGAGTGCTAGAAGGTTAGATCTACTAGTTGGTGAAGCAGATCTGACCTCAGAAGGTCGTTTGAGTGCTGCCATGGAAGGAACTCGCCGAGTCCATAAGGGGACTCGACGAGTCGAGTCGGGTTGTCCCGCGATTCGTGACCAGTGGTGACTCGTCGAATGGAAGGTTCACTCGGCGAGTCGAGTGAGGTTTAGGTAGACCCAGAGGACACGCTTGGACTCGCTGAGTCACCTATGTGCACTCGAGGAGTCTGGTCAAAGTTGACCGTTGACTTTTGTTGACTTTTAGGGTCCAGTCAATGTTTGGACTTTTGAGCCATTGGAGGGGTAAAATGGTCTTTTACCCTCCTGAGAGAACTCAGAGAGGGAATAGCCTAGCCTTTGAGAGTCGTATTGATTAGAGTAATTATTTTATGTGATTAGGCGGAGGCTAGATCAGTATTTTCGAGTTCGAGATTTACCGAGTTACCCGAGGTGAGTCTTCTAACTATACTTTACCTAGAGTGGTAATTAGAGTATGTGACAGTGTATATTGTATGCTATTATATGATGTGATATCTATGTGATTCTGTGCTATGTATGATTCAGAGTTTACAGAGTTAGGACCGGAAGGTCCACAGAGTTAGGGCCAGAGGGTCCACAGAGTTATGGGACTGGAGGGTCCCACTGAGACACTTTGACCAGAGGGTCATACCGAGTTATAGCCTCGAGTGGCTAATATGTGTTGTATGTGGTATTTTGGGGAACTCATTAAGCATTTATGCTTACAGTGTTATGTGTTATGTGTTTCAGGTACTAGTCACGATCGCGGGAAGGCGCCGGCATGATCCGTACACACAGACTGAGGATTTTATTTGTGATCTTGGGATATGTTTTATTTGATGACAATTGTTGAACATGAGATTTGAGAATGTTTAAATGATAATCGTGTTGTTTGAAAATTGGAAAATTGTTTTGAAAACTTACGTCGTTACAGTGATGGAGGTTTGGTGGTAACAGGGGTTTCGGGTGCTGAAGAACGAAACCCTGTATCAGATACGTTGGTCTGAACTCCAGTGGTGGTTGTCCTTGTAGCTTCAGACAAAATAGGTGGAGGAAAGCTGTGATGTGATGATAGGGAAAATGGGAGGTAAGGAAATAGGAATGGAAACAGGTGGAGGAGAAGGTGCTTTGGAGCGAACATGTACCTCTGGTGTAGGTGAACGAGGTGGTGTACCACCACGAGCCAAACCTTCATCATCTGAGCTTTCGCTCTCATATTCGCTAGGAATGGGGTGTTTATGACCAGTAGGCACGTACTCGGAGTCTGAGTCGCTTATGATTGAAGAATAAGCTTCCGAGCCGGTTTCTTGGCCTTCTTCTGCTTGGGCTGGGAAGGTGCTGCCTTCTCAGACTTTCGCTTCCTTGGAGTCTGAACCTTTGATACTTAACCTCCTTTATCCCCCTCGAGTGATGATACTTCCTCAGTCTCAGGCACATAATTCTACCCCTGGAAAGATGAATTTTGGTTATGTTGAAAGGTCGAACCCTCCCCCTGAATATGAGAACTATCTGTTGGAGGTTCGCTTGTGTCTGGCTTTTCGGTTGTTACCGGTTCTTCTTCTGCCATTTTCTGCGCAGCATCATCGATTATCTTCTTCAAGTTATCTACCTTGTTGTCTGCAGCTTTAGATTTAGAGAGAATAGCCTTTTCTGGTTCATCAAATAGCAGCATGTATTGCTCAAAGAGGTTTGAAATTGATGTCGTAACTTGACCAGATTTTGGAAATATTTCCTCCACAAAGCCTTCGGTTGTCTTCAGTTTCTTGACGTAGTTATCATCGAAGGTAACATAATAGGACTCCTCTATTATCTTTGAACGCTTGTTGAGAATCCTATATGCTTTGGATGTTAAGGAATAACCCAGAAAGATTCCTTCGTCTGATTTGACATCAAACTTGTTTCGGTGCTCCTTTGAGTTAAAGATGAAGCATCTTGAACCGAACATGTGAAAAAACTTTACATTAGGCTTTCGGTTGTTCAATTTCTCATAGGGAGTGATGGAGACACATTTGTTGAGATAAGATCTATTCTGTGTAAAACAAGCAGCAGCAATGGCATCAGCCCCGAAATATACAGGTAGAGAAGCGAAGCTCAGCATGGTTCGGGCTGCTTCACATAAAGATCGGTTTCGCCTTTCGATAATTCCATTCTGTTGTGGAATATATGGAGCCGAGAAGTTGTGAGTTGTTCCTTTCTCTGCAAGAAAATCTTCGAAGTCTTTGTTCTTGAACTCCAACCCGTTGCCGCTCCTTATATTTCGAACTATCTTCTATAGTTCAACTTCTATCTGCTTGATAAAGAGTTTAAGCTTGGGAGTGGCCTCTGATTTCTGCTTCAAAAATAATACCCAAGTAAACCGAGAGAAGTCGTCCACAATGAGAAGTATATACTTGTTACCGCCAATACTTTCGATTGAAGATGGACCATATAAATCAATGTGAAGTAATTCAAGTGGTTCAATAATTTTCGTATTTACTCGAGAAGGATGACTCTGTCGACTTTGCTTTCCCATTTCACATGCAGCACACATGTGTTCTTTATCGAACTTTAGAACAGGAAGAGCTCGAACATGATCCCCAAGCACCAGTTTGTTGATGTCTTTAAAATTGAGATGGGAGAGTCTTCGGTGCCAAAGCCAGCTTTTGTTTGAATGAGCCTTCGTTAGTAAGCAGATTGCTAGTTTCCCTCATATGGGATTGAGATTCAGAGGGTACATCTCTCCTTTTCGCTTTGATTTCAGCAGAATATTGTTCGTCTTCTTTTCAACAATCTCTGAGCCATCGTCATCGAACGAAACTTTTAACCCGGTACCAACTACCAGTTGAGAAACACTGATAAGGTTGTGTTGTAAACCTTCAACATATGCCACTTTTCTTATCAAGAACTCTCTATTGGTGATCATACCATAACCTTTAATCGTGCCAAAAGAATTATTACCATACGTGACACTTCCACCATTTGTAAGGGACCGAAACTCCCTCAGCTCTTCCCTTCTTCCTTTCATGTGACGCGAGCAGCCACTGTCTATATACCATTCATCGTCAAACCGCTCGTCACGAATTACCTGCAAAAATTAAGCAGATTTAGGAACCCAATGTTTCTTGGGTCCTTGTGAGGCGTTTACATAACAGGGAATTTTAAGAGAAACATCAACTAAAAAGGTCCTTTTTATTAAGGTTGTTTCATCTTTTCTTTTTATGGTGAAAACTTTAATTTTATCTGATTTGAGTACTTTAGGTTTAGTTTTAGAATTTGAGAATTTGACGTTGGCAGACTTTCGGTTCTCGAAATCGGGTTTAAACGACGTCTTCTTTGCGTCTTCTAGAAAGAGCTTTCCTTTTACCTTTCTATCATTCTATGAGTAAGGAAGAGAATGAGAAAGATGAGAGTTGGGAGCAGAGTTAAGCATTCTGTCATTGCTCTTACTTGGTTGAGAGCCGAAACTACTTTCCCTTCGGTTCCTCTCATTTGTTGGTCTAGGACCGAAACCACCCTTTTGGTTTCTCTCATCTTGAGGACCGACACTTATTTTTCGGTTGTTGTCCGTCTGAGGACCGAAACTTCTCTTTTGGTTGTTGTGCCTTTGTGGACCGATACTCTGTTTTCGGTTGTTTTGAGTCTGGGGACCAAAACTCTGCTTTCGGCTGTTTTCATTATGTTGAGCGCTAGAAGCTGAGTTTGCTTTTGCTTCTTCCTTTGACTTAGAGTGTTTTTCATAGCAAACGTAATTAGGATTTTGAGAACACCAAAACTGTTTCCTTTCAGTGAGATTCTTCTTGTATCTCAAATTTCGTTGATGCTTTCGTTCTAACACCTGTTTTGGATTTTTGTGGATGTTGGCCTTTTTCTTTGGTCTTTGAGCATGCGTTTTACTCTTTAGCGAATAGATTTCGCTTGACATCATGACCGGTTCGCCTGAAGGAGTTTTGGTACCACTTGTGCTGGGCACATCAAAGCTTGTAGGGTTATTAAGTGGTTTTGCCACATACCTTCCTTTTACTCTCCATGATGTTTTCGTGGATAGACCTACTGTTTCATCAGCGTTATCAATCGGTGCTGACCAGAAAAACTCATCACAGCCATCAGCATTATCTTCTGCTACTAATGCTGTCATTTCGGCTGCCTGTTGCTGAGTAACTCCATGAACTGCATAAACTTGATTTTGAGTTGTTTGGACTTTTTGATATACAACAGCCTTTTCCTTAAGGACTTTGGTTTTGTCTTTGGATAAACGAGCGAACTCAACAGAATTTTCAGAAATAAGATTTTTGTTGGTTTCAGGTTCGCTCTTGACAAATTCAGAATAGTCCACCTCATCTTCTACAGATATTACACTCATATCATCATCCTCATTCAATTCAGAAGTGTTTTCAATATCAATTTTATTTTCTGAACTCAACTTGGCATTCAAAGTGTCAAATTTCTGTATAGTTTCGGTTTTGATTTTTAATATGTCATTTTCATATAGCAAATTTTTGAGCATGTCCTTATGGTCTTTTGACTTAATGAAGGACTCTATTTTGTCAAGACCAATTTTGTAAGCAGGAGAAATATCATCAGAAGAATTAACGTTTTCAAAGTTATATGCATCAACATCGATTTCGTCCTCCTTTAACTCAAGGAAGGGTAAAATCATACGATGTATCTTCTTCCCTATTTCACAATCAAGATGCAATTGAGTAATGTTGGTATATAATCGTTTAGCAATTAAACAAAAAACATTTTGTTGTTTCAAAAGATTTAAATTATCTCTTTGCAAATAAATTGTTTCATCCCTAGACCTAATCAACTCCTTCTCCTTCTGCTCAATCCACATACGCCTCTCCTCACTCTTCGATGATACCCTGCTGATTTGATCAGTTAGGTTAGAGTTTGTGACGCGAGTTTGAGTTAAACTACCACTTATACTAGAAAATTTAGATTTTAATCCATTTAGTTCATTTTCATAGTTTGAGATGGGAATTTGTAAGGAAACAAGAATAGATTGTACCTTCCTGATGAACTCATCACATTCGTTGATCTGCTCACTGACAGGTTTCGCTGCAAAACACCTGTCTTCCCACTCCTTTGCTTCATCTAGTACCCCATAAGTGGTATAGCCTCGCATTTGTCACACCCCAGAAGTCACCATTAGACACTTTCCTGCAACGTCCTTTTCTTTCACCAACAAATCCCTGCCATGAGTAGGCTTCCTCACTTCTTCATCTTCTGAATCAGTGGACCAAACTTCAATACCTCCGAACTCATCCTCAACAAGATTTCCCTGTACAGTAAGAGCACTCATAGTGTTATTAGATCCAGCTTCCTTCTTCTTGATTTCTTCCAATCGTCGTGTGAGGTTCGCTTCCTCGTCCTCATCTTTATTCTTTTTTGACATCTTTCTCAGCATACATTCTCTGGCGAACTGATTTTTGCCTCCGCAGTAGTGAAAATTAATCCCTAAGTCACCTCCAAGTTTTACTTCCTTCTTTGGTTCTTCGGTCTGAGAAACACTCTTCGGTTCCTCCTTTGCTTTCTTGGCACTGTAGCTACCTTGCCAGTTTCGGTTCTTATTTGTTGGGAACCTTCTTTTGATGCACTTCTTGGGATTTGACACCATCAAAGCATACTCTTCACTTGTTAGATCATATTCAGAGAGATCCAAATCCTCTTCTTCTTCAGCAGCACTCTTTCCTTTGGAGATTAGGGCCAAGGAACCCATGCTAGAAACCACATTCGTTTCTTTAGTCACGACACTCTCATGTGACTTTAATATTCCCACCAGTTTTGCTAGGGAATAATTCTTGAATTGTTCATGAGCCTTCACAGTAGACACCACAGCCATCCATTCAGGTCTAAGGCCATTCATGAATGTCACCTTCTGTTCAATGACTTTCCTTTCAATCCCATGCTTTATCATCTTACTAAGGAGATGATTGAAGCGATTGAAGGATTGAATAAGCTTCTCTTCTGGCTTCTGCTTGAAGTCACCAAATTCTGAGAGCAACAATGTTTGGATTGAATGCTCAAGATCTTCATCCGTAGAATACAATTCCTTCAATCTGTTCCATATTTCTTTTGCCGTTGTGCATGAGCTTACTAACCAAAATGTGTCCGATTGTAAAGAAAACCTAATCATTCTTAAAGCTTTGATGTTGCACTGAAACTTTTCCTTCTCATCTTGGGGAATGTCTTTCACATCACTGATGAGTTGATTGTACTCCTTTTGAGTTTTAACAATTCTTGAAGATTTTGAGTGAGCGAATGGACCTACAGTAATCGCTTCCCAGATCAAGTATCCATTGTCTTCTAAGCCAATCACGTAATCTTCAAAGTGATGAGTCCAGACCTCATAATCCTGAGTGTACAATATAGGAATCCTTGTCGTCGATCCTATGTTGTTGGAGATATTGATTGGGTTAGACTGAGAATCATCCATAGACATGACGATGTTTGTTAAAAAAAAACCTACTTAAGATCAGACTTGTAAATAACGTTAGGGTAAGATCGAATATTTAAAGACCTACGTCAATAGTAAATGATGGCTCTAACAATATCAATCAAAGCGGAAAAACCCTAAGATCTTCTTCAACAGAAGAGATGTGTATGAATTACACAGTCTCCTGCTCTGATACCAATTGATGAGTTGAAAAACTCTTAGATCGATTAGATCTTCAACAGGTTGAACAATAAAAGCAAACAAACACAATCAACACGATATAGAATCAAGAATGCTTAATCATTCAAATGTAGTCACGCCTCAGCAGAGCTCGATTAAGAACTTCCGCTGTAGAGGCGAGCTAGGGTTTTTAGTACAATTATAAAAATAATAATTAAAGCGCTACTAATAAAGGATGCATGCATGCACCTTAAATACTAAACCCTAATAAAACAAACACGGTTGGACAGGCCCAAACCGAGACCAAGGATGCAACACTATTAGGCCCAACAATAAGCATAAATAAATCTCAAAACAACAGGAATAAGGAAATACGTACCAGCCACGACATCAGGTGTTACACAGACCTCCTCTACTGTCAGCTGAAAAGCTCTTCCGCGAGCCTTCGGTGCCTCGACCTTCGCTAGTCGACTATCAGTAGCTCGCAAAACAGCAGCAGCGGAACCCTAGGTTGATCCCTAAATGAGCTGAGGCCACTCGGCCTTCCGATGGCCGTTCAGGTTGTAGTGAAAGAAAACTACAAACCCATTGGGGCAATCCTTCGCCAGGTGCATCTCTTTGCCACATTTGTAGCAAATCCATGTCCGACACGATCCCTCGTGACTCTTGTCGCACTTGCCACAAGTGCGGCCCTTCTTCCCCCAACCCTCGTATCAGTGGGCTTTGCCTGCTTCGTCGCCGACTGTGACTACACTGGCCTCCGGTCTCTCCCTCAGACTCTCCCTCCTCCCTAGCCTGTAACTCTAGCTCAATCTCCCTCCGGCTGGCATTGGTCTAAAGCTCAGCCAATGTCCGGTATGACGAGTTCGCCACGAACTCTCGTATATCCCTCCTCAGTATGCTCAGATATTAGCTCACACGTTCCTACTCCGTAGACACGTGCTCAAGGCAAAACAGCGCCCTCTCATGGAACATCCTCGTAATCTCGGTCACAGTTTCTGTCTTTTGCTTGAGAGACAGAAACTTTTGGGCTAACTGTTCCCTCTCCACCTGGGGAACATACTCATCACAGAACATATATGTAAACCTCTCCCATGTCACTGCAACATGATCTGCAGGAGTAAAGCTAGCTGTCACGAACTTCCACCAGTCCTTCGTTCCCAAGCGAAGCTGGTTCAGTGCAAACTGAACTCTCAAGTGCTCAGGGCATGAACATGTGTAAAAACATCCCTCAATGTCGTAGATCCATCTTATAGCAGCAATCGAATCCTGTGTCTCATCAAACTCTGGTGGCTTCATGTTGCTGAACTCCCGAAACAACAACGAGTCACCCCCATGTGGTCTCGAAACAGCTAGGGCTGCGGTGGCTGCGGCAGTAGCGGCCTCAATAACAGCAGCATATCGCTCATCGAAGGTCTCAATCAACGTGGTCTTAATAGACTCAAACATCTCTGGCATGGCCTCCCTGATAGCTGCGGCCACCTCAGCATGCATGATCCTGCGGATCTCCTTGTCACTTGTACCATTGGTGCCCTCAGGGTTGTGGCGTGTACCCATAATAATGTCTCTGAATCACAACAAGAAAATAATCAGAGACTCATTCGGGTATACTCACAATCATTTTCCCGCCCTACATGCTCCTTGGTATCCCAAAGATTCTTACTTGGGTTGCATACAGATTCTGTGCTTTCAGTAGTACGGGCCCAATACTACCTTCCACACCAACCGGTAGTCATCCCAAGTCCTCCTCCTAGGATCCTCATTCATATTACTCTATCCCTCACGGATATCAAACTACTCTCTCGGTTGATTCCACTATGCTCATCTAGGTATCTCTCCTAGATCATTCAAACTCTCTCCAAAGGATGCCTGCTATATTTCTCCTACTCAGTACACATAGAAAAAATAACAAATAAGATCAATCAATAGCATACCCTAGGCTAAGGCATCATGAATCAGGCAACTCTAGCTCTAAATTCTGAAGTACCTACCCTATCCTCTAGCATGCAACTGTAATATCACATAACTATATCATAATACAAAAAAGTAATGGTATTTTGGGAATCACCGTTTGGGCTCTAGTTGATTGTACACATTGCTCGTCCTCCTTTTCTCTTAAAAACTCTTTACTTGTTTTAGAAAAATCATTTCTCTTTGAAATTTTTTCACAAATCCTCAGTTTGAGTTCAGATATACCCAAAAGTACATCTGAATCCCTCAAACCAATGCTCTGATACCAACTTGTAACCACCATAAATATTTAGACAGATTTTTCATTTTTAAACCACATAATTCTCAATATCACATTCCAAAACCACAATTGTCAAATAGTCAAAAACACAAATTCATAAATTGTTTGATAAAATCCAGGATCCATTAAACATAAACTCCTTCTCGTGTGTGTACAATCAAGTCAGCGCCTTCCCGCGATCCTGAGAAGTACCGGAAACACATATCACATAACACGGTAAGCACAAAGGTTAGTGAATTCCCTAAAATTCCAAACACATCTCTTTAGCCTCTCATAGCTATATCTCAAATAAGAACCTACGATCAACGTGTCTCAGTGGAACCCTCAGGTCCCACAACTCGGGTGGACCCTCCGGTCATAACTCAGTAAAGCTCAGAATAATAAACAACATAAATCACAAAGACATAATGCAGGATATCACAATAGTCAATAATAGCATACAAGACCCTCCGGTCACACAAATTACCACTCAAGGTAAGTATAGTGAGAAGACTCACCTCGAAAGCAAAGAAATAAATCTCGTACACCAATCACCGGTCTAGCCTCCGCCTAACACATACGATAATTATCACTAGTTAACACTTAAATCACAACTCTAAGTAAACCAAGCTATTTTCTCTCTTTAATCTCTTTGAATGGGTAAAAGACCATTTTACCCCTCCATGGTCTCCATAACCTCTGACTTGACCAAACCCTAAAGTCAACAGAAGTCAACACTCTAGTCAACAGTCCATGTTGACCCGACTCGTCGAGTGCACCTATGTGACTCGACAAGTCCCCTTGTTTCCTCAGAAGTATTGTGAAAGTCCCCTTAGCTCGTCGAGTTGTCTCATCAGCTCACTAAGTCAAACGTATCCAGACTCGTCGGGGAAAACCCTAACCGACTCGTCGAGTCCTTTCAGACGCTATTCTCATTTAGTAGTTTTAAGGCAGATTTACAACCCCAAACACTAGATCTAGCCTCCCAAGGCTGAGATACCACGTAAAGCTACAATCGTTACGTCCATGCATGGCACTTAGGGCTTGAAATGCCAAAACAAGTTCCATTTAGGGTCTTAAGCATAAAAGATCCTCTATAGCTGGATAAAATGGGACCTTTGGACTCTATGGACCTCACAAGGTCCAGATCTGAAGTCTCAATCACTTGGTAAATTCAACACACTCAAAGTCTTAAGGAAGGATGGAAAAGGCCCTAAAACTCCTTGAAAACGAGATGTAATCACAATAATGATCAAGGTGAAGACTTTTTACCTTCAACAGAAGCTATTGATGAAATAACACCATATCCAACAGTCTCATCTCAATCCTTGCTTTGATACTCTTCTCTTCTCTTCAAAAAGTGCACTAAAATGCACAAAGATTATCTCTCTTTCTCTCTTAGCTCAATATAGACGATTAGGGGTTCACACAAGGGAGTAAGGTGGATGGTGAGGCGGAAATGAGGGCTTAAGGTCCTTTAAATAGGACCCAACCCTGGAGATTTAGGGTTTCCTCTCACAGCGCCAACTCGTTGCGTTGGCTCTCCGTCTCGTCGAGATGGTCATAAAACCCACGCGGTGAAATCTCTTCTCTACTCGACGAGTTGGGGCCTCCAACTCGTCGAGTTGCTCACTGAAAATCATAAAAATCATAAAAACTATTATACCTTGGAGTCGGGATGTTACATCATAGTCATGAGTCCAAAATCCACCATCTTGTAAAGTACATCAGTCCTCTATGATAACTGGCTATGTGGGGGTAACCTTGTCACCCTACAATCATTTAACGGTTCCATACTATTAAATTATCAATAATTCAATAATGAGTATACAATAAAGTTAATTACGAATGTAAGGGATTTAAATAAGAATGTACCTCCAACCCGTGTGAGGTACTCGATCGGTTTTACGCATAACAAAACAAACTTAAGACTCTTAAGTGGGCATGCAACCTAAAACAAGATCTATGTTTTCACTGTTGAACCTATAACTATGAACATCAAAACAAGAACCATAGGAACCCTAGGTAATTTTCGAAATTACTAAAGAGATGGATTAGGGTTACATAACTTTTAGTTGTTATAGCAAACAACTAGAAATCCTCTTCTTGATCTTTTAGAAGCAAGCACCACAAGCGTCGTACCTCAAATGGTTCACACCCAACCTAGCACGAACGATATTAAAGAGATAGGGGGGAGGAGAGCAAAATTCCGGCCAACCCCTGGGAAAGAAGTGATGGATGAAAATCAAAGCCTAAGGGTCTTTATATAGTGCAACAAGGAGACCCTAGATGAGTCCAAAACCAATATAATAATATTATCTTGAATTGATAATTACCTAGCTTCCAAATTATCCTCCAAGGATAATTCCAGAAACCCTAAAGTGCCTCTAGAAACCATCCACCCTATGTGTGGAAGGTTCTGGAGCCTTTTGCTCAACTATTGAACAATTTCACTTTAGTCCCTGCACTTTTAATTAATTTAATTAATCCCAAAAATAATTAATTAATTATTAATTAAATATTACTTATTCTAATTAATATATTAATAAATTATTTATTTCAATTTATTAAGCAAATAATAAATCAACCTCTCTCTTCAAAAATCATCATGTCTAGTTGCTATGTTTGAGGGCAACCCAAAAGGACTATGCTACTATCAATTCAAGTTTATACCAATCATAGTTATGAGCTTAGACACCTAATGCAACAGTCTCCCACTTGGATAAGTCTGTAACTATAATTGCCAGTATAACTTCCGAATCGGTCAGCAAATTGTAGCTAGCAAAAGTTGTTGTCGAACTCTGACCCAGTCAGTTACGTGTCCTAAGATAAGTGATCATATAATCCTTCTTTCTATAAGATATCATTCAGACATGAGACATGGAATAGAATAAATCTCATTGTCCAATACTTTGTTTCCATATTTCTGATTTGTAACGACATAGAATTTTTAATCGAACACATCAATTTAGTATTGGCCGGGCCTGACACTATAAGTAAACACAAAATCACAAAGAGGCCCACAAATATCGCTTTTGGGAACAAATAATCTTTGACGTATATGCTTGTACCATTTACTCATCAAATCATGCAAAACAACATGTTTTATAACATCAAGTTACTGATGCATTTACGCATCATCAATGCACAACTAACTTGTAAACTACAACTCATATATCTTTGTATTTAGATCATAAGATATTATCGTCTCAGAATTACTCGTGATAAATTCCATGACGTAATTCTCTGAGCGTGGTTAATCCAATACTTAAATCTCCTTTTCTAAGTATTCATGAACATTTCATCAATACCATTGCTATGTCTAAAACTCTTTAGACAATCTACAATTCAATTCATGACATTCTTAATTCTCTACATACTTCCAAAAGTATGAACGATTTTGGACTTTTGAATAATCAAATTATTCGGGAAGTAAAACATGCAAAAATGAAACGCAATAATAAACAATTGACAAAAGGTAGTAAACAAACTCATAAATAATTCCCTATTATTTAATCACCAAAAGTCAATTACATTTACTTTGTTACACATTTCAAACTAACATGCTGAATATGTTTAACCTACTCAGACCCTATGTGACTGGATCTGCAGGATTCTCTTCAGATGATACCCTCTTGACTACGAGGTGACCTTCATCTACTTTATGTCTGATGAAATGGTATTTTCTGTTGATATGTCTCGATCTGCCATGATCTCTAAGTTCCTTTGTCAAGGCAACCACTCCATCATTATCACATAAAATTTCCATTGGCACCTTAATGGTTGTCACAACTCCAAGATCTCCGATGAAGTTCTTCAACCAAATTTCCTCCTTTGATGCTTCGCTTGTCGTTATGTAGTCTGATTCACGCGTAGAATCAACCACTCTCTTTTTTAGAACTTTTCGAAGTAACTGCTCCTCCATTCAAGGTAAACACCCAGCCAGATTGAGAACGAAAGTTGTCTCTACCTATTTGAAAGTTGGCGTCACTATACCCATTTACTCTCAGTGTATCATTGCCACCAAGTACTAGGACCAAGTCCTTAGTCCTTCGCAGATACCTGAGAATATTCTTAACTGCTATCCAGTAAGCTTTACCTGGATTGACCTGATAACGAATGGCCATGCTCAAAGCAAAGGACACATCAAGGCGAGTACATGTCATAAAATACATGATAGATCCAACGGCGGAAGCGTATGTAACTCTACTCATTTCTGCTATCTCTGCATCGGTACTTGGACTCTGAGTCTTACTCGGTTTGGTATTACTCTGGATGGATTGTTCTCCTTTCTTGGAATTTTCCATACTAAAACATTTTAGCACCTTTTCCAAGTACGTACTTTGACTAAGTCCAATTAGTCTTTTACTCCTATCTCTCAGAATTCTTATCCCTAGAATATAAGCAGCCTCTCCTAGATCCATATAGCGAAACATTTTCCAAGCCAATACTTAAATTCTTGCAAAGTTGGAATGTCTTTTCCTATAAGAAGTATATCATCAACAAACAGTACTACGAAGGTTACTATACTTCCACTAGCTTTGAGATATACATAGGACTCATCTTCACTTCTACATAAGCCAAACTCCTTGACTTTCTCGTCAAAACAAAGATTCCATCTGCAAGATGCTTGTTCAATCCATAGATTGATTTATCAAGCTTACACACTCTATTTGGATACTTTGCATCAATAAAACCCTCTGGCTGACTCATGTATACATCCTCAGCCAACTTCCTATTAAGGAAAGCACCTTTGACATCCATCTTCCAAATTTCATAGTCACGAAACGTAGCTATGGTGAGCATTACCTGAATAGATTTTATTTTAGCCACTGGTGAAAAGGTCTCATCATAGTCAATCCATGGGAATTGAGTAAAGCCCTTCAGAACAAGTCAAGCCTTGAAAGTGTGTACATTTCCATCTATGTCGGTCTTCTTCTTCAATATCCATTTGCACCCAATTGTCTTACGACCTGGTACATTATCTACCAAATTCCAATTTGGTTGTCGTACATGGACTTGATATTGTTGTTCATTTCCTCTTTCCATTGGGCTGCCTTAGGGCCTTCCATTACTTCCTTGTAGTTAGTCGGTTCATCCAAATTTACCAGTGCATTGTCACTGATAAACATGTCACCATCTGTAGTAATATGGAAAGCATATAACTTAGTTGGCATCTACTAGAATGCCTAAGAGGTAATGAATCGTCAACTGGAACCTGTTCCACTTGTTGAACCCTAGCGTCTTCATAGGTTCCTTCATCGTTTTTTTCTAAAATCTCTTCAAGATCAAGAGTACTCCCATTGTCCTCTTTTCATATGAGCTCTCTCTCGCGAAATACTCATCTACGTGCTACAAAAACAACGTTCTCACTAGGTTTGTAGAACAAATATTCATAGGACTTATGTGGGTAGCAGATGAAAATACATCTTTCACTTCGAGGTTCAAGCTTGTCGTGAGTCTCTCGTCTAACGAAAGCTTCACAACCCCAAACCTTGATATGTGCTAACGAGGGAACCTTCCATGTCCACATCTCGTGATATGTTTTGGAAACCTTCTTAGTTGGGACAAGATTAAGAATGTGGGCGGCAGTCTCTAAGGCATACCCCGATAATGAAATTAGAAGAGAAGCTTGACTCATTATGGAACGAACCATGTCTAACAAGGTTTGATTGCACCTCTCAGCCACACCATTAAGTTTTGGTGTCCTAGGAGGTATCAATTGTGAAACTATTCCACATTCCTTGAGGTAGTCGTGGAACTCGATACGAAGATACTCTCCGCCTCTATTTCATCGGAGCATCTTTATCTTCCTGCCTAATTAATTCTCGACTTATTACTTAAAATCTTTGAACTTTTCAAAGGTTTCTGACTTATGCTTAATTAAGTAGACATAACCATAACTGTTATAATCATTAGTAAAAGTCACATAAAATCGATTAGCATCCCTTGTGGATGATCTGAAGGGCCCACACTCATTTGTGTGTATGAGATCCAGCAAACCTTCACCTCTTTCACAAGATCCAGTGAAAGGTGATTTTTTCATCTTACCCAAAAGACAAGATTCTCATGTATCATCTGACCTTAGGTTAAACGATTCCAACACCCCATCCTTTTGGAGTAGGGCAATGCGTTTCTTATTAACGTGTCCAGGACGACAATGCCACAAGAATTCTTTATATATACATTTAGACGAACCAATTTGAAATACACTATTGCCTAAATTGTCTACACACATCACAGTTTCATACACACCGTCACAAAGTAAAGCTTCAAATAGAAAAAGACAATTTTTATAAGCAAAAACAGAACCATTCTCATCATTAAAAGAATATATATAACCTTTTCTGAATAAAGCATGAAAAGAAATAATGTTTTGTGTCATTTCTAACGAGTAACAACAATTCACCAAATATAAACAAACATCATTGCTAAGCAGTAGACTATAAACTCCAATCTTGGTGACAGGTGAAGATCGCCTATTCCCCATAATCAAGTTCATTCTACCTTGCTCCACCTTCTCACTTGTTCTTAACCCCTACAAATCAAAAAAAATGTGAAATCCATATCATGTATCAAGGACCCAAGAACGAGAAGATGCTGAGTTATTATATGAGATAGTTTATATACCTGCAGATACACCTGCAGAAGTCAGTTTTGATGGGTTTTGAGCATTCTAACACTTCCTAAGTGTACATGCAACCCTAATAACCTTGAATCTATGTTTTCTCTATATACATGCAAATTTCTTTTTCAAGGTTATTTCCTAACTAGCATGGCATGGGGATTACATAAAACATATAAACTAGTAGAAATACATACCTTGTTGTTGCTTGGATTCCTTCAAGACTTTGTGAGCCTAGCACCCCAAATGTTGTGCCTCAAATGCTTCACACAACACCACAAGACTTGGAATAACTTGAGAGAATGCTTCTAGCACTCAAAATCGGTTATGCCCTCTCTAGTAACACTAGGTCACAATTTTGCTAGCCATAGGGTTCCTTTTATAGTGTTGTCACAATTAGGGTTTTCACATGAATACTCTTAATTGTCATGACTCTTGATTTCTCATGACCCATGGGTTTGTAACTCCCATGGACTATCCATGGAGCTCCATATGGTTACAACCAAACCCATAAACCATGGATCATTAATCCACCATAAAAGAATTGATGATTGTCATAATCAACCCTTTGTATTTAATTAGTCTTACTTTGATCACTAGATTAATACTAGATTAATACTTGATCAATACTAACTAAATAATACTATTATTAATATATTAGAACTTATAATATATTAATAATCATAAGTGCCTTATTCTCTCATCTAGTCTATCCAAGTATTGCAATGCCATGCAACCCAAATGGACCATGCCGGGTCGGGTCAAGTACATACCAAATAAAGTTATGGACTTAGACACTATATCCAACAGTCTCCCACTTGGATAAGTCTAATAACTATATTTGCAAATATGACTTCAAAATCCGACTAGCAATCGTAGCTCTTTCAAAGTCTCTCGGAACTGAGATGATGATGATACGCCATTTAAGATAAGTGATCATATAATCCTCTATTCTCATGATATCAGCCGGACAAACACATGGAACATGGTCTTACTTATTGTCCAGCATTTGTTTCTCGATCTCTGATTTGTTTCGACATAGAACTAAATTGAACACATCAATTAGGTTCTGACCGGGCCCGGTACATAAGTCAAAACCAAATCATCGAGGGGCCCAGATATCGCTTCTATTTCTAGAAGGAACAGATAAACTTCGACTGATATGCTTGTACTAACTACTTGTTGAAATACTCACAAAGGCACGTTTTATGACATCGAGTTACCAATGCGTTTTTGTGCAATCAATGAATAACCAACTCATAGTCAACAACTCATATCTCTAGGTTTGAAGATCTATATGATATTACCGTCTCACGATCACTCGAGATAAATTCCATGAAATGATGCAAGTGAGCGTGGGTTGGATCCAATACTCAGCCCTTATGAGTACTCATGAATGTTATAGAAACCATTGCATTGTCCAAAGCACTTTTAGACAAATCATACAAGCCAAATTCATGACAGTCTTAAATCAATACTTACTTCCAAAGTTTGACTGACTGTGGATGGTTTGAATAATAACATAATTATTCTGGAAGTAAAAACATGCAAAATTGAAACATAGTAAACAATCAACACAAGATAGTAACACCTTACTCATAAATAAATAACAACTTTTATTTATCATCAAATGTCAATTACATTTTACAAGTTTCAGGAATCTAATTATTGAAACTAATATCATCCTTCAGCCCAATGCGCCTCGCATGCTGTAAATGCTTAACCCTGCTCAGTCCCTTCGTGAGGGGATTTGCCGGGTTCTCATCTGATGATACCCTCTTAGCCACGAGGAGTCCTTCTTCTATTCAATGTCTGATGAAATGGTATTTTCTGTCAATGTACCTAGATCTCCCGTGATCTCTCGGTTCCTTAGCCAAAGCAACCGCACTTTCGCTGTCACAGAAAATTTCCATTGGCTCTTTTATAGCTGGTACAACTCCAAGGTCTCCGATGAAGTTCTTTAGCCATATCGCCTCCTTAGCTGCTTCACTCGCTGCTATGTACTCTGATTCACAAGTAGAATCAGCTACTGTCTCCTGCTTGGAACTTTTCCAAGTAATTGCCCCTCCATTTAGGATAAAGACCCAGCCTGACTGAGAGCGAAAATTATCCCTATCAGTCTGGAAGCTAGCATCGCTATATCCTTCCACTCTCAAGTCATCACTGCCTCCGAGGGTAAGGACCCAATCCTTAGTCCTACGCAGATACTTGAGAATGTTCTTTACCGCTGTCCAGTGTGCCTTGCCAGGGTTCCCTTGATATCTACTGACCATGCTCAAAGCAAAGGCCACATCAGGGCGAGTACAAGTCATAGCATACATGATCGATCCCACAGCGGAAGCATATGGTATATGACTCATTTCAGCTATCTCAGCTTCTGTACTCGGACTCTGAGTCTTACTCAGCCTGGCATTACTCTGGATTGGTAATTCTCCTTTCTTGGATTCTTGCATGCTGAACCTCTTCAGCACCTTATCCAAGTAAGTACTTTGACTAAGTCTAATTAGTCTCTTACTCCTATCTCTCAATATCCTTATCCCTAGGATATAGGCAGCTTCCCCAAGGTCCTTCATAGCGAAACACTTCCCAAGCCAGGACTTAACCTCCTGCAAGGTTGGGACGTCATTTCCTATGAGAAGTATGTCATCCACATACAACACCAAGAAGCTAACTATGCTCCCACTAGCCCTGACATACACACAAGACTCATCCTCACTCCTAGAAAAGCCAAACTCTTTGACTTTCTCATCAAAGCAAAGATTCCATCTGCGAGATGCTTGTTTCAATCCATAAATGGATTTATCAAGCTTACACACTCTATTAGGGTGTCTTGTATCGACAAAACCCTCTGGTTGAGCCATGTAAACATCCTCAGCCAACTTTCCATTAAGGAAAGCGGTTTTGACATCCATTTGCCATATTTCATAATCATGAAATGCAGCTATGGCTAATAATACTCTAATAGACTTAATCTTAGCTACTGGTGAGAAGGTCTCATCATAGTCAACTCCCAGAGTTTGAGTAAAGCCCTTCGCAACCAGTCGCGCTTTGTAAGTATGTGCCTTTCTATCCATGTCGGTCTTCTTCTTGAAGATCCATTTACACCCAACTGTCTTACGACCTGGTACATTGTCAACCAAGTTCCAAACTTGATTGTCATACATGGACTGAATCTCGCTGTCCATAGCCTCCTTCCATTTAGCAGACTCAGGGCCTGCCATGGCTTCCCTGTAATTATTAGGTTCATCCAAATCTATTAGTGTACTATCACTAATAAATGTATCACCTTCAGTGGTGATGTGATAACCATAATAAAAATCAGGTGTGTTCCTCACCCTAGTGGAACGTCTTGGAGGTACAGACTCATCTATCGGATCAACAGGAGTTTTCTCCTCAGGTTGGTCGATAGCATTTGAGGTTCCTTCACCACTTGACTCTTGAAGCTCTTCAAGGTCAATTTGCCTCCCACTGTCCCCTTGGCTTATGAATTCTCTCTCACGAAAGACTCCTCTTCTTGCCACAAAGACCACATAATCACTGGGTCTGTAGAAGAGGTAACCAAAGGATCTCTGTGGGTAGCCGATGAAAATACACCTCTCACTTCGAGGTTCAAGCTTATCATGAGTCTCACGCCTCACGAAAGCTTCACAACCCCAAATTTTGATGTGGTCCAAATTGGGAACTTTCCCAGTCCACATCTCGTGAGGTGTTTTGGCAACCTTTTTAGTAGGGACTAGATTAAGGATATGGGCGGCAGTCTCTAAGGCATACCCCCATAAAGAGATTGGTAACGAAGCTCGACTCATCATGGAACGAACCATATCCAGCAAGGTTCGATTGCGCCTCTCAGCTACACCATTCAACTGTGGTGTTCTGGGAGGTGTCAATTGTGAGACAATCCCACATTCCTTAAGATAGACAAGGAACTCAATGCTAAGATACTCTCATCCCCGATCGGATCGGAGCATCTTGATGTTCCTGCCCAATTGATTCTCCACTTCCTGCTTAAACTCTTTGAACTTTTCAAAGGTTTCTGACTTATGCTTGATTAAGTAAATATATCCATATCTAGTGTAATCATCAGTGAAAGTCACATAATAGCGATTAGCATCCTTTGTAGCAACTGTGAAGGGCCCACACACATCCGTGTGTACAAGGTCCAACAAACCTTCACCCCTATCACAAGTACCTATGAAGGGTGACTTTGTCATTTTTCCAAGTAAACAAGACCCGCAACTATCATCTGACTTGAGGTCAAATGATTCCAAGACTCCAGCCTTTTGGAGTTGGCCTATGCGCTTCTTGTTAACATGTCCAAGACGACAATGCCACAAGGATGCTTTATCCAAGCTATCTGAAGAATCAATATACAACACATTACTTCCTAGATTGTCTACAACATTCGTAGCTTCATATACACCATCACAAGGTAATGCTTTAAAGTAAAATACATCATTGTAATAAACATTAATAGCACCATTTTTATTATCAAATGAAAATGAAAAACCTTGTTTGTACAAGCCATGAAAAGAAATAATATTTCTCGCCATTTCAGGCGAGTAACAATACTTATTCAAATCTAACATTAACCCATTATTAAGCAATAAAGAATAAACTCCTATCTTGGTAACAGGTGATGCTTTCCTGTTGCCCATGACTAAGTTTATCTTCCCGTGCTCCACTTGCTCACTTCTTAGTGCCTGCAAATCAGTACAAATGTGAATACCACACCCTGTATCAAGCACCCAAGAATTAGCATTAGATGAGTTGTTAGACAATATTGTGTAAATACCTGCATGGGTGGGTTTAACCTTCCCATCCTTTAGATCTTGCAGATATTTGGGGCAGCTTCGCTTGAAGTGTCCCTTATCCTGGCAATAGAAGCATTGTGCTTCCTTTGGGTTTGACGAAGGAGTAATGGGACCTTTCTTTGTCCCACTTGAAGAGGAACCATCAAGAGTCTTACCCTTGGTACCCTTCGAAGGGCTTTTCCTCTTCTTACCCTTTCCCTGCCCAATAGCCAGAACAGGGGCTGTTGAAGGAGTAGAAGTAGCAACCGCTTTACCCTTAAGGCCATTTTCAGCTGTCCTTAAGAGTCCTTGAAGTTTGCTAAGTGTGACTTCCTCCTTGTTCATATGATAAGTCATACGAAACTGATCATAACTTGGAGGTAAGGAATGGAGAATGATGTCAATCGCCATTTCCTCAGGAAAGTCAACATTTAGCTTCAGCAACCGGTCAACGAACCTTTGCATCTTCTGCAAGTGACCGGTGATGGGTTCACCATCCTTCATCCTTGCGGTTATCATGGAGGAGTTGATTTCATACCTCTCCTAACGCGCGCTCTGATGGTACCTTTCCATCAGATCCATGTGCATCTCATAGGGGTAGAAATCTTCATAGGATTTTTGAAGTTCAGGAGTCATGGTGGCCATCATGATGCATGCTACTTTAGTAGCATCCTTTTCATGTGCAACAAACTCCGCAAACTCTTCAGGAGTAGCAGTGGCTTCATTCACAACCTTAAGCTCCCTATCGAAGACATATTCTTTGTCCTCATAGCGGGTAATCATTCTGATGTTTCTGATCCATTCATTGAAATTGGATCCATCAAAGATGACTTTACCACACAAGTTCATAAGGGAAAAGGAGCCTGTTGGGTTTGAGCCAGAAGCATTGTTGGAAGACATCTGAAAGGAAAGAAAGACAAGTTTCATTAGATTAGGAATCCTTAATAATTCACCCAAATGAAATATTAAGGCTAGGATCCAACAAACTATTTATAGTTGGAAGAGGGATGCCGTAATCCATACTATAAAATATTTGAAGGTAGGTAAATGACGATTTACCAATTTCCACCATAAGAACGAAATATTTTATTATTAGGTTTTATTGGTTTTGAAACTCCTAGATCTTTTGAGATACATTGAACTTTTCAATGGCATGTTTGAATCTCGATTGTGCCCTCTCAAGTTTGTGACTGGGATGCCGAGGATCACAAACAAGGTGTGAATAACCATACAAATTGACTTGGTACCCTCAACAATATTACCTAATCGATGTGTCGGTTAACCACACACGCTCCACCGATCTATAATAAAGTCAAGTTACCCTTTGCCACTCTTACTTGTCCATGTTAGTGTGCCGGTTAACCACACACGCTCCACTAACGACTTGGTAAGGTACAAAGTGTAATTTTATGGGCTAGCACCAATTTCACATTTTCCTAAAGTAACTAAGATTGGGAATTTATAATGTATAGTTACTTTATAATTCATTATACTTTTAACGAGTATTTAAAGTCGTATCCTACCCGATCGGCTAACGACCCTCCACCGATCAAGGAAGCGGTGGGTGAGAGTGGACACCCATTATACCCCCCTTATAGACCGGCTTCGTGAATGAGGCCTACTAACGGTAAGAATGACATATTCTTATACATATCTATATAATAAAATTATAATAATAGTATAAGTGTTGATTTTTAAACTTTTTAAAATCTAAGGTTTAATTTGGAATTAAATTATTACAGTGTAACACTTTTCAAATTCCAAAACTTGAGGGCAAGATTTGAAACTATTCCAAGTCTCTTCAATTTGTAACTTATGAGTTTTAATGGTTCATAAAATGAAGACTCTTCATTTTATCAAACCTCTTTAGTTCTTTAATCATAATTAAAAGAAGTGACTCTTGGTTATCCATAACTTGAGGACAAGTTATGGACACCATCATAGCCATTAAGATCATGAATTAAACATACATGGAGGTTACACATAATTCCTATGATCTTCTAAACTCATATGAACACAAATTCATGTCAAGCAATTTCAAGAAAATCATATAAACATATACAATACTTGAAAATTGATAAAAGTCATGTAAAATGGGTTAACATAATCATTATCATTTTGAAAAACAGATTTTACAAGTCCAAAACAGATTGGGATAATGATCTTAATCCATTTCCAGCAACAAAACTCGAAAAAACTGTCCAACACGCTCCTACTCGCCGAGTGCATTATTCTACTCGTCGAGTAGGATGAATTTGTTCATGGACTCGGCGAGTCCTCCCCATGGACTCGGCGAGTCCAGTCGTCAGAGTGCAGAATTTTCGATTTTTAAGCAGTTTTGCATCAAGTATACAGAAAACAATCCTAGGCTCTGATACCACTGATGAGTTTTGAGCATTCTAACACTTCCTAAGTGTACATGCAACCCTAATAACCTTGAATCTATGTTTTCTCTATATACATGCAAATTTCTTTTTCATGGTTATTTCCTAACTAGCATGGCATGGGGATTACATAAAACATATAAACTAGTAGAAATACATACCTTGTTGTTGCTTGGATTCCTTCAAGACTTTGTGAGCCTAGCACCCCAAATGTTGTGCCTCAAATGCTTCACACAACACCACAAGACTTGGAATAACTTGAGAGAATGCTTCTAGCACTCAAAATCGGTTATGCCCTCTCTAGTAACCCTAGGTCACGATTTTGCTAGCCGTAGGGTTTCTTTTATAGTGTTGTCACAATTAGGGTTTTCACATGAATACTCTTAATTGTCATGACTCTTGATTTCTCATGACCCATGGGTTTGTAACTCCCATGGACTATCCATGGAGCTCCATATGGTTACAACCAAACCCATAAACCATGGATCATTAATCCACCATAAAAGAATTGATGATTGTCATAATCAACCCTTTGTATTTAATTAGTCTTACTTTGATCACTAGATTAATACTTTATCAATACTAATTAAATAATACTATTATTAATATATTAGAACTTATAATATATTAATAATCATAAGTGCCTTATTCTCTCATCTAGTCTATCCAAGTATTGCAATGCCATGCAACCCAAATGGACCATGTCGGGTCGGGTCAAGTACATACCAAATAAAGTTATGGACTTAGACACTATATCCAACAAGTTTCACCTTGCCATCTTTAGTATCTTACAGACACTTTGGGCAGCTTCGTTTCCAATTCCTTCTGTCATTGTAGTAAAAGAAAGTGGCCTCTTTGGGATCAGAGACAGTGGGAGCATCAGAACTGGATTTACATTTGGGTCCATTGCTTGACAACTTGGCTTCAGACTTTCCCTTCCATTTTTTTTGGAGGACCTTTCCTCTTTTTTCCTTTCGCTTTACCAATGGCCATAACGGGAGAACTATGAGGAGTAAAGGCAATACTCTTTCCCTTCATCCCTACTTCAGTTGTTCACAAGAGGTTGTGCAATTGAGCCAGGGTGGTCTCTTTGTTGTTCAGATGATAGGTCAAGATGAACTGATCATAACAACTTGGTAAGGAGTTCAAGACTATGTACATAGCCAACTCCTCATCAAAAAGCACATTAAGCCTAATAATGCAATCCATGTATTATTGCATCCTTTGCATGTGGATGCTAGCAGACTCTCCCTCTTTCATTTTGCTTGTTATAAGGGACTTTACCACCTCGTACTTTTCTTGACGAGATCGCTTATGGTACTTTTGTTGGATTAATGTCTAAGTCCATAACTATATTTGGTATGTACTTGACCCGACTCGGCATGGTCCATTTGGGTTGCACTTCACCGGAACAATTTATATGGATAGTCTTTTGAGAATAGTATATTTATGATTTATATTAATATATTATAAGTTCTAATATATTAATATGGAATCATATTATTTAATTAGTATTGATCAAGAATTAATTTAGAATTAATTAAGTGATCAAAAAGAACTAATTAAATATGGACTCTTATATATATGGAATGGGCCAAGTTCATTTAGGTGGGCTAAGCTTTCATGGATTGTCCATGGAGCTTTTCACCCATGGATCCTATCTAAATGAAAGGTCATGGGTATTAGGGTTTACATAGATGTAACCCTAATCCTCCATAATATATAAAGGGGTCATTGGCTCACAAAATTGGAACAAGTGTGTGAAAATAAGAGTGGGCCGATTTTAGGGTGCGTACATATTCTCTCAAGTTCTTCCAAGGTGTTTTGGTGATTTGTGATTCCATTTGAGTCTTCCACACTATTGGGGCTAAGCTCTTAAAGCTTGAAGACATCAAGCTACATCAAAAGGTATGTCATCTAACTAGAACTTTGTAGTATAGGTGCTTCATAATATGCTAGTTAGGATGAAACCTTGGAATAGTTAATATTTGCATGTATAATAGAGAAATCATAGATCCAAGGTTTATAGGGTTGCATGTACACCATAGGAGTGTTAGAATGCTCATAACCCAACAGTGGTATCAGAGCCATGGGTTGTTTTTTGTTATATTGATGCAAATGTTTTATTTTCAAGTTGGAAAAAAAAGGAAAAAAAAAACATGACGTTTGTCAAATTTTAAGATAATAACTTGTTTTGTGAAAAACGAATTATTTGTAAAATTTGAATCATTTGTTATATGAGTTGAATTAGGTCAAATTTAGTAAAAGATAAAATGATATGATTATTTTATTAGTTTTAAAAGTTTGATCAAAATGTTTTAAGGAGTTACAAATTTTGGAGCTCAAAAGTTTTTTTTAAAGTTGTGATCTTAAGGGTTTTTAAAAAAAAAATTGATTCAAAGTTTTTATGGAGTTACAAAATTTGGTGTTAATGTTTTAAAGAATTTCATAACTTCTTCTTAAGTTATGGAACATGGAAAGTTTCACCATAAAACACCATTAATTCCATAAGTTATGGAATCCAAAGGTTTTCAAGAATTACAAAACTCTTGGGTTCATAACTTAAACAATTAATTAAATGGTTTTAATTTTGAGTTTAATAATTGGAATTATGATGTTTTGTTGAATAGTTCAAATTAACTCTTATGAACTTTATTAATAGTTAATTAAAGCGTTTAATTAAAAGAGTATTATTAAATCCATAAATATATGGTTTGAGTTTAATTAAATTAAAAGTCTAGTTTAATTAATAGATTAAACCATCAAGTATTTTAAATGTCTAAAATACACCCTTATACTATTATAATATTAAAAGTTTAATATATTATATGTACAAGAGCAAGTCGTCTTACCATTAGTAGGCCTCATTTACGAAGCCGGTCTATAAGGGGGGTATAAGGTTGTTGGCTATAAAATGGGAGCTTAATGGGTGTCCACTCTCACCCACCGCTTCCTTGACCGGTGGAGGGTCGTTAGCCGAACAGGTAGGACAAGGACTATAATTCTCCCTTCATTATAAGTATAATGATAAATACTAAGTAACTAAACACTTATAAATTCCAATCTTAGTTACTTAGGAAAATGTGAATAAGGTGCTAATCCATGAAATTACACTTTGCACTTTGTTTAAGCTGTTAGTGGAGCGTGTGTGGTTAACCGGCACACTAACCTGGACTTAACTAGGTAGGCAAAGGGTAACTTAATGTTTATCATAGTATCGTTGGAGCGTGTGTGGTTAACCGACACATCGATTGAGGAGTAAATATTAAGGGTACCAAGTATATTTACATGGTTACTTCACACCTTGTTTTGTGATCCTCGGCATCCCAGTCACAAAACCTGAAGGGCACACTCGAGATTGAAACATGTCATTGAAAAGTTCAATGAATCTCAAAAGAATCTAGGAGTTTCAAAACCAATTAAAACCTAATAATACATTTCGTTTATCTTGGTGGAAATTGGTGAATCGTCGTTCACCTACCTTCAAATATTTTATAGCTTGGATTACGGCATCCCTCTTCCAAGTTATAAAATAGTTTGTTGGGTCCTAGCCCTAATATATCATATTGGGTGTTATATTAAGGACTTAAATCAACTTTACGTGAATTTCTCCCATTGTTGATGTCTGGTTTAGACAACATTGATCTTCCCAAACCAAGCTTTCCTAATGAATATGACTTCCCGAGTTTGGCTCATGGAAGTCATACTTCTCTTCCTCCACCTCCTCCAATTATTCTCCCTAACCCACAAGTTCAAGGTCACTCAAGCCCTAATGGCAAGCAAGGTCTATGTGTGATCACATCTTAGAGATGAAGTCACATATTGACAAGCCGAGAGAGTTGGGTGTCAAAGTCTTGAGAAAGTTGGATGTTCAATCACTTTCTAAGTCACATAGCGAGTTCCTTTGGGACTACTATGAAACAGACTATGACATGAACCTTAATGATCATATCTATATGCTTGGTGCTGCTGAATCAGCAATAATTTGGAACGATAGTAAAGCAAATTTGATTAGAAGATCAACTTCCCAAAAACTTTAATGAGAGTGACAATGGTGACACTGGAAATCCAGATAAAGCATTCTCTTCCCAATGGAAAGGGATTGACCATAGTCAACCCGGTTGACCAAATGGTAAAGAGAAAGGCTAAGTCTGAGATAGTCCCATTACCAAAGGGTCCATATGTTTATTTTGCCAAAGGAAGGGGCGTTGATTGCAAAGCTGCCAAATTTACCTAAGGATTTTAAAGTCAATAAGTTTGACTCTACATCAGGTAGAGCCCATTATCTAACTCTGTTAAGTTCTATTCTGAGATCATCATTACATGATGTGACTGGGTCACATGTTGATGTTTTAAGAATCAAAGAATAGAGAGAAATCATAGAGTGCAAGTATATGCTGATTCTGATCGCGAAGGTGGATTTCGATCGCATCAGAATTTTGAGCAGTTGCTTAAGAAGTTATGATATATTGCTAAGGAATAGATAACAACAATTTTCCATGTGGATTGTAAGGATAAGTTTTTCCGCAAACTTTTAAAATAAAAGAAAATTGTTTAATTTTATTTATTTGAAGTATCCTTACAATGGCATTTGTGGAAAATTGTTGCTTATATGATTCCACTGACAACAATATTGGAAAAATGGATTTGATTCTTTCATTTATGGTAGTGTCTAAATTTACCAAATCAGGAAAGTTCCTCATCACCCAAGTTTCAATTGGACCAAAACTTGGAATCATGCAAGTTGAATAGTATGATGAATGAGAACTTTCAAGCATTGGAAAATCAAGACTAATTACTTGTTCACATGGATGTGTGAGTCAAGTGAAGGACTAAAGGGATCGAGTACACATTCTTGTGCACTGGTCATGTCCACCACAAAGCTCGTTAAGACTATTTGATTTACTAAAGTTTAGTAAATATGGTTATACTTACAAGTTTAAGTATAATTCTGAAACATTGGAAAAGTCTCAATGTATGGCAGAACGAATGGGAAGAATCAAATTAGGCAGAAAGATAAAAGTTTCTCAAATCTGAAAAGATGGGAGAGTACTTTAGTATCATGTTTGTAATCATCTTAATGATTTAGAAATCATATCACAATTAGTCCTCTAAAGGTCATCTTAGTGCATTCTTATGACTAAGAAGAGGAGTCATGAATTGTTGAAATGGTTAGATCAGGAAGATGAGTCATACTTTGTTCCAAAACAATTCTTAGAGTCATACTCCAAGATTGTAACTTGAGTGACATATCTTAAAGAAAGGTTTAAAACACTTGTCAAATGTAAGAGTAAAAGTGTCATACTCTTGTACATTTGAAATTAGTAAGTTGTGATGTTTTGGATAAAGCAAAGACCAACTAAGGCCAATTGTGTGAAGTGTTTGTCTTGATAAAGAATCCGCACTATCTCTTGAATATTTGGCAAGATAGTCTTATATGTCAAGAGGATAGTGGGAGTCTTAAAGATCCTAAAAATAATTTCAAGAACTAATCAAGAATAAAACCTGAGGTTCTTCACTAGCACATGACTTGAGGTTTATAACCTATCGTGTTGACATATTCTGTGCCCATTCCAGTTAAAGTTGGCTTTGCATAGGAGTTCTGAAAGTTCTCAATTGGTTGCATAATAACTTGGAAGAAATGGCAGGCCCTATACTGCCAGGTGGCAAGAAGTTAAGATTGCATAAGTTCAGTCCATATGAGTTTGGATTTGTCATTATCCTTGTCTTATGACTATGGTTTTGACGATTCACATGGATAAGAACACATACACCATAAAATCTAAGGGTCATAAGGTTTCTCTCCGATTCATGAAAATGATGGTGAGGAAACACTTCCACCAAGTAGATTTGAAGCAGATGGCAAAAGGTCTAAACAATTGAGACGATGATTACGGCATCCCTTTTCATAGTTCTAAAATTGTTTAGACACACATGCATGCTATCTAAGACAAGGTGTATGATTTTGATAAAGTCTTATCAAAGCAATCTAGTATCAGAAATCTGAACTTTGGTAAGAATGTCAATAAAGTATTGACTTCTAGAGGTCCAGCTGTTTTCTGGATACATGTCAAAGCTAGTGGGAGCATAAGTGTTATGCTAATAATCATCATGTTAGTGGGAGCATGATAATTATGATAAGTATTGCAAGTTAGCAATGTTAATTATAGAAAAAAAAAGTTTCAATTCGTGAGGTTGCAGGGGTTGAAAAAGTTGTTTTGCTATAATTAAGGGAGAGGAAATTATACTTCATTTCAATTCTAAAAAGCTTAGATTGAGTTTATAATCATTCTAAAGAGCTTATATTGAGATTTTAATCACCTTTAGTCAAGAATATATATATTAATTTCATGTTGGATTGGTTCAACAAAAGAAAATTCTATATATTGCATTCTCAAAATTTGATTATGATTACGGCATCCCTTTTCATAGTCAAATTTGAGAAAATGGAAAATAAAAATATTGTAGCAAAAGACTGGTCTAGAATCATGTCTTTATGTGAGACATCATGAATCGTGTACCATTTGCTTTGGGTACAGGATCGATTGCATGTGCTATAATATTTGTCATTTCTAAATTTTTCCAAATGCCCAGAGGCATTAAGAAGGGAAAAGGTCTAGAATTGGATATGACTAAAATGATTAAGCAATTGTCGAGGACAATCTGAGGTTTACCAAAGATTGGTTGCTCAGGGACAGTTGGAAGTATAGTGCTAATTTTGGAAGGACCATATTGACATATTCTGAAAAGAGGCATCTCTTATTCAGAAGTGATAGTCAAAATGAGAATATGGAGTTGTCTCCATAGGTGGAAGTTATCTGTGTAAGATTAGAAAACTTAATGCAAGAAGCATGTCCAAAGCAATGTACTTTGAATATGAGACTTAGTTTCCATGGAGTTGATCTCCATTGGAATACCTTATAATGACTGTTGACAAGTCTTTGTGACTTTGTACATATTCATTACAGGAGGGTCAGTGCATATAAGTTTAAAATCTAAACAGATTTCGATAAATGATAGAAATTTGAAATTCTCACATTTTTCGATAAGGATTTGGGAGTGTGAAATTAGAATCATTGAAATTATGTTCAATTGGTTTATTTCACAAAGTAGGGATCATAGACAAACATAGAGTGCATACTTGGTGTATGGCAAAGCTATTGTTTAAGAAGAACATAGTGTGCATGCTTGGAGCATGGGACAACTAGTGTTTTTAATTCAAGTATAAAGTTGATAAAACCGAAACAATGAATAATGAGTAATCAGTATGGTGATAAATAAAAGTGTTTATTTATATTCATAGGGTTTGATACCATATTTGATTCATTTATTCTTGTGTTTCACTTTGCATGTTTTGACTTCCAGAATAATTAAGTCGCTCTTCCTGAATGATTAAGTTATTCAAACCATCCACAGTCGGTCATATGTTGGAAGTAGATATGAATCAAGACTGTCATGGGTTGGTTTGTAGAGGTCCAAGTTGGTGGACAAAGTGGTGCTACAACACTCATGAGTGCTCATAAGTTCTGAGTATTGGATTCAACCCGCGCTCATTTGAATCACTTCATGGATTTTATGACGAGTGATCATGAGACGATAATATCTTATATTCTTCAAACCTAGAGATATGAGTTGTTACTATGAGTTGGTTATACATTGATTGCACGAAAACGCATTGGTAACTCGATGTTATAAAACTTGCCTTTGTGTATGATTCAACAAGTAGTAGAACAAGCCATATGAGTCGAAGTTTATCCATTCCTTTTACCTTCGGGATAAAAGCGATATATGTGGGCCCCTCGATGATTTAGCGATGACACATGTGAGTGCTTGGCCAAGCCATGACTGATTTGATTTGTTCAATCAGCCAGTCATCATAAATCGAAAATCGGGAAACAACAAATGGACAGAGAGAATGATTATAATCCATGTCTCAGTCCATACGATATCTAGAATGGAGGAATATGTGATCCCTTATCTAATGGACAAGTCATTGACAAGGTCAGAGTTCGACAGCGGCTTTAAGAGCTACGATTGCCAGTTAGGTTTTGAAGTCATACTCAATAATAGTTTTAGACTTATCCAAGAGGGAGACTGTTGGATTAATGTTTAAGTCCATAACTATATTTGGTATGTACTTGACCCGACCCGGCATGGTCCATTTGGGTTGCACTTCACCGGCACAATTTATATGGATAGTCTTTTGAGAATAGTATATTTATGATTTATATTAATATATTATAAGTTCTAATATATTAATATGGAATCATATTATTTAATTAGTATTGATCAAGAATTAATTTAGAATTAATTAAGTGATCAAAAAGAACTAATTAAATATGGACTCTTATATATATGGAATGGGCCAAGTTCATTTAGGTTGGGCTAAGCTTTCATGGATGGTCCATGGAGCTTTTAACCCATGGATCCTATGTAAATGAAAGGTCATGTGTATTAGGGTTTACATGGATGTAACCCTAATCCTCCATAATATATAAAGGGGTCCTTGGCTCACAAAATTGGAACACCATGTGTGAAAATAAGAGTGGGCCGATTTTAGGGTGCATACATATTCTCTCAAGTTCTTCCAAGGTGTTTTGGTGATTTGTGATTCCATTTGAGGCTTCCACACTATTGGGGCTAAGCTATTAAAGCTTTAAGACATCAAGCTACATCAAAAGGTATGTCATCTAACTAGAACTTTGTAGTATAGGTGCTTCATAATATGCTAGTTAGGATGAAACCTTGGAATAGTTAATATTTGCATGTATAATAGAGAAAACATAGATCCAAGGTTTATAGGGTTGCATGTACACCATAGGAGTGTTAGAATGCTCATAACCCAACAACTGTTCCATAAGGTCCTTGTTCATCTCGTACGGCCAGTAATCCTCATAGAATCTTTGTAACTCAAGAGTAATGGTGGCTACCATGATGCAAGCAACTTTTGTCACATCATTGTAGTGCTTCCTATAGGCAGCTAGTTCTTCAGGAGTGGCCTTCTCTTCGTCAATCTCATTTAATTCTCTCTCAAGGACATACTTCATGTCCTCGAAATGAAGGGCCATCTTAATGTTGCACATCTAGTCATTGTAGTTGCTGCCATCCAATGTCACCTTCGAGCATATGTTCAACAACAAAAAGTGATGGGAGGAGGAGGAGGAGGAACCAGAAGCATCATTGGAAGTAAACATCTTTAAAAAAAAGGTAGTTTTAGTGAGATAAGAATAATCCTTAATAGAACAACCCAAAAATGAAATATTAGGGCTAGGATCCAACTAAAAAAACCCACAACTCAGAAAAGGGATGTCGTAATCTAATTGTAAATTTTATAAAGGTAGGTAAATGACAATTTACCAATTCCACCAATAGAAAACAAAATTTGAAAGAATGTAAGTTAAGTGAAATTCCTAGATCTTTTGAGATTCATTGAAACTATTTAATGGCATGTTTAATCTCAGATTATGCTCTTCTATTTGTGACTGGGATACCGAGGATCACAAACAAGATGTGAATAACCATGCAAATTAGTTTAGCACTCTCGATGTCTTTATCATCTCATTTTAATGTGTCAGTTAACCACATGCGCTCTATTAATCAATGATAATTTTCGAGATGCCCATTATTACTCTTTATAGTCACTATTAGTGTCCTGGTTAACCACAAGTTCTCCACTAACAAATATGAAGTATAATGTGTAATCTCATGGGTTAGCATACAAATTCACATTTTTCCTAAAGTAACTAAGATTGGGTTTTTTCAAAGAGTTTAGTTACTTTCAATAGCATTATACTTTAAATTATAATTAATTATCCTATCAAACTCGTTCGGCTAACGACCCTGCACTGGTGAAGGAAGTGGTGGGTGAGAGCAGACACCCATTCAACTACCATTATATAGGTAGTTTCCTTATCCCCCCCCCCCTTATAGACTAGCTTCGTGAATGAGATGTACAAGTGGTTCGACCGACTTAGTCTTATACATATAGTAATTATTAAACTTTTAATTTTACATATAATATAAGGTGTATTTTAAATTTTTTTCAAAATACTAGGTTTATAATTAAATTTTTCGAAAATTAAATAATTAATTTAAATTTAAAAACAAACCAAACGATTTAATATTTATCTATTAATTAACATTTAATTAAATATATTAAATCATAAAAGGATTATCTAATTAAATTAATCAAATAATTTAATCCTAATCCTTAACCTCTAATTTTCGAAAAAATGGGTATAAGATTTATCGAATTTTGATAATTATCTGTTTTAATCAGACAAACTAATAATTATCTAAAATTAGGAAACCTTAAGCACATTAATACAATTTTCGAAATTTCCTTGAAGAGGAAGACTCGGGTTTCAAAACCCTAACTCAAATTTCGAATCTTAGGGGGCAATGTTAGGGATTTAAAACCCTTACCCTAATTTCGAATTTTAAGCCTTTTAGAGTTTAATTACCATAAACCCTAATTTGATCAAATTCAACAATTATAGCTAGGTCAATTGAAAAGAAACCAAACGCTCTGATACCACTGATGGGTTTTAGGCATAACAAAACAAACTTAAAACTATGAATATCAAAACAAGAACCCTAGGAACCCTAGGTAATTTTCGAAATTACTAAATAGAGGGATTATGTTTACATCCCTTTTAGTTGTTATAGAAAACAAGTAGAAATCCTTTTGTTGATCTTTTGGAAGCAAGCACCACAAGCGTCGTTCCTCTAATGGTTCACTTCCAAGCTAGAAAGAAGGATATTAAGGAGAGAGGGGGAGGAGAGCAAAATTTCGGCCAACCTTTGGGAACGAAGTGATGGCCAAAAATTAAAGTCTAAGGGTCTTTACATATTTCAACAAAGAAAGCCTAATAAGCCTAAAACCAATATTATAATATTATCTTGAATTGATAAATATCTAGCTTCCTAATTATCCTCCAAGGATAATTCTAGAAACCCTAAAGTGCCTCTAGAAATCATCCACCCTATGTGTGGAAGGTTTTGGAGCCTTTTGCTCAACTATTGAACAATTCCACTTTAGTCTCTGCACTTTTAATTAATTCCATTAATCCCAAAATTAATTCCGATTAATTTCTGATTAATTATTAATTAAATATTACTATTTTTAATTAATATATTATTCTCATAATATATTAATAAATTATTTATTTCAATTTATTAATCAAATAGTAAATCAACCTCTATCTCTAAAAATCATCTTGTCCAGTTGCTAGGCTTCAGGGCAACCCAAAAGGACTGTGCTACTATCAATTCAGGTTTATACCAATTATCGTTATGGGCTTAGACACCTAATCCAACGGTATCATCATCCTTTGTGGCAACCTTATTTTTAGGATGTATGACAACTTTGAGTTGTAAAATACGGATCCCATGTGCTACCAACTGCCTCCGACATTCTTGAAACTCCTTGTGCAAGACCATTACCATTTGGTCATTATCTATGGTTGGTTTAGTTTGTAGTGGTAGTGAGTCGGATGCATATGAACATTTGTCGGATCTTGCCCTGCTTGCTTTTGTGGAGGGTAGTAAATAGGTGACTAGTGAGGTATGGTTTGAGAGACAGTGCCATGTGAACGTCTAAAGAAAAAAAGCCATCATATTTAATTCATACTGAGCTAAAAGACCACCAAGTTGTATGGCTCTCATTAGCTTTTGCCTGCAACTTCCCTATAAGATTATTTTCTTCTTAACATAATTATAGATCAATTTTAACATCATTATACATAGGGGTGAAAATGAAAATTTTATAAAAATAATCATATTTGTTGAATATTAAGAAACTTATCTCATTGTTGCTTCTTTAAAATCCTAAGTTTGGACCATCCAACAACCCGATGGATCACATTCAATTGTTGGGTAGCAAACAAGCACTTGATTGGAAAACTCTCCAAAATTCATATATGAAAGAGTCATGTATCAAAATATTTGTAAACATAAAATGTTAAATTGATAATCATGTATTTTACCTTAAAAGTGTATAAAAATCCGCCTAAATTGCACATTAATTTTTGAGATTGTGTTTCTTTTTCTTTGACAAGAAGAATAAGTTTATAACGCTAATTGAATACAGTCTCTGGCTGAGAATATAATTGATCCCAAATTATCCTCCCCCACGGATATCTGCGACACCAAAAGAGTACATAATTAATTTTGTAAATAACATTGGAAATAAAATTTATAATTTAACGAAATGATACATGTTGAAATCATGCAAGTTAGATACCAAATCGAAATACACATCCTTCACCTCCTTATGAGGTAACAGGTCATTGAACCCCTTCTCCAATAGATATAATAGATAGATTCGGACTGCATCTTCCTTCGATAACTCATTAAAAGATGCTTATAAGGCATGAATAACATATTTCAGTTTTATCAAATTAGACGCCTTGACCATAGGAAAGACAGGTAATCAGAAGGCATAACCGAAATCTGAGGCTGTAAAATATTCACCAGAATAGAATTCGGTGATAAGGCAGACTTCCCTCTTCCCAAACGTCAACTCATACTCATTAATGTCAAAAGCATTTGTATTGTGCTTCGAGGGAACGTCACAAATTCTTTGCAAAATACGTAATGTAAAAGCAGAGGATCCCCTTCTACCCTGAAAGGAATATCTAATCAACTACCAAAACATGTATTTCAAAACATACTCTTGCATGGCGGTCGAGCCCTTAGATTCTCATCATGCACCAAAAAAAAAGAATTTTAATTCCAAAATAATTCTGGAATGTAACTAGTCCTTTGGAACACACTGTATTGAACATTCTAGACTTGTTCTCTATATTCCAAACTAGTTTGTCACATTTCAGACATGCTGCATGTTCCGGAAAGCGTTTTGTGTTTTCCAAAGTGCAAATTTTCAATGTGGAATATCGTAATCCACTAAAAAAATAATCATATAATACTTCATACCTTACAAACAGTAAAAAAACTACCTAATTTGGACACATTTAAAGTTTAAAGTTAAATTTTTGGACCTGTTCTTCATGTTTCAAACTCACTTTTATACATATATAATCAAAGTTTTAAACAATTAGATGCAAAGGAGTCAAAGACTCACCGTAAAACCTCCAACTCATCGGGAATCAGATGAAATCATTGTCACTTGGTTTGAAATATGATGATATTTTGGTATGTATTCCAGCATAGCTTTTTTAATGGTATATATTTGGAACCCAATTGGAATGCCCCATACTAGATAACATCAGTCTTGAATAGGCTCCGGAATGGTCAATTCCGAAGAAGATGGTTATTTTTTTTTAAAAAATCAACTGGTTACTAAAAAACCAATAAAAAAATGGTTAGATTACTCAATTTCCCAATTTTATATCCCTGGAAAGCTAATAAATAGCTCTACAACTTGTCTTTACTCGTCTTTAAATATTTTTCAGTTTTTAGTCATTAAGTCTTGAAGATAGATCTATACCCATTTTTATCATTTTTAAGCCTTAAGCCATTTTCATACAACCATCACTACATTTTAATCACAATTAATCCAAAAAAATCATGTATTTTCTTTTTCATGTTCATTCCAATTTTCATTTATAGTCTCTTCTTATTGGCGCTTTTTAGGGATATATCTATTTTATTATCTTTTTATTTTTCCAAGGTATTTCTATGTTTATCCCTTATTTTTCTTATTTAAAGAACCTTTGTATCCCGTTTCTTGATTAATTTTTTTGATCGAAAAGATCCTCTCCTGTGATTCAATAAAATTATTATGGTATCAAACAAAATTTTACCCTAATTCCTAATTCCTAAATAACCATTGTAGTCATGACCGAGGAGATGCAGGTGGCGGGTAGAAGAACTCAGGGGTCAAATCAACTACGACTCTCCATACTATCTACTGTTGGATTAGTGTCTAAGTCCATAACTATAATTGGTATGTACTTGACCCGACTCGGCATGGTCCATTTGGGTTGCATGGCATCGGAACATTTGGATAGACCGCTTATGAGGAAAAGACATTTTGTGACATATTAATATATTATAAGTTCTAATATATTAATATGAAATCATGTTATTTAATTAGTATTGATCAAGAATTAATTTGGACTTATTTTACTGATCAAAAAGAGACTAATTAAATATATGGGGATTGATTGTGTAAATCATTCGTTCTTATATATGCGGGCTTATGATCCAAGATTCCTTTATGTTGGGTTTAACCCATGTGGTGATCCATGGATAATCCATGGAGGTTAAAACCCATGGAACATAAGGAATGGGTAAAGTCATGAGTTACATGGTGTAACCCTAATAGCCACACTATATAAGAACCCCTTTAGTTCAAGAAATTGGCACTGGTGATACATATTTTGAGGGCTAGCCGATTTGAACATGTATGTCTTCTTCTCATGGTTATTCCAAGAGTTCATGATGTTGTGTGAACCATTTGAGGTGTCACACTTGGGGCACTATGCTCTCAAGCTTCATGGAGTCAAGCAACAACAACAAGGTATGTATTCTATCTATTTTAGTATCCTAGTATCAATGTTTTGGTATGCTAGTTAGGATAATACCTTGGATAATCCTATTTGCATGTATAATAGAGAAAACATAGATCCAAGGTATTTAGGGTTGCATGTACACTTAGGAGTGTTAGAATGCTCAAAACCCATCAGTGGTATCAGAGCCAAGGCTTGTTTTCAATTATACTTGATGCAAATTGCTGAAAAATGCTGAAAAAGTGGAATTTCGGGCATTCTGGGCACTGGACTCGCCGAGTCCACTGATGAACTCGCCGAGTCCATGAAGAAAATCATCCTACTCGGCGAGTAGGTTGATACACTCGACGAGTAGGAGCCCCTGACAGCATATCTTCGAGTTTTTTGGCTAGAAATGGACTAGGAACATTGCCATAAGCTGTTTTTGAACCTATAATCCTGTTTTTGATGTGGTAATGTTCATACTAATCCAATTTCAAAGATAATTGTCAATAGATTCATGTTTTGTATTACTTTAGTGATTAGGCTAATTACATGAAAACGTTTGATTAAATTATCTTGTTCTTATGAGTTGCTTAGATTAATAGAAAAGTTAATTGATTATGTGTTTTCAATCCATTTTAATCTAAGAGTTGATTCTAAAATGTGTTTTTGTAACTTGTCCTCAAGTTATATGAAAAGTCACATTTAAGTTTCATAAAACTCATAAAAGTTGGTAATGGTTACAAAAATGAAGAGTCTTGTCCTCAAGTTATGGAGGTTCAAGAGTCACTTCATTAAGTAATAAAATGTGTAACCTTAATTAATTTCATAAATTACAAAATAAAGAAAAGTTACATTCTTTTATTAGTTTAAAGTCTTCCATAACTTGTCCTCAAGTTATGGAACTTGAAGAGTTTTTTTTAATTAAAACTACTTTAAACACATAAGTTATGGAATTAATTAGTTTTGAATAGTTTCAAAACTTGCCCTCAAGTTTTGGAATTTGAAAAGTGTTCTCTTATGAATACTTTAATTCCAAGTTAGCCCTTAGAATTTTAAAAGTTAAAATTCAAACCCTTATACTATTATTATAATTTTAATTATATAGATATGTATAAGATAAAGTCAATCTTACCGTTAGTAGGCCTCATTCACAAAGCCGGTCTATAAGGGGGGTATAAGGTTACTGCCTATAAAATGGCAGTTTAATGGGTGTCCACTCTCACCCACCGCTTCCTTGACTGGTGGAGGGTCGTTAGCCGAACGGGTAGGAAAGGACTATAATTCTCCCTTCATTAAAAGTATTAATGATAAATACTAAGTAACTAAACACTTGTACATTCCCAATCTTAGTTACTTAGGAAAATGTGAAAAGGTGCTAACCCATGAAATTACACTTTGTACCTTACCAAGTCATTAGTGGAGCGTGTGTTGTTAACCGGCACACTAATAAGGACTAGTAAGAGTGGCAAAGGGTAACTTGACTCTATTATAGATCGGTGGAGCGTGTGTGGTTAACCGGCACATCGATTAGGTGATAAAGTTAAGGGTACCAAGTCAATTTGCATGGTTATTCACACCTTGTTTGTGATCCTCGGCATCCCAGTCACAAACTTGAGAGGGCACAATCGAGATTCAAACATGCCATTGAAAGTTCAATGTATCTCAAAAGATCTAGGAGTTTCAAATCCAATTAAAACTTAATTATATTTCGTTTTTCATGGTGGAAATTGGTAAATCGTCATTTACCTACCTTCAACTATTTTATAACTTGGATTACGGCATCCCTCTTCCAGTTATAAATAGGTTGTTGGGTCCTAGCCTTAATATTTCATATTGGGTGTTATATTAAGGACTTTAAATCAACTCTCTTGAATATCTCCCAAAAGATGATCTTCCCAAATCTCTTGAAACAAGCTTTCCTAAATGAAGATGATGTCCCATGGAAATCATACTTCTTTTACCTCCTCCAATTATTCTCCGTAACCCACAAGTTCCTGAAAAGTTTAAGGTCACTCAAGCAAAGGTCTATATGTGATCACATCTTGGAGATGTAGTCAGATATTGACAAGCCGGGAGAGTTGGGTCTCAAAGTCTTGAGAAAGTTGGTGACTCGACTATTTTCTAAGTCACATAGTGAGTTCCTTTGGGACTCCTATGAAACAGACTATGACAAGACCCTTAATGATCTTATCTATTTGCTAAGATCAACTTCCTAAAACTTTATGGACATTGACAATGATGACATTGGATATCCCGTAAAGCGCTCTCTTCCCAATGGAAAGGGATCGGCCATAGTCAACTCGGTTGACCAAATGGTAAAGAGAACGGCTAAGTCTGAGATAGTCCCATTATCAAGGGTCTATTGCCAAAGAAAGGGGCATTGGTTGCGAAGCTGCCAAATTTACCTAAGGATATTAAAGTCAATAAGTTTGACTCTACTTCGGGTAAAATCCACTATCTAATTCTGCTAAGTTTCTATTCTGAGATTCTTGATACATGATGTGACTGGGTCACATGTTGATGTTTTAAGAATCAAAGAAAAAGTGAAGAAACTTAAAGAAAGAATATGTTGAATCTGATGGCATAGATGGATTTCTATCGCATAGTTTGAAGATCGGATTCTTGAGCTACTTCTTAAGAGTTATGATATATTGCTTAGGAATAAATAACAACAAAGTTTTCATGTGCTTTTGCATTGTAAGGATAGTTTTTCCGCAAAGTTTTAAAATAAAAGAATTTTTTTTTATTCTATTTATTTTACAATATCCTTACAATGGCATTTGTGAAAACTTTTGTTGCTTATAAGATTCCATTAAGAGCAAGAGTGGAAATATGAATTTGATTCTTTCATTTGTGGTAGTGTCTAAATTTACCAAATAAGGAAAGATTCTCATCACCTAAGTTTCAGTTGGATAGAAACTTGGAATCATGCAAGTTGTATAGCATGATGAATAAGAACTTTCAAGCATTGGAAAAATTAAGACTAACTACTTGTTCACATGGATGTGTAAGTCAAGTAAAGGATCGAGTACACATTCTTGTGCACTGATCAAGCCCACCAAAAATAATCGTTAAGACTATTCGTCATTATTTACTAAAATTCAGTAAATATGGTTATACTTACAAGCTTAAGTGTAATTCTGAGACATTGGAAAAGGTTTCAATGTATGGCATAGCGAATAAGAAGAATCAACTTAGGCAGAAAGATAAAAGTTTCTCAAATCTGAAAAGATGGGAGAGTACTTTAGTATCATGTTATATAATCATCCTCTAAGTGCATTCTGGTAGCTAAGAAGAGGAGCTATGAATTGTTGAAGTGGTTAAATCAAGAAGATGATTTATACTTCGTTCCAAAAACAATTCTTAGAGTTATACTCTAAGATTGTAACTTGAGTGACATGTCTTAAAGAAGGTTTAAAACACTTGTCAAATGTAAGAGTAAAAGTTTTCTACTCTTGTACATTTGAAATTGGTAAGTTGTGATGTTTTGGATAAAACAAAGACCAACTATGGCCAATTGTGTGAAGTGTTTGTCTTGATTAGAATCCACACTATCTCTTGAATATCTGACAAGAAAGTCTTATAAATCAAGAGGACAGTGGGAGTCTTAAAGGTCTTGAAAGTCTCAAGAACTAATCAAGAATAAAACCTGAAGTTCTTCACTAGCACACGACTTGAGGTTTATAACCTATCGTGTCGACATGACTGTGCCTATTCAAGTTGGCTTTGCATAGGAGTTCTGAGAGTTCTCAATTGGTTGCACAGCTACTTGGAAGCAATGGCAGGCCCTTGAGCTGCCAAATGGCAAGAATTTAAGATTGCACAAGTTTAATCCATATAAGTGTGGATTTGTCAGTAACCTTGTCTTGTGATTATGGTTTTGACAAAATTCATATGGATAGGAACTCATACACCATAAAATCTAAGTGTCATAAGGTTTCTCTCCGATTCATGAAAATGATGGTGAGGAAACACTTTCACTAAGTAGATTTTAGCTAGATAGCAATTGTGATATTTGCATTCTCAAAGTCGTTAGTGGAGCGTGTGTGGTTAACCAGCACACTAACATGGACTTGTGAGAAGTGGTAAAGGTCTAAACAATCGAGACTATGATTACGGCATCCCTTTTCATAGTTCTTAAAATTGTTTAGACACACCTGTGAGCTATCTAAGATAAGGTGTATGATATTGATAAAGTTTTATCAAAGCAATCTAGTATCAGAAATCTGAACTTTGGTAAGAAAGTCAATAAAGTATTGATTTCTAGAAGTCCAGCTGATTTCTGATTACATGTCAAAGCTAGTGGGAGCATGAGTGTTATGCTAATAATCATCATGTTAGTGGGAGCATGATAATTATGATAAAGATTGCAAGTTAGCAATGTTAATTATAGAAAACAAAAGTTTCAATTCCTGAGGCTGCAGGGGTTGAAAAAGTTGTTTTGCTATAATTAAGGGAGAGGAAATTAGACTTCATTTCAATTCTAAAAGCTTAGATTGAGGTTTTAAGTCTTATTTAGTCAAGGATATATATATGAATTTCATGTTGGAATGACTCAACATAAGGAAATTCTATATATGGGTCCATTATTTGCGTTCTAAAATTCGATTATGATTACGGCATCCCTTTTCATAATCTGAATTATGAGAACTTGGCAAATAGAAATGGAAATGTTATAGCAAAAGACTGGTTTAGTCTTTATGTGAGACATCATGACTCGTGTCCTATATGCTTCGGATATAGGATCGATTACATGTGCTATATTTATCCTTTCTAAAATTTTCCAAATACCTTGGGCATTAAGAAGGGAAAAGGTCTAGAACTGGATATGACTAAAAGGATTAAGCAATTGTCGAGGACAATCTAAGGTTTACCAAAGATTGGTTACTCAAGGACAGTTGGAAGTATAGTGTTAATTCTGGAAGGACCATATTGACATAATCTGTAAGGAGGCAACTCTTGTTCAGAAGTGATAGTCAAAATGGAATATGGAAATGTTTCAAAGTTGGAAATTATTCAATCTGTGTAAGATTAGGAGACTTAATGCAAGAAGGATGTTTCCAAGGAGTTGATCTCCTTGGAATGCTCTGTAATGGTTGTTGTCAAGTCTTTCTGACTCTGTGCATAATCATTACAGGAGGATCAATGCATATAAGTTTAGAATCTAACAGATTTCAGTAAATGGCATGAATTTGGAATTCTTGCATTCGTAGTAAGGATTTGGGACTGTGAAAGAGGATCATTGGAGTTATGTTCAATTGATCTAATTCACAAAGTGAAGATCATAGACAAACATAGTATGCACACTTGGTGTATGGCATGACTAGTGTTTAGAAAACATAGTGTACATGCTTGGAGCATGGGACAACTATTGTTTTAAATTCAAGAATAAAGTTGATAGCTGAAACAGTATACAATGAATAATGTGTAATCATATGGTGATAAATAAAAGGTGTTTTATTTATGTTCATAGGTTTTGATACCATATTAAATTCTATTATTATTGTGTTTCATTTTGCATGTTTTGACTTCCAGAATAACTAGGTCGTTCTTCCTGATTGACTAAGTTATTCAAACTATCCACAGTCGATCATATGTTGGAAGTAGATATGAATCAAGACTGTCATGGGTTGGCTTGTAGAGGTCTAAGATGTTGGACAAGGGGCTACAACACTCATGAGTGCTCATAAGTTATGAGTATTGGATTCAACCCGCGCTCATTGGAATCACTTCATGGATTTTATCACGAGTGATCATGAGACGATAATATCTTATATTCTTCAAACCTAGAGATATGAGTTGTTACTATGAGTTGGTTGTACATTGATTGCACGAAAACGCATTCGGTAACTCGGTGTTATAAAACGTGCCTTTGTGTATGATTCAACAAGTAGTAGAACAAGCCATATGAGTCGAAGTTTATCCATTTCTTTTACCTTCGGGATAAAAGCGATATCTGTGGGCCCCTCGATGATTTGATGATGACAAATAGAAGTGCTCGGCCGAGCCAGGACTGATTTGATTTGTTCAATTAGTCAGTCGTCATAAATCGGAAATCGGGAAATAACAAATGGACAGAGAGAATGATTATAATCCATGTCTCAGTCCATATGATATCTAGAATGGAGGAATATATGATCCCTTATCTAATGGACAAGTCATTGACAAAGGTCAGAGTTCATCTACAAGGTCAGAGTTCGACAGCGGCTTTTGAGAGCTACGATTGCCAGTTGGTTCCTGAAGTTATACGCAATAATAGTTTTAGACTTATCCAAGTGGGAGACTGTTGGATTAGTGTATAAGTCCATAACTATAGTTGGTATGTACTTGACCCGACTCGGCATGGTCCATTTGGGTTGCATGGCATCAGAACATTTGGATAGACCGTTTATGAGGAAAAGACATTTTGTGACATATTAATATATTATAAGTTCTAATATATTAATATGAAATAATGTTATTTAATTAGTATTGATCAAGAATTAATTTGGACATAATTTAGTGATCAAAAAGAGACTAATTAAATATATGGGGATTGATTGTGTAAATCATTCATTCTTATATATGTGGGCTTATGATCCAAGATTACTTTATGTTGGGTTTAACCCATGTGGTGATCCATGGATACTCCATGGAAGTTAAAACCCATGGAGCATAAGGAATGGGTAAAGTCATGAGTTACATGGTGTAACCCTAATAGCCACACTATATAAGAACCCCTTTAGTTCAAGAAATTGGCACTGGTGATACATATTTTGAGGGCTAGCCGATTTGAACATGTATGTCTTCTTCTCATGGTTATTCCAAGAGTTCATGATTTTGTGTGAACCATTTGAGGTGTCACACTTGGGGCACTAGGCTCTCAAGCTTCATGGAGTCAAGCAACAACAACAAGGTATGTATTCTATCTATTTTAGTATCCTGGTATCAATGTTTTGGTATGCTAGTTAGGATAATACCTTGGATAATCATATTTGCATGTATAATAGAGAAAACGTAGATCCAAGGTATTTAGGGTTGCATGTACACTTAAGAGTGTTAGAATGCTCAAAACCCATCATCTACATCCTTCATATTATCCCAGGCAAGTTCATGTCAATGATGTTCTTACTGAGAGCAATTACATTGGCTAGTCTTAGGAGATAATCAACTTTCTTCTGGCCGAAAACAAGATTGGTCCCATTGATGGAACCATATAAGAAACTCGAAGACAAATCATCGGAATACATGCCGTGGATGAGGTGTGATGCCATGGTCAAAGGATGGCTCAATACTGCCATAGAAAAAGAACTCACAAACAACATCAAGTACTGAAGAATGTTGAAGAAATTTGGTCAGATCTGAAAGAAAGATTTTCTAAAGAAAGTGCTCCAAGAGCATACAACTTGAAACAAAACCTAACACTCATTCGACAAGATGGGGTTTCCATTTCCATGTATTACATGAAACTCAGAGTTTTGTCACTTATTCAAAATTTTCTAACTCATGCAAAGCTTTATTGGCTGCCATTGATTCCAATAATGAGCAAAAGTACTATGCTCAGGGTATAAAAGATGACAGGTGGAAGGAGGATATGAAGAAAGAAATCAAGGATCTTGAAGATAATGGTACATGGACTCTAGAGGAATTACCAGAAGGAAAACGAAACACCGACTCGAAGTTGGTATATAAGATCAAGTATAAACAAAATGGAGAAGTCGAAAGATTCAAGGCCCGATTAGTGGCAAAACGTTTCACTTAGATGGAAGGGGTGGACAACCACGAAACTATTACTCTCGTGGCAAAGTTAGTTACTTTTGATCCTTATTGGTTGTCGCAGTAAAAAGAGACTGGGCAATCTATCAGCTAGATGTTGTAACATCCTGTTCCGGATCATTTTGCAATTCAAGGCTCGTGGGCCGTAATCCAAGTATGAGAAGGTTTTGAGGCTTTGAAGGAGAAAGGTTTAGTCCCTTTTTGGATAGGGATAAAGTAGGTTGTGTGATGAAAGGCTTTCGGGTTGTGCATTAGAGCCCAAGAGTATCGGTGAAGGCATTGACTCGAACTTTTATGAATTTTGGGTTTTTGTTCGTGGATCTTTAAGGTTGTGATAAGTTGCTAGAAGCATAGGGCTTCTCGCCACCTTTCTTTGGATATAAGGTTTTTTGGAAACGGACTTATAACGAAGAAGTTATGATAGTTTGATGTTTTGGCAAGTTTAGTCCTTATTGAGAATTAGATGGCAATTGGGTACGCGAGGCATACACTTATGTACGTGCAGCGTACTCGTGTGTGTAGCATGGACACGGAGGCCACCTAGTACGTTGTGTGTACTAGATGGTACGATGGGCGTACTAGGATCAGAGTGCAAACCCTAATGACTTATGTGCCCCTATTTAAGAAACATGATGGCCTCATTTCCAACCACCACTTCCAGCCTCCAACTCCTCTCAAAACCCTAATCTCGTTTCCTCCAGCTTGTGTGAGTGTGGTCGCTCATTATAGGGTTTTTGGTGAAGCTCTTGGTGCATAAGGAGTCTTGAAAGAGGATAGATTGTGCTTCTAGCTTTTTGATCTGAGTTCTACTCTTGTTGGTGCATCTTCCAGAGGTATCAAGTTCGAAACTTGCTTATTTTTGTGCTAGTTCTTGTTTTGAGTCCATTTTAAAGTTTTATATCCCAATATTGGAACTTTGTGATTTTGGTGAACTCCAGAGAAAATCCCCTGTCCTTTCATGAGTATTTGGTGGTCTAGATTCACAAAAATGAGAACTTGGTCGTCTAGACCTCTCCATGCATGTGTTAAGATGGTTTAAGAGAGTCTTAATGGTTATTTGTGGAAGTTGAGTCCCATTAAGACATGCAAACTAATAAAGTCGCCAACTTTATCAGTTAGGACTTGTAATGAAGCTTCCCTGAGGATTGGATGCTTTGAGCTGAAGTGGTTAAGTCGAAAATAGAGGTTTTGGACTTGAGCCGTACGCCCCGCGTACTGGTCTACTTTCCCCGATCAGGATTTGTGTGTACACTGAGCGTACCAAGGGAGGTACGCCCCGTGCAATATCGTTGAGGGATTTTTGGGCTAAATCTTGTTTTGGGCCTTATGTGTTGGGTCTAGATTTTGGGTTTGATGTATTGGAGATTTTTGGTCAGAGGAATATATATGTCTTGGGCCCTTGTGTTGGGCTTGCCATTTGGACATAAGTTTTGGTATTGGGCCTTGGTGTGCCCAATGGGCTTGGGTTATTTACGGGTCGGTTAGTGGACCATCTTTAGACTTAATGTGTGAGGGTTTGGTCTTAGATCCTAATTGGGTTAATTGTGGTTTTGGTTCGGTGTTAGAGGTCAGTGTGCAACATCAACATTTATAGGATCTGTTCAGCATCTAAGGTGATTCTACTCACTAGACTTACCTGAGTGGTAATCTATGTGTGACCAGAGGGTCTTATTCGAATTATTGACTAGAGGGTTATATTCGTGTGAACGACCGGAGGTCGTATTCGTGTTATAGACCGGAGGCTCTTATTTGCTTATTTGCTTATACTGAGATATGTGTTATTATGCATTCTGTCTTTGTGACCTATGTTGTGATACCATTCTGTGTATATATTGAGTTATGACCGGAGGGTCCATACCGAGGCGTAATACCGGAGGGTCTTCACTGAGACACATGACCGGAGGGTCCTTATCGAGATATAGCCACGAGAGGCTAAATATTTGTGTATGTGGTATTTTGGGGAACTCGCTAAACTTCGTGCTTACCGTGTTGAGTTAAATGTGTTTCAGGTACTTCTGTAGATTCTAGGAAGGTGGTGGCACAATTGTACACATCTGTCGGCATATAGAGAATTGAGGATTTTGGGATACTCTGATATTGTTTTGATAATAACTTACAATTTATGTGATGACTTTAATTTATGATTATTATTTTGAGAATTAAAAATGAAAAATTTGTCTTGAAATTTGAGGTGTTACAAATTAGTATCAGAGCCTTGGTTTGAGGGATTCGACCACAACCTCGGGTATGTCTGGACTTAAACTGAGAAGTTAATAACTTTTCAAAATAGAATGATTTTTCATCACATGACTATTCAAAGAGACTAAAGAATTTTGAAAGCAGATCCGAAGCGGTGTGTACAATCAACCAGAGCCCGAGCGGTGATTTCCCAAAATACCCATACTTGATTATGTGTTGTTATTATGAGCTGATAGAACTGCACCTTGCAAAGTCGTTAGTGGAGCGTGTGTGGTTAACCGGCGCACTAACTTAGACTAACAAGGGTGGAAAAGGGTAGATGATAAATGACATCGAGAGTACCGAGCACATTTGCATGGTTATTCAGACCTTGTTTGGGATCCTTGGTATCCCTGTCACAAACTTGAAGGGCAAAATCGAGATTAAACATGTCATTGAAATTATCAATGAATCTCAAAGAATCTAGGAATTTCAATTCATTTAAAACCTAATGTTCATTTTCGTTTTTCATGGTGGAAGTTGGTAAATTGTCATTTACCTACCTTCAAATATTTTGCAATTGGATTACAGCATCCCTCTTCCGAATTGTAGAATATTGTGTTGGGTCCTAGCCTTAATATTTCATTTGGGTGTTATATTAAGGATTCCTATCTAATCTAAACTTTGTCTATTTTCTTTTTCAGATGTCAGGCTCAAACTCCTCCAACGCCAACACCTCGAACCCACTTTCTCTCTTGGGTATTTGTGGGAGGGTCACACTTGATGGATCCAACTTTAAGGATTGGATTCAAAACATTCGCATGGCCCTAAGGTACGAGGACAAGGAATAAATTCTCAATAAAGAAATTGTCAAGATCAACGAAGCTACTGCTACTCCTGAATAAATCACCGAGTATAGGGCTCGATGCAAAGAAGCGACAAAGGTGTCGTGCATCATGGTAGCCACTATGACTCCCGAGCTTCAAAATTACTACGAGGACTATTGGCCTTATGACATGCACCCAGATTTGATGGAAAAGTACCATCAAAGTGGACGTCAAGAGAGTTACGAGATTGTTGCCTCGTTAATAACAACCAAAATGAAGGATGGAGAGTCCATCACGACCCACTTGCAAAGAATACAAAGATATGTGGATTGTTTTCTCAAGTCGAATGTCAACTTCGATGAAGAGTTGGCCATTGATATTATCCTTCGCTCTTTACCTCCTTGTTATGAACAGTTCAAGATGACTTATCATATGAACAAGGATGAGGTGACCTTGAGCAAACTTCAAGGGTTGTTAAGAACTGTTGAAACAGAATTGAAAGGCAAAGCTGTCGCATCAACTCCTACTGTTGTTGCCCCTGTCTTGGCAATTGAACAAGGGAATGGGAAGAAGAGGAAAGCTCATTCTAAGATCCACAAGGGAAAGTCTCATGATGGTTCTTCTTCAAGTGGAACCAAAGGTGGTTCTGTTGCTCCCTCGTCTAATCGAAAAGATGCAGAGTGCTTCTACTGTCACGAAAAAGGGCATTGGAAACGAAGCTGCCCAAAGTATCTGCAAGACATCAAGGATGGGAAGATAAAGCCCACCTTCACAGGTATTTACTCTATTCAATCTAATAACTCATCACATGCTAGTTCTTGGGTCCTTGATACAGGATGTGGTTTTCACATTTGTTCTGAATTGCAGGTTCTAAGAAGAAGTAAGGATGTGGAGCATGGGAAGATGAACTTGATCATGGGGAACTGGAAAGTGTCGCCTGTCACCAAATTGGAGTTTATTCTTTAACGCTTAGTAGAGGGTTAGGGTTAGAATTGAACAATTGTTGCTACTCGTCAGAAATGGCGAGAAACATTATTTCTTTTCATGGTTTGTATAAGCAAGATTTTAGATTTTCGTTTAACAATGAAATTGGTTCTATTAATGCTTTCTATAATGGTAATTTTTATTTTGAAGCATTTCCTTGTAATGGTATATATGAAACTGTGATGGTTATAGACAACTTAGGAAATAATGTGTTGCATATTGATTCGTCCAATGGTTTGGACAAAGCATGCTTGTGGCATTGTCGTCTTGGACATGTCAACAAGAAGCGCATAGCCCAACTCCAAAAGGATGGAGTGTTGGAGTCATTTGACCTATGGTCCGATGACATATGCAAGTATTGTCTGCTTGGAAAGATAACTAAATCACCCTTCACTGGTACTTATGAAAGGGGTGAGGGATTATTGGATCTCATACACACCAATGTGTGTAGGCCCATTAGATCCACCACAAGGGATGCAAATCGCTTCTACGTGACTTTTAACAATGATTATAGTAGATATGGGTATATCTACTTAATCAAGCACTAGTCGAAAACTTTTGAAAAGTTCAAAGAGTTTAAGAAAGAAGTGAAGAATCAGTTGGGCTGGAAGATAAACATGCTCTGATCCGATCGAGGTGCTAAAGTATCTTAGTATCGAGTTCCACGACTATCTTAAGGAATGTGGAATTGTTTCACAATTGACGCCGCCTAGGACACCGCAGTTGAATGGTATGGCGGAGAGGCGCAATCAAAACTTGTTGGACATGGTTCGTTCCATGATGAGTCGAGCATCGTTACCTATCTCATTCTAGGGGTATGCCTTAGAGACTGTCGCCCATATCCTTAATCTAGTCCTAACTAAGAAAGTTGTCAAAACACCTCAGGAGATGTGGACAGGGAAGGTTCCCTCGTTGGCACATATAAAGGTTTGGGGTTGCGAGGCTTTCGTAAGACAAGAGACTCACGACAAGCTTGAAACTCGCAGTGAGTGGTGTATTTTCATCAGCTATCCGCATAGGGCCTTTGGATATATCTTTTATAGACCGAGTGACAATGTTGTCTTCATTGTGAGGAGAGGGGTTTTCCGCGAAAGATAACTCATATGCCAAGAGGAAAATGCCACAAGCATGCTTTGTCCAAACCATTGGACGAATCAATATGCAACACATTATTTCCTAAGTTGTCTACAACCATCACAGTTTCATATATACCATTACAAGGAAATGCTTCAAAATAAAATTTACCATTATAGAAAGCATTAATAGAACCAATTTCATTGTTAAACGAAAATCTAAAACCTTGCTTATACAAACCATGAAAAGAAATAATGTTTCTCGCCATTTCTGACGAGTAGCAACAATTGTTCAAATCTAACCCTAACCCTCTACTAAGCGTTAAAGAATAAACTCCAATTTGGTGACAGGTGACACTTTCCAGTTCCCCATGATCAAGTTCATCTTCCCATGCTCCACATCCCTACTTCTTCTTAGACCCTACAATTCAGAACAAATGTGAAAACAACATCCTGTATCAAGGACCCAAGAACTAGCATGTGATGAGTTATTAGATTGAATAGAGTAAATACCTGTGAAGGTGGGCTTTATCTTCCCATCCTTGATGTCTTGCAGATACTTTGGGCAGCTTCGTTTCCAATGCCATTTTTCGTGACAGTAGAAGCACTCTGCATCTTTTCGATTAGACGAGGGAGCAGCAGAACCACCTTTGGTTCCACTTGAAGAAGAACCATCATGAGACTTTCCCTTGTGGATCTTAGAATGAGCTTTCCTCTTCTTCCCATTCCCTTGTTCAATTGCCAAGACAGGGGCAACAACAGTAGGAGTTGATGCGACAGCTTTGCCCTTCAACTCGGTTTCAGCAGTTCTTAACAACCCTTGAAGTTTGCTCAAGGTCACCTTGTTGGGTTATGAGCATTCTAACACTCCTAAGTGTACATGCAACCCTAAATACCTTGGATCTATGTTTTCTCTATTATACATACAATTATGAACATCCAAGGTATTATCCTAATCTAGCATACAAAATAATAAACATAACAAGACAGAATACATACCTCTTTGATGTAGAATGTCTTCATGAAGCTTGAGTGCCTAGTGCCCCAAGTGTGACACCTCAAATGGTTCACACAACACCAAATACACTTGGAATAACTTGAGAGAAACTTGAACACTCCTTGAAATCGTCTAGCCCTCACACTCACACATTAGTGCACAATTTCTTGAGCCATGGGATTCTTTTATATGGTGGCTATTAGGGTTACACCATGTAACTCATAACTTTACCCATTCCTTATGCTCCATGGATTTTAACCTCCATGGAGTATCCATGGGTCACCCCATGGACTTAGCCCAACATAAGGAATCTTGTATCACAAGCCCACATATATAAGAATGAATGATTTACACAATCAACCCATATATTGAATTAGTCTCCTTTTGATCACTTAATTAATTCCAAATTAATTCTTGATCAATACTAATTAAATAACCTTATTAATATATTAGAACTTATAATATATTAACCAACATTAAGTGTTATTTCTCTCATTATAGTCTATCCAAATGCATGATGCCATGCAACCCAAATGGACCATGCCGGGTCGGGTCAAGTCTTACCAGTTATAGTTATGGACTTAGACATTAATCCAACACACCTCATCCTTGTTCATATGATAAGTCATCTTGAACTGTTCATAACAAGGAGGTAAAGAGTGGAGGATAATATCAATGGCCAACTCTTCATCGAAGTTGACATTCAACTTGAGAGTACGATCCACATATACTTGTATTCTTTGCAAGTGGGTCGTGATGGGCTCTCCATCCTTCATTTTGGTTGTTATTAACAAGGCAACAATCTTGTAACTCTCTTGACGTGCACTTTGATGGTACTTTTCCATCAAATCTTGGTGCATGTCATAAAGCCAATAGAACTTTTGAAGCTCGGGAGTCATAGTGGCTACCATGATGCACGACACCTTTGTCGCTTCTTTGCATCGAGCCCTATAGTCGGTGATTTCTTCAGGAGTAGCAGTAGCTTCGTTGATCTTGACGAGTTCTTTGTAGAGAATTTCTTCCTTGTCCTCGTACCTTAGGGCCATGCGAATATTGCGAATCCAATCGTTAAAGTTGGATCCATAAAATGTGACCCTCCCACAAATACCCAAGAGAAAAAGTGGGTTCGAGGAGTTGGCGTTAGAGGAGTTTGAGCCTGACATCTGAAAAAGAAACTAGACAAAGTTTAGATTAGATAAGAATCCTTAATATAACACCCAAATTAAATATTAAGGCTAGGACCCAACACAATATTCTACAATTCGGAAGACGGATGCTGTAATTCAATTGCAAAATATTTGAAGGTAGGTAATGACAATTTGCCAACTTCCACCATGAAAAACGAAAATGAACATTAGGTTTTAAATGAATTGAAATTCCTAGATTCTTTGAGATTCATTGAACTTTTCAATGACATGTTTAATCTCGATTATGCCCTTCAAGTTTCTGACTGGGATACCAAGGATCACAAACAAGGTGTGAATAACCATGCAAATGTGCTCAGTACTGTCGATGTCATTTATCACGTAATCAATGTGCCGGTTAACCACACACGCTCCATTGTTCTAAGATAAACATTGAGCTACCCTTTTCCACCCTTGTTAGTCCAAGTTAGTGCGTCGGTTAACCACACACGCTCCACTAATGACTTTGTAAGGTGCAAAGTTCAATTTCATGGAATAGCATCATTTTCACATTTTACCTAAAGGAACTAAGATTGGGAAATTAAGAAAACGTTTAGTTACTTTATTATAATCATTATACTTATTAATGAGGAATTAAATGTCCTATCCTACCCATTCGGCTAACGACCCTCCACTAGTCAAGAGTGCGGTGGGTAAGAGTGCATACCTAATGACGGTCATTTTATATGCCGCTTTCTTAAACACCCCTTATAGACCAGCTTCGTGAATGAGGCCTACTAACGGTAAGACTGGCTCATCTTATATATATATATATATATATATATATATATATATATATATATATATATATATATATATATATATATATTATATATATATATATATATATATATATATATATATAAGTATTAAGCTTTTAATATTACAATAGCATAAGGGTTGTATTTTAAACTTTTAAAACACTATGGTTTAGAATTTAATATTTCAAACTTAAAACTTTTTAATCAAATTTTAAATTCCAAAACTTGAGGGCAAGTTATGAAACTTTTCAAAACTATCTAGATCAAATTTAAAATAATTGAAATAATCATATACTTTTATCTTTATCAAAATTTGACCTAATCCAATTTTATTTTGCAAGATAAATACAATTCAAAATTTACAAATAATTAGTTTATCATATAATCTAGTAATTCTCTTAAATTTTGACCATTATCTTCCAATTAGATTGGGATATCCATTACCATATTAGAAAAATCAGATTTTGACAGAAAAAACAATTTATGGTAATTATCCAAATCTAATTTAGGCTTAAAATCCGAAAATCCTGCAATCAGACGAGTCAACTCGTCGAGTCAGGCTTTGGACTCGTCGAGTTCATCTGTCAGAGGGAAGAAATCGATTCTTTTCAGCTTTGAACAATTAACCATGACATCAAATACAACAGAAAAACAGCCTAAGCTCTTATACCACTGATGGGTTTTGAGCACTACATCAATCCTATGGTGTACATGCAACCCTAATGATTTGGATCTAGGTTTTTCTCAAATTATACATGCAAACCAAATCATCCAAAGCATGAACCCTAATTAGCATACAATTTTTGGAATTTGTAACATAAAGCAAAATTAGAAGAATACGTTTTCCTTGTAGCTTGTAGGTCTTGACCTTCAAGAGCCTAGTGCCTCAATTGTAGCACCTCTAGTGAGTCACAAACACCAAGTAGAAAGTTGGAAGAATATGAGAGAGGTTAGGAGGCTCAAAATCGGCTAGGGTATTTGTTGGATTAGGTGTCTAAGCCCATAACTATAATTGGTATGTACTTGAATTGACAGCAGCACAGTCCTTTTGGGTTGCCCTCAACCTAGCAACTGGACAAGGAAATTATGAAAGGAGAGATATTAATTTATAAGATTAATAAATTAATATATATATATATATATATATATATATATATATATATATATATATATAAATGATTTATTAATATGTTAATGGATTAATATATTAATTAGAAATCATTATGTTTAATCAATTGTTAGCCAGAAATTAATCAGAATTGATTTTGGGGTTAAAAGAATTAATTATAAGGTGCAGGGACTAGTTTGCAATTATCTAATAGTTGAGTGGAAGGCTCTAGAACCCCCTTGGAAGAGGGTGGACGAAATCTTTAGGGGAAACCCTAATAATTTCGTCCATAGGGGCTTGGATAAGGCCCTTGGGTTTGCTTAGGCCCTAAGCAAAGGATAACTAGGGTTTCCCTTAAACCCTAGATCCCTCAGCTATATAAGGAGCCTCCTGGTTCATGTTTTTGGTCACTCTTTCTTTTGAAGAAACCCTAAGGCCGAGATTTTGCATACTCCCTCTCCCCTCTCTCTTCTACTTTCCTTCTTGCTAGTCATTGGGTGTGATTCCATTAGAGGCATTACATTTGTGGTGCTAAGCTTCCAAGAAGATCAAGATCAAGATCAAGAGGATTATCAATTGTTTGCTATAACAATTGAAAGGTATGTAAACCCTAAACCCTAGTTTGTTAATTTCGAAATTAGCCTCTCTCCTCTAGGGTTCTTGTTTTGCAATTCAAAGTTGTATGTTCAATAGTTAAAACATAGATCCAAAGTAGGTTGCATGTGAACTTAGGAATTGTTTTTCTAGTTTATTTGTTTTACCTAAAACCCTTCAGTGGTATCAGAGCCATTGTTGTTTTAAATTGAATTGCTACAATTGTTGAATTGCAAATTAGGGTTTATAGCTATTAAACCCTAAAGGCCAAATTTTCGATTTCTAGGGTTTTGGATCAAAGGGTTTTTTCGAAAACCCTAGCCTCCAAAGAACCCTAATCGAAATTAGGGTTAGGGTTTTGAAAACCCTAGCCTCCTCCCTTGTAAATTTCGAAATATGCTAGAGGATAACTAGGGTTTCTTGTTTTTTGGATAATTGTTACTTAATTAGATTAATTGGATAATTATCCTTACCCTATTTTTCGAAATTAGAGGGATAAGGATTAGGATTAAATTAATTGATTAATTTAATTAGATAATCCTTACAAGATTTAATAATTTGATTAATAGTTAATTAATAGATAAATATTAAATCTAGTGAATTGGTTTATTTAAATTTGAATTTAACAGCTTAAATTTCGAAATTTATATAAACCCTTGAAGTTTTAAAAAGTTTTAAAACACACCTTATATATATATTATAATTAAAGGTTTAATATTATATGTATAAGAATATGGTCAGTCAAATCGCTAGTATGCCTCATTCACGAAGCTAATCTATAAGGGGGGTATAAGGAAACTGCCTATAAAATGGTAGTTGAATGGGTGTCCACTCTCACCCACCGCTTCCTTGATTAGTGGAGGGTCGTTAGCAGAACGGATTTGATAGGACAACTACTTCTCATTAAAAGTATAATGATATTAAAGAAAGTACTAGAACATTATTTTCAAAATCCCAACTCTAGTTACTTTAGGAAAAATGTGAAAAGTATGCTAATCCATGAAATTGCACATTATGCTTTATTGGTCGTTAGTGGAGCGTGTGTGGTTAACCAGCACACTAAAAGGCACTAATAAAGAGTAGCAATGGGTATCTCATAATTGTCATTTTGATGGAGCGTGTGTGGTTTACCAGCACATCAATAGTTAATGATAAAGACAATGAGGTTACCAAGCACATTTGCATGGTTATTCACATCTTGTTTGTGATCCTCGGCATCCCAGTCACAAATAGAAGAGCATAATCTGAGAATAAAACATGCCATTGAATAGTTTCAATGTATCTCAAAAGAATTAGGAATTTCACTTCGTTTGTTTCGTCTAATGGTGGAATTGGTGAATCGTCATTCACCTACCTTTATGAAATTTGCACTTGGATCTCGGCATCCCATTTCTAAGTTGTGAATCTTCATAGTTGGATCCTAACCTTGATATTATATCTTTGGGTTATTCTATTAAGGTATCTTGAAATCTAACTAAAACTTTCTTTCTTTTCAGATGTCTACTCCTGGAAACACTTCTGCTTCGTCCTCCTCCAACCAAAACTTCTCTTTGCTCAATATATGCTCCAAAGTCGTTATGGATGGCTCAAACTATAACGATTGGATGCGCAACATCAAGACGGCTCTTCGTTTCGAGAACAAAGAATATGTTCTTGAAAAGGAGCTCAAAGAGCTTGATGATAATGAAGCTACTCCTGAAGATCTTGCTGCCTACAAGAAACATTACGATGATGCTACCAAAGTGGCATGCATCATGGTGGCAACTATGTCCCCAGAACTGCAGAGGTACTATGAGGACTACTGGCCTTTCGAGATGAACAAGGACCTTATGGAAAAGTACCATAAGCGAGCTCGTCAAGAAAAGTTCGAAGTAGTCAAGTCACTCATGGCTTGCAAGATGAAAGATGGGGAGTCAGTTGTGTCACATGTGCAAAGAATGCAACGCTACATAGAGCGTTTGGTCAAGCTCAATATTCACTTTGATGAGGAATTGGCCATTGACATGGTCTTGAACTCACTTCCTGAATGTTATGGTCAGTTTATTCTAACTTACCATTTGAACAATACTGAGCAGACCTTGGCCCAATTGCACAACTTGTTGCAGACAGCTGAGGCAGGGATGAAAGGTAAAAGTATACCCTCCACACCTGCTAGTGCCCCTGTTTTGGCTATTGGACAGGGAAAGGGGAAAAAGAGGAAAGGTCCTCCCAAGCAAAACTGGAAGAGCAAGGCTCAAGCTGGGTCATCTAGTAATGGCCCAAAGGCTAAGCCCAATGGTTCCACTCCCCATGTTTCTGATCCAAAAGAGGCAGTTTGCTTTTACTGCAACCAAAAGGGGCATTGGAAGAGATCTTGCCCACAGTATCTGCAAGATATCAAGGATGGCAAAGTGAAGCCATCTTCGGCAGGTATTTACACTATTTCTGCTAATAACTCATTATCTTCTCGTTCATGGGTCCTTGATACAGGATGTGGTTTTCATATCTGTTCTGATTTGCAGGGTCTAAAGGAAAGTGAGGAGATAGAGCGAGGAAGGATAAACCTGATCATGGGAAACAGAAAGTCTTCACCAGTAACCAAGATCGGAGTTTATCAGCTTCTGCTTAGTAATGATGTTAGATTAGATTTAATAAATTGTTGCTATTCGTCTGAGATGACGAGAAACATTATTTCATTTCATGCATTGTTCAGACAAGGTTTTACATATTCTTTTAATGATTTGAATGGTTCAATTTCTGTTTATAAGAATGGTGTTTTTATGTTTGAAGCTTTGCCTTGTAATGGTGTGTATGAAACAGTGACTTGTGTTGATAGCCTAGGAAATAGTGTACTTAATATTGACTTGTCTAATAGTGTAGACAAGGCATGCTTGTGGCATTGTCGTCTTGGACACATTAACAAGAAACGCATAGCCCAACTCCAAAAGGATGGAGTGTTGGAATCATTTGACCTAAAGTCAGATGATATGTGTGAGTCTTGTCTTTTGGGAAAGATGACAAAATCACCATTCACAGGGTCTTGTGAAAGAGGTGAAGGTCTGTTGGATCTCATACACACGGATGTGTGTGGACCCTTCAGATCAACTACAAGAGATGCTAATCGATTCTATGTGACCTTCACTGACGATTATAGCAGATATGGATATATCTACTTGATCAAGCATAAGTCAGAAACTTTTGAAAAGTTCAAAGAGTTTAAGCATGAAGTCGAAAATCAATTGGGCAGAAAGATAAAGATACTTAGATCCGATAGAGGCGGGGAGTATCTTAGTATCGAGTTTAACGACTATCTGAAAGAATGTGGGATAGTCTCACAATTGACTCCTCCTAGGACACCACAGTTAAATGGTGTAGCTGAGAGGCGCAATCGAACCTTGTTAGACATGGTTCGTTCTATGATGAGTCGGGCTTCGCTTCCTATTCACTTCTGGGGGTATGCCTTAGAGACAGCCGCCCACATCCTCAATCTTGTCCCTACAAAGAAGGTTGCCAAAACACCTCACGAAATGTGGACAGGGAAAGTTCCCTCGTTAGCACATATTAAAGTCTGGGGTTGTGAAGCTTTCGTAAGACGAGAGACTCACGACAAGCTAGCAGCTAGAAGTGAGAAATGTGCTTTCATTGGTTACCCAAAGCAGTCTTTTGGATATTTGTTCTACAGGCCTAGTGAGAACGTGGTCTTTGTAGCACGAAGATGAGTCTTTCTTGAAAGAGAGCTCATATTCAAAGAGGACAGTGGGAGCACTATTGACCTTGAAGAAATTCAAGAGTCAGCCAATGAAGGAACCTTAGATGACACTAGCACTCAACCAGAGGAAACAGTTGCTGTTGAACCAATTGATAACTCATTACCTCTTAGAAGATCCACTAGGGTGAGTGTGCCACCTGAGTTGTATGGTTTTCATATTACTTCAGATGGTGACACATTCATAAGTGACAGAACACTGGTAAACTTAGATGAACCAGTCACTTATAAGGAAGCAATGGCAGGCCCAGAGGCTTCCAAGTGGAAAGAGGCAATGGACAGCGAGATTAAGTCCATGTATGACAACCAAGTTTGGAATTTGGTTGATAGTGCACCAGGTCGCAAGACAGTTGGGTGCAAATGGATCTTCAAGAAGAAGACAGACATGGATGGGAATGTGCATACATTCAAGGCTCGACTGGTTGCAAAAGGTTTTACTCAAACCCCAGGGGTTGACTATGATGAGACTTTTTCGCCAGTGGCTAAGATTAAATCTATTAGGATATTGCTCGCCATAGCTGCCTTTCATGATTATGAAATCTGGTAGATGGATGTCAAAACTGCTTTCCTTAATGGGAAGTTGGCTGAAGATGTTTACATGAGTCAGCCAGAGGGTTTTGTTGATGCAAAGTTTCCCAATAGAGTGTGCAAGCTTGAGAAATCCATTTATGGATTGAAACAAGCATCTCGCAGTTGGAATCTTTGCTTCCATGAGAAAGTCAAAGAGTTTGGTTTCTCTAGAAGTGAAGATGAGTTTTGTGTGTATATCAAGGCTAGTGGGAGTATAGTAACTTTTCTGGTGTTATATGTCGATGACATATTACTCATTGGTAACGACGTTCCAACCTTGAAAGTGGTTAAGTCTTGGCTTGGAAAGTGTTTTGCAATGAAAGACCTTGGAGAAGCTGCCTATATTCTTGGGATTAGAATATTGAGAGATAGAAAGAAGAGACTAATTGGACTTAGTCAGAGCACATACTTGGATAAGGTACTAAAGAGGTTTAGTATGGAAAATTCCAAGAAGGGAGAGCTACCTATCCAGAGCAATACCAAATTGAGTAAGACTCAATGCCCGAGTACAGATGTTGAAATAGATGACATGAGTCGTGTACCTTATGCTTCCGCTGTCGGATCGATCATGTACGCTATGACATGTACTCGCCCTGATGTGGCATTTGCTTTGAGCATGGTCAGTCGCTATCAGGGAAACCCAGGTAGAGCTCATTGGATAGCAGTTAAGAATATACTCAAGTATTTGCGAAGGACAAAGGACTGGGTTCTTGTGCTTGGTGGCAGTGATACTTTGAGAGTAGATGGTTACAGTGATGCCAGCTTTCAGACGGATAGAGATAACTTCCGTTCTCAGTCGGGCTGGGTATTTTTACTGAATGGAGGAGCAGTTACTTGGAAGAGTTCCAAGCAAAATACGGTGGCTGATTCTACTTGTGAATCAGAGTACATTGCAGCAAGTGAAGCGTCGAAAGAAGCAGCTTGGTTGAGGAACTTCATCGGGGATCTCGGAGTTGTTCCAACCATCCAGGAGCCTATGGAACTCTTCTGCGATAATGAAGGAGCGGTTGCCTTGACAAAGGAACCGAGAGATCATGGTAAGACCAGACATATCGACAGAAAGTACCATTTCATTAGACATAGAGTTGAAGAAGGCCATCTTATAGTAAAGAGGGTGTCATCTGAAGATAACCTAGCAGATCCCCTCACAAAGGGTCTGAGTAGGGCTAAGCATATTCAGCATGCTCGGAGCATAGGACTGAAAGATGATATTAGTTTTAGTAGTTAGATTAGTTTTTGAAACTTGTAACAAAGTAAATGTAATTGACTTTTGGTGATTAAATAATAAAGTATTATTTATAAGTTTGGCTACTACCTTTTGTCAATTGTTTATTACTGTGTTTCATATTTTGCATGTTTTACTTCCTGAATAATGAGATTATTCAAACTCCACAGTCGCTCGTACTCTTGGAAGTAAGTAGTGAATTAAGACTGTCATGAATTGGATTGCAGATTGTCTAAGGATAGACATGGCAATAGAATTGATGCAATGTTCATGAGTACTCAGAAATTGAGATTTGAGTATTGGATAAACCCATGCTCAGAGTATTACTTCATGGAATTCATCACGAGTAATACTGAGACGATAATATCTTATAATCTTGAAACGAAGATATATGAGTTGTAATTTACAAGTCGGTTGTGCATTGGTGATACGAAAACGCATCAGTAACTTGGTGTTATAAAACGTATTGTCATGCATAATTTGATGAGTAAAAGATACAAGCATATGAGTCAACGTTTATTCGTTCCTTTTGCCCTAACAGGAAAAGCGATATATGTGGGCCCCTCGATGATTTGGTGTTGACTTATGTGCTGGGCCCAGCCAGGACTAAATTGATGTGTTCGATTAGAAGTCCTACATCATCACAAATCAGGAATCGGGAAACATAGATTCTGGACAAACAGATTGATTACATTCCATGTCTTTTGTCTGGGGATATCAAGCAGAACGAAGGGTTATATGATCACTTATCTTAGGACACGTAACTGACTGGGTCAGAGTTCGGCAGCAGCTTTTGGAAGCTACAATTTGCTGGTCAAATTTAGAAGGCATACTAGCAATTATAGTTACAGACTTATCCAAGTGGGAGACTGTTGGATTAGGTGTCTAAGCCCATAACTATAATTGGTATGTACTTGAATTGACAGCAGCACAGTCCTTTTGGGTTGCCCTCAACCTAGCAACTGGACAAGGAAATTATGAAAGGAGAGATATTAATTTATAAGATTAATAAATTAATATATATATATATATATATATATATATATATATATATATATATATATATATAAATGATTTATTAATATGTTAATGGATTAATATATTAATTAGAAATCATTATGTTTAATCAATTGTTAGCCAGAAATTAATCAGAATTGATTTTGGGGTTAAAAGAATTAATTATAAGGTGCAGGGACTAGTTTGCAATTATCTAATAGTTGAGTGGAAGGCTCTAGAACCCCTTGGAAGAGGGTGGACGAAATCTTTAGGGGAAACCCTAATAATTTCGTCCATAGGGGCTTGGATAAGGCCCTTGGGTTTGCTTAGGCCCTAAGCAAAGGATAACTAGGGTTTCCCTTAAACCCTAGATCCCTCAGCTATATAAGGAGCCTCCTGGTTCATGTTTTTGGTCACTCTTTCTTTTGAAGAAACCCTAAGGCCGAGATTTTGCATACTCCCTCTCCCCTCTCTCTTCTACTTTCCTTCTTGCTAGTCATTGGGTGTGATTCCATTAGAGGCATTACATTTGTGGTGCTAAGCTTCCAAGAAGATCAAGATCAAGATCAAGAGGATTATCAATTGTTTGCTATAACAATTGAAAGGTATGTAAACCCTAAACCCTAGTTTGTTAATTTCAAAATTAGCCTCTCTCCTCTAGGGTTCTTGTTTTGCAATTCAAAGTTGTATGTTCAATAGTTAAAAAATAGATCCAAAGTAGGTTGCATGTGAACTTAGGAATTGTTTTTCTAGTTTATTTGTTTTACCTAAAACCCTTCAGTATTCTCTTAGAAGCAAGTGGTTGATTTGAAGGTGTCATGGGGTCTTTATATAGTTGCGTAATTAGGGTATTTTACTGGAACCCTAATTCTATGCTTAGGCCTTAAGCAATACAGTAGATCCTTCCAGAAGGCCTCTTATGGACGAAATCTATGTGGACTACAGATAGGATTTCGTCAATCCCTTCTTAGGGATCCACAAGCCCAATTTTGCAACTATTAGATAATTGCAATATCAGTCCCCTTTAATTTAATCAGTCTCTTTTGATCACCAAGTTAATTCCATATTAATTTCTGATCAATACTAATTAAATAATATGATTTCTCAATTAATATATTATTCTTATAATATATTAATAAATCACAATTAACCTCTTTCTCTATAATTCATCCTATCAAATTGCTATGGTGAAGGCAACCCAAAAGGACCATGCTACTATCGGGTCAAGTACATACCAATTATAGTTATGGGCTTAGACACCTAATCCAACAACAATATGTATGGCGGCTTGATTATCACAAAATAAAGTTTCACGGACTGTAGAGGCCATAACTGGATATTCCGCCACAGCTGAAGACCGGGAAACGACTTATTGTTTCTTAGATTTCCTAGAAACTAAAGCTCCACCAAAAATTAGTAAGCACCCTGTTCGTCATTTTCTGGGGAAAGGACGACCAAGCCAATCAGAGTCACAATAACAGACTAGGTTAGTTCCTCCTTCCTTTGGAAGTAAAATGCCTTGACCATGTGTGGATTTGGGATAGCGCAAGACCCGATAAACTACTTCTAAATGTGCTTCTCGAGGGTTAGAAACAAATTGACTTAAAACATTCACAGAGAAGCAAACATTTTGCCGTGTGGCTTGCAAGTAAAGGAGACGACCCACCAAGCGACGATACTGGGAAGCATCTACAAGATGTCCACCACAATTTTTATCAAGCTTAAGGTTCTGCTCCATGGAAAAATTGTTAGGGTGAGAGGCTTCCATGCCACTATCCTTTAAGATGTCGAGACTATACTTTCTTTGGATCAAAATAAGGCCTTCTTTTGTTCTAGCAACTTCTATTTCGAGGATGTATTTTAGGTCCCCAAGATCTTTAATATTAAACCTTTTGTCCGAATACACTTTGACTTCTTGAATCTTGTCTCGTTCATTTCTTGTTAAAATCATAACATTCACATAGATAAGGGCAGCAACATGCATCTTTTCTTCTTAAAAGATAAATAAAGAATGATTAGCTCTGGCTTGTTTAAAACCGATTTCGATTAGAGCTGTGGTAAATTCTTGATACCAGTTTCGAGAAGCCTATTTCAAACCATAAAGGGACTTTTCTAGCTTTCGAACTTTGGTTTTTCCCTTTTAGCAAATCATTGTGGAATCTTCATGTACACATCCTCATTCAAGTCACAGTGCAAGAGTGCATTTTAGACATCTGTAACACCTAAAATTTAAAGACAAATTTTTCATTTTTAATTCTCAAAATAATACTCATAAATTCAAGTCATCACATAAATTGTAAGTTATTATCAAAACAATATCAGAGTATCCCAAAATCCTCAAATCTCTATAAGCCCACGGATGTGTACAATCGTGCCTCCACCTTCCTAGAATCTACAGAAGTACCTAAAACACATTTAACTCAACACGGTAAGCACGAAGTTTAGCGAGTTCCCCAAAATACTGCATACACAAATAATTAGCCTCTCGTGGCTATATCTCGATAAGGACCCTCCGGTCATGTGTCTCAGTGAAGACCCTCCGGTCTTACGCCTCGATATGGACCCTCCGGTCATAAATCAATATATACACAGAATGGTATCACAACATAGGTCACAAGGACAGAATGCATAATAACACATATCTCAGTATAAGAAAATAAGCAAATAAGACCCTTCGGTATATAACAAGAATACAACCCTCCGGTTGTTGACACGAATATGACCCTCCGGTCAATTACTCGAATAAGACCCTCCGGTCACACATAATTACCACTCAGGTAAGTATAGTGAGAAGACTCACCTTGGATGATGAACAGATGCTATAAATGTTGTTGTTGCACACCGACCTCTAACACCGAGAACCCACAATTAACCCAATTAGGATCTAAGACCAAACCCTCACACATTAAGTCTAAAGATGGTCCACTAACCGGCCCGTAAATAACCCAAGCCCATTGGGCCCACCAAGGCCCAATACCAAAACTTATGTCTAAATGGAAAGCCCAACACAAGGGCCCAAGACATATATTCTTACAACACTCTCTCACTGACATATATTCTTACAACACTCTCGCCAATACAGCAAGCCTAAAATCCAAACCCAACACTTAAGGCCCAAAATGAGATTTAGACCAAAAAGCCCTCAGCGAGATTACGCGGGGCATACCTCCCTTGGTATGCTCAGTGTACACACAAATCCTGATCGGGGAAACTAGACCAGTACGCGGGGCGTACGGGTCAAGTCCAAAAACTATATTTTCGACTTAACCACTTCAGCTCAAAGCATCCAATCCTCAGGGAAGCTTCATTGCAAGCTCCTAACTGATAAAGTTGGCGACTTTATTAGTTTTCATGTCTTAATGGGACCCAACTTCCATAAATAACCATTAAGACTCTCTTAAACCATCTTAACACATGCATGGAGAGGTATAGACGACCAAGTTCTCATTTTTGTGAATCTAGACCACCAAATAATCATGAAAGGACATGGGATTTGCTCTGGAGTTCACCAAACTCACAAAGTTCCAATCTCTGGACATAAAACTCTAAAATGGACTCAAAACAAGAACTAGCACAAACATAAGCAAGTTTGGAACTTAATACCTCTGGAAGATTAACCAACAAGAGTAGAACTCAGATCCAAAAGCTAGAAGCATAAACTATCCTCTTTCAAGACTACTTCTTCACTAAATTGGGGTTTTGAGAGGAGTTGGAGGCTGGAAATTGTGGTTGGAATTGAGGCCATCAAGTTCCTTAAATTGGGGCACACAAGTCATTAGGTTTTGCACTCTGAGCCTAGTATGCCCAGCGTACCCTCTGGTACGCCCAGCGTACTAGGTGGCCTCCGCGTCCATGCTACGCACACGAGTACGCTACGCGTACATAAGTGTACGCCTCGCGTACCCAATTGCCATCCAATTCTCAATAAGCACTAAACTTGCCAAAACTTCAAACTATCATAACTTCTTCGTTATAAGTCTGTTTCCAACGAACCTTATATCCACATAAAGGTGGCGAGAAGCCCTATGCTTCTAGCAACTCATCACAGTCTCAAAGCTCCACAAACAAAAACCCAAAATTCATAAAAGATCGAGTCAACGCCTTTATCGATACTCTTGGGCTCTAAAGCACAACCCGAAACCCTTTCATCACACAACCTACCTTATCCCTATCCAAAAAGGGCCTAAACGTTTCCCCTTCAAAGCCTCAAAACCTTCTCATACTCCGATTACAGCCCACGAGCCTTGAATTGCAAAACGATCCGGAACATGATGTTACAATTCTCACCCACTTAAATTTGATTTCAACCTCAAAATCGCTCCTTGTAAATACTCAGATCAAATCAAACAACCCGAGAATCGCAACCAAATATTTGTAACATAAACGATCTCCTAGAGGCAACCGTACCCAAACGTAAACTCTCAACCCCATGAAAAACGAACCCTTTCGCCGTTGCAGAAACTACTTCTGTCCCACCAAAACCTGGATTTTATAATGGTCCTTCTCCACGACAGACCGCCCATGAAGAAAAATCACCATGACGATCCCTCATCGAATAACCGCCGAAACAAAACACTCCATCCCTGATTATTTTGGTGCGATTGATGGAAACTAGTCGTTGACCATAATCTGCTACAAAACCCTTATGCTCGACATACCAGTTAATGTTGACCGAAACCCAAAGAAACGGAGGGGTTACCTCGCACCAAGGACCAACCGTCGATACTTTTATCAGAACCCATCTTAAGAAGGAACCTCAATACTCTACCCTCATACACTAAAAGAATAACCTATCAATACGCATGAAGCTGAAACTCTATACTATGTATGACCTTCCGTCAGACAGAACTATTCCAATACCAACCCAAGATGATTCAGCTCCAACCTCGAACTGAATGACCATGCTCGTCCGGGACTATCCGCTGATATCCGTAACCTAAGCCCCCTATCTCCCAATGGTTAAAACGAAATCCGAATACAAGATTGACTCCCGACCCAAACGTTAAACCTCCAAAGGCTACCCTTGCACATTTGGCAAAACAACTCCACAAACGTTCATTCAAATATATCTATCTCAACCCATCATATGGTACACGCAATCACGAAGTTCGCTTTTACCCCAAGCGAGTACTACAACCAATCTGAAGTCACACCTCATCTCCGACCTCTGTCGTCTACCACTTACTAATTCCATGCGTGTTGTGGTCCTCCCCAAGCCCAAACGAACCGACCCACCAAGGTCTAAAACATCAGATGGAAATCATGACTACTCAAAATGAAATTCATCTGAAAATATGAAATCCCAACCTGCTTATCCTTTACACAGATAGAGCCAAACTCAAGCATAAGTGTCTGGTCCGACAGCAAAATGAAACCACTCGTATCTGATCTGATACTCAACTCATGACCAGAGATCTGCGAATCAACGCGTGCATTACACTCCAACCCTTCTGACTTGCAACAACGTCTACCTAACTCGAGATATAATGGTTCCCGACTATCGCTGAGACCCCGGTATCACACCTTGTCCGGCCACCAGGTTCCCAAAGACTCAAATGGTAAGGCTACTCAAGCCTAAGGACCCTTCTGCGTCACATACTGACTAGTGAATGCTACGACACCATATAGTCTTACAACACTCTCTCACTGACTAGTGAATGTTATGGCTCCCTGCAGTCTTACAACACTCTCTCACTGACTACTGAATGCTATGGATCCCCGCAGTCTTACAACACTCTCTCACTGACTAGTGAATGCTACGGCTCCTCGCAGTCTTACAACACTCTCTCACTGAGTAGTAATTGTTACGACACCTCGTACTCTTACAACACTCTCTTACTCGCCATGGGCTCACCACAAGGTCTTTCCTGACAGTCCTAAGTGGTTACTCCCACTTGGTTTCATCCACTCTCTCTTACAACCCTGAAACTCTAGATTACCGAACACTCCCACAATATCATTATCAAGCTATCATCAGTCGGAGTCCACTGAACTCATACTCCACGACCCAACTTAAATAGGTCCACACATCTACCCAGATTAATCATTATTACTCCTGATGAAGATTGTCGCACACAAAGCATTTTCCCTCACTACAAATCTACACCCTTGGACAACCCCGTCTGGTGACAAATAGCTGATAGATACACAACTGAAATAGATATATAGTCATTTCGATGCTCCACTTCGTCAAAACAAGCTTGAGTCTTATAATAATCCTATAATCCAACAATTTAGGGCGTCATACTCGGGATCCACGATACACCATCACAGAATCTCACGATAGCTTACCACGACCACTGATCTTCAACTTACAAAACTCGAAACCTTTGAAGTACTCCAACTCATAGCTTGAAGTACGGAGAAATCGTCAATGACTGAGAACGCGTTGACGATAATCCAAAACCCCATCCTCTAGTGATCAAAATCCATGCGAAACTGCTCATACCGACTCTGAAGTTGATCAACTTTTGTCCCTCCTGGAGTATAGATAGCAATCTATACATTGAATTAGCAAATCTTTCAACAATCTAAACTTGACCTCAATCACCCAACCTCCTCGAAACTCAAACATTGGCGAACCTTGCCTTGACTACCACTAGACCCAAGTCTCATATACCCGGACATCAGATCCCCATAACCCAGTCTTCTGAACCGCAACTTAAATAGACTGATAATCCTCCTAACAGAATACCCGTTTCTCCCCCAATTAGGGTTCGAACTAACGCCGATTGGCATACCGAACACACCACACTACGAATTGGCTCACCAGATATACCATACTCGACTCTTGGGACGTACCACGCAATAGTTGATGATCTTACATATAAATACCAATTAACTCCAAGTATTTGGAATCTCAGATGGAAACCTCGGAAACCTCCCAATGTGACTGCCTCCAGTCACCCAGAATCTCATTCGGTTGCATAAGGAATATTTCAATGGTCCTAAAATAACTCTGACTCTTTATCTGGAAATAATGGACTATTGCACACTTCATTCTCTGAATCCTCAACCAACACCCCATCGTAAGAATCGACATAGAAACAGGAGACCTCACTCTTACAGTCGATTCACAGCATAGACAACGAAGGTGTTGCTAGAATACGCCTTACCCTACTAAATTGAGTCGCATCCTTGTCCTCGTCTGTCAAGGTCCCCACTGATGACTCCTTCCCAGCATAATAATAACTGAAGGCATTCATACCACAAAAATCCATTTGGTGCTAATACCACGACTATCTGGTACCCCACAGGGTCTTCCTCTAATCTCTGAAATCAGAAGCTCACTCACCCTTCCTTCCAAAATGGAAATCGGGAATAATATAATCATCGACATAGAAATTGCCATCACAATCCATCGGCCAATCACTCAACTCAGACTGCAATCCTCCACAACGCATCTTCTCCACTTCCTTTTGAGTCCTGCGACTCTAACTGGCACCTCGCCAGTCAAATCCCTTGAGACCTAAACTCAATTTTTCTCGTAAGGTATACTCCATTTAAGCTCGACCGACATGTCCCTTTGGCCCCACAATTTACCATATCCACACTATGCTACGAATCATGGTTGCCGAGCCATATTATCTCCCTTCAACCTGCTTCTTAGAACCTCTGGAATTCTCCTTGTTTCGAGTGTGGGTCCTCTGCTTTTAGTAGTACGGGCCCAATACTACCTTCCACATCTACCCATACTTTCTTCAAGGATCGTCCCAGATTTCCTAAGTAGATGCTCCACTTTCCCGATCGACCAATCCCATTCCACATGCTCGCTCCCCAACGAATACTCACCTCTAAACAGCGCACTCATCGAAATAAAATTACTCCCTAGGCTCTACTAGGTTCCCACACTTCTCTACTATCAGTTGCTGCAGAACTCCTCGCAATGCCAATTAGCTATTTCGTGACTACGATCACTTAATAGCTAACTCGCATCACTCATGAGTTTCACAAAGCACAAAGCAAGCAAAATTTAGGCATCGAGCAACCTCCACCAACATATAAAACCAATCTAGCATACAACTCTAATTGCTCTATCCACAGCACAAAAGGCATCACCTAACTTAGTCAATCCTATCTATTAACTCCTCGAAGATCTCTAATCACACATATACAACACTACCAACTCACATAACAGGTAATAAGGCATCTCTCCTAAGCAGGCACACTAGCATGCAATTCTGAGCAGATCTCTAGCCCTAAACACGCATACAGTTCTATCAGCTCAAAATAACAACACATAATCAAGTATGGGTATTTTGAGAAATCACCGCTCAGGCTCTGGCTGATTGTACACACCGCTTCGGATCTGCTTTCTAAATTCTTTAGTCTGTTTGAAAAATAATGTGATGAAAAATCATTCTCTTTTGAAAAGTTATCAACTCCCCAGTTTAAGTCCAGAGTATCCCAACATCCTCAAATCTCTATAAGCCGACAAATGTGTACAATCATGCCACCGCCTTCCTAGAATCTACAGAAATACCTGAAACATATTTAACTAAACATGGTAAGCACGAAGTTTAGCGAGTTCCCCAAAATACCACATACACAAATAATTAGCCTATCGTGGCTATATCTCGATAAGGACCCTCCGGTCATGTGTCTCAGTGAAGACCCTCCGGTATTACGCCTTTGTATGGACCCTCCGGTCGTAACTCAATATATACATAGAATGGTATCACAACATAGGTCACAAAGACAGAATGCATAATAACACATCTCTCAGTATAAGCAAATAAGCAAATAAGACCCTCTGTTCTATAACACGAATACGAACCTCCAGTCGTTCACGCGAATATGACCATCTGGTCAATAACACGAATAAGACCCTCTGGTCACACATAAATTACCACTTAGGTAAGTATAGTGAGAAGACTCACCTCAGATGATGAACAGATCCTATAAATGTTGATGTTGCACACTGACCTCTAACACCGAGCCAAACCCACAATTAACCCAATTAGGATCTAAGACCAAACCCTCACACATTAAGTCTAAAGATGGTCCACTAACCGGCCCGTAAATAACCCAAGCCCATTGGGCCCAACAAGGCCCAATACCAAAACTTACGTCCAAATGGCAAGCGCAACACAAGGGACCAAGACATGTATATTCCTCTAACCAAAAATCGCCAATACATCAAACCCAAAATCTAGACCCAACACTTAAGGCCCAAAAAAAGATTTAGCCCAAAAAGCCCTCAACAATTTTACACGGGGCGTACATCCCTTGGTACGCTCAATGTACACACAAATCCTGATCGGGGAAACTAGACCAGTACGCGGGGCGTACGGCTCAAGTCCAAAAATGCTATTTTCGACTTAACCACTTCAGCTCAAAGCATTCAATCCTCAGGGAAGCTTCATGACAAGTCCTAACTGAGAAAGTTGGCGACTTTATTAGTTTGCATGTCTTAATGGGACCAAACTTCCACAAATAACCATTAAGACTCTCTTAAACCATCTTAACACATAAATTGAGAGGTCTAGACGACCAAGTTCCCATTTTTGTGAATCTAGACAACCAAATACTCATGAAAGGACAGGGGATTTTCTCTGGAGTTCACCAAACTCACAAAGTTCCAATATTGGGATATAAAAGTTTAAAATGGAGTCAATACAAGAACTAGCACAAAAATGAGCAAGTTTCGAACTAGATACCTCTGGAAGATGCACCAACAAGAGTAGAACTCAGATCAAAAAGCTAGAAGCACAAACTATCCTTTTTCAACACTCCTTCTGCACCAAGAGCTTCCCCAAAAACCCTCAAATGAGCGACCACACTCACACAAGCTGGAGGAAACGAGATTAGAGTTTGAGAGGAGTTGGAGGCTGGAAGTGGTGGTTGGAAATGAGGCCATCATGTTTCTTAAATAGGGGCACATAAGTCATTAGGGTTTGCACTATGATCCTAGTACGCCCAGTGTACTAGGTGGCCTCCACGTCCATGCTACGCACACGAGTACGTTGCACGTACATAAGTGTACGCCCCGCGTACCCAATTGCAATCCAATTCTCAATAAGGACTAAACTTGCCAAAACATCAAACTATCATAACTTCTTCGTTATAAGTCCATTTCCAAAAAATCTTATATCCAAAGAAAGGTGGCGAGAAGCCCTACGCTTCTAGCAACTCATCACAGCCTTAAAGATCCACGAACAAAAACCCAAAATTCATAAAAGTTCGAGTCAATGCCTTCACCGATACTCTTGGGCTCTAAAGCACAACCCGGAATCCTTTCATCACACAACCTACTTTATCCCTATCCAAAAAGGTACTAAACCTTTCTCCTTCAAAGCCTCAAAACCTTCTCATACTCGGATTACGGCCCACGAGCCTTGAATTGCAAAATGATCTGGAATAGGATGTTACAACATCTAGCTGATAGATTGCCCAGTCTCTTTTTACTGCGACAACCAATAAGGATCAAAAGTAACCAACTTTGCCACGAGAGTAATAGTTTCGTGGTTGTCCACCCCTTCCATCTAAGTGAAACTTTTTGCCACTAATCGGGCCTTGAATCTTTCGACTTCTCCATTTTGTTTATACTTGATCTTATATACCAACTTTGAGTCGGTGGTTCGTTTTCCTTCTGGTAATTCCTCGAGAGTCCATGTATCATTATCTTCAAGATCCTTGATTTATTTCTTCATATCCTCCTTCCACCTGTCATCTTTTATAGCTTGAGCGTAGTACTTTGGGTCATTATTGGAATCAATGGCAGCCAAGAAAGCTTTGCGTGAGTTAGAAAATTTTGAATAAGTGACAAAACTCTGAGTTTCATGTAATACATGGAAATGGAAACCCCATCCTGTCGAATGAGTGTTGTTTATGACCAAATTTCTTCAGCCAAGAAAGTTCTTTCTTTCAGATTTGACCATGGCATCACACCTCATCCACGACATGTTGTCCGATGATTTGTCTTTAAGTTTCTTATATGGTTCCATCAATGGGACCAATCTTGCTTTTGGCCAGAAGAAAGTCGATTATCTCCTGAGACCAGCCAATGTAATTGCTCTCAGTAAGAACATCATTGACATGAACTTGCCTGGGATAATATGAAGGATGTAGATAGTATGGAGAGTCGTAGTTGATTTGACCCCTGAGTTCTTCTCGCTGCCACCTGCATCTCCTTCGGTCATGACTACAATGGTTATTTAAGAATTAGGAATTAGGGTAAAATTTTGTGTGATACCATAATAATTTTGTTTAATCACAGGAGAGGATCTTTTCAATCAAAAAAATTAATCAAGAAACGGGATACGAAGGTTCTTTAAATAAGAAAAATAAGGGATAAACATAGAAACACCTTGGAAAAATAAAAAGATAATAAAAGAGATATATCCCTAAAAAGTGCCAATAAGAAGAGACTATAAATGAAAATTGGAATGAACATGAAAAAGAAAATACATGATTTTTTTGGATTAATTGTAATTAAAATGTAGTTATGGTTGTATGAAAATGGCTTAAGGCTTAAAAATGATAAAAATGGGTATAGATCTATCTTCAAGACTTAATAACTAAAAACTGAAAAACATTTGAAGACGAGTAAAGAAAGTTGTAGAGCTATTTATTAGTTTTCAAGGGATATAAAATTGGGAAATTGAGTAATCTAACCATTTTTTATTGGTTTTTTGGTAACTATTTGATTTTTTAAAAAAAATAACCATCTTCTTCGGAATTGACCATTTCGGAGCCCATTCAAGACTAATGTTATCTAGTATGGGGCATTCCAATTGGGTTCCAAATATATACCATTAAAAAAGCGATGCTGGAATACATACCAGAATATCATCATATTTCAAACCAAGTGACAATGATTTCATCTGATTCCCGATGAGTTGGAGGTTTTACGGTGAGTCTTTGACTCCTTTGCATCTAATTGTTTAAAATTTTGATTATATATGTATAAAAGTGAGTTTAAAACATGAAGAACAGGTCCAAAATATTACCTTTAAACTTTAAATGTGTCCAAATTAGGTAGTATTTTAGTGTTTGTAATGTACGAAGTATTATATGATTATTTTTTTAGTGGATTACGATATTCCACATTGAAAATTTGAAGTTTGGAAAACACAAAACGCTTTCCGGAACATGCCGCATGTCTGAAATGTGACAAACTAGTTTGGAATATAGAGAACAAGTCTAGAATGTTCAATATAGTGTGTTCCAAAGGACTAGTTACATTCCAGAATTATTTTGGAATTAAATTTTTTTTTGGTGCATCATGAGAATCTAAGGGCTCGACCGCCATGCAAGACTATGTTTTGAAATACGTGTTTTGGTAGTTGGTTAGATATTCCTTTCAGGGTAGAAGGGGATCCACTGCTTTTACATTACGTATTTTGCAAAGAATTTGTGACGTTCCCTCGAAGCACAATACAAATGCTTCTGACATTAATGAGTATGAGTTGACATTTGGGAAGAGGGAAGTCTGCCTTATCACCGAAATCTATTCTGGTGAATATTTCACAGCCTCAGATTTCGGTCACGCCTTCTGATTACCTGTCTTTCCTATGGTCAATGCCTCTAATTTGATAAAACTGAAAGATGTTATTCACGCCTTCTAAGCATCTTTTAATGAGTTATCAAAGGAAGATGCAGTCCGAATCTGTCTATTATATCTATTGGAGAAGGGGTTCAATGACCTGTTACCTCATAAGCATGTGAAGGATGTGTATTTCGATTTGGTATCTAACTTGCATGATTTCAACATGTATCATTTCGTTAAATTATAAATTTTATTTCCAATGTTATTTACAAAATTTATTATGTACTCTTTTGGTATCGCATATATCCGTGGGGGAGGATAATTTGGGATCAATTATATTCTCAGCCAGAGACGGTATTCAATAAGCGTTATAAACTTATTCTTCTTGTCAAAGAAAAAGAAACACAATCTCAAAAATTGATGTGCAATTTAGGCGGATTTTTATACACTTTTAAGGTAAAATACATGATTATCAATTTAACATTTTATGTTTACAAATATTTTGATACATGACTCTTTCATATATGAATTTTGGAGAGTTTTCCAATCAACTGCTTGTTTGCTACCTAACAATTGAATGTGATCCATCTGGTTGTTGGATGGTCCAAACTTAGGATTTTAAAGAAGCAACAATGAGATAAGTTTCTTAATATTCAACAAATATGATTATTTTTATAAAATATTCATTTTCACCCCTATGTATAATGATGTTAAAATTGATCTATAATTATGTTAAGAAGAAAATAATCTTATAGGGAAGTTGCAGGCAAAAACTAATGAGAGACATACAACTAGGTGGTCTTTTAGCTCAGTATGAATTAAATATGATGCTTTTTCTTCTTTAGACGTTCACATGGCACTGTCTCTCACACCATACCTCACAAGTCACCTATTTATTACCCTCCACAAAAGCAAGCAGGGCAAGATCTGACAAATGTTCATATGCATCTGACTCACTACTACTACAAACTGAACCAACCATAGATAATGACCAAATGGTAATGGTCTTGCACAAGGAGCTTCAAGAATGTCGGAGGCAGTTGGTAGCACATGGGATCCGTATTTTACAACTCAAAGTTGTGGTACATCCTAAAAATAAGGTTGCCACAAAGGATGATGATACCGTTGGATTAGGTTTCTAAGCTCATAACGATAATTGGTATAAACCTGAATTGATAGTAGCACAGTCCTTTTGGGTTGCCCTCAAACCTAGCAACTGGACAAGATGATTTTTAGAGATAGAGGTTGATTTGCTATTTGATTAATAAATTGAAATAAATAATTTATTAATACATTATGAGAATAATATATTAATTAGAAATAGTAATATTTAATTAATAATTAATTAGAAATTAATTGGAAGGTGACATTGGATGGCAGCAACTACAATGACTAGATGTGCAACATTAAGATAGCCCTTCATTTCGAGGACACGAAGTATGTCCTTGAGATAGAATTAAATGAGATTGACGAAGATAAGGCCACTCCTGAAGAACTAGCCGCCTATAAGAAGCACTACAATGATGCTACAAAAGTTGCTTGCATCATGGTAGCCACTATTACTCTTGAGTTACAAAGATTCTATGAGGATTACTGGCCGTACGAGATGAACAAGGACCTTATGGAAAAGTACCATAAGCAATCTCGTCAAGAAAAGTACGAGGTGGTAAAGTCCCTTATAACAAGCAAAATGAAAGAGGGAGAGTCTGCTAGCATCCACATGCAAAGGATGCAATGATACATGGATTGCATCATTAGGCTTAATGTGCTTTTTGATGAGGAGTTGGCTATTTACATAGTCTTGAACTCCTTACCAAGTTGTTATGATCAGTTCATCTTGACCTATCATCTGAACAACAAAGAGACCACCCTGTCTCAATTTCACAACCTCTTGTGAACAATTGAAGTAGGGATGAAGGGAAAGAGTATTGCCTCCACTCCTGCTAGTTCTCCCATTATGGCCATTGGTCAAGGGAAAGGAAAAAAGAGGAAAGGTCCTCCAAAAAAATTGGAAGGGAAAGTCTCAAGCCAAGTCGTCGAGCAATGGACCCAAATGTAAATCCAGTTCTGATGCTCCCACTATCTCTGATCCCAAAGAGGCCACTTTCTTTTACTACAACAAAAGAAGGAATTGGAAACGAAGCTGCCCAAAGTATATGTAAGATACTAAAGATGGCAAGGTGAAGGTGACTTCTGCAGCTGTATCTGCAGGTATATAAACTATCTCATCTAATAACTCATCATCTTCTCGTTCTTGGGTCCTTGATACATGTTATGGATTTCACATTTGTTTTGATTTGTTGGGGCTAAGAAGAAGTGAGAAAGTGGAGCAAGGTAGAATGAACTTGTTTATGGGGAATAAGCGATCTTCACCTGTCACCAAGATTGGAGTTTATAGTCTAGTGCTTAGTAATGATGTTTGTTTAGATTTGGTGAATTGTTGCTACTCGTTAGAAATGACACGGAACATTATTTCTTTTCATGCTTTATTCAGACAAGGTTATAGATATTCTTTTAATGATGAGAATGGTTCTATTTTTGCTTATAAAAATTGTGTTTTTCTGTTTGAAGCTTTAGTTTGTGATGGTGTGTATAAAACTGTGATGTGTGTAGACAATTTACGCAATAGTGTATTTCAAATTGGTTCGTCTAAATGTATAGACAAAGAATTCTTATGGAATTGTCGTCTTGGACACGTTAATAAGAAACGCATTGCCCTACTCCAAAAGGATGGAGTGTTGGAATCATTTAACCTAATGTTAGATGATACATGCGAATCTTGTCTTCTGGGTAAGATGAAAAAATCACCTTTCACTGGAGCTTATGAAAGAGGTGAAGGTTTGCTGGATCTCATACACACAAATGTGTGCGGGCCCTTCAGATCATCTACAAGGGATGCTAATCGATTCTATGTGACTTTTACTAATGATTATAACAGTTATGGTTATGTCTACTTAATTAAGCATAAGTCAGAAACCTTTGAAAAGTTCAAAGATTTTAAGTAAGAAGTCGAGAATTAATTAGGTAGGAAGATAAAGATGCTCCGATCAAATAGAGGCGGAGAGTATCTTCGTATCGAGGTCCACGACTACCTCAATGAATGTGGAATAGTTTCACAATTGACACCTCCTAGGACACCACAACTTAATGGTGTGGCTAAGAGGTGCAATCAAACCTTGTTAGACATGGTTCGTTCCATAATGAGTCTTGTCCCAACTAAGAAGGTTTCCAAAACACATCACGAGATGTGGACATGGAAGGTTCCCACGTTAGCGCATATCAAGGTTTGGGGTTGTGAAGCTTTCGTTCGACGAGAGACTCACGACAACCTTGAACCTCGAAGTGAAAGATGTATTTTCATCTGCTATCCACATAAGTCCTATGGATATTTGTTCTGCAAACCTAGTGAGAACGTGGTTTTTGTAGCACGGAGATGAGTATTTCGCGAGAGAGAGCTCATATGAAAAGAGTACAGTGGGAGTACCCTTGATCTTGAAGAGATTTTAGAAACAAACGATGAAGGAACCTCTAAAGACGCAAGGGTTCAACAAGAGGAAGAGATTCCAGTTGACGATTCATTACCTCTTCGGCGTTCTAGTAGAGTTAGAATGCCACCTAAGTTATATGCTTTCCATATTACTACAGATGGTGACATGTTTATCAGTGACAATACACTGGTAAATTTGGATGAACCGGCTAACTACAAGGAAGTAATGGAAGGTTCTAAGGCAGCCCAATGGAAAGAGGAAATGAACAACAATATCAAGTCCATGTATGACAACCAAGTTGGAATTTGGTTGATAATGTATCAGGTCGTTAGACGGTTGGGTGCAAATGGATCTTGAAGAAAAAGACCGACAAAGATGGAAAGGTACACACTTTCAAGGCTTGACTTGTTGTGAAGGGCTTTACTCAAATCCCATGGATTGACTATGATGAGACCTTTTCACTAGTGGCTAAAATAAAATCTATTCGGGTAATGCTCACCATAGCTACGTTTCGTGACTATGAAATTTGGCAGATGGATGTCAAAGCTGCTTTCATTTATAGGAAGTTGGTTGAGGATGTATACATGAGTCAGCCAGAGGGTTTTATTGATGCAAAGTATCCAAATAGAGTGTGTAAGCTTGACAAATCAATCTATGGATTGAAACAAGCATCTTGCAGATGGAATCTTTGTTTTGATGAGAAAGTCAAGGAGTTTGGCTTATGTAGAAGTGAAGATGAGTCCTATGTATATGTCAAAGCTAGTGGAAGTATAGTAACCTTCGTAGTACTGTTTGTTGATGACATACTTCTTATAGGAAAAGACATTCCAACTTTGCAAGAAGTTAAGTATTGGCTTGGAAAGTGTTTCGCTATAAGGATCTAGGAGAGGCTGCTTATATTCTAGGGATAAGAATTCTGAGAGATAGGAGTAAAAGACTAATTGGACTTAGTCAAAGTACGTACTTGGAAAAGGTGCTAATATGTTTTAGTATGGAAAATTCCAAGAAAGGAGAACAACCCATCCAGAGTAATACCAAACCGAGTAAGACTCAGAGTCCGAGTACCGATGCAGAGATAGCAAAAATCAGTAGAGTTACATACGCTTCCGCCGTTGGATCTATCATGTATTTTATGACATGTACTCGCCTTGATGTGTCCTTTGCTTTGAGCATGGCCATTCGTTATCACGTCAATCCAGGTAAAGCTCACTGGATAGCAGTTAAGAATATTCTCAAGTATCTGTGAAGGACTAAGAACTGGGTCCTAGTACTTGGTGGCAATGATACACTGAGAGTAAATAGGTATAGTGACGCCAACTTTCAAATAGATAGAGACAACTTTCATTCTCAATCTGGCTGGATGTTTACCTTGAATAGAGGAGCAGTTACTTCGAAAAGTTCTAAGAAAGTGAGTGGATGATTCTACGTGTGAATCAGAGTACATAACGGCAAGCGAAGCATCAAAGGAGGAAATTTGGTTGAAGAACTTCATCAGAGATCTTGGAGTTGTGACAACCATGAAGGTGCCAATGGAAATTTTATGTGATAATAGAGGAGTGGTTGCCTTGACAAAGGCACTAAGAGATCATGGTAGATCGATACATATCAACAGAAAATACAATTTCATCAGACATAAAGTAGATGAAGGTCACCTCGTAGTGAAGAGGGTATCATTTGAAGAGAATCCTGCAGATCCACTCACATAGTGTGACACCAGTCAAAGTTTGGTCAAAAATAAATTGATCAATAATCGTAATTGGGATGAACCAAGTGGTAGAGTTTGTAACAAGGTTTCCAAAAACATAAAGAACACTGAAATCCAAGTTATAACGAAGAAGTTATGACCAATCGAAAATCCGCGATAAAACCGACAAAACACTGTTCAGTGTAAGAAGCTGTTCAGTGTAAGAAGCGAATTTTCGATAAAAGTCTTTTTAGCCCTAACAATCTAAATGAAAGTTGTAGAATATGTTAAACCGAGAACGTTCATAAAAAGATAAAAATCCGACTTCGTATGAGGAAGTTATGATTTTTCGAAGTTTCGGTTTAGCAGTAGACAGCTAAAAATTCGAAATATAAATTGATCGATATTTAGCCGACACAACTTAAACAAGAATCGAAGGTCTCGTCAAAAGTAGCACAACGGTAAAAAGACAGACAAAAACGGACGTCAGATGAAGAAGTTATGAATTTTTAACGGATTCCCGTCCCGGTCTGTTTAAAATAATAATATTAAAAATAAAGTGAAAATTAGCCGACAAAGTCTAAACAAAAGTCGTAGAGTATGATTTTACCTACGCATGCATATAAAGAACGCCAAAAACGGAGTTCGTATGCGAAAGTTATGATTTTCGCAAGTTTTGGCACAAAAATAAAGAAAAATAGGAAAAACCGGGCAATTTCGCATGCCACGTCACCCTCGCATGTGGCAGCTGTTGATTGGACTGAAGCCTTGCGTGGCACCTCCTGATTCGACCAACTCCGCGGTCCAATCCCACTCGGACAGCCTCGCATGAGACACACCGGACATCACCTTCGCACGCCCCTCGGATGCCCCCTTCGCACGTGTACTACTCCTATTGGACCGAAGCCTAGCCCAATCCGAAGACCCCATCCGTCCGAGCCTCGCAGGTGTCCTTCGTTGCTGACCAACGCGTGGCTGCTGACTCTTCCCTTGCCTCGCCACCTGTCCGATGACTAAGCAGCTTCGGCCGAATCCTCCGATGACTAAGCAGCTTCGGTAAAGAAGGGGATATCCATTTACCAATTAGTCGAGTCCTTTAACACGCTAGCATTCAAGTTGCTCCATTCGAAACCTTCTCTGGTCACAAGTACAGATTCTATCTGCACTGGACTAAAGTAGGTAATACGCAACTAGCTAGAGATCCAATTTCCACACAGCACCCTCGCTGATCTGGAATTCATCCGAGAAACTACCAAAAACAAAATACGAATCAGGAAGCGCCATAAAGCTTCCGAAGTTAACCAGAGAAGCTACGGCTTCGATAAAAGAAAACCCTTGGAATTCCAGGATTGATGACCTTGTCATGTGAAGGTCTCACTCGGGAAGGACAAGATGCGCTTGAGAAACCGTGAAATACAAAACTCAAAGTACATCGGACCATTTGAGGTTCTTACCAGAATCGGGCTTGTACTTTTAAACTTAAACTACCACCAAAAACTTAATAACATTCATCCCATCTTTCACATATCTAATCTAAAGAGGTGTCTATCCGATAAAACACTTGTTATTTCACTCAATGAAATCAAGTTAAATAAAAGTCTACACTCTGTAGAAGAACCAATAAAAACCATGGATAGGGAAATCTAAAGAACCACACTAAGTCTTATCCCGTTAGTGAAGGTTCGCTGGATTACAAACCAGGGACCTGAATTCACTTGGGAAAGGAAAGATTAGACCTAGTCCATGAGTATCACTTCAGACTTAATTTCGGGACGAAATTCCCTCTAATAGGGGGATAATGTGACACCAGTCAAAGTTTGGTCAAAAATAAATTGATCAATAATCATAATTGGGATGAACCAAGTGGTAGAGTTTGTAACAAGGTTTCCAAAAACATAAAGAACACTGAAATCCGAGTTATAACGAAGAAGTTATGACCAATCGAAAATCCGCGATAAAACCGACAAAACACTGTTCAGTGTAAGAAGCGAATTTTCGATAAAAGGCTTTTTAGCCTTAACAATCTAAATTAAAGTTGTAGAATATGTTAAACCAAGAACTTTCATAAAAAGAACGTAAAAATCCGACTTCGTATGAGGAAGTTATGATTTTTCGAAGTTTCGGTTTAGCAGTAGACAGCTAAAAATTCGAAATATAAATCGATCAATATTTAGCCGACGCAACATCAACAAGAATCGAAGGTCTCGTCAAAAGTAGCACAACGGTAAAAAGATAGACGAAAATGAACGTCGGATGAAGAAGTTATGAATTTTTAACGGATTCCCGTCCCGGTCTGTTTAAAATAATAATATTAAAAATAAAGTGAAAATTAGCCGACAAAGTCTAAACAAAAGTCGTAGAGTATGATTTTACCTACGCATGCATATAAAGAACGCCAAAAACGGAGTTTGTATGCGAAAGTTATGATTTTCGCAAGTTTTGGCACAAAAATAAAGAAAAATAGGAAAAACCGGGCAATTTCGCATGCCACGTCACCCTCGCACGTGGCGGCTGCTGATTGGACTGAAGCCTTGCGTGGCACCTCCTGATTCGACCAATTCCGCGGTCCAATCCCACTCGGACAGCCTCGCATGAGACACACCGGACATCATCTTCGCACGCCCCTCGGATGCCCCCTTCGCACGTGTACTCCTCCTATTGGACCGAAGCCTAGCCCAATCCGAAGACCCCATCTGTCTGAGCCTCGCAGGTGTCCTTCGCTGCTGACCGACGCGTTGTTGCTGACTCTTCCCTCACCTCGCCACCTGTCCGATAAATAAGCAGCTTCGGCCGAACCCTCGCACCCCTATATAAAGGGAGCGAGCCTTCTCGGATGGAAGGACTTTTTCACCCCAAAACTTCCCAAAATTCACATTTTCACCCCCTTGACTTTCTCACGACACCCCAAGGCCCCGGTATCGTGTCTAAAGCCCGAAGCAAGCCCCGGAGCCTCGGAATTCACTAGAAGTTATCCTCTCTCCTGCCGAAACTCTGCCCGGTTTGAGCCGGTTTCTCGTCAAATAAACTCTTTACGGGAAACGAAACGCTTCCCCAATCACCGCTTATGAAAGTGAGTTCATACCCCTATAATTCACCTTTTCAATGGTTTTTAAATGCTTTTTAGGGGGGAATACAAGTTTAACACAATAATAAATTGTGTTAATAACTGTGTGTGATAATAATCACACAGAAAATTTCCGTATGCTTTTAAGAATTATCAAATACTTCCAAAATAACTTCAAGCCATGTTAAATCTTAAAAGTCATGTAAGCTCCGTTAAATTCTTTGAAAAATGTTTTATAAACTATTTCAAATTATAAATGCCAAAATCATGTTATATATGTATAAATATATAAATAAGATTTGAAGGGCTTAGGACTAATCAATTATCTTATATCCTTTTCCTTGTTTGGATGTGGAATTAGGGTTGTATTATTTGTCCGAAGGCCGTTTCCTTCTTAATTAATTATATATATATATATATATATATATATATATATATATATATATATATATATATATATATATATATATATATATATATATATATATATATATATATATATATATATATATATATATATATATATATATATATATATACATATATGAGTACAAAAGGTTACTCCTTTTGGTATCTTCACCTTTGTATCAGGCTGAGCAAAGGTGTTCATCCATGAGAAACCATGCTAATCAGATAGAACATATAAATTATAATAGTTATAATTTATCATTCAAAACTAAAGATACAAGTATGATTCACGAATGTATACTTTCCAAGGAAATTACAAAAATACATTCAACTATAACAAGATATGTATAACACCTTTAATATACGAACAACATATTAAAGAAGTAAAGATACATCATACCGGGTTTGCATTAGCAAGGGTACTATACAGAGTACCAGAGTTGGAAAACATGAGGTAATGTCGGGTTTGCATTAGCAAAGGTACTATACAAAGTACCCGAGTTAGCAAACATGAGGTAATAATACATTCTGTCGGGTTTGCATTAGCAAATGTACTATACAGAGTACCCCAGTTAGCAAACACGAGGTAATAATACATATAACGGGTTTGCATTAACCAAGGGTACGATACAAAGTACCAGAGTTAGCATTCACAGGGTAATAATAATACATCGTAAATCTCATTGAAACAATAAATTTGTGAGACCTTCACGGTGTACTTATCTAAGTACGACCTTTTAAGTCCTAAACTATTAGCCAGAATCTCTTGTAGGGAGAGTGTGAATTTGTGTATAGATCTATATGGGATTGACAATCCCGCACCTCTACTGTTCGCTATAGTTTGGCCGGTAGGCCTCGGGTGTCAAATATCATTCCATTCCGACGCCTGAAGAACGTCGCCGCAGGCATATCAGTCATATTAGTATGGTTAATAGGACTCACATGGATAAAACAACGAGTGAATTATAAAGTAATATACTTCTCTTATAACAGTAAGAAAAGTTAATTACATCCCGACCAGATATACCTTCAGTAGCTTTTACTTACAATAAGAGCTACGTATCATGCAATCAAGTATGGTACTTCTGGTTTTGAACATTTAAAACCACAAGGCAGTATTATGGATAATACAATACTCTCCAGGATTAATACTAAAGTTTTTACTGTAGAACAGATATAACTAAGAACACTTTTACAAGTGAAACGGTTTATGGGATTAAACCACTTTTACAAATGAAACGGTTTATGGGATTAAACCACTTATCAAATGAAACTTAGTCATTCAATCTTTGTAAACTACTATAACATAAAAGACCTTTAGTGGTTAATTCTACAATTCCTTAGTTATTACATCAGAGTTGTACATAAGTAATGTCCGATTGACAGTGAAATGGGTGACTTCCGCCTTACTTCCTATTCCTTGTTTGGTTGTGGGCTTAGGGCAGATACACCCATTTAACTGTCAATTCGATATTATGATATGTATAATCAGTATAAACTAGGTAATTACAGAGGGAAACTATTGAGGTTATCAGTTAATCACCTCAGGAGATATAGGATTTCCTGGAGAAACTAGTGAACTTATTCAAAGAACTTAGGGTATACTTAACAGAACTAAAATACTTATGAACTCACCAGCTTAAATGCTGATCTACTCTTTCCAAATAACTTGTATTCTCAGGAATCCAGTAGACAGGTACACTCCCGAAGAATTTGAGAAGACTACCTAGTACCGTACCGCAACTCCTGTCTTCTACTGTACCTACTGTAGTATTTGAATATGTAATGTTTAAATACTTATATAAAACTTGTACTTATTAATACAATGGTTGTTTGTACTTTGATTACTATATTTCATGTGTTGTGATACTTACCTACAGTCCTCCGCCCCCGAATGTTTCCGCCATTCTGGTTTGGGGGTGCGACAGATTGGTATCAGAGCAGTGTTATAGTGAACTCAGTATATCAGTCATAAAAGATATACAACTATAAACCCATTGGGATAAAAAAACACTCTGACCAAGAGTTATACTTTAAATATATATAAATAGTTTATAAAAGTATAACTACATGCAGAGTATATATACTAGAATGAGTATCACAAGAGGAACAAAACAAAAGTATTTGGATGTTGGACATTGCAGTTAAACCTAGGCAGTGATGTAATCATATATGGGATCAATATACTCTGATCAACTATATTCATCCGGGATATGACCAACATGTGTTTAGGGGAGTGATTGTAGTGTTGCAACTGGTCTAAAACTTACCTAAGTACCAGAAGAATTCTAGAACCAAACTTAACGACTAAAATACTATGGGAGTATTTTAGGATGCTATAACAAGAAAACTGAAAATTTGTTAAGCTCTTGTATCTAGAAATCCAAGAATCAAACTCTTAACTAAAATAACATGGAGGTATGTTACATACCTTTGGAGAAATGTTAAAAAGATCTTTTCTGATAGGTCTATAATTACTAAGTGGATACGTTAAGGTTATATATAGCCGAGATTTTATAAACTTAGAATAGGTGATTTTCACTCTACTTCCTTTTCCTTGTTTGGATGTGGTTTTAGAGTAGGATTACTTATTCAAAGGTCTATTTGATCTGGATTATATATAATCGGTACACACCATGTGATTACGAGAGGACCAGGAAGGATCACCTTCGTAAAAATTCAAATTTTCTCATAGATTCTTTAGACATTCCCATTCTCGTATAAACCCATTAGATAAACATAGTTACTCTAGCAATCAATAGAAGAGTCAAGGAGGATCCAACAGAATTTCAGTAGGAGAATCCCAAGAAAGAAACATAGGAGAAGTAAACAAACTATAGAAATCATTTAGTGCCTTGCCCCTATTAAGGACACCAATGAGATATTCGCATGAACTTCCGAGATTCAAAATCTTCATTACGAAGTAATGGGGATCAGTGTCAGAATCGGAAGTAAGACAGCCCGGGAATTCAATATACCTACAGAGGAGAAGGACACCCTATAGATACCAGGAGAGAACAAATCATTACCACCCAGAATAGGACAAGAGAACGAAGGAAAACCACGCATGATTCATGTGAAGTGTTCGAGCACCTTTTCATCTAAGTAATAACTAGTAAATCGATTCAACCTAGTGAGTTAATGATTTCATTACTCACATTAGGTTTTCAGCTTATCCTCTTTTCCGGTCACAACTAATAACAATAAATCAGATCACAGAATCTTAATTGATAGTGATTACTTCTCAAATTCATAAGTCTATTTTATGTAGACACCGTTATGAATTGTTTTCGAATATTTTTGAAAATTGGGAAACGATATCCACCAAACGAAGGTAACTTAGTTCGGATGATACTCGGTTCCTAATCATTCTAGAAACTTAACTATGTTCCTTACCAGGACTGCATCATAGGGATGCAGGTCGAATCATTGAGAACAATATAACAAAACAAAAGATTAATACATAGATACAAATGGTTAGAATACATCTAGAGACACGGTAGTCGCTCACGAACTCATTTTCTTATCATGTAACAGAATCATGCCTCCAAAGAAGTGTAACCAACCCACCAGCGAATCACCAATCCTTCAGATAGATGCGGCTACGTTTCAAGTTGTGGTCACAGCAGCTGTAACAACTGTCATGGCACACCTTAATGCTAACAATGCAAATGTTAGTAGTAATGCTATCGGTAACCCCGATCGTGGTGATGGCCAAGTACAGCAACGAGCACCTACTTGTAAGGACATCTCGAACCTTAAGCCTAATATCCTTAAACGAAAGTTCGAGAACAAGGAAAAGAGTTGTTCAACTCAAGAACCTAGCAGAGGGCAACGAACTGGGGCAGTCAATACCCCCATCAGCCCTGTTATTCTAGCACCGACTAAGTCGTATTTAGGAAACCTTCCACACTGCAGCAAGTGTAAATACAATCATCATGGAGTTTGTCGGGAGCTGATTGCAATAGATGCAACATGAAGGGGCATACCGCCCGCATCTGTAGAACTCCGGTTGAGTTCATCACTTCAACTACCGATGTTGGAACCATTCCCATATGTCACCTTTATGGTAAAATAGGACATTACAAGAGGGACTGTCCAACAGAGAAGAACGACGGGGGAGCAGGAGGATTTTTACCCCAATACATGGGAAAGCATCAAAGAACCCTGCTATATTTTGGTACGCTTCCAAACCCCGATAACTATCTGTAATTATGATTACTTTTCCATTCAAATTAAATCACAACAATAATATAAAATTTGAAACCCTAATAGGTAAGCTATGATGACTTAGTGTATACATAAGGGTCATTTATAATTAAGATTGGTAGACTTAGAGTGAGTAATCTCGCCTCATTTCCTGTTCCTTGTTTGGTTGTGGATTTAGGGCTGGGTTTCTCAATCAAAGGTCTTACCAATTTTAATTATACATGACTTGTATACACCAAGCGGTTATAGAGAGACCTAGTAAGGATCGTTTCGTGAAAGCTCATAATTTCAAATTATCAGAACCCTCGTATTGGTAGTACCCGCCAATTCCAATTCAAAAAGGGGGTTCGTAGTGATAATAACAGAATAAAACCAGAAGCGCGGAAAACTTAGGTACATAGGATATCATTCTAGTAATCATTCGTCCCAGAACGACTTAATATCTATTTCATCGAGCAAATTCTGACATCCTCATTCGACATGGTTTGGCCTGGACCTTACCATGTGAAAATTCTTATGCTGTGTAAGAGAACTTTTCCTTAATCAGTTGTAAGATGGAATTCTTCCAATCCATAATGTAAAACCCTTAGGTTGTCTCTCATTTCAAAACTTCAGAAGTACCCATGCGAAGAGTACCACGCCATTCTAGCCTACTCAGTAGACAGAAAACTTCAAACGAAAAGCACCGAAGTAGTCTTAGAAGTCAGTAACTACCGAAGTACCTCAATAGATCTCATAGCAAAATCATCGAACCATAGGTCAAGTTCAAGAATAGAGACTAAGAACTCATTGAGTTAATCTATCGCTGCTAAGTGTATACACTAGAGTGGTATATAAGTTAGACTTAACAAGATTAAGGATGTGTAATTCCGCCCTATCTCCTGTTCCTTGTTTGGTTGTGGACCTGGGGTAGAGTCACCCATCCGAACGTTTTGTGAAATCTAAATTATATACGACTTGTATACACGAGGTTATGGTGGATGAGCCAAGTATGAGTCTGATCATGAACTTCGGAGCAAAAGCCTGCATCATGTATTCTACCAGGTGGAATTCAACATGAGACCACGACGATGGGTCGAGCTACTAAATGACTACGAATTTGAAATTCGTTATCATCTCGACAAAGCCAATATAGTAGCTGACACCCTAAGTCGGAAAGAGTACCCAGGTCATAGTGCCAATCATGGACTATGATAACCCATTCAAATCTCTCCACACAAGGTAAAGAGGCTCAACAGGAAGCCTTGAAACCTGAAAATGTGGCAAGTAGAGAAGATAACTACTACGTGTGAGTGCACGGTATGCCAATATTTGTTATCTCCACTGAGATAATAGAATCATCTCTCAGTTCAGGCCGTCACTCAAAAACCTCTAGGAACCAGAGTAGTCATGATTCTATGGGATCGGCTATGGTAAAGAAGGGGATATCCATTTACCAATTAGTCGAGTCCTTTAACACGCTAGCATTCAAGTTCCTCCATTCGAAACCTTCTCTAGTCACAAGTACAGATTCTATCTGCACTGGACTAAAGTAGGTAATACGCAACTAGCTAGAGATCCAATTTCCACACAGCACCCTCGCTGATCTGGAATTCATCCGAGAAACTACCAAAAACAAAATACGAATCAGGAAGCGCCATAAAGCTTCCAAAGTTAACCAGAGAAGCTACGACTTCGATAAAAGAAAACCCTTGGAATTCCAGGATTGATGACCTTGTCATGTGAAGGTCTCACACGGGAAGGACAAGATGTGCTTGAGAAACCGTGAAATACAAAACTCAAAGTACATCGGACCATTTGAGGTTCTTACCAGAATCGGGCTTGTACTTTTAAACTTAAACTACCACCAAAAACTTAATAACATTCATCCCATCTTTCACATATCTAATCTAAAGAGGTGTCTATCCGATAAAACACTTGTTATTTCACTCAATGAAATCAAGTTAAATAAAAGTCTACACTCTGTAGAAGAACCAATAAAAACCATGGATAAGGAAATCTAAAGAACCACACTAAGTCTTATCCCGTTAGTGAAGGTTCGCTGGATTACAAACCAGGGACCTGAATTCACTTGGGAAAGGAAAGATTAGACCTAGTCCATGAGTATCACTTCAGACTTAATTTCGGGACGAAATTCCCTCTAACAGGGGGATAATGTGACACCAGTCAAAGTTTGGTCAAAAATAAATTGATCAATAATCATAATTGGGATGAACCAAGTGGTAGAGTTTGTAACAAGGTTTCCAAAAACATAAAGAACACTGAAATCCGAGTTATAACGAAGAAGTTATGACCAATCGAAAATCCGCGATAAAACCGACAAAACACTGTTCAGTGTAAGAAGCGAATTTTCGATAAAAGGCTTTTTAGCCTTAACAATCTAAATTAAAGTTGTAGAATATGTTAAACCAAGAACGTTCATAAAAAGAAAGTAAAAATCCGACTTCGTATGAGGAAGTTATGATTTTTCGAAGTTTCGGTTTAGCAGTAGACAGCTAAAAATTGGAAATATAAATCGATCAATATTTAGCCGACGCAACATAAACAAGAATCGAAGGTCTCGTCAAAAGTAGCACAACGGTAAAAAGATAGACGAAAACGGACGTCGGATGAAGAAGTTATGAATTTTTAACGGATTCCCGTCCCGGTCTGTTTCAAATAATAATATTAAAAATAAATTGAAAATTAGCCGACAAAGTCTAAACAAAAGTCGTAGAGTATGATTTTACCTACGCATGCATATAAAGAACGCCAAAAACGGAGTTCGTATGCGAAAGTTATGATTTTCGCAAGTTTTGGCACAAAAATAAAGAAAAATAGGAAAAACCGGGCAATTTCGCATGACACGTCACCCTCGCACGTGGCGGCTGCTGATTGGACTGAAGCCTTGCGTGGCACCTCCTGACTCGACCAATTCCGCGGTCCAATCCCACTCGGACAGCCTCGCATGAGACACACCGGACATCATCTTCGCACGCCCCTCGGATGCCCCCTTCGCACGTGTACTCCTCCTATTGGATCGAAGCCTAGCCCAATCCGAAGACCCCATCTGTCTGAGCCTCGCAGGTGTCCTTCGCTGCAGACCGACGCGTTGCTGCTGACTCTTCCCTCACCTCGCCACCTGTCCGATGACTAAGCAGCTTCGGCCGAACCCTCGCACCCCTATATAAAGGGTGCGAGCCTTCTCGGATGGAAGGACTTTTTCACCCCAAAACTTCCCAAAATTCACATTTTCACCCCCTCGACTTTCTCACGACCCCCCAAGGCCCCGGTATCGTGTCTAAAGCCCGAAGCAAGCCCCGGAGCCTCGGAATTCACTAGAAGTTATCCTCTCTCCTGCCGAAACTCGGCCCGGTTTGAGCCGGTTTCTCGTCAAATAAACTCTTTACGGGAAACGAAACGCTTCCCCAATCACCGCTTATCAAAGTGAGTTCATACCCCTATAATTCACCTTTTCAATGGTTTTTAAATGCTTTTTAGGGGGAATACTATTGGGTTTTGAGCATTCTAACACTCCTATGGTGTACATGCAACCCTATAAACCTGGGATCTATGTTTTGTCAATTATACATGCAAATATTAACAATTCCAAGGTTTCATCCTAACTAGCATATTATGAAGCACCTATACTACAAAATTCTAGTTTGATGACATACCTTTCGATGTAGCTTGATGTCTTCAAGTTTGAAGAGCTTAGCCCCAATAGTGTGGAAGCCTCAAATGGAATCACAAATGACCAAAACACCTTGGAAGAACTTGAGAGAATATGTATGCACACTAAAATCGGCCCACTCTTATTTTCACACACTTGTTCCAATTTTGTGAGCCAAGGATCCCTTTATATATTATGGCGGATTAGGGTTACATCCATGTAAACCCTAATACCCATGACCTTTCATTTACATAGGATCCATGGGTTAAAAGCTCCATGGACCATGCATGAAAGCTTAGCCCAACCTAAATGAACTTGGCCCATTCCATATATATAAGAGTCCATATTTAATTAGTTCTTTTTGATCACTTAATTAATTCTAAATTAATTCTTGATCAATACTAATTAAATAATATGATTCCATATTAATATATTAGAACTTATAATATATTAATATAAATCATAAATATACTATTCTGAAAAGTCTATCCATATAAATTGTGCCGGTGAAGTGCAACCCAAATGGACCATGCCGGGTCGGGTCAAGTACATACCAAATATAGTTATGGACTTAGACATTAATCCAACAGTCTCCCACTTGGATAAGTCTAAAACTATTATTGAGTATGACTTAAAAACCTAACTGGCAATCGTAGCTCTTAAAGCCGCTGTCGAACTCTGACCTTGTCAATGACTTGTCCATTAGATAAGGGATCATATATTGCTCCATTCTAGATATCATATGGACTGAGACATGGATTATAATCATTCTCTCTGTCCATTTGTTGTTTCCCGATTTTCGATTTATGATGACTGACTGATTGAACAAATCAAATCAGTGCTGGCTTGGCCAAGCACTCACATGTGTCATCGCTAAATCATCGAGGGGCCCAAAGATATCGCTTTTATCCCGAAGGTAAAAGGAATGGATAAACTTCGACTCATATGGCATGTTCTACTACTTGTTGAATCATACACAAAGGCACGTTTTATAACATCGAGTTACCAATACGTTTTCATGCAATCAATGTATAACCAACTCATAGTAACAACTCATATCTGTAGGTTTTAAGAATATAAGATATTATCGTCTCATGATCACTCGTGATAAAATCCATGAAGTGATTCAAATGAGCACGGGTTGAATCCAATACTCAGAACTTATGAGCACTCATGAGTGTTGTAGCACCACTTTGTCCACCAACTTGGACCTCTACAAACCAACCCATGACAGTCTTGATTCATATCTACTTCCAACATATGACCGACTGTGGATGGTTTGAATAACTTAATCATTCAGGAAGAGTGACTTAGTTATTCTGGAAGTCAAAACATGCAAAGTGAAACACAAGAATAAATGAATCAAATATGGTATCAAACCCTATGAATATAAATAAAGACTTTTATTTATCACCATACTGATTACTCATTATTCATGGTTTCGGTTTTATCAACTTTATACTTGAATTAAAAACACTAGTTGTCCCATGCTCCAAGCATCTACACTATGTTTTTCTTAAACAATAGCTTTGCCATACACCAAGTATGCACTCTATGTTTGTCTATGATCCTTACTTTCTGAAATAAACCAATTGAACAAAATTTCAATGATTCTAATTTCACACTCCCAAATCCTTATCGAAAAATGTGAGAATTTCAAATTCCTATCATTTATCGAAACCTGTTTAGATTTTTAACTTATATGCACTTACCCTCCTGTAATGAATATGTACAAAGTCACAAAGACTTGTCAACAATCATTATAAGGTATTCCAATGGAGATCAACTCCATGGAGACTAAGTCTCATATTCAAAGTACATTGCTTTGGACATGCTTCTTGCATTAAGTTTTCTAATCTTACACATATAACTTCCACCTATGGAGACAACTCCATATTCTCATTTTGACTATCACTTCTGAATAAGAGATGCCTCTTTTCAGAATATGTCAATATGGTCCTTCCAAAATTAGCACTATACTTCCAACTGTCCCTGAGCAACCAATCTTTGGTAAACCTCAGATTGTCCTCGACAATTGCTTAATCATTTTAGTCATATCCAATTCTAGACCTTTTCCCTTCTTAATGCCTCTAGGCATTTGGAAAATTTAGAAATGACAAATATTATAGTACATGCAATCGATCCTGTACCCAAAGCAAATGGTACACGATTCATGATGTCTCACATAAAGACATGATTCTAGACCAGTCTTTTGCTACAATATTTTTATTTTCCATGTTTTCTAAATTTGACTATGAAGAGTGATGCCGTAATCATAATCGAATTTTGAGAACGCAATATACAGAATTTCCTTAAGTTGAACCAATCCAACATGAAATTCATATATATATTCTTGACTAAGGATGATTAAGGTCTCAATCTAATCCTTTAGAACTGAAATGAAGTATATCCTCTCCCTTAATTATAGCAAAACAACTTTTTCAATCCCTGTAGCCTCGCGAATTGAAACTTTTGTTTTCTATAATTAACATTGCAAACTTGCAACACTAACAATAATTATCATGCTCCCACTAACATCATGATTATTATCATAACATTTATGCTTCCACTAGCTTTGACATGTACTCAGAAATCAGCTGGACTTCTAGAAATCAATACTTTATTGACTTTCTTACCAAAGTTCAGATTTCTTATACGAGATGCTTTGATAAACTTTATCAAAATCATACACCTTTCCTTAGATAGCATGCATGTGTGTCTAAACAATTTCAGAACTATGAAAAGGGATGTCGTAATCATAGTCTCAATTGTTTAGACCTTTTTCCATCTGCTTCCAATCTACTTGGTGGAAGTGTTTCCTCACCATCGTTTGCATGAATCGGAGAGAAACCTTATGACCCTTAGATTTTATAGTGTATGTGTTCTTATCCATGTGAATCGTCAAAACCATAGTCACAAGACAGGGATAATGACAAATCCAAACTCATATGGACTGAACTTATGCAATCTTAACTTCTTGCCACCTGGCAGTACAGGGCCTGCCATTGCTTCCAAGTTGTTATGCAACCAATTGAGAACTTTCAGAACTCCTATGCAAAGCCAACTTTAACTGGAATGGGCACAGAATATGTCAACACGATAGGTTATAAACCTCAAGTCGTGTGCTAGTGAAGAACCTCAGGTTTTATTCTTGATTAGTTCTTGAAACTTTCAAGACCTTTAAGACTCCCACTGTCCTCTTGACATATAAGACTCTCTTGTCAAATATTCAAGGGATGGTGTGGATTCTTTATTAAGATAAACACTTCACACAATTGGCCTAAGTTGGTCTTTGTTTTATCCAAAACATCACAACTTACCAATTTCAAATGTACAAGAGTAGGACACTTTTACTCTTACATTTGACAAGTGTTTTAAACCTTTCTTTAAGATATGTCACTCAACTTACAGTCTTGGAGTATGACTCTAAGACTTGTTTTGAAACGAAGTATGACTCATCTTCTTGATTTAACCATTTCAACAATTCATGACTCCTCTTCTTAGTCATAAGAATGCACTAAGATGTCCTTAGAATACCAATTGTGATGTGGTTCTTTAATCATTAAGATGATCACAAAACATGATACTAAATTACTCTCCCATCTTTTCATATTTGAGAAACTTTTATCTGTCTGCCTAATTTGATTCTTCCCATTCGTTCTGTCATACATTGAGACTTTTCCAATGTTTCAGAATTATACTTAAACTTGTAAGTATAACCATATTTACTAAACTTTAGTAAATCATGACGAATAGTCTTAACGAGCTTTGTGGTGGACATGACCAGTGCACAAGAATGTGTACTCGATCTCTTTAGTCCTTCACTTGATTCACACATCCATGTGAACAAGTCTTAATTTTCCAATGCTTGAAAGTTCTCATTCATCATACTATACAACTTGCATGATTCCAAGTTTCGGTCCAATTGAAACTTGGTCGATGAGGAACTTTCCTGATTTGGTAAATTTAGACACTACCACAAATGAAAGAATCAAATCCATTTTCCAATATTGCTGTCAGTGGAATCATATAAGCAACAATTTTCCACAAATGCCATTGTAAGGATACTTCAAATAAATAAAATTAAATAATTTTATTTTATTTTAAAACTTTGCGGAAAAACTTATCCTTACAATCCATATGGAAATTTGTTGTTATCTATTCCTTAACAATATATCATAATTTCTTAAGCAACTGCTCAAAATTCTGATGCGATCGAAATCCACCTTCGCGATCAGAATCAGCATATAATTCCTTTAAGATTTTTCTCTATTCTTTGATTCATAAAACATCAACATGTGACCCAGTCACATCATGTAATGAGGATCTCATAATAGAACTTAACAGAGTTAGATAATGGGCTCTACCTGATGTAGAGTCAAACTTATTGACTTTAACATCCTTAGGTAAATTTGGCAGCTTTGCAATCAACGCCCCTTCCTTTGGCAAAATAAACATATGGACCCTTTGGTAATTGGACTATCTCAGACTTAGCCTTTCTCTTTACCATTTGGTCTACCGGGTTGACTATGGCCAATCCCTTTCCATTGGGAAGAGAATGCTTTTTCTGGATTTCCAGTGTCACGATTGTCACTGTCCATAAATTTTTTTGGGAAGTTGATCTTCTAATCAAATTTGCTTTACTATCGTTCCAAATCATTGCTGATTCAGCAGCACCAAGCAAATAGATATGATCATTAAGGTTCATGTCATAGTCTGTTTCATAGTAGTCCCAAAGGAACTCACTATGTGACTTAGAAAGTGATTGAACATCCAACTTTCTCAAGACTTTGACACGTAACTCTCCCGGCTTGTCAATATGTGACGTCATCTCTAAGATGTGATCACACATAGACCTTGCTTGCCATTAGGGCTTGAGTGACCTTGAACTTGTGGGTTAGGGATAATAATTGGAGGAGGTGGAGGAAGAGAAGTATGACTTCCATGAGCCAAACTCGGGAAGTCATATTCATTAGGAAAGCTTGTTTGGGAAGATCATTGTTGTCTAAACCAGACATCAACAATGGGAGAAATTCACGTAAAGTTGATTTAAGTCCTTAATATAACACCCAATATGATATATTAAGGCTAGGACCCAACAAACTATTTTATAACTTGGAAGAGGCATGCCGTAATCCAAGCTATAAAATATTTGAAGGTAGGTGAATGACGATTCACCAATTTCCACCAAGATAAACGAAATGTATTATTAGGTTTTAATTGGTTTTGAAACTCCTAAATTCTTTTGAGATTCATTGAACTTTTTAATGGCATGTTTCAATCTTGAGTGTGCCCTTCAGGTTTTGTGACTAGGATGCCGAGGATCACAAAACAAGGTGTGAAGTAACCATCCAAATATACTTGGTACCCTTAATATTTACCCCTCAATCGATGTGCCGGTTAACCACACACGCTCCAACGATACTATGATAAACATTAAGTTACCCTTTTCCTACCTTGTTATGTCTAGGTTAGTGTGTCGGTTAACCACACACGCTCCACTAACAGCTTAAACAAAGTGCAAAGTGTAATTTCATGGATTAGCACCTTATTCACATTTTCCTAAGTAACTAAGATTGGGAATTTATAAGTGTTTAGTTACTTAGTATTTCTCATTATACTTATAATGAAGGAAGAATTATAGTCCTTGTCCTACCTGTTCGGCTAACGACCCTCCACCGGTCAAGGAAGCGGTGAGTGAGAGTGGACACCCATTAAACTGCCGTTTTATAGGCAGTAACCTTATACCCCCCTTATACACCGGCTTCGTGAATGAGGCCTACTAATGGTAAGACGACTTGCTCTTATACATATAATATATTAAACTTTTAATATTATAATAGTATAAGAGTGTATTTTAGACATTTAAAATACTTGGTGGTTTAATTTATTAATTAAACTAGACTTTTAATTTAATTAAACTCAAACCATATACTTATGGATTAATAATACTCTTTCAATTAAACGCTTTAATTAACTATTAATAAAGTCCATAAGAGTTAATTTGAACTATTCAACAAAACATCATAATTCCAATTATTAACCTCAAAATTAAAACCATTTAATTAATTGTTTAATTTATGAACCCAAGAGTTTTAGAATTCAATTCTTTTTCTCATAAAAAACTTTTCTCAAATTCCAAAACTTGAGGGCAAGTTTTGTAATTCTTGAAAACCTTTGGATTCCATAACTTATGGAATTAATGGTGTTTTATGATGAAACTTTCCATGTTCCATAACTTAAGAACAAGTTATGGAATTCTTTAAAACATTAACACCAAATTTTGTAACTCCATAAAAACTTTGAATCAAAAGTTTTTTTTTTAAAAAAAACTTTCATATCCATAACTTATGGAAGTTTCAAAAACCCTTAAGATCACAACTTTAAAAAAAACTTTTGAGCACCAAAATTTTATGACAAAATATGTAACTCCTTAAAACATTTAGATCAAACTTTTAAGACTAATAAAATAATCATATCATTTTATCTTTTACTAAATTTGACCTAATTCAACTCATATAGCAAATGATTCAAATTTAACAAATAATTAGTTTTTCACAAAAACAAGTAATTATCTTAAAATTTTACAAACGTCATGTTTTTTTTTTCTTTTTTTTCCAACTTTGAAAATAAAACATTTGCATCAATATAACAGAAAACAACCAATGGCTCCGATATCACTGTTGGGTTTTGAGCATTCTAACACTCCTATGTTGTACATGCAACCCTATAAACCTTGGATCTATGTTTTCTCTATTATACATGCAAATATTAACTATTCCAAGGTTTCATCCTAACTAGCATATTATGAAGCAGCTATACTACAAAGTTCTAGTTAGATGACATACCTTTTGATGTAGCTTGATGTCTTCAAGCTTTAAGAGCTTAGCCCCAATAGTGTGGAAGCCTCAAATGGAATCACAAATGACCAAAACACCTTGGAAGAACTTGAGAGAATATGTATGCACACTAAAATCGGCTCACTCTTATTTTCACACACTTGTTCCAATTTTGTGAGCCAATGACCCCTTTATATATTATGGAGGATTAGGGTTACATCCATGTAAACCCTAATACCCATGACCTTTCATTTACATAGGATCCATGGGTTAAAAGCTCCATGGACCATCCATGAAAGCTTAGCCCAACCTAAATGAACTTGGCCCATTCCATATATATAAGAGTCCATATTTAATTAGTTCTTTTTGATCACTTAATTAATTCTAAATTAATTCTTGATCAATACTAATTAAATAATATGATTCCATATTAATATATTAGAACTTATAATATATTAATATAAATCATAAATATACTATTCTCAAAAGACTATCCATATAAATTGTGCCGGTGAAGTGCAACCCAAATGGACTATGCCGGGTCGGGTGAAGTACATACCAAATATAGTTATGGACTTAGACATTAATCCAACAGTCTCCCACTTGGATAAGTCTAAAACTATTAATGAGTATGACTTCAAAACCTAACTGGATAAGTCATGTAAACTCCGTTAAATTCTTTGAAAAATGTTTTATAAACTATTTCAAATTATAAATGCCAAAATCATGTTATATATGTATAAATATATAAATAAGATTTGAAGGGCTTAGGACTAATGACTTATCTTATATCATTTTCCTTGTTTGGATGTGTAATTAGGGTTGTATCATTTGTCCGAAGGCCATTTCCTTCTTAATTATATATATATATATATATATATATATATATATATATATATGAGTACAAAAGGTTACTCCTTTTGGTATCTTCACCTTTGTATCAGGCTGAGCAAAGGTGTTCATCCATGAGAAAACATGCTAATCAGATAGAACATATAAATTATAATAGGTATAATTTAAGATTCAAAACTAAAGATACAAGTATGATTCACGACTGTATACTTTCCAAGGAAATTACCAAAATACATTCAACTATAACAAGATATGTATACCACCTTTAATATACGAACAACATATTAAAGAAGTAAAGATACATCATACCGGGTTTGCATTAACAAAGGTACTATACAGAGTACCAGAGTTAGCAAACATGAGGTAATGTCGGGTTTGCATTAGGAAAGGTACTATACAGAGTACCCGAGTTAGCAAACACGAGGTAATATTACATTATGCCGGGTTTGCATTAGCAAAGGTACTATACCAAGTACCCGAGTTAGCAAACACGAGGTAATAATACATTATATCAGGTTTGCATTAACCAAGGGTACGATACAAAGTACCAGAGTTAGCATTCACAGGGTAATAATAATACATCGTAAATCTCATTGAAACAATAAATTTGTGAGACCCTTCACGGTGTACTTATCTAAGTACGACCTTTTAAGTCCTGAACTATTAGCCAGAATCTCTTGTAGGGAGAGCATGAATTTGTGTATAGATCTATATGGGAATGACAATCCCGCACCTCTACTGTTCGCTACAGTTTGGCCGGCAGGCCTAGGGTGTCAAATATCATTCCATTCTGACGTCTGAAGAACGTCGCCGCAGGCATATTAATCATATTAGTATTGTTAATAGGACTCACATGGATAAAACAACAAGTGAATTATAAAGTAATATACTTCTCTTATAACAGTAAGAAAAGTTAATTACATCCCGACCACATATACCTTCAGTAGCTTTTACTTACAGTAAGAGCTACGCATCATGAAATCAAGTATTGTACTTCTGGTTTTGAACATTTAAAACCACAAGGCAGTATTATGGATAATACAATACTCTCCAGGATTAATACTAAGGTTTTTACTGTAGAACAGATATAACTAAGAACACTTTTACAAGTGAAACGGTTTATGGAATTAAACCACTTTTACAAATGAAACGGTTTATGGGATTAAACCACTTATACAAAGGAAACGGTTTATGGGTTTAAACCACTTATCAAATGAAACTTAGTCATTCAATCTTTGTAAACAAGTATAACATAAAAGACCTTTAGTGGTTAATTCTATAATTCCTTAGTTATTACATCAGAGTTGTACATAAGTAATGTCTGATTGACAGTGAAATGTGTGACTTCCGCCTTACTTCTTGTTCCTTGTTTGGTTGTGGGCTTAAGGTAGATACACCCATTTAACTGTCAATTCGATATTATGATATGTATAATCAGTATAAACTAGGTAATTACAGAGGGAAACTATTGAGGTTATCAGTTAATCACCTCAGGAGATATAGGATTTCCTGGAGAAACCAGTGAACTTATTCAAAGAACTTAGGGTATACTTAACAGAACAAAAATACTTATGAACTCACCAGCTTAAATGCTGATCTACTCTTTCCAAATAACTTGTATTCTCAGGAATCCAGTAGACAGGTACACTCCCGAAGCATTTGAGAAGACTACCTAGTACCGTACCGCGACTCCTGTCTTCTACTGTACCTACTGTAGTATTTGAATATGTAATGTTTAAACACTTATGTAAAACTTATACTTATTAATACAATGGTTGTTTTTACTTTGATTACTATATTGCATGTGTTGTGATACTTAGCTAAAGTCCTCCGCCCCCGAATGTTTCCGCCATTCTGGTTTGGGGGTGCGACACATAGGGTCTGAGTAGGTTAAACACATTCAACATGTTAGTTTGAAATGTGTAACAAAGTAAATGTAATTGACTTTTGGTGATTAAATAATAGAGAATTATTTATGAGTTTGTTTACTACCTTTTGTAAATTGTTTATTATTGTGTTTCATTTTTTAATGTTTTACTTCCCGAATAATTTGATTATTCAAAAGTCCAAAATCGTTCATACTTTTGGAAGTATGTAGAGAAATAAGAATGTCATGAATTGAATTGTAGATTGTCTAAAGAGTTTTAGACATAGCAATGGTATTGATGAAATGTTCATGAGTACTTAGAAATGGAGCTTTAAGTATTGGAGTAACCACGCTCATAGAATTACTTCATGGAATTTATCACGAGTAATTCTGAGACGATAATATCTTATGATCTTAATACAAAGATATATGAGTTGTAGTTTACAATTAAGTTGTGCATTGATGATGCGTAAATGCATCAATAACTTGATGTTATAAAACATGTTGTTGTGCATGATTTGATGAGTAAATGGTGCAAGCATATACGTCAAAGATTATCTGTTCCCTTTTCCCTCACGGGAAAAGCGATATTTGTGGGCCTCTTGGTGATTTTGTGTTTAATTATAGTGTCGGGCCTGGCCAGGACTAAATTTATGTGTTCGATTAGAAATTCTATATCGTTACCAATCAGAAATCAGGAAACAAAGTATTGGACAATGAGATTGATTCTATTCCATGTCTCATGTACGAATGATATCTTATAGAACGAAGGATTATATGATCACTTATCTTAGGACACGTAACTGACTGGGTCAGAGTTCGACAACAACTTTTGCTAGCTACAATTTGCTGACCGATTCGGACGTTATATTGGCAATTATAGTTACAGACTTATCCAAGTGGGAGACTATTGCATTAGGTGTCTAAGCCCATAACTATAATTGGTATAAACTTCAATTGATAGTAGCATAGTCCTTTTGGGTTGCCCTCAAACCTAGCAACTGGACATGATGATTTTTGGAGAGAGATGTTCATTTATTATTTGATTAATAAATTGAAATAAATAATTTATTAATATATTAAGTAGAAATAGTAATAGTTAATTAATTATTTTTGGGATTAATTAAATTAATTAAAAGTGTAGGGACTAAAGTGAAATTGTTCAATAGTTGAGCAAAAGGCTTCAGAACCTTCCACACATAGGGTGGATGGTTTCTAGAGGCACTTTAGGGTTTTTCGAATTATCCTTGGAGGATAATTAGGAAGCTAGATAATTATCAATTCAAGATAATATTATTATATTGGTTTGGACTCATCTAGGGTTTCCTTGTTGCACTATATGAAGACCCTTAGGCTTTGATTTTCATGCATCACTTCTTTCCCAAGGGTTGGCCAAAATTTTGCTCTCCTCCCCCCTCTCTGCTTAATATCCTTCGTGCTAGGTTGTGTGTGAACCATTAGAGGCACGACGCTTGTGGTGCTTGCTTCTAAAAGTTCAACAAGAGGATTTCTAGTTGTTTTCTATAACAACTAAAAGTTATGTAACCCTAATCCATCTCTTTAGTAATTTCGAAAAATTGTGTGAATCTGCCCTAAGCCCACAACCAAACAAGGAACATGAAATGAGGCGGAAAGCACCCATTCAACTACCTATCGGATATTAATTATATATAACCATGATGTATAAACTAAGGTATTATAGAATTAACCACCCAAGGTCCTTTAAGTTATACTGGTTTAATAAAATGGATTAAACCCTTTACTGGTTAAGTTTCCAGTTTTGAATACCAAATGTTCTATTTGAAAAGTATGTTTTGTACTAGAAAAGTGTGCATTGAATTAGTGTCCTATGACCTGACCCATACCTGGTACCCCTTATGATTACTTGGTGTATACGTAATATATATATAGCTAAGATCGAATAACTAGTAGGCTGGGTGAATCTGCTCTAAGCCCACAACCAAACAAGGAACAGGAAATGAAGCGGAAAGCACACATCCTACTACCTATCAGATCCGATTAATATATATCCCTTATGTATAAACTAAGGAATCATAAAGTTAGCATTATAGGCCCCTCTCTACTGAATGTACTAGGCTTGACTATTTTGTTTGTAGTTTGAAAAGATGTAAGTTTTCCCGAGTTTATAACTATCTTAATTCGAAAATAGTTTGCATTAACTTTCAAGTGGAACTATCACAATATGAAAGTAATGGGAAAATGTAAGTACACAGTTGTCTTTTGAATTGACATCCTGACGTACTGATTACCTTAAAACATGTTTGTTTTATTAAGGTCATAATGTGATGGATAGTACCCATACTATACTCTCTCCATGCAAGAGATTATGGGGACCAAACGCGACTTCCGCAAACAAATTGCTAGGCCGTGTAAATTCACATTAAAGTTATATGATCATGTATACCCAATTTACTATCACCTTTTGTTTAGAACAATGAGTTAGTGATTATTGGTATAATTAGATCATGTATTGTTCTCATGCTATAGCATTTAGTATGTTCTTTCTGTTATAGTATCTTAGTATGTTCTTTCTGTTATCGCGTATTGTATCTTCCTCCCTGTTTCTCTTTATAGTATGATCCCTATGTTATCGTGTATTGTATCTACCTCCCAGATTCTCTTTATAGTATGTTCTAGCATCTAGTATGAACTGAACCCCTAAACTATACCTACTATAGTTTACTAGTATGTTTACTTGAACTGTTATTGAAAAGACTAAGTTATCTACTAAGTTATGATTGTACTTTAAAAATGGAGTTTTATAAACTATTAAGTAAGATAACTTAAAAAGAGTTTTTGAAATGTTTTTATCACTTATAAGAGACATAAGTAATCTTTTGAAAGATGTTTATAACAAACATTTACACAATTATCATTGTGTTCAACTTGTATTCCCCCCCTTAAAAGCATTTAAAACAGTTTAAAAGATTGATTATAGGGGTATGAACTCACCTTATATGGGTGATTCAAACGAACATGCGCGTAAGGATGAGAAGTTCCACGAATGAAGTCCCGAGACACAAACGAGTCCTAAATGACATATATTGGCATATAATGGCATGAATATAGTGTTTAGCAGCAACCACATGAAAGGACACACCTTTAGGGACTATGAAACACTTGGAGCAAGTGTTAGAATCACATGTGATTCATCTAAGGATAGTGTACGCCCACTAAATGGAGTGTGCGGCCATGGGTGTACGTCCATGGAGTGTACAGCCGTACACTCATAGTAACAAGTGCACAAAAGTGTCTTTTAATGATAGGGAAGCTTGTGGGACAATTTCTCATCAAGTGTTGAAGCTAGGTTTGCATTTTGGAGGCCCTTTAGGGGTGTTTTGAGGGGTGTACGGCCACACATGGGTGTATGGCCGTACACTCCTTTGGATCTTGAGTTTTGGTTGTTTTTAGGGTGTTAAACTAGTGTTCCTAACAAGTACTAAGCATAAGGAAGGAGTACTTACGATCTGGAGGCTCAAGAGGGTTCACAATCACCAAGAACAAGTGTGTGTTCTTGGTGTTCTTGGTGAGATTTGAAGATCTAGACAAAAGATGATTTCCATGGATGAAATCAAAGGGTGATTACATGATTAAGAAGGATAACAACAATTCAAACCGAAGAAAGGCTTACATTCTTGAAGATAGGGGTGAAAAGCTCGATGATAGTTGAGAGAGAAATCGATGTTCTTGACTTGGAAACTGAGGAAATGGCTTAGAAATGGAAGGACCCTTATGGAGGGGGTGTACGGCCAACATGGGTGTACACTCGCACACACATGTGTGTACAGCCGTACACTCATGTGTACGGCCGTATACTCCCTCTAATGGAGTTTTCGGCTTGATTTCGACGCGAAGAACTTACGCAACTCAATCCTATACCCAATGCTTGAATGTACTGAGCTCTGATCCCTTAAACAGACTCTAAACAATGCTAAATGATAGCAGAAACAGGTGTGACCCTCAGTTGAGTTGAATGGCTGGACTTTACAAGGTAAAAAATTTTGGGTTGTCACAAACTGTCCATGTTGACCTGACTCGCCGAGTGCACCTATGTGACTCGCCGAGTCCCCATTGTTCCTCAGAACATCGTGAAAACCCAACTTAACTCGTCGAGTTACCCATATCCAGAATCATCGGGGAAAACCCTAGCCGACTCGCAGAGTCAGCTCTTTAACTCGTCGAGTCCCTTAAGTCAGTTTCTCAATCAGACATTTTTAAGGCAGAAAGCAACCCCAAACTCTAGATCTGACCTCCTTAGGCTCAATTATCACGTAAAGTAATAAGCTTTTACGTCCATGCATGTCACTTAGGGCTTGAAATGCCAAAAAACATAATCCATTTAGGGTTTCTCACTCAAAAGCTCTATTATGGCTGAATAAAGTAGGGACCTTTGGACACTAGGGACCTCACAAGGTCCAGATCTGAAGTCCAAATCTGTAGATGAACTCAATACACTCAAAGTCCCAATATCAGATGGAAAAAGCCCTAAACTCCATAAACATGAGATCTAACCAACATAATGAGAAAGGTGTGGACTTTTTACCTTTCACAGAAGCTCTGGACGAAAATAGCAACGGATCTAATAGCCCCCTTCTCGTTCCTTGCTCGATATCCTTCCCATCTCTTCAAAAGATGCACCAAAACACTCAAGTATTAGCTCACACACTCTCTCTTAGCTCAAAGGCCGATTAGGGTTTCACATAGGGGAGTTGGGCAATTGGTGAGGCGGAAATGAGAACATATGTTCTCTTAAATAGGCCCCAACCCCGGAGATTAGGGTTTTCATCTCACAGCACCTACTCGGCGAGTCGGGTCGCTGACTCGTCGAGTCGGTCATTAAACCCACGTGGCCAATCACGACTCTACTCGACGAGTTGAGGCTCCAACTCGTCGAGTTACTCAATAAGCCCCAAAAATAAATATATAAATAATATACCTAGGAGTCTGGATGTTACAATTCTCGCCCACTAGAATTAGACTTCGCCCTCGAAGTCATGCTTTGGAAATAACTCTAGGTACTGCTCGCGCATCTCGGACTCCGGCTTCCACGTCCACTCGGATCCCTTCCGATGTTTCCATTGGACATAAACCAAGGACACGTCCTTGTTCCTCAAAACCTTCACCTTTCGATCTAGAATCGCTATCGGCCTCTCAATGTAATTCAGGCTCGCATCCACCTGAATGTCCTATAGTGGTACCACTGCCGTCTCATCGGCTACACACTTCCTCAACTGCGACACGTGGAAGGTGTTATGTATCTAGCTCAACTATGCAGGTAGCTCCAACCGGTATGCTACCTTACCCACTCTGGTGGTCACTCTGAAAGGACCAATGTATCGGGGCCCCAGCTTGCCCTGTTTCCTGAATTGGATCACCCCTTTCCATGGGGATACCGTCAGGAGGACAAAATCTCTGACCTGGAACTCTAACTCAGATCGTCTCCGGTCTGCATAACTCTTCTGACGACTCTGGTCCGTCAGTAACCGCTGTCTGACCTGCTGAATCTGCTCGGTCGTCTTGAGCACTATCTCATTGCTCCCCATCACTCTCTACCCCACCTCTCCCCAACAGATGGGAGTTCGACATCTCCTCCCGTACAGAAGCTCGAAGGGAGGCATGCCGATACTGGAATGATGGTTGTTGTTGTAAGAAAACTCAGCCAAGGGCAAATAAGTGTCCCAACTTCCACCGAAGTCCATAACACACGCACGTATCATGTCCTCGAGTGTCTGAATCGTCCGCTCACTCTGTCTGTCCATTTGTGGGTGGTAAGTTGTACTAAAGTGCAGTTGGGTACACAATTCCTCATGAAACTTCATCCAGAACCTGGAAGTAAATCGCTCATCTCGATCTGACACTATCGAAGTCGGCACCCGTGCAACTAACTCTCCCACGTAGATCTCGACCAACTTCTCTGCAGAAGAGCTCTCACTGATAGCGAGAAAATGAGCACTCTTCGTCAGCCGGTCTACAATCAAACATATCGTGTCTACTCCGCGCGCAGTCCTCGGTAATTTGGTGATAAAATCCATGGTGATTTGTTCCCACTTCCACTGGGGAATCTCTAGAGGCTGTAACGGGCCATGTGGATGTTGGTGCTCCGCCTTAACTCGACGACAGGTTAAGCACCTCTCAACTACCCATGCCACGTCTCTCTTCATACAGGGCCACCAATAATCTCTTTTCAGGTCCAGATACATCTTAGTGGCCCCTGGGTGGATCAAGAATCTCGATCAATGTGCCTCTTCCATGAGTATATGTCGAGCTCCACCCGTATAGGGCACCAAGATCCGCCCTCAGAAGGTCATAAGCTCACGACCATCCGTCTCAAACTCGGAAAACTGCCTAATCACCCGCTCCCTCTTGCGGTTCTCCGGTCTCACGGCCTCCACCTGGGCCTCTCGAATGGTATCCAAGACTGGGGTCATCATTGTCATCCTCATACACACATATCGGATCAGAGCACTCTCTGCACTGCGGCTCAGGGCGTCGGCTACCACATTAGCCTTGCCCGGGTGATATAAAATATCACAATCATAGTCTTTCACTACATATAACCACCTCCTCCGTCTCATATTCAGGTTGGGCAGATCCATGAGGTACTTCAGGCTCTTGTGGTCCATATATATGGTACATCGGACTCCATACAGATAGTGACGCCAGATCTAGAGGGCGAACACCACCGCCCCCAATTCCAAATCGTGGGTGGGATACCTCGTCTCATGAGGCTTCAATTGCCTCGATGCATATGCAATCACGTGTCCCCTTTGCATCAACACCGCTCCCATCCCATATATAGAGGCATCACAGTAAACTACGAAATCCTCCACTCCATCGGGAAGAGCTAACACCGCGGCTTCGCACAATCTCTGGCGAAGAGTCTCAAATGATGCCTGCTGCTTAGGCCCCCAAGCAAATGTAACACCCTTCCGGTTCAACCTGGTGAGAGGAACAGCAATCTTGAAGAAGCCTTTGATAAATCTCCGATGGTAACCGGCCAAACCCAGAAAACTCCTAATCTTGGACGGAGATCTCGGCACCTCCCAACTCATAACTGCCTCAATCATGGCCGGGTCGACCAATATCCCATTCTGATTAACGAGATGTCCCAGGAACTGCACCTCTCGTAACCAGAAATCACACTTGGAGAATTTGGCATATAGCCTCTCCAACCTCAAAACTCCAAGAACCTCTCTAAGATGATGCTCGTGCTGCTCCCTGGACCTCGAGTGCAACAGAATATCGTCGATGAACACGATCATCGATCACTTCAACATGGGCCTACACACCCGGTTCATGAGGTCCATGAACGCCGCCGGTATGTTGGTGAGCCCGAAAGGCATCACCACAAACTCGTAGTGCCCATAACGAGTCTTAAAGGCCGTCTTCAGAATATCCTCCTCGCAGAATCTCATCTGATGATATCCAGATCTCAAATTAATCTTGGAGAACCAAGATGCCCCCTATAACTGATCGAATAAATCGTCGATCCTCGGAAGTGGATAACGGTTTTTGACCGTCAGTTTGTTCAACTCCTGGTAATCAATGCACATCCGGTGTGAACCATCCTTTTTCTTGACAAAAAAGATCGGAGCTCCCCACGGTGAGCTACTCGGTCTGATGAACCCCTTCTCCAGCAGCTCCTGGAGCTGTGAAGATAACTCCTGCATCTTTGGCGCCGCAAGGCGATAAGGTGCCTTGGAAATAGGTGTCGCACCCGGAATCAAATCAATTTGGAACTCCGTCTGCCTCTTGAGAGGCACACCCGACAACTCCTCGGGAAAAAAATTCGAAAACTCGCACACTATCGGAACCGCGGAGATAGAACTCGGCCTCTCCGTAGCAACCCGCGTATCCATCACGTATGCCAAAAAGCCCATACAACCCTATTGTAGACTCTGTCTTGCTCTGGCGGCAGAGCAAAAAACTGATCCAGATCTGGTACCCTCGCCATACACCATAAGCACTCCCCCCACTAGGGTCTCGTATAGTCACCATCTGAAGCTCAGAGTCGATCACAGCTCTGAATTGACTCGACCAGTCCATGCCCACTATGACACAGACATCACCCATCGCTATCGGTACAAGGTCTATCGGGAACTCAACACCGAAAATCTCTGGTACACACCCTCGGAATACATCTGTAGCGAAAACTACATGCTCATCGGCTATAAAAACTCTCAGAGGTCGACTCAACGCCTCACGTCGGGTACTGATGTGGCGACTAAAATCTAAAGACACGAAAGATCTGTTGGGTTTTGAGCATTCTAACACTCCTATGGTGTACATGGAACCCTATAAACCTTGGATCTATGTTTTCTCTATTATACATGCAAATATTAACTATTCCAAGGTTTCATCCTAACTAGCATATTATGAAGCACCTATACTACAAAGTTCTAGTTAGATCACATACATTTTGATGTAGCTTGATGTCTTCAAGCTTTAAGAGCTTAGCCCCAATAGTGTGGAAGCCTTAAATGGAATCACAAATCACCAAAACACCTTGGAAGAACTTGAGAGAATATGTATGCACACTAAAATCGGCCCACTCTTATTTTCACACACTTGTGCCAATTTTGTGAGCCAAGGACCCCTTTATATATTATGGAGGATTAGGGTTACATCCATGTAAACCCTAATACCCATGACCTTTCATTTACATAGGATCCATGGGTTAAAAGCTCCATGGACCATCCATGAAAGCTTAGCCCAACCTAAATGAACTAGGCCCATTCCATATATATAAGAGTCCATATTTAATTAGTTCTTTTTGATCACTTAATTAATTCTAAATTAATTCATGATCAATACTAATCAAATAATATGATTCCATATTAATATATTAGAACTTATAATATATTAATATAAATCATAAATATACTATTCTCAAAAGACTATCCATATAAATTGTGTCGGTGAAGTGCAACCCAAATGGACCATGCCGTGATAAAATCCATGAAGTGATTCAAATGAGCGCGGGTTGAATCCAATACTCAGAACATATGAGCACTAATGAGTGTTGTAGCACCACTTTGTCCACCAACTTGGACCTCAACAAACCAACCCATGACAGTCTTGATTCATATCTACTTCCAACATATGACCGACTGTGGATGGTTTGAATAACTTAATCACTCAGGAAGAGCGACTTATTTATTCTGGAAGTCAAAACATGCAAAGTGAAACACAAGAATAAATGAATCAAATATGGTATCAAACCCTATGAATATAAATAAACACTTTTATTTATCACCATACTGATTACTCATTATTCATTATTTCGGTTATATCAACTTTATACTTGAATTAAAAACACTAGTTGTCCCATGCTCCAAGCATGTACACTATGTTTTTCTTAAACAATAGCTTTGCCATACACCAAGTATGCACTCTATATTTGTCTATGATCCTTACTTTGTGAAATAAACCAATTGAACATAATTTCAATGATTCTAATTTCACACTCCCAAATCCTTATCGAAAAATGTGAGAATTTCAAATTCCTATCATTTATCGAAATCTATTTAGATTTTATACTTATATGCACTGACCCTCCTGTAATGAATATGTACAAAGTCACAAAGACTTGTCAACAGTCATTATAAGGTATTCCAATGGAGATCAACTCCATGGAAACTAAGTCTCATATTCAAAGTATATTGCTTTGGACATGCTTCTTGCATTAAGTTTTCTAATCTTACACAGATAACTTCCACCTATGGAAACAACTCCATATTCTCATTTTGACTATCACTTCTGAATAAGAGATGCCTCTTTTCAGAATATGTCAATATGGTCCTTCCAAAATTAGCACTATACTTCCAACTGTCCCTGAGCAACCAATCTTTGGTAAACCTCAGATTGTCCTCGACAATTGCTTAATCATTTTAGTCATATCCAATTCTAGACCTTTTCCCTTCTTAATGCCTCTGGGCATTTGGAAAAATTTAGAAATGACAAATATTATAGCACATGCAATCGATCCTGTACCCAAAGCAAATTGTACACGATTCATGATGTCTCACATAAAGACATGATTCTAGACCAGTCTTTTGCTACAATATTTTTATTTGCCATGTTTTCAAAATTTGACTACGAAGAGGGATGCCGTAATCATAATCGAATTTTGAGAACACAATATATAGAATTTCCTTAAGTTGAACCAATCCAACATGAAATTCATATATATATTCTTGACTAAAGAAGATTAAGGTCTCAATCTTAGCCTTTAGAACTGAAATGAAGTATATCCTCTCCCTTAATTATAGCAAAACAACTTTTTCAATCCCTGCAGCCTCACGAATTGAAACTTTTGTTTTCTATAATTAACATTGCTAACTTGCAACACTAACAATAATTATCATGCTCCCACTAACATGATGATTATTAGCATAACACTTATGCTCCCACTAGCTTTGACATGTACTCAGAAATCAGCTGGACTTCTAGAAATCAATACTTTATTGACTTTCTTACCAAAGTTCAGATTTCTGATACGAGATGCTTTGATCAAACTTTATCAAAACCATACACCTTTCCTTAGATAGCATGCATGTGTGTCTAAACAATTTCAGAACTATGAAAAGGGGTGTCGTAATCATAGTCTCAATTGTTTAGACCTTTTGCCATCTGCTTCAAATCTACTTGGTGGAAGTGTTTCCTCACCATCATTTTCATGAATCGGAGAGAAACCTTATGGCCCTTAGATTTTATGGTGTATGTGTTCTTATCCATGTGAATCGTCAAAACCATAGTCACAAGACTATGATAATGACAAATCCAAACTCATATGTACTGAACTTATGCAATCTTAACTTCTTGCCATCTGGCAGTACAGGGTCTGCCATTGCTTCCAAGTTGTTATGCAACCAATTGAGAACTTTCAGAACTCCTATGCAAAGCCAACTTTAACTGGAATGGGCACAGAATATGTCAACACGATAGGTTATAAACCTCAAGTCGTGTGCTAGTGAAGAACCTCAAGTTTTATTCTTGATTAGTTCTGGAAATTCTTTTTAGGATCTTTAAGACTCCCACTATCCTCTTGACATATAAGACTATCTTGCCAAATATTCAAGTGATAGTGCGGATTCTTTATCAAGACAAACACTTCACACAATTGGCCTTAGTTGGTCTTTGTTTTATCCAAAACATCACAACTTACCAATTTCAAATGTACAAGAGTAGGACACTTTTACTTTTACATTTGACAAGTGTTTTAAACCTTTCTTTAAGATATGTCGCTCAAGTTACAATATTGGAGTATGACTCTAAGAATTGTTTTGGAACGAAGTATGACTCATCTTCCTGATCTAACCATTTCAACAATTCATGACTCCTCTTCTTAGTCATAAGAATGCACTAAGATGACCTTTAGAGGACTAATTGTGATATGATTTCTAAATCATTAACATGATCACAAACATGATACTAAAGTACTCTCCCATCTTTTCTGATTTGAGAAACGTTTATCTTTCTGCCTAATTTGATTCTTCCCATTCGTTCTGCCATACATTGAGACTTTTCCAATGTTTCAGAATTATACTTAAACTTGTAAGTATAACCATATTTACTAAACTTTAGTAAATCAAATAGTCTTAACGAGCTTTGTGGTGGACATGACCAGTGCACAAGAATGTGTACTCGATCCATTTAGTCCTTCACTTGACTCACACATCCATGTGAACAAGTAATTAGTCTTGATTTTCCAATGCTTGAAAGTTCTCATTCATCATACTATTCAACTTGCATGATTCCAAGTTTCGGTCCAATTGAAACTTGGGTGATGAGGAACTTTCCTGATTTGGTAAATTTAGACACTACCACAAATGAAAGAATCAAATCCATTTTCCAATATTGCTGTCAGTGGAATCATATAAACAACAATTTTCCACAAATGTCATTGTAAGGATACTTCAAATAAATAAAATTAAACAATTTTCTTTTATTTTAAAACTTTGCGGAAAAACTTATCCTTACAATCCACATGGAAAATTGTTGTTATTGTTGGGTTTTGATCATTCTAACACTCCTATGGTGTACATGCAACCCTATAAACCTTGGATCTATATTTTCTCTATTATACATGCAAATATTAATTATTCCAAGGTTTCATCCTAACTAGCATATTATGAACCACCTATACTACAAAGTTCTAGTTAGATGACATACCTTTTGATGTAGCTTGATGTCTTCAAGATTTAAGAGCTTAGCCCCAATAGTGTGGAAGCCTCAAATGGAGTCACAAATCACCAAAACACCTTGGAAGAACTTGAGAGAATATGTATGCACACTAAAATCAGCCCACTCTTATTTTCACACACTTGTGCCAATTTTGTGAGACAAGGACCCCTTTATATATTATGGAGGATTAGGGTTACATCCATGTAAACCCTAATACCCATGACCTTTCATTTACATAGGATCCATGGGTTAAAAGCTCCATGGACCATCCATGAAATCTTAGCCCAACCTAAATGAACTTGGCCCATTCCATATATATAAGAGTCCATATTTAATTAGTTCTTTTTGATCACTTAATTAATTCTAAATTAATTCTTGATCAATACTAATTAAATAATATGATTCCATATTAATATATTAGAACTTATAATATATTAATATAAATCATAAATATACTATTCTCAAAAGACTATCCATATAAATTGTGCCGGTGAAGTGCAACCCAAATGGACTATGCCGGGTCGGGTCAAGTACATACCAAATATAGTTATGGACTTAGACATTAATCCAATAGTCTCCCACTTGGATAAGTCTAAAACTATTATTGAGTATGACTTCAAAACCTAACTGGCAATCGTAGCTCTTAAAGCCGTTGTCGAACTCTGACCTAGTGAATGACTTGTCCATTAGATAAGGGATCATATATTCCTCCATTCTAGATATCATATGGACTGAGACATGGATTATAATCATTCTCTCTGTCCATTTGTTGTTTCCCGATTTTCGATTTATGATGACTGACTTATTGAACAAATCAAATCAGTCCTGGCTTGGCCAAGCACTCACATGTGTCATCGCTAAATCATCGAGGGGCCCACAGATATCGCTTTTATCCCGAAGGTATAAGGAATGGATAAACTTCGACTCATATGGCTTGTTCTACTACTTGTTGAATCATACACAAAGGCACGTTTTATAACATCGAGTTACCAATGCGTTTTCGCGCAATCAATGTATAACCAACTCATAGTAACAACTCATATCTCTAGGTTTTAAGAATATCAGATATTATCGTCTCATGATCACTCGTGATAAAATCCATGAAGTGATTCAAATGAGCGTGGGTTGAATCCAATACTCAGAACTTATGAGCACTCATGAGTGTTGTAGCACCACTTTGTCCACCAACTTGGACATCTACAAACCAACCCATGACAGTCTTGATTCATATCTACTTCCAACATATGACCGACTGTGGATGGTTTGAATAACTTAATCATTCAGGAAGAGCGACTTATTATTCTGGAAGTCAAAACATGCAAAGTGAAACACAAGAATAAATGAATCAAATATGGTATCAAACCCTATGAATATAAATAAACACTTTTATTTATCACCATACTGATTACTCATTATTCATTGTTTCGGTTTTATCAACTTTATACTTGAATTAAAAACACTAGTTGTCCCATGCTCCAAGCATGTACACTATGTTTTTCTTAAACAATAGCTTTGCCATACACCAAGTATGCACTCTATGTTTGTCTATGATCCTTACTTTGTGAAATAAACCAATTGAACATAATTTCAATGATTCAAATTTCACACTCCCAAATCCTTATCGAAAAATGTGAGAATTTCAAATTCCTATCATTTATCGAAATCTGTTTTGATTTTAAACTTATATGCACTGACCCTCCTGTAATGAATATGTACAAAGTCACAAAGACTTGTCAACAGTCATTATAAGGTATTCCAATGGAGATCAACTCCATGGAAACTAAGTCTCATATTCAAAGTACATTGCTTTGGACATGCTTCTTGCATTAAGTTTTCTAATCTTACACAGAGAGCTTCCACCTATGGAGACAACTCCATATTCTCATTTTGACTATCACTTCTGAATAAGAGATGCCTCTTTTCAGAATATGTCAATATGGTCCTTCCAAAATTAGCACTATACTTCCAACTGTCCCTGAGCAACCAATCTTTGGTAAACCTCAGATTGTCCTCGACAATTGCTTAATCATTTTAGTCATATCCAATTCTAGACCTTTTCCCTTCTTAATGCCTCTGGGCATTTGGAAAAATTTAGAAATGACAAATATTATAGCACATGCAATCGATCCTGTACCCAAAGAAAATGGTACACGATTCATGATGTCTCACATAAAAACATGATTATAGACCAGTCTTTTGCTACAATATTTTTATTTGCCATGTTTTCAAAATTTGACTATGAAGAGGGATGCCGTAATCATAATCGAATTTTGAGAACGCAATATATACAATTTCCTTAAGTTGAACTAATCCAACATGAAATTCATATATATATTCTTGACTAAGCATGATTAAGGTCTCAATCTAAGCCTTTAGAACTGAAATGAAGTATATCCTCTCCCTTAATTATAGCAAACAACTTTTTCAATCCCTGCAGCTTCACGAATTGAAACTTTTGTTTTCTATAATTAACATTGCTAACTTGCAACACTAACAATAATTATCATGCTCCCACTAACATGATGATTATTAGCATAACACTTATGCTCCCACTAGCTTTGACATGTACTCAGAAATCAGCTGGACTTCTAGAAATCAATACTTTATTGACTTTCTTACCAAAGTTCAGATTTCTGATACGAGATGCTTTGATAAAACTTTATCAAAATCACACACCTATCCTTAGATAGCATGCATGTGTGTCTAAACAATTTCAGAACTATGAAAAGGGATGTCGTAATCATAGTCTCAATTGTTTAGACCTTTTGACATTTGCTTCAAATCTACTTGGTGGAAGTGTTTCCTCACCATCATTTTCATGAATCGGAGAGAAACCTTATGACCCTTAGATTTTATGGTGTATGTGTTCTTATACATGTGAATCGTCAAAACCATAGTCACAAGACAAGGATAATGACAAATCCAAACTCATATGGACTGAACTTATGCAATCTTAACTTCTTGCCACCTGGCAGTACAGGGCCTGCCATTGCATCGAAGTTGTTATGCAACCAATTGAGAACTTTCAGAACTCCTATGCAAAGCCAACTTTAACTGGAATGGGCACAGAATATGTCAACACGATAGGTTATAAACCTCAAGTCGTGTGCTAGTGAAGAACCTCAGGTTTTATTCTTGATTAGTTCTGGAAATTCTTTTTAGGATCTTTAAGACTCCCACTATCCTCTTGACATATAAGACTATCTTGCCAAATATTCAAGAGATAGTGCGGATTCTTTATCAAGACAAACACTTCACACAATTGGCCTTAGTTGGTCTTTGTTTTATCCAAAACATCACAACTTACCAATTTCAAATGTACAAGAGTAGGACACTTTTACTCTTACATTTGACAAGTGTTTTAAACCTTTCTTTAACATATGTCACTCAAGTTACAATATTGGAGTATGACTCTAAGAATTGTTTTGGAACGAAGTATGACTCATCTTCCTGATCTAACCATTTCAACAATTCATGACTCCTCTTCTTAGTCATAAGAATGCACTAAGATGACCTTTAGAGGACTAATTGTGATATGATTTCTAAATCATTAACATGATCACAAACATGATACTAAAGTACTCTCCCATCTTTTCATATTTGAGAAACTTTTATCTTTCTACCTAATTTGATTCTTCCCATTCGTTCTGCCATACATTGAGACTTTTCCAATGTTTCAGAATTATACTTAAACTTGTAAGTATAACCATATTTACTAAACTTTAGTAAATCAAATAGTCTTAGCGAACTTTGTGGTGGACATGACCAGTGCACAAGAATGTGTACTCGATCCCTTTAGTCCTTCACTTGACTCACACATCCATGTGAACAAGTAATTAGTCTTGATTTTCCAATGCTTGAAAGTTCTCATTCATCATACTATTCAAGTTGCATGATTTCAAGTTTCGGTCCAATTGAAACTTGGGTGATGAGGAACTTTCCTGATTTGGTAAATTTAGACACTACCACAAATGAAAGAATCAAATCCATTTTCCAATATTGCTGTCAGTGGAATCATATAAGCAACAATTTTCCACAAATGCCATTGTAAGGATACTTCAAATAAATAAAATTAAACAATTTTCTTTTATTTTAAAACTTTGCGGAAAAACTTATCCTTACAATCTACATGGAAAATTGCTGTTATCTATTCCTTAGCAATATATCATAACTTCTTAAGCAACTGCTCAAAATTCTAATGCGATTGAAATCCACCTTTGCGATCAGAATCAGCATATACTTCCTTTAAGATTTCTCTCTATTCTTTGATTCTTAAAACATCAACATGTGACCCAGTCACATCATGTAATGAGGATCTCAGAATAGATCTTAACAGAGTTAGATAATGGGCTCTACCTGATGTAGAGTCAAACTTATTGACTTTAACATCCTTAGGTAAATTTGGCAGCTTTGCAATCAACGCCCCTTCCTTTGGCAAAATAAACATATGGACCCTTTGGTAATGGGACTATCTCAGACTTAGCCTTTCTCTTTACCATTTGGTCAACCGGGTTGACTATGGTCAATACCTTTCCATTGGGAAGAGAATGCTTTTTCTGGATTTCCAGTGTCACCATTGTCACTGTCCATAAAGTTTTTGGGAAGTTGATCTTCTAATCAAATTTGCTTTACTATCGTTCCAAATCATTGCTGATTCAGCAGCACCAAGCAAATAGATATGATCATTAAGGTTCATGTCATAGTCTATTTCATAGTAGTCCCAAAGGAACTCACTATGTGACTTAGAAAGTGATTGAACATCCAACTTTCTCAAGACTTTGACACCCAACTCTCCCGGCTTGTCAATATGTGACTTCATCTCTAAGATGTGATCACACATAGACCTTGCTTGCCATTAGGGCTTGAGTGACCTTGAACTTGTGGGTTAGGGAGAATAATTGGAGGAGGTGGAGGAAGAGAAGTATGACTTCCATGAGCCAAACTCGGGAAGTCATATTCATTAGGAAAGCCTGGTTTGGGAAGATCATTGTTGTCTAAACCAGACATCAACAATGGGAGAAATTCACGTAAAGTTGATTTAAGTCCTTAATAAAACACCCAATATGATATATTAAGGCTAGGACCCAACAAACTATTTTATAACTTGGAAGAGGGATTCCGTAATCCAAGCTATAAAATATTTGAAGGTAGGTGAATGACGATTCACCAATTTCCACCAAGATAAACGAAATGTATTATTAGGTTTTAATTGGTTTTGAAACTCCTAGATTCTTTTGAGATTCATTGAACTTTTCAATGGCATGTTTCAATCTCGAGTGTCCCCTTCAGGTTTTGTGACTGGGATGCCGAGGATCATAAAACAAGGTGTGAAGTAACCATGCAAATATACTTGGTACCCTTAATATTTACCCCTCAATCGATGTGCCGGTTAACCACACACGCTCCAACGATACTATGATAAACATTAAGTTACCCTTTGCCTAACTTGTTAAGTCCAGGTTAGTGTGCCGGTTAACCACACACGCTCCACTAACAGCTTAAACAAAGTGCAAAGTGTAATTTCATGGATTAGCACCTTATTCACTTTTTCCTAAGTAACTAAGATTGGGAATTTATAAAATGTTTAGTTACTTAGTATTTATCATTAATACTTTTAATGAATGGAGAATTATAGTCCTTGTTCTACCTGTTCGGCTAACGACCCTCCACCAGTCAAGGAAGCGGTGGGTGAGAGTGGACACCCATTAAACTGCCATTTTATAGGCAGTAACCTTATACTCCCCTTATAGACCGGCTTCGTGAATGAGGCCTACTAATGGTAAGACGACTTGCTCTTATACATATAATATATTAAACTTTTAATATTATAATAGTATAAGGGTGTATTTTAGACATTTAAAATACTTGGTGGTTTAATCTATTAATTAAACTATACTCTTAATTTAATTAAATTTAAACCATGTCATTATGGAATTATTAATTCTCTTTTAATTAAACACTTTAATTATCTATTAATAAAGTCCATAAGAGTTAATTGAATTATTCAATAAAAACATCATAATTCCAATTATTAAATTCAAAATTAAAACCATTTAATTAATTGTTTAAGATATGAACCCAAGAGTTTTAGAATTCAATTCTTTTTTTTTATCATAAAAAAACTTTTTCCAAATTCCAAAACTTGAGGGCAAGTTTTGTAACTCTTGAAAACTTTTGGATTCCATAACTTATGGAGTTAAATACTTGTTTTATGATGAAACTTTTCATGTTCCATAACTTAAGAACAAGTCATGGAATTCTTTAAAACATTAAGACCAAGTTTTGTAACTCCATAAAAAACTTTGAATCAATTTTTTTAAAAACCTTTTCATATCCATAACTTATGGAGGTTACAAAAAACTCTTTAGATCAAACTTTTAAAACTAATAAAATAATCATATCATTTTATCTTTTACTAAATTTGACCTAATTCAACTCATATAGCAAATGATTCAAATTTAACAAATAATTAGTTTTTCACAAAAACAAGTAATTATCTTAAAATTTTACAAACGTCATGTTTTTTTTTTCTTTTTTTTCCAACTTTGAAAATAAAACATTTGCATCAATATAACATAAAACAACCCATGGCTCTGATACCACTGTTGGGTTTTGAGCATTCTAACACTCCTATGGTGTACATGCAACCCTATAAACCTTGGATCTATGTTTTCTCTATTATACATGCAAATATTAACTATTCCAAGGTTTCATCCTAACTAGCATATTATGAAGCACCTATACTACAAAGTTCTAGTTAGATGACATACCTTTTGATGTAGCTTGATGTCTTCAAGCTTTAAGAGCTTAGCCCCAATAGTGTGGAAGCCTCAAATGGAATCACAAATGACCAAAACACCTTAGAAGAACTTGAGAGAATATGTATGCACACTAAAATCGGCCCACTCTTATTTTCACACACTTGTGCCAATTTTGTGAGCCAAGGACCCCTTTATATATTATGGAGGATTAGGGTTACATCCATGTAAACCCTAATACCCATGACCTTTCATTTACATAGAATCCATGGGTTAAAAGCTCCATGGACCATCCATGAAAGCTTATCTCAACCTAAATGAACTTGGCCCATTCCATATATATAAGAGTCCATATTTAATTAGTTCTTTTTTATCACTTAATTAATTCTAAATTAATTCTTGATCAATACTAATTAAATAATATGATTCCATATTAATATATTAGAACTTATAATATATTAATATAAATCATAAATATACTATTCTCAAAAGACTATCCATATAAATTGTGCCGGTGAAGTGCAACCCAAATGGAACATGTCGGGTCGGGTCAAGTACATACCAAATATAGTTATGGACTTAGACATTAATCCAACAGTTATCTATTCCTTAGCAATATATCATAACTTCTTAAGCAACTGCTCAAAATTTTGATGCGATCGAAATCCACCTTCGCGATCAGAATCAGCATATACTTCCTTTAAGATTTCTCTCTATTCTTTGATTCTTAAAACATCAATATGTGACCCAGTCACATCATGTAATGAGGATCTCAGAATAGAACTTAACAGAGTTAGATAATGGGCTCTACCTGATGTAGAGTCAAACTTATTGACTTTAACATCCTTAGGTAAATTTGGCAGCTTTGTAATCAACGCCCCTTCCTTTGGCAAAATAAACATATGGACCCTTTGGTAATGGGACTATCTCATACTTAGCCTTTCTCTTTACCATTTGGTCAACCGGGTTGACTATGGCCAATCCCTTTCCATTGGGAAGAGAATGCTCTTTCTGGATTTCCAGTGTCACCATTGTCACTGTCCATAAAGTTTTTTGGGAAGTTGATCTTCTAATCAAATTTGCTTTACTATCGTTCCAAATCATTGCTGATTCAGCAGCACCAAGCAAATAGAGATGATCATTAAGGTTCATGTCATAGTCTGTTTCATAGTAGTCCCAAAGGAACTCACTATGTGACTTGGAAAGTGATTGAACATCCAACTTTCTCAAGACTTTGACACCCAACTCTCCCGGCTTGTTAATATGTGACTTCATCTCTAAGATGTGATCACACATAGACCTTGCTTGCCATTAGGGCTTGAGTGACCTTGAACTTGTGGGTTAGGGAGAATAATTGGAGGAGGTGGAGGAAGAGAAGTATGACTTCCATGAGCCAAACTCGGGAAGTCATATTCATTAGGAAAGCTTGGTTTGGGAAGATCATTTTTGTCTAAACCAGACATCAACAATGGGAGAAATTCACGTAAAGTTGATTTAAGTCCTTAATATAACACCCAATATGATATATTAAGGCTAGGACCCAACAAACTATTTTATAACTTGGAAGAGGGATGCCGTAATCCAAGCTATAAAATATTTGAAGGTAGGTGAATGACGATTCACCAATTTCCACCAAGATAAACGACATGTATTATTAGGTTTTAATTGGTTTTGAAACTCCTAGATTCTTTTGAGATTCATTGAACTTTTCAATGGCATGTTTCAATCTTGAGTGTGCCTTTCAGGTTTTGTGACTAGGATGCCGAGGATCACAAAACAAGGTGTGAAGTAACCATCCAAATATACTTGGTACCCTTAATATTTACCCCTCAATCGATGTGCCGGTTAACCACACACGCTCCAACGATACTACAATAAACATTAAGTTACCCTTTGCCTACCTTGTTAAGTCCAGGTTAGTGTGCCGGTTAACCACACACGCTCCACTAACAGCTTAAACAAAGTGCAAAGTGTAATTTCATGGATTAGCACCTTATTCACATTTTCCTAAGTAACTAAGATTGGGATTTTATAAGTGTTTAGTTACTTAGTATTTATCATTATACTTATAATGAAGGGAGAATTATAGTCCTTGTCCTACATGTTCGGCTAACGACCCTCCACCGGTCAAGGAAGCGGTGAGTGAGAGTGGACACCCATTAAACTGCCATTTTATAGGCAGGAACCTTATACCCTCCTTATAGACCGGCTTCGTGAATGAGGCCTACTAATGGTAAGACGACTTGCTCTTACACATATAATATAGTAAACTTTTAATATTATAATAGTATAAGGGTGTATTTTAGACATTTAAAATACTTGGTGGTTTAATCTATTAATTAAACTAGACTTTTAATTTAATTAAACTCAAACCATATATTTATGGATTTAATAATACTCTTTTAATTAAACGCTTTAATTAACTATTAATAAAGTCCATAAGAGTTAATTTGAACTATTCAACAAAACATCATAATTCCAATTATTAAACTCAAAATTAAAACCGTTTAATTAATTTTTAAGTTATGAACCCAAGAGTTTTAGAATTCAATTTTTTTTTTCATAAAAAACTTTTCTCAAATTCCAAAACTTGAGGGCAAGTTTTATAATTCTTGAAAACCTTTGGATTCCATAACTTATGGAATTAATGGTGTTTTATGATGAAACTTTCCATGTTCCATAACTTAAGAACAAGTTATGGAATTCTTTAAAACATTAACACCAAAATTTGTAACTCCATAAAAACTTTGAATCAAATTTTTTTTTTTTTTTTTAAAAAAAACTTACATATCCATAACTTATGGAAGTTTCAAAAACCCTTAAGATCACAACTTTAAAAAAAACTTTTGAGCACCAAAATTTTATGACAAAATATGTAACTCCTTAAAACATTTAGATCAAACTTTTAAAACTAATAAAATAATCATATCATTTTATCTTTTACTAAATTTGACCTAATTCAACTCATATAACAAATAATTCAAATTTTACAAATAATTCGTTTTTCACAAAACAAGTAATTATCTTAAAATTTGACAAACGTCATGTTTTTTTTTGTTTTTTTTCAACTTGAAAATAAAACATTTGCATCAATATAACATAAAACAACCCATGGCTCTGATACCACTGTTGGGTTTTGAGCATTCTAACACTCATATGGTGTACATGCAACCCTATAAACCTTGGATCTATGTTTTCTCTATTATACATGCAAATATTAACTATTCCAAGGTTTCATCCTAACTAGCATATTATGAAGCACCTATACTACAAAGTTCTAGTTAGATGACATACCTTTTGATGTAGCTTGAGGTCTTCAAGCTTTAAGAGCTTAGCCCCAATAGTGTGGAAGCCTCAAATGGAATCACAAATCACCAAAATACCTTGGAAGAACTAGAGAGTATATGTATGCACACTAAGATCGGCCCACTCTTATTTTCACACACTTGTGCCAATTTTGTGACCCCTTTATATATTATGGAGGATTAGGGTTACATCCATGTAAACCCTAATACCCATGACCTTTCATTTACATAGGATCCATGGGTTAAAAGCTCCATGGACCATCCATGAAAGCTTAGCCCAACCTAAATGAACTTGGCCCATTCCATATATATAAGAGTCCATATTTAATTAGTTCTTTTTGATCACTTAATTAATTCTAAATTAATTCTTGATCAATACTAATTAAATAATATGATTCCATATTAATATATTAGAACTTATAATATATTAATATATATCATAAATATACAATTCTCAAAAGACTATCCATATAAATTGTGTCGGTGAAGTGCAACCCAAATGGACCATGTCGGGTCGGGTCAAGTACATACCAAATATAGTTATGGACTTAGACATTAATCCAACAAGATCGAGTCACACCCGAGTCAAACAACACTAAAGCAGGTACAAAACTCACAAGAAAAGTACCTATACACAACACAATGTAAGTATAATAACAAATCTCAAAACAACATAGATAAGGAGATACTTACCAGCAACAACATCAGGCGCGGCACGGATCTCCTCCGTTGTCAACTGAAATGCTCTCCCACAAGCCTTTGGAGGCTCGGCCTTCCCTGTCCGGCTATCAGTAACACGCAGAGCAGCAGGAGTGGTAGTCTAGGCGGATCCCTGGGTAAGTTGAGGACACTCGGCCTTCCGATGGCCGATCTGGTTGTAGTGAAAGCAAACAGAAAATTCCTTGGGGCAGTCCCTCTCCATGTGCCCCTCCTTGCCGCATTTTTAGCAAATCCCTGCCCGGCAAGATCCCTCTTGGGTCTTGCCGCACTTGCTACAAGCGCGGCCCCTCTGTCCTCCAGTCCTCAAATCAGCGTGCTTAGCCCGCTTAGCCGTCGGCTGCGACTGTGTCGATCTCCTATCTTTCCCCTGTTGCTCTCCCTCCTCTATGATCTGAATCTCCAACTCAATCTCCCTCCTCCTGGCATTGATCTGTAACTCAGCCAATGTCCGATAAGACGAGTTTGCCACAAATTCCCGAATATCCCTCCTCAAAATGCTCAAGTACCGGATCACACGTGCCTGCTTAGTGGACACGTGCTCACGGTAGGACATCGCCCTCTCATGAAACATCCTAGTAATCTCACTCACCGACTCTGTCTTCTTCCTAAGAAACAGAAACTCCTACGCCAAGCGTTCCCTCTCCACCTGGGGAACATACTCATCTCGAAACAACTTGGTGAACCACTCCTAAGTTACTGCAGCATGATCTACCAGGGAAAAATCAGTCGTCAAAAACTTCCACCAGTCCTCCGCTCCTAAGTGAAGCTGGTTAAGAGCGAACCAGACTCTCAGATGCTTTGGGCATGAACAAGTATAAAAGCATCCCTCAATATCAACGATCCATCTCATGGCAGCAATCAGATCATGTTTCCCATTGAACTTTGGTGGCTTCGTGTTGCTGAACTCCTGAAACAACAATGAGTCACCTCCATGTGGCCTAGCAGCAGCAACGGCCTCTGTAACAGCAGTGTATCGCTCGTCAAACATCTCAATCAGGGTGGTCTTAATAGACCCAAACATCTCAGGAATCTCCGCTCGAATAGCTATGGCCACCTCCTCGTAAATCATCCTGCGAATCTCATCATCACTAGTCCCACTACCTCCCGGGTTGTGGTGTGTACCCACCATGATGTCTCTGGAACACAACACCAAAATCATCAGAGACTCGCTTAAGCATAATCTCACTCGATCTCTCATCCCTACTAGTTCCTTAGCATCCTAAGGATTCTTACTTGGGTGGCATACAGATCCGGTTGTAGGGTTTCAAAGTACTCCATGGATTATGGCAATGGGCCCCCTTGATGAAGTGTAGGTTAAAAGCCCAAGACTTGTCTTTTCCCTATAAATAGTCATGTATTATTCATAATTAGGGTTAAGAGTGAGGCAAAATGTAGCCTCCACGTTGTGAGGTTTCTTATGTAGAGTTAGATTATTTAGTCTATTCTGAAAGTGTAATCTATTCCTCATGTTATGAATAAATCGAGTGATCATTCGACATATCTTCATATTTGTGTTTGTTCTTATTTTCCGCATCTTCTTCATCAAATCACAATTAGGGTTTTAATCCCTACAAGTGGTATCAGAGCGGGTCTTTGAAGATCTATTGATTTTTGAAGTATCGGTTCTTGGTTTGATGATTTTCTGCACAAGTTATTGAAGATTACTCAAAGTCTTTTGATTCAAGTATTATCCATAGATCTATACGTTTTTGTGCAAATCACAAGTTACTGTTCATATCGTTTATTTGAGCCCATCACTTCTAAATCATTTGTTCTATTCTTCCTTGTTCATATACTTCGTCTGTTTATTCTTGACTTTTGATTGAACTTTCATTAAATTAGTATTCTATATTGGGTTTCCTGGTCGAATTAGTTGATCGATTATTGTTTTCACCATACAAATCCTCATGTTAATCGATCATATAATTCAGATCGTGTTCTTGATTTTTCTTGATTATTAGCTTTCTTGTTCGATTGAAGTTGTTGTGGTGCTCCGATTTGATTAATCAATCCTTGTTCTTGAATCGACTTGATTAATTCATAAGTTTTAGTTTAGTTTTGACTTGGATTGATCTAAAAATCAATTTGGAGAAGATAGTTTTGGTGTTCTTGAGTATCTGGTAACGTTGAAGAACTAAGGATGAACAGATGAAGAACTGGAAAATCATTGTTGAATCGGTGTGTTTAATCTGAAATATCGATTGGAATAATGGTTTAGTTATTGTGGTGAAATTGATTACTTGCTTCTGATTCAAACACGACGGGTCAAATGAAAAAGTCAAAATAAGAATCTTGACTACAATCGGAACGAATAATATTGAATTTGTAATCGGAATGGTCGTGTTCGCAATTGCTTGTCATCGATTAAAGTCAAAATTTTGTGTTGAGGAACAAAAAACGATTCGTAATTGCTTTTAATACCTGTTCACAATCGTCAAGTGGATCTCGTAATCGGGGCTTAAATGAATCGGAACTGAGATTGTTGAATAGAAGCGAACCGACTCGGAATCGGAAATAATACTGGACTCGAATTCGCAACTATGTGCTCGGAACGAATGATTGATTCGGAGTTTGATTCCTTGGATTCGTGGTTGACTGGGATTCGCAGCGAGATTGAAATCACTCGATTCACACTGAAACGATTTGAAATTGAGACTGCGAATGGCTTGGATTCGCAAGTTTGCGCTCGGAACGGAAGTATAAATGGGAGTTGTTTGGATTCGTGTTCAAATTACGAATGTTCGCTGTTTGGAACTATTGGATTGGGAATTATGTCACCGTTCCAGTCGTGTTCTTTTAATCAGGGGTATTTGGGAAGAAGATATTCAAGTTACGTTTTTGGTCCCTGAAGCTTCAATGATTTGACACTTTTGATCCATGTTGTTTTCAAAGCTTGGCATTTTTGGATCAATTCTAGAAATTGTTACAATTAAAAGGGAAATTGATGCAGAGTTACATTTTCAGTCCCAGAATTTCACAAAAGTGATAGTTTCAGCCCATTTTTCGAAACGTTTGCAAATTTAAGGGCTGGTGAACAGTTTTAGATTTTTTAAAGCACATATTTTTTCGTGAACAGAAAATTAAGGATTCCATCATGTCTTGGCGGTTTGGAAAGTCGTTTTTCGTGATAACGTCAAATTTTTTCGACTATTTCGAATTTTATACTTCATCGTTTATATCATTTTGTCGCGGGGGAGCATATTAATTTTTTATTTTTTATTTTTATTTTTTTATTTTTTTTATCAAACTGGTGCTGAATGATTAATAGTCACGCATCAGAAGAACTCGATGAAGAATTGCTTCTGTAGAGGCGTAAATTAGGGTTACAAAGATAAATATCAGACTTAACTAAAATACGTAGCATGCATGCACCTTATATACTATAACCCTAGTATTAAATACGAGTGGACAGGCCCAACTCGTTTATACAAAATGGACTAGATAAAACAGGCCCAATGACGCAACACTAATATCTTCAACAATCTCCTCCTTTGCGTCAATTGAAACCATAGCCATTTTAGTTCTTGATTCGCTTCCGCACTTCATAGACTTTGGGAATGAAACTCAACAGCAGCTTGCGAACTTGAATGTACCAAGTGATCACATCTGTGAAACACTTCACATCATCCTTGTTGTTGCCGTTAAACTTCACAACCAGCTCCAAAATAAACTCCAGACAACAAGTAGTAAACAGGTGTTTGTCTTCGACATGAAAGAATAACTTGCGTCGATCTGCTCCTGGACGATCTCTAGACGTGTATACCACAAAACATCCTTCCTTGTAAATTTTTCCTGGCTTAAGCTTCTGGAAGTCTTTCGAAGCTTCTTTTGGAACAACACTTGGTTTTTAGCTCAGAATAGTGGTAATTTCCACATCCATCAGTCCAACTTCCTGAATGTAAGACCTGTTCAAAAGTAAAAGATGGGAAAACACAGGTTCGTACTTCACCTTCTCTCGCAACAGAATATTGAATATCACCATCCAGTCATGGGGGTTCAAGCAAGGCAGATTTGCGAGAGTGAATTCGCAGGCTTAACATGCAGATCCTCTCGCAACTTTAAACTTCGCATTAGGGAAGCTTTCAGTCTCGATTGGCGCAGTAACCTTCACAGCAACAATCTTGCTCGCACTCTAAGTCTCAAACTGGGGCTTCATATGTTTCAAGTAGAAGGCAAACAGCAGTTGAGCCGCAGTGTTGTCTGAGAAAGGTACATTAGCAACCTTTATAAAGGCACGAAACCTGAACACCTTTGGTGTAATAGGATGGTCTAATTGCGAATCTTGTGTATTTTGGACGTCAAAGGAAGCAATTGGATCCAACCAATACTGACTTGGCATATCCACGGCTTGGTTTTGCATACGCTTCAGGGTCCACTTTGGAAATAATAGCATTTTGCTTTTAAGAGTGGCCTGAGCTTCCTTTTCAGCTCTTTCTTTCTCCTCTGCCTCTCTGACGATGCGATCATTTTCATCCAACTCTGCTTCACGAGCCTTCTGACTTTTAAGCTCAGCTTCATCAGGCTCTTCGTCTTCTTCAATGTCAGTAATGGGTTCTTCATTGAATAACTTTTCTTTGTTCTTTGGTTCTTGCTTGATGACAGGGGGTTTAATTGAAACTTTGGGGTTTTCATCCGTTTGAACTTTGGAACTACCTTCTCCCCCTTGTTTCGGAAAAGACATCGGCGTCGAAACACCCTCCAAACGGTGCAACATTGCGAACACCGGTCTTAGCTTTTCAGCCAGATGCTTTCATATTGTGATGGAAATTATAGGATCACGGGTCTCAATGATATCAGAAAGCAGTCCATTAACATCAGAGATACAACTTCTCGTGACTGCTTTCTCTGCTAGCAAATCATCGACCTTCTTTTCAGTGTAGTGAAGCTTGGTTTCCAACACCTTACACTTTTCCTCCTTGACCGCGAGAGCATCCATGATCTTGTTCTCTGTCGCCAAATCTTCTTGAAGCTTTGTGATTTTCGCATCGATAGAAGTCTGGAATGCTTCATGATCAGACTGAAACACCGTGCGAAGTGCAGCAAAGTTCGCATTTTCTGCTTGAAACAGGGCACCAACATTCTGAATAGCCTTGTTCGTAGTTGTGGTATTGGCGTTGTAGGTATCCTTGTAGTCTTCCATGAATTCCCTTGTGTCAACAATTAGTTTATCGACTTTTTAGGTCGTTTCCTTGCAGACAGCAGCAGAGTCAGAAACTGCCATGGAGAAAGTAGAAGTGTTAGCAGTAAGTTCCTTTGTGACTCGATCAAGGATTGACTCAACCGCAGCTTTGGAGTAAGCCTCAGAAGTGGAAACATTGGATGCGAGAAGTGTTGGGTTATGAGCATTCTAACACTCCTAAGTGTACATGCAACCCTAAATACCTTGGATCTATGTTTTCTCTATTATACATGCAAATATGAATATTCCAAGGTATTACCCTATCTAGCATACAATCTTTGATACTTGGGTAATAAAAACAAGTTTGAAGACATACCTTTTTATGTAGCTTGATTCCTTGATGCTTAAGAGTCGAGTGCCCCAAGTGTGACACCTCAAATGGTTCACACAACATCAAATACACTTGGAATAACTTAGAGAGAAATGAACCACTTCATGAAATCGGCTAGCCCTCACCATACACACATAGTTCTCTCTTGGTGACCGATTTTGACAAGAATAAGATGCTTATATAGTTTGTTACAATTGGGGTTACACCATGTAAACCCTAATTGTCATGGCCTTTCATTTCCATGATCCATGGGTACAAAAACACCATGGAGCATCCATGGAGCATCCTATGCGTTTTAGCCCAACTTGATAATCCATGGAGCATTAGCCCAATATACAAGTATGGATGATTTACACAATCAACCCATATATTTAATTAGTCTCCTTTTGATCACTTAATTAATTCCAAATTAATTCTTGATCAATACTAATTCAATAATCTTATTAATATATTAGAACTTATAATATATTAGTAAACCTTAAGTGTTATTTCTCTCATTTTAGTCTATCCAAATGCATGATGCCATGCAACCCAAATGGACCATGCCAATCGGGTCAAGTACATACCAAATATAGTTATGGACTTAGACACTAATCCAACAGTCTCCCACTTGGATAAGTCTAAAACTATTACTGAGTATGACTTCAAGAACCAACTGGCAATCGTAGCTCTTTAAGCCGCTGTCGAAATCTGACGTTGTAACTGAACTCTGATCTCATCAATGACTTGTCCATTAGATAAGGGATCATATATTTCTCCATTCTAGATATCAAATAGACTGAGAGATAGATTATAAATCATTCTCACTGTCCATTTGTTGTTTCCCGATTTCCGATTCATGATGACTGACTGATTGAACAAATCAAATCAGTCTTGGCTTGGCCGAGCACTCACATGTGTCATCATTAAATCATCGAGGGGCCCACAGATATCGCTTTTATCCTGAAGGTAAAAGGAATGGATAAACGTCAACTCATATGCCTTGTTCTACTACTTGTTGGATCATACACAAAGGCATGTTTTATAACATCGAGTTACAAATGCGTTTTCGTGCGATCAATGTATAACCAACTCATAGTAACAAATCATATCTCTAGGTTTGAAGAATATAAGATATTATTGTCTCATGATCACTCGTGATAAAATCCATGAAGTGAGTCAAATGAGTGTGGGTTGAATCCAATACTCAGAACTTATGAGCACTCATGAGTGTTGTAGTACCGCTTTGTCCAACATCTTAGACCTCTACAAGCCAACCCATGACAGTCTTGATTCATATCTACTTCCAACATATGACCGACTGTGGATGGTTTGAATAACTTAGTCATTCAGGAAGAACGACCTAGTTATTATGGAAGTCAAAACATGCAAAGTGAAACACAAGAATAATAGAATCCAATATGGTCTCAGAACTTATGAATATAAATAAAACACCTTTTATTTATCACCATATTGATTACCCATTACTCATTGTATACTGTTTCAACAATCAACGTTATACTTGAATTAAAACAATAGTTGTCCCATGCTCCAAGCATGTACACTATGTTTTCTAAACACTAGTCATGCCATACACCAAGTATGCACACTATGTTTGTCTAAACATTAGTTATGCCATACATCAAGTATGCACACTAAGTTTGTCTATGATATTTACTCTATGAAATAGATCGATTGAACATAATTCCAATGTTTCTCATTTCACAATCCCAATTCCTTACCGCAAATGCAAGAATTCCAAATCCTGCCATTTACCTAAATTTGTTAGATTCTAAGCTTATAAGAATTGATCCTTTTAGAATGATTATGCACAAAGTCACAAAGACTTATCAACAGACATTACAGAGTATTCCAATGGAGATCAACTCCATGGAAATATCCTTCTTGCATTAAGTTTTTTTTCTAATCTTACACAGATTGAATCCACCTATGGAGACAACTCCATATTCCCATTTTGACTATCATTTCTGAACAAGAGTTTCCTCTTTTCAGAACATGTCAATATGGTCCTTCCAGAAACACTATACTTCCAACTGTCCCTGAGCAACCAATCTTTGGTAAACCTTAGATTGTCCTCGAAAATCGCTTAATCATTTTAGTCGTATCCAATTCTAGACCTTTTCCCCTTCTTAATGCCTTAGGCATTTGGAGAATTTAGAAAGGATAAATATTATAGCACATGCAATCGATCCTGTACCCAAAGCAAATGGGACACGATTCATGATGTCTCACATAAAGACATGATTCTAGGTCAGTCTTTTTGCTATAATATCTCTATTTCTATTTGCCAAGTTCTCATAATTCAGATTATGAAAAGGGATGTCGTAATCATAATCGAATTTTAGAATGCAAATAATGGGCTTGTATATAGAATTTCCTTATGTTGAGCCATTCCAACACAAAATTCATATATACCCTTGACTAAAGATGATTAAAACCTCAATCTAAGCTTTTAGAATTGAAATAAAGTATAATTTCCACTCCCTTAATTATATCAAAACAACTTTTCAACCCCTGCAACTTTCGGAATTGAAACTTTTGTTTTCTATAATTAACATTGCTATCTTGCAATACTAATCATAATTATCATGCTCCCACTAACATGATGATTATTAGCATAACACTTATGCTCCCACTAGCTTTGACATGTACTCAGAAATCAGCTGGACTTCTAGAAATCAATACTTTATTGACTTTCTTACCAAAGTTCAGACTTCCGATACGAGATGCTTTGATAAAACTTTATCAAAATCATACACGTTTCCTTAGATAGCACACATGTGTGTCTAATCAATTTCAGAACTATGAAAAAGGGATGTCGTAATCATAGTCTCAATTGTTTAGACCTTTGCCACTACTCACAAGTCCATGTTAGTGTGCCGGTTAACCACACACGCTCCACTAACGACTTGGAGAATGCAAATATCACAACTGTTATCTACTTAAAATCTACATAGTGAAAGTGTTTCCACACCATCATTTTCATGAATCGGAGAGAAACCTTATGACACTTAGATTGTTTATGGTGTAAGTGTTCTTATCCAAACCATATAGAATGAACTCAATCTTACTTTCTTGCCACCTGGCAGCACAAGGGTCTGCCATTGCTTCCAAGTTGTTATGCAACCAATTGAGAACTCTCAGAACTCATATGCATAGCCAACTTTAACTGGAATGGGCACAGAAATAGAGATATGTCAACACGATATATTATAAACCTCATGTCGTCTGCTAGTGATGAACTACAGGTTTTTATTCTTGATTAGATCTTGAAGCTTTTCCAAGATCTCTAAGACTCCCACTGTCCTCTTGACATATAAGACTCACTTGTCAAATATTCAAGAGATAGTGCGGATTCTTTTATCAAGACAAACGCTTTACACAATTGGCCTAAGTTGGTCTTTGTTTTATCCAAAACATCACAACTTACCAATTTCAAATGTACAAGAGTAGGACACTTTTACTCTTACATATGACAAGTGTTATAAACCTTTCTTAAATATATGTCACTCATCTTACAGTCTTGGAGTATGACTCTAAGACTTGTTTTGGAACGAAGTATGACTCGTCTTCTTGATTTAACCATTCCAACAATTCAAGATTCCTCTTCTTAGTCATAAGAATGCACTAAGATGTCCTTAGAGTGTAGTGACATAAGAACATGCTTTGGCATGCGGAATTAAAGATTACACAATGAACATGGTGATTTGGGTGTTCAAGAGATGTATTGATTGTATATGGTGTTACACAAAAAGGATCTAGATCTGGACTACATAAATAACACACACTTACACACTCACTTTTACATCTCTCAAGCACACCTCTACAAGTGGACTAAACCCACCTTATATAGAGGTGTTTACATGTCTCTCTCTCACTCTCTATCTCTTATGTGTCACAAGGCTAATACTCCACATGCAAGTGGGTTTTACAAAAGTCAAACATTACAAAGTCATTCAAGGAAAACTTTGTACCCCAACATTCTCCCCCTCAAAGTTAGGAATGAATGACCCACTTCAAATCTTCCAAAATCGAGCAACTACGTGATTCGAGCCTCAAAGGTGACACATGTCGAAACGAACTTTAATCTTCAATTCTTCCATGATTCTTCAATTTGGGCTCTAGGATGTGAGACCGTACAAACCGAGCATCAACAAATGATCACGAGCTTCTCAAACTCCAAATTGATCACCAAAAGTGGAGCATAAAGCACACCCCCAAAATCTTCACTAAAACCAAACCCATTTCGAATACATCACTTCCGAACTTCCAATTTCATCATTTCGTATACTTCAAAAATTAAGGTCACTTCGGTCTTCAAATCCGCGTAATATGAAAAATTCAAGTTCGAATTTCCATATAAATTTCTCCCCTTTTTATAATCGAAATTTGATTATAAAACCTTCAAGGAAAGAGAACGTGCTCTATTCAGAATTTTGCGTTCAAAACTCCCCCTTAACATGTGACATAAACTTTGTGCTTCAATCCGGAAAATCCAAAAAAAAAATCAATTTTTAGCTTCGTTCACGGATCGCCTTTGACAAAAATTCTCAAAAATGGGTAGAAATTGTCAATTTCTAAATTCTGCAGTGACCCGGTGCGCCCAAAACAGCAAAATATGCAAAACCCGATGCGCATGGTTGTCCTATTTATGATATGTTATGAGTATGATATGTGTGGTTGGTATTTTGGGGGTAACTCACTAAGCTTTCGGGCTTACAGTTTCAGTGTATTGTTTCAGGTACTTCAGGAGATCGTGGCAAGGCAAAGGTGTGATCGTACCGCTCCTCATGTTTTATGATTTATATGATATGGTTCTGGGGGATACTCTGATGTTTAAACTATTTTGAAAACGAGTTGTATGAACGTAATGGTTTTTGAATGATTAAAATGTTTTAATTTGGCTCAAATTTTATGGGTGTTACAAGTTGGTATCAGAGCCTTGGTTTGAGTGAATTGGAGGAACATTCGTGTGAATCCAGTCTCAAATCAAAGACGGATTTTCAAAATGGTTTTCAAAAGGTTTTCGAAATAAGTAAAGGAGGATGCAGAGGGTACGATCAGCCAGAGCCGGTAAGTAGACCCCAAAATACCATACAAGTTATTTGATTATGTGATATGTTAGAACAGCATGCTAGTACTAGGCTAGGGATCTTCAGGAATTACATGATAGAATTGCTTGATTATGTGATGCCTATTAACCTAGGGTTTTCCTTATTTGAGATATGCAGCTTTTCCTCTAAGATTGAGGATTGAGCGAGTGTGTGTATATGGTTAGAGTGTTGTGGTGATACTTGAGACAAATATGGGTTGGTGTGGAAGGTAGTATGGGCCCGTACTACTGAAAGCACAGGACCCATACGCGTATCAAGGAAGTCACAACTCTCTAGGGTATCGGTTATGAGATAGTCCCCGAGTGAATATGTGATGTGTCTAAGGGTCCCGTTGGTGTATTGCAGTATGGCGATTACGAGGCGTTTCGGGGCAGGATCCGGTTCGGGATCAGGATCGGGAGAGAGTGGTGAGGTTGCTGCTATGTTCCAGGCCGAGTTGCCGGAAATGTTTGGGTCGATCAAGACTGCCATGGTTGAGTACTTTGGTGAGCGCTATGCAGCTCTTGCGGAGGCGGATGCCGCGGAAGCTACAGTGGCTGTAGCAGTGGCAGGGGGAGGAACCGGTCGAGGTTTTCAGTATCGGGACTTCGATAATACGAAGCCCCCTACTTTCGATGGAGTTCAGGATCCGATCGTTGCTATGAGGTGGTTGTCAGACGTGGAGGGATGTTTCTTCACGTGTTCATGCCCTGCTGATCAGAGGGTGAGGTGTGCTCTGAACCTTTTGAGGCTCGGAGCGAAGGATTGGTGGAGGTTGACTACGGGATCTTATTCTGACGCACAGCGGGCTACGGTTACGTGGGATCAGTTCCGGGAAATGTTCAGTACCCGTTATGTTCCATGGGTTCAGAGAGAGAGGTTGGCTCAGGAGTTCCTGGAGCTGAAGCGGGATTCAGAGTCGGTGACGGAGATCACCAGGATGTTTACTAAGAGGGCGATGTTTTGCCTAGAGTTTGCTTCATAGCAGGCTCAGATGTCCCGATATTTGAGTATGCTCAAGAGGGACATCAGGCAGTTTGTGTCCACACAAAGGTGTGATACCTTGTTAGAGCTGCAGGAGGCCGCCAGGCGGAGTGAGTTAGAGATTGAGTTGCAGTTGCGAGAGCAGAGGCAGGCCCCAGTGCAGTCGCAGCCGGCGCCGAAACGGTTCAAAACCGTTGATTCCAGGATTGGGAGTCAGAGCAGCCACACTTGCAAAAAGTGTGGGAAGGGTCATACCGGAGTTTGTAGGTCTGGTGGTGCGTGCCGCAAGTGCGGAAGAGAGGGGTATTATGCGAGGGATTGCCGTCAGTCAGCCCCAGTGCAGGATATGAGGATTTGTTTTCATTGCCATCAAGTTGGACACTTGAGGGCCAACTGCCCACAGTTTGTTGCAGGAACGGTGCAGGCTCCAGCACCGGCCACTTTGAGGATTACTGGCAGGGGTCAGGGTGGAGCGGAGCCCCCGAGGGCTCAGGGACGTGCTTTTCAGCTTACAGCAGAGGAGGTCAGGGCAGAGCCGGATGCAGCTGCGGGTATGTTTCCTTTTTGATATCTTGTTATCTTGTTGATTGTGTAGTATTGTAAATCTGTCTGCATCGTTCCACATGTTTCATAGTATGATTGAGGATCTTAGTAGTTAGTAGTGGTAGTTAGTGTTCAGGAGGATTCTTGGTCGAAAGATAAGGTATATGATCTCGTTGCTTGGAATAGTGACTGCGTTGCGAGGAGTGTCCAGTTGAGATTCGAACTTCCTTGGAGTTCAAGTGTGCGATGGCAGAAGGGTTATATGGTGAAGGTTACTCACTCCCGAGGGAGTCAGTTCATGGATAAGAGGGAATATATGGAGTAAGGGCGATTGAGCCATGCCGGTTTTGGGAACGGTGGTTAGTAGTCGATGCACTAAGTGGGGGAGAATTGGAAAATTCTCCGGTGGAACAACATGCATCCAGGGATAGTTAGCTGTTGGATTTCAGCGTTGTGCTAGCCGAGAATGTGGAGATAGACACGTGGGGTAGGGAACAGACCATGGTTTTCAGAGAAAGTAATTGATTGTTGAGAGGCCTGGGATCAGGCCGGGGTAAAAGATTCATAGAACGGATGTGGAGTTCGGAACCCCTAGAGGGCTAGAACAGACTGCATGGGAGGGATTCCTGGAAGGAATGGTTCAGGGTGATGTGCGACGTCATTTGAGCAGTCCGGATAGACTGAAGGCCGGGAGGCGTACCAGTCAAGCCGAAGGCTCGGGGAACGGTCCAGACAGGCTGAAGGCCCAGGAGGGCGGTCCAGACATGCTGAAGGTTTTGAGAGTGGTCCAGATAGGCTGAAGGCCTGGGAAGGCGGTCCAGTCATGCTGAAGACTTTGTATGTGTTCATGGATCGATAGGAGGAGAATGAGTGAATAAGTCACCATGCAATACTAATCGATATGGTCTGGCCCCAAGTATTGATCATGATGATGGAGTCGGCCGGAGGTTCAGGGAACGGTCTAGACAGGCTGAAGGCCCAGGAGGGCGATGCAGACATGCTGAAGGTTCTGAGAGTGGTCCAGATAGGCTGAAGGCCTGGAAGGGCGGTCCAGTCATGCTGAAGACTCTCTATGTGTTAGAGGATCGGTAGAGTGGAGTTTAGCTCAGTGGCACTTGTAAGTTCGGTTATGGTTGTGGAGTAGACTTCCTGGAAAGGAAAGGTATGTAACTCTGGAAGGAGTGTGGCTCCTCTGAAAGGGAGGCAGTGGAGTAAATGGATGATCGAACGTGCTTCAGTTATTGGTAGTAAGCACTAGGAGTGTACCGGATATATAGAAGCACATACGGGTTGGATGCCCGTTGAGGTTGTGGCAATGTTGGATGATGCGCAGGCATGTTTTCGGTCTACTTGGAAGAGGAGGAGGATAGTGGTTCCAGATCGGGGAATGGGACAGAGGAAGGTGATTCAGCAGGATAACAGACTCGGGAGCAGTCTGGACCGGTGCTGAGGACTGTATAAGGATATTACAGTCGGAGGTCAAGGACCTAGAGATCGCGATAGGGAAGTGTGGGTGGATTGCACTCCGTTGTGTCGAACCGAAGGGTTCGAGGGTGATGCAAGGACAAGGTCCTTAGTTCCGAGTATGGTTGTAGGCTTGGGTTATGTATGTGGAGGTATTCTAACCTGGGGTATTCCATCATGAGGATTCGTTCCAGGTTGCTAGTTGTCAGGGTTATCGCCAATCTTGGACGAAGGAAGATGAATTAGTGTCTTGGCGGAGCTCAGTGGGTGTTGTGGTATCCAGTTTTCGCAGGTTGCGAATGAATGCGTAAGATGGAAGTAAGGTAGTGTCTTCAGGTGGCACTTAGTTGATGAGTGTTGTCATCAGAGAAAAGAAGCCGATGGCCGGCTTGAAGCAGTTGATCAGGACCCTGCAAGGGAAGAGATGGATTTTAGGGATTCGATAGCAGTGATTGAAGGAATCTGGGCCGGTTTGAGATCAGTGGATGCATTGTGGGAGTATCATCCGGAAGTTCGTGTTGCCGCAGGCTTCGAGGACGAAGCCTAATTTAAGTGGGGGAGAATTGTAACATCCCAAGTTCGGAAGTAAGAAGTTGAAGGGTGCTAAGTGAAAATAAATGAAGGGACTCGGCGAGTAGGACTCTTGACTCGCCGAGTCGAAGCGGGTGCGTGGCACGGGGTTAAGTGGCATGACTCGGCGAGTCGGCGGCTGGACTCGACGAGTCAGTGCTGCTCGAGGAAAAACCCTAATATTCGGGGTTGCACCCTATTTAAAGGACTTAATGTCCTCCCCTCAGCTCCCTTAGCCCCCTTTGAGACCCAGAAACCCTAGAATCGTGAGTGAGAGCCATTGGAAGCAAATTCGAGCATTGTTAAGTGTTTTGTGAAGAGATCTTGAAGATCAAGAAGCTTGGATCAAGGAGATTTGTGGAGATTCAGATTACTCTTCAGCAGGAGGTCGTTTTGGAGGTAATGAATCGTTATCCTTGGCTTTCCCCTTTCTAGATCCATTTTCATGGAAGTTTTAGGGCTTGGTTGGAGATGATATGATGAGATCTTGGTGTATAAGTTAGATCTGGAGTTGAAACTCCAGATTTGAGCTCTATTTGGATCTAGCTTGGTTTTTAGTATTATGGGGCAAGAAGCACGTAAAGGTAGCAACTTTCTGTTGCTAATGGACTCTAGAGACCCCGATCTACTGTTTGGAGCAAAGGAGTAGCTCTGTGTCTTGAGATTTTGGGAATGCACGTATGGTCTCGACGAGTCTGGGAGATGACTCGGCGAGTCAGGCTAGAGATCAAACTTTGAGTCACGTAGTAACTCGGCAAGTCGCATGGGTGACTCGGCGAGTCTTATGATGATGAGCTTGGACTCGACGAATTGGAAGAACAACTCGGCGAGTCTATTGAAGATTGTCGTGGACTCGGCGAGTTTGTTCTTGGACTCGGCGAGTCTGGTCGCAGAACCCCTAACCTCTTTTGGTTAAGACGCAGATCAGTGAGTCGAGGGGTGACTCAGTGAGTTGACAGGATGGGACTCGGAGATCGTTGGACTCGACGAGACTTGGGGTGACTCGGCGAGTAGACTCGGGTTATGGGAATTTCTGAGTATAGGGACTCGACGAGTCGACGGGTCGACTCGGCGAGTAGAGTCATTCAGGGAGGTTGACTTTGACTGAGGAGTTTCACTTTGACCAAGAGTTGACCAGTTTGACTTCCAAGGGTATTTTGGTGATTTTGGTATTTATGGAATTGGTTCTTTGCTAGTGTTCGGTGGTGGAGTTCGTGTCGGTGATCGGAGCAGCTGATCTTATCCTTTCAGTCGAAAATTGCGAGGTGAGTTATCCTCACTATATCGACAGGGTCTACGGCACCAAGGCCGACCCTTTATCGGATGGAAATCCGGGTATTGTTTGTTATGTTATTGTTTTGCTAGATCTGCATCCTGGTATTTAGGATGGTGTTATGTTAGTGACCTGGTTAAGGTCGGTACCCGGGATATAGGGTAATGTTATGCTAGTGACCGGTTAGGTCGGAATCCTGGTTAGGATGTTGATATGCTATGTGGTCTGTTAGACTGTTTGTCTGGTTGAGGATTGTTATGTGATTGGTTGTTTGACGGGGGTTGGGTTGAGGCGGGTCCTGCTTTGTGCTGAAGGCCAACATACCCAGGGCGGACCGGTTATTCCGAAGGCCCAGCGAGCGGTCCGGATAGGCTGAAGGCCCCAAGAGGGTGGACTAGACGTTCCGAGGCTCGGGGAGTGGACCAGGCCGACTGAAGGCCCGGTGCGGGCGGACCAGTCATACTGTAGACTCAGAGAGTGGACCAGGTGGTTTGAAGGCCCGGTGCGGGCGGACCAATCACACTGTAGACTCGACGTACATGGCTAGACTCGGAGGGTGGACCAGGTGGACTGAAGGCCCGGTGCGGGCGGACCAGTCACACAGTAGACCCGATGCGCATGGTTGTTCTATTTATGATATGTTATGAGTATGATATGTGTGGTTGGTATTTTGGGGGTAACTCACTAAGCTTTCGGGCTTACAGTTTCAGTGTATTGTTTCAGGTACTTCAAGAGATCGTGGCAAGGCGAAGGCGTGATCGTACCGCTCCTCATGTTTTATGATTTATATGATATGGTTCTGGGGGATACTCTGATGTTTAAACTATTTTGAAAACGAGTTGTATGAACGTAATGGTTTTTGAATGATTAAAATGTTTTAATTTGGCTCAAATTTTATGGGTGTTACAAAAATAAAAGTTTTCACCGTCAAACGCAAAGATGAAACCACTCTTATAAAACGAACATATATGATTGATCTTAATATTACCTTTCCTAGTTGTGTGAAAGGCTCACAAGGACCCAAGAAACTTTGGCTTCCTAAATCTGCTTAATTGTTGCAGGTTATTTGTGACGAACAGTTCGACACTGAATGGTACATCGACAGTGGTTGTTCTCGTCACATGAAAGGAAGGAAGGAGGAACTGCGAGAGTTCAGGTCTCTCAAAGATGGCGGCAATGTAAAATACGGTAATAATTCATATGGCAGAATAAAAGGCTACGACATGATAACAAATGGGGAATTTTCTATTCGTAAAGTAGCTTATGTTGAAGGCTTGCAGCACAACCTAATCAGTGTCTCGCAGTTGGTCGTAGGAACCGGATTGAAAGTGTCCTTTGATGACGAAGGTTCAGAAATTATTGAAAAGAAATCCAAAAACGTTCTTCTGAAATCACAACGAAAGGGTGAAATGTATCCACTAAATCTGAACCCGATACGAGGAAAGCCTACCATTTACCTGCTTACAAAAGCTCACTCAGACAAAAGCTGGTTATGGCATAGGCGTCTTTCGCACTTAAACTTCAAAGACATCAACAAGCTCGTTCTTAGTGATCATGTGCGAGGACTTCTTCTGTTGAAATTCGACAAGGATCATTTGTGTGCAGCCTGTGAGATGGGAAAGCAAAGTAGAAAAAGTCATCCAACTATAGTGAACACGAAAGTCATCGAACCTTTAGAACTTCTACACATCGACCTTTGCGGTCCTTCTGCTATTGAAAGCGTTGGTGGTAGTATGTATATTCTAGTAATTGTTGATGATTTTTCACGTTCACTTTGGTGTTCTTTCTTAGACAGAAATCTAATGCAACTCCAAAGCTCAAGGATTTCATCAAGCAGATTGAAGTTCAACTGTGAAAGTTGGTTCGCAACGTTCGCAGTAACAACAGGCTTGAATTCAAAAACCAAGCGTTTGAATAATTTCTTGTTGAAAAGGGAGTCACACACAATTTCTCTGCTCCCTACACTCCACAACAGAATGGCGTAGTTGAAAGACGCAACTGTTCCTTGTGTGAAGCTGCACGAACCATGTTATCGTTCTCATGTCTACCACTCTATTTCTGGGCTGATGCGATAGCTACCGCTTGTTTTACCCAAAATCGATCCATCCTAAATAAGCGATTCTCAATCACTCCTTATGAAATCATAAACAATCGCAAACCTAACGTTAAGTTTTTCCATATTTTTGGTTCCAGGTGTTTCATCTTCAACTCCAAAGACCAACGGAACAAGTTCAATGTGAAAGCTGACGAAGGTCTATTCTTGGGATATTCACTAACACCCAAGGCATATAAGGTTCTCCACAAACGCTCAAAGAAGATAGAAGAAACCTACTATGTTACGTTTGACGACAGGTATTTAAAGCAAATTCAGTCGAACGAAAGTCAGATCAAGGAAATCTTTCCTAAACCATGTCCAGCCGTTATTCCTGTGTCCAACCTTTATGAAGAATTCATGTTACTCTTCGATGAACCTGCGAAAGCTATCTCATTTGAAGCGAAAGAAGCGGATAATAAAGTCGACGAACTTAAGAAGATTATCGATGATGCTGCGAAAGACTTACCCCAACAGCCATCCACTGCGAATATCCCTCAAGAAACGAGCACACATTTCCAGGGGGAGAATTCTGGGTCTAACACACAATTCCAGGGGAAGATGCTACACCTCTAACCACGAATGCTTCTCTGTATGGGGGAGGGTTTTGCATCACCCATTTCAACTGAGTCTCCTTCTGATGGAGATAGTTCCCCACCCACTATGACCCGCGAAACTCTATTCGCAGGTGATGATTCAATTCCTGAGGTCAACGACTTCGCTTCATTTGAAGGGGAGAATAAAGAAGCGAATGACGACTCAGACGCTCAATCTGTTCAATCTGAATTCGAGGAAGTAAATGCTGAGCTGAATCCATCCTTAGATCCAAATTATCCTCCTATGATGAAATGGACAAAAGATTACCCAAAAGCTCAAGTTATTGGTGAATCCTATGTAGGTGTCCTTACCCGTTCTCAACTGAAAGCGAAGCAAACTGCATTATTCTCCAAAGTAGAATTTTGTATTTTTAATTCATTCGTATCCAAGATTGAACCCAAAACCTACAACACTGCTCTCGATCACTCCGACTGGGTGTAAGCAATGCAAGATGAACTCAATGAGTTTGAGCGAAACAAAGTTTGGAGACTAATTCCAACTCTTCCAGATGCATCGGTTGTTGGTTTAAAATGGGTGTTTCGGAATAAAATGGATAAAGAAGGGAACGTGATCCGAAACAAAGCTAGATTGGTGGTCAAAGGTTATTACCAGGAAGCAGGGATTGACTACGAAGAGACTTTCGCACCCGTTGCAAGGTTGGAATCCATTCGCATCTTCTTGGCATATGCAGCACACAAAAACTTTGAAGTCTTTCAAATGGATTTGAAGTGTGCATTCTTAAATGGAGAACTGGAAGAGACCGTTTATGTGGAGCAACCACCTGGGTTTATAAATGAAAAATATCCCAACCACTGTGACATTCTTGACAAAGCGGTTTACGGTCTAAAGCAAGCTCCAAGAGCCTGGTATGAAACACTAACTCGTTTTCTTAAAATGTCCAAATTCAAGCAAGGTTCGGTTGAGCCAAAATTCTTTTGCAAGAAAGAGGGCGACCACTTGATGATCGTACAAATTTATGTTGATGACATTATCTTCGGATCTACTAATCCCAGCCTAACAGCTGAGTTCCGAAAGATGATGGAGACTAAATTTGAGATGAGCTCAATGGTTCCAATTAACGTTTTTCTTAGATTAAACATTAGACAGGGACCGGAAGTAATTTTCATCAATCAGGAGGCTTACACGAAAACCCTACTCGCTAAGTTCCGAATGTTGGGAGACTCAAAGACGAAGGTTCCAATGGCATTTGGAACGAAACTGACTCCTTCGCTAGATAAACCAGCTGCTGATATGACCCTTTATCGTCAGATGATTGGTTCACTCATGTATCTAACAGCTAGTAGACCAGATATTATGTTTTCAGTTTGTTATTGTACTAGGTTCCAATCCAACCCACGCGAACCTCATATGGTGGCTGTCAAGAATATCTTCCGTTATCTAAAACGAACGTCATCTCTTGGAATTTGGTATCCTGCGAACTCAGGTTTCTTCGTACAAGCATTTTTAGATGCTGATTTAGGCGGTTGCGGTTTAGATAGAAAAAGCACAACTGGTGGATGCCAATTTCTCGATGGCAAGCTGGTGAGTTGGCAATCAAAGAAACAAACATGCGTTTCATTGTCAACAGCAGAGGCTGAATACATAGTTGCAGCTTCATGCACATCTCAAGTCATTTAGATTCAAAGCCAACTTCGCGACTATGGCTTGAATATGAAAAGAATTCCTCTCTATTGTGAATCCGAAAGTACCATTCGCATACGTCACAACCCGGTGCAACACTCAAAAACGAAACACATAGCACTGAGGTATCACTTTATCAAGGATCATGTGGAAGATGGCAATGTTGAGATTCATTTCGTAAGATCCGTTGATCAATTGGCTGACATATTCACCAAGGCCCTACCTGAAGCAACATTTAATAGAATCCTTCAAGGGTTGGGAGTGATGGAAGCTGATTCAATACCAAATCCGCTATCGCATTCATAAAATCTTCACAGCGAATCGGTGCGAACGTTCGCAGGCTTTCGCAGTCCACTGTTCATTAACAGTCTATTTTATCGATGCGAATCAATGCGAACGTTCAGAGTAGTTCGCAGGGCACTGTTCATTCGTGGTTTGGTATTTCATATATCTTTTTGTATATTTTGTGTATCATTGCTTATCTCTATTTTCAAATTGCTTATCACTGCAAATCGGTGCGAACGTTCGCAGGCTTTCGCAGTCCACTATTCATTAACAATCTATTTTTAACTTAATTTTATTTTATTTTCAGAAAAACTCCAAAAACCAAAAATAATTTATTTGCTTTATTTTATTGCTTTTCAGAAAAATCAAAATCACAAAAATATTTTTAATTTGTGTTAATTCTCTCAAAATCACAAAAATATTTTTACTTTGTGTTCATTTTCTTTGCACACCAAGATCATAGATGAAGATGTTCGCAACGTCTATCTACTCGTGTGATGGGGCAGGTATGAATCTCGTTACTTATGTATTAGCTAAGTGTCCCTAGAAGCATGATGTTGCATGTTGACCTAAGTCTCAACAACTCGACTGTGAAGCCTTAATGAATTGATACCACCAATCAATTCTTCCCAATTAGGCTGAGAATTCACATTAGTCATGAGCTACCTTACTCTTCTCGCATTGAGTTAAGAGTTATCTGCATGGTCACATTCGCATTGCAAAGGTACTTTCGCTCTCTTGTAACCATCTACTCTCTTCTCCATCTCTTTCGCATTCATTCATGTAACCCTTGAGACTCTCAGAAATTACCATTGAGGTTTATGGTTTTACAAACATCTGTGTTAATGATCTTAGTTTCGTTCTACCACGAACTGAGTGAAACCCAAAATTCAACACCCACAATGAATTGACGGTGAACAATCAAATGTTCTAGTTTTCACCCAAGTATTAACGAAACCACTTACTTGGGAGGTACCATGAAATCTCTTTTTATCTTTTGAGCGATCTTTATGAAATTGTCTAACACCAAGACTTTTCTACCCAAAAGATCCAGTTCATTTTTTTTGTTGAGATTTCAATATTGTTCCAAGTCACATGAAAATAAATTCCAAACCTACTCGTTCAACTGACTACACTGGTCACACAAGTACCTTTTCCAACTTTCGCACTTATGTCAAGTTTGTAGTTTGGTTAACGGATGAACCACCTTTACAAGCCTTACACAAAAGATGCCTTTCAATGTTTCTCATCAAACATCTAATCATTTTCAACAGGAAACCACACAGACACTTCTTAGTCTCTCTTGACTATGAAGAAAGAGATCTTTGCCTGGGATCAATAGTTTTATGTCACATGTAAGACATCACAACATCCCACAGATAAACTTTGTTTTATTTCTTTTTCTTTGACACTCTTGCACGAAGATCCTTGTGATTTTCAAAAGTCTGGTTCGTGGTTACAATTAACTTTCAGGTTCGCAGTTGTTTGTATTCAACATAACTTCTTTACTGCGAAAGAAGATGGGCTGACGCGGCAAATTTTCAAAAGATAAGAATTCAAACGGACGCGTGTAAAGTTGAATGGACAGCTATTCATACGCGGTGTGACGCATGCCTCTGACTTGTCACAGCTGTCAAATCGTGCTTTTCCAGACGACGGTTCTGTATTCGAGATACTCTCTCTCCGGATTTTTCTCACCAAATCAAATTGTATAAAAGGATTTTGACGGTTCATTATTTCATTACCACTTTCAAAATTATCTCAACGATTGAAGGCTTTATAATCATGTTTTTTATTATAAATCAGGGGAGAATTTGGTATGGCCATTCGAAATTAGATTTGTGACTTTTCAAATTTAAAGATTTTTGATAAAGCTTGTGGTAGAATTATGAAGGTGGCTTTTACAGTAGCAGTTCTTCATCGAGCTCTTCTAAAGCTTTTACATAGAAGTATCCTTTACAGTAGCTGTTCTTCATCGAGCTCTTCTAAGGACTTGTTATATCTCCGACTTCTAGTATTTTCTCGATCAAGTGGCGTTACGAATCTCAAAATTTGGGTTGTTACATGATAATTTTTGGTGGCTTATATCATTAGCTTATTTGAAGATCATTGTGACTTGGAGTGGGAGCTCTTCAAAGACAAGAACTGATTTGGTTTCTTAATTCTGAAATGTGTTTTTATGGCAGGTTTGGCTTTATTGAAGATCTTTGGGATTACATTAGAAAATGAAGTTTAAAAACATTACTTCGATGCTTGGTTTATATATCCTAGAACCCATTTTTGAAGACTATTGAAGAATCAAGATTCGTGGATTGCTTCAAATGTTTCTTGTTGCGAGATCATTTCTTATTTGCTAGATGCTTGTTTGGAAGTTGAAGCATTGTCATCCATTCCATACTTTGAGGGGGAGATTGTAGGGTTTCAAATTACTCCATGGATTATGGCAATGGGCCCCCTTGATGAAGTGTAGGTTAAAAGCCCAAGACTTGTCTATTCCCTATAAATAGTCATGTATTATTCATAATTAGGGTTAAGAGTGAGGCAAAATGTAGCCGCCACGTTGTGAGGTTTCTTATGTAGAGTTAGATTATCTAGTTTATTCTGAAAGTGTAATCTATTCCTCATGTTATGAATAAATCGAGTGATCATTCGACATATCTTCATATTTGTGTTTGTTCTTATTTTTCGCATATTGTTCATCAAATCACAATTAGGGTTTTAATCCCTACATCAGTGCTTTCAGTAGTACGGGCCCAATACTACCTTCCACACCAACCTGTAGTCATCCCAAGTCCCCCTCCTAAGGTTCTAATTCACAAATACTCTATCTCTCACAATTATCAGGCTACTCTCCCAGTAAGCTACTCATATGCTCATCTACGTATCTCTTCCTAGATTATCTCTCGACTCAGAACATAACACATACTCAGAGCAAATAACAGATAACACTGATCAAAAGCATCTCCTAGGCTAAGGCATCACAAATCAGGCAACTCTAGCCCTAGAATATGAAATACCTAGCCTACTCTCTAGCATGCATCTCTATAACACATAAGTATCTCATAAATAACTCAGAAAATAAAAAGTTAAGGGTATTTTGGGAAACCACCATTCGGGCTCTGGCTGATTGTACACACTTCTCATTCTCGTTTAATCTTGAAAACTCTTACTCGGTTTTAGAAAAATCATTTCTTTTGAAAAAAAATCTCAAATCCTCAGTTTGAGTCCAGTCATACCCGAAGGTGCATCTGAATCCCTCAAACCATTGCTCTGATACCAACTTATAACACCGTAAATTTTTAAACCAAATTTTTCATTTTAAAAGCACAATAAACCCATATATTGTATTTCATGAAACCACATGTATCTCAAAATATCAACATCAAAATCACAAATAAGGTCAAATCCCAGATTCCTCAACATAGTCCCGAACAAGTATGTACAATCATGCGGGCGCATTCCTGCGGTCCTGAGAGGTACCTGAAACACATCACACATAACACGGTAAGCACGAAGCTTAGTGAGTTCCCCAAAATACCACATACACAGATAATAAGCCTCTCATGGCTATAACTCGGCATGGACCCTCCGGTTTCATGCTTCTCGGTGTGGATCCTCCGGTCATGTGTCCCAGTGAGGACCCTCCGGTCTCACAGCTCAGTTTGGACCCTCCGGTCCTGTCTCAGTGGAAAACCTCCAGTCGCACAACTTGGGTTGGACCCTCCGGTCCTATCTCAGTAGAACATAGAATATAGCATATATATCACACAGACAATGCATAATATCACAGAACTCAAATAAGCACATAAGACCCTACGGTTACACATAGATACCACTCATGGTACGTATAGTGAGAAAACTCACCTCGTAAGTAAGCTAAGAAAATGTGTACTCCTCGAACACGAATCACCAGATCTAGCCTACATGTAACAAGCATTCTCTAATTAACACTTAAAGATCATAATTCCAAATAAACCCATGATAGTCCCTCCTTAGCTCATAGGATGAGTAAAAGACCATTTTTACCCCTCCATGGTCTCCATAAGTCCTGCCTTGACCAAACCCTAAAGTCAAAAAAAGTCAAAACTCGAGTCAACTGTCCATGTTGACCTGACTCGCCGAGTGCACCTATGTGACTCGCCGAGTCCCCATTGTTCCTCAGAACATCGTGAAAACCCAAATTAACTCGTCGAGTCGTCTCGTCAACTCGCCGAGTTACCCATATCCAGACACATCGGGGAAAACCCTAGCCGACTCGCCGAGTCAGCTCTTTAACTCGTCTAGTCCCTTAAGTCAGTTTCTCATTCAGACGTTTTTAAGGCAGAAAGCAACCCCAAACTCTAGATCTGACCTCCCTAGGCTCAATTATCACGTAAAGTCACAAGCTTTACGTACATGCATGGCACTTAGGGCTTGAAATGCCAAAAAACATAATCCATTAAGGGTTTCTCACTCAAAAGCTCTAAGATTGCTAAATAAAGCAGTGAACTTTGGAATCTAGGGACCTCACAAGGTCCAGATCTGAAGTTCAAATCTCTAGATGAACTCAATACACTCAAAGTCCCCATATTAGATGGAAAAAGCCCTAAGCTCCATAAACATGAGATCTAACCAACATAATGAGAAAGGTGTGGACTTTTTACCTTTCACAGAAGCTCTGGACAAAATAGCAACGAATCTAACAGCCTCATTCTCGTTCCTTGCTCAAAATCCTTCACTTCTCTTCAAAAGATGCACCAAAATACTCAAGGATTAGCTCACACACTCTCTCTTAGCTCAAAGGCCGATTATGGTTTCACACAGGGGAGTTGGGCAGCTGGTGAGGTGGAAATGAGAACATAAGTTCTCTTAAATAGGCCCCAACCCCGGAGATTAGGGTTTTCATCTCACAGTGCCTAATCGGCGAGTCGGCTCTCTGACTCGTCGAGTCGGTCATTAAACCCATGTGGCCAATCACGACTCTACTCGATGAGTTGAGGCTCCAACTCGTCGAGTTACTCAATAAACCCCAAAAATAAATATATAAATAATATACCTTGGAGTCCGGATGTTACACAAAACCTTTAGGGGCGCGCAAGGTGTTCATGTTTTTGTCACCTATTGAAGTCAAACATATAGAAAAGACATTAAAATGATTAATAATATCTATAACAACTTTAAGACAAAAACTATCAAGAAATAGTAAGAACCTACATTAAGGAAAAAAAATTCAAGAAACTATAAGTAATATTACCCTTACTTTTAAAACTATGAATTAACAAATAAAGAGCTTAATAGATTACCAATTTTCCAATCTTATAAAAGGTTCTTGAGCTTCTTTTAGTCTAGCCAGGTTCTTGTTCTCCCATCTGTTGTGGTCATTTTGGGTCCAAAGAAAAAGACATGTAAGCAACAATAAGTTACAAACTGCACCCAACAATACGAAGGGAAAATATATTACCTTGTTATTCCTCTTCAATAAAGATATATTATGGTTTAGGACGTATTAAGTTGTTGAGTTTAGAGATGGCCTCACCATTTTTATCCATTAACACCTTCAAAATCCATGTTGTATACCAATGTTGTTATTCTTCTTCAAAGCCCTGATGTATAAGTTGGACTAAGTCACCACAAAATGTCTTTTCTAGTAGCCTGTTAAATTGCCATTTATAAGTTGGACTAAGTCAACAAAAAAAATTCAAAAATAGCAAAAATCATTTAGCAAAATCTAAAAAGAGATTAAGATACATAATCTATGTATTCCATGTGAAAATTCCTACAAAAAAGCATGTAAAACTTATTAACATCTTTATTCAATAAAGATCAAATGATACATATAGAAAAAAGAATAACCCTTTATTTTCCAATATAACAATGTAGCTTAAATCTCGTATTGGAAATCGTCGAACTCGTGTCCGAGCCTATCTTTTGATGTTGCATCCCAGAGGTTTGTAGGACCTGGACAAAGTAAAAGTCCAATCAAATCAAAGACCATAAGATTCATTAAGTACAAAATAATAATCAAGTGTATTAGAAAAAAATCATTTTACCAAGAGATTGAATATATGAAGAGGGATAAAACTAACCAGAAGAAGAACACAAATACTCTTGTTGACAGTTCTCCAATGTAAAGAAAGCGTTAAAGTGTTAGATAGTATTTTTGGAATAATTATGTTTATCACCACATCTTCATCTCTTATATTTTTTATAAGAACCTTTTGTCCTCTTATCTCTGTAAAAAAAGTTACAGAGATCAGGAACAAACACAATAAACATAAGTTCTTGTCAACAAATAAGAAAAAACATAAAACCCCACACCAGATCTGTCTTCATCAAGGAAGAAAAACAAAAAAAAAAAGATTGGTCACTTACTTATGTTGATCGAGAGAGGCAGATAGATATCTTGATCTTACATTACTTCAAGTAATACAAAAGCTCCTAACACTTACCCAGACCGAATTAACCCATCAAAAACAATGTATTTTGAATGAAGAAGATAATGATTCATTTAATTGAAATAATTTATGTAACATCCGGATTTCCAGGTATCTTATTTTAATTGTTTATCTTGAGTTTTATGGAGGGACTCGGCGAGTAGACGCTAAGACTCGCCGAGTAGGATCGCGAATTCTTGTCTGGATTAATGATCGGACCCGACGAGTCGATGAGTGGACTCGGCGAGTCCGCGCTGTAAAGTGAAACCCTAAATCTCAGGGCCTGAGCCCTATTTAAAGGCCCTTATGGCCGTCATTTGCGGCCACTACTCCCCTAAGAAACCCTAGAGAGCAGAGAGAAGCTTGTAGTGCAAGAGGAAGTCTAATCCATCATTCTTGAGTGTGTTTTAGCAAAGGGAAGGGAGGATTTCGATCTAGGCAGTCTTGTGGGACTCAAATCTTCCATAATTTGGTGCAGAGCTGATGTGGGAGGTAAGGATTCATGTCCATTTTCATTGAGTAATAGATTTCATGAATCTAGGGCTTTTTCTCTTCTTTTTGGTAAGAGATTTAGTGTATGTGATGTCCCCTTGTGTCAATATCATCAGATCTGGACCTTGAGAGGTCCAGAGAGTCCCTATTCTCCAGCTTTATGCAGTCCTTTATGAGTTTGGGGCTTAGGTTATCATATTAAGGGTTATTTTGGCATATAGAGGTGATAGTGTGATGCATGGGCCTAAAGTTCGAACCTTTATGCGATTATCATGCTTGGGAAGGTCAGATCTATAGATTAGAGAAGCAAATCTGACCTTAGAAGGTCATTTGAGTATGAACATGGAAGCAACTCGCCGAGTCCATAAGTGGACTCGACGAGTCTAGTCGGGGTTGCCCCGCGATTCGTGACAGGAGGAACCCGTCGAGTGGAAGGATGACTCGACGAGCCAAGAGAGGCTAGAAGGATTCAGAGGACCCGCATGGACTCGCCGAGTCGCCCGTGTGCACTCGACGAGTCGGGTCAAAGTTTGACCGTTGACTTTCATTGACTTTAGGGTTCTGGTCAAGACTGATTCAAGAGAGTTCAGAGAGGGGTAGAATGGCCTTCTACCCAATCTTTAGAGATGAGTCTATGAGAGAATATTGATCGGGGATGTTCTTTGAATAATAGGAGGAGGCTAGGTCGGGACGTTGAGCACGAGAGTTTATCCGACTTCATTGAGGTGAGTCTTCTCACTATACTGTACCTGGAAAGGTACCTATGTGTGACCGGAAGGTCTTATATGCTATGAGATGTATGAGATGTATGTTGTTATGTGATATGTATATGTTATGTATGTTATGTATGATAAGGACCGGAAGGTCAAGATAATATGGATCGGAAGGTCAAGAGGTTACGGACCGGAAGGTCGATACGGGTAGGACCGGAAGGTCTACCGGGATTCGGGTACGGAAGTCCCCTGAGACACCTGGATCGGAAGATCCCACAGAGTTATGGCCTGGAAGGGCGTAGGTGTTGTATGTGGTATTTTGGGGAGCTCACTAAGCATTTATGCTTACAGTTGTTGTGTTATGTGTTTCAGGTACTAGTGAGGATCGTAGGAAGGCGCCGACATGATCCGTACACACTCATAGAGATTATGTTTTGAGATTTTGGGATTTGTTTGTTATGATGACATTGGATACAGTCTGTTTGATATTGTTTTTGATGATTGAAGATGTGATTTAAAAATGAAAATTTGTTTTGAAAATTTACGTCGTTACAATTTAATGATACAGAGCCTCACCAATATGGTTAACCTTACCTGAATCAGATAACTTTCCATATGTTGGAATTTGCAGAAATAATAAAGACTTCATCCACTCACACCAACAAATCGAGGAGTTTCATCATGATCGTGTGAAGGGGATACTTCTGGAGCTAGATAAGACACACGTTACACTTAATCAAACCATCTGAACCAGTATTTTGTTCCAAATTACATAAACCATAATGATTATTCAAAGATAACTAAATAATAGTCGTATATTTATGATTTCAGAACTCGGATCTAGATGTTAATATTTATGATTTCAGCTCTGAACAAACTACCCCAAGATTTTTCCCACTCGAGCTACAGAGGAGAGACCGAGACCCATGACATAATAATCAAAATCCAACATTAACCTCTCTAGACATCATAGCTAAAGAAGGAGACAAAAAAATGAGAGAAAATATGAGGAAATCCAGAGAGAGAAAGAGAAAATTTGGGAGAACTGTTAGGGTGCAAAGTCACTCTTGTTTTGAAATGCATTTTGTTTTTCTATTCGTATAGAATAAGTGTTCCCAAATGCGTTTTAATTAATGATTATGCAAAGATTCTGTTAGAATTGTTATTATCAATTTTTTGCAGAATGTTAATTTGTATTACAATATACAGAACAAACATGAGCAAAATAAATTTAGTGTAATTCTTGTTTCACCAATTCTTACAGAACAAGACTCTGGTAGAATTATGTTAATCTGCATTAGAATATACAGAACAAACATGAGCAAAATAATTTTTTTGTAAATCTTGTTTCAAATATTCTGACAGAATAAGAGTATGGTATCTTCATTGTTTTCTAAGTATATGTGTTTATGTCGTAATAAATCAGAAATCATATGTAAATTCATACGAAATAATTTATTTTTTTTAAAGTTTGCTGAATAAATTAATTAAAAGTCAAATTTACGCAGGATGATAAGTTGTGAAGTCTTATCTATGGAATGTATTATCTTTGGAATATGAATCTGTCAAATATTCACAATATCATGATGAATAATAGGATTTTGTGTTGATTCTTATCTTTACAATGTTTCTAAAAATTCAAAAAAAATAAATAATGATAACAATGAATGCAGATATCACGCCTTTTTAGTTAAATATCAATTACACGGTTTCTCCTTTTTTAATATATACTTAATTGGCTCAAAGTTTGTAAGATTGAATTTATTTTGCTTTCTCCAATCATCTGGTGTTCAATCGTGCTGTAAATTATCTTATGGATGATACAGTATCAGCTGGTGACGATCATATTCATGATCAACATGAATATCCTAAGGATTATGCATATGATTATGAAGATTTCGGGTTAGCTGATCATGATTCTCTACATAATATCGATTTTCAAATAGCCGAGAATAGCAATCTAAATATAGGTGAAGTATCTTTATAAGTTTTTATACGTGTTAATTTTTATAATAATAATGTTGAATTTGTATATTGTTTTTTGCATTATCGTGAAACTTGTACTTGCAAAGATGAAGATCCATTAGAATACATTCAAAATCATATATATGACAATTCTGAATATCAATTCGGTGATTGTAGTAATCATAACCTAGGTGATGTATTTTAATTATTTATTTGTTTTTTATATAATTACGTATCCATTACACATATTCTACTTAAAAGATGCAGAAAACGAAATCGAGTTCATTGATCATGAGGCAGATTATACTATAGCCGATGATAACATTGATTTACAGAAAGGTTAGTATACGAATAAGAAAATGTTTTACTAAACTAGATTAATTCTTTGCGGTTTTTTTCAATTTGCATAAAGGTTAATCTTTTTTTTTGATGCAGAACAATCTCATGTTATACATGATTATGTTTCTCCTGGTGGATCATCTTATTGGATTCCTGTTGTTTCAGACCACATCAAACCTAAAATCAATTCAATTGTTGATTCATATAGTGAAGCATTATCAATGTATAACAATTATGCATCATTAGCAGGTTTTGATGTCAGGCATGGACCAATTAGAACAACCGAATCCGGCATTATCACACAACGACATTTGCTATGCAATCGGGAAGGTAAACCAAGAACCGCTAAAGTGGATACTCTAGACCCTCAACATAATAAGATTCAGAGAAGGAAAGACTCATCTAGGTGCGAATGCAAAGCAAAAATTATTTTTATTCTAGTACATGGTACTAATAAATATATTGTTGCTGAATTTTTCGAACAACTTAATCATGAGTTGTTTGGTAAGGACAACATGTTTTTGTCTTGTACAAAGAGGAAACTTGATTATTCTCAGGAGGTGTTTATCCATAACTTGTCAAAGCAAAATATTGGTCCCTCAAGAGCACATAGATTGTATACCGGACTTCAGGGTGAGTCTGACATTCGAGGTGGGTCGGTTTCTGATTTCAAGAACAGTACAAGAAATCTCAATTCTTACATAGGTTCCAGGGACGCAAAATTTCTTGTAGTGAAGATGCTGGAAAGGAAAAAAATATCCCAAGTTTTTCTTTCGAGTTTAAAGTCGTGCAAAAAAAATTGAATTCGATTTTTTGGGCTGACGAAACCGCAAAGTACAACTACAATGCTTTTGGAGACGTTGTATCCCTTGATGCCACATTCAGCATGAATAAGTATTTTTAAATTTTGCAATGTTGTCACAATATTTTTTTACTTCCAATAACGCTAACCAATTTTTATATTTTAAAACAGATATGATATGGTTTTCGTACCGTTCACTGGGATAGATAATGATAAGAAATGTGTGACTTTTGGTGCTGGACGTTTGAGTAGAGAAGATGGTAGTTCTTATTCTTGGCTGCTTAGAGCATTTTTGAAAGAATTCAAAAAACAACCAACGCTTGTTCTTACAGATCAAGATCCAGCTTTAAACAAGGCTGTTAATGAAGTATTTTCAATGTCATCACATAGGTTTTGTATGCGGCATATTACAAAAGAACTACCAAACAAGGTGAATATTTTTTTTATAATCAAAATACTGTAACTATGTTTACCTTGTTAGTACATATTGTTCAATCAAAATAAAATTCTTCCAGAACAAATGCTCTGACAAAATTATACTATAAAACGTAATTCTGCTAGAATATTTTTCAAAATTCTTTGAGAATTTATGTTTCATACCATTCATATCCTTCATTCGACGTACACCACCATTATATATTTTACTCCAATATCTATTTTGTATTTTTATTCAGATAACATCCCACTTAGCCACAAACTCAGCTTTTCAAAAGCGTTTTCACTCTATAATTTGGAATTCTAAGCTGGAACTACATGAGTTTGAAAAGGCATGGAAATCTTGTTTACATGAGTTTAACATTTCAAATAACAAGTGGATGTCAGAGATGTATGGGTTGTGTAGACGTTGGGTACCTGCATTTTTCAAGGACATACCGATGTCTGGTCTTATGAGAACTACATCATTGCCTAAAGGCCAAAATTGGTCGTTTCAGAACAACACCCTTACCGGTCTACAACACTTCCTAGATTCATCACATCTAGTCCAATTGAACCACATGCTTCAAAGGTCTACACTCATAAAATATTTTATCAGGTGCAGAAAGAGATTTCAGAATCTGATAATACTTGTTTCCAAATGAGTGTTACTTCTAATAATGGTGTTGACACTACTATTGTATTGTAGAAGCAAAAGAACATAAGCACAACGCAACCATCAAGTCATGTTGTTGATGACAAACTTGAGGAATACCATTACGATTGTCTTATAGACGATACCCAATACACAGTATGTCATTACTTCATTATATAATCATTTATTTTTAATCACACAATAAGACTTTATAACAAATACTCATATTTTATCATACATATTCCAGGTTACACACTCAAAAATAGATGGTTCATACAAGTGTACCTGCATGCATTTTGAACATGTCGGTCTTTTGTGTAGGCACATATTCTGTGTCTTTAAGTTCTATAGTATTGAATAGATTCCTGAAGAATACATTATGAGACGGTGGCGTCGGGATGTTATTCCAACAGAATTGCTTAAGAGGTGTTTTTCTAATTCTTTTCTAGACTCAAATTCTAACATGACGTCTATTGAAATTTTTTCAAATGTAGATCATTGCATTTCATTTTTGAGCCATGATGCAGCAAAGTTAAAGTCATACCTTGAAGAGTTGAATAAGTTGAAGAAAAACTTTGTAGATGATTGTCCAGCCCCTGAGATGCCATCAAGAGAATCATTCTACAACCAGATTATAGGTGTAGAATTAACTAATGATGTTCCCGATATTGAGAATCCATCTGATATTCGTAATAAGGGAACTGGCAGTCGTGGTAAGAGATTAAAATCAAAAAAAGAAATGCTGGAAAAAGTTAGTTCGAAGCCTAAGCGAAAGTGTGTTGTAACTCCCCGATTCTCAGGTATTGTTTAATTATGAAGTTCTTTGATTTCAAGGTCTACTCGACGAGTTGGTTGCCCTACTCGTCGAGTAGCAGCGGGTTGGTCCACGTGTTTTAGTGACCTACTCGCCGAGTCCATGAAGGGACTCAACGAGTAGGAGCTGGCAGAGGAAACCCTAAATCCTGGGGTTTTGCACCCTATTTAAGGAAACATAAGCCTCCTTTGGCCTCTTTGCAGTCCTTTGAGAGCCCAGAAAACCCTAATTCGTGTGGTGTTTCATTCTTGTGTGTGTTAAGCTTGGGAGGGAGATCCTTGGAGAAAAGAAACTTGGAAGGCAAGGGAAATAGAGCAAGGGAAGTGTGGGAACCAGAATCTACCTCAGTTAGCATCTTCCAGAGGTATCAAGTCGACACCTTTACTTCTTTTCCCTTCTAGATCTCTTTTTCGTTGACTTTGGGGTTTTTATGGACCTTTGAGTTGATATGATGGACTATGGTCTAGATCTGAAGTTGTAACTTCAGATCTGGACCCTTCTTAAGTCCTAGAGTCATAAAGTTTCTGGTTTGGGCGTGAATGAAGCCTTCCTTGGGTAGGAAACCCCATTGTGAACTTGGATTTGACATTTAGAGCCTTTGTAGCTATGCATGCACGTAAAGTTTGCAACTTTACGTGAAAAGCATACCTTAGAAGCTTGGATCTGTAGTTTGGAGTCGCTGCATGGCTCAAATGAGTATGTATGGCAATAAGGACTGAAGGGACTCGACGAGTCGCATGGTCGACTCGGCGAGTCATATGAAGATAGGCATTAAACTCGACGAGTTGGATGAACAACTCGGCGAGTCCGATGAAGATTGTAGTAGACTCGGTGAGTGGATGAACAACTCGACGAGTCGGTGGAGGTTTTCCCCAACTTATGTACACGTGTGTAACCGTCGAGTTGCAAGAAGGAAACTCGACGAGAGGTCTGAGGGTTTCGATCGTAAACCGAAGGAACTCGGCGTGTCACCCCGGTGACTCGGCGAGTGGGCAAGTACTTCAAGGAACTCTGCGAGTAGCCGAGGGTACTCGGCGAGTTAGGGTCAACATGGACTGTTGACCTTGACTGAGGACTTTGACTTTGTCCAAGGGTTGACTAGTTGGTCTGAGGAGTACCTTGTAAGGTCAAGGGCTGATGGGTATTTTCGTATTATGGTAATAGGTGGTGGAGTCTTTGGCAAGTGATCCGGGAGTTGGAGTTTATCTACCGAGTCGACATTTGCAAGGTGAGTTATCCTCGCTATATCGATAGGGTCTAAGGCACCAAGGCCGGCCCTTTAGTTGTTATCGTTATGGTATCCTACATGTGGATATGATCTGTTAGATCAGAATCAGGATAGACAGTATGTTATGCTCTTATGATCCGTAGGGATTGATATGTTAGTGAAATGCTAGGTCAGTGCTCTAGTTATGAGAGATTGCTATGTTTGGTAATCAGTGAGATAGATATGTTCGATGTTTGTATATGCCAGTAAATGTTAGTTATGCGCACATGGTTATTTGCTTGTTGATTGGGTTGAGGCGGTCCTGCTTTGTGCTGAAGGCCAACACACCCTATGAGCGGTCCGGGAAGAGTGTAGGCCCATGTGGCAGTCCAGTCATGCCGAAGGCTCGGTATAGATTTAGTTGGACTGTAGGCCCTGTAGGGCGGTCCAATCAGGCCGATGGCCCACTATGCATGTTGATTGATTGATTATTATGGTATTATCAGTGTAGTATTGGTATTTTGGGGGTAGCTCACTAAGCCCTCGGGCTTACAGTTTTCAGTTTATTGTTTCAGGTACTTCAGGAGATCATGGCAAGGCGAAGGCGTGACCGTACCACTCCTCATCCTTACGATCTGACTTTTGGGACACTCTGATTGAATAATGATTTGAAAACATTTTTGTAAACAATACTATTGGGTTTTATTCATGATTTAAAAGTTTAAATTTGGCGTAAAATTTATGTATGTTACAAGTTGGTATCAGAGCCTTGGTTTTAGTGAATTGGGGGAAACACACGTGTGAACCCAGTCTCAAATCAAGGAAATTTTCGGAATAAAATTCTAAAATGGTTTTCAAAATAAAGGATGGAGGATGCAGAGGGTACGATCAGCCGGAGCCTGTAAGTAAACCCCAAAATACCATACAGCTATTGATTTATGATATGTTAGAACAGCATGCTAGTGCTAGGCTAGGGATCTTCAGGAATCGCATGATAGACTTGCCTGATTATATAATGCCTACTAGCCTAGGGTTTCTTGTATATGGAATTGACATCATTACTGTAGTCGATAGTGTAGGCATCACGACTGTGCGTAATCAAGATCTTATAGCCTGAGAATGTTTGATCCAGTCTTCGGATAGGATTGGGTATTCGAAAGTCTATTGGGTCCAGTGTTATGTGCGACTAGCCTGCACTAGCACTGCAGGGGTTGATGAAAGTTTCATTGATGTGTGGGTTGTGAGGAGCTGTGAGATCAGTTGTGGGATAAGTAATGTTTCCCTAGGAGTAAGGGTTGAGCGCATATTATGTTGATGATGGTGTTAGGGTGTTGTGGTGATACTTGAAACGGAGGGTCGGAGGTGCCGATAGCATAGGACCCATACGCGTAGCAAGGAAGTCGCAACCATACGCGTAGCAAGGAAGTCACAACCCCTAGGGTTTGTGGGTTTTGGCCTCCCGATATTATGTTATTTATCTGATGACTAGAGTATATATATATATTCCAGTATGGTGGTGACGAGACGTGTTGCTACAGGATCAGGATCAGGATCAGGATCGGGAGACGGAGGGTCGGAGGTGCCGATAGCACCTGAACCCGTGGTACAGATAGGGACAGAGGAGTTGGATGCCAGGATCCGGGAGATTATGCACGATGAGGTTGTTGCGGCTTTTCGAGCACAGCTACCGGAGATGTTTGGGTCGATTAAGACTGCGATGGCCGAGTATTTTGATGAGCGATATGCAGCTCTGGCAGAGACAGCCGCCGCTGCAGCCACATCGGCTGTAGCCGCGGCAGGGGTTGGAGGAGGAGCCGCCAGGGCTTTCCAGTACTGGGACTTCGATAACACGAAGCCCCCAACGTTTGATTGTACACAGGATGCGATCAGGGCTATGAGGTGGTTATCTGACGTGTAGGGCTGTTTCTTCACGTGTTCATGTCCTGCTGACCAGAAGGTCAGGTGTGCCCTGAACCTACTGAGGCTTGGGGCAAAGGACTGGTGGAGATTGACGACAGGTTCGTACACTGATGACCAGCGAGCTACTGTTACTTGGGAGCAGTTCCGGGATATGTTCCGCACCCGCTACGTTCCACGCGTTGAGCGGGAGCGGCTGGCTCAGGAGTTTTTGACATTGAGGCAGGATAGGGAGTCTGTGATGGAGATTACTCGTATGTTCACGTAGAGGGCTATGTTTTGCCCGGAGTTTGCTTCAGAGCAGTCTCAGATGACTCGTTATCTGAGTATGCTCAAGACTGATATTCGACAGTTTGTTGCTACACAGCGTTGTGATACCCTCCTGGATCTTCAGGAAACTGCGAGGCGGCGTGAGTTAGAGATTGAGCTGCAGTTGAGGGAGCAGCGTCAGGTTCCGGCACAGTCTCAGCAGGCACCTAAGCGGTCTAAGACCGCTGATACTCGGACTGAGGGTCAGCAGAGCCGTACTTGTGGAAGGTGTGGCAGGGGTCATTCTGGGGTTTGTCGAGCAGGAGGTGGTTGCCACAAATGTGGCAAGGAGGGGCACTATGCCAGGGACTGTCGCCGGTCCGCCCCTCCAGCAGATATGAGGATTTGTTACCAGTGTCATCAGGTTGGTCACGTGAAGACCAACTGCCCGCAGCTCGCCGCCAAGCCGGTGCAGGGATCCGCACCGGCTACTTTGAGGATTGGGGATGGGAGGCCAATCAAGGTGGAGCCTCCGAAGGCTCAGGGGCGCGCCTTCCATCTCACGGCCGAGGAGGCCAAGGCAGCACCGGATGTGGTTGCTGGTATGTTTCTATTTTCTGTTTCAGTTATTGTATCTATGTTGTGCTTATCGTTGGTACCTGTGTTTAGGTACATTTTTAGTAAACTCTTTGCCTGCATTGGTTTTATTCGACTCGGGGGCGAGTCGGTCGTTTATATCTCAGACTTTCAGTAGGGAGTTCAGTGTGCCGGTAGATGGGCTCGAGTGTCCGTTGCGAGTTTCTATGCCAACGAACACGGGATTTCTGCTTCTTCGGTCTACCAGGGATGTGAGTTGGAAATTTTCGAGGTATCTTTCCCGATAAATTTGATCCCTATTCCCATGGGGGAAGTATGCGTGATCGTAGGGATGGATTGGCTAAGTCGTTTTGGCTCCATGATCGATTGTGAGGGACAGCGGGTGGTAGTTCGAACCCCAAGTGGGGGAGAACTGGTGGTATATGGTGAGGGCACCAGGGTAGGATCAGGGTTTTGTTCGGCAGCCAGGGCTCGACAGCATATCTAGCACCGGTGTGCCGGTTATTTAGCGTGTGTGGTGGACACGCGGGTCAGGGATCAGACCTCAGTTTTAGAGGTCCCAATGGTTAGAGAGTTTGCTGACGTATTTCAAAAGGAGTTACCTAGAGTGCCTCCGGAGAGGCATGTGGAGTTCAGGATTGATCTAGTGCCGGGTGCGGCCCCTATCGCTAAGGCGTTGTACCGATTGGCACCGCCAGATATGCAGGAATTGTCATCTCAGCTGCAGGAGCTGCTGGGTAAGCAATTTATTCGTCCGAGTAGTTCACCCTGGGGAGCACCGATCCTCTTCGTCAGGAAGAAGGACGGTTCGCAAAGGATGTGCATAGACTATAGGGAGTTGAACAAGCTAACGGTGAAGAACCGTTATCCACTTCCGAGGATAGACGATCTCTTCGATCAGTTGCAGGGTGCATCTTGGTTTTCCAAGATAGATTTGAGATCCGGGTATCACCAGGTCAGGGTGAGGGAGGAAGACGTGGAGAAGACCGCGTTCAGGACTCGTTATGGTCATTACGAGTTCATGGTGATGCCGTTTGGGCTCACCAACGCGCCGGCAGTGTTTATGGACTTGATGAATCGGGTCTGCAGACCGATGCTCGATCGCTCGGTCATTGTGTTAATAGATGATATCTTGGTGTATTCCAAGACCCGAGAGCAGCACGAGGAGCACCTCGGGGAGCTGCTGGAGGTTCTGCGACGAGAGCGGCTATATGCCAAGTTCTCGAAGTGTGAGTTTTGGTTACGAGAGGTCCAGTTTCTCGGACATCTCGTTAACCAGGAGGGGATTTTGGTCGACCCGGCCAAAGTTGAGGCGGTTACGCAGTGGGAGATTCCGAAATCTCCCTCAGACATCAAGAGTTTCTTGGGATTAGCAGGGTACTACCGGAGATTCATTCGAGATTTTTCCAAGATTGCAGTACCCCTCACTCGTCTAACGAGGAAGGGGGTGGATTTCCGGTGGGGCCCTGGGCAGCAGAGGGCGTTTGAGACCCTCCGGCGATGTCTATGTGAGGCGCCAGTGTTGACGCTCCCCGAGGGAGTCGAGGATTTCGTAGTATTTTGTGATGCGTCCATCACAGGTCTGGGAGCAGTCCTCATGCAGAGGGGACGAGTGATATCCTATGCATAGCGGAAGCTGAAGCCGCATGAGACGAGATACCCTACACATGACTTGGAGCTAGGGGCGGTGGTGTTCGCCCTCAAGATATGGAGACATTACCTTTATGGGGTCCGCTATACTATATACACGGACCACAAGAGTTTGAGGCACATCATGGATCAGCCGAACCTGAATATGAGGCAGCGCGGGTGGCTGGATGTAGTCAAGGACTACGGTTGTGAGATCCTTTACCATCCTGGTAAAGCGAATGTAGTTGCGGATGCCTTGAGCCGCAAGACAGCTGGGTCTTCTACCCCAGCAAGGTGTATGAGGATAGCGGTGGATTCTCCGCTTGTGAGCTTGATTAGGGATGCTCAGGTTGAGGGCATGAGACCAGAGAACTGGAAGATGGAGCGGATTAAGGGAGAGAGCGCCCGGTTTGTTCAGGATAGTCGCGGATTGTTAACCCGATACGGTCGGGTTTGGGTTCCGATGTCCGGAGGGGTTCGGCAGACAGTGATGGAGGAGGCTCATAAGTCTCACTTTTCTATACACCCGGGGGCCACCAAGATGTACCGGGATTTGAGTTTGAGTTACTGGTGGCCGTGCATGAAGCGAGAAATCGCTTGGTACGTCGAGAGGTGCTTGACCTGTAGGATGGTCAAGGCCGAGCATTAGAGGCCGCATGGTAAACTGCAGCCCCTGGAGATTCCCATGTGGAAATGGGAACAGATCACGATGGACTTTATTACCAAGTTGCCAAGAACGGCGAAGGGGTTTGATGCTATATGGGTCATCGTGGATCGATTGACCAAGAGTGCCCATTTCTTGGCAATACGGGAGAGTTCGTCGGCCGAGAAGCTGGCCCACATATATGTCCGGCTAGATCGTTGCTCGCCATGGAGTTCCGGTCTCCATTGTCTCCGACCGGGATGTTAGATTTACCTCCCGTTTCTGGGAGAAGTTTCACGAGGAACTGGGCACGCGGCTGCACTTTAGTACAGCATTCCATCCACAGACCGACGGTCAGAGTGAACGGACCATTCATACCCTCGAGGATATGTTGAGCGCGTGTGTTATTGATTTCGGTGGGAGCTGGGATTCTCACCTACCGCTTGCAGAGTTCGCCTACAACAATAGCTATCATTCCAGTATTGGCGCCCCGCCTTTCGAGCTGTTGTATGGACGTAGGTGTCGCACCCCAGTTTGTTGGGGCTAGGTCGGACACAGGGTGACGGGACGGACGGAGGTAGTCTTGCAGACTACCGAGAAGATTCAGCAGGTTAGGCAGCGGCTGCAGACCGCTTAGAGTCGGCAGAAAAGTTACGCCGATCGGCGCCGATCCGAGCTAGAGTTTCAGGTTGGTGATATGGTACTCCTGAAGGTCTCGCCCTGGAAGGGTGTGATCCGCTTCAGGAAGGGGGAAAAATTGGGTCCCCGATATATTGGTCCGTTCAGGATCATTGCCAGGGTTGGCAAGGTGGCTTACAGGCTAGAGCTGTCGGAGGAGCTTAGTCGGATCCACAGCACGTTCCACGTTTCGCAGCTGCGGAAGTGTATTATGGATCAGGAGGTAGTGGTATCGCTGGATGATATTCAGGTCGATAAGCGACAGAATTACATAGAGAGGCATGTGGCCATCTTGGAAAGGAAGAATAAGATTTTGCGGAGCAAAGAAATACCATTGGTGAAGTGAAGTGGGAACATCGGAGGGGATCCGAGTGGACATGGGAGCCGGAGGCGGAAATACGAGAGCATTACCCGGCGTTGTTTATTCCAGCAGACTTCGAGGGCGAAGTCTAGTTCAAGTGGGGGAGAATTGTAACGCCCCGATTCTCAGGTATTGTTTAATTATGAAGTTCTTTGATTTCAAGGTCTACTCGACGAGTTGGTTGCCCTACTCGTCGAGTAGCAGGGGGTTGGTCCACGTGTTTTAGTGACCTACTCGCCGAGTCCATGAAGGGACTCGACGAGTAGGAGCTGGCAGAGGAAACCCTAAATCCTGGGGTTTTGCACCCTGTTTAAGGAAACATAAGCCTCCTTTGGCCTCTTTGCATTCCTTTGAGAGCCCAGAAAACCCTAATTCGTGTGGTGTTTCATTCTTATGTGTGTTAAGCTTGGGAGGAAGATCCTTGGAGAAAAGAAACTTGGAAGGCAAGGGAATTGGAGCAAGGGAAGTGTGGGAACCAGAATCTACCTCAGTTAGCATCTTCCAGAGGTATCAAGTCGCCACCTTTACTTCTTTTCCCTTCTAGATCTCTTTTTCGTTGAGTTTAGGGTTTTTATGGACCTTTGAGTTGATATGATGGACTATGGTCTAGATCTGAAGTTGTAACTTCAGATCTGGACCCTTCTTAAGTCCTAGAGTCATAAAGTTTCTGGTTTGGGCGTGAATGAAGCCTTCCTTGGGTAGGAAACCCCATTGTGAACTTGGATTTGACATTTAGAGCCTTTGTAGCTATGCATGCACGTAAAGTTTGCAACTTTACGTGAAAAGCATACCTTAGAAGCTTGGATCTGTAGTTTGGAGCCGCTGCATGGCTCAAATGAGTCTGTATGGCAAAAAGGACTGAAGGGACTCGACGAGTCGCATGGTCGACTCGGCGAGCCATATGAAGATACGCATTAAACTCGACGAGTTGGATGAACAACTCGGCGAGTCCGATGAAGATTGTAGTAGACTCGGTGAGTGGATCAACAACTCGACGAGTCGGTGGAGGTTTTCCCCAGCTTATGTACACGTGTGTAACCGTCGAGTTGCAAGAAGAAAACTCGACGAGTGGTCTTAGGGTTTCGATCGTAAACCGAAGGAACTCGGCGAGTCACCCCAGTGACTCGGCGAGTGGGCAAGTACTTCAAGGAACTCTGCGAGTAGCCGAGGGTACTCGGTGAGTTAGGGTCAACATGGACTGTTGACCTTGACTGAGGACTTTGACTTTGTCCAAGGGTTGACTAGTTGGTCTGAGGAGTACCTTGTAAGGTCAAGGGCTTATGGGTATTTTCGTATTATGGTAATAGGGGGTGGAGTCTTTGGCAAGTGATCCGGGAGTTGGAGTTTATCTACCGAGTCGACATCTGCAAGGTGAGTTATCCTCACTATATCGATAGGGTCTAAGGCACCAAGGCCGGCCCTTTAGTTGTTATCGTTATGGTATGCTACATGTGGATATGATCTGTTAGATCAGAATCAGGATAGACAGTATGTTATGCTCTTATGATCCGTAGGGATTGATATGTTAGTGACCTGCTAGGTCAGTGCTCTAGTTATGAGAGATTGCTATGTTTGGTAATCAGTGAGATAGATATGTTCGATGTTTGTATATGCCAGTAAATGTTAGTTATGCGCACATGGTTATTTGCTTGTTGCTTGGGTTGAGGCGGTCCTGCTTTGTGCTGAAGGCCAACACACCCTATGAGCGGTCCGGGAAGAGTGTAGGCCCACGTGGCAGTCCAGTCATGTCGAAGGCTCGGTATAGATTTAGTTGGACTGTAGGCCCTGTAGGGCGGTCCAGTCAGGCCGATGGCCCACTATGCATGTTGATTGATTGATTATTACGGATATGGTATTATCAGTGTGGTATTGGTATTTTGGGAGTAGCTCACTAAGCCCTCGAGCTTACAGTTTTCAGTTTATTGTTTCAGGTACTTCAGGAGATCATGGCAAGGCGAAGGCATGACCGTACCGCTCCTCATCCTTACGATCTGACTTTTGGGACACTCTGATTGAATAATGATTTGAAAACATTTTTGTAAACAATACTATTGGGTTTTATTCATGATTTAAAAGTTTAAATTTGGCGTAAAATTTATGGATGTTACATGTGCTTTATGTAAACATATGGCTAACCATGATAAAATTGTCCTCTTAAAAAACGTGTCTAAGTAGTATGCTTTATATGTAGGTTTTTTTTAATATTATTGTAAGTCCCCAATCTGCTAGTGTATCAATCAGATCTCCCCTTTGGTTTATAGTTTTCTTTTCTAATTGACCCAACAAACTCCCCCTAAAAAGGTAGCTGGCTTTTCTTGTTAATCTTCATTGGGAGCTTGGCTTCAACATTAATCCTCAAATTCTTCACAACTTCAAGATGAACTTGATGAATCTTTAATGAATGACTTCATCTTGAGCAGTTGGGATTTTCTTCAGAATTTGGCATTGAACACACGTTAGGTGAGGAGGCTTCTTGAAAAGATTCTTGAAAGATAGCGCTTTCAGCTTGAGAATCTTCAGAGAGAATATCATAGAGAAATAATCTTCTGGATCACTTCGGCAGGTTCATAAATAGCAGCAAATTGATTGAGGAGGCTTCAATGCAATCTGTCACATAATCTTCAAGTGCAGTTTCACCTTGCTTCTGGGGTTGAAGGATTGAATGTTGAAAGAGAATAGTCTTCATTTCTTGCTCCTTCGAATGAGAATTCTTCGATGATCACGGACGAAGCCTTGGCTCAGAAAATCTCAATACAGTCTCCATGAGTCTCATCTACATCTGAATTCACTTTTTAAGACAAAACAAAACTAAAAAAAAAAAAAAAAAAAAAAAAAAAAAAAAAAACTTAGCACACAATATTTTTGGATTTTTTTATATTTTCCGAAAAAAAAAATATAAAACAGAAACAAAAATATTTTTGGATTTTTGATTTTCTTGAACAAAAATAACACTATTTTTGGATTTTTAATTTTCTGATTTTTGTTTGATTATTGAATTTTCTGATTTTTTGTTTGATTTTTTGCATTTTGTGATTTTTGTTTGATTTTTTCATTTTCTGATTTTTTTTAATTTTCCCCCTAAATTTGTGCATAGAGGAAAACTATGAACAAATTTAACAAAACCAAAAATACTTGGGATCAAAGTTGTGAGACAGTCTTAACTTTGTTTATCAGTACCTTCACCTTCATGAATAGATCTGGTCAATTGTCGGTATTGTGATCCACTTAAACACGAAGGATATCGACAAATTTTTTCAAATATACCATTTAGGTGACGACGACCACGGGTATTGTTGTCCACTTAAATTAAGCAGCGAGATCTACAGACAACCTCTAAATGGTTCAATTTTAGTTGCACTAGAACGTGTTCCCCACTTCCCGATATACCCCGGTAATCAAGAACTTCCAAAGAACTCCTTAATTTAGGTGAGTAGACAATCATTAAGGAGCAAGTCAGATTTAGAAATAGGTGCATATGTTGTGTCCCAGGTCGGATCTCTTTCAATCACGCAGAGGGGACAAAATATGACTAACGGAGATAGAGGGATTGAGAGGTAGAATGTTGCATATGCTGTGTTCCAGGTCGGATCATTTCAATCACGCAAAGGACACAGCATATGGCTAACAGATAGGAAGAATTGGATAGATAGAAGACGCAGAGAGATAGAATTGCATATGTTGTAGTCCAGGTCGGATATATTTCAATCATGCAGAGGAGGCAACATATGACTAACAGTGAGAAAGCAAGAAAATAATTTCCTACAGACCTACTTTATCAGAACCCCCCAGTTGTCCTATCAGTACTGGAATTAAGGACATGAGTCCATACATCAAGGAAAAGTTGAACCACTGTTCTCGATGCGTATTAATTTAGTGTATCCCGTGGGTTCCCGTGTTTATCTCACTGCTCAATCTACCCGAGCGTCGTATGGTCAGTCCAACAATCCTATATAAATCCACAATATCAAATCCTTTGTGCCTACCAGCACATTGAACACAGAGTCTAGACAGTTCAGATTCAGTCCCTTACACTAGTTTAGACTTCCCGTTATCACTTTCTTGATATCACTTCCCAAACAATACCTACTAACGAAAAACTATAAGAAAATAAAATATTATCTTTAAAACGAATCAATGTAAGAAAAACTCAGGTGTATCGAGAAGAAAACTCAAACCGTAAGTCACCGATTGAATTTGCATCCAGAAGGTCTGGGAACAGCACGCATAATCTCATAATAGATCCGAAAATTCTTCACATCGTTAAGCACAAAACCTATGAGTGATCCCTTCCTTTCTTTCTTTCCCGCAAAGGACACATACTCTCAAACAAATTTCTGAGTGTTGTACAGTTGAGAGATGCCTCCTATCATGTGCCTGGAACAGCCACTATCAACAAACCGAAGTCTAATGATATGCCTCCATAGCTGCTCCAACACAGAGCGGGATCAGTTGGTCTTTGGAACCGGTCTATTTTGAAACTGGGTTGACCTTTGTCATCAACGCAAGGTACCCTCTCCCATGACATATCATGTTTATCACAAACAGAAGATGAAGAAATATTAGACGCATTAGATGATTTGGGAGATTGAACCTTTGGTACCCATCTGTAGTCGGGTTTAACCAACTTCTTGTTGGATCGGATGGGTGCCTCGGTACTTGCTTTTGAACTTGAAGTCGGCTGCCGAGATGATTTTGACCTAATCGGTCTTTGTTTCACTGAAGCATCTATTGGATTGGACTTCTTGCCCAGCATTCCTTTCTTGCCCTTGGGAGTTGATTTCTTCGTCTTGGGAGTTAAACTCTTGCCCTTGTTGGCATTCCAGTCGCCATTTCACGATTTTGACCTTGAAGGGCTTCTTTTGGGGAATCTCCCACTTTGCGCGTTCTGTCAGCCTTGTGCGTAGTAGGGAACGTACGCGCAATTTGGACAGTTTCTGGCAATGTGTCCAGGTGTTCCACAGTGAAAATATGTCTTTTTCTTCACAGGGAAGTTGTTTCTTTCTGCCCCTGGTGGCGTACCCTTGCCTTGTTTCTGGTTGTTCCCACATGCACACTTGCAGCAAGTAGTCTGCTTCGCTTGTTTTGGTGGCCTGTATTTCTCAACAATAGGTTTGTTAGGAGTAACAGAATTAGAAGCAACAGATTCAGAGTTCAAGGAGTCATTGGTTTGATCAATAGTGTTTGTAGAACTAGAATGATTTATGTTCTCCTTGTCCTCTTCTTCCACTACTTTACCTGCACATGAAGTACAAGCATCAGAAACATTCACCTTAATATTCTTAGTTGGCCCAGATTGTTCAGTCTTAACTGAAGCTGGTTCAGGGGTTTGGCCAAACTGGGCAGGGATTTCTTCCTCATTTTTCTCAAGGGGTGGGTTATAGTTGCCATTGAAGGGAGGTGGTACATTGTGATACCCTAACCCCTTAGTTTGATTATATTTGAATGTTAATTATTTTTCTATCATGGACACAACTACGTCACTTGACACATCAAATTTTTTAAAGTTGAATTCATCATCTTTATATTTTGCTTTTAATGCATCAAGTTCGGCAGTGACAACATCAAAATCTTTCTTAAGATATTTATAATGGACACACTTGTCACTGTACTCTGCCTGTAATTTCCCAAAGTCCTTAGTCTTGGCCTCTAGTTGTTCTTTTAATGGTTTTAGGCCTTTCCTAAATTGGTACCCCTCATATTTAAGTTCCTCATTTTCTCTTTTTAATAAATCGATGTGTTCACGTAAATTTTTAACAGTTTTAATGCGAGTTTGAGAGCATGAAACTTCATTGACCGAAATGTTTTGAGGAAATCATTGTTTAAAAATATACCCTTTGCCTTAAAACTCAAAAGTCAACCTTAAAAGTCAAATTTAAAAGGTCAAACTTAAAAGTCAAACTTGAAAAGTCAAACCAAAAAAATTAATTTTGAAAATTAAACGAGAAAGTCAAAGTTTAAAGTCAAAGGTCAAACTTGAAAGTCAAAGTCAAAATTTTAAGGTCAAAAGTCAAAAATAAAAGTCAAAAATTGAAAACTAAAATTTTTGGGTTGAAAATGAAATTTAAAAATAAAATAAATTGATTTTTGGGCTGAAAGTGTCAAAATTGCGAAATTGGGTTCGAAATGGAGTCCTTTTGAATTAAATCCGGGAGGAATGAAACATGTGGTTTCCTAGTCCCACTGGTAAGGCGCTTGGTTGAAGAGTCAGGGGACCCGGGTTCGATCCCAGGCAACCCCAAAATTTCCTTTCCCTTTTTTTAAGTGTGCGCTGCTTCGCACCAATGTTGCTGATCGAAGACTCGCTGGGCCGAACACGTGCTCGGCCGAGGACGAAGCGAGAACCGTGAACGTGCGAGGATGCTGAGCCTTACACCGAGGACCTTGAACTCTGAGGGCCGCAAACTGTTCTCGGTCGTAAACGAACTCCGGACCGTGAACCCTTCAAAGGCCGAGAACCCTTCAAGGGCCGTAAACCCTTCAACAGTTACGAAAAAAACGACGTTTTTCACCCTTTTTGCTCCAAAACTCGATCAAAAACTCGTTTTTATAAAAAAATGCAAAGAACAAACCCCCCCTATTTTGCCAAGATCTATCCAAAAACGCAGAAATCCTTCAAAAATAAGATCAAATACGCTCCAGATCAAACACCCATTGGGCCGTAAACACTTTTCGATCCTAGACGGAAAATTACAATTGCCTAGAAAAGCAAAGTATAAACCATAATTTAGACCCAATAATTATATTACAGTAAAAAAAAAATTCGCGTTTAGTACTGATATTGATTACAATTTTCCGAGTCTTTATTATAATTATCATATATGGTTATACACTATTGCACACTTAGTTGTAATTCTGTATCCAAGCGTATTTCCCCATCTTTTTCACTATGTACAATCACTATTTTCCATTAGGTTTTTTTATGCCCCAAAAACATAATTTTTCCAAATCACATTAAACCAACTTAACTTTAAGCCATTTACGTCAATTCTGATAGAACAATGTAATATCGGAAATAAACAAATCATAATATAATTTTATAGATATTCCAAATTACATACATTCTTTCAGAAAACTGACAAACCAATTCGATATTTTATAATTTTAAGACCCTTCAAAAACACTACTACGTAACAAACAAAAAAAAAACCCAATATTTTTTAATTCAAGAAATACTAAAATATAAACTTTGCTCAAACGTGGAAGAACACACAAAATAAAAACCCAATATTTTTCCATTACAAAATTACTGAAATATAACATTTGCTCAAACATGGAAGAACATAATCTTTAAACATTCTACCACTTGTATTCAAGTTATTTCATTCTTTCAGAACATGATGGAGAGATAATTCTAAAAATTTGTAACCACGATTAATGTGTATTTTAACTTGTATCAAACTTCCATAACAAATTCATATCATAATTACATTCTTGAAAACCATAACTTATTTGTACACTACCAACCATTTTTCATCTCAATCATTATTGTTACCATTATGTCAACACATGAATTGCAAACAATTTAAACGTCAACACATTGCATATTTTCTTAATTTTCATATTCATATACACATTCCAACATATATCAAATTCTAACGCTTCCCAAAAAAAACAACTATAACAAATATCATTCACATTCAACTGTTTCCCCAAAACAAACACTCCAAGAACATAATAAAACACCCTAACATAGTTCCCCAAACAAAAAAACCTAGACCAAAAGAAAACATGTTACCAAAAGTATTTCAACACAAACCATCCTACCATGATAAACTGTTTCCCCAAACCAAACACTCCTAGAACAAAATAAAACAACCTAACATAGTTCCCCAAACAAAAAACCTAGACCAAAACAAAACATGTTACCAAAAGTATTTCAACACAAACCATCCTACCATGATAAAATGCCCATCTTAAAATCGACGCCTTCCACACCTCTGCTTCTCCCTACTTTCCTTCACTTCATTCATCAGAGCCATTTTCTCCAGAGGATCAAGCCTGTCATACGCTTCTGCATCTCTCTCCAACATACTTTTATACTTGTTGTACTCCGATTTCATAAGCTTTGCCATGTATTTGATTCTTAAATTATTTAAAGCAAGTACATCACTCTGTTTTTTACCTATAAAACCGCAATCCCAACGCCCTTCATTTTCCCCCATATATGACTCCATATGCCTCATAAGATACACTCCACAGTCTGGTCCTTCTTTTTCTACTTTCCATGTGAATTTCATTACACGAGCTTTAATTTTGTTGAAAGCTGTTGACTTTTGGTAATGCTCTGTTTTAAATAGTTCCCAAGCAATTTTTTCTGCCATACAATACAATCAATATATTACAATTCTTTTTTAACACTACAAATTTCATGTTATATAAAACTTATAAAAAATAACTCTAAATCATAACACAAGGATAGGTTTCCTTCCATATATGTCTTCAACAGCACCATTTCGGTTGACATGGTCTATAATGTAGTACGTTGGTACCCGTAGATCAAAGCATATCAGATAATATTTACTCTTTTCAACTATTGGGAAGAAAACCTGGTATCAAACAGATTTTATAACAATATCATACATTTGTATGTTAGGGTTGTAAGTGATAAAACACAATTATTAATTAAATTACCAGTCCAACATCTTTGAGCTTTTCTTGTTTTGGTAGACTTTTAAGGTGGAGTTTCAACATCGAATCAAATAATGCTTGAGTTCTATCGTATGATACCGATGCATCCAGTATCTCATCTGCGTGTACAGATTAATGAATCAATCAAGACAACAGATATTATTATTTACAACTAAATTTAAATTGAATACTTACCAAAAAATTTGTGTCAAAGAAAACTCTAGCAACTGATCCTACATCCCTTAGTTCCTCCATTCTGTTGAGTAATGATGTCCAACAGTCAATGATTATCGCATGAATAAACGTGTTGCTTTTAAAATGATATGTGAATCCTTGATGCAACACATGACTGCTCACAATGTTCCATATCTCTTCCCTGCTCAACAATTTTAATATAATCAATTTCAAAACAACACATTTTAAAAGCAAACCACTAATTTATATTATTTCAATTACCCATAATCTCTTTTTGATGCAAAAATTAAATTGTATAACGCCATCTCATCCTTCTTCACCTTGTCACCCATTCTAACAATCCTTTCAACAAACGGTGATTTTCCATATACAGCTAACTTTTGCCCTCTTTTTCCCCTTTTTCCATTGTCATCATCTTCCTCACATACTTCAACTGTTTCCAAGATTTCTTTTCCTCTTTTTTTTCTTTTTTATAACTGTCCAACACAGCATCATCTGTCATTTTAATTGCTGTTGCCAACACTTCAGGATGCTCCAAGAATTGCGAACATGTTAGATGGTCTGTATTATCTACCTTTTCCACATTATGTGTACTGAAACCTCCACCATCATCTTTCTTATCCCCATGAACTACCAATCCTCTAACTTGAGAGAATCCATCTTCATTACCACCATCTACCTCTCCTTTGTTACTATCACCATCTAAACCAGGATCATTATATTTCATTCCTCCAGTCTCTGCATTCTTCACTTCTTTGAACAGTTCTTTATTTTTTTCGTACCACTCCTTCAACATCAAGCTGTTTGGGAATTTCTCAATTCCACCTTTCAGAGCCTTTTCAATATTCTTCTTTTCGGACAATATTATTCCATAGCTATGCTCGATAACAGCCACGTATGCCTGTAAGTGGTATATTAACATATTATTACTAAAATTCAGACAGAATTAATGTTCCACATACCTACTACTTCCCTAACTTTAAGACACATAATACAATTTAAAACTACTTTCCAGTAAATTCTAATAGAATTTATGTCTCCTCCTCATCCCCATAGTCTCTCATCAGCCCGTCCAACATTTCATCTTCATCAATCATTTCATCATCAACATCAATATCTTCAAAGTTTTCCTGTAGCTGCCTACCAAACCCCCCAACACTAATCTCCAACTTCTCTATTTTTTCAAGGAGAGCACCCGTAACATTTCTGACAAACGGTAACCTTTTCACTATCTTCAAACCTGAGAACTTCATGTTATATACATACACCAGCTACATCAAAAAAATACATTAATTAGTTCAATATACATATTCCATTGTAAATTAAAGTAAATATCTAATCGAGACAACAATATTACCGTCAAAATGAGTATAGGTCCGCTGTAATAACATGTCTTATCATCCCTTCTCCACAACTGTTTTCTGCTGACCAAACAATCTAGAATATACTTACACCAATCAATTTTAGAGAAGTCTTTTACCAAGACCAACTTATTAACAACATTTATTTGATTGGTACCACTCAAAGTTGATTCCACAAATGTGTTAATGAAAAGGGTAAGGAAATTCAGCCTAAACATAAGATTGTCTTGCTTTGTGTTTTTGATCCTTTTCAGGTATTCTTCACCATTAAACCCTTTTTTCTCATATTGACTTTTCCATTCTTGAAGAACTTCATTATCTTTCTCACAACTACTCATGATCAAGAAGTCTTCCCCTACATTTGGTAACCCCAACATGTCATGCACCGTGTCTTTTGTAATTGTTATCACCATATTCTCCAGAACTAGACGGTTACTCTCTGGATCATAGTGATCTAAGAGATAGTAGTTAAGTAACCCTGGAGTAGTGTCCATGTCAATATTCAGAAGTGAACCAAAACCCATAGACACAATCCCATTTTTTGTGCAGGGGACATTACTTTCACAGCTGCACTAACCCTTCCAGGAGTCATCCTAGTTGCAAGTCTTCTATAACCTTCTGGATGGTCCTTGCTTACTTTTCTAACCTTCCCCTCCATCGTTTTGATTTTAACATTCTCATGTTCTATTTTCCCTTCTTTCTCTTTGGAGATTTCTTTGAATGTGCATCATTCACTACCTTTTTTCTTTTTACAAACTTTTCCTTATCTTCCATATCCACACCAATTTCTGCCTTTTCATTGTCTCTCTTTGACCCACTCATACTCGCCATAAGTAACTCATTTAAACTTCTTGGGTTTTTCCCTTCAGCACTTGCTTCTACAGATTTCTTATTATCCTTAACAGGTATCATTCTTGCAGAACCTTTCCTTTTCATCCTTCCTACACTTGTGCTATCAATAGGTATTGTCTCTTGTTTATCTTTATTATCAGCTGTTGAATCACACAAACATAATTACTCATTGTCTACTCATTTGCATTACACACACATTATTTAATAACCCAATATCACTAATTTAAATATATATATTCAAAATTTAATAATTAAGTTTGTCATAATTTTTAAATTAAAACCATTTATCATAGAATTATATTGTATACAATTACAAATTGTAGTAGAACTTGAATACAATACTTAATTTTACAATAGCCATATCATAATTATATACTATAAATCATTAATTAGAAGCACTTATGATCTTACCTGATTTTCCGGATTCTACATTTTTCTTTCCATGTTCTGATCTTGAAGTTTTTTTCCATTGTTTATTTGTTTTGCTTGATCCAACAATATTTATATGAATTGGTTCACTTCCTTCACCTTCTGCTTCATTAAGTAACAAAAGATACATATTGGCTATCAACAAGATCTGAAATTATTGTTATTATTTTTCATGAACCAAAAAAAATAAAACTACCTATAGGTTGAGAAATGGTATTCTCTTTCACGGGTGTTGATCTGGTACGATAGTTTCTTCTCACATTTGATTGGCTTGTAGTATCAACATTAATTGGCTCCGGATCAGGTTCTGCAAGAACTAATGAATCAAATGATTACAGACCATTAATAATATTTTTCAAAATAATCAGCCATACTTCAATCTCTATAAACGCTATCTATACCATTTATGTTTTCACTCTTTAAGAATGTAACACATATACATATACTGTTTCTGTGAGAATTAAAGGCAAATAGTAAATAGAAATAAAGTAAAGCCACCAAAATCACAGTAATAAAAAAATAAACAGTTACTTACTAGCATTTTCCATATTAACCAGTCATACTTCAATCTATATAACCACTATCTATACTTTTTATGTTTCCATTCTTTAAGAATGTAAACACATGTTCATACACTGATTCTTTGATAATTAAAGTCAAATACTATATACAAATAAAGTAAACCCTCAAAATCACATGAATAAAACTACAAATAAAAAATAACTAATAATACAAAAAAACAAAAAAATACAAAACACGACAACAATATCATCACATATTGTCTCAGAACATCAAGCACTTACAAGATTTTGGCAAGGTTCAAAAAACCTAACTCACAACACTAAAAAAAACAAAAAAACAACAATATCACCCCCTAAACTCACATAACAACAACCACATACAAGAATTTAAGTATTGTGATTCTGACAGAATATATTACACATAAACATCACCAAACAACATTGCATTCTAATAGAATATCATACAGAATACTTCTAACAATATCTAACAAAATAATGAAAAAAAAAACCAAAAACAACATCTTTCTACTCTTCCAAAACACAAAAAAAACAACAATCACAAACCCTTTTTTTGCAAAACAACACTCACATATCTGTAAAATCCAAAATTTTAATCGAATTTTAAATCCCCAATTTCAGAAAACCCTAATCAAAAAATATCCCCTTTTTACACTATTTCGGTCTATTTTACTTAAACCAACTTTAAAACCACATGCAAATACTTCATTGTTCAAACATTCCAACAGAATGTTGTGTATTCAAACGATAAAGCTACAAAAAATTAAAAAAAAATTATCGATAGGCGGAGAAACGAAATCACCATCGTCTTCATCTAGATTCAACACCGTTTGTTGTGTGCTCTTAAATCTCTATTTGAAAGAAGTCGCCCTTGTACTCATCATTATACTACAATTTCTTTTACTTCGAAAGATCACAATGCAACTTCTGTGAACAATCTTCAAGAATCGATCAGTATATATAAAAACGACAACAAAATATACCGCTTTGTTGGTTGATTAGAGAAGATATACTTTGATTTTGTGTTCCGATACAAAGGGGAGTGGAATCCGGTTTCATGCGATGTTATAGGGATTATGGGGGAAGTTGTGATAAATAGAGTCAGTTACCTATTTTAATGGAGACAACAAATGTACACAAATACCCTTATTCATCCGTTTTCTTTAAATGTAGGGCTTTTTCCATTTTTTTAATATCAAATTAATGTTAATCATTTTCTATTAAAAATTAATTATTTGATTGGCTCACATTTATACATACAATCACACAATAATTACTTTGAATAAAATAACCTAAGCCTATATATATATATATATATATATATATATATATATATATATATATATATATATATATATATATATACTTGGCATAATAAACACATCCAATCTTCCTTCTTTCATTTTAACCACTAAATAACAAATCTCCAAATAAAACTTCTAGATTTTAGACTTTTTCCCTAAACCACCACCATTCTAGCAAGTCGGTCCTTAACATTTTCAATTTCATCCCTTAAATTTGAATAAATTGTAAAATTTATTCATTCCTTATTTATTTTCTTTTTTAAATATAAATTGGTTATTTTCCTTTAAATATTTAATCTAAACCCTTATTATTATTGTTAGAACAAAGTTCTGGTCGGATCGATAGATTCTAAGCAGAAACACAATTAAAGACGTAATGAAGAACACAGGAATGGTTTAACTGATGTCGAATGATTAAACTTTAACACCTCAGAAGAGCTCGATTAAGAACTTCGACTGTAGAGGTGTTTAGGGTTACAAAGCAATAATAACTATAATCACGTTAGTTTCTAAGGCATACATGCATGCACTATTTATAGCTAAACCCTACTCAATAATCACGGATGGACAGGCCCAATCCGGATATACAATACTAAGCCCATGACGCAACATAAAATATCCAACAATCTCCCCCTTTGCGTCAATGGAGCCGAAAGCTCAGTTCGGTTGAGCTATAGAAGACTTCTTGACAGTCTTGAACACCTTCGGTATGATGGCCAAAAGAGTATGACGAAAAGTGATATACCACCGAAGCATGTCCGTGAAGTTCTTCTTGTCTGCCTCAGATTTCTGCTTACACCGATGGATGATACTAATTATGTGCTCTAAGCAGTCCGTTGAGAACAGATGCTTGTCAACAAGAGCGAAAAGAAATCTGTTGGCTTCGCCTCTTGTGAACATCACTGTGAGATGTTTAGAATCAATTTGACCCATCTTCATTTTATTCACATCTCCAGGTTTTGCAGTTGGCTTTACAGTGGGTTTCTTCTTCAAAACTTTAGCTATCTCCTGATCCATTGCAGCTACTTCATGGATATAGGAGGCCAACATCCTCTTTAGATGATCTAGGATCGGCTCATATTCTTTCGCATTGGTGAGCAGTATGTTAAACAACAAGATCCAATCATGAGGATTCAAGTTTGGAAGATCTGTCAGGGATATAACCGAAATCGAGTTTGCTGAACCTCGGGTTATTTTGAAACTAACATTGATAAACTTCCCTGCAGGCGAAGGTTTCAGAACCTTGACAGTTATAATCTTCTGTGCACTCCATGTCAGGTACTGAGGCTGACCGAACTTGAGATAAAAATCGATGAGTTCACGATCAACCTGAGGGTGAAGTGAGGGAACTTGAACAGTCGAATCAAAGCAATGAAAAGTAAATGCCTTTTGTGTTATAGGCATATCAAACTGTGAGTCCCTCGAATTCTCACAATCAAAAGAAGCTACAGGTTCCAGCCAGTATACGCTCAGAAACTCTATTGCTTCTTTGATGAGCGTTTCTCTAGTCCAAAGAGGAAACAAGGCCTTTTTGCAATTTAAGGCATCTTGCTCTTCATTTTTCTTTCGCTCCCTCTCTTCTGCATCCTTCGCAACCCGAAGGGTTTCATCTAATTCCTTATCCCTTTTCTTTCGTTTCAGGGCTTCGGCAATTGATTCCTCTTCATCACTATCATCAGCAAGTCCCTTCTTTTTATCTTGATTACCAGAACCCGAAGCTTCATTACCCTTCGGTTCGGTTTTGATAGTGACCTTCGGTTGAGTCGTTTGAACACCTTCTCCCCCTTGTTTTGGAGGTACGAATCTCTCCGAAACACCCTTCATTTCATGTAAGAGTGCAAGGGCAGGAAGAAGCTTTGAAGTCAGATGATTCCTGATGGTCAGAGTTAGTATCGGGATCATGAGCACTAAGAAGATTGGTTAGCATATTCTGTACATCGCCAGCACAACTCCGGAATACAGCTCGCTCAGTCTTCAATAATGAAATCTCCCTTTCAGCTTGAGCCAATTGAACTTTCTGAACTTCAATAGTAGAGGCTTGTCGTGCAAGATCCTCCTTTAATACACTCTCATTCGCTAAATCAGCCTGGAGTGTTTCAAGGCGAGAATTCACTGAGCTAAGTAGAGAAGTGTTCTCAGCTTGAATGGAAGAACGAACATTCTCAAATTTAGCTTGCTCCTCTTGAAGTGACTTGGATAAAGAATCAACTGAAGCGTTCATTTTAGTTGCATTTGAATCAGCATGACCTTTGAGGGATACGAGAAAAATCTGAGAACTGTGAACAAATTCTGCAACTTCAGTAGTGGCCTTCTTGCAAGAAGAAGTGGAAGCTTCAACCGTCTTTGTTGATTTGTCTATAGCTCCAGTATATTGCTCAAAAGCGGTGTCCAGAAAAGCTTTGAGCACAACATCGTTATATGTTTTTGTAGAGGCAAGCAATTGATCAAGTTTCTCATCTAGACTCTGCACTTGTTGTCTGGTGACAGGAGCCTCTTCATCTTCGTCTGTTGGAAGCCGATAAGGACTGTAATAAGTCAAGTCAAACTCAACATTATCACCACCGAGAGTATCACCAGAATCGGTTGAGGGTGAGGGTGAAAGAGGTTTGGAAGTAACCGGAGGTTCGGTTTCAGTATTAGCCCCCGTATTAGATACGTTGACGTTTACTGGAGGTTCGGTTGTTGTGGTGGTGGGAGTAGTTGTGGTAGTTGCTTGTGAAAAGATAGGAGGTGGTAAAGGAGTTGTAGAGATTGGTATGGTACTAACTGGTGGTGGTGGTGGAATAGAAGTAACCGAAACTGGAACAGTGGTTTTCAGTGGAGATGGAGGAGGTGTTGGAATCTTGTCATTAAGTAGTTCAGTTGGAGTTCAAGAACGAGGAGGTGTATTACCTCTCGGTGAACCATGATGCTGAACTTCCTCTTCTTCATCTGTCGATCGCTCCTCATCATTGTCTGAGCTTGAAGGAGAAGGACTGTTTGATTTCTTTGCCATTTTTTAAACTTCTTTGTAGCCGAAGAATCACCCTTATCAGCCTTTCGCTTTTTAGACTTGGCAGCTTTAGACGAAGGACCTTCGGTTGTCACTTTCTTGGTATTTGCCTTTTTGCCTCGGTTGGCTGGCTTCTCCACAGCTTCTAAAGCAGCTTGCTGTTCAGGAGTCAGTTCTCTTGGTCCTTTAGGAGGAAGCTTTCAGTAGTCGGCCATCATTTTACTTTCGGCTGACACACACCTGTACATCGTCTCAGGTATTGAACCATTGTGGGAGAACTTGGTGGCATCGGAGAAGATGATCTTTTTCGTATGAAAAGTAGCCACAGAAGAGACCAATGCATCATTCATGACTGGAATCTGCAAAGTATCAATGGCCCTGCGCGTGACGATGGTCCAGAAACGTCCACAAGAAATCTCAAAATGTCTCGTCGAAGTGTTGAGACTTTGTACCAATTGCGACCAAATGATCGACCCGTAATCGAGATTAATTCCATTGTAGAGACCATAGAGAATGGTCAGAAAACCCTTACTGGTACCATCTGACCCAGCAACCCTCTCCGCTAAACCCTTGTTGAGAAGAGTAAGCAATCCATTCCATTGTGGCGGCAAACACGATTTCTTAATCTTCGTCACGGTGGTAAGAACATCAGTGTATCCCATCTCGTAAAGCATCGTAAACAGTTGGGTTGTAGTGACGAAATCGGGAGAGATAACAGAGGCATCGACGACAAGCTTTAACAGGGAACAGAATCGCCCTTTCGAAATTAATGCCTTGTGCGAGAAGATTTGAAAGTAGATCCTCTCCTTGTTCTTGTCATAGGTTGCAGTAGAATAGACTTAGGATAGAAGAGACATTGGGACAGATTCAACTTGTGTGAGTGCGATAACCAGAGGAGAGTATTTGAGGCATTCAACCACCTGGAGCATGTACGAATCATACAGAAAGGGGTTCAGTTGAATGATCATGTTCTGATTGGGTTTGATCACGAGCAATGAGGACGAAGCAGTTTGATCTTGAACAGATGAGGAATCTGCCATTGTTGAGGTAAGGAAGAAGATGAACAGTTGCAAATCACCTTGTGTATTTGAGAGAATTTGAAGAAGGTAAGAAGGTACAATTTGTCAAAATCTTGGTTGCCTTTTTCATGTTTCCAATCCTCTACCCCTGTTATTTTCAACCCGTCAGTCACAAAATCGTAGAATACCTCAAGAAGCCCACAGTTGCACCACCTTAATTGTCAAAATCTCAAATCGAACAGAATTGGTAATTAAGAATCCAACTTCAACAAGTTGGGGCTAGCCCAGTTGGCTAAATGGAGGTTGTTACTACAGGCAGAAAAGATGTTTAAATTATTTATCGTTTAAAAAAAAATCTAACTTCAACCCCCCTCCCCTCCCCCTTTTTTTAGGGAAAACGAGACTTTTAGCGCAAAGTCATAATTGGAAATCCCTAGTCAATGATTGCAAGCTATTTAAAAAAAAATTATGATGCCTTTTACTATAAACAGGTTTTGACCTGGAGAGCATATTTGGTGGAACGTATATAAGCTTTTAGCACCATTCAAATAAATTATCCTCATCTTTAAGGTCCATATATGTTTTAAAATGAACACTCGTGGTTGATTATTTTATCTTCGTTCTAGCCTTCTAGGCATACCTGACTAAATTGTGGCCATATATTGTGTTTTAAATACGTTTGTTATAATTTGGTCCCACAAACAACTAATCATAAGGTTATTATCATCATTAAATACGTTTGTTATAATTTGTTTTCTCGTGTTTACTAGATGTAAAAAATGATAGATTTAGACTTTAACTTTTTAAATACACTTGCCACATGTTTGAGTCTAAATGACATCAATGACTCCTAACTAATATATTTGATACTGTCAATATTTTTTGGTGGCTGCAAGATCTTAAAAATGAGACCCATTTTGATATGGACATTTTGGTCATATTGCTTATTTCCAATCAATGTATTCCTATCAATAATGTCTAATTATATTTATTAGGCGGGTCTTCTAAAGACTTGATTCAAAAAGTGTAATACTTTGTGATCATTAAATATGTTGCAAATTATTTTTGTGGATCTTTATGGTCCAAAAAGACGAATTTGGACATAAACTTTTCCAAATACACTTACTAGAAATGTCCTTTTTTAAAAACTTTGAGGACATCTTTCGCAGTAGAAGCATCTTTCATGCCCCAACACCTTTCAAATCATTATTAAAACCTTAAAGTGGAGACTTATTTAAGACATTTGATCGAGTATTTTATTCTAGCTCATGGTATTTTTAGGATAAAGCTCAAGATAGGGTAGAAATTACATTGAAATAAAGCGAAACAAATCTTTTGGTATATTAACGAGAATGGAATCGTTAAAACCCACATTTATAATGTAGAATTTGCACAACTAATATATTGAATTACATTTGCCAACATATATATAACCATCCATAATACATAGTTTAATTAGAGAGTTGAATAAAGTGATATAACTAATTGACATTCAGTTGATTAAACTCTACCATTGTAGGATGTTATGTTGGTATTTAATGAATATGAAGTTCAATGTTCATTGAACTCTTCAATTCGAAAAACGAAAATTATTAATTATTAAAAATGTATTCCATTGAACTTTGTAGAATTCATAAGAATTAATATAAAGTTGTATATAAAAGAATCAAAACTCTTGAAAGATTATTGATATCAAAAGCAATCTCAAATATATTTAAAAAACCATTCAAAATTATTAAAAAAAGTTTTAAGAATTATTAATAAGCGTTATACATTTACAATTCAGATTATTCTTGGAGACGACAATTAATTAGATGCAACACCAAAAGCTTTAGGCGATTAGTTTGAAGCTCCGTGGGGATGAATCCCTAGGACTTGATGGAGTTACATTTAAGTTCATTAATTTGGAATCTGCTCGAACCGAATGTAGTTTATTTTGTGAAAACCTTTCAAGATTTTCGTAGAGGATCTAATTCTTCCTTCATAGCTTTGATTCCAAAAGCTACTATTTGTTGTTTTAAATAGATTGTTGACTCATTGATTTAGCCTTATTGGATGCCAATATACGATTACTACAAAATTGTTGGCAAATCGGTTAAGTTGTTTGATATGGAGATTCTTAATTGAACCAAATGAGTTATGGGCTACACTTATTTTGGTTGTTCAATGATTTTAGAGGGGATTTTGTTAGATTTGAGGGTTGTACATCCATAAAATGATTTAAAAAGGTTAAAGTTTCAAGTTGTTTGGAGCAACATTGTTGGTTATTTTATACAATTCCAATACAAAATCATAGATGTAGCAAGGTTGCGCAAGAGACGTTTGATGTAGTTATACTTTACGATTTTTTCGCCGGTTTTGAAGTTTCAAATGTCATTGCTTTTTGGCACATCTAACGTGACAAAATAATTTCATTCTTATTTTTGGCTTTCAACTCCTTTTTTTTTTCAATCATCATACGATTTCAAGAAAAGAAAAAAAAATTCCCTAAAATGAGAAGGTATCATTTCATTCATCCTAATAAATAAAAATAATTACTATTTGTCAATCTCCTATCAATTTTGACACTTGTCATTTTATGATTTTTTTTAAATAAATAATATTTACCTATCAATTTAAAGGTTTTTTCAAATTTTAAAATTAAAAAACCACATAATACTTGAATATTAAATGTAATAAATACGATAGTAAATTATAATTAATATGTTTATTTATTCCTTATTTCAAAATTTTATTTTAAAAAATACTTATTATTTAAATTTTAATATTTAGTCAATCCGTATAATATTCAGTCTTACACCTAATAAATCTTCTAAAAGTTTAACTGAAAAATTAATCTTTTTATACAATTAACAAAATATTTTGTTTTGGAAATAAGATCAAAGGAAAGAGAGAAACAAATCATGGAAAGTTGGCCAAACATATACACACTCTTTCTCTCTCTTTCTCTCCCTCTTGCCAAATCAAAAAATATTCCTTCTTACCAGACAAGATTGGGACATGAAATAAAACCATATCTTCATCAAATCAATTCTCAATTATTAATTTCCTTCCTTTAAATCTTGTTGAGTTGTTTCCACTCATCTTTTTTCCTTTCTTTTATTTTTTATTTATTTTTTTATTATTATCCCTTCTATTTAAATAATAACAATCATATTGTCAGCCAAAAGCTTAAAAGAAATAAAAACAACCCACTTTTACAAAACCAAAAACAAGTAATTCCATCATTTTTCAACCATACTTGTTTAGGAAATTAGCTCAACAATAACTATTCTTCTAAAAATCAATAGTTATTCAATCTAATTTGTGAAAATATTTCAATTGTGTATATTTATAAAATTAAGAAATTTTTTCACATCGGGTAGGGGTAAAATTGACATTTTACATGTTTGTTACAAAACTTTCTTACCCTGATTCATAATTTACCCTAAAAATGAAATACATTAGAAATTTAGAATCATATCAAAATTGTAATATCTGTAAATTCATTGAAGAAGAAGTGGACAAGCAGCCATGGAAGGAGAAAAAAAAACAACTTTTAAATGTACAAGTACTTGCCTTACTTGTCTATGATGTAATTAATAAAAGATGAAAATATCAAAAGGGAAAATTGAAAAATATTAGGCTTGATCGGAGTGATCGGAGTTGGTCACCTTAAGCCGCATTGTTGGGGATTCTAGTTGTGACGGAGAAAAGGGTGGTGAGCTCGGAGGCGTTGATGACGATGATGATGTCGACGGAGATTGTGGCGGAGATGGGGAAGTTGAGGGAGAGACCGTCGGCGGAGATGGGGATGTTACGGGTGACACCGTCGCCGGCAATAGGGAGGCGGACGGAGACACCGTTGGCGGCGATGGCGATTGCGATGGCGATGGTGATGGTGAAGGGGAAGGAGAAGGAGAAGGGGAAGGGGAAGCTTCAGACATTTGTTGAAGTTTTCTTTTGTTGAGACTTCCTTTTTCTTCTTTGTTGTTGATGTTATTTGCAGGGATTGTTCCTCGGTTTTCACCAAACATGTAATCTTTCAATCGTTTGACGTCGGAAAGTTTTACAGGCTTTACAATGAAATCCTCCGCACCTTCTTCCAAGCACCTGAAAATGATGACATTTCTCTATTCAAATTTTCGGATTCTAAATTCACGATTAAAAACTATTTCAATCAGGTCGTGTGATGAAGGGGAAGATGAATATGATAGCAATTGAATGAAGTAAGAAACTTATTAATGATCTTCCATGAACAGTTGTCGTTTACTAGAAATGGAGAAAAACAGTACCTGTCAATCCGTGCTACAACGTTTTCTGACGACATGATCACTACTGGCACCTCTCGGAAAGTTGCTGATCCCTGAATCACCAAACAATCGGAAGAAGAAAATAAGAACATGAATAGAAAAATTGAAACGAAAATGTAACGAATTAGGGATTACGAACCTTGATTTTTTTGAGCAATTCGTAACCAGTCATTCCAGGCATACAGTAATCAGTGATTATCAGATCCACCTTCAATTCCTGAACAAATTTGTGGAAAGAACTCCAAGTGTTATTTTAGATCTATAGATATTCCAACCTTCAAAATCGAAAACGATATGAGAATTAATCTCACATTGACGAAATCAGATGAGGATTTCTCTTGATCAAGGCCTAAGTACTGCAAAGCTCTCCAACCGCTTTCCACCGCCGTGACTGTCACAATTTTAAAAAACTCCGTCAGCCGATCATTTCTCCGGCGGAAAAACAGAATACGAGAGAAATGAAGCTGAAAATGAAATCTACCTTTACATGAGGTGATTTTAAGCAAACGTTCAATGACTTTCCGATCAACGAGGCTATCATCAACAGCAAGAACATGAACATCATCAAATTCGGTGGTGGTGGTCTCGGATGATGACCTCCATCGTCTTGAAAACAAAGCGTTTCTTGCCATGAGTGGAGGAATTGGTGGGATAAGGATTTGAGAAAGGAATTTTTGATATATAAATGGAGACGACAGAGAGCCACGTCTCCATCAAAGAGATGATGACATTGTAGAAGATCATGAAAATCTGATGAAATCTACTTTAATTTTTTAAGAAAATACGCTGAGATTCTGAAATCCACTTTGGTGGTGACCCCTTTGATTTTTTGTTATTTTTTTTCACTTTTTCTTCTCTACCCCCACATGTGTGTGTTCTTGACTTCATCAATATATCAAATGATCAAATGAAATGAAATAAAATCAAATCTTCTCTCTCTTCCAATATATTTTCTCCCCCTTTTATGTGAAATCACAATGGATTAGGATCAAATCATGTATTTTTGGTATGGGATGAGCTTGATTAGGTGTCTTTAATTTTTATTAAGTAATAAAATATTAATGCAAGAATTGTAAAAGTGATTTACCTTTTTAAATCAAAATAATTTATCAAGTTATATAACTTATTTAGACTATGACGTACTAACTAAAAACTTAACTGATAGTTGAAAAATAGCTGATAAAAAATTACATTTGCTAAAACTAACTGAAATATATATATAATGATATAAAATGAAATTTTAAAAAGGCTCATAAAAAGTTAGTCTAAATAATTTTTTAAAAAACTAGCTTATAAACTACTGACTTACCAAACATGATAACATAAAAACAAACTCAAAAAATAAATTAGGTTAGCCAGCCATAGGTTGTCAAACATAACCTTGCTAAAAAATATAACATTTTTATCAACTTGACACATTATTTTATAAAATGTAACTGTGAATATAAATTAAATAATAAGTAAATGGATTGGAATTGTAATTTTTACGCTAAAGAAATAGATTGCTTAGTTGAATTTTTTAGAACTTATTGTGTCAAGAAAACGTGAATAAAATATTTTCTGCCAACTTAAATAAAAAAAATATACATTAAGACGTACGTATATAAATATATTAGAAAAAGACATACATATACAGAGTGTCTACATATACACTTTTGTTTTGTGCACACTGAAGTAATAGTTGTGCACAAATACACATTCCTGACCTCGTTTAGTTAATAATATATTTATGGATTAACACATTCGCCATCAAACACAACACTCTCTTTTTAATATATTCATACAGTTATAATAAAATAAAATATAAGATAAATTTATAATAATCCATTAAATATAAGAGGTACTATTGAAGATATTTAAAATTAGAAAAAAAAATATACAAAATATTATATGTGGTGTAAATATTGGTGAATTATTTTAAATATGAATAGCAATTTGTAAAAATATTGCATCATTTTGATGAAAAAAAATAATATTGTAGTCTGGAAATAAACTTTAAACAGATGTGTTTTTTTTATTTAAGTGTAATTACAGAGTTTACAAGCAACCCATAATTTTAAAATTATTATGTTTTATGGTTTCTCTATTTTCATTATAAATCGTGTTAAATTGGACTTGTTAAAAATATACTGTTTTATGGTTTTTCTAATTTTATTATAAATCGTGTTAAATCAGGCTTGTTAAGAATATATTTTATTCTCTACTGCATTTGTTACATTTTAATATAATTTTGTCACGCGATATATGTGAATCTTGAACATTTTACAATTGTGGTTACAAATGTCGTGAAAGCTTGAAATAAGGACATGGTTGTTTTTTAAAAGAAAACATGCATTGAAGTGCACTTACATGAAAGTGACGACTACATGATTATTATTGAATGTTCGGGTATAAATCATGGTATAACAATATAATTTTTAATAATTATACTTATGTTGAAAACTTTTTTAGATACTACGTTATTATATTTACAAAAAGCATCTTGCCTAATTATCGGGTAACCGATTGAAGGAGTCATATATGTTTACATTATTAGCATGTATTTATACTGTTTTTTTTAGCCTTTTAAGTTATGTGTTTTTTTCGTAGATATGTTTGCCCAAATTGTTTTCTATTTATAGCTTTGTTTCTTTTCATTGTACTACAATCCTTTTGATAAGAAACGTTAGCCGTTTTGGCTCTCAATCTTCACAATGAGCGCAAATTCATCCATAACTTTTAAGTTTGATGGTTAAATAAAAGTTTTTGGTATTGTTTATCCTAAGGTTGTTAATATCAAGATTAATATAGAATCGTTTTTCGTTTTTTTAAGATCGAGATCATAAAACCTTATAAAAAAACATTTTAAAAGATAAAAAATAGGCTAAACTACACAAATGGTCCCTGTGGTTAGCTAAAAATTGCTACTTTGGACCAAAAAGGTTTGGACTAGCAGCAGAGGTCCAAACTTTTCATTTTGTTGCGGGTTTGGTCCAGTTTGCTTTGAACTTTTTTATAATGACGGATTTGCCCTTGCTTTTTCATATTTTTTTATATTTATTTAAATATTTTTATAGTTAAAAGAAAATAAAAAACCAATTTCTCTCTCTCTCTCTCTGTCTCTCTCTCTGTCTCTCTCTCTCTCTCTCTCTCTCTCTCTCTCTCTCTCTCCTATACGAAGCTAACCCAACTTATCTTCTCCCAACAAACCATAAAAAATGATGATCTGAAATCGATGAAACCAACAACATTTATCGTTAATCCATATGTCTTCCCAACAAGCAAGAACACAACAAGATTCGAGCACCACAAATTTAGAAGATAGAAGACGGACCCTATTTTTGATTCGTTTTGGGGTATAAAACAGGCACAGAAGACAGAAGCCGTTAGGGTTTACATTTTATTGGGGGATCCACTATTCATCATCTTCTTTGTGAACCACATTCAATCCAAAAACAATGAGAGGTCTGTGAATTTTTTTGAAGAACACATCCCCTTCTTCATCCACCTTCATATTCTCTATCCCAATCTCTCATTCGCATCTGATTTGTAGGTGTCTTCAAAAAAGAAAAGAAAACGATCGGTGGGTTGATATTCAGAAATTGAGGACATATGTTTGAGTTCGTCTCTTCTATCTGTTTGGAGATGATGAAGCAAACGAAGAAAAGCTTGAGAGATAGTGACGAGCCCTAATTTCTAATATGTTCTTAAGAACCCTAATTGCTTTGATAGTGGTGCTTCGGTGATGTTGAGGAAATGGATTTGGGGTTGCGACAGCTTGGCTGTAATAGAAAATTTGATTTATTCTTAAGTGAAGTATACAACAAATCGTATTTTCACCATCATCTTGACAGGCCGAAAGCCTTCACCCTTCATCGCAACCAAACCATCATCGACCTTCATCTTCAAATCAGAAGATGGTCGCCTCCTTTATGTAGGGATGTTAATCGGAACACGACAACAATTGTTGTAACACCACTGACGATTTGATTGAGCCAAAACACCACCACAGTCGTTTATATATATGGATTGAAAATCGATTCATATAGATGGGTTTTCTGAGAGATCGATTTGACGGCATATGTGTTTTTTGAGAGATCGATTATCGGAGAGATCGAGAGATGTGTGTGTGTGTGTGTTAGCGATTCATGGTCCACTGTGTGAGAAGATGTGTATGGTGGGAAGCCATGGTTAGGTTGTGTTCTTTGTTGTAGATTTTTGGTTCAAGGAGAGAGAGAGAGAGAGAGAGAGAGAGAGAGAGAAAGAAAGAGTAATTGGATTTTTATTTTCTTTTAATTATAAAAATATTTAAATAAATAAAAAAAACTGAAAAAGCAAGGGCAAATTCGTCATTATAAAAAAGTTCAAAGCAAACTGGACCAAACCCGCAACAAAATGAAAAGTTTGGAACTCTGGTGCTAGTCCAAACCTTTTTGGACCAAAGTAGCAATTTTCAACTAACCATAAAGACTATTTGTGCAGTTGTATCCATCGGTTAGAATAGTTTAAAAGGTAAAAGACACATATTCATACATTATTTCACAATAAATAATTCAAAAAGTTTTGGTTCATATTCGACAAATAATCTTCATATTCAATTCATTTTGTTAGACCAAGATAAAATATTATATATATATATATATATATATATATATATATATATATATATATATATATATATAGGAGTAGGATCAAATGAGAATACCTAAAAGGTTGAGAATGCGAGAACAAATCTATACCATGTAAATATCTAGATCTAAGGCTATTCCTAATCGGACCATTTATGTAAATTCTTAGACTACTGGCATTAAAGTGTAACTTTAAAATTATCAAAAGGGTATAACAATAATTACAACTTTAGTAATTCCTAAAATTTCTCAATCTCTCGTATTTTCTTTCATTTTCCCATCTTTCTCATCCTCTCTCTCTTGTATACCTAGGGTTTCATTGACAAAGCCGCCTCTATCATCCGCATACCACCAAAATATGTTCATCATCGTCATCTCATGTTGTAGTAACCTCATCCCCGGTCTAAACTTCAGTTACATACAGTGGTTCCCTCTTTAAATCCTGATCGATTTCAACTACAATAATGTTTCACTTTCTCTTAGTCAAGCAAACAACATGGATAACACGAGGGGGATACAGAGAGAGATCGAGAATGGGGGACGCTGTAGCAGCGGTGTTAGAGGCGATGTTGTTGATGTCGTACTGTAGTGGGCGGCCCAACGAGCCGGTTATGAACCTGGTGCTTGGAAGTTGTGGTTATCATTATTATACATGCCTTTCTTCTTCTTGTTGTTCCTGTTTTGATTTTGTGAGATTAATTTCTGATTTTATGATATTATTTTCACAATTGGTTGTTATCTAAGTTAGTTAATTCCTTACTAATTAGCCTCCTCTTGTTTGTGTGTGTATGGTGTTGAAAGGGTGTTTAACAGGTTTGTGATGATGAAGACGGTAGCTTGATGAAGACTCGTCAATGGTTATATCATATGGCCTGGTGTTTGTGTCGAAGATATACAAATTAAAAAGGCTTCTTAATTTTGCGTTTGCGAGACAAAAGACACATACAAAGTTAAAAGAGTTATTTGTTCCTTTTCTTTTACTTTCTTATAATGCTTATTAAATTGTTTTTCCATTTAATATATTTAACTTTTTCTTCCTGTTCATCATGCTTCTTATGTTCCTTTTGCTGATGTATTAAATGTTTTTGAAAGGTCCACTAAATAAGTTTTTGAAAATTAAATTTGTTCAAGTGAATAGATATTTTAAATTTACATGTATAACAAACATGAATGGGTTTTTTAATCTATTTAATTTTTATATCAATAATTTTACATTAATATAGCTACAATCATAAATTAATATGGCTATAACATTTTTTATATCTATATATAATCATATATGAAAATGGCTATAATCATACATGAATATAACTATAACCATATATACAAGCGTTTGTGAATAAATATACATTATTATACTTTGTGAATTGTTTTATTTTTTAATATCATTGAAATCATTTTGCAGGTATGAATTTAAGAATAACAATGATCACATGTGTCTTTGTTTTTTGGTGTGATGGTTACATCAAGATTAACGACCATGAGTGCAACATCGTTTTTTATGATTATAAATGTATTAGATATTTTTTATCTGTTTCATTTGTTAGTGATTTCAACTGATTTTTTTTAACTTCACATTGTCCTATATTCATTTAAGATTACACATGTATTTAACTTATTTTTAACCTTTGTACTGTGCTTTCTTCATTTGTGATTATAATTGTATTGAGTTTTATTATCTATCCTATTGTGTGTTATTAATTACAATGTTTGTTGTTATTTATAATTATTCATGATTAACATAACCCGATCAAATAAAATTCTGAAAAATTATTTAACAATTTATTTTTATGTACATTTCAGTCATTAATCAATTTAACATAAAAGTATTTTTTTAAATATGAATAAACCATAGTTAAAAACAAAAACCTAGAAGTTATAAAAATTATTTTTCATTCATTAATGAATGAATTCGTATGAATCATATGGTATAAAAAAATTGATTTTTTATACTAAAAAAATGAAAAAAAAAGTATTTCTTTTAATATTTTATTAATTAAATATTAATTATTTTTTTGGAAACGGTCATAATCCCTAAATTTAAGGAAAGTAAATTTTATATAATTTAATTAAAATAAACAATTACTAATATGCCCTTATATATTGATTGGTCCAGAATTGTTCTCGCGTTCTCAACCTTTTAGGTGTTCTCATTTGATCATTTCCCTATATATATATATATATATATATATATATATATATATATATATATATATATACTAGGTGTAATACCCGTGTATTACACGGGTTTATTAAAAAAATTAATATAACGAACATTAAATAATTTTTTAAAGTAATACTTTTACATATATATAAAGGCTTTGATGAATAAGTATGTAATTTAACTCAAAGTAATTAAAACTATTAATGACGTATCGTAAATAATTGTTATGAATAACAAATTTACAAATACTTCTTTGAATACAAAATTAGATGTCTTATTGCTAAGGTTAACGTCATCGTCTAAAATTAATATTTTCAATCTATTTCTGTTTTTAACTGTGGACAATGCAACATACAACTACACATGAATAAACACTGGTTGTCTGGAAAACAAACCCACAATTTGAAATCAACAAGTAAAAACCGAATGAGAAACCACTCATAAATATTGGTTGTTCAAAAAAGAACACACTCATGAATACCCTACCCTGTAGAGAAATTACAAACCTTATATGTCACACCTCCAAACCGGAACGGCGGAAACGTTCGGGGGCGGAGGACGTCATGTACAGTATCACAACAGTTATATAATAGTAATCAAAGTAACAAAAACCATTGTATTAATAATATAAAGTTTACATTGTATTCAAAACATTTCATGATTTACATTATAACTATAGCAAAAGATAAGACGTAATGCTACTAAGCTCCATCTTCGCAACACCTAAGAGGGTACCTATCTACTAACGTTCTTGAGAATACAAGTGGTTTGAAAAAGTGTCAACATTAAATTTGGTGAGTTCATAAGTATTTTTGTTATAAAAGTATACACTTTGTTCTTTGGAAAAGATCGTCTGTTCCTCCAGAAAATCCTACATTTTCTTAATGAGTAATATGACCATAATCGTTCCTTCTATGATCATTTAGTGAATACAAATTATATATAATACAGATCGAATAGACAGTTGAATGTGTGGATCTGTCCTAAGCCCACAACCAAACAAGGAACAAGAAGTAAGGCGGAAGTCACACATTCCACTGTCTGTCGGATCTTCATTACATATAACTCTAGTTTATTCACCAAGTAATCACATAATTACCATTAATGATTCTTATAGATATAATGAATGTGTTTCCTTCAGAAAATCCTATATTTTCTTGGTAAAATGGTAATCACAATAGTCCATTCTATAATCACTTAGTTTATACTAACTATATATAACCTAAAATCGAACGGACAGTTGAATGTGTGAATCTGCCCTAAGCCCACAACTAAACAAGGAACAGGAAGTAAGGCGGAAGTCACACATTCCACTGCCTATCGGATATTATTTATATAAAACTCTGACGTATAAACTAAGGAATTATAGAGTTAACCATTAAAGGCCCTTTATGTTATACTAGTTTGTAAATAAGTGTTGAACCTTTTGTAAATATGTTCCTAGTTCCACTTACTCTGTTGTAAAGCATTGTTTTCAATAATAATTGTTATTGTTTTCAGAAAGTTAAATCGAACACTGTTTACCTTTGAAATAACGATGTTTATCATAGAAAATCCTATATTTTCTATAAAACCGATTTGTAGTCTTAATCATTCCAAGACCGAAAAGCACAAGTATAATTACCATACTTAGTTTAATGATACCAAGTTTTATCTATAAGTAATACTAGTTGAAGATGTGTTTTCTCTGAAAAACTTGATGCGACGATATTACCCTCCTATGATTCACTTAGTACATGCGAGTTGTATATAACCGAGATCGAACAGACAGTTGAATGGGTGAATCTGCCCTAAGCCCACAACCAAACAAGGAACAGGAAGTACGGCGGAAATCACACATTTCACTGCCTATCGGACTTCAATTTTATCTAACCCTCTTGTATATATTGAGTAATCACATAGTTAATATCCCTTGAGACTGTTTAGGAAAAGTATATTACTACGTAAATATATCGTTGTTTTCTTCTTGTGAGTTCTTATAACCATACTAATATGATGGATAACCTAATATGACATGAATCGTTTGTCAATATCAAAAATGACGTTTGTCACCCGCAAACCTGCCGGTTAAACTGTAGCTAACAGTCAGGGTGCGGGATTGTCAATCCCGTATAGATCTATACACAAACTCACGCTCTCCCTCCAGGAGACTCTGGTTCTTAAGACTAGACTTACTTTGGTACTTAGGTAAGTACACGAAGACGTGTCTCACAATTAGCTTCAACGAATTTACAAGTAATAATGCAAAAACCTTTTTATAATTAACAGGTAATTTTGTTAAAAGATCCCTTTATTCCATAAACTATACTTATTATAGTTTATAAGTTTATTTCCATGTTTTAACATGGACTATGTAAAATAGTTCATATGATCCATAAGCTATACCTATTATAGTTTATGAATTTATTTCCACGTTTTAACAAGTTTCACGTTTAAATACATAATAATGGTAAGAAAAACATAATAAGTAAATTATATTTTTAAACACAAAATTTCTTGTGTTTTACTTGTATTCCCCCCTAAAAACATTGAAAAAGCTTGGAAAAATATGGGGGTATGAACTCACCTGATAAGTGGTGATTTGGGCAGCGTTTCGTTTCTATAAATGATTTTTCTTGAAGAAACCGCGAGTTTCTGTTGAAAACCGGGCTTTACGCGGGCAGACTTTCGACTGGAAAAGATTATTTTCTCGAGGACTTCGGGGCTCCGGGCTTTCTTCGGGTGTTAGGGGTGTTCCCGTGGCTTCGTGGGGGTTTTAGAGGGGCTAAAAAGGGTGTGTGAAATTCTAACCAAAACCCGGAGGCCTCGCATCTTATTTATAGTGAGAGATTTTGACTCTCACGTTGTGAGCATGTATGGCTCACGTCGTGAGTTTGGTCCTGATCATCCCGTAGGTTTGCCACGCGCGTTTCTAGCTCCGAAAGGTGTCCAAGTGACTTCTCACGTCGTGAGAATTGAGGCTCGCGTCGTGAGCCTTTAACGTAGACTTGACGTGTATCCTCTAGGCTTGAAAAGTGGCGTTTTGACTCCTTACGTCGTGAGAAATGATGCTCACGTCGTGAGTTCAGTTAAATTAGAGATGATATGACAACCCGAAAATTCTTGCCTTGTAAGGTCCAGCCATTCAACTCAACTGAGCGTCAGACTCATTTCTAATGAGTTCTAGCCTTGTTAAAGGTCATTCTAAGGAGTTTTAAGCCTAGTACACTTAAGGAATGAGTGTTAGAATGTACCTGCTAGAGACACTGTGTAACATTCAAGCCTTAAGACCACCAAAAAGGAGTTCACGGCCAAAGAACATGAGTTTACGGCCGTAAACTCAAGGCTGGCCGTAAACTCCCCTATAAGTCTCCATTTCCTTCACTTTTCCTTCATTCTCACACGTTCAACTCAAGAACACTTCCATTCTCTCTCAAGTATCATCAGGATTTTCATTCCCGATCTTCCAAAAAGTAAGTGATTCTTTCCCTCTAGTTGTTGTTATCCTTCTTCTCATGAATCACCCTTTGATTTCATCCATGGAAATCAACTTTTTGCTAGATCTTCATCTTTCACCAAGAACACACACTTGTTCTTGGTGGCCGCAAAATCCTCTAAGGCCCTCAAAAGTGTGAGTATTCCATCTATCTTCTAGTTAACCATGTTAGACACTAGATCCTAGCTTTGATACATCACCAAACTCAACATAAATGAGAGTTTACGGCCAAAGAGAATCTCCCTTGGCCGTAAACCCTAATTATGGCCAAGTCTTGAACCTTAAACACTTCTAGACTCTTTCTAACTTCTAACCATTAGAACACTTGAACCTTTGAAACTCCTTGCCTTTAAGACCCAATAAGACACCATTTGGAGAGTTTACGGCCATACACTTTTGGTGTGGCCGTAAACACCTCAACACCTCTTAAAAGGTTAGTTCTGCTCACCCTCTTGTAGAGCAATAGTCCCACAAGCTTCCCAAGCATTCAAACACCCTCTTATGCACCTTTTACCATGAGTTTACGGCCGTAAACTCCATGGCCGTAATCCCATGGCCATAAACACCTAATGATGGCCTTAAACATCCCTTAGATGAATCACATGTGATTCTAACACTTGGTCCAAGTGTTTCCAGTCCCTAGGGGTGTTTCCTTTCATATAGTTGCTTATAAACACTATATTTATGCCAATATATGTCATTATATGTAATTTAGGACTTGTTGTGTCTCGGGACTTCATTCGTGGAACTTCTCATCCTTACGCGCATATTCGTTTGAATCACCCACATAAGGTGAGTTCATACCCCGTAATCAATCTTTTAAACTGTTTTAAATGCTTTTAAGGGGGGGGGGGGGGGAATACAAGTTGAACACAATGATAATTGTGTAATTGTTTGTTATAAACATTTTCCAAAAGATTGCTTATGTCATTAATAAGTAGTCAAAACATTTCAAAAACTCTTTTAAAGTTATGTTACTTTATAGTTTAACAAAACTCCGTTTTTAAAGTACAAGCATAACTTAGTAGTAAAATGAGTCTTTTCAATGACAGTTCAAGTAAAATACTAGTAAACTATTAGGGGTATAGTTTAGAGGTTCAGTTCATACTAGATGCTAGAACATACTATAAAGAGAAACAGGGAGGTAGATACAATACACGATAACATAAAGAGAAACAGGGAGGTAGATACAATACTTCAAAGAGAACATACTAAGATACTATAACAGAACGAACATACTAAGATGCTATAGCATGAGAACACTACATGATATAATTATACCAATGAATCACTAACTCATTGTTCTAAACAAAAGGTGATAGTAAAATTGGGTATACATGATCACATAACTTTAATGTGAATTCTACACGACCTAGCAATTTGTTTGCGGAAGTCGCGTTTGGTCCCCAGAATCTCTTGCAGGGAGAGCGTATAGTATGGGTACTATTCCTCACATTATGACCATACTAAAACAAACATGTTTTAAGGTAATTAGTACTACAGGATGTCAATTCAAAAGACAACTGTGTACTTATAATTTCCCATTACTTTCATTTTGTGACAGTTCCACTTGAAAGTTAATGCAAACTATTTTCGAGTCAAGATAGTTATAAACTAGGGAAAACTTACATTTTACAAACGACACACAGAACAGTTGAGTCTAGTACATTCAGTAGAAAGGGATCTATAATGCTAACTTTATGATTCCTTAGTGTATGCATTCAGGGATATATATTAATCGGGTCCAACAGGTAGTAGGATGTGTGCTTTCCGCTTCATTTCATGTTCCTTGTTTGGTTGTGGGCTTAGAGCAGATACACCCAACCTACTATCTATCTGAGCTTAGCTATATATATGTTCCGTATACACCAAGTAATCATAAGGGGTACCATGTATGGGTCAGGTCATAGGACACTAATTCAATGCACCGTTTTCTAGTACAAAACATACTTTTCAAATGAAGAACTTTTGGAATACAAAACTAGAAACTTAACCAGTAAAGGGTTTAATCCATTTTATTAAACCAGTAAAACTTAAAGGACCTTAGGTGGTTAATTCTATATACACCAGGGTTATATATAATTAATATCCGATAGGTAGTTGGATGTGTGCCTTCCGCCTCATTCCATGTTCCTTGTTTAGTTGTGGGTTTAGGGCAGATTCACACAATTAACTATCTGTTCGATATTAAATTATATATAACTAGTATAAACTAAGTGATTATAGAAGGAACTACTGTGGTTATCATTTTATTATAAGAAATAAGGGTTTTCTTAAAGGATCTTTTCATCAAATATAAAGGAACTATTACAGTTAACTCCGTGAGTACCGAGTGAATACACAGGGGTTATATGCAACGATGATCTAACAAACAATGGGATGCGTGTCTTCCGCCTCATTTCCTGTTCCTTGTTTGGTTGTGGGCTTAGGGCAGATACACACAACCGATTGTTTGTTTACTCTGGGTTTTATATAACTTGTATCCATTTAATACTCATAGAAAGGACTTTAGAGTCATTTTTACTTATCTTTCATCAAAGCAGGAAATATAGGATTTTCTGGAGGAACAGGCAAACGTTTTTAAACAAGAACTTACTACAAACTTTCTTACTACTTACTACATCACTAAAATCTTATGAACTCACCAGCTTAAATGCTGATCTACGCTTTCAAAATAACTTGTATTCTCAGGAGACCAGTAGACAGGTTCGCGCACTGGGATTCAGAAGATGGAGCAGTATAGCTTCATGTTTTTTTGTTATTTGCTATGTATTCTATATTATGTGAATCACATACTTTGTAAACACTTTCTTTCTAATGAAATGGTTGTTTACTACTTTGCTTACTATGATGCATGTCTTGTGATACTAAACATGACGTCCTTCGCCCCAGAACGTTTCCTCCGTTCCGGTTTTGGGGTGTGACAGTTTCTGACACGCGTCATGCTCTCAGACAACTGTCATCTTCGGAAGGTCATAACTTTTGCACACGAGCTTCGTTTTTGATGTTCTTTATATCCACGCGTAGGTGGAGACGTACTCTACAACTTTCATTCAGATCATTAAGGCTAAACAGTAATCTATCGTAAGCTCACTTTTTACGATTCCCGGTGTCATGCCCGTTTTGTCGTGAAACTTCGACAAGTCATAACTTCTTCGTTATAACTTGGATTTTGGCGTTCTTTATATGTACAGAAACCTTGTGACATATACTACAACTTAGATAAGATTATTTTATCTAAATAATCTCTATCAAAAAGTCATTTTCACGCTTATTGTCTCTAAATTGACTAGCCCGAATCTGCGGGCGTTACAATTATCTCCCCCTTAAGACGATTACGTTATGAATTCACTGACACATGATTGAAGTTTAGACCTAACTTGGTCTAGAATTTTCCAGTTGTCACATTATAGGAGTTATATCTTTTATTCTTATACGTCAGAAAAGAACATTAATAGGAGAAACATATCAAAACTTTGAATTTAGTTAGGTTTATATATATATATATATATATATATATATATATATATATATATATATATATATATATATATATATATATATATGCTCAAACATATGAAATCTGTTATAACAAAAAAAATACAAAGATGAAGCACTATGAAGTTTCAATCCTTCCTAAAAACATAAATAAAAAAAATACATATACATCAGTTGATACAACCCAAATGTTTATAACATCATAAAGCATATAAAATACCTTTATAATTTCAAACCTTCCTTAAAACATAATAAATCCATGTAAATTAGCACCTTTACATTTTCAACCCTGCCAAAGATTCATCACACGAAGTTTCAACCCTTCCTAAAAACATAGTAAGTTAATCCAAAATAAAGATAATAATTGATTATTTTTGTTTTCACGGGTTAATCAAAACAATCAAATATTGTTTCAACATAACCCTAATAGTAAGATTATAACACAAAACCAAATCAAATAAAGTAAATCAAAAGTTGGCATGTCGGATACTAACTCACAAATTACAGTATGATGTGTCTGATATGGGAAAAAATATTAACTTTACTCATCACCTTTGTCACATCCAGCTTCCACCGAAAGAAAATCATGTAAGATAATATGCATTTTTGGGATGGAAAACTTACCTTGTTCAAATATATTACAAAACAGAAGAATACAAGCTTGAAACTTTGTGTAAAATAGATCTACATGAGAAAATGAGAAAAACACGGCATGGGTTATGATAAAGGATAATCAATGTATGAAACAATCAACGATGTAAGAACATTTGCTAACAAAAGGATTATATAGCAAAATTAAGTATTTTATAAAACAGATGGTGGTGATCGAAAACCAAAATAAAACATAAAACATAAAACATGCTGGTTGTAAAAAAGTCTGCGAAAACACAATAAAAAAACAATATGACTTCTATCTAATAACACCATGATTTTAGCTAATCATATCAATAAGTTTAATTATCATTATTATTCCCATAAATAGCTACTCAATTTACGAAAATATAGATTATCAATCACATTTATTATAATTTATTCTAAAAATAAAGTAGGTTAATTAATTAATGATGTGTCAATAAAATGAAAATAAAATAAATAAGAAAATGACATGTGGAAAATACATTTAATCAAAAATGCTTAGCAATGCAAACAGAAGATGACATGTGACAATAAGTTCTTTATTTATTAGGAAATATATATATACAACCAATATCAAATAAGAAGGAAAATTTTGATAGAAATGTAAGAAATTTTTTATATACATATTTTTTACCAAACAAACAAAATGAATCATTAGATGATTCAAAAGTAATATGATTCATCAGAAAAAAATTTCTCAAAAAAACACTTCAATGAATCATTTTTAAGTAAATAAGAAAAAATTCATTATTATGACAATTTTAGTGAAAATCAACAAAATCATCGATATGTTTTCTCGGGATTTTTTTGGTTAATCATGTTATTTTTAATTCATCTAGTGAATCATTTGTTTTGTTTCCCAAAAAATTAAATTTCTTACTTTCATAAAAAAAAATTTCTTATCGGATATATATATATATATATATATATATATATATATATATATATATATATATATATATATATATATATATATATGCACGTCGAGCAGTGAGCTTGGAGAGTAGAGTCGAGTTAAGGTCAGGAAGGATAGCGTACAAGTGAAGCCCACTAGAGAGAAGTTAGCTGGTGGGTTCCTGTTTTCTGATAGGAAGAGGAAGGAAAACGCTTTGGGTTACCGTACATACAAGAGTCTTCCACTTCTTACGGAAGCTCAGTTAAGGGGTCTTTCGGTTTGATTCATATTCCGGTCCTTCTGTGTAAAGTTAGCTAGTGTGGATTCGCGGAAACTCTTAATATTATCGGGTACAACAAATATATATATATATATATATATATATATATATATATATATATTGAAAAAAATTGGAATGTGTTTAAAGGATGTGAGTTAAAAAAATCAGCAACAAACCAAAATTAAAAAAATCGAAAAATCGAATCATTTTGAAAAACCATCGGTTTGGTGTTTTAAAAAAAACAAAAATGTGTGTTTAAAAAAAAACAAAAAAACTTATGCTAGAGAAAACTATAAAATAAACATTAAACTTGAAGATGTCCGGTCTAACCGCTAGGTTACTAAGTTTTTTGTTAAGAAATCTATAAAAATTTGTTATTATATAGTAAAAGACGGTGCATGATATAAAATCTCATATGTATAAATAAAAAATTATACATGGAAATTGATCATAAAAACATCAAAATTTTGAATGAAATAAGTGTTTTGATGATGTCTTAAAAAAAAAAAAAAAAAAATAAAAAAAAAAAAAAAATAAAATTGGGTCTGAAAAAACTAAAAGAAGCAAGGATATTTCTATAATTTAGAATATTTGTGATTAACAAAGAAGAATATAAGGACCATATTCATAATTTGAATTCCAATTCAATAAACTGGTATGATTCAAATTTAAGTTATTAATACTAGTTTGGTTATAAATGAAAAGGTAATAAAAGAAAAAGAGGTCCAACAAGGCAAATGCAAACAAGAAGATTCGAACCAGGATCTATAAATAAAGAAAGGCTCACACACAGAACACCTCGAACCAACTCAGCTACTAAATAATTTATTACTTATTTAACAAAACGTATATATATATAAAACTTAGATCGAGTGAGGACTATGAGTATAAATTTTTGCCGCAGGATTAAAAAAATAAAAGGTGGAGATTTGATTTTATTTATCGCCAATATCTCGCGAGATGATATGGCGGTTTTGTAATTATGTGCGAGATTTTGATATTTTTCGGCAAAGGTTAATTGTTTGGAGGTTAAATAGGTAAAAGAAAAGAGAAAAAAAATAACCCCCCCTCTTCATTTTTCTCGCAATACTATGTTAATGATTGGTAGTTCAAAGTCATACTATCAGGAGACATCACAATCCTATACTAGACTACAAAGCTGCATATATGATACTCTCCTCCAGTTCTATTCTCCTGCTGATGTCAAAAATGGGGAGAATAATCTTGCCAAAGCTGAAGAAACTATTGGATGTTCAGCCAAGCACAATCTAAAGGGGAGTCAAGCTAACGTCAACATTATCTGTCATCCACTGCTTGGTCATCATGGTAAGTCATTCATCTTCTCAGGGGGAGCATTTGTTAAAGTTGAAGAGTTAAAACTTCGTTCTTATTCTCAAGGGGAGCACGAGCTAAAGAATTCATTGAAGATTAGTTTTGACATCATCATATACGGGGAGATTGTAAGGTCATACCTTATGATTTGATGAGTCAAACACTCTACACATCTGTCAGCATCAGCGTCTACAACACCGACAACACCAACGTATGAAGCCTATCTGTAACACCCTTAAACATACAAACTGAAAATTTCATTTTTAAGTTTGATAATCATAAAGTAAACCATATCATTTTTCCCAAAACCACAGAAACATAAAATAGTTTAGTTGTGCAATCCAACGATACATATAAAATCATCATCAGAGTTATAATCCCAAAATCACTAATGCGGAAAACCATGGTGTGATGCGATGCGATCAAGCCGACCCTTTCCCCCTCGAGCTGCAAGTACCTGAAACCAAAACTGAAAACCGTTAGCATGAAGCTTAGTGAGTTTCCCCCACCATGCCACATACAAATCATAAACATGCTATCAGACATATCTGGGTGCCCGACCTACCCTGCTGAGCATACATGGGTGCTCAACCTACCCATGTCAGACATACCGGGATGTCCGACCTACCCCTGTCAGGCATACCTAGGTGCCCGACCTACCCATCGGTTTTATTCCAACCGATTACGAGGCCTATTTCACCCCTACAACTACCACATAAATCATGTATATCATACATACGCATCAAACAATACATACCACCTTAATAACTATCACAAAGACAATTACTAAGTCATATCAATACTAGTGGGCCGACATTGGTGTCTTCGACCCACGGTTTCTACGAAGGGAGACTCACCTCACTGTGTATGCCGAAATTGTACTCCTCGGCTGGCTCGTAACTGCTCTCCCTAAAGCATAATAAATTCCCTAATCAGTCATTGGGTCCCCATAGAACTCCCTTAAAGCCCAAATTCATGTCCCAAGGCAAGGTTTCCTAATCCTTGGCCTATTGGGCCTCTTTCTCCCAAGGCCCAACTCCTAATTAAATTAAGGACTAAGCCCATCCATTTAAGTTTCAAGGCCCAATAAGGCCCAATACCATATATCCTAGGTCTAGGACCAGAAGCCTTACTCCACAGTGGGTTACGAGGCCCAATAAATTCAGGCCCAATCTTTTAAGGCCCAAAACTCCATGTTAACCACTCTATATGCGTACGCGCGGCGTACCTGGCACGTACGCCCGACGTACGCTGGCCTTGACCAGAAGCGGGAAATTGACCAGTACGTGCAGCGTACTAGGAGTACGCCCAACGTATTGGTCAGTTTTCTTAGAATCCCTTTTGTGGCTTAATCTATTAAGTCCTTACGTCCAAAACACAGATCCAGGTCCTTTAAGACGTCCTAAGCTAAAAAGTTACGAACTTTATGTCTTTGCATGCATGGATGGGGGTTAAAACATGATTTAAGTCCTTAAACACACTTTGTGACCATTTAACACTTGCATGGTTGTGGCTTAACCATCAAGACCCGATTTTTATGACTCTAAATGCTTCCAAGAGCTCAAAAGGACAGCTCTTACGGGATGAAACTACCGGAACACAAGAAACCTCAACTATGGAGTCAAAATATCACATAAAACACCCCAACACTACAACTAAGCATGCAATGGTCAATTTTGAAGCTTGATACCTCAAATGGGTCAGAAATGATGCCAAACTTCTAGATCTACAAGCCTTTTCCAAGCTCTTGCTCCTTCTCCAAACTCCTTCTTCTTCAAAACCACCAAAATTACACCAAAAACTCAAAGTAAGCTCCAAAATGCAAACAAGAGGGTTAGGGTTCGAGTTGGGCACTAAGAGGACAAGGGAGGCTGAGAGGATAAAGGTTTTGGAGGTTATAAGTTGTTTAAATAGGGTGCAAACCCTAAAATTTAGGGTTTGCATCTGGTCACTTTACGCCCAGCGTACGCATGTGGCTCCCCCTATCCGCGCCTCATATGTGTACGCCGTGCGTACACCCCGTACGCCCAGCGTACGCTCCGCCCCAAAATCCCACATTTCATAATTAAAACTTGAATAAAAACAAATATAATACCTGATAAATCTTGGATGTTACAAATCTCCCCCACTTGAATTAGACTTCGTCCTCGAAGTCTGCTGCTGTTGCCGAGAATAACTCGGGGTAATACTCCCTCATCTCGTCCTCTGGCTCCCACGTCCATTCCGAGCCCTTAAGGTGCTGCCACTGCACCTTCACCAGCTCTACTTCCTTGTTTCTCTTAGCCTTCGTCTTCCTGTCGAGAATGGCTACATGCCTCTCGATATAGTTCAGACAGTCATCCACCTGTATGTCCTCTAAAGGGACCACTGTGGAGTCATCGACTATGCACTTTCGCAGCTATGAAACATGAAAAGTGTTGTAGACCTGTCTAAGCTCCTACGAAAGGTCCAAACGATATGCTACCTTGCTCACCCGGGCTACCACCCTGTAAGGTCCGATATACCTGGGGCCCAACTTGCCCCGTTTTCTGAAGCCGATGACACCTTTCCAAGGTAACACCTTCAGAAGGAACATATCCCCGACCTGAAACTCCAAGTCCGATCAGCGCCTGTCGGCGTAGCTCTTCTGCCGACTCTGGGCCGTCTGTAGTCTACTCCGAACCTACTAGATCTTCTCCGTCATCTTGAGTACCACCTTGGTACTCCCCATGACCCTCTTTCCCACTTCACCCTAACATATTGGGGTCCTGCACTTCCTCCCATAAAAGCATCTCTAAGGGAGGCCGGTCGATACTGGTGTGGTAGCTATTATTATAGGAAAACTCTTCCAAGGGAAGGTAGGTATCCCAGCTACCACCAAAGTCTAGGACGCACGCCCGCAACATATCCTCCAAGGTCTGGATGGTCCGCTCGCTCTGACCATCCGTCTGCGGATGAAAAGCCATGCTGAAGTGCAGACGAGTACCCAACTCGTCATGAAATTTCTTCTGGAATATGGAAGTAAACCGCACATCCCTGTCAGAAATCACAGAAACCGGCACCCCGTGACGAGCTACTACCTCCCTGATGTAGATGCCTGCCAGCTTCTCAGCCAAAATACTCTCCTGAATCGGTATGAAATGGGTGCTCTAGGTTAATCGATCCACGATGAGCCATATTGTGTCAAATCCGCGCGCCGTCTGAGGTAACGTCATAATGAAGTACATGGTAATATCCTCCCATTTCCACACATGGATATCCAACGGCTGCGTCTTGCCGTGAGGCCTCCAGTGTTCAGCCTTAACCTTCCAGCAGGTCAAGCACCTCTTGACATACCAGGCTACATTCTGCTTCATGTAAGGCCACCAATAATCAGGACGGAGATCTCTATACATCTTCGTCGCCCCGAGATGGATGGAAAATCTGGATTTATGCGCCTCCTCCATCAGGACATGGCGCACACTACCCCTGTACGGAAAACATACTCTACGATGGAGTGTCAATAGGCCGCGACTATCATAGTCAAAGGAGGAAATATGACCCATGATACGCTCACTCTTCCGATGTTCCTCCTTCATAGCCTCCTGCTAAGCCTCCCAAATCCGCTCCAAAAGTGGAGTCACTACTGTCATCCTCAGGCAGATGTCTCTGATCAGGGCCGCTAATTCCTTGCGGCTAAGTGCATCGGCCACAATATTGGGCTTCCCCGGGTGGTAGAGGATCTCACAAGCATAATCCTTCACCACGTCCAACCACCGTCGTTGCCTCATGTTCAGATTTGGCTGGTCCATCCAGTACCTCAAACTCTTGTGATCCGTGTAAATGGTACAACAGACCCCATAAAGGTAGTGTCACCAAATCTTGAGGGCAAAAACAACCACCCCCAACTCCAGGTCATGCGTCGGGTAATTCGCCTCGTGAGGCTTCAACTGCCTCGAGGCGTAAGCGATGACGTGCTCTCTCTGCATCAACACTGTGCCCAAGCCCGAGATAGATGCGTCACAGTACACTACGAAATCCTCAACGCCCTCTGGTAGGGCTAAGATCGGCACCTCGCACACTTCTGCCTCAAAGTCTCGAACAGTGCCTACTGCTCAGGCCCCCAGCGAAAGACAACAGCCTTCTTCGTCAGTCGGGTCAGGGATACCGCTATCTTGGAGAAATCCTGAATGAATCTACGATAATAGCCTGCTAAACCGAGGAAGCTCCGAATCTCGGATGGAGACCTCGGAACCTCCCATCTCATCACAGCCTCCACCTTGGCCGGATCGACCAGAATACCGTGCTAGTTGACAAGGTGCCCCAAAAACTGCACCTCACACAACCAGAACTCACACTTGGAGAACTTTGCGTACAAGCTCTCCCTCCTCAAGGTATCTAACACCTCTCGTAAGTACCCCTGATGATGCTCCTGGGTCTTGGAGTAGACCAGGATATCATCAATAAGCACTATCACCGACCGGTCTAACATTGGCCTGCACACACGGTTTATGAGGTCCATGAACGCGGTCGGGGCATTGGTGAGCCCAAAAGGCATCACCACAAATTCATAGTGCTCATATCGAGTACAGAAGGCCATCTTCTACACATCTTCCTCCCTGACCCTCATCTTGTGGTATCCTGAGCGCAGGTCAATCTTGGAAAACCAAGAAGCCCCCTGAAGCTGGTCGAATAGATCATTGATCCTCGGGAGTGGGTAACGATTCTTCACCGTTAGCTTGTTCAACTTCCGGTAGTCTATGCACATCTAGTGCGACCCATCCTTCTTTTTCACAAACAGGATCGGTGCACCCCACGGTGAGCTACTCGGCCCGATGAGCCCCTTGTCCAACAGCTCCTGCAGTTGCGTAGACAACTCTTGCATCTCTGGTGGGGCCAATCGATATGGTGCCTTGGCTATGGGAGCTGCACCGGGAACCAGATCGATCCGAAACTCCACCTGCCTCTCCGGAGGCACCCCGGGTAGATCTTCCGGAAATACATCCGAGTACTCACGAATAACCGGTACCTCATCGATCACCGCTCTATCCCTCCCCCGTGTATCCATAACGTAAGCGACAAACCCCAAGCAACCCTGATGGAGATAACGTCTGGCCCTAGCAGCCGAACATAAAATGGGTTCGCGCTGAGCTCTCCCCCTAGACCACCAACTCTCCCCCACTTGGGATCCGCACTCGTAGCAGCTAGTGCTCTCAATCAATCACTGCCCCATTGGGGCTCAACCAATCCATCCCTACTATGACTTTGTTCCCGCGCAGAGGGATGGGAACCAAGTCGATATCGTAGCACTCATCGTACATCCTCAAAACACAACCTCGATGGACCCTCGATGCCTAAATGGACCGCTCATATGCAATCTCCACCTATAGTGGGTAGTCTAACATGCTCGAAGACTCCGGAAACTTCTTGTTGAGCGCAAGAGATAGGAAAGATTGGGTGGCCCCCGAGTCAAATAACACCCAAACAGGAATATCGTTCACGAGGAACGATCCTAAAACAAGACATATAAAAATGTAAGTACTGTCATAACATAAAATAAGAGTTAAGGGGGAAGAAACATATCCGTCACCACATCTGGTGCGGCCCGCGCCTCCTCGACGGTCAACTGAAAGGCTCGGCTCCTCACCACTAGAGCATCCGTCTTTCCCTGTCGGCCGTCTATGATCCGCAGGGTCGCTGGAGCCGGTGCCACCATTGGCGCTCCTGATGCTAAGATCGGACAGTGGGCCTTCCTGTGACCCTTCTGATTGCAATGGAACCAAATCAGATCTGATGTCGGGATGCTAGGAGCGGGAACGGTACAATCCTTGCTAAACTACCCAGTCTTGCCGTACTTGTAGCAGCCTGAGCTCCCCACCTTACAAGCTCCCTCATGTGGCTTGCCGCATTTCCCATAGCTTTTGGGTTTTGAGCACTATAACACTCCTATGGTGCACATGCAACCCTAAATGCTTTGGATCTATGTTTTCTCTATTACACATGCATATTTTCAATTTTTCCAAAGCATTGTCCTAACTAGCATACAAATTGCCAAATGAATAAAACATCTAGATAGATGACATACCTTTTGAAGGACTAGTAGTTTTTGACCTTTGAAAGCTTGAGCACCTCAAGTGTGATGCCTCTAATGGTTCACAAACACCAATATGCAAAAGGATGACTTAAGAGAATAAGCTACTTATCTCAAAGAGAAGGTGTAACCAATTTTGGATCATGGAGGGTTCTATTTATAGTGTTGCACATGCTAGGGTTACACTTTGTAAACCCTAATGCTCCATGACTTTCCATATTCTTATGCTCCATGGGTTTAACCTCCATGGACTATCCATGGATTAACTTATTGGTTTAGCCCATCTAAATAATCATGGATCATTAACCCACACTACAAGAATCATTGATTTACATAATCAATCCCCATATATTTAATTAGTCTCTTTTGACAACAAAATTAATTCCAAATTAATTCTTGATCAATACGAATTAAATAATCTCATATTAATATATTATACTTATAATATATTAATAAACCATAAATAACCTTATTCTTAAAATCCATCCTATCAAATTGCACTGGTGAAGGAAACCCAAAAGGACCATGCTACAATCGGTTCAAGTACATACCTGTTATAGTTATGGGCTTAGACACCAAATCCAACAGTCTCCCACTTGGATAAGTCTAATAACTATTACTGCTAATGCACTTCAGGATCTGACTTAGCAATCGTAAGCTTTCAAAAGCCGTTGTCGAACTCTGACCTAGTCAGTGACACGTCCTTCAGATAAGGGATCATATACTCCTCTGTTCTCAATATATCTACGCGGACAAATACATGGAACATAGTCATACTTATTGTCCTGCAATTTGTTTCCCGATTTCTGATTCGTCTGACATAGAACATAACTGAACACATCAATTTAGTTCTAACCGGGCCCGAAACATAGTCAAAACAGAATCATCGAGGGCCCAAGATATCGCTTTTAATCCTCTTAGGATAAAAGGAACAAATAAACTTCGACATTATATGCTTGTACTAACTATTCATCAAATCATGCACAACGACACGTTTTATAACATCAAGTTACTGATGCATTTTCATGCCATCTATGCACAACCAACTCGTAGTCAACAACTTATATATCTTGGTTTGGAGATTATATGATATTATCGTCTCACAATCACTCCTGATAAATTCCATGAAGCGATTCAGGTGAGCGCGAGTTGAATCCAATACTCAAATCTTATTTCAGTAGCACTCGTGAATGGTGTAGCAAACTTTTGCTATGTATAACTCCTTAGACAATCTACAAGCCAACTCATGACAGTATTCTTTCATACTTACTTCCAACGTATGATCGAATGTGGATGGTTTGAATAATTTTATTTTTTCTGGAAGTCAAAACATGCAAATTGAAACAATAGTAAATAATTGGCACAAGACAGTAACTTTACTTATAAATAAAACTCATTTTATTTAATCATCAAATGTCAATTACAATTTAGCTATTACAAGTTTCGATTTATCTAATTACTAAAGCTAATATCGTCAGTTAGCCCAATTCCCCTCGCATGCTGCAAGTGCTTAACCCTAGTCAGTCCCTTTGTAAGAGGATCTGCTGGGTTGTCCTCTGACGATATCCCCTTTACCACGAGGTGTCCTTCTTCTACTTGATGTCTTATGAAGTGGTACTTTCTGTCGATATGCCTGGATCTACCATGATCTCTCGGTTCCTTGGTTAAGGCAACCGACCCTTCATTATCGCAGAAAATCTCCATAGGCTCCTTTATGGATGGAATGACTCCAAGGTCTCCGATGAAGTTTTTTCAACCATATCGCCTCCTTCGATGCTTCGCTTGCTGCTATGTACTCTGATTCGCACATTGAACCGGCTACAGTCTCCTGCTAGGAACTTTTCCATGTCACTGCTCCCCCATTCAGGGTAAACACCCAGCCCGACTGAGAGCGAAAATTATCTCTGTCCGTCTGAAAGCTGGCGTCGCTATACCCTGCCACTCTCAATTCATCACTCCCACCGAGGGTAAGGACCCAGTCCTTAGTCCTCCGCGGGTACTTAAGAATGTTCTTAACTGCAATCCAATGAGCTTTATCAGGATTCCCTTGATATCTGCTGACCATGCTCAAAGCAAAGGCCACATCAGGGCGAGTACAAGTCATAGCATACATGATCGAACCAACTGCGGAAACATATGGTATATGACTCATTTATGCTATCTCAGCCTCTGTACTCGGACTTTGAGTCTTACTCAGTTAGGAATTACCTTGGATAGGTAAGTCACCTTTCTTGGAGTTCTCCATGCTGAAACGTTTCAAAACCTTGTCCAAGTATGTACTTTGACTAAGTCGTATTAGTCTTTTACTCCTGTTTCTCAATATCCTTATCCCTAGGATATAGGCAGCTTCTCCGAGGTCCTTCATAGCGAAACACTTCCCAAGCCAGGAGTTAACCTCCTGCAAGGTTGGGATGTCGTTTCCTATGAGCAGTATGTCATCTACATACAATACCAGAAAGCTCACTATACTCCCACTAGCTTTGACATATACACAAGACTCATCCTCGCTTCTCGAAAGTCCAAACTCTTTGACTTGCTCATCAAAACAAATATTCCATCTGCAAGATGCTTGTTTCAATCCATAAATGGATTTCTCAAGCTTACACACTCTATTAGGGTACTTTGCATTGACAAAACCCTCTGGCTGACTCATGTAAACATATTCAGCCAACTTTCCATTAAGGAAAGCGGTTTTGACATCCATTTTCCATATTTCATAATCGTGAAATGCAGTTATGGCCAACATAACCCTTATAGATTTAATCTTCGCTACTGGTAAGAATGTCTCATCATAGTCAACTCCCAGAGTTTGAGTAAAGCCCTTTGCAACCAGTCGCGCTTTATATGTGTGTAATTTCCCATCCATGTCGGTCTTCTTCTTGAAGATCCATTTGCACCCGACTGTCTTACGACCCGGTACATTGTCAACGAAGTTCCAAACTTGATTGTGATACATGGACTGAATCTCGCTGTCCATAGCCTCTTTCCACTTTGCAGACTTGGGGCCTGCAATGGCTTCCTTGTAGTTGTTACGTTCATCCAAATTTACCAGTGTGCTATCACTGATAAATGTATCATCTTCAATAGTAATATGGAAACCATAAAACTCAGGTGTATTTCTAACTATACTGGAACGCCTCAGAGGTAAGGACTCGTCAATTGGATCAACTGGAGTTTCCTCCTTAGGTTGATTGCTAGTGTTTGAGATTCCTTCACCGCTTGACTCTTGACTCTTGGAACCACCTTGTCCAAGTATGTACTTTGACTAAGTCCTATTAGTATTTTACTCATGTTTCTCAATATCTTTATCCCTAGGATATAGGCAGCTTCTCCGAGGTCCTTCATAGCGAAACACTTCTCAAGCCAGGACTTAACCTCCTGGAAGGTTAGGATGTCGTTTCCTATAAGCAGTATGTCATCTACATATAATACCAGAAAGCTCACTATACACCCACTAGCTTTGACATATACACAAGACTCATCCTCGCTTCTCGAAAATCCAAACTCTTTGACTTTCTCATCAAAACAAATATTCCATCTGCGAGATGCTTGTTTCAATCCATAAATGGATTTCTCAAGCTTACACAATCTATTAGGGTACTTTGCATTGACAAAACCCTCTGGCTGACTCATGTAAACATATTCAGCCAACTTTCCATTAAGGAAAGCGGTTTTGACATCCATTTTCCATATTTCATAATCGTGAAATGCAGTTATGGCCAACATAACCCTTATAGATTTAATCTTCACTACTGGTAAGAAGGTCTCATCATAGTCAACTCCCAGAGTTTGAGTAAAGCCCTTCGCAACCAGTCGCGCTTTATATGTGTGTACTTTCCCATCCATGTCGGTCTTCTTCTTGAAGATCCATTTGCACCCGACTGTCTTACGACCCGGTACATTGTCAACGAAGTTCCAAACTTCATTGTGATACATGGACTGAATCTCGCTGTCCATAGCCTCTTTCCACTTTGCAGACTTGGGGCCTGCAATGGCTTCCTTGTAGTTGTTAGGTTCATCCAAATTTACCAGTGTGCTATCACTGATAAATGTATCACCTTCAATAGTAATATGGAAACCATAAAACTCAGGTGTATTTCTAACTCTACTGGAACACCTCAGAGGTAAGGACTCGTCAATTGGATCAACTGGAGTTTCCTCCTTTGGTTGATTGCTAGTGTTTGAGGTTCCTTCACCGCTTGACTCTTGAAGCTCTTCAAAGTCAATTTTCCTCCCATTATTTCCTTGGCCTATGAGTTCTCTCTCGCGAAAGACTCCTCTCCTCGCAACGAAGACAACATTGTCACTCGGTCTATAGAAGAGATATCCAAAGGATTTTTGTGGGTAGCCGATGAAAATACATCGCTCACTCCGAGGTTAGAGCTTGTTGTGAGTTTCTTTTCTCACAAAAGCCTCGCAACCCCAAACTTTGATGTGGTCTAATGTGGGAAATTTCCCTGTCCACATCTCGTGAGGTGTTTTGGAAACCTTTTTGGTAGGGACTAGATTAAGGATATGGGCGACAGTTTCTAAGGCATACCCCCAGAATGAGATAGGTAACGAAGCTCGACTCATCATGGAATGACCCATGTCTAGCAAGGTTCTATTGCACCTCTCAGCCACGCCATTAAGCTGTGGTGTCCTAGGTGGCATCAATTGTGAAACAATTCCACATTCCTTAAGATAGTCTAGGAACTCGATACTGAGATACTCTCCTCCTCGATCGGATCGCAGCATCTTTATCTTCCTGCCCAATTTATTCTCCACTTCTTGCTTAAACTCTTTGAACTTTTCAAAGGTTTCTGACTTATGCTTGATTAAGTAAATATACCCATATCTACTATAATCATCAGTAAAAGTCACATAGAAGCGGTTAGCATCCCTTGTGGTGGTTCTGAATGGTCCACACACATTAGTGTGTATTAAATCCAACATACCTTCAACCCTTTCACAAGTACCAGTGAACGGTGACTTGGTCATCTTTCCAAGTAAACAAGATTCACAAGTATCATTCGACTTTAAGTCGAATGACTCCAAAACTCCATCCTTTTGGAGTTGGGCTATGCGCTTCTTGTGACATGTCCAAGACGACAATGCCATAATCATGCCTTATCCAAAAAATTGGAAGAATCAATATTCAACACCTTATTTCATAAGTTATCTACAACCATCACAGTTTCATATATACCACTGCAAGGTAATGCTTCAAAATAAAATACACCATTACAATAAGCATAAATACCACCATTTTCATTATTAAAGGAAAAGGTAAAACCTTGTTTATACAAACTGTGAAAGGAAATAACATTTCTCGCCATATCGGCCGAGTAACAACAATTATTCAAATCTAAATTTAAATCATTACTAAGCAATAAAGAATAGACTCCAATATTGGTCACATGCGACACTTTCCTATTTCCCATTGTGGAGTGTATGGGCTGCGCCATTGGGCTTAGTTAGTTCGGTCAATTTGTATTCGCGGTTTGGGCCTGTCCAACCGTGTGTTTGTTTTTAGGGTTTAGTCTTTATAGTGCATGCATTCATCACATTTGTTACGCTTCTGAATATTTCCTTTGACAAGTACTATAACCCTAGCACACCTCTAAAGTAGTTCTTCATCGAGCTCTTCTGAGGTGTTGTTGTTTTAATCATTCGACATCTATTTGATTCACAGTTGTGTTCATTGTTTTCTATTGCTTGTTATTATCTCATTGATATCTGTTTGAATCTATCGATCTAATAGAACTTTATTCTCATCAATTGGTATCAGAGGAGGAGGCTGTGTAAATCATACACATCTCTTCTGTTTGAAGAATTTTCTTAGGGTTTCCGCTTTTATTGGATCTGTTAAGTCGTCATTCATTCATTGACGTTGTTCATAGATCTTGATATTACCCTATTCAATCTTTACAAGTCTGATTCTTAGCAGATATCTGAAAAAGTTCATCATGTGTCACGAAGATTCTCAAACCAATCCGATCAACATCTCCAACAACATTGGATCCACAACCAGAATCCCGATTCTATACACTCAAGATTATGAAGTTTGGACGCATCACTTTGAGGACTATGTCGTTGGTTCTGAAGAGAATGGCTATCTCATCTGGGACGCAATAACATTGGGTCCTTTTGTTCATTCTGGAACAAATTGAACGATTAAGACTCAAAAGGAGTACAACAAACTCTTGACTGATGTGGAGAATATTCCTCAAGATGAAAAATATAAGTTGTTATGTAATGTTAAAGCCATGAGAATGATCCGTTTTGCTCTACAGTCCGATACTTTTCGGTTGGTAAGCCCTTGCACCACGACGAAAGAGATCTGGGATAGACTTAAAGAGCTGTATTCCACTGATGAGGACCTAGAGCATTCTATCCAAACTCTATTGCTCTTTGAGTTTGGTGCTTTCCAACAAAAGCCAGATGAAAAACTTATTCAGACATTCGATCGATTCATCCATCTTTTGAGCAAGATGATCAAGCACAATATTGGAAGAGAATTGATCGAACAGAAGGTTACATTTACGAATGGTTTAAGACCCGAATGGATGGCTGTGGTATCTACTGTGAAGGCTCACGAGCAGTTTAAAACCTATTCATTGGCGAAGATGGTGGGTATTCTTAAGTCTCTTGAAAGTGTTGTGACAAAGGAAGCGAAAGTGGTGTCTGGTATGTGATCCTTGGCCCTTCTCTCTAAGGTGAAGAATGGGGCAGAAGATGAAGAAGAGTCTGAAATGTCGGAATGTGATCTGACAAGCGAGGAGTATGCATTGATGGTTTCCAACCCGAAGCGGTTTGCTCGCAAAAAGTTCCCTATCGCCAAGAACCGAAACTGGCAGGGAAGTTATAGCTCAGAAAAGACGAAAGAGGAGATCAGAAATAATCCTCAAAAAGAAGAAGAGAAGAAGGAGAGAAAACTGGTGGGAGACTCAGGTTACGATTGCAACTTCTGCCATGGCAAAAACCACTTTGCCAAAGATTGCATGTTAAGAAAGCTATCAGAGAAGAAGGAGGGTGAAGATGATGAAGCATACTATATGCACAAGCTGGAGGAGATAAAGAAGAGGAAAGCCTCTAACAGTTTAATGAATGCTTTGATTGTGCAGGAGAACGTTGTGGATGATGAGTTCGGTGGCGTAGAGGTCTGGTCTACAGACTCTGAAGATGAAGAGGTACGCAGACCCACACATGGCAAGGCATTTGTGGCAAAATAAGATGGTACTGAGTTTGTAGGGAGATGCTTAGTGGTGACAGCTGGAGTGTCACAAATGAGGGGCTACACAACCGTCGGCGAGTGTGAGGAGGCGAATCTGAAGGAAGATAAATGTTTTGCTGCCAAACCAGTGAGAGAAAGGATCGACGACTGCGATCAGTTGATCAAGAAGGTATAATCCATTCTCGAATCACTTAAAATACCTGTAACAAACTATGAAAAGGAATTAAACGAATTAAAATTTAAATTTTCTAGTTTGAGCGGCAGTCTAATGCAAACACGCCTCACAAATGCTAACCTAACCGATCAAATTAGCAGGGTGACATCCAAGAATGAGGAGCGAAGGATGTGGATAGAGAAGACGGAGTTAGAGTTAGTTAGGACGAGAGATGAAGTTATTTATTTGCAACGTGATAATTTGAAACTTATGAAACAAAGAAACATTTTTTGCTTGATTGCTAAACGTTTATATACAAATATCACTCAATTGCATTTAGATTGTGAAATTGGCAAAAAGATTTACAAAATAATTTTGCCCTTCCTAGAGTTAAAGGAGGACGAAGTTGATATTGATGGTTATAACTGTGAATCTATTGTCTCTTCAGATAATATCTCTGACGCCTACAGGGTTGGTCTGGACAAAATCGAGTCCTTTATCAAGTCCAAAGACCATAAGGACATGCTTAAAAATCTTTTGGACGAGAATGATAAATTGAAAATCAAGACCGAAACCATACAAAAATTTGACTCATTGAATGCCAAGTTAAGTTCAGAAAACAAAATAAATGTTGAAAACACTTCTGAATTTGACGAGGATAGTGATATGAGTGAAATTTCAGTAGAGGATGTGGTTGACTGTTCAGAATTTGTCTTATCGCTCGAGTGTCCCAAGACAAATCTAAAGTTCTGAAACCGAAAGCAGTGGTTTATCAAAAGGTACAAACTGTACCAAATCAGCTATATGCCACATCAGGGATTACTCAGAAACAAACAGTCGAACTTACAACCATAGTAAACGAAGAAAACGCTGGTGGTTGTGATAATTATTTTTGGTCTGCCCCAATCGACAATGCAGATGAGACTGTCGGTTTATCAAAGAGAACCTCATGAAGGGTTAAAGGCAGATATGTGGCAGAACCACTCAACAAGCCTGCAAGCTTTGATGTACCAAGCACAAGTGGTACCAAAGAAATCCCAAGCGAACCAATGTCGGCTGCAAGCGAAACCTCTTCATTGAAGAGCGAAACTAATGTTGAGAGACCGAAGCCAAGGGCAAACATACACAAGTCTCAAGAGCAGCTTGCTGAACAAAAACGTCAGCGAAACAAAAGATATCAAAAGAATCTTAATGAAAGGAAGCATTTTTGGAACTCCCAAAACCCCAATTATGTTCGCAAAGAAAAGGCGTCAAATCTCAAGGCAAAAGCAGGATCAAAGGATAATTCTGATCAATGCACTCACTGCCAATCCTGCAGTCAAGCGAACCGAAAGCATAGTTTTGGTCCCAAGACTAGCCTTGATAAGAATCGATAGACAAGTTTCGGTCCTAAATCCCATCCTTCTCATTCTCAACCAAAGCAGAAACCTATCAAGGATAGCAAGGGAAAAGGGAAGCTCATCTCTGAAGACGAAACAAAAACAAAGAAGACGTCAGCTAACCCTAGGAAACACGAAAACAAGTTTGTTAAGAATCAAAACAAATATCCTCAAACTGATTTAAACAAACTCAAGGTTTTTACCATCAAAAGGAAAGACAAAACCACACTAATAAAAAGAACTTATATGGTTGATCTTTCTATTGCTATTCCTTGTTCTGTAAAAGGCTCACGTGGACCCAAGCAACTTTGGGTTCCTAAATCTGCTTAATTTTACAGGTTATAAGTGACGAGCAGTTCGACGACGAATGGTACATTATTAGTGGCTGCTCACGTCACATGACAGGAAGGAGGGAAGAGCTAAGGGAGTTTCGGACTCTTAAGGATGGTGGATGTGTCAAATACGAGAATAATTCATATGGCACGATCAAAGGCTACAGAATGATCACAAATGGTGAATTCTCAATCAGGAAGGTAGCATATGTAGAGGGATTGCAGCACAATCTCATCAGTGTCTCTCAACTGGTTGTGGGAACTGGCTTGAAGGTTTCGTTCGATGATGAAGGTTCGAATATTGTTGAAAAGAAAACGAAGGCTGTACTTTTGAAATCCAAGCGAAAAGGAGAAATGTATCCTCTTAATCTTAACCCAATTCGAGGAAAGCCGACTGTATGCCTTTTAACAAAAGCACACTCTGACGAAAGTTGGCTATGGCACCGAAGGCTCTCACATCTCAACTTTAAGGATATCAACAAGTTGGTTATCGGTGATCATGTACGAGGACTTTCACTTCTCAAATTTGACAAAGAACACTTGTGCGCAGCATGCGAGATGGGAAAGTAAAGCCGAAAGAGTCATCCCACAATTGTCAACACAAAGATCATTGAACCTCTTGAGCTTCTTCACATCGATCTATGTGGTCCTTCAACCATAGAAAGCATCGGTGGTAGTAAGTACATTTTGGTTATTGTTGATGACTTTTCATGTTTCACCTGGGTTTTCTTTCTTTAACAGAAATCCGAGGCAACTCCAAAGCTCAAAGCATTTATAAAGCAAGTGGAGCTTTAATTGCGAAAGGTGGTTAGAAAGGTCCGAAGTGATAATGGGCTGGAATTCAAAAACGAAGAGTTTGAAGAATTTCTCGCTGAAAAGGGAGTAACTCACAACTTCTTTGCTCCCTATACTCCATAGCAAAATGGCGTAGTTGAAAGGCAAAACCGTTCGTTGTGTGAAGCGGCCCGAACCATGCTCAGTTTCGCTTCTCTACCTCTGTACTTCTGGGCTGATGCAATTGCTGCTGCCTGCTATACCCAGAACCGAACCTTCCTCAACAAGAGATTTTCCATCACTCCATACGAAATCTTGAATAATCGCAAGCCAAATGTCAAATTCTTCCATGTGTTCGGTTCAAGGTGCTTTATTTTCAACTCTAAAGAGAACCGAAACAAGTTCGATGTAAAGGAAGATGAAGGGATTTTTCTTGGCTACTCGCTAACTTCAAAGGCATATAGGGTTCTGAATAAACGTTCAAAGAAACTTGAAGAAACCTACTATGTCACCTTTGATGATGAATACGTCAAGAAACTTCAATCCAGTAAAGTACCAACGGAGGAAATCTTTCCAAAATCAGGTCAAGTCTTGGTTCCAATTTCCAATCTATTTGAAGAATACATGTTGCTATTTGATGAACCAGAGAGAGAAATTCATTCTGAGGCAAAGGCAGCTGACAACAAGATCGACAACTTGAAGAATATTATCGATGAAGCAGCAAAGGAAATGGAAAGCGAACCTTAAGGACCAAACGAACAACAAAATCAAAGCGAACCTCGAGATCAAGGCGAACCCCAAAGCTCGAGCGAACCTACTCATAAATGTTCTGCATTCCAGGGGGAGAGTTCATCTACTCCAAGGCGACCAGACTTACCATTCCAGGGGGAGAACCCATCTCCAACAATGACCCATGAAAGTCCAATCGAGGGGGAGAATTCTGAACCGGATGTTGAGCTTGTCTCGTCATTCGAGGGGGAGAATAACAACACAAATGACGAAGACTCTCAATCAGAATTCAAAGTAGAAATAAATGCTGAATTGGATCCTGCTTATGATCCAGACTACCCTCCTCTCACAAAATGGACAAAAGATCATCCAAAAACTCAAGTAATCGGTGAAACATCTGAAGGAGTTCTTACTCGGTCTCATTTAAAAGCGAAGCAAACTGCTCTGTTCTCTCAAGTAGAATTTTGCATGTTTAATTCATTCGTCTCAAAAATAGAACCAAAATCGGTTAATATTGAACTCGATCACTCCGATTGGGAACAGGCAATGCAAGACGAACTCCACGAGTTTGAGCGAAATCGAGTCTGGAGACTAATTCCCACACCGAAGGATGCATATGTGGTTGGATTAAAATGGGTATTCGGGAACAAGATGCATAAAGAGGGGAATGTAATTCGCAACAAGGCGAGGCTGGTAGTCAAGGGATATTGTCAGGAAGAAGGTATAGATTACGAAGAAACCTTCGCTCTCGTAGCAAGGTTAGAATCAGTTCGGATCTTTCTGGCATACGCTGTTCACAAGAATTTTGAAGTCTTCTAAATGGACGATAAATGTGCATTCTTGAATGGAGAACTAGAGGAGACTGTTTACGTTGAGCAACCACCGGGTTTCGTGAATGAAAAGTATCCTGATCATTGCTACATTTTGGATAAAGCTGTGCATGGTTTGAAGAAAGCCCCTAGAACCTGGTATGAAACCCTTACTAGATTTCGAAAAATGTCCAAGTTTAAACAAGGTTCGGTTGACCCAACCTTCTTTCGCAAGAAAGAGGGTGACCATTTAATGATCGTCGAAATTTACATCGATGATATCATCTTCGGTTCCACGAATCCCAGCCTCACAGCCGAATTCAGGAAGTTGATGGAGACTAAGTTTGAGATGAGCTCAATGGATCCAATTAACTTTTTCCTTGGCTTGAACATTAGACAGGGACCCGAAGGCATATTTATCAATCAGGAGGCTTACACAAAGACCCTACTGGCTAAGTTTGGCATGATGGGAGATTCCAAAGTAAAGGTTCGTATGGCATTTGGAACGAAGTTAACACCATCTTTGGAGAAACCAGCTGTTGATATGACCCTCTATCGGCAAATAATAGGGTCTCTAATGTATCTAACAACTAGTAGACCAGATATTATGTTTTCTGTTTGTTATTGTGCCAGGTTCCAAGCTAATTCACGCGAACCTCATATGGTGGCTGTTAAGAACATATTCAGATATTTGAAGCGAACCTCATCTCTCGGTCTATGGTATCCTGCTAAATCAGGATTTTTCATTCAAGCATTCTCTGATGCTGATCTTGGAGGATGTGGTTTGGACCGAAAGAGCACTACAGGCGGATGTCAATTCCTCGATGGTAAACTCGTCAGCTGGCAGTCCAAGAAACAAACATGCGTTTCACTCTCTACAGCCGAAGCTGAATATATTGCTGCAACATCTTGCACTTCCCAGGTCATTTGGATCTAAAGCCAATTAAGAGATTATGGCCTGGATATGAAGAAGATTCCTCTTTACTGTGATTCTGAAAGCGCAATCAGGATTTGTCATAATCCAGTGCATCATTCCAAGACGAAACATATAGCACTGAGATACCACTTCATGAAATATCACGTTAAAGATGGTAATGTGGAAATCCACTTTGTTAGATCTGCTGATCAACTAGCTGACATCTTCACGAAAGCCTTACCTGAAGTAAGTTTTAATAAAATTCTCCAAGGCTTAGGAATGATGGAAGCTGAATCAGTACCGAAACTACTTTCGCCTCATTAAAAATTATTCAAGGAAAATAGAGCGAACGCTCGGTCTATTTCGGCTCCAGATTTTTCGGGGACCGAAATGAACCGAACGCGAAATAGATCGAACGCTCGGTCTATTTCAACTCCTGATTTTTCGGGAACCGAAATGAACCGAACGCTCGGTCTATTTCGCTTCACTACTTTTAGGTGAGGTTTCGGTTGTATATTTTGTACATAATGTATATCTTTTCTCATTTCCTTTCTTCTTCATAAAATCCAAAAATATTTTGCTTTCTGTTTTTATTTCTTTTTCAGAAAATTCATAAAATCCAACAATATTTTCCTTTTTGTTTTTATTTCTTTTTCAGAAAATTCATAAAATCTAAAAATATTTTCCTTTCTGTTTTTATTTCTTTTTCAGAAGATTAATAAAATCCAAAAATATTTTTTTTTGCTTTTTATAAAAATCAAAAATACCAAAAATATCACTGAAAGATATCATCGATCACTCAAATGATGGAGCAGGGACAGGTATTCACTTCTTTATCTTTCTACTAGTTAAGTGTCCCTAGAAGCATGCTGCTGTATGTTGACCAAAGCCTCAAAGACTTCAAGTGAAGCCTTACTGATTTGATATACACAAATCAAATCTTCCTAATCAGGCTGACAAAATCACTTATGTCATGAGCTCCTTACTTGTCTGTTTGCTCGGTCCTTACTATATAGCAGAGGTACTTTCGATTCTTTAACCTCCTTATCTCCTTTCTCCATCTCACTTCGGTTCATAATCGTAACCTTTGAGACTCTCAGTATTTACCACTACGGTTTATGGTTACACAACATTTGTGTTAATGATCTTAGCTTCGTTTCACCACGTGCTAAGTGAAACCCAAAATCCAACACCAATAACGACTTGACGGTGAACAATCAAATGTTCTAGTTTTCACCCATGTTTTAACGAAACCACTTTAGTGGAAAGCACCAAGAAATTTCTTTTTTTAAATTTTGTTTTTGAGATTTCTACAAATATCACCAAGTCACTGAATATTTTATCTAACCTACTTGTTTTATAGACTACACTGGTCTCACAAGTACTTCATCCCACTTTCGGTCTTATGTCACGTACTGAAGTTCGGTTGAAGCTGACCCACCCCTTATAGCTTACATTTGAAAAGATGCCTTTCAATGTTTCTTAATAAACATTTGATCATATTTCAACGGGAAACCACACAGACACTTCTAAGTCTCTCTTGACCTTGAAGGAAGAGATTCGTGCCCGAGATCCATAGTTTCGTGTCTTATAAACATCACTTGAATCCCACAAATATTTTGCTTTATTTATTTTCTATTGGCACACTCTTGCACGAAGATCATTATGATTTTCCCAATTCCTGTTCGTGGTACTAATGGCAATTTTCCAGATTTGATGTTTCCGTTGTAAATGCTATGGTGGTCTACAATGTAAAGGGCGAACATTGCATGCCTTATATGAAGCGAAAGGGCTTATCTCAGGTTGAAAAGGTTTGAAGTTGAAACAGCGGTAACAGGATAAGATTTGAAACGGGCGCGTGAATTTGAAACGGCTCCTAACATCACGTCTGATGACGTATTTCTAGGGAAACACAGCTGTCAAATTGCGCTTTTCCAGGCGTCGATTCAGCAGATCATCGAATCATTACTGTGGATTTTTTCTATCACCCAGGGATGGTATAAAATGTTTTCTCACACCTCTTGTATCACTTTACCAATTCACAATGGCTGAATCTTCATCTGTTTATGAACAATCTGCCCAATCCGCTCTTCTCACCATTAAACCAAATCAAAACCTCATCATTGATCTCTCACCTTTCCAATATGATCCCTACATGCTGCAAGTGGTTGAATGCCTCAAATATTTGCCACTTGTAGTTGCCCTAACCAAGGTGGAGTGTGTTCCGATGTCCCTGCTTTCTCAGGTCTACTCAACCGCTGTCTATGATTAAGCCAAGGAGCGAATTTTCTTTGAGATCTTCAGTCACAAGCGTCGATTTCAAAATCTAGGTTTTGTCTGTTGCTGAGGATTGTTGTCGACGACTCCATGATTAACCCTGATTCCATCACCACCAATCAACTCTTCACCATGTTCTATGATATGGGGTACACTGAGGTTCTCACCACTCTCACAAAGTTCAAGAAATCATGCCTTCCTCCTCAGTGGAATGGTCTATTTACCCTCCTCTCTAAGGGTTTATCGGAGAGGGTCGCAGGTTCTGACGGCATGAGCAAGGCGTTCATGACCCTTCTTTACGGGCTGTACCATGGGGTTAACATGGATTTTGGATCTATTTTGTGTTCTCAACTGGTTCAAAGTATTAGTTCTACTTCACGCTTCTCTGAAATCTCTTGTGCTAGGTTTTGGACTCTCGTTACTCAATGGGCGATGGAGAAGCTTCACGTTCCAACAATGGCGGACTCACTGATGTCGTCTATTGCTACTTTACACACGACGAAGATCATTGTTTTTGATCCATCGAAATTTTTGTTTATTGGTTCGGTTCCGGAATCCATGTATAGATGTGTTTCCAGTGAGAGCAAGGTGATAACTGAGTACAAAAAGCTACCTCCTTTAGGGCCAAGGCAGCTTACTCCCGAAATGCAAAGCTACCTAGACGCAGCAGACAAACCAGCGAAAACAGGGAAGAAGCCTGAAAGAAAAGGGGAGAAGGACGGTCAGTCCTCAAAAGTTTCTACTCCCAAGAAGCAAAAGTATGAACAAGCAGCCTCTACTGCTCCAAAGAAACGAAAGACTAAGAAGAAGGCACACAAGCCGAAGGCTCCTTCTCCATCTTCAAGTGACTCTGACTACGTTCCATCTGATCATCAGCCCGAACCAAAGTCCAATGATGATGAAGTTTCTCAACACAAAACTCCGCCTCAAGGTAATTCGCCTCCACCATCTCCAACTCATGAAGGTAACCGAAACTCACCTTCTCCTTCTCCTATACGTTCGATTCCTATTACCATTGCTCCATTCCCACCTCCCATCTCATCTTCAACTACAACTTCAATTCCCATTCCTACCCCTTTATTCACCGAGGTTACCACAACTACTACTCATACAACCGAATCTAATGTTCGTGTAAACGTATCCGATACGGGGGAACCTACTTCAGAAACCGAAACCCCAGTTACCTCAAAACCTTTATCCCCACCTACGGGGGCACCTACTTCAGAAACCGAAAACCCAGTTACCTCAAAACCTTTATCCCCACCTCCCTCACACGAATCTGACACTGTTCTTGGAGGAGCAGAAATGGAGTTTGATTCTGTCTACTTCAGCCCTTATCGAGTATAGAGCGAGGATGATGATGACGCTCTTGTCACAAAGAGGCATTTAAAGGATCTGAATGACAAGCTTGACCAATTGTTTTCTTCCTCTTCTACTTCCAGTAATGCATACTCTGAAGCAGCTATCAAGGCTCTGTTGGCAACCTTTGTCAAAGAGCATGACACTTCCATTACTAACGCTGTCAAAGCTATTGATGCTTCCACTTCCACATGTCAGAAAGCTTCATGTATAGTTGAAGAATCCTCAAAAGATTGCAAGCAAGCGACCGCAAACGTCGAAAAACTAGTTTCTGACACTCAATTTTTTCTTGATTCTCTACAGGCTGCAGCTCAGAAGAATGCGCAATTGGTGAATGCTTCGGTTGATTCTCTTACCCGCTCGTTCCAAGCTGAAAAGAAGCATTTTAAGGAGACACAAAAATCCATCCAGTCTGCCAACACCGAGCTTCACACCTCAGTTGATGCTCGTCTCACTCACCTTGAAGACGAACTAGCTGTGGAAAGCAAGATCATGGATGAGCTGGATAAACGAACTTCTCATCTTAAAATTCAGAACATAAAGCTCAAAACGCCGACCAAGGAAATTGAAGAGCTTAAGTCTGAAAGAGCAGTAGTCAAAAGCTCTGTGGGTGATGTGCATTCTAGTCTTTTGCATCTTTTGGAAGCACATGATTCGGTCCTCACCATCTCGATTCGACGCCACTTGGCTGAGTAATTGAGACTTGCTCTCGACATTCTTAGCAGGATTGAAGGTGTTCCGGAGTCAGTTGTCCCTCCGAAACAAGGGGGAGAAAATGTTGCTCATAGTCAATCAAAACCACCTCCAAAAAGCAAACCTATCACTAAACCGAAAGTCACTGCCGAACCGAAGGGTAATGAAGCTTCGGGCAGTATGACGGAAAAACGAAAGAAGAAAATCGGTGATAATGATGATGATGATGAAACTGAAGATGTGGCTGGAACAGAAGAAAAAGGTTCCAAAACCGAAAGCCTCAAAGTCAAGCCAAATGATCAAGAGCTTATGGAAAGGATTCGTAAAGCACAAGAAGAAGTTGATAGGGAGAGGAAACAAAAGGAAGCGAATGATATATTAGAACAGAGGAAATCTATGTTCCCTCTGTGGACTATGGAAAGACTGTTGAAGGAGGTAATTGAAGCTCCCAGTTCACATTTGCTCGAACTGGTCCTTTCATTCGATCTTGAGAATTCCAAGGATTCTCAATTTGATATGCCAATCACCCGAAAGGCATTCATCTTCCATAGTTTTGAGTCAACTGTTGCCATCCCCTCTCCAGATCCGAAGGTTGATAGAGACCTGATCGAGTACTATCTTAAGTTCTCTCAACCTCAATACCTGACTTGGAGTAAACAGAAAATCACAACAGTCAAGGTGTTGAAACCCACTTCAGCAGGGAAGTTTATCAATATCAAATTCAAAGTGACCCGAGGCTTAGATAGTTCGGTTCATATGATCTCCCTCGCTGATTTGCCAAATTTGAATCCCCATGACTGGATTCTCCTGAACAATATTTTGCTGACTAATCAAAATAAGTATGAGCCTATTATACATTACATCAAGTGAATGCTGGTGTGCTATATTCTTGAAGTCGCAAAAATGGATCAAGAAATCGCGTCTGCCTTGAGAAGAAGGACCTCTATCAAGCCAATAGGGATGGCAAGCGATATCAACTTGATGATTAAGGGTAAAATCGACCCACAGTTTCATACAGTCATGTTCATCAGGGGCGAAGGTCAAAAATGCCTGTTCGCTCTTGTTGACAAACACCTGTTTTCCACTTCCTGTTTGGAGCACATTCTCGATATCATACACAGGTGTAATGAGAACAGTGAAGCAGATAAGAAGATGTTTTCAGATATGCTTCGGTGGTACATTAATTTTCGTCAAACTCTTCTTGCCATCATTCCAAAACTATTCAATACTATGAAGAAAGTAACCATTACTCAATAGAAGTGATCTCTCGCCTCAACTGGCGCAAATGGGGAGATTGTTGAGTCTATGGGTTGCGCCATTGGGTTTAGTTAGTTCGGTCAATTTGTATTCGCGGTTTGGGATTGTCCAACCGTGTGTTTGTTTTTAGGGTTTAGTATTTATGGTGCATGCATGCATCACATTTGTTACGCTTTTGAATATTTCCTTTGACAAGTACTGTAACCCTAGCACGCCTCTAAAGTAGAAGTTCTTCATCGAGCTCTTCTGAGGTGTTGCTATTTTAATCATTCGACATCCGTTTGATTCACAGTTGTGTTCATTGCTTTCTATTGCTTGTTATTATCTCATTGATATCTGTTTGAATCTATCGATCTAAGAGAACTTTATTCTCATCACCCATGATTAAGTTTATCTTCTCATGCTCCACATCCCTACTTCTTTTTAGTCCCTGCAAATCAGAACAAATGTGAATACCACAACCTGTATCAAGGAGCCAAGAATTAGCATGTGATGAGTTATTAGATTGAATAGTGTAAATACCTGCAAAGGAGGGCTTGATCTTGCCATCCTTTATGTCCTGCAAGTACTTGGGGCAACTTGTTTCCAGTGTCCATTTTCATGACATTGGAAGCACTCTGCTTCCTTCGGATTGGAAGAGGGATTAGAAGAACCAACTTTGGTCCCACTTGAAGAGGATCTATCAAGAGACATTCCCTTGCGGCTCTTGTAGGGAGCCTTCCTCTTCTTTCCCTTCCCATGTCCGATTGCCAGAACAGGGACAAAAGTAGTAGTAGTAGGAGTAGACACAACCGACTTGCCTTTCAGGTTGTTTTCTGCAGTCCTAAGAAGGCCTTGAAGCTTGCTAAGAGTGACCTCCTCTTTGTTCATATGATAAGTCATACGAAACTGATCATAACAAGAATGTAAAGAGTGTAGAACGATATCTATGGCCAACTCTGTTGGGTTTTGTATACTACAACATCCTATGGTGCACACATAACCCTAAATTCTTTGGATCTATGTTTTCTCTAATTATACATGCAATATTGTTTCCAAAGCATTAAGCCTACAACTAGCATACAATTGACATGATCAACATAAAAGTGAGTTATAGAATTACCTCTTTGTTGTAGCTTGTAGTTTTGGCCTTTAAGAACTTAGTGCCCCAAATGTTGCACCTCAAATGGTTCACAACACACCTTAGACAAAGGATGACTTTTGAGAGAGTTTATGCACACTAAAATCGGTTATGGCTCTACAAGAACACTCTAGCAAAACTTGTGCCACCCATTTTAGGCTATAGGGTGTCATATATATAGTGTAGGAATCCAAGAGTCATGGGTAAACCCTAATCCATACACTTGGGCTTATTATCCATGATCCATGATTCAAGTGGGCTAATTCTTTATGGATTCATCCATAAACTTAGTCCATCATGTATCATAAGCCCAAACCATATATATATATATATATATATATATATATATATATATAACTAATTTACATAATTAGTCCCTATTAATTTAATTAGTCTCTTTTGATCACTAAATTAATTCCAAATTAATTCTTGATCAATACTAATTAAATCATATGATTTCATATTAATATATTAGAACTTATAATATATTAATAAATCATAAATAACCTCCTCTCAAAAGTCCATCCTATCAAATTGTCATGGTGATATGCAAACCAAATGGACCATGCTACTCTTGTGTCAAGTACATACCAATTATAGTTATGGGCTTAGACACCTAATCCAACAAACTCTTCATCAAAATTGACATTCAATTTAAGCAAGCGGTCCACAAATCTCTGCAACTTTTGCAAGTGGGCCGTGATGGGTTCACCATCCTTCATTTTGGTTGTGATCATGGAGGCAATGATCTCATACCTATCCTGCCGAGCACTTTGATTGTATCTTTCCATCAAATCTTGATACATTTCAAAAGGATAGTAGTCCTCATAGGACTTCTGCAACTCAGCAGTCATGGTAGCAATCATTAGACACGACACCTTTGTCACATCCCTCTCATGAGTAGTATGTTCAGCGATTTGTTCGTGAGTAGCAGTGGTGACATCAATCTCTTTGAGCTCTTTATCTAGGACATATTCTTTGTCCTCATAGCGAATAGCCATTCTGATGTTTTGAATCCAGTCATTGAAATTCGAGCCATCAAAAATGACCCTCCCACATAGGTTCATGAGGGAGAAAGAGCCTAAAGGGATTGGGTTGGAAGCATTGTTTGGGATAGACATCTAAAAAGAAGAAGAACAAAGTTTAGATTAGATGATAATCATTAATATTACACCCAATATGAAATATTAAGGCTAGGACCCAACACAATATTCTACAATTGCGAAGAGGGATGCCGTTATCCAATTGTAAAATACTTGAAGGTAGGTAAATGACGATTTAACAATTTCCACCATGAAAAACGAAATAGATTATTAAGTTTTAATTGGTTTGAAATTCCTAGATCTTTGAGATACATTGAACTTTTTCAATGGCATGTTTAAATCTCGATTGTGCCCTTCAAGTTTGTGACTGGGATGCCGAGGATCACAAACAATGTGTGGATAACCATGCAAATTAGCTTGGTACACCCAATGTTACAAATCACCTAATCAATGTTCCGGTTAACCACACACGCTCCATTGATCTATGATTAACATCAAGTTACCCTTTGCCACACATTTTCAGTCCCACATTAGTGTGTCGGTTAACCACACACGCTCCACTAATGACTTAACAAGGTGCAGAGTGTAATTTCATGGATTAGCACCATGTCACATTTTTCCTAAAGTAATTAAGATTGGGAATTTTAATAAAAGTTTAGTTACTTTATTTTTTAATCATTATACTTTTAATGAGGGTGAATGTAACGCTCGGTTCCTGATAAGTATTTTTTTTTAAAATGAAGAGTTATCGTTTTAACGAGGGGACTCGACGAGTTGAAGGATCAACTCGTCGAGTAGGATCGGGCGTGGACGCGAGTGTTAAGTGACCTACTCGGCGAGTCGGTAGACCGACTCGGCGAGTAGCAGCTGTCTGGATGGAACCCTAAATTTGAGGGTTTGAACCCTATTTAAACAACTTATGTCAGCCTCCACAGTCCCTATTACTCCCAGAAAGCATTACCTCGAAACCCTAGCTGTTTTTAGTGTGTTCTTGAGCCTTGTGGTGTTACTTTTGTGTGATTGAAGCTTGAAGAGGAGAAGCAGACTTGTGAGATCAAGGGGAAACAAGAAGATCCAGAGTTTTGAACTCATTTCCAGCTTACTTGAGGTATAAAGCTGAAACCTTGTCTATTTATTGCTTGCATCTTGATTTTGGACCTTTTCTACATCCTTCTAAGCCCTAGTGAGGATGTATTCGGGATTTAGTGAAGGAAGTGAGTTTGTGCTTCAGATCTAGGGCTATTGGGGTTTTTTTTGGCATAAAGGTGCCCCCTTGTTGCCATAAACACCCCATGCATCTTGTAGACCACCTTTTTAGGGCTTTTTGAGCCAAGGACCCCATGCCTGTGCATCAAGTTTGGAACTTTACGTGTAAAATGGACATTAGGAGGCCAGATCTATGGTTTTGATGTGTTAAGACCCATTTAAATCGACTGTATAGTAATGGTCAAGGATGGAATCGGCGATTCGTTCTTGGGACTCGACGAGTCAAGGTGTAATGACCACCAAGTCCTTTCTGTAGAGGGACCAGATGATAGGGTGGAAAGTCCCTCAGTTGTTTAGGCTCATAAAGGACCTGGGAATCATGGGACTCGACAAGTGGTTGAGCAAACTCGGCGAGTCCAAGGCAATCTCCCAATCTTTGAAGATGGACTCGACGAGTTGTTCATACAACTCGACGAGTCATAGAATGGACATATTCTTATGAGGGAGATGAACTCGACAAGTTCAAGGTCGAACTCGGCGAGTCAGATGAAGATGGCCCCAATGGTATGATTGAAGAAGAACCCGTCGAGTTCTTGCTAGACTCGACGAGTAGAGACGGGGATTGGTTCGAGTAGAGGAGTATGGACTCGACGAGTTGGTAGACCAACTCGGTGAGTCAGGTCAACTGGATGTTGACTTTGACTGAATTGAGTTGACCCTGGTTTGGGTTGCATATTCGAATTGATAACTTAGAAGGGTTGCCGTGTAGGGATTGAGGAGTCGAGGGGAGTCGACTTTCACGCCGAGAACATTTCAGACACTACACGACATCGAGGTGAGTTACCTTCCAGTAGAAGTGGGTCTAAGGCACCAAGGCCGGCCCACTGGTAATTGTTTAGTTGTGATGATTGTCTTTGTGATAATCATCTGGGTTGCTTGTGCTCGATATATGTGTATGCTAGTATGCTATGTTATGTGAGATAGTATCAGTAGGAGGGGACTAGTCCCCGATTCGGTCGCTAGGACCAATGGGTAGGCCGGACACCCCAGATATGTCTGACAACATGATTATGATATGATATTATATGCTAGCGGTAAGTGGTGAAATAGTCCTCGTATTCGGTTGAGATAGACCAGAGGGTAGGTCGGCACCCCAGAATAGCCTGACATGGGTAGGTCAGCACCCCAGAATGGCTTGACATGGGTAGGTCAGCACATCAGAATGGCTTGACATGGGTAGGTCGGGCACCCCAGAATTGCTCGACAATATGTATGTGGTTTTGGTATGTGGTATGATGGGGGAACTCACTAAGCTTTGTGCTTACAGTTTCAGTTTTGGTTTTAGGTACCTCTTCATCCAAGGGGAAGGAGCCGGCGGTGTAGCAGCACATCACACACTTGATTTCCGCATGGAGTTTCTGGGATTGTACTCTGATTTTCATAACTCTTGATATTGTGATTTTGAAACATGACGTTATGGTTTTTTTAAGGTGATGTAACTTGACAATGTTTTGGTATACTATTTCATGAAGTACTTAATTTAAAAATGAAATTTTTGGCCTTGAAAATTGGGATGTTACAAGTTGGTATCAGAGCCTTGGTTTGAGGGATTCGGACACACCCTCGGGGGTGTCTGGACTCAAACCGAGGGATTAAAAGATTTTTTCACAAGGAAAACAGTTTTCTAAAATTTAAGTAAAGAATTTTGAGAAAGAACAAGGTGTGTGATGCGTGCGACCGGCCGAGCTCAAGTAAGTTTTCCCCAAGATACCCATACTTGTTATGTTATGTTATATGATTTATGATTCTGAGAACTGCATGCTAGATTAGGTCTAAGGATCTAGGAGGATGCCATGTATGCCTGATTTATGATTCTGAGAACTGCATGCAAGATTAGGGCTAAGGATCTAGGAGGATGCCTTGTATGCCAGATTTATGATTCTGAGAACTGCATGCTAGAACAGGGCTAAGGATATAGGAAGGATGCCTTGAATGCCTGTAGTATGAGCTGTATGCTCAAACTGTTTAGTCAGCGGTAGGATGTCCTGATCAGGTTATGCTTGCCGTGGTTACTCGATGAACGAATGTTGCTTGCTTTGTGCTATATGGGTTCTGGATAACTTTAACTAACTAGTGAGCGGATATGTAACAGTATTCGCAAGCTAGTTAGGGAGAGGTGGTAGGGACTCCTAGTGCAGCTGACGGCGGAGAGTAGGTCGGAGAGTGCCCTAGGAAAGCCTAGGATGAGATTAGTTGGAAAGGGATATTGGATAAGGGACTTGGTGAAGTTGAGGCAATCCTTGAGGAAAGTACGGATAGATGTGGAAGGTAGTATGGGCCCGTACTACTGAAAGTAGAGGATCCGCACTCGAGTCAGGGAGAGCCGAGATGGAACCAGGAAAGTGGGGAGTGTGAGACCTCTCAGGAGTATGTATGATCCTGATGTTTACGTGTTTATTTTCAGTATGGTAGTCACACGACATGGAGCAGGAAGTTCAGGGTCTGGGTCAGGATCAGGCTCGGGTGTAGGATCCGAGCAGGTCGATGACGGACTACGCGAGTTCATCGCGTCTGAGATCACTAGAGGTATCCTTGAGTCGACCCCTATCATTTACGGGTTGATCAAGGAGGGGATTATCGAGTTGATGGAGGATTGCCTCCAGGCGTTCAGGAGGGACTCAGCGTACAACTAGTCGGGTACGCGCACACTGTCCTTCAAGGACTTCAGGGGGAGTGGTGCGCCGGACTTTCACGGGGTGAAGGACCCCATTGCTGTCAGGAGATGGATCACAAACATTGAGTCTGCGCAGTTGACGAGCTTCTACCCGGAAGGGTTGAAGGTCCGCTTTCCTGCGGGATGTTTGAGGGATAGAGCTAGAGATTGATGGGAGTCAGTTGGTGACTTGTTGGGAGCCCCAACCATCGAGACTATGACTTGGTCAGATTTTGTGACCAGGTTCAGGGCTGAGTTTGCGCCAGCCGTGGAGCTTCAACAGCTGGCCAGAGAGTTTCTTCATATGAGACAGACGACCGAGACAGTGGCGGAGATCACCGCCAAGTTCAGGGAGAGGGCCTTTTTGGTACCTCAGTATGCGGGGGACGAGGAGATGCGGAAGACCTGCTACCATGATATGTTGAGGGCTGATATCCAAGAGCATGTCATCTATTTAGCCTGCCCGACCTTGGAGTCCATGATTGCCAGGGCGCTGGAGAGGGAGATTGATTTGGAGCACCTCAGGAAGAGGAAGGAAGAGACTGAGCAGGTTACATGGGTTTTGGGGAAGAAACCCAAGGGATCCGACATTAGGTCGAAGGGCCAGCCGGGCCAGAGCCGCTGCAGGAAGTGCGACATGCCGCATGAGGGAGCTTGTAGAGCGGGATCGTCAGGCTGCTACAAGTGTGGCAAGACGGGTCAATTTGGCAGGGATTGTACTGCCCCCGCCCCCACAGTTCTGACATCAGACCTGATTTTATTTCATTGCAATCAGAGGAGCCATAAAAAGGCCAACTGCCCTAGATTGTCAGCAGTGTCAGCAGCAACGCCAGTGGTGGCGCCGACTCCAGCGACAACACGAGTTGCGGATGGCCGGAAGGTCAAGGCAGAGGCTCCAGTGGTGCGGAGTCGAGAATTTCAGTTGGCAGCCGAGGAGACACGCGCCACGCCCGATGTGGTGACGGGTATGATTTCTTCTCTTTGCTCTTTTATGTTACGTCGCCGTGATTTTGATATGATATATGTATTCTCTGTTTAAGATCGTTCCATGTGAACGGTATCCCAGTTCGGGTGTTGTTTGATTCGGGTACTACCCGATCGTTTGTCTTTCTTGCGCTTACCAAGAAGTTTCCTGAGTCCTTGGGCATGTTGGATTGCCCTCTAGAGGTCGAGATTGCGGACGACCGGTCAGTACGAGTATCAGAAGTTTTTAGAGACTGTGTTCTGAGACTGTTCGAGGAGCGCTACCTGGTAGACTTGGTTCCCATAACTTTGCGGGGGAACAAGGTTATTATAGGTATGGATTGGCTAAGCCCCAATGGGGCGGTGATCGACTGCGCGCAACAGTAGGTGCAGATCAAGACCCCAAGTAGGGAAGAGTTGGTGATTCAGGGCGAGAGGCCACAGCGAGGGCCAACTTTATATTTAGTAGCGAGGGCTAGGCGCTACCTTCAGCAAGGTTGCGCAGGATATGTCGCCTATGTTATGGGCACCCGGGAGGCGGGTAAGGCGACGGTGGGCAATGTGCTAGTGGTACGAGAGTTCGCGGATGTATTCCCCGAGAAGTTGCCTTGGATACCTCCGGAAAGGCTGGTAGAGTTCAGGATCGACCGGGTTCCTGGTGCGGCTCCGATAGCCAAGAAACCGTATCGTTTGGCTCCTCCTGAGATGCAGGAGTTGTCTACACAGCTGCAGGAGCTGTTAGAGAAGGGATACGTTAGACCGAGCAGTTCGCCCTGGGGAGCCCCGATTCTGTTTGTGAAGAAGAAGGACGGGTCGCATCGGATGTGTGTAGGTTACTGGGAGCTGAATAAGGTAACGGAAAAGAACCGTAACCCACTCCCGAGGATTTATGACCTCTTTGACCAGCTGCAGGGAGCATCTTGGTTCTCCAAGATTGATTTGCGTTCAGGCTATCATCAGATGAGGGTCAGAGAGGAGGATGTGCAGAAGACTGCCTTTCAGATGCGTTATGGTCACTATGAGCTTGTGGTGATGCTCTTCGGGCTCACCAATGCTTGTACCGCATTCATGGATCTCATGAACCGCGTGTGCAGACCGATGCTGGATCGGTCTGTGATAGTTTTCATCGATGACATCTTGGTTTATTCCAAGACACGAGAGCAACATGAGGAGCACTTCCGAGAGGTTCTGGATACTTTGAGGAGGGAGAGCTTGTATGCTAAGTTCTCCAAGTGTGAGTTCTGGTTGCGCGAGGTGCAGTTTCTTGGGCACCTTGTCAACCAGAACGGGATTTCGGTCGACCCGGCCAAGGTGGAGGCCGTGATGAGTTGGGAGGTTCCGAGGTCTCCATCTGAGATTCGGAGCTTTCTGGGACTGACAGGCTATTATCAGAGATTCATTCAGGATTTCTCCAAGATAGTTGTGCCCCTGACCCGGTTGACGAGGAAAGCCGTGGTCATTCGCTGGGGGCCAGAGCAGCAGGCCGCATTTGAGACATTGAGGCAGAGATTGTGCGAGGCGCCGATCTTAACCCTGCCGGAGGGCATGGAGAATTTTGTGGTATATTGTGATGCGTCCATCTCGGGTTTGGGCACGATATTTATGTAGAGAGGGCATGTTATCGCCTACGCTTCAAGGCAGTTGAAGCCTCGTGGCTTGAATTTTGTGATGTTATTGAAAAGCAAGAAGGATCGGGAATCCTTCAATTCCCACGCGCCATGAAGAGTTAGTCGAATCTAAGAGTGGGAGAATCGATCAGGTATTCAGGAACATAAATAGGTGTGAAACTAGGAAGAGTTTTGCATCCCCGTCAGGGCGGGAAGGCGGTCAAGTGGCCGTATAGGTTGAGGATTGGGCGAGTTGGGAGTTCAGAAAACGCTCCAACGTTTGGTTCGCTCCTTTCCTTGACATCGGGAAACAGGAAACCAGGTTAGAGGACCAACTGGAATTCAAGTTCAGTTGAGAGTTAGGTCGAGTGCGTGTTCGACCCGGTTCGGAAGTATTGTAAGTCTGCGGGTGTAGCCATAGCATTCACAGGGTTCTGAGATAGTATTGGTAGTGTTGTAAGTCTGCGGGCGTAGCTGTAGCATTCAAAAGGTTGTCAGGTAGTATGGGAGTGATGTCAGATCACGAGGAGAACAGTAGTACCCATCCGTTTGGGGTGCAACAGTGTGGACACGGAAATCACAGATCGGATTTCAGAATTTCCCCAATGGATTAGGACTGGTTGAGCCAGTGATAAGACTATAGGAGTGCCACTACAGTATGGGATCATGGAAGAAATGGACCGTATAAGGTTGCTTGTGATATACGGCTACCATTGGTCAGGTATCAGTCACTTTTAGCCGTGGATGCGGTGACGTCAGGATTCGACGCATGGACCCGAGCAGTTGGATCGGGAGGTTGTTAGAACCATAGTAGTAAGATAACTAACGTCAACTATTGGCATATAAGGATTTCGATCGTAAGTCGCGAGGGCCGACTACATGGGAGCCTTGGGCTCGATAACCAAGTAGGAACTCGGTGTTTCAGATGACGGGTAGAAGTGGGTTGTGATAATTCAGAGGGTTTCGAGTGAAATGTCAGGATATGTCCTTGGATCTCAAGATTGGGTTTAGCCCAAGTTATGTAAATAGTAGTGTTCAATCTAGGGTATTCCATCGTAAGGATGACCGGACCCTATGATTGTTTGGACCTGACATGTTTGGTATTCCAGCTCGAGGGTTGATTGGGCCAAACATGTGAGTGATACGAGGGTATTCCATCCTAGGGATGACTGGACCCGTCGTAAGCATGCCTAGTATTCCAACCGAGGCTGATTGGGCCAGGTATGAGTGTCCCGCGAGATGGCTGGTTGTTCATGGATACAGTTGCGGGGGCGGAAGGATGTAGGATCCCGTCAACACAAAAGGATTCATTTCAGGAAAAGAAGAGTAGAGACCCCGATACCTTGAATCGTCAGGATTGTTGTTGGAATTGGCCAAATAACACATCGGTTAGATCTCCCGGGGGAAACCTAGTTAGATTCGCAGTACACTTCACGTCTTGCTATTGCGGAAGGGCGCATATTAGATGGGAAGGCAGCTGTCTCGCTGCATGATAATCGGGCCGGAGAGTGCCCGAACTACGAAAGGAAACCGATAGTTATGGTGGTAGGGAAGGCGAAGATTCTACGTAGCCATGTAAATACCCTAGGAAAGGGTGTAATGAGAACGTCGAAGGGAATCCGAGTAGATTTGGGGGTCGGAGGCCGAGAAGCGAGAACATCCCGAAATTGTTCGTCACAACAAACTTCGAGGACGAAGTCTAAGATAAGTGGGGGAGATTTGTAACGCTCGGTTCCTGATAAGTATTTTTTTTAAATGAAGAATTATCGTTTTAACGAGGGGACTCGACGAGTTGAAGGATCAACTCGTCGAGTAGGATCGGGCGTGGACACGAGAGTTAAGTGACCTACTCGGCGAGTCGGTAGACCGACTCGGCGTGTAGCAGCTGTCTGGATGGAACCCTAAATTTGAGGGTTTGCACCCTATTTAAACAACTTATCTCAGCCTCCACAGTCCCTATTACTCCCAGAAAGCATTACCTCGAAACCCTAGCCATTTTTAGTGTGTTCTTGAGCCTTGTGATGTTACTTTTTTGTGATTGAAGCTTGAAGAGGAGAAGGAGACTTGTGAGATCAAGGGGAAACAAGAAGATCCGGAGTTTTGAACTCATTTCCAGCTTACTTGAGGTATAAAGCTGAAACCTTGTCTATTCATTGCTTGGATCTTGATTTTGGACCTTTTCTACATCCTTCTAAGCCCTAGTGAGGATGTATTCGGGATTTAGTGTAGGAAGTGAGTTTGTGCTTCAGATCTAGGGCTATTGGGGGGGGGGGGGGGTTTATGGCATAAAGGTGCCCCCATGTTGCCGTAAACACCCCATGCATCTTTTAGACCACCTTTTTAGGGCTTTTTGGGCCAAGGACCCCATGCATGTGCATCAAGTTTGGAACTTTACGTGTAAAATGGACATTAGGAGGCCAGATCTATGGTTTTGATGTGTTAAGACCCATTTAAATCGACTCTATAGTAATGGTCAAGGATGGACTCAGCGAGTCGTTCCTGGGACTCGGCGAGTTAAGGTGTAATGACCACCAAATCCTTTCTGTAGAGGGACCAGATGATATGGTGGAAAGTCCCTCAGTTGTTTAGGCTCATAAAGGACCAAGGCAATCTCCCAATCTTTGAAGATAGACTCGACGAGTTGTTCATACAACTCGGCGAGTCATAGACTGGACACATTCTTATGAGGGAGATGAACTCGACGAGTTCAAGGTCGAACTCGGCGAGTCGGATGAAGATGGCCCCAATGGTATGATTGAAGAAGAACCCATCGAGTTCTTGCTAGACTCGACGAGTAGAGACGGGGATTGGTTCGAGTAGAGGAGTATGGACTCGACGAGTTGGTAGACCAACTTGGGGAGTCAGGTCAACTGGATGTTGACTTTGACTGAATTGAGTTGACACTGGTTTGGGTTGCATATTTGAACTGATAACTTAGAAGGGTTGCCGTGTAGGGATTGAGGAGTCGATGGGAGTCGACTTTCACGCCGAGGACATTTCAGACACTACACGACATCGAGGTGAGTTACCTTCTAGTAGAAGTGGGTCTAAGACACCAAGACCGGCCCACTGGTAATTGTTTAGTTGTGATGATTGTCTTTGTGATAATCATCTGGGTTGCTTGTGATCGATATATGTGTATGCTAGTATGCTATGTCAAGTGAGATAGTATCAGTAGGAGGGGACTAGTCCCCGATTCGGTCGCTAGGACCAATGGGTAGGTCGGACACCCCAAATATGTCTGACAGCATGATTATGATATGATATTATATGCTAGCGGTAGGGGGTGAAATAGTCCCCGTATTCGGTTGAGATAGACCGGAGGGTAGGTCGGCACCCGAGAATAGCCTGACATGGGTAGGTCAGCACCCCAGAATGGCTTGACGTGGGTAGGTCAGCACCCCATAATGGATTGACATGGGTAGGTCGGGCACCCCAGAATTGCCCGACAATATGTATGTGGTTTTGGGATGTGGTATGATGGGGGAACTCACTGAGCTTTGTGCTTACAGTTTCAGTTTTGGTTTCAGGTACCTCTTCGTCCAAGGGGAAGGAGCCGGCGGTGTAGCAGCGCATCACACACACACATGACTTCCGCATGGAGTATCTGGGATTGTACTCTGATTTTCATAACTCTTGATATTGTGATTTTGAAACATGACGTTATGGTTTTTATAAGTTGATGTAACTTGACAACGTTTTGGTATACTATTTCATGAAGTACTTAATTTAAAAATGAAATTTTTAGCCTTGAAAATTGGGATGTTACAAAGAATTAATGTCCTATCCTACCCGTTCGGCTAACGACACTCCACCAGTCAAGGAAGCGGTGGGTGAGAGTGGACACCCATTAAACTACTATTTTATAGGCAGTAACCTTATACCCCCTTATAGACCGACTTCGTGAATGAGGCCTGCTAACGATAAAACCGACTTGTCTTATATATATATATATATATATATATATATATATATATATATATATATATATATATATATATTATTAAACTTATAATATTATAAAGTATAAGGGTTGAATTTTAACTTTTAAAACTCTAGGGTTTGGAATTAAAGTTTCATTAGTGTGAGTTTACAAATTCCAAAACTTGAGGGCAAGTTTTGAAACTTTTCAATACTCTTCACATTCATAACTTACGAGTTTAATTGGATTTTAATGTATGCTACCTTTTATTTTCCATAACTTGAGGACAAGTTATGGAGGTCATTAAAACTCATTTAGATCATTTTTCTAACAACTAAAATTATCACATAATCTATGATCTAACTAAACTTATAATCAAGATAATTTCTAGTCAACATTTTGAAAGAAATTTTGTTTATATTATAAAAACAACAATTATTTTAAAACTTTGACAATTATCTTGTGGTTGGATGAGTACAAGCACTACCATATCATAAAAAACATTTCCAATGATCCAAAACAGTTTGTGGTAGTGTTCCCAATCTAAACCAGGCCAAGAAACTTGAAATTCTTCAAACAATGCCTTCAACTCTGTTACTAAGTGGACTCGTCGAGTCTATTCATGTACTCGGTGAGTTCACCGGCCAGGGGCCAGAATTTCGACTTTTTCGTCTTTGAAAAACTAGTAAGCATCAAATATAATAGAAAACAATCTTAGGCTCTGATACCACTGTTGGGTTTTGAGCACTATAACACTCCTATGGTGCACATGGAACCCTAAATGCTTTGGATCTATGTTTTCTCTATTACACACGCATATTTTCTATTTTTCCAAAGCATTGTCCTAACTAGCATACAAATTGCCAAATGAATAAAACACCTAGATAGATGACATACCTTTTAAAGGACTAGTAGTTCTTGACCTTTGAAAGCTTGAGCACCTCAAGTGTGATTCCTCTAATGGTTCACAAACACCAATATGTAAAAGGATGACTTAAGAGAATAAGCTACTTATCTCAAAGAGAAGGTGTAACCGATTTTAGCTCATGGAGGGTTTTATTTATAGTGTTGCAACATGCTAGGGTTACACTTTGTTAAACCTAATGCTCCATGACTTTCCACATTCTTATGCTCCATGGGTTTAACCTCCATGGACTATCCATGGATTAACTTATTGGTTTAGCCCATCTAAATAATCATGGATCATTAGCCCACACTACAAGAATCATTGATTTACATAATTAATCCCCATATATTTAATTAGTCTCTTTTGACCATAAAATTAATTCCAAATTAATTCTTGATCAATACGTATTAAATAATCTCATATTAATATATTATACTTGTAATATATTAATAAACCATTAATAACCTTATTTTCAAAATCCATCCTATCAAATTGCACCGGTGAAGGCAACCCAAAAGGACCATGCTACAATCGGGTCAAGTACATACTAGTTATAGTTATGGGCTTAGACACCAAATCCAACAATAGCAGCCCCAAACCTGATGTCCATTCGACCTCGAGTCGAATCCCTTCGGTTTCACCGTAGAAACCCCTCCTGTCTACCCGGACTCCACCTTCCTCTTCCCTATATGCTCCATATCAATCTCCCTCTGGTGTGCCCTGGCTATCATGTCCTCCAGTGTTGGGCACAACGAGTATCTAACGAACTCCTCATCAACTGCGTACTGGGGCACCAACAAAGCCCTTTCCCTGAATTTGGCGGTGATCTCCGCCATAGTCTCAGTCGTCTATCTCATGTCTAGGAACTCTTTGGCTAACTGCCGAATCTCCACAGTGGGTGCAAACTCGGCTCGGAATCGGGTCACGAAATCCGGCCAGGTCATGGTCGCAATGGCTGGGTCTCCCAATGCGCAACCGGCCTCCTTTTACCAGTCCCTAGCTCGATCCCTCAAACATCCCGCAACAAAACTGACCTTCGACCCCTCAGGGCAGAAGCTGGTCATCTGAGCACACTCGATACCCGCTATCCATCGTCTGGCTGCAATGGGGTCTTTTACCCCGTAGAAGTCTGGTGCTCCGCATCCCCTGAAATCCTTGAAGGAGAACATACGAGTCCCCGACTGGCCAGGTGCCATGTTGCTCCTGAATGCCCTAAGGCGATCCTCCATCAGCTCAATAATACCCTCCTTGATTGACCCGAAAATCACTGGGGTCGACTTAAGGATGCCTATCGTAATCTCGGATGCGATAAACTCGTGCAATCCATCATAAACTGGCTCGGAACCCATACCCGAACCTGACGCAGACCCTGAACCTCCTGCTCCGTGATGTGTCACCACCATTCTGAAACAAAACACACAATCGTCAGGGTCACTGATATCATCGAGAGGTCTCACACTCACTACAAGCTCCCTGGTTCTATCTCTGCCCTCCTTGAATCGAGTATGGATCCTATGCTTTCAGTAGTACAGGCCCATACTGCCTTCCACATCTATCCGTACTTTCCTCAGGGATTTGCTTTGACTTCACCAAGTCCCTGTCACTACTATTGCTCGTTGCACTAATCTCATCCTAGGCTTGCCCTGGGGTAATCTCCGACCCACTCTCCGCCATCAGCTGCATAAGAGCTGCATAAGAAGTCCCTACTATCTTTCCCCAACTAGCTCGCGAATGCCATTACATATTACTAAGACCAGATAATTCTTCAAATGAGAGGTCCTACCCTACAACGGTTGGACTCAGACAAGAGCTGCGAAATAAGGCTAGACCTAACCTTCTGAAATTATTTAGTCCTTGTAATATGTAACTTAACGTATTCGTTTACTAGTTAATTAAAGATAACTAGGACTCCTACAAGCACAAAGCAAGCAGCATTCGATCATTGAGTAGCCAAAACCGAGCATATTCTAAACAAACCATCATATCACTAACTAATCAGTACTAGCATGGAGTTCAATAAGCACATTCAGTAGGCATATAAGGCATCCTTCCTAGATCCTTATCCCTAATCTAGCAATCAGATCAATAAGCACATACAATAGGCATTAAAGTCATCATTCCTAGATCCTTATCCCTAATCTAGCATGCAGTTCACATTTTCATAACATATATCATAACGAACATGTATGGTATCTTGGGGAAAACTTACTTGAGTACGGCCGATTGCACGCATCACACTCCTTGTTCTTTCTCAAAAACCCTTAATTTTAAATTTTAGAAAATTTATTTTTCATGTAAAAACCTTTCAAACCCTCGATTTGAGTTGAGACACACCCGAGAGTGTGCCCGAATCCCTCAAACCAAGGCTCTGATACCAACTTGTAACACCCTTAAAAATACAACCCGAAAATTTCATTTTTAAGTTTGACAATCATAAAGTAAACCATATCATTTTTCCCAAAACCACGGAAACATAAAATAGTGTAGTTGTGCAATCCAACGATACATATAAAATCATCATCAGAGTCATAATCCCAAAATCACTAATGCGGAAAACCATGGTGTGATGCGATGCGATCAAGCCGGCCCTTTCCCCTCGAGTTGGAAGTACCTGAAACCAAAACTGAACACCGTAAGCACGAAGCTTAGTGAGTTTCCCCCACCATGCCACATACAAATCATAAACATGCTTAGGCATATCTGGGTGCCCGATCTACCCTGCTAAGCATACATGGGTGCTCAACCTATCCATGTCATACATACCGGGGTGTCCGACCTACCCCTGTCAGGCATACCTGGGTGCCCGACCTACCCATAGGTTTTATTCCAACCGATTACGGGGTCTATTTCACCGTTACCCCTACCACTACCACATAAATCATGTATATCATACATAAGAATCAAACAATACATACAACCTTAATAATTATCACAAAGATAATTACTAAGTCATATCAATACTAGTGGGCCGACACCGGTGCCTTCGACCCACGGTTTCTACGAAGGGAGACTCGCCTCACTGTGTATGCCGAAATCGTACTCCTCGGCTGGCTCGTAACTGCTCTCCCTAAAGCGTAATAAATTCCCTAATCAGTCATTGGGTCCACATAGAACTCCCTTAAAGCCCAAACTTCTAATCCATGTCCCAAGGCAAGGTTTCCTAATCCTTGGCCTATTGGGTCTCTTTCTCCCAAGTCCCAACTCCTAATTAAATTAAGGCCCAAGCCCATGCATTTAAGTTTCAAGGCCCAGTAATGCCCAATACCATATATCCTAGGTCTAGGCCCAGAAGCCTTACTCCACAGTGGGTCACGAGGCCCAACAAATCCAGGCCCAATCTTCTAAGGCCCAAAACTCAATGTTAACCACTCTGTAAGCGTACGCGCAGCGTACCTGGCACGTACGCCCGACGTATGCTGGCCTTGACCAGAAGCGGGAAATTGACCCAGTACACGCAACGTACAAGGAGTACGCCCAACGTACTGGTCAGTTTCCTTAAAATCCCTTTTGTGTCTTAATCAATTAAGTCCTTACGTCTAAAACATAGATCCAGGTCCTTTAAGACGTCCTAAGCTATAAAGTTACAAACTTTATGTCTTTGCATGCATGGATGGGGGTTAAGACATGATTTAAGTCCTTAAACACACTTTGTGACCATCTAACACTTGCATGGTTGTGGCTTAACCATCAAGACCCAATTTTTATGACTCTAATTGCTTCCAAGAGCTCAAAAGGACAACTCTTATGGGCTGAAACTACCAGAACACAAGAAACCTCAACTATGGTGTTAAAATATCACATAAAACACCCCAACACTACAACTAGGCATGCAATGGTCATGTTTGAAGCTTGATACCACAAATAGGACAGAAATGATGCCAAACTTCTAGATCTACAAGCCCTTTCCAAGCTCTTGGTCCTTCTTCTTCAAAACCACCAAAATTACACCAAAAACTCAAAGTAAGCTCCAAAATGCACACAAGAGGGTTAGGGTTCGAGTTGGGCACTGAGAGGACAAGGGAGGCTGAGAGGATAAGGGTTTTGGAGGTTATAAGTTGTTTAAATAGGGTGAAAACCCTAAAATTTAGGGATTGCATCTGGTCACCCTATGCCCAGCGTACGCATGGGTACGCCCAACGTACGCATGGGGCTCCCACGATCCGCCCGTCATATGCGTACGCCGTGCGTACACCCTACACGCCCAACGTACGCTCCGACCTAAAATCCCACATTACATAATTAAAACTTGAACAAAAACAAATATAATACCTGATAAAGCTTGGATGTTACACTATCAGCGTCAGCGCTTAGTATAATTATTCTATTGTAATCTTCTGTATACTAGGTAATGATATAGATAAGTATAGAATAGGTAACAGATCCGTTATCTTTGTTATGTAGATCGGTTCTTAGTATAGATAAGATACAATCCCTTAAATCATGGGATTCACATGTATAGATTAATATATAATCTATATTAGGGTAAACTCTAATATAGAGAATTTGTCTTGGTGACCGTCTTCATGACAACCTGTCTTCTTGGTGAAGACAAAACCCTTTCTTGGTGAAAGACAATTTGGAGAACTCACTATGTTATTTACTTTCTATTCTTTATTTTCTTAGATTAAGTTTTACTTTTGTCTTTATACTTGAAGTGTATCCGATCGATACAAATCTTCAATTGGTATCAGAGCGGGTTTTTCATACACTCAAGTAATTATGTCAATCTCCCTCACTCCAAAATCAACTGTCTGCAACAAGATCCCTCCATTTGAAAAACAAAACCTCTCTATCTGGAAATCAAAGGCCATGGAAGCTCTCGAGTTCATGGACTTTGATATGCTCGATGTCATCAATAAATGTCCTATCGCCGGTATGCATCAATCATCCAATGATGGTGCATCTGGTAGTAAGCTGAAAGGGAAATCTGGTCCCGGATATAACAAAGAAGAGAAAAGGATGTTGCATCTTGATGTAAAGGCGAGAACTTCTATTGGAAACTCACTCCTTTTTTCTATCTATCGTTTTGTCCAAAACTGCCCAATTGCTCAAGAGCTGATGATAACTCTATCATCTGCTTTTGAAAAGCAAAACTACATAGACGATGAAGGTAAGTGTCTCATGACTAAGATTGTTGAATCTCACGCTGACATTGCACATGACAGCGTTGGGATCCTTGACGTTGATCTTCCTCACGCTTCTAAGGACCTCAAGTCAGAATGGGACGATACCTCAGCGTATCAGGTAAAGAATCTTGTTAATTTCTCCTCTGTTGAAAATATCGAAAAAGATGACACGATCGATCACCTACGTTTCAATTTATTGGTCTCAAATAAAGAAAAATCTTCTCTCAGTCTTGAGGTAGAGAAACTCAAAGAAAAACTTTCTCTCAGTATTGAGGTAAAGAAACTCAAAGAAAAACTATCTTTTCTCGAAAAATCTTTTTCTGTATTAAAAAGGAAAAACACATGTATCTCTCTAACCAATAATTTTCTTCACACTGAAAAACAAAAAGTTGTTGATCATGTTAAATGCATTCAACTTATTTTGAAAAATCTCACTTCAATGTCACAAGAATTATAAATGTTCAGATGCCGGATCAGTGTGAGAAAATTATTGGAGGTGCTATAGAAGGTGCACTTTCCTTAGCCAAAGTTGTTGAAACTAAACAAACCTTCTATAAAGCTGACTGTTTAAAAGAAGATTTTAAGAGTAGATTTGTGAGTTCTTATTTTATAGATCAAACTTTAATTAATACTCACTGCTCTACTGATTCTAACGAAATTACCAAATGTGTTTCTAAATTATATGCATTGATCCTTCTCACCAACCTTCTCATCGTGAGTATGTTCTTCCCTCCACTAAGATTTTGCTAAAGTTTCCTATATGTTTCCTCAGTTCTTAGTTAAGAATTCTGAACCTAAAGATCAATCAAAGTCTTCTACCTTAGATGACTCTTCAATACATCCTGAGCCTCATGACAAGGTAGTATCTGAGCATACCATCGATGAAATTCCTTGTTCCAGAACTAAAACAAGAAATCTTAAATCAAATAATCAAAGTTATTCGGATTCTTCAGTCGAAAAGAAATCAAAATCTAATGATAAAGGGAAGAATCCAGGAATCAAAGTTTGTTATCGATGTGGTGATGCTTCTCATAAAGTCATAGAGTGCACCTTTGAAAAGAATTTCGTTCGTACTGATAACATCATGACTCGCAATGATAAGTGGATCAAAAAAGGAAACTCGTTGAACTGTCTCCCTGATGATTGTTATAATATCTTTTCTTGAGTGACCCATTGCAAGTGGGTCAGTGTATATTGTGTTTAGGGATGAGCTTTAGAACCGGACCGGTTTGGCACTGGAACCGGTTTTCCTTTATTATAATAACCGAGAACTGGACTGCCGGTTCTAGCAATGGTCCTGGTTCTGATCCCAGTTTTTCGGTTATTTTTCAAACTAGAACCGGTTGAAATGTTGTAGATGATATATTATCTTCCGGAACCTGTAAATGATTCAATATTTAACCAGATTATGAATTTTTACATTTAAATTGAAGTACAAACACGAAATTACATGATGAAAAAAGAATCAAGTAATTCCGACTTCATAGAGTGAGTTATGCACATTTTAAAAGCGGGACAGATTCCAAAAAATAAAAACAAAATGATGACACAGAAAATACGCAACATTGATATGCTGTCTTCCGGGGTCTACAATTGATTCAATATCTAACCAAAATATGTGTTTGTACAGTCTAAAATGAAGTAGAAAACACCAAATAACATTCTGGAAATAAATTAAGTAATTCTAACATCATATGAATGAGTTATGCACATTTAAAAAAACGGGACAGATTCACAAAAACAAAAAAAGTGTTGAAATAGAAAAAAGCAGCATCAATTTTTGGGGCATGTGTCTGATTCAATATCTGACCAAAATATATGTTTGTATATTAAAAAATGAATTACAAACTCCAATTAGATGTTGGAAAAAATCAAGTAATTCCGACTTTATATGAGTGAGTTATGTGCATTTTAAAAAACAAGAAAAATGTCAAACCGGTTCCGGTTTTTAGAACCGAGACCGGTTTTCATAAAAATGGAGAACCGGTAACCGGACCTTATTACCAATTTCGGTTCCGGTTTCGGTTCGGTTCCGGTACGGTTCCGGTTATGGCGGTTCAAATGCTCATCCCTAATTGTGTGTATATTTTTGTTTCTTTTATGTCAGGGCTTATTGTATATTTTAGTTTCAGGGTAAAGAGCATATTTGGTATTTAGAAAGCGGCTACTCAAGACATATGGCCAGATTCAAGTCACTTATGGAAGACTTCATAAAGAAGGATGGTCCGACTGTAACGTGTGGAGATAATGGAAAGGGAGTTACAAAGGGTTATGGATCCATCAAGTGCAATTTTGTTGTTTTCAAAAATGTCTCTTATGTGAAAGGTCTTCAGCATAATCTCATTTCAATCAGCCAACTGTGTGATGTTGGCTATGAAGTTCTCTTTAACAAGAGAGAAAGAAAGGTTGTTGATCAAAGGAGTGTAACTTTTCTCTCTGCAAATCCACATAATGACATCTATTATCTAGATATGTTTTCTACTGACAAGTCTCTACGTCGTTGCTTCTTCTCTCGTGCTCAGTCTCATCTAAATTGGATGTGGCACAGGAGGTTATCGCATCTGAATTTCAAGAACATATCGAAGATATCGAGGAATCACCTTGTAAGAGGAATTCCCAAGATGCAGTTTGTCAAGGATAAGTTGTGATCAACATGTGAAAAGGGAAACAAAACAAAGTCCTCCTTCAAACTAAAGTCCCGCTCTTCCATTATCAAGCCTCTTCATATTCTTCACATGGATCTTTTTGCACCAGTTCCGGTTAAGTCAAGAGTTGGGAAGAAATACACTCTCATCATTGTGGATGAATTTTCAAGGTTCACGTGGGTTGTCATTTTAAGAAAGAAGAGTCATGCCACTGATGAAATCATTGCTCTCATCAAGCAGTGAGAATTTCTCAATGATCACAAAGTAAGGCAATTACATAGTGATCATGGGACTGAATTCAGAAACTCCTCTCTGGAAGACTTTTGCTCAAACTTAGGGATTTCTCAAAACTTCTATGCTTTTAGAACTCCCCAACAAAATGGTATTGCAGAGACAAGAAACAGAACTCTTATTGAAGCTGGAAGAACTATGGTCATTGAAGCCGGTATTCCGTTGTCTTTTTGGGTTGAAGCTGTCAATACGGCGTGTTATACCCAAAACCGATCCATCATTGTTAAGCTCCATGGGAAAACTGCTTATGAGCTACTATAAGGAAGGAAACCGGACATCTCATATTTTCATGTGTTTGGATGTGTTTGTTACATCTTGAATCAAAGAGATCAACGTTCGAAGTTTGAAGCTAAAGCTGATGAAGGAGTATTTGTAGGTTACTCCAGCGTATCCAAGGCCTTCAAGGTATTCAATATTTCAAGGAAAAATGTTAAGGAAATAGCTCATGTCACCTTTGATGAAGACTTGTTCATTCATAATCGAATTGATCACCTCTCATCAATTCTGAATGAACTTACTTACAGTCCTTCATACCCTTTTCCTGAGTTCTTGCCAAGTGACGATGATTTTGTTTTCCCAAATGTTGATCAATTAATCAATTCATAACCTATGTCTAAAGATCAGGCTGTCATCCCTGAAGAAGTTGAACCATCAAATCAGGATCTGCTCAAAGTAGTACAAATGAAAGTTCTAATCTAAGAATTCTTTGAGATCATCCTGAATCTCAAATCATTTGAGATGTAAATTTTAGGATTCTCACCCGTAGCAGAGTCAGCAACAGCTTTTGCATGTTTGTTAACTTCGTCTCAATGATTAAACCAAAGAATGTCGCTGGTGCATTAAAAGAAGCTGACTCGATCAAGACTATGCAGGATGAGTTGAATGAATTTGAACGTCATCATGTGTGGAATCTTGTTCCAAATCCTCAAGGGAAGACTATCATTGATATCTGTTGGGTTTTCAGGAATAAAATGGATGGGGATATAATTGTGATAAGAAACAAAGCTAGACTTGTGGCTCAAGGCACCTGTCAGCTTGAAGGGTTAGACTATGATGAAACATTTGCTCATGTTGCTAGACTTGAAGCAACTCGCTTGTTTCTTGCCTTTGCTTCTTTCAAGAACTTGAAAGTCTATCAGAGGGACGTCACGACTGCCTTTTTACATAGAGATCTTCAAGAAGAAGTTTTTCTAAAGCAACCTCCAGGGTTCGAAAGTGAAGAGTTTCCAAATCATGTGTATCGTCTTGGTAAAGCTATCTATGGTTTAAAGCAGATACCTAGAGCATGGTATGACACATTGGCGAGCTATCTTCTTTCAAGTGTATACAAATGTGGAAAGATCGACAACACTTTGTTCATAAAGCATTCAGGATCCCATATCATTCTTACTAAAGTGTATGTCAATGATATCGTCTTCGGATCCGCTGATAAAAAACTAAGTTCAGAATTCGCAGAGATCATGGACAAAAAGTTCAAGATGAGCATGATGGGTGAACTAACATTCTTTTTGGGTTTGCAGGTCAAACAACTAACTGATGGTAATTTTGTTTTCCAAGCTAAATAAATTGCAGATCTGCTGAAGAAGTATGGATTCTCTAATTGCGAGCCGACAAAGACTATGATGTCCTCATCAGTGTCTATTGGCATTGATCCAAATGGTGCTGATGTGAATGCAACCCTATTTTGAGGAATGATAGGCTCTCTACTTTATCTTACCGCCATTCGCCCTGACATTATGTTTACTACTGTATTATGTGCTCGTTATCAAGCCAATCCTAAGGAATCTCATCTTCTCACTGTGAAAATGATCTTTCGTTACTTAAAGCATACACCCAATCTTGGGTTATGGTACCCTTGTGACTCTAAGTTCAAGCTGGTGGGATACACTGAATCCGATCATGGTGGATCTGTCATCGATCGCAAAATCACTTTAGGTGGACCTGAAATGCTTGAAAATAGATTGGTAAGCTGGTCCAACAAAAAACAGACATCAGTGGTTTGTTCTACCGCTGAAGATGAATATGTTGTCGTTGGAAGGTGTTGTGCTCAGATTCTATGGGTTCAGAATCAGCTCTTAGACTATGGTCTAAATTTCCTGAAGAATCACATTTGCTGTGACAACACCAATGCCATTCAGATGATACAGAATCCAGTGCAGCATTCCAAGACCAAGCACATTCACATCCGTCGTCATTTCATCAGGGACATAGTTCAAAAGGGAAAAGTGGAGTTATTCTACATTCCATCCACTGATCAGCTGGCTGGCATTTTCACTAAAGCGTTGGACGAAAAGACTCTTAGCAAATTGATTGTAGATCTTGGCACGCTTTCATGATTTAATTGCATTCTAACTCTTTTGATTGCTTCTGGTTGCTTTTTAAAAAAACAAAAAAACACAAAAACAAATGCTACTTTTATTATGTTTATGGATTTTTAAATAATTTGTTTAATATTCACCTCTAGTATTTACATGTATTATCTTCTCTCTTATACATCTTTTAGGCCTATATAAGATTTGACTACATCTCCTTTATTCAGAGTTTGTAAGAGTTGAAAGATCTCAATGCTCTTGGTGTTGAGAAAAAAAAGTGGCATCATGTCCTCTTTTTCTTGAGAATACCCCCTTTCTCCTACACTCACTGTCATGGATGCAAAGAGCAACCATCAATGTAGTAATTCTTGTTTTCATCTACTGACTCAAAATATGATAATACATCGAATGCCCTCGTGTTGATCTTCAAGACACAATGGTTTTATGTATTTGAGTCGGTTAACTCATTGGTTACAAAGACTGATCTCTACTTCTCTTTTTCTCTTGATAAATATGAAGCTTGGAATCCATATGCAACGTTTCAATGGTAAATGGCTTCATTACTTTTGATTTATAATGAAATGTATTGTGTTTTTGTATGTTTATATTTACTTATGTTTTCTTTTATAGCCGGACGCGAAGTGTAGATATCTTGAAGAAAGGAAATTAATTACTGCGTGATTAATTCAAAAGATCTATCTTTTATGATTCTACGCAAAAGATTTTATGAAAAGGCTATATATATAGTCTCTGAAAAAGATTGTATATTCTCTTTCTTTGTTTCACTAACTCTTTTGTTGTATTCTTATATTATTTATTATGTTATCCCATACCATATTAAATGAACTGATGGTGAATTGTATAGTTCTAGACTACAACTTAACTCTATGATATGAAAGTTTAAACCACTTTTTGTTGATGAGTTAACACCGTCTATGATTCACGCTGATTACACCTCAGCGTGACTGAGACAATCCATTCTTTCCTTCAAATTCTTCTCAATAAAACTTCATGATTCACTGTGATATACCACACAGTGATAAAAGTTTGAAACATTGTGCCGATGGCTAGTCTATGTACCGTAGGCTATCACACGCACCACCCATTCTTTCCCTTATATTTTTCTTTTAAGCTTTATGATTCAATATAATGTACCATACGCTGATGAGAGATTGACAAATCTATGCTGATGGTTAAGCTAAAACACCACAACTTATCACATGCATCAAACCATTCTTTCCATAAATTATTGTTTAGAATTTCATGATCTAGCGTATGATACCAGCCGCTAATAATAATTCGAAAAATCTATGCCGATGGGTATATCATTGTCCATGGTATATTACACGTACCTACCCACTCTTTCTCAATTATTCTTCAATTAAGAAGTTAATGATTCACTGTATTAGCCATTCACTCATAAAACTTCGACACTCTTGCCGATGGGTACATTTCATACTGGAATGTATTACATGCAACATACCACTATTGCCCTTTTTCTTCTAATAAAGTGATTAATGAGTCAGCATATGAAACCACGCTCTGATGAAATCTCAAAATACTATGTTAATGATTGGTAGTTCAAACCCATACTATCAGGAGATATCACAATCCTATACTAGACTATAAAGCTGCATATCTGATACTCTTTTCAGATGGCTTTTGATCATAACAAACAATCCTTATGAGTGAATGCAACCCTAATTTGTAGGATCTATGTTTTCACTATTGGACATGCAAGTATTGAACATCAAAAGGAAAAACCCTAATAGCACTAGTATAATTTTGAAAATCATAACTAGGGTTAGTAAACATACATTTGATTGTTATATAGCAATAACAATCCAAATCCTTGTGTTGTTGAATCTTAGACAGCAAGCACCACAAATGTCGTGCCTCTAATGGTTCACAAACACACTTAGCAAGAGGATGATATGAGAGAGAGAGAGGGGAGGAGATGCTTGAGAAATTTGGCTATCCTTCTTAGGGTTAGAGTGGCCGAAATCTCAAAGGGGTATGCCCTTTATATATAGTTGTTGGTAGCTTAGAGCCAAAGCTAGGGTTTTAAGCAAGAAACCCTAATTCCTTAGCTTAAGGCCTAAGCAGTCCAAGAACCCTATCCAAGAGGCCCTTGGATGTAATTTCTTGGGTATTCCTAGAAGATTTCGTCCAACCTATCTAGGAGGGTTCTAGAGCCCAAAACCACAACTATCAATAAATTGCCAAATAGCCCTTTCACTTTTAATTAATCCCTTTAATTCCAAAATTAATTCCAAATTAATTTCTGATTAAATATTAATTATATAATATTATTTCTACTTAATATATTATTTCCATAATACATTAATAAATCATTTCTTACAATTTATTAATCAAATAATAAATTCTTCCTCTTTCTCAATAGGCCATCCTGTCTAGTTGCTAGTATGAAGGCAAACCAAAAGGACTATGCTACTATCAATTTAAGTACATACCAATTATAGTTATGGGCTTAGACACCTAATCCAACAGTCTCCCACTTTGATAAGTCTAATAACTATAATTGCAAGTATAACTTCAAAATTGACTAGCAAATTGTAGCTCTCAAAGCCGCTGTCGAACTCTGACCCAGTCAGTTACGTGTCCTAAGATAAGAGATCATATATTCCTCCGTTCTACAAGATATCGTACAGACATGAGATATGGATTATAATCAATCTCATTGTCCAAGTTTTTTTGTTTTTCGATTTCCGATTTATGATGACTGAAATCAGACTACCAATTGAACACATCAATTCAGTCCAGGCTTGGCCAAGCGTTTTATATGGCGACATCAAATCATCGAGGGGACCACATATATCGCTTTTGTCGTTAGGGAAAAAGGAACGGATAAACTTAGACTTATATGATTGCACTATTCACTCATCAAATCACGCACAACAATACGTTTTATAACATCAAGTTACTAATGCGTTTACATATTATCAATGCACAACTGACTTGTAAACAACAACTCATATATCTCCGTTTCAAGGGTATAAGATATTATCGTCTCAAAATTGCTCGTGATAAAATCCATGAAGTAATTCTCTGAGCGTGGGTTTATCTAATACTCAAAATCCCCATTTCCAAGTACTCATGAATGTTGCAGCAAACTATTGTTATGTCTAAACCCTTAGACAATCTAAAATTCAATTCATGACAGTCTTAATTCATTACTTACTTCCAAAAGTACGATCGACTGTGGAGTTTTGAATAATCCAATTATTCGGGAAGTAAAACATGCGAAGTGAAACACAACAATATCCTAATTAACTATGGTCTCAAAACTATTGAAAATAAATAAAACTCTTATTATTTAATCACCATGTTAACTAGACTTTATTCATTTTATAATGTTTCGAGTAATCAACTAAGCACTTAAATTAAACATAAGTCATGCCATGTTATAAACATGCATACTATGTCTCTCTATGGTCCTTACTTTGTGAACAGATCGACTGGACACTATTCCAATGATGCTCATTTCACAATTTCAAAATCTTGTTTCTACTACATTGGTTAGAGTTCAACCTTACATGCAATATCCTTTTGTGATGTCGAGGCTTCAAAGTCACAAAGACTTTGCCAATGATATCACAAAATGTTCCATTGGAACTTTGTTAGTAAAACCAAGTGCATGGTAATGAAGTTTCAAATTCAAGGTATACTCCTTGAACACCTTTCTTGCATTAAAGTTCCTAACTCACAAGTAGATACTAATCATCAATTCTCATTATGGAAAAATTTCCATATTCCCATATGACTATCTATTCTGGATAGGAATCACCTCCACCCAAAATTATGTCAATATGGTCCGTCCAAAACAATACTATACTTCCGACTGTCCACAAGCAACCAATCTTTTGGTATAACCTCATAATGTTCTTGACAGTTGTTCAACAACTTTAGTCACACCAAGTTCTAGTCCTTTTTCCCCTCAATGCACAAGGCATTTGGAAAATTTAGAACAAGTGAATATTATAACATATGTGATCTATCCTATATTCGAAGCATATATGACAAGATCCATAATGTCTTTCATAAAGACTTGATGCCTGATCAGTCTCATACTATAATATTTCCATATATCGAATTTGCTATGTTGAGTCATTTCAACACGACATTCATATATGTCCAAGACTAAGTTCCATTAAAACTTCAATATAAACTTTTAGATTTGAAATGAAGTATGGGTGTCCTTTCCCCTAAATCTTTCTGTAGTGAAATAATTCCCAAACATTGCAATTTGAAAATTTTAAATCTTTTTTTCCTACAAATCGTATTTCCGACTTTCAACACTCAGCATAACAATTATGCTCCCATTTGCATAACAATTATGCTCCCACTAGCTTTGACATATTCCCAGAAATCAACTGAACTTATAGAAATCAATACTCTTTGACTTTCTTACTAAAGTGTAGATTTCTGATACGTAATGCTTCGATAAGTCTTCAGTCAGACTTCTCAAGCTTCTACACCTTTCGTTAGATAGTGTATATGTATGTGTTTAAACCCTTCAGAGCTTATAACTATAAGTCATGAATATTCAAACAGTTCCTTTCCATTTCTCACAATTCGAACTATGAAAATGGATGTCGTAATCATATTGCCAACTTGAGAATGCAATTACCAGAACCATTAACCATAATGATATTTATCAAATCTCTAAAATCTACCAGCGAAGGTGTTTCCTCATAATCATTTTCATGAATTAGAGAGAAAACTTTTGCCACCTAGATTTTGTGGTGTATGTGTTCCCATCCATGTGAATCTATCATTTCCAACCTACAATCATAAGACAAGGTTTATGAAAAATTCAAATTTATCTTTCATGGACTGAACTTTACTTGTTCTTAATTTCTTGCCCTTTAGTAGCACAAGGGCCCACTAGTGCTTCCAAGTTGTTAAGCAGTTCACCCATGTTGATCAATGTACTTTCACTGACCAACGTGCTCTGCCTTTTGCAGTTAAATGAGAACCATAGAACTCATAAGCATTGCTAACTCAACTGGAAGATGAATAGAAACAATAATGTGTCAACTTAACACGACATGTTATCAACCTCAGGTCGTGTGCTAGTGATAACTAAAATGCTTATTCTTGATTGACTCTTGAAATTATTCAAGATCAATAAGACTCCCATTGACTTCTTGACATATAAGTTTTTTTCTCAAGGAATAATCCTTGACGAGCAAAAACACATATCCAAAAGTTAGTGTGGATTCTCAACAAAAAAATAGTTCACAGAATTGGTCTTAGCTTATCCATTTTTTAACCAAAACATCACAACTTCCAATTCCAATGTGCTAGAGTAAGAAAATATTATTACTCCACAATTCATGAGGTGTTATAAACCTAATAAGATTCAAGATACAATTTGTATTTACTAGATTATGACTCTAAAACTTGATTTGAAACGAAGTATGACTCATCTCTCGATTGAACCATTTAAACAGTATCCGATTCCTCTTCTTAGTCAAACAATTGTACTAAAATGTTCTTCGAGGATCAATTTGTGACATGGTTCTATAATCATTAAAATGATCATAAAACATGATACTAAAGTACTCTCCATTCCTTTCAGATTCGAGAAACCTTTATCTTTCTACCTAACAGATTCGTCTTATTCGTTCTATTACACTTTGAAAACTTTTCAAAGTGTTAGAAATATGCTTAATCTTATAAACACAACCATATTTACTAAACCATGAGTAAACCATGACGAATAGACTTATCGTCCTTTGTGGTGGATCTAAATAGTCCACATCAATGTGTACTACATCATTTAGTCCTTCACTTAACTCACATAAACATGTGATCAACAAATTAGTCATGATCTTCCAACGATCAATGTTCTCATACATCACACAATTCTAATTGTATGACTCCAAGTTTCTGTCCAATTGAAACTTGGGTGATGAGAATTCCTTTTCACTTGGTCAATCATGACATTACCACAAATGATATAATTAAGAATCAAATCCATATTTAACATTGCTATATATGTAACCACCAATTTTCATAAATGCCATTGTAAGGAAATATATAGTAAACAAAAAATTCACTTTTATTGATAATAAGCGGAAAAATCTGTCCTTACAATGCAAAAATATGAAAACAATGTTTCTAGACATTTCCTAAGCAAACTATTAAATTATCATAACTCCTAAGAGTAGCTTCCAAAATCTGATCATCGAACCATGCGACCGAAATCCATCTCTCTCGATCAGATTCAACTCACTCTTCTTAAGCTTCCTTCTTTCTCTTAGATTCTACAAAAACATCAAAATGTAATCATCACATCATGTATTAAGAATCTATGAATAGGAACTTATTAAAATAATGGAGTTAGATAATGAATGTACCTGAAATGGAGTTATACGACTTCACTTTACCATCTTTAATATTTTTCAGGTAGTCAGGGCGGTTTCGTAACCAATGCCCCTCCAATTGGCAGTAGAAACATATGGACCTTTTAGGATTAGGACATGGAACTATCTTAGAACTAGTATTTCTCTTTACCATATGGTCAAAAGGTTTAACCTTGGCCGACCCCTTTCCATTGGCAAGGGAAACCTTTTCTGGACTACGATTGTTGCCATTGTCAATGTCCATGGAAATTTGGGAGACATATCCTTTAAACACTTTTGCTTGATTTGTGCTCTTAAGCATTTCTGTTTCAGCAACAATCAACATATGTGTGAAATCAACTAGGGTCACGTCGTGGTCCCTTACATAGTAGTCTTTGATGAACTAACTATATGATTCAGGAAGCGAAAGTAGAACCAAGTCAATGGCCAACTCCCTTAGGAAAACGACACCCAACATCCCCAATCTATCAATGTGTGATTTCATTTTTAGAACATGCACACACACAAACTTTCCATCTTGATGTTTACATGCCAATAGGGCTTGAGTGACTTCGTATTTCTCAGCTTGAATGAAACATGACTTGGGGAGAGTCACTGGAGGAGTAGGAGGAAGAGTTGAAGAAGTATGACCTCCATTTCCACCATTGCTAGAAGAAGGGAATATGCTTTCACCTTGACGAAAAGGTGGAAGGTCATCTTCAGAAGGAAAAATATTTCCAGAAGAACGAGGAAGACCAATTTTGTCTGAACTTGACATCTTTAATTGGAGAAAAGAGAATTCAAGTTAGTTGATTTTAATCCTTAATTATTAACCCATAAATTTAAATTATGGCTAGGATCCATATTTTCGATTCGAACTTTGAAGAGGGATGTCGTAATCAAATTTGAATCTATTTTAGGTAGGTAAAGCGTTTACCAATTTCAATCTCATCAAACTCCTAGATCTTTGAGATTCATTGAACTATTCAATGGCATGTTTAATCTTGATTATGTTCTCACTTTGTGACTGGGATGCCGAGGATCACAAATGAGATGTGAATAACCATGCAAATTAGCTTGGTACTCTCGATGTCATTTATCATCTAATCAATGCACCGGTTAGCCACACACGCCCCATTAACCAATGATAATTTACGAGACAACCATTGCCACCCTTTATTAGTCCATATTAGTGTGCCGATTAACCACACATGCTCCACTAACGACTTACATAAAGTGCAATTTGCAATTTCATGGATTAGCATCAAATTCACATTTTTCCTAATGTAAATAAGATTGAAATTTTTATAAGAACATTTAGTTACTTTATTAATTCCATTATACTTATTAATCAGAATTTTTTGTCATATCAAACACGTTCGGATAAGGACCCTCCACCAATCAAGGGAGCAGTGGGTAAGAGTGGATACCCAATGGTGGTCTTATTATAGGCCGCTTCCTCAAACTCCCCTTATAGATCAACTTCGTGAATGAGGCGTACTAGCGGTTCGACTGACTTGTCTTATACGTATAGTAAATATTAAACATTTAATTTTACATATACTATAAGGTGTATTTTAAACATTTCAAAATACTAGGTTTAATTACTAAATTTCAAAAATTAAAACAATTTAAATTTAAATTTAAGATTAAACCATATGATTTAATAATTATTTATTATTTAAACATTTAATTAATTTATTAAATCAATTTTAGGATTATCCATTAAATTAATCAATACAATTTAACCTAATCCACTCTCTTAATTATTTTTGAAAATATGGGAGGGATCCACAAAATCTGGCAATTATCTAGTTAAACAAGTAAGAAGATAATTAAAAAAAAAGAAGAAATATTGTAACGACCGTCATTTGAGGTATTGATTGTTAAATATTTCTTATATTATCGTTGGGCTAAATATGGATAAAAGGACTATTGGACTGGACTTAAGCAAGTGGGCCGAGGATTTGGGCCACCCATAAGACGTACGCTGGGCGTAGCCTTGATGTACGCGGGGCGTAGGGGCGCATTGGATGCGGGGGACGCATGCACGTACGCACAACGTACGTGAGCAGATTCAAAAACCCTAATTTTTAGGGTTTAAGACATATAAATACCCCATTACAGCCTAACCATGGCCTCCTTACCAGCCCCTCACCCTTAGAAACCCTAAATACCCTCTCTTACTCCATTCTTGTGTGTGTTTTGCATTTTGAAGCTTAGTTTGGTGAAGAAGAGCTTGGAAGAAGAGAAGAGAAGTTGGAGAAGAAGAACTTGAGTATCTTGAGCTCAAGGATCTGGGATTATCTCATATTTTGGCACTCAAAGGAGGTATAAAGCTTCCACCTTTCCTCATATATGCTTAGATCTAGGGTAGAGATGTTTTGGATCTTTTTAGTCCCAAGAATGGAACTTTATGACTCAAACTCGTTTCTAGGTCTAGGGTTGCCACCCTTAGTGACATATGAGTCCCTTAAGCAGCAAAGTTTCAATCTTTAAGGTCCATTTGTGACCATGCATGAGATCTTGCCATTTCCATGGAAGTATGTTGCTATTTTCCAAGTTTGGGTTCATTTGGTGGGTTGCAAGCCACCAAGTAATTGACTTTATGGATTAAGACGTTGAAGAGGACTTGGATCTGTGGTTATAGCCTCTGGAGTTTAGTATTAAGTGCTTAACGGGAAAAGTGGCTTAACATGGTAGTATGCTGGACGTACCAGCCAGTACGCGCAGCGTACAAACGACACAGCAGGTACGCGCTACGTATAGAGGAGTACGCCCCGCGTACTCAATAGTATTGGGCTTTACATCATTGGGCCTCGGATTAGGCCAACCTTTGGACTTGTCAGCTATTGGGCCATATTGGGCCATCAGGAGTCAGATTTTGGACTAAGGACACGTTTGGGCATAGGGAAGGCCCATTTGAGAAGTTGGGCCCAATTTAGAAAATTAGGCCATTAGTGGGCCTTTAGTGGGCCATTAGTGGACTTAGAAAGATTAGTTGGAATTGGGCTTTGGATATGGTCCAAAATTAGAGCTGGGGTAAAATGGTCATTTTACCCTTAGAAGGATTCTCTGTTTTCTGACTAAGTATTATTGTATAGAGTTAGCCAGGGAGTTATGGGAGCATCCAGCAGAGATTCCTCACGCACGAGTTCAATATCCAGTTTGAGAGGTGAGTTTCTCTCTAGTAGGAACGGGTCTAAGGCCACAACGCTGACCCGTTTAGATATTAGTAGTTCCGGACTATGGTCTGATGCCGGTGTTGGATAAGGTGTCTAAGTCCGTAACTTTATTCGGTATGTACTTGACCCCACCCGGCATAGTCCATTTGGGTTGCACTTCACCGAAACAATTTATATTGATAATCTTTTGAGAATAATATAAGTTATGATTTATTAATATATTATAAGTTATTATATATTAATATAAAATCATATTATTTAATTAGTATTGATCAAGAATTAATTTAGAATTAATTTTGTGATCAAAATGAACTAATTAAATATGGAATCTTATATATATAGAATGTGCCAAGTTCATTTAGGTTGGGCTAAGCTTGCATGGATAGTCCATGGAGTTTTTAACCCATGGACCCTATGGAAATGAAAGGTCATGGGTATTAGGGTTTACATGGGTGTAAACCTAATCCTCCATACTATATAAAGAGGTCTTTGGCACATGAAATGGCACTAGTGTGTGTGTACAAAGGGTGGGCCGATTTCTGCTTGGTGCACATTATTCTTTCAAATCTTCCAAGGTGTTTTGGTGATTTGTGATTCCACTTGAGGCATCCACATTATTGGTGCTAGGCTCTTAAGATTCCAAGCAATCAACTACAAGGAAAGGTATGTTATTCTACTAAAGTTTTATAATACAAGTACCCCATAACATGCTAGTTAGGTTGAGAACCTTAGAAATCAAATTTGCTTGAATATTAGAGAAAATGTAGATCCAAGGTTTCTAGGGTTTCATGTACACCATAGGAGTGTTAGAATGCTCAAAACCCATCAGTGGTATCAGAGCCTAGGCTTGCTTTCTTGATATTTGATGCAAACTGCTTAAAAAATCGATTTTTCTGCCAACTGTTCAGTGAACTCGCCGAGTCCATGGGGGGACTCGACGAGTCCAAGTGAAAATGCATCCTACTCGTCGAGTAGGTTCTTGCACTCGACGAGTATGAGCCCCTGTGTGCAGAATTTCGAATTTTGCTGCTGGAAATGGACTAGTATCATTACCCTAAACTGTTTTGGACTTGTAAAACCTGTTTTTTATGTGGTAATGATTATGCTAATCCATTTACAATGGTTATTATCAAAATTTCAAGTTTTATATGTGTTTATATGATTCTTGAAATTCTTGATATGAATGTTCATACTTATGAGTTTTAGTAGATCATAGGAATTATTTGCAAATTGTTTGTGAGTGTAGTTCTTGATCTTAATGCCTATTGATGGAGTCCATAATTTGTCCTCAAGTTATAGATTACCAAAAGTCACTTCTTTAAAGAGTCATTAAAGAACCATAGGTTACATAAAATGAAGAGTCTTCATTTTAATAGACCATTAAACTCATAAGTTATAAAGTTGAAGAGTCTTGAATTGTTTTAAAACTTGCCCTCAAGTCTTGGAATTTGTAAAGTCTCACACACACTTTAATTCCAAACCCTAGAGTTTTAGAAGTTAAAATTCAACCCTTATACTTTATAGTATTATAAGTTAATAATATATATATATATATATATATATATATATATATATATATATATATATATATATATATATATATATATATATAAGATCAAGTCAGTGTTACCGTTAGTAGGCCTCATTCACGAAGCTGTCTATAAGGGGGTATAAGGTTGTTGCGTATAAAATGGCAGCTTAATGGGTGTCCACTCTCACCCACCGCTTCCTTAACTGGTGGAGGGTCGTTAGCAGAACGGGTAGGACAAGGACTATAATTCTCATTAAAAGTATAATGATAAATATAAAGTAACTAAACCTTTTATAATTCCCAATCTTAGTTACTTTAGGAAAATGTGAAATTGGTGCTAACCTATGAAATTACACTTTGTACCTTACCAAGTCGTTGGTGGACATGGACTAGTAAGAGTGGCAAAGGGTGACTTAATATTTATCATAGATCGGTGGAGCGCGTGTGGGTAACCGACACATCGATTAGGTGATAAAGATTTAGGTTACCAAGTTAATTTTCATGGTTATTCACACCTTGTTTGTGATCCTCGGCATCCCAGTCACAAACTTGAGAGGGCACAATCGAGATTTAAATATGCCATTGAAAAGTTCAATGAATCACAAAAGAATCTAGGAGTTTCAATCTAATTAAAACCTAATAACTTATTTCGTTTTTCATGGTGGAAATTGGTGAATCGTCATTCACCTACCTTTAAATATTTCATAGCTTGGATTACACCATCCCTCTTCCAAGTTATGAAGTATTGTGTTGGGTCCTAGCCTTAATATTACATTTGGGTGTCTTATTAAGGATTCTATATATAATTTAAACTTCTTTTTCTTCTTTTCAGATGTCTTCCAACAATGATGCTTCTGGCTCAAACCTTACCGAATCCTTCTCTCTCATGAATCTTTGTGGGAGAGTCATCTTTGATGGTTCAAACTTCAATGATTGGATCAGGAACATCAGGATGGTCACTCGTTATGACGACAAGGAATATGTCCTCGACAAGGAGCTGAAGGAAATTGATGAGTCTACTGCTACCCCATAGGAGATCGCTGACTTTAGGGCACATGAGAGCGATGCTACCAAGGTGGCATGTATCTTGTTGGCCACAATGAAAGTTGAACTCCAAAAGTCCTATGAGGACTTTTACCCTTTTGAGATGCACATGGACTTGATGGACCACTACCATTAAAGTGCTTGTCAAGAGAGGTATGAAATCATCTCTTCCATGATAACAACCCGAATGAAGGAAGGGAAATCCGTCACGGGCCACATGCAGAAAATGCAAAGGTATGTGGACCATTTGCTCAAGTTGAATGTGAACTTCCCTGAGGAGTTGGCTATTGATATCATACTGCATTGCTTACCTACTTGTTATGATCAATATCGAATGACATATCACATGAACAAACAGGAGGTCACACTTATCAAACTTCAAGGGCTTTTGAAGACTGCTGAAATTGGTCTTAAGGGCAAATCGGTTGTTACTACTCCTACTCCTACCACCATCCCTGTTTTGGCAATCGGGCAAAGTAGAGGAAATAAGAGGAAAACCCCTTCGAAGGGTATCAAAGGAAAGTATCTTGATGGCTCCTCTTCAAGTGGAACCAAAGGTGGTTCTGTCACTCCTTCTTCCAACCCAAAAGAAGCTGAATGCTTCTATTGTCATGATAAGGGGCACTGGAAACGAAACCGCCCCAAGTATCTGCAAGATGTTTAGGATGGGAAGGTCAAACCTACCCATGCAGGTATTTACACTATATTTTCTAATAACTCACCACATAATACTTCTTGGGTTCTTGATACAGGTTGAGGTATTCATATATGTTCTGATTTGAAGGGCCTAAGAAGAAGTGAAGACGTGGAGCACGGAAAGATAAACTTAATCATGGGGAATAGGAAAGTTACACCTGTCACCAAGATTAGAGTTTATTCTTTGTTGCTAAGTAGTGGGTTAGTGTTAGATTTGATAAGGTGTCTAAGTCCGTAACTATATTCGGTATGTACTTGACCCGAACCGGCATGATCCATTTAGGTTGCACTTCACCGAAACAATTTATATGGATAATCTTTTGAGAATAATATAAGTTATGATTTATTAATATATTATAAGTTATAATATATTAATATGAAATCATATTATTTAATTAGTATTGATCAATAATTAATTTAGAATTAATTTGGTGATCAAAAGGAACTAATTAAATATGGACTCTTATATATATGTAGAATGGGCCAAGTTCATTTAGGTTGGGTTAAGCTTGCATGGATAGTCCATGGAGTTTTTAACCCATGGATCCTATGGAAATGAAAGGTCATGGGTATTAGGGTTTACATGGGTGTAACCCTAATCCTCCATACTATATAAAGAGGTATTTGGCACATGAAATGACACTAGTGTGTGAGTACAAAGGGTGGGCCGATTTCTACTTGGTGCACATTATTCTCTCAAGTCTTCCAAGGTATTTTGGTGATTTGTGATTCCACTTGAGGCATCCACATTATTGGTGCTAGGCTCTCAAGACTCCAAGCAATCAACTACAAGGAAAGGTATGTTATTCTACTAAAGTTTTATAATACAAGTACCCCATAACATGCTAGTTAGGTTGAGAACCTTGGAAACCAAATTTGTATGAATATTAGAAAAAACATAGATCCAAGGTTTCTAGGGTTGCATGTACACCATAGGAGTGTTAGAATGCTCAAAACCCATCAGCCGGGGCGGTCCCGAGAAGAGTATATGTATAGTTGATGTCTTTGTGATTCATGCATGTTATGTGTTATGTGTTCCGGGGCAAGCCTGATACATGTTAGTGTATCTGTTATGAGTTATGTGTTCCGGGGTAAGCCCGATGCCAGGGCAAGCCTGATGCATGTTAGCTTATATGTTATGTGGTATGTGTTTCGGGCTTCGGTCTGATGCCGGGGTAAGCCCGATGTATGTTATATGTTTATGTTATGTGTTTATGATATATGTTATGTTATGTATGTTCCGGGGTAAGCCCGATGTCGGGGTGAGTTTCTCTCGAGTAGGAACGGGTCTAAGGTCACAATGCTGACTCGTTTAGATGTTAATAGTTCCGGACTATGGTCTGATGTCGAGGCGGTCCCGAGAAGAGTATATGTATGCTTGATGTCTTTGTGATTCATGCATGTTATGTGTTATGTGTTCCGGGTCAAGCCCGATGTATGTTAGTGTATCTGTTATGAGTTATGTGTTCCGGGGTAAGCCCGATGCCGGGGTAAGCCCGATGCATGTTAGCTTATATGTTATGTGTTATGTGTTCCGGGCTTCGGTCTGATGTCGGGGTAAGCCTGATGTATGCTATATTCTTATGTTATGTGTTCATGATATATGTTATGTTATGTATGTTCCGGGGTAAGCCCGATGCCGGGGTGAGCCCGATGCCTGATGTGGTATGATGCCGGGGTGAACCCGATGCCGGACAGGAGTCCGACGCCAGGTAAGCCGATGCCGGCTTCATCCCGATACAGCTGGGCGTTGTCCCAAAGTTTATGTTACATGTTACATGTTATGTGTATGGTATGTGGTAGTTTGGGGGAGATCACTAAGCTTCGTGCTTACAGTTTTCATTTTGGTTTCAGGTACTTCAGCTAGTAAAGGGAGGGGCTCGGGATGATCGCATGGCACACACCACCGCCTTTTAGCCTGGGATACTTACTCTGGTATTGATATGATATTTTGATATGTTGACAGATAATACGATATTTTGAGATACATGGTTGATGATTTTATATAATGATGATATTTATGGTTTTACTAATGATTTAAAAACGAAATTTTTGGACCGTATTTTTAGGATGTTTCAAGTTGGTATCAGAGCCTTGGTTTGAGGGATTCGGGCACACTCCCGGGTGTGACTGAACTCAAACTAAGGACATGGTATGAAAAGTTTCAAAAGAAAATCGTTTTACAAAAGAATTTTTAAAAGAGAAAAAGAACTTTGAAAAAAAAGAGAAAGGGTGTGGTGCATGCAATCAGCCGAGCTCAAGTAAGTACTCCCAAATTACCCATACAAGTTATGTTATGATATGTTTATGAGAACTTCATGCTAGATTAGGACTAAGGATCTAGGAAGGATGCCTTATGAGCCTATTATATGTGTATCAGCTTTATGAGAATTGCATGCTAGTTTAGGACTAAGGATTTAGGAAGGATGCCTTTTGTGACTGTTATGTGTATCCAAGCTTTATGAACTGCATGCTAGTACAGATTAGTTAGTAATGGTCTGAATGTGATATGCTTGATTATGTGTACTCGATGCTCGAATGTTGCTTGCTTTGTGCTTTTAGGAGTTCTAGTTATCTCTTACTAACTAGTAAATGAATATGTTAAGTTACATATTGCAAGGATTAAATAATTTTAGAAGGTTAGGTCTAGCTCTATTGCGCAACTCTTGTTTGAGTCCAACCATTATAGGGTAGGATCTCTTATTCGAAGAATTATATAGTCTTAGTAATATGTAATAGTATTCACCAGCTAGTTAGGGAGAGGTAGCAGGGACTTCTTATGCAGCCGATAGCGGAGAGGGGGTTGGTGATTACCCTAGGGCATACCTAGGATGAAGTTAGCAATAGATCAGTAGTAGTAGTAGAAGGGACTTGGTGGAGTCAGGGTAGTTCTTGAGGAAAGTACAGATAGATGTAGAAGGTAGTATGGGCCCGTACTACTAAAAGCAGAGGATCCGTACTCGAATCAAGGAAGGTTGAGATGAATCCAGGAAACTTGTAGTATGTTAGATCCCTTGAGATTTGATGAGTATACTGATGTTCGATATGGTTTATTTCCAGTATGGTGACGTTACACCCTAGCCCGACTAGCACTTCAGGAACTGGTGAGGGATCAGGCTCGGGCTCTGGATCCGAGCAGATGGATGAGCAGATGAGGGAGTTTATTTCGTCTGAGATCACGCACAACATTTTAGAGCAGACTCCTGTGATCTTTGGTTCAGTCAAGGAGGGTATTTTGGAGCTTCTGAATGAGAAGTTGAGTGCGTTTCGTACGGAGGTGGCGGCCATAATGGGGTCGCGCACACTGACTTTCCGGGAGTTCAGGGCGTGTGGAGCTCCCGACTACCATGGGGAACGGGACCCCATTGCTAGCAGCAGGTGGTTGGCTGATGTCGCCAATGCGTTCCGCACCAGCAGATGTCCCAAGGGGGACAAAGTTAGACTTGCATCCTGTCTTCTGAAGGATAGGGCACTTGACTGGTGGGAGGAGGTTGGGAGAGCCATTGAGGATGATACAGTGTTAGATGCTATGAACTGGAGTGATTTCTCGGCTAGGTTCATGGCCGAGTTTGCACCTGTGATTGAGGTGCAGCAGCTAGCGAGGGAGTTCATGGATCTTGAACAGACTACTGAGACTGTGGCGGAGATCACCGCCAAGTTCAGGGAGAGGGCCCTTCTTGTTCCGCAGTACGTGGAAGACGAGGAGATGAAGAAGGCCCGATATCACGAGATGTTGAGGAGCGACATATAGCATTTTGTGAGCCGTTCCAGCTGCAAGACGCTAGAAGATATGATTGCGAGAGCTCGGGAAAGGGAGCTAAACATGGAGATGGAGAGGAAGAGGAAACTCGAGGGGGTGCAGACAGCAAGAGCGGGCAAAAAGCCCAAGGTGTCAGATCACAGATCGAGGAGCCAGCAGGGCGGCAGCCGGTGTGGCAAATGCGGCAAAATGCACAAGGGGGCGTGAAGGGCGGGGAGATCGGGCTGCTAAAAGTGCGGCCGAACTGGTCATATGAGTAGGGATTGTACAGCTACCACCACCACTACAGCAGTTTCGAATCTGATTTGCTTCCAGTGCAATCAGAGGGGCCACAAGAAGGTTCCAGTGTCCGAGTCTGGCAGCAGCAGGACAGGTGGCAGCACCCGCTCCTTCCACATTGAGGATTACAGATGGCCGTCAGGGCCGGGCGGGGCGCCCACAACGAGGAGTAGGGCTTTTCATCTTACGGCTGAGGAGGCACGTGCGGCCCCGATGTTGTGACTGGTATGTATTCTCTCCTTATCTCTTTATTTATATTGATTGTCGCTCATGTTTATGTGTTTTATTATAGGATCGTTCCTAGTGAACGATGATGCGACCTAGTTCCGAACCACCTAAGCTGTCGTGAGATGGTCGTCAGAATGGAACCTGGAAGGCCACAAAGAAAGAAAAGGCGTCAGCCGCTCTCCGGGATGTGGTCCCGGAAAGACGCTCCGACGGTCAAGTTAGTGAGGTGAATGTGGAGTATGAAGGTAGATGATCGGGGTTGAATAGATTACCTCCCAAGGAAGAATGATCGACCTTTTATACTGAAGATCTTCCTTGGTCCGTACGAGGGACAAGGACTGCGGTTCCGACAGGATCCACTGCTCTTATTGGAGGGCCATGCCCCACATTTGTGTCCGGCCCAACGATTGGTCCAGACGATAATGCTCTGGCCTCGTCCTTTGTCGCCTGGAGCCGTTATCCTTAGACTGTAGCTGAAGGAAAATATTTTGGCGAGAGCGGACTTCCTACGCGATCGCCTCGCGGGAGTCCTGGGTCGCTGAGGAAGTCGAGTCGCTGGCCCGACCGCTCACTGTGAGCGTCTCGCCAGGGGCTCGCCTGCTTCTGGCCCGCTCTGAGGGGCACATCATCAAGTCCCCAAGTTCAGTACTCATAGCGCATGCTAGCTAGCTATGACGTTCTTGTTGGATAAGGTGTCTAAGTCCATAATTATTTCTGGTATGTACTTGACCCGACCCGGCATGGTCCATTTGGGTTGCATGACATCATGCAATTGGATAGACTAAATAAGAGAAATAACGCTTGTGGTTATTAATATATTATAAGTTCTAATATGATAATAGTATTATTTAATTAGTATTGATCAAGAATTAATCTAGAATTAATTAAGTGATTCAAAAGGAGACTAATTAAATATATGGGTTGATTGTGTAAATCATCCATACTTGTATAGTGGGCTAGATGCTCCATGGATTATCTAGTTGGGCTAACGTCCATAGGATGGTCCATGGGAGTTAGAAACCCATGGGTCATGGAAATGAAGAGCCATGTTACATTAGGGTTTACATGGTGTAACCCTAATGCAACATACTATATAAGCATACTTACATCCACCAAAATCGGACACACTAGTGAGACAAGAGGGCAAGGCCTATTTCAAGTGTTAGACATTCTCTCAAAGTTTATTCCAAGAGCATTTGGTATTGTGTGAAACATTTGAGGCATCACACTTGGGGTGCTAGGCTCTCAAGGTTTACAAGGAATCAAATCAACAACAAGGTTTGTAATTCTAGCCATCTTTTATGATTAAAGTTCCCCATGTATGCTAGATAGGATTATGAACCTTGGAAAAAGTATTTTGCATGTATTTTAGACAAACATAGATCCAAGGTTTTCTAGGGTTGCATGTACACTTAGGAGTGTTAGAATGCTCAAATCCCATCAGTGGTATCAGAGCCTAGGCTTGTTTGTTTGATACTTGATGCAAAATTGTGAAAAAAAAATCGTTTTTATGCATTCTGCAGCATGAATTCGCCGAGTCCATGAGGGGACTCGACGAGTCCATGAGTAAACTCATCCTACTCGTCGAGTAGGTTCTTACACTCGACGAGTAGGAGCCCCTGAGTGCAGTTTTTCGAGTTTTGCTGCTGGAAATGGACTAGAAACATTACCCTAAACTGTTTTGGTGTTTTAAAACTTGTTTTAGATGGTGTAATGTTTGTTCTAATCCATTTACAATGGCTAGTATCAAAATTACATGATTATATGTGTTCATATGTTCTTGAAATTTTGATATGATTATTCATGTTCTTATGAGTTCTTGATAGATCATAGGAATTACTTGTTTAATGCTGAATTCATGATCTCTATGTGTTTTAATAGAGTCCATAACTTGTCCTCAAGTTATGGATAACCAAAAGTCTCTTTGTATTAAAGCCATTAAAACAACACATAAGTTACAAAAATGAAGAGTCTTCATTTTAATAACTCATAAGTTATGAATTGGAAAGGTTTTGTAAAGTTACAAAACTTACCCTGAAGTTATGGAACATGTAAAGTCATCTAGTAAACTTTAGTTCCAACCCCTAGAATTTTTAAAGTTAAAATTCAACCCTTATACTTTATAATATTATAAGTTTAATATATGTATATATATATATATATATATATATATATATATATATATATATATATATGTATAAGATCAAGTCGTTTTACCGTTAGTAGGCCTCATTCACGAAGCCAGTCTATAAGGGGGGTATAAGGTTGTTGCCTATAAAATGACAGCTTAATGGGTGTCCACTCTCACCCACCGCTTCCTTGACTAGTGGAGGGTCGTTAGACGAACGGGTAGGACAATGACTTAAAAATTCTCATTAAAAGTATAATGATTATTATAAAGTAACTAAATGTTTTTTTTATAAATTCCCAATATTAGTTACTTTAGGAAAATGTGAATAAGGTGCTAACCCATGAAATTACACTTTGCACTTTGATTAAGTCGTTGGTGGAGCATGTGTGGTTAACCGGCACTCTAACTTGGACTTAACAAGGTATGCAAAGGGTGACTTAAGGTTTTTCATAGGTCGGTGGAGCGCGTGTGGTTAACCGGGACATCGATTAAGCGAAAAACATTAAGGGTACCAAGTAATTTGCATGGTTACTTCACACCTTGTTTTGTGATCCTCGGTATCCCAGTCACAAAACATGAAGGGCACACTCGAGATTGAAACATGCCATTGAAAAGTTCAATGAATCTCAAAAGAATCTAGGAGTTTCTAAAAACCAAATAAAACCTAATAATTTATATATTTCATTTTCATGGTGGAAATTCGTGAATCGTCATTCTCCTACCTTTTAAATATGTTGTAGCTTAGATTACGGCATCCCACTTATAAGTTATAATATATTGTGATTGGATCCTAGACTTAATACTACATTTGGTTGTTTTATTAAGGACTATCTTTATATCTAAACTAAACTTGTCTTTTCTTCTTTTCAGATGTCTTCCACCAATGCTGCTCCTGGCTCAAACCCAACCGGCTTCTTCTCTCTCATGAATCTTTGTGGGAGAGTCATCTTTGATGGATCCAACTTTACTGATTGGATCAGAAACATCAGGATGGTCACTCGATACGGGAACAAAGAATATGTTCTCGACAAGGAGCTTAAGGTACCCGAGCCGACTGCTACTCCTGAGGAGTTTGCTGAATATGAGGTACATGAAAGAGATGCTACGAAAGTGGCATGCATCATGATGGCCACTATGACAGTCGAGCTCTAAAATTCCTATGAGGACTACTATCCTTTTGAAATGCACCAGGATTTGATGGACCGCTACCATCAGAGTGCTCGTCAAGAGCGATATGAAATCATCTCCTCCATGATAACAACCTGAATGAAAGATGGTGAACCCATCACGGGCCAGATCCAGAAAATGCAAAGGTATGTGGACCGTTTGATGAAGCTGAATGTGAACTTCCCAGAGGAGTTAGCAATAGATATCATTTTGCACTTCTTACCATCGTGCTATGAGCAATTCCGCATAACATACCATATGAATAAGGAAGACGTCACCCTCAGCAAACTTCAAGGACTCCTAAAGACCGCAAAATCAGGTCTTAAAGGTAAGTCGGTTGTTACCACTCCTACTCCTACTCCAAACTTCGCACTTGTTTTGGCAATCGGGAAAGGTAGAGGGAAAAAGAGGAAGAACCCTTCGATGGGTACCAAGGGTAAGACCCTTGATGGATCCTCTTCAAGCGGAACCAAGAAAGGTTTCGTCACTCCTTCTACTGACCCAAAAGAGGCTGAATGCTTGTATTGCCATGAAAAGGCGCACTGGAAGCGGATCTGCCCAAAGTACCATCAATATTTGAAGGATGGGAAAGTGAAACCCAACCATGCAGGTATTTACACTATATTATCTAATAACTCATCCTATTCTAACTCTTGGGTCCTTGACACTGGTTGTGGTATTCATATTTGTTCTGATTTGCAGGGACTAAGAAAAAGTGAGAATGTGGAGCATGGAAAGATAAACTTGATCATGGGGAATAGGAAAGTTTCACCTGTCACCAAGATTGGAGTTTATACTTTGTTGCTAAGTAGTGGGTTTACTTTAGATTTGAATAAATGTTGTTACTCGCCTGAAATGGCAAGAAATGTTATTTCCTTTCATGCTTTGTACAAACAAGGGTTTACCTTTTCTTTTGATAATGAAGTTGGTGGAATAAATGCTTTTTTTAATAATGTGTTTTATTTTAAAGCATTACCTTGTGATGGTGTGTATGAAGCTGTGTCTGTTGTAGATAACTTAGGAAATAATGTGTTGTGTATTGATTCTACTAATGATAATAACTTGGATAAAGCATCATTCTGACATTTTCGTCTAGGACATGTAAGCAAGAAACGCATAGGCCAACTCCAAAAGGATGGAGTCTTGGAGTCATTTGACCTAAAGTCAGATGATAGTTGTGAATCATGCTTACTTGGAAAAATGACAAAGTCACCCTTTGCTGGTTCTTGTGAAAGGGGTGAAGGTTTGTTGGATCTAGTGCACACAGATGTGTGTGGACCCTTCAAAACTGCCACAAGGGATGCTAATCGTTATTATCTTACCTTTACTAATGATTATAGTAGATATGGATATGTCTACTTAATCAAGCATAAGTCAGAGACTTATGAAAGGTTTAAAGAATTTAAACAGGAAGTCGAGAATCAATTGGGCAGGAACATTAAAATGCTTCGATCCGATCGTGGTGGTGAGTATCTTAGTACAAATTTCCTCGACTATCTTAAGGAATGTGGGGTTGTCTCACAATTGACACCTCCCAGGACACCAAAGTTGAATGGTGTAGCTGAGACGTGTAATCGAACCTTGTTGGACATGGTTCGTTCCATGATGAGTCGAGCTTTGCTACCAATCTCATTCTGGGGGTATGCCTTAGAGACTGCCGCCCATATCCTTAATCTGGTCCCTACAAAGAAGGTTGCCAAAACACCTCACGAGATGTGGACTGGAAAAGTTCCTAGTCTAGCCCACATCAAGATTTGGGGTTGCGAAGCTTTCGTGAGATGCGAGACTCACGATAAGCTCGAACCTCGAAGTGAGAGGTGTATTTTCATCGGCTACCCACCGAAATCCTTTGGTTACCTCTTCTACAGACCTAGTGAGAATGTGGTCTTTGTAGCAAGGAGGGGTGTCTTTCGAGAGAGAGAGAGAGTTCATAAGCCAAGGAAACAGTGGGAGGCAAATTGACCTTGAAGAAATTCAAGAGTCAAGTGGTGAAGGAACCTCAAACCCTAGCAGTCAACTTGAGGAGGAAACTCCTGTTGATCCAATTGACAAGTCTGTACCTATGAGGCGTTCCACAAGTGTTAGGAATGCACCTGCGCACTACTATGGTTTCCATATTACTGCGGAAGGTGAGACACTTATCAGTGATGAGATACTGGTAAGTCTGGATGAACCTAACAACTATGCGGAAGCCATGGCAGGCCCCGAGTCTGGTAAATGGAAAGAGGCAATAGACAGCGATATACAGTCCATATGTGACAATCAAGTTTGGAACTTGGTTGACAATATACCAGGTCGTAAGACAGTTGGGTGCAAATGGATCTTGAAGAAGAAGACTGACATGGATGGTAATGTACACACTTATAAGGCATGACTCGTTGCAAAGGGCTTTTCTCAAACTCCAAGAGTTGATTATGATGAGACCTTTTCACCAGTAGCCAAGATTAAGTCTATTAGGATATTGTTAGCCATTGCTGCATTTCATGACTATAAAATATGGCAAATGGATGTCAAAACCGCTTTCCTTAATGGAAAGTTGGCTGAGGATGTTTACATGAGTCAGCCTGAGGGTTTTGTCAGTACAGAGAACCCTAACAGAGTGTGTAAGCTTGAGAAATCCATCTATGGATTGAAACAAGCACCTCGCAGATGGAATCTTTGCTTCGATGAGAAAGTCAAAGAGTTTGGCTTTTCGAGGAGTGAATATGAATCTTGTGTATATGTCAAGGCTAGTGGGAGTATAGTTAGGTTTTTGGTATTGTATGTGGATGACATACTACTCATAGGAAATGACATCCCAACCTTGCAGGAAGTCAAGTCCTGGCTTTGGAAGTGTTTTGCTATGAAAGACCTAGGAGAAGCTGCCTATATTCTACGGATAAGGATTATGAGAGACCGGAGTAAAAGACTAATTGGACTTAGTCAAAGTACATACTTGGATAAGGTGTTGAAGAGGTTTAGCATGCAAGATTCCAAGAAAGGAGAGTTACCCATCCAGAGTAACGCTAGATTGAGTAAGACTCAGAGCCCGAGTACCGAGGTTGAGATAGCAGAAATGAGTCGAGTACCTTATGCTTCAGCTGTAGGCTCGATCATGTATGCTATGACGTGTACTAGTCCTGATGTAGCCTTTGATTTGAGCATGGTTAGCAGGTACCAGGGGAACCCTGGTAAGGCTCACTGGACAGCGGTAAAGAACATTCTCAAGTACCTGCGGAGGACTAAGGACTGGGTCCTTACCCTCGGTGGGAGTGATGACTTGAGAGTTGTAGGGTATAGTGATGCTAGCTTCCAGACTGATAGGGATAATTTCCGCTCTCAGTCGGGCTGGGTCTTTACCTTAAACGGAGGAGCAATTTCTTGGAAAAGTTCCAAGCAGGAGACAGTGGCTGATTCAAGTTGCGAATCAGAGTATATAGGGGCAAGCGAGACAGCAAAGGAGGCGATATGGCTAAAGAACTTCATTGGAGACCTTGGAGTTATACCAGCTATAAAGGAGCCCATAAAGATTTTCTATGATAGTGAAAGTGTAGTTGCCTTAGCGAAGGAACTAAGGGATCACGGGAGATCCAGACACATTGACAGAAAATACCATTTCATCAGACATCGAATAGAAGAAGGACTCCTCGCGGCAAAGAGGGTATCATCGGATGAGAACCCGACAGATCCCCTCACGAAGGGACTGGGTAGGGTTAAGCATCTCCAGCATGCAAGGAGCATAGGGCTGAAGGATGATATTAGTTTTAGTAGTTAGATAGTTTTGAAACTTGTAAAGTGTAATTGACATTTGATGATGAATAAAAGTTGTGTTTATTTATGAGTAAATTGTTGCTATCTTTTGTCAATCGTTTACTATTATTTCTTTTGCATGTTTTGACTTCCAGAATATTCATGTTGTGTTTTACATATTATTCAAATTATCCACAGTCGGTCATATGTCGGAAGTAGATATGAATTAAGACTGTCATGAGTTGGTTGGAGAGGTCTAAGATGTTGGACATCGCCTAGACACTCATGAGTGCTCATAAGTTCTGAGTATTGGATTCAACCCACGCTCGCTGGTATCACTTCATGGAATTTATCTCGAGTGCTCACGAGACGGTAATATCGTATAAGTCTTTAAACCTAGAGATATGTCTTGTTGTCTATGAGTTGGTTATACATTGATCGTGCGAAAACGCATTGGTAACTCGATGCTATAACACGTGCGTTTGTGTGTGATTTAACAAGTAGTAGAACAAGCATATGAGTCGAAGTTTATCTGTTCCTTCTTGGATTAGAAGCGATACCGGGCCCCTCGATGATTTTGTTTTGACCTATGTACTGGGCCCGGTCAGAACTAAGTTGATGTGTTCAATTAAGTTCTATGTCAAACAAATCAAAAATCGGGAAACAAACTGCTGGAGAAAAGTAAGACATTGTTCCATGTATTTGTCCGGCTGATATCTAGAACAGAGGATTATATGATCACTTATCTTAAATGGCGTATCATCATCTTCTCAGTTCCGAGAGACCTTGAAAAGAGCTACGATTGTTGATCGGTTCCTGAAGTCATACTTGCAGTTATAGTTATTAGACTTATCCAAGTGGGAGACTGTTGGATAAGGTGTCTAAGTCCATAACTATTTCTAGTATGTACTTGACCCGACCCGACATGGTCCATTTGGGTTGCATGGCATCATGCAATTGGATAGACTAAATAAGAGAAATAACACTTGTGATTATTAATCATCCATACTTGTATAGTGGGCTAGATGCTCCATGGATTATCTAGTTGGGCTAAGGTCCATAGGATGCTCCATGGGATTTACAAACCCATGGGTCATGGAAATGAAGAGCCATGTTACATTAGGGTTTACATGGTGTAACCCTAACGCAACATACTATATAAGCATACTTACATCCACCAAAATCGGACACACTAGTGAGACAAGAGGGCAAGGCCGATTTCAAATGTTAGACATTCTCTCACAGTTTATTCCAAGAGCATTTGGTGTTGTGTGAAATATTTGAGGCATCACACTTGGGGTGCTAGGCTCTCAAGGTTTACAAGGAATCAAATCAACAACAAGGTATGTAATTCTAGCCATCTTTTATGATTAAAGTTCCCCATGTATGCTAGATAGGATTATGAACCTTGGAAAAAGTATTTTGCATGTATTTTAGACAAACATAGATCCAAGGTTTTCTAGGGTTGCATGTACACTTAGGAGTGTTAGAATGCTCAAATCCCATCAATTCTGGACTTAACTGCCGGTACACGTGTCTTGCCTTTAATCGTTCGTCGTTTCGCTTCTGATGATGTGACGTTACGACGTGTGCGCGGCAGTTACGTCAGCTGTGTCAGAGATTTTCGTAAGTCCTGCCTTTTTTCCTTTTTAATGCTCCAGAACGGTTTTCTTTCTCAGTTTTTATCTTGTTTCTTCATTCCTTCTTCTTATTTCCTTCTTCTGTGCTTTGCCATGGCTTCCTCTCAGGGTTTGATCCCCAGCTCCGCCGAGTTCGTCACCCTTCAAGAGGCTTAGGGCCTTACTCCGGCTGGCAGAGTAGAATTTCCGGTCTCCAGATCTCTGATTACCCGGCCCCCTCATGGGAAAGTTGGTGTTTGTCTAAAAACCTTTGATGCCGGTCTTCGCCTTCCGCTGACCGACTTTCAGGAGGAGATACTCCGGTGCAATGGGTGTAACATTCAAATGTTGACCCTAGGTGCTGTTCATAAGATGTTAGCCTTCGAGATGATATGCCGAGCCAATGGCATCGTTCCCGACTACTATGTGTTCAAAGTTCTTCTTCCGGTTTGCTGCTATCAATGATAAGTACACCTTCTCTGCCCGCCGGGGAGGCCATAACCTTGTCCTTGATAGCAAGCCTACCAAAAATTGGCAAGACAAATGGCTATGGGTTAACCGAGAGCTGCTTGGCCGTGATTATCCCCGGGCAACTGCGTTGTCTGACACTATCCCTAAGCTGTTCCCCATAATCAGGCAACTGCTGATCTTCTTCGCACCCTCCAGGTGGACGTTAATGTGATGTCAGAGGTCATACTTGCTGGAGTTGGAATGAGCCCCAGTTAGCGTGCTCGGGGAGAGATGTCTGTCTTCTACACTGTTTCTAACGGTAAGTCGTTTCCTACTTCTTCCATTGCCTCCTTTTTCCTTTTTACTTCTCCTCCCCCCCTTTTTTTCGAAGAAGATGAAAAAGAGTGGTGGGGGCCTCTTGCTTGTCTCTATGTTTCTGTGCTTGTTTCGTTATGCTTGACCTATAATTGATAGGTGTCGAATGCTCCATTTCTATGGACTCTGTGTTGCGGGGACGTTATCAGGGGAAGCTGGAGCATCGCGTGGTTCCCCTGTACAAGACTTTGCCTCCCCCTCACCGTTTAGGTGCTTTTTCTTCTGCGCCCCCTCAACCAGTGGGAAGTTCTACAGCGTCGGAGAGCCAGCCAGGTCCCCACACTGTTGTGACTCCTGCCTCTACGTCTCGTCCTCCTGTTGAGCCGGTAACTAATGATGTTATGGACAACAAGATCGGGATTACTGCCAGCGTTCGTCGGGTTGCAGAAAAGATGAAAGTTGTGCAAGCGATGAGTGGGCCGGCGCCTGAGGGTAGTCTATGACCTATTGGGCGACGTGTGATGCAGTGCCGCGACCTTATGCGCTTTCTATCTTCTACACCGTCTCATTCAGGGGATGTGTTAGTGATACCCAATGACGACGTTCAACAGTCTGAGGGTATCGGAGGGGCGTCTCATCAGCCCATTGTTCCTGTGTCAATCTCTCAAAGTCCTAGTTTTAGCCCTTCGTCTTCAAAGGGTAGTCCTGAGCGGTTTTTTCAAGAGTCTGCTGCTGTAGGAGTACTTCACAGTGCACCTCCGTTTGTTCCAGGGTGGTGTTTGCGATCCGACTCCCGTTTGTCTGTGCGCTCTATCGCGTTGGACTTTACTCACGATGCTCTTCCTCCTGCTATCGTTGACGATATGGACTCGATGAGTAACGTCGTTTTGGCTCACAACCTTGCATATGCCGCTGCACAGGCCGTGACATACTTGGCCGTTGGGTCCCGCCGTGTGCAGCGGTTCGACGAGCTGGAGCGCGCACACTCTGTTCTTTCGACGAGCGAGGCTGGTTTTCAGGGTGAGGTGGCGGACCTTGTTGCTACCGTTCGACGGTTGGAAGGTAAGAACAAATCTATGGTGTCGGAGAAGCTGGTTTTAGAGGATGTTCGTAGTGCCTTGGAGGGCCAAGTGGAATCTTTAACCCAGGCGAATGAAGGCCTGATGACACAAAATGAGAGTCTGGAGCAGGATCTTGTTGACCGCGAGCGAGAGATGGAGACATTAAGGGCTGAGCATAATTGGCTACTTCAGGTTGGTTTTGTGTGCGTAATGGATAAACTTCTTGAGCATCCTGAATTTACAAGAGGTATTAGCCGTATCTGTCATGTTGCTTTTATCGCTAGCGAAGAATCTGGTTGGGCTAACTTGAAATTCCAGGTCGACGCTGGGACTTATGACCCTTCTGCCAGTGACTCGCGGTCTAGTCACTCTTCGGCTTTGGATGATGCTCTCTTGGCTTTCGCAACCATGGATTTTGCTGGCTTGCTTGGGTTAGGGCACCTGGACGTGGATGGGGTGCGTGCGCTATGTGCTTTTGATGAAGGTGAAGACGCTGTTGAGGATTTGGGTGTTGGGGCTGGTGGGGCGGTCCACGGTGTTAAGGTTGATGATGTTGGTGGGGATGGTGGAAGAGTTAAAATGGATGGTGCTGGTGGAGATGGTGGGGGAGTTAAAATGGATGGTGCTGGTGGAGCTAGTGGAGGAGTTAAAGTGGATGATACTAGTGGTGATGATCATGTGTGAAGTTGTCTAGAGCTACCCTGCTAGGGTGTGAAAAGTCTTTTGAAGCTTTGTCTTGTTATGTTTTGAACATTTTGTGGCCTCTAAGGCCTTTATTGTATTGGTAATTTTGTTTTTACGACCTCTAAGGCCCTCATGTATGAATGGACAATGGCTTTGTTTGCTAGAACGTGCTTTTTTGCCTTAGTCATGTTGAACCTTCTGTGTAGGTTGTTTGTTTGTTGTTTTTTTTGTATGTGTGTTGTATTCTACTATTTTATCGTGTGCATGTGGATTCACTAAGTATCCTCTGTGTTGCGTTTTCTATCTTAGAGACATGCTGGGCATGCTCACTACATTTCATACTAAAGATAATGCAATTTATTTTATTCATGTGATTCTGATACATAGTACTTTTGCATTTTAGTTCCCTATCGGACTACCCTAAGTGTCCGCCTGTTGGTCCAGGTGATCAATCCGGCCACAGGATATCTTCCTTGCTCTCCCTGCTATATAGGGATGTCATGCCATCATCCTCCCTTTTGTATATGGGTTTGCCATTGCTTAGAAGTGGAACATTCTTAGGTTCCTTGCATTCCATGTCCTCGGTATTTGTCTTCCTTGGGGGGTTTCCAAGGAGTATGATTCATTGCAATGTGCTTCTGTTACTTTGTATGGTCCCTCCCACGTCAGGCTCAAGTTCCCGCGGGGCTATGCATGGCTAACTTCATTCTTCCGCAGGACATAGTCTCCAACTCGAGCGCTCTCACCGTTCTTCCAGGAGGTCCAGGTTTTCCCTTAGATTTTCACTGTTTTCTCGTTCCTGGCAATACTCTGTTCGTATTGACCCTATCATAAGTTCTGTTGGTAGCATCGCTTCAGCCCCGTAAGTCAGGCTGAACGGTGTTTCCTTTGTGCTAGTCCTTGGCGTGGTTCGATATGACCAAAGGATTTCCGGTAGCTCGTCTACCAAGTTACCTTTTGCTTTGCCTAGCCTCTTCTTGATCCCTTGCACCCGCGTCCTATTAGACAATTCTGTTTGCCCGTTGGCCTGAGGGTGCGCCACGGATGTGAATCTCTGCTCTATTCTTCTTTCGCTACACCAGCCCTTGAAGGGATTTTCGGCAAACTGCAAACCATTATCACTGATCAAAATTTTGGGTGTCCCAAATCTTGTTATGATGTTCTTCCAGACGAATTTGATTATCTGTTTTCCAGTGTTACACGCCAGCGGTTCGGCCTCTATCCACTTTGTGAAATAGTCGACCGCTACAACCAAGAATTTTACTTTCTTTGGCGCCTCTGGGAAAGGGCCGACGACGTCGATCCCCCACTGATAGAAAGGCAACGGGCTAACTATACTTGTTAATGTGTATGTCTGGCCAGTAAAGCCCCATACATAGCACTTTGCCTGTGAGCGCCCGCGCTTCGTCATGGGCTCCGGCTGACCCTGCATGGGCTTCCTTTAGAGCCTTCTTCCCTGACTCACCATCTATGCACTTGAGCCATGGGGTTGTATGGCCTTTTCTATACAGTGTTCTCCCCAGGATTGCATATTGGGGGGCTCGTATCCTTGTTTTTCGGGCCTCTCCGTGGTCATCGGGGAGTATGCCGTGCTGCAAGTAGTCCATGATGGGTGTCATCCAGTTGGGCTGCGTTGTTGATAGGGAATCAACCTGGCGTTCATCGATACTCCTTTCTTTTAGTACCTCTGCTAATACTTCCTTTGAGAGGTGCCTGAAATATGTCGACGCTAGCTTACTGAGAGCATCTGCTCGCCTGTTGCTTCCTCTTGAAATCTGCTTTATTGTGAAGCTCTTTAGCGAGCTCGTGATTCGTTGTACCGCCTTGACATATTTCTCCATTCGTTTATCCTTTGCTCCGAATTCCCCTGAGACTTGGTTGGCTGCTAGGCGTGAATCGGTCAAGGCCATAACTCTTTCCGCCCCCATTTTTACTGCTAACCTAAGGCCAGCCAGCAAGGCTTCGTATTCGGCTTCGTTGTTGGAGGTACGAAAGTCGAAACGTAAAGCGTATGTGACTTCTTCACCTGTGGGGCTGGTAAGGATTAGCCCTGCGCCTGACCCTTCTTTACTGGAAGCCCCATCCGTATAAAGGGTCCACTGCTGGTCAGTCTTCCCTTGCGACCCCCCTTGTGGGGTCGTGTCGGCTGCTTCCTGCTGGAGTTCTCCTGGGATTTCGAGTAAGAAATCCGCCAATGCATGTCCCTTGATGCTTACTGTGGGGTGATAGCTGATGTCGTGTTCTCCCAATTCTATGGCCCATTTTGCGAGTCGCACTAACGTTTCCGGTTTCAGGAGCACTTGTTTGATCGGGCACCTGGTCAATACTTCTATTTGGTGAGCCTGGAAGTACCGACGGAGCCTGCACGCTGCGTAGATTAGGGCGAGCACCAGTTTCTCGATTATTGGATAATTAGTTTCGGGTCCTTATAGGGCCCGACTCACGAAGTAGATCCGGAGTTGCCGCCCCTACCTCTCAACTACCAGTACTGATGAAATGGTGTCCCTTCATGCGGACAGATAAACTTGCAATATTTCCCCGGGTATTGGGCTAGCCAGAATGGAGAGTGCGTGGAGCGCCTTTTTTATCTTCTGTAGCGCCGATTCGGCCTCTGTCGTCCATTGGAAGTTATTATTTTCTATGCACCCTTTGAGTGTATGGAACAATGGCATGGATTTTTCGGCTGACTTGCAAATGAACCGGTTGAGCGCTGTTAACTTTCCATTCAAGCCCTGCGCGTCGCTTAGCATGCTAGGCGAAGGCGTTTCCTGGAGCTCACTTATCTTGGTTGGGCTTGGCTGCTTCCTGCTGGAGTTCTCTTGGGATTTCGAGTAAGAAATCCGCCAATGCATGTCCCTTGATGCTTACTGTGGGGTGATAGCTGATGTCGTGTTCTCCCAATTCTATGGCCTATTTTGCGAGTCGCACTAACGTTTCCAGTTTCAGGAGCACTTGTTTGATCGGGCACCTGGTCAATACTTCTATTTGGTGAGCCTGGAAGTACCGACGGAGCCTGCACGCTGCGTAGATTAGGGCGAGCACCAGTTTCTCGATTATTGGATAATTAGTTTCGGGTCCTTATAGGGCCCGACTCACGAAGTAGATCCGGAGTTGCCGCCCCTACCTCTCAACTACCAGTACTGATGAAATGGTGTCCCTTCATGCGGACAGATAAACTTGCAATATTTCCCCGGGTATTGGGCTAGCCAGAATGGGGAGTGCGTGGAGCGCCTTTTTTATCTTCTGTAGCGCCGATTCGGCCTCTATCGTCCATTGGAAGTTATTATTTTCTATGCACCCTTTGAGTGTATGGAACAATGGCATGGCTTTTTCGGCTGACTTGCAAATGAACCGGTTGAGCGCTGTTAACTTTCCATTCAAGCCCTGCGCGTCTCTTAGCGTGCTAGGCGAAGGCGTTGCCTGGAGCTCACTTATCTTGGCTGGGCTTGGCTGAATTTCCTCCTTTGTCCTGTAATACCCTAGGAATTGTCCCTCTTCTACCCCGAACGTGCATTTAGCGGGGTTTAACTTCATCTTAGCTCTCTCCAAGGTTTGTAGCGTCTCCTCTACATCTCGTAACAACTTCTTTTCGTCTGGGCTTCTGATGACCATGTCATTGACTTAGACTTTGATGTTTCGGCCGATTTGGTTGGCGAACAAAGAATCGACGAGCCATTGGTAAGTTGCTCCAGCGTTCTTTATCCCAAACGGCATTTTGGTGTAGCAGAAAGTACCATGGTCCATGTAGAAAGCTGTTTTCTCTTCGTCGTTTTTGCTCATCAGAATTTGATGATACCCCTTGTATGCGTCTAGGAAGCATTTCCACTGAAACCCTTGTAGGGACTCTACCTTCTGGTCTATCTCTGGCAATGGGTAACAGTCTTTGGGGCATGCCTTGTTGATATCTGAGTAATCGATGCACATAAGCCAGCTTCCGTCGTGCTTTTTTACCATTACCGGATTAGCGATCCATGTAGGGAAAAATCGCTTCTCTGAGGATTCCAGCGCTGGTTAATTTGGCTACCTCTGCGTTGATTGCCTTGTTTCGGTCCCCCCCCTTGGACCCGTTTCTTCTGCTTTATCTCCTTGGTTCCTGGTTTTATTATCAGCTTATGTTCTATGATCCCCCGATCGACTCCCACCATGTCTGTGGGCGTCTAAGCGAATACGTGCTTATACTTGTGTAGGAGCTGGACCAGCACTTCTCTTGTTTTCGCGGGGAGGGTTGTTCCCACGGTCACCCGCTGGTCTGGGTATTCCCGGTTGATTACTTCCCACCCGTCCGACAAATCCGGTCTTGGTCGCTTGGCTTCGGCTGAGATGTCTTTTGGTTGCATGATCTCGTAACACCTGAGCTCCCTTGGGGATATGGCTAAAATCGTCCCCGGTCCTTGAGTTGTGCTGAACTTGACTATCCTGTGGATTGTTGATGGGACTGCTCCGAACTTCATTAGGGTCGTCCGCCCCAATATGATGTTATGCTCTGATGGGTGTCGTATGACCACAAAGTCTACCAGAGCAGTCCGTCGCCTGGTTTTGTCTTGGCTGATTAACATAAATGGCAAGTGGATCGTACCTAAGGGCCACAAACTGTGGCCAGTGAACCCTATGAGCCGGCCTATAGTTGGCGTTAGTCCTTCCTTCTAGGCGTTGGGTAACCGCCGGAAACAGTGCTCGTAAATGATATCAGCGGAACTTCCAGTATCGACGTATACTCGGTGAACAACGACATCCCGGATGGATCCTTGGATGACGAGGGGGTTGTCTCCACTCCAAACTGCAGGGATTGGGTTGTGTACGGAGAATGTTAGCCCCTGCATCGCCTCTGTGATGCTCTGTGTGCCTTCCATGCGTTCCGCTCTCCCCCTCTTGTGGTGGCGTCCTTGGGGTTTTCTGCGTCGAACTTAGCCCGTAAGCTCTTGGCGATTTATATCACGTTGCCTTTTAGTTGTTTTACTTCAATCTCCCTTTTTAGAACCGCACCATTGACTGTGTCGTGCATCCTGCTTTTGTGGTACTCATAATATCGCGTTTTGGTGCCTTTTGCTGCTGGTATCTCGTCTACCGTGTAGACTTCTGCTCGTCTTCCCCGCCTTTCGTCTTTAATGAAGGGTCTGAAACGTCCTGGCAATCGTCTGTCTCGTCCCATGAATCTGCCACCCCCCGAGGGTCAGGGTGGGGGGTAGGATGGTGGATTCGTCTTCCGGCGGAGGCTGTCATGGCATTTAGGTATGCCTGCTTCGACGCTTCGCCTTCCTCCTGGCGTAGGAATCTTTCAACTCACTCTTTTAGTTCTGCCCTCGTCTGAGGTTGCTTGCCCATGAGTTTCTGGGATAGCGATCCCGTCAACAGTCCCCAGGTGAACGCCCCTGCAATTAGACCTTCGTCATGCCCCCGAACGTCTGTCATGCCCTGGAACGTCTGTGACATCCCCTAATTTCTCGGCCAGAAAAGACCGATTTAATTTATGCTTTTAAAATAAAGTCAGAGAAATCCTTTTAAAAGATGTTGCGGAATTGGTCCCCAAAACAAAACATGATAGAAGTTTATCAAAACCTTTCTTTAAGAAATATATAATTTCATTTTATATCAAAACCTCGGGATGTCATGTTCCAATACAGATCAAAATCATAAACAAGACATTATAAGCCTTACAACAGTTATTTACAACTACTGGCCTATAATCCAAATATCTCTCATCATCCTCCGACTATGCTTGGTGTCCACCAGCTGTAATAATAAAAAGCTGAGTAGGTCAGGCTTGGGAGCCTGGTGAGCATATAGGGTTTTCAACCCCCAATAATAATAAACTTATTAAGTTCACCAATCAACAATAACCCTGATTACCCATTCCCGTTATCGTCACTTTACGTCCTAAAACACCTATCACAAAGGGACCTAGCCTAAGGAATATCATTGGGATTGACACTACTGCTAAGGGGACTCCTCAGCCATACATGTCCTAAAGGCAACCATGAGGGGGATGGAGTACGCCAATGAACATTTAGTTCACCAACACCTACAAGTTGCGAACCTGCTAGTGTTCCACTGGACTGTCTCGAAAGGTCCGTGGTCGTCATCTATACTCCGCTAGACTACAACAACAACAACAACAACAACATCGAGGCCTCTCACCATTTTAACACACATCGACTATTTCGTCTACCCATGTTCTACCCAACATATTTGTAGATAAAATACATATACAGTTTAAAACATGTATAAAACATCTATTCAACAGTCACCTCAATTAAACAATTAATATAATTACACATAGCACGTATTTTATAGAAAATACTTCATATGTAGGTGTAAGATGAAAGTGACTACACACTCACTTGATTTAATGATAATCGGGTAGCACTTCGTTTCCTAAAACGATCGTTTCTAATAAAACCGGGAGTTTTATTGAGAAACCGGGCTCTGCGAGGGTTGGGCTTCAAAACAGAAAAGATAAAGTTCTCGGGCACTTCGGGACACGTTTCGAGTGTTTGTTATGATACCGGGGCTTTGGGGGAAGTTGGAATGAAAGACATATTGAAAGAGGGGTGAAAAGTGGCAATTTTTCAAAGTACCACCGGGAGGTCTCGCACCCTTCTATTTATAGGGGCGAGGCTTCTAATGCAAGGGCTGAGAGGCTTCCAGGTGGCAGCAGATCCGAAGAGAGGGAAGGTGGCTCGCACGTGCGAGGGTCCAGGTGTGGCCTTCTGATTGGACAGAGGTCTAGGTCCGAGGGTTCGGTCGTGGTGCCTACGAAGCTCGGACAGGTGGTGCGACACGCGTCGGTGCGAGGTGAGGCGGCTTCGGATGCGAGGAGTCACCTGGGCACGCGTCAGATGACTCAGCAATTTCGGACACGTGGCACACATGCAGCGAAGGTGACGTGGCCGAAGTCCACCATGCGAAATTTCTCGGATTTGGCATTTTTTCTCGATTTTTGTGCAAAAACTTCTAAAATCCTTAACTTGCGCATACGAGCTCCGTTTTTTACGTTCTTTATATGCACTCGTAGGTAAAATTACGCTCTACAACTTTCGTTTAGACTTCGTCGGCTAATTTTGACTTTAATTTTTATATTGTTATTTTTAACAGACCGGGACAGAATATCCGTTAAAAATTCATAACTTCTTCATCCGACGTCTGTTTTCGTCTGTCTTTTTACCGTTGTAATACTATTGATGAGACCTTCGATTCTCGTTTAGGTTGTGTCGGCTAAAAATCACTCGATCTAAAATTCGAGTTTTTAGCTGTCTACTGCTAAGCTGAAACTTAGAAAAAACTGTTGGGTCAAAAATATGGTTTATACTTTGCTTTTCTAGGAAAATGTATTTTTGTGTCTTTGACCGTAAACAGCTTGGTGTTTATGGTCGTATACGTGTTTATGGTTGTGTTTACGGCCGTAAACAGGTTTACGGCCGTAAACCCATTTACGACCCATGTTCACCAAGCCCATGTTTCTTATGTATAAATATAGGTGTAAGGGGTGAGGAGTAGATTGATGAACACTAGAGGAGCTTAAGTGTGTGCATTTGAAGGTGTTCTAGAGAGAGAGAAAAGAGAGTGTGTGTGAGTGTGTGTGAATCTCATGTAAAGGATCATCATTCTATTCATTAATACATTGAGATTCACATTATTCTTCTTCTCCTTCTCTTCTATTTGATCTGACATCATCCGTTTGATTGAGATTCCGCACCATCAAACGGATCTGATTGATATACAAGCAGATTAGGGACTTACAATTGGTATCAGAGCAAAAACCGGTGTCAAAGCTTCATTCAATCGATTTTTGGGCTGTTTAAACTGATATTCTTATTGTTTGAGCCTGGCTTTAGTGTTTTCGTGGTTAAAGGAACTGAATCTACTGCAAAAACGTGTTTCTGAAGGTTTTCTGGGAGTTTACTGCCAACCGTAAACCCTGTTTACGGTTGTAAACTCAAGATCTTCAACAACCGTAAACTGTGAATCTTCAAAAACCGTAAACCAAGCTTCATTAACCGTAAACTCATCAACCGTAAACGTAGTTTACGGTCGTAAACAGCTCAACCGTAAACCCAGTTTACGGTCGTAATCACTTAAACCGTAAACCAAGTTTACGGTCATAAACTCTTCAACCGTAAACCCAGTTTACGGTCGTAATCATCATCTACCGTAAACTATTTTGTGACTTTAATTTGCTTTAATTTCAAATGGAATCTCACAGTCAAAATCATTTTCACGAACTTGATACTGTCATGGGCACTACTACGCGTATTCCAAGATTAATGTCTGCAGATGGTTTTCCTAAGTGGAAGTACAGAATTGAAAAATAAATTAAAATGAAGGATTTCAAAGTCTGGAGAAGCATTCTCAGAGGCCCTGTTAGAATCACTATGACAGTCGGAGGCCAAGTGATTGACAACGCTGTTGAAAACTACACTGATGAGGAGTTTGAGAAAGTTGAAGAGCAGGAAAGGGCTTTAGCCACTCTAACCATGGCATTATCTCCTGATATTGCTCAAGGGTTCCGAGAGTACACTTCAGCTAAAGATTTGTGGGAAGCCCTAATTGAGGTATATGAGGGCAATGAAGATATGAAGGAGAGTCGCCAGGACATGTTGAGACAAAAGTTCAATATGTTCAACTACATTCCAGGAGAGACTCTTGAGGCTCAGCTGCATCGGTTCACAACTCTCACCACTGACATGAACATATCTGGGATTTTCTTGAACAAGTCAGAGATTAACAAGAAGCTTCTAAATGCTCTTCCTAGATCATGGGACATGAATGTTGCTGTGATTAAGAAGTCCAAGGATCTAAATCGCCTCACTCTTGCTGAAATCATGGCGATCATCAAAGCTTGTGATATTGATGACAAACAGAGAGAAATAAACCATGTGAACTCGTACTCTACTGCGAATCTTGGAATCTCATCCAACAATGCTCTCTCATCAATCATGACTTCCTCAGGCCAAGTGTTTGCTGCTCAACAACCTCAGATTCAAACCTTTGTTGCTGCATCATCCATTCCACAAAGTCAGCCATTTATCACTCCACAAGTTGTTCCCTTTCCAAATGTGCCTGTTGTAGCCTCTTCATCAAACACTAAAGACACTGATGAAAATCTGGCTCTAGCCACTGGGCTTGTTAACTGCTACAAGGCCTTTGTAGCTGGAGAACATCCACCTCAGCTGTCATTTGCCGACCTGGATCAGATTCATCCTGAAGATGTGGAGGAGATGGACATTACCTGGCAGATTGCTATGGCTGTTTTCAGGGCCAATCAGTTTGCTAAGAAGACAGGGAAGAGCAACTGGGGCATGAATGCTGACAGGAAGGTGGGTTTCAACAAGGGCATGCTGCGATGTTTCAACTGCCACGAGCCGGGTCATTTTGCTCGTGAGTGTCCAAAGCCAGATCTCAGGATAAACAACAACAGGACAATGGTTGCAGTGGGAAATAATCGTGCAGGTGCTGCGGTAAATGGTGAAACTGCTATGGTTACTCAGTCCTTTGACTGGGAGGACCAGATTCAGGCTTTTAATATCTCAGGGCCAGAAAATGCTCACCTAGCTCAGATTGATGATGCTTCCTTGAAGAATGATGCAGCTAATCCCGAAGCAGAAATGATGGAGCTGCAGTTTGCTCTAATGGTGTCTTCTACTTCCGAGCCCATGAAAAATGAGGTAAATTTACCGTCTTGTTCTCAGGCTTGTAATGAATATGTTAAACTTCTTTATGATGAAATTCAATTATTACATAGAGAAGTAGAGGACCTTAGATATGAGGGTTATCAGCTTAGGAAAGGACAGAAAGCCCTTAAGGCCCAGTTAGAGACAAAAATAAAGGACTTTATGAGAATTCAAACAGAATACAGTGAAAAGTGTGAGCTTTATGATTATGTTACAAGACAAAATGATGCGCTAATTACCGAGCTTGATACATTAAAAAGACAATTTGAAACTGCAAATTTTGATTTTAGAAAATTTGATGGATCAAGCGAGGTAGTTGCCAACATGATCGATAACTTAATGCAGTTCAAACGAAATCAGTCAAAGGGTTTAGGATTTGATAGTGTACCTCCTCCTTATAATCATACATATCAGTATCAACCCTTATCCAAGGATGAGATTGCCAATGAACCGTTTATGGTTTATGGCAAGCCATCTAGTTTCGTTTCAGGAGGATTTATTAATGTTGAAAGTACTGACATTTCTACTTCCCCTGCAGATCAACCATTAGATCATGCAAAGCTTGCAGTTGGAGAATTTGTTTCTGTTTCTGTTTCTAATTCTGATATTTCTGTTTCAAATGAAAATGTTTGTGGTTCTGATGTTAAGACTGATAATGTTTCATGTGATGTTTCCACATCTGCTACTGTTGAACTTAATTTCTTTGATATGTTTAATGAATTGTTTGGTAATTCTGATGCTTGTGATTTTCATGAAAACCCATCAATTCCACAAGTCACCCCATCAAACCTTTTGTTTCTGATATTAAAGTTGATGATACATCTTGTGATGCTTTTGCATCCGATCATGTTGAGTTAAATTTTTTTTGACATATTTGATTATTTGTTTGAAAATACTGATGTTCCTGTTTCTACCACATCTACTTCAAGTGCATGTAAAGTAGCAGAGGATGAGAACAATGAGAACACCACTGAACAAACCAACATCTCCTTGAGCTCTGAATCTGTTGCTTCGAACTCAGCTGCTTCTGTTCAACCTGCTGTTGAGAAATACAGGCCACCAATTCCAGTGAAACAGAGTGCCTGTTGTAATTGTGCATGTGGGAACAACCAACGACAAGGCAAAGATACGCCACCAGGGGCAGGAAGAAACAACTTCACAGTGAAGAAAAAGACATGTTTTCACTGTGGAACACCTGGTCACATTGCCAAAAATTGTCCTAATCGCGAATATGTTCCCTACTATACACAAGGCTGGCAGAACGCGCCAAGAGGGAGATACTTCAAAAGAAAACCCTCAAGGTCACGTTCAGACCATGGTGACTGGAACGCGCAGAAGGCCAAGAATCAAACCCACAAGGCCAAGAATCCGAATCCCAAGGGAAAGAAGGGAATGCCGGCCAAGAAGCCAAATCCAAGAGATGCTCCCGTGAATCCAAAATCAAATTCATCTCAACGGCCGACATCAAGATCTAAAGCAAGTATTGAGCCACCCATCAGATCGAAACAGAAATGCGATAAACCCAACTACAAATGGGTTCCAAAGGCTCACTCTCCCAAATCAAGTAATGACTCTAATATTTCTTCATCTTCTGTTTGTGATAAACAGGATATGTCATGGGAGAGAGTACCGTACAAGGATTAAAAAGGTCAACCCAGTTTCAAAATGGACTGGGTTCCAAAGATCAACTGATCCCGCTCTGTGCTGGGGCAGCTATGGAGGCATATCATCAGACTTCGGTTTGTTGGTAGTGGCTGTTCCTGGCACATGATAGGAGGCATATCTCAACTGTACAACACTCAGAACATTATTTGAGAGTATGTGTCCTTTGCGGGAAGGGAAGAAAGGAAGGGATCACTCATGGGGTTAGTGCTTAACGATGTAAAGAATTTTTGGATATGTTATAAGATTACGCGTGCTGTTCTTAGACCTTCTGGATGCAAATTCAATCGGTGACTTACGGTTTGAGTTTTCTTCTCTATACTCCTGAGTTTTTCTTAAGCTGATTCGCTTTAAAGACGAATTTTTGTTTTAGGATAATTTAAATTTGCGCATTTACTTTCGTTTCTCTCCTATGCACAAATTTAGGGGGAGAAATAAAAACAAAACAAAAATTAAAAAATATACCCAAAAAAAAAATTGAAAATCTCAAAAATCCAAAAACATTAAAAAAAAAAAAATTATGTTGCTAATAGTTTTGCTTGTAGGTGTTGTGACGGGAAGTGATATAATCATGTGATAACAGGCAATCTGAATCTGTGTAAGGGATTGAATCTGAATTGTCTAGGCTCTGTGTTCGATGCACTGGTAGGCACGGAAGATTAAAATGGACTTGACTAGGCATAGATGAACTTAAGGAATCTAGAGACTTGAAAAATATTGACCTAGATAGATCATTTAGCCTGATAATACGACGCTCAGATAGGTTGAGCAGGGAGATATACATGATAATCCACCGGTCACACTAAAATAATTCGTATCTAGAACTGTGGTTTAACTCTTCCTCGATGTACGAACTCTGTCCTTAATTCCGGTATTGATGGGGCGACTGGGGAATTCCGATAAAGTAGGTCTATAGGAAATTATTTTCTTGCTTTCTTTCTGTTAGTCATATGTTGCCTCCTCTGCGTGATTGAAATACATCCGACCTGGACTGCAACATATGCAACTTTATTTCTATGCATCTTCTATCTATGCAATTCTTTCTATCTGTTAGCCATATGCTGTCTCCTTTGCGTGATTAACCATCCGACCTGGTACACAGCATATGCACCATTCTACTTCTAAATCCCTCTAAATCTGGTTAGTCATATGTTTCACCCTCTGCGAGATTGGAAGAGATCTGACCTGGGTGTATAACATATGCATTCTAAATCTGACTTCTGTCATAATAATTGTCTGCTCACCTAAAGTAAGGAGTACTTTGGAAGTTCCTGATTATTGGGGTATGTCAGGAAGCGGGAAACATGTTCTAGTACATTTAAAATTGAACAATCACTAGGTTGTCTGTAGATCTCGCTGCTCAATTTAGGTGGACAACAATATCTTTGGTCGTCGTCAGCTGAATGGTCCTTAAGGAATATTATCTAGGAACTTAGGATCACATTGTCTTGTCACTTATAGTATGTCCTAATTTTGTCACAATCTCTTGTGTTTAAGTGGAACACAATACCGACGATTGACCAGATCTATTCATGAAGGGGGAGGTACTGATAAACGGATAAAGGCTGTTTAAAAAACTTTGATCCCAAATCACTCTTAAATTTAGATATCATTTTATTTTTTTAAATTTGTTCATAGTTTCTTCTAATTTAAATATTAGGGTAGAATTAAAAATTTTATAAACCAAACAAAAAAAATAAGAAAATATGAAAAATCCAAAAATATTGTGTGCTAAATTTTTCTTTTAGTTTTGTTTTGTCTTGAATATTGAATTCAGGTGAAGATGAAACTCATGGAAGTTTGTGTCAAAGATTTCTGAGCCAAGGCTTCATCCGTGATCATCGAAGAATTCTCATTCGAAGGAGCAAGAAATGAAGATTATTCTTTCGACATTCAATCTTTCAACCCCAGAAGCAAGGTGAAGCTGACTTGAAGATTAGGGGACAGATTGCATTGAAGCCTCCTTAATCAGTCTGCTGCTGTCTTTGTACCTGCTGAAGTGATCCAAAAGATTTGTTCTCTCAGATGTTCTCTCTGAAGATTCTCAAGCTGAAAGCGCTATCTTTCAATAATCAGTACATCAAGCCTCCTCACCCAACGTGCGTTCAATGCCAAATTCTGAAGAAAAGCCCAAGTGCTCAAGATGAAGTCAATTATTGAAGATTCATCATGTTCATCTTGAAGTCGTGAAGAATTTGAAGATTAATGCTGAAGCCAAGCTTACAATGAAGATGAACAAGAAAGTCAGCTACTTTTTAGGGGGAGCTTGTTGGGTCATTTAAGAAAAGAAAAGAAAGCTATAAACCAAGGGGGAGATTGTTGGGTCAAAAATATGGTTTATACTTTGCTTTTCTAGGAAAATGTATTTTTGTGTCTTGGACCGTAAACAGCTTGGTGTTTACGGTCGTATACGTGTTTACGGCCGTAAACAGGTTTACGGCCGTACACCCATTTACGGCCCATGTTCACCAAGCCCATGTTTCTTATGTATAAATATAGGTGTAAGGGGTGAGGAGTAGATTGATGAACACTAGAGGAGCTTAAGTGTGTGCATTTGAAGGTGTTCTAGAGAGAGAGAAAAGAGAGTGTATGTGAGTGTGTGTGAATCTCATGTAAAGGATCATCATTAAATTCATTAATACATTGAGATTCACATTATTTTTCTTCTCCTTCTCTTCTATTTGATCTGACATCATCCGTTTGATTGAGATTCTGCACCATCAAACGGATCTGATTGATACACAAGCAGATTAGGGACTTACAAAATCATAACTTCCTCATACGAAGTCTGATTTGGGCGTTCTTTTTATACATACTCTCGGTTTAACGAACACTACGACTTTCGTTTAGATCACTAAGGCTAAAAAGTAGTTTATCAAAAACTCACTTTTTACGTCATTCGGCACCGTGTCGGTTTTGTCGCGAAACTTCGACAGGTCATAACTTCTTCGTTATAACTCGGATTTCGGTATTCTTTATATATCCGTAATCCTTGTCACGACCACTACAACTTTCTTAATAGATATCGCTTTATCTAATATTTATTTTCGACGCTCATTTTTATTCTTAATTAATTAAATCTTAGTAATTAAGCATAAAACACATAATTCACATAATATTCACATAATTCCTTTTCATTTCTTCAAAATGAGTTACAAAGGTTAACCTAGACTATCACATAAATATTAATGTCTAGCCTAGAAACATGGGCGTTACAATTCTCTCCCCCTTAGGATGATTCCGTCCCCAGAATCATACATCATCAAACAAATGCGGGTAGCGACTCATCATGTCACTCTCCGTTTCCCAGGTGACATTTGGCCCATTCGTATGTTTCCAACGCACAAGCACTAAATCGACCATCTTGCGTCGCAACTTCTTAGTCTTATGGTCAACGATTGCCTCAGGTTCTTTAATAAACCTCTTGTTTTCATCCAACCTTAATTCAGAAATGGGAATTATGTCGGGCACATCTCCCGTGAACTTTCTCAAATAACACACATGAAAGGTGTTATGAATACCCACTAGTTCTTCCGGTAATTCTAGCTTGTAAGCTTGATTCCCGATCCTCTGAAAAACTTTAAATGGTCCGATAAACCTTGGACTCAAGTTTCCCCTTTTACCAAATCTTATAAGTCCCTTCCACGACGAGACTTTAAGTAAAACCGAATCTCCAACTTCGAATGATATCGGTTGTCTTTTCTTGTCAGCATAGCTCTTTTGTCGATCTTGAGCTGCTAACATCCTTTCCCTAATCACTTTCAACTTTTCAGCAGTCTGATGGACTATTTCAGGTCCCATAAACTGCTTTTCCCCAGCTTTCAGCCAACATGACGGCGTTCGACACTTTTCCCCATACAAAGCGTGATAAGGTGCCATCTTGATGCTTGAGTGGAAACTATGATTATAGGAAAATTCTACTAGAGGCAAATGTTTATCCCAGTTACCTTGGAATTCCAGGGTACATGCTCTCAGCATATCCTCCAACGTTTGAATTGTTCGTTCGCTTTGACCATCAGTTTGTGGATGGTAAGCTGTACTCAAACACAACTTGGTACCCAATTCCTCTTGTAGACATCTCCAAAACCTTGAGGTAAAACGGCTGTCACGATCGGATACAATCGTTAACGGAACACCGTGAAGCCTCACAATTTCCTTCACGTAAGAATTCACAAGTTTATCCATAGACCATTTCTCGTTGGCGGCTATGAAATATGCACTCTTAGTGAAGCGATCAACGACCACCCAAATCATGTCGTGAGCGTTCCTTGTTCTGGGCAGTTTAGTCACAAAATCCATGGTGATATCTTCCCATTTACCCATGGGTACAGGCAAATGTTCTAAACTCCCATATGGTTTCTGATTTGTGCCTTAACCCTAGCACATGTTACACACTCGGCCACACACTTAGCAACATTGAGCTTCATCGTCGGCCACCAGTAATAGGGTTTTAGATCCCTATACATTTTTGTACTGCCGGGATGAATCGAGTACATGGTCTTGTGAGCTTCTTCCATCAGAAGATCTCTTACTCCTCCCGTCTTAGGTACCCAAATCCTATCTTGGAATTCCTTCAATCCTTGACTGTTTGTATCAAACACCAACGTTTTACCCAAACGTTCCTCCTTTCGGTCATTTTTCTCTAAAGCTTCCTCTTGAGCTTTCTTTATACTTTCTACAATTGTCGAGACAACTTCAATTCTCAATGCTCTTGGCCTTTTCTTTTCAAGATTTACCTTCCGACTGAGAGCATCAGCAACAACATTTGCTTTACCAGGGTGGTAAAGTATCTCACAGTCGTAGTCCTTGAGTAACTCTAACCAGCGTCGTTGCCTCCTGTTCAATTCCTTCTGATTAAAGAGATATTAAAGACTCTTATGATCAGTGAAAAGTTTGCATTTAGTACCATAAAGATAGTGCCTCCATATCTTTAAGGCGAATACTACCGCTGCCAACTCCAGATCATGAGTGGGGTAGTTCTTTTCATGCTCTTTCAATTGCCTCGATGCATACGCTATCACTTTATCCCTTTGGGTCAGAACACAACCTAACCCAACTCCAGAGGCATCACTATAAACTACGAAGTCATCAACTCCTTCAGGTAACGAAAGAATCGGTACTTCACACAATTTCTTCTTTAACTTTTCAAAGGCTTCTTTATGCTTCTCATTCCAAGTAAAAGTAGCTCCTTTCTGGGTCAAAGCTGTTAATGGAGTAGCAATCGAAGAAAAGCCTTGGATAAATCTTCGATAATATCCGGCTAATCCTAAAAAGCTTCGAATCTCCGTAGGACTTTTTGGTCGTTCCCACTTCATCACAGCTTCAATCTTTGCTGGGTCAACCATTATTCCTTCTTGGTTAACCATATGACCTAAAAATTGGACTTCTTGAATCCAAAATTCACATTTGGAGAACTTTGCATACAGCTTCTCCTTTTTCAAAACTTCTAGCACTTCACGCAGATGCTTGTCATGCTCCTGCTTGCTTTTTGAATAAATCAAGATATCATCTATTAATATTATCACGGATTTATCAAGGTATGGTTTACAAACCCTGTTCATCAAATCCATGAAAGCTGCTGGAGCATTGGTTAGTCCGAACGACATAACCAAAAATTCATAGTGTCTATGTCTTGTTCTGAACGCAGTCTTTTCGATATCCTGCTCTCTCACCTTTAGTTGATGATATCCTGACCTAAGATCGATCTTCAAAAAATAGATCGAACCTTGCAACTGATCGAACAGGTCATCGATCCTCGGCAACGGGTACTTGTTCTTTATTGTTGCTTTATTCAACTCTCTGTAATCGATGCACATTCTCATGCTCCCATCCTTCTTCTTTACAAATAACACCGGGGCTCCCCAAGGTGATAAACTAGGTCGAATAAAACCTTTGTCCAATAACTCCTGAAGTTGTGTCATAAGTTCTTTCATCTCTGTTGGTGCTAATAGATACGGTGCTTTTGCTATCGGCGTCGTTCCTGACAACAAGTCGATACGGAATTCTACTTGTCGATCAGGGGGCAATCCGGGAAGATCTTCGGGAAAGACTTCCGGATAGTCACACACCACCGGAATATTCTGCACCTCCTTCTTTTCCTTCTTAGCATCGATCACGAACGCTAGATATGATGTACATCCCTTGGCCAAACACTTTCTGGCTTTCATTAGGGAAATGATTCCCGAGTTTACTCTGTGTTTGTCTCCATACACCATAAACGACTCTTTCCCTGGCGGGTTTACTTTTACTATCTTCTTCCTACACAATATTTCGGCATCATTGGCGCTAAGCCAATCCATTCCTAAAACTATGTCGAATCCATTTAACTCGATAGGCAATAATTCCTCGTGGAACTTATTCCCATTCAAGTCAATGAAGATGTTTTTCATATGATGGCTAATAGGTACAAACTTGCCACTAGCAATCTCGACTAATAAAGCATTAACTAGTCTATCTACAGGTAAAGCTAGTTTTCTACCAAATTCATGCGAAATAAAGGAGTAATTGGCTCCAGAATCAAACAAAATTTGGGCAGGCAATTCGTTTACGAGAAAGGTACCTGAAGCGACATCGGCTTCTTCTTTCGCAGCTTCAAGTGTCATCTAAAAGGCTCTCGCCTTCGGCTTTGGTGGAAGATTGGGTTTTGCTGCGTCCTTCTTCTTCGGTCAATCCCTCAAAATATGCTCTTCTTCATTGCACCCAAAACAGACGTTCTTATTGAAGGTGCATTCATTGGCATAATGCCCTGGCTTTCCACATTTGTAACAAGTGACTTCCATGCTGCATTTCCCAGCATGTTTCTTCTTACACTTGTCACACCACTTGGCTTCGGCTCCTCCTCCGAATTTTCTCGAACCAGTCTTCGAGAACTTGTTCTTTTTATTGGAACCTGAAGTTCCTTCAAACTTTCTCTTTTCGCCAACTTCAACCTTGCTGGCGGCTCTCCCCTTAATCACATCTTCAACAGACTTGGTAGCCTAGACAGCTGCGTCCAATGTAAGTGCCTGACGTACTGACACCGCGTACTCCCATGGAAGTCCCTTTGCGTATCTGTCAATTTTTGCCAGCTCATCTGGGACAATACGCAAAGCAAACTCCATTTTGTCTATGAAGCTATTTGTGTATTCATCAACGGCCATACTCCCCTTCTTCAATGTCAGAAATTGGTTTTCTAGCTCAAGCACGTTTTGGGCCGTGCAGTACTTGCGCTTGAAGTGCACCAAGAACTCTGCCCAAGTCAGTTGCAGTGGCTCATTAGGGCTTAGGGTTTTCCCCAGAGTGTTCCACCAACGAGCAGCAATACCCCTGAACTGACGCACTGCAAATGTGGTTTGTAACTTGCCCTGGCAACCACAAGTCATGAAAGCCAATTCCATTTCCGAGATCCAATCCATTACTCCGACGGGATCTTCTTTTCCAGTGAAGGTCGATGGCTTGCAAGTCATAAAGTCCTTATACTTGCACCCATTTCTCTCCACTCTATCCTTGTGGTTATTTCTCCCAACCACAAGCGGTTCACTATGACCAACAGATCTACTGTTGTTTCCTTCTTCAGATCGATCGTCATTTAATTCACGTTGTTCAACAGGAACTGAAGGTTCATCCCTGTTGTTCAGCAACATTTGCCTCAGTTCCTCCCTTTGTTCAGCCATCATGGTCTGAATCATGGCTCGTACTCCAGCCATGGTGATGGGTTCTGGTGCAGCTCCTACTATAGGCACCTGTTCCACAATCATCACTTAGCATTCTAAGTTTAAGTCTAAAAATCCTACAAATTTCTTAGTTCGCTTAAACTAATGGTCTGATACCATCTGTGACATCCCCTAATTTCTCGGCCAGAAAAGACCGATTTAATTTATGCTTTTAAAATAAAATCAGAGAAATCCTTTTAAAAGATGTTGCGGAATTGGTCCCCAAAACAAAACATGATAGAAGTTTATCAAAACCTTTCTTTAAGAAATTTATAATTTCCTTTTATATCAAAACCTCGGGATGTCATGTTCCGATACAGATCAAAAGCATAAACAAGACATTATAAGCCTTACAACAGTTATTTACAACTACTGGCCTATAATCCAAAAATCTCTCATCATGCTCCGACTATGCTCGGGGTCCACTACCTGTAATAATAAAAAGCTGAGTGGGTCAGGCTTGGGAGCCTGGTGAGCATATAGGGTTTTAACCCACAATAATAATAAACTTATTAAGTTCACCAATCAACAATAACCCTGATTACCCATTCCCGTTATCCTCACTTTACGTCCCTAAACACCTATCACAAGGGACCCAGCCTAAGGAATATCATCGGGATGGACACTACTGCTAAGGGGACTCCTCAGCCATACACGTCCTAAAGGCAACCATGAGGGGGATGGAGTACGCCAATGAACATTTAGTTCACCAACACCTACAAGTTGCGAACCTGCTAGTGTTCCACTGGACTGTCTAGAAAGGTCTGTGGTCGTCATCTATACTCCGCTAGTCGACTACAACAACAACAACAACAACATCGAGGCCTCTCACCATTTTAACACACATTGACTATTTCGTCTACCCATGTTCTACCCAACATATTTGTAGATAAAATACATATACAGTTTAAAACTTGTATAAAACATCTATTCAACAGTCAGCTCAGATAAACAATTAATATAATTACACATAGCACGTATTTTATAGAAAATACTTCATATCTAGGTGTAAGATGAAAGTGACTACATACTCACTTGATTTAATGATAATCGGGAAGCACTTCGTTTCCTAAAACGAACGTTTCTAATAAAACCAGGAGTTTTATTGAGAAATCGGGCTCTGCGAGGGTTGGGCTTCAAAACCGAAAAGATAAATTTCTCGGGCTTCTCGGGCACTTCGGGACGTGTTTCGGGTGTTTGGTATGATACCGGGGCTTTGGGGGAAGTTGGAATGAAAGAAATACTGAAAGAGGGGTGAAAAGTGGCAATTTTTCAAAGTACCACCCGGAGGTGTCGCACCCTTCTATTTATAGGGGCGAGGCTTCTGATCCAAGGGTTGAGAGGCTTCCAGCTGGTAGTAGATCCGAAGAAAGGGCAGGTGGATCGCACGTGCGAGGGTCCAGGTGTGGCCTTCTGATTGGACCGAGGTCTAGGTCCGACGGTTCGGTCGTGGTGCCTGCGAAGCTCGGACAGGTGGTGCGACACGCGTCGGTGCGAGGTGAGGCGGCTTCGGATGCGAGGAGCCACCTGGGCACGCGTCGGATGACTCAGCAATTTCGGACACGTGGCACCATGCAGCGAAGGTGACGTGGCCGAAGTCCACCATCCGAAATTTCTCAGATTTGGCATTTTTTCTCGATTTTTGTGCAAAAACTTCTAAAATCCATAACTTTCGCATACGAGCTCCATTTTTGACGTTCTTTATATGCACGCGTAGGTAAAATTACGCTCTACAACTTTCGTTTAGACTTCGTCGGCTAATTTTGATTTTAACTTTTATATTATTATTTTTAACAGACCAGGACAGGAAATCCGTTAAAAATTCATAACTTCTTCATCCGACGTCCGTTTTCGTCTGTCTTTTTACCGTTGTACTACTATTGACGAGACCTTCGATTCTCGTTTAGGTTGTGTCGGCTAAAAATCAATCGATCTAAAATTCGAGTTTTTAGTTGTCTACTGCTAAGCTGAAACTTAGAAAAATCATAACTTCCTCATACGAAGTCAGATTTGGGTGTTCTTTTTATACATACTCTCGGTTTAACGAACACTACGACTTTAGTTTAGATCACTAAGGCTAAAAAGTAGTTTATCAAAAACTCACTTTTTACGTCATTCGGCACCGTGCCGGTTTTGTCGTGAAACTTCGACAGGTCATAACTTCTTCGTTATAACTCGGATTTCGGTATTCTTTATATATCTGTAATCCTTGTCACGACCACTACAACTTTCTTAGTAGATATCGGCTTTATCTAATATTTATTTTCGACGCTCATTTTTATTCTTAATTAATTAAATCCTAGTAATTAAGCATAAAACACATAATTCACATAATATTCACATAATTCCTTTTCATTTCTTCAAAATGAGTTACAAAGGTTAACCTAGACTATGACATCAATATTAATGCCTAGCCTAGAAACACGGGCGTTACAACGTCTAGCGTGGCTTTAGTGAATCTGGTGAAATAGTCTTTGACTGTCTCCCCCTCTCGCTGCTTGCACCTAATGATCGAGTGGCAATCGCCTTTGTATTTTCGAAGTTGCATGAAGTTTGTTAGGAAAAGGTACTTCAGCTGACTGAAGTTGCTGATGCTGCCCGGGCGTAGTGTCTTAAACCATGTCCCTACGTTGCTATCTAAGGTGGTGGGAAAGTATGTACACCAAAATCGTTCATCTAACTTGAGGGACGTCATGGTCCATTCGTATATGTCGATGTGGCTATATGGGTCGGTAGTGCCATCGTATGTTTTAAGGTGGGGTAATTTGGCAGTGTTAGGGATTTCATATTCCAGGAGCTCTTTAACGAATGGCGATGTGACACTTCGTATTAGGCAGTCTTAGGTTGGGGTTCGCTGATTGAAGTGATAGCCAAGCTGTTGCATTGCCAAGAAAGGCTGTACTAACATGTTGTTATAGGCTGTAAGGTTCGGTGTCGTCGAGCCGTAGAAGTTTGATGGCTGAAATGGAGTGGGGAAGGTATGACACATGGGTATTTGTTATTGGGCCATGGGTATTGGCTGCTGGATCGTGGGTATTTGCTGTTGGGCTATGAGTATTTGTTGTTGGGCCATGGGTATTGGCTGCTGGGCCGTGGGTATTTGCTGTTGGGCAATGGTTATTTGCTGTTGGGCCATGGGTATTTGCTGGTAAAGCACGATTGGTGATGTTGACATGGTGCCCGTCATCAAGGACGGGTGGCTCTGTGGTTGTGGTGTGATGTTTGGGCCACCTACAACATTGTTCGCATGTGAGCTGTTTATGAGAGGCGTCATGGGTGTTGTTTGAAAGCTGTTAGGATTGACGGTGTTGGAGAAATATGGCGGAGAAGTGGGTACTATGTATTGATTAGACACACCGCTGTTTGGGAATGGAGGAGGGGTTGTTGTGTGAGTCGGAGTGAATGGTGGTGTTTGGCTCTGGGTTAAAACCGATTGCATAATTGTTGCGACGGAGGGTGATGGGCCTTCTGGTGGTAGTGCCGTCGCAGGATATGGTAGTGGACCACCGGATGCCGGCGTTGTCACAAGAGATGGTGGTGGGCCACCAGATGACAGTGCCGGTTTAAGAGACGGTGACACTTAGCAAGCGGTTCGTTGGACCTCCGGGGGAGCTAGAGTGTCCATTGGACGTTGAGATAGCAGATGATAGGATGGTATGGGTCGTGAGGGTTTACCGCGGATCTACGCTACAGTTGTTTGATGAGAAGTTTTTAGTGGATCTAGTCCCTATTCCCCTGAGAGGGAATAAGGTTATAGTTGGCATGGACTGGTTGAGCCCCAATGGGGCAATGATTGACTGCAAGCAGTAGCTACTGAGGGTTTGGACTCCTAGTGGGGGAGGGTTAGTGATTCAGGGCGAGACGCCGCAGCATGGGTTGACTCTATGTTCAGCAGCGAGAGCTAGGCGCTACCTTCAGCATGGATGCGCAGGTTATATCGCCTATGTTATAGATACTCGGGATAAGGGTAAGGTGACAGTGCAGGATGTACAGGCAGTATGAGAGTACCCAGACGTATTCCCGAAGGATCTGCCTAGGGTACCTCCGGAGAGACAGGTTGAGTTCAGGATTCACCTAGTCCTTGGTGCGGCTCCGATAGCCAAGGAACCGTATCGGTTGGCTCCTCCCGAGATGCATGAGTTTTCTACGCAGCTGAAGGAGCTGCTAGACAAGGGATTCATCAGACCGAGCAGTTCGCCATGGGGAGCCCCGATCCAGTTTGTGAAGAAGAAGGACGGGTCACATCGCATGTGTATTGATTATCGGGAGCTGAACAAGGTAACGGTGAAGAACCGTTACCCACTCCCGAGGATAGATGATTTGTTTGACCAGCTACAGGGACCATCTTGGTTCTCCAAGATTGATCTACGGTCATGTTATCACCAGATGTGAGTCAGGGACGAGGATGTCCAGAAGACGACTTTTAGGACTCGTTATGGTCATTACGAGTTTGTGGTAACGTCGTGTGGGCTCACCAATGCTCCAACTGCGTTCATAGATCTCATGAACTGAGTGTGTAGACCGATGCTGGATCAATCTGGGATAGTTTTCATCGATGATATCTTGGTCTGTTCCAAGACTCAGGAGCAGCATGAGGAGCACCTGAGGGAGGTGCTGGAGACATTGAGGATGGAGAGACTTTTTGCGAAGTTCTCCAAGTGTGAGTTCTGGTTGCGCGAGGTGTAGTTTTTAGGGCATCTCGCCAACCAGAAGTGTATTCTCGTCGATCTGCCCAAGATAGAGGCAGTGATGCAGTGGGAGGTTCTGAGGTCTCCAATGAGATTCAGAGTTTTCTTGGTCTAGCAGGTTATTACAGGAGATTCATCCAGGATTTCTCCAAGATCGCCGTTCCCTTGACCCGATTAACCAAGAAGTCGGTGACATTCCGCTAGGGGCCTGAGCTGCTTGCAACCTTCGAGACCCTCAGGCAGCGGTTATGCAAGGCACCGATTGTGACCTTGCCGGAGGGAGTTGATGACTTCGTAGTTTACTGTGATGCTTCGGACACAGGAATGGGAGCAGTTTTGATTTAGCAGGGTCATGTGATTGCTTATGCATTGATGCAGCTGAAGCCTCACGAGGCTAACTATCCGACGCATGATTTAGAGCTGGGGGCTATGGTGTTCGCCTCAAGATTTGGTGGTATTACCTCTACGGGGTCCGTTGTACCATCTACACGGATCACAAGAGTTTGAGATACCTCATGGATCAGCCGAATCTGAACATGAGGCAACGTCGGTGGTTAGATGTGGTAAAGGATTATGATTGCGAGATCCTTTACCACCCGGGCAAGGCCAATGTGGTGGCCGACGCCCTGAGCCACAAGGTGGTAGCGGCTCCGATTAGAGACATATGTTTGGGGATGACAGTGATAACTCCACTGTTGGAGCAAATTAGGGACGCATAGGTTGAGGGATTAAAGGAAGAGCGCCAGAAGTGTGAGAGGATTGTAGGCCAGGTGGCCTCGTTCGATTAAGATAGTCGAGGGTTGCTGACCCTACATGGGAGGATCTGGGTTCCGGGCGGAGTACGGCAGGTTCTGATGGATGAGGCCCATAACTCAAGGTTCTCCATCAATCCTGGGGCGACGAAGATGTATCGAGATCTTCGCCCTGATTATTGGTGGCCCTGCATGAAGCGCGACGTAGAGTGGTATGTGGAGAGGTGCTTGACCTGCAGGAAGGTCAAGGATGAGCATCAGAGACCACACGGCAAGATGCAGCCGCTAGACATTCCCATGTGGAAATGGGAGGATATCACCTTGGATTTCATTACCAAGCTTCCTAGGACCGCACATGGAGTAGATTCGATATCGGTCATCGTGGATCGGTTGACCAACAGCGTGTATCTTATCCCGATCCAGGAGAGCATATCGGCTGAGAAGTTGGCCAAGATTTATGTGTGTGAGATAGTGGCACGGCATGGGGTGCCTGTCTCGGTGGTGTCAGACCGACATGTCCGTTTCACTTCCAAATTCTGGAAGCGGTTTCACGAGGAGATGGGTACTCGTCTCCACTTCAGCACCGATTTCCACCCCCAGACGGACGGACAGGGCGAGAGGACGATTCAGACTGTCGAGGACATGCTTCGTGCATGTGTCTTGGATTTCGGTAGCAGTTGGGAAACGTATCTGTCACAACTGGCATTTTAGCTAGGAAATTATATTACTGTGTAACCATTCAACTATTGTAAAACTTATATTCTAAGTAAATCTCACTCAATGCACATTTAGATTCACCATTCATGTTCATCAAAGAGTCTGAAGCCCTAAGATCCATGGTTTAAGTCCATATTGGACTAGGAGTACCTTATTGGGCCTAATGGACCAATAAGCACCCAATTCAACTTTATTGGACTTAGAGGCCCTAATTGGATCCTAATTGGACCCAATCCATAAATGTAAAACATTTTGGACCATTTGGGCCTAGAATGATTCATTCTAACCCTAATGGGCCTTATTGGGCCATAACTAATCCAATTAACCTTAGTGAGCCATAAGCCCATTCTTTTACTCTAATTGGGCCGTGAATGCTTCCAAGAGCCCAATGGGCCGAAAAACCTTATGTTTTGGATCCAAATGTCCTAGCTAAAGTTAATGGGCCCAAACTACTCCATTATTTTTTCTTGGCCCAAAATGTCGGCCCATGTATAAAACAAAAAAAAGGAAAAGAAGAGATTAAGGGGGGGAGGGTTGACTTTGGAGTACCACCTCCATAATATTCAACATGTATCAAGGTGAAGACCTCCCATGCATCCATGCTTGTCACCTCATCTCTCTCTCTCTCCCCTCTCTTCTTCTTCTCGGCCGAATGCAACACACACACACACACTACACCAAATTCTCTCCATTCTCTCAAGGATCATTCATCTTCTTCCTCCAAAATTCTCAAGATTTAGCTTAAGTTTCAAGAGGATAATCATCATTCTTGGTAACCCTTTACACACTCAAGTTTTATAACTCCATCTGCATGATAGATCACTCTTTTAAACAAAGTTTTTTGTCATCATACTCCTAAAAATCTTCTTAAGTTCGAGATCTACTCAAGGGAGTTGCTAGGGCCGAAAATCACTTCATCTTTCCACTTCTTCTTCCAAAAACCGAAACATCAAGCAAAGGTGAGTTCATACCCCCTTATTTTTAGTTTTCATATGATTTTTGGGGGAGAATGCAAGTAAAATGTGTAGATTTATGTGATATATGCATGTTTTGTGTGAATTCTTAGTTTATTTGGTAAAAATGTGTTAGATCTTAGTGAATCTCGAAATTTTAAGTATTATGTAGCAAAGATCTAAGAACTACAACACTATATATATCATATTATCAAGCCAAAGGTGAACACATGTTTAAGATGCAAAAGAATTCAACAAAAACCTTGTTAAAGGTCAAAATTGTCAAGAAAACAAAATATAAGTGTAAAAAGTGAAAATTCTGTTCTTAAAAGGGCCAAACAGGTCCTACATGTATAAAAAGGTATTTTTATGCTAAATATACTTTTAAAAGGATCAAAAATAAAAATTTAAGCTTATTGGGCCAAACTTTTGGGCCTCACGGCCTTTGGGCCCAATTTGCGAAAAAAATGAAGATTTGAGGTTTAAAAATGTTATTTGGCCAAAGTTTGAGTCATAAATGTAAATAAACCAAATTTAGAGGTGAAAATATCATTTATTTTCAAATTGGACCAAAAATGTAAAGTTTTCCAAATTGGGCCGAAAATGTAAACTTTTACCAATAAGGGGCTGAAAATGTAATTTTCTGCAAAACAGGGTTTTGAATGTGAAAATATAACATTTTGGGTCAAAACCGTAAATTTACAGACATTTGGGACAACATTGCAAACTTTTATAAATTATGAACTAAAGCGTCATTATTACAAAACTTTGGGCCTTAATTAAAGATTTGAGTATTATTGGCCAAAAATGTCATGTTTACAAAATGAAAGATTTTTATCATCAATCTATTAAGCCTCGAACTAAAACAAACAACCGAATCAAACGAACAAACGAAATACGTCAAAAACTATTTATTGGGCCCAATATTTACATTTCTTGGCCATTGGGCCCTTAGGGCCCAATTAAGTGTGTATTGAGCCCAATGTTTTCCATGACATGTTTATTGGGTCTTGTGGCCCACTTACATGTTAATTTGGGCCTAAGTTATGGATTACATGTTTATTGGGCTTTTGTGGCCTATTTACATGTCTATTGGGCCTAAATTACCCTTTTACATGTGATTGAGCCTTCGTGGCCAAATTTCATACTAATAGGGCTTGGAATGTAAATTTCATGTGTTAGCAATCCGAAATGATACCTTTACGTAATCATCAAACTTACTATACTTAATCATGTACCTTTCGAATACATATCATATATACTAAACGTTAAACATAGTACAAGATGAGGTTGTGAATCTAGTGAGACTTATCGGTTGGCACCCCTGAGTGTACAATCGTAGCCTGTAGTTATAATCAGAGTTTCCTGGTAGGAAAGCAGGAGTTTGTGTATAGATCTATACGGGGTGACCCCCCACGCCTTAGCTGTTCGCTATAGCTAGACTATGCCAGTCTAGGGTGACAACATCCTTAGCAAGACCGGCATTTGGAAAAATACCAAGACGGGCGACCTAGTCATTATCATGCATGGTTATAACGGCTCATATAGGGATTCAATACCAAAAGAATCTTTCGAAGATAAATTCTTTGGTTGTGTCAATACAAAATAACTTATTTAACGATACCAGAATCTAGACATTGTTATAAAACATAAAATATCGGATTTTCTGGGGGAAATTTTTCATATATATTTATCATTTATTCACAATACAATGAAACTAACCTACTCTTTTATGAACTATAACTATGTAATTCACATGCATTTATACTTGATTTTCACAACATTTTCAGACATTTTACAGAAAATATCGGATTTTCTCGGTTTTTATGAAAGATACAAAGACTTTTACTCAAACATACTTATGAACTCACCAACATTATATATGTTGACCGTTTTCAAAATAACTTGTATTCTCAGGTAATCGTTAAGCTGGAAGATATGCAAGTGTGTATGGTCTCGTTTTATGTAATAGCACTTATCGTACTTTTAACAATTTGAACTTATGTATTTTAACAATGTACTTGATGTGAACAATGCTAGTTGTGTTATGTAATGTTAGTGATGATCGTGTTATGATTCATGTATATTCATTGTGATGATTATTCAATTGTTAGTCACACGAGCTCCCAGATGTTTCCGCCGTCTGGTTCTGGGGTGTGATAGTATTTTCTGTTAGTGGAATTTTCGTATAACAACAGTTATCACACTAGTATAGACCGGCCTCCCTTCGAGATGCTCTACGAGAAGAAATGTAGGACCCCAATCCGTTGGGGTGAGGTCGGTCAGAGGGTCATGGGGAGTACGGAGGTAGTACTCAAGACCACAGAGCGGATCTAACAGGTCCGGAGTAGGCTTCAGACTACTCAGAGTCGGAAGAAGAGTTACGCCGACAAGCGGCGTTCAGACTTGGAGTTTCAGGTGGGCGACATGGTCCTCTTGAAGGTGTCACCTTGGAAAGGGGTCATCTGGTTCCGAAAGCGGGGCAAGTTGGGCGCTAGGTATGTCGGTCCTTTCAGGGTTATAGCCCGGGTAGGCAAGGTAGCATATCGATTGGATCTTCCGACAGAGCTCAGCCAGATCCACAACACTTTCCACGTTTCTCAGCTACGGAAGTGTTTAGTGGATAAGTCAGCAGTTGTACCTTTAGAGGATATTCAGGTGGATGACAGTCTGAACTACATCGAGAGACCAGTGGTTATCCTCAACAGGAAGACGAAGGAGCTGAGGAAAAAGAGAGTGGAGCAGGTGAAGGTACAGTGGCAGCACCGCAAGGGCTCGGAGTGGACCTGGGAGCCCGAGGAGAAGATGAGGGAGCACTACCCGGAGTTGTTTCCGGATGCAGCAGACTTCGAAGATGAATTCTAATTCAAGTGGGGGTGAATTGTAACGACCGTCATTTGAGGTCTTGATTATTAAATATTTCTTAAATTATCGTTGGGCAAAATATGGATAAAAGGACTATTGGAGTGGACTTAAGCAAGTGGGCCGAGGATTTGGGCTGCCCATAAGACGTACGCTGGGCGCAGCCTTGGTGTACGCGGGGCGTAGAGGCGTATTGGATGCGTGGGACGCGTGCACGTACGCGCAACGTATGTGTGCAGATTCCAAAACCCTAATTTTTAGGGTTTAAGACATATAAATACCCCATTATAGCCCAACCCTGGCCTCCTTACCAGCCCCTCACCCTCAGAAACCCTAAATACCCTCTTTTACTCCATTCGTGTGTGTTTTTGGCATTTTGAAGCTTAGTTTGGTGAAGAAGAGCACGGAAGAAGAGAAGAGAAGTTGGAGAAAAAGAAATTGAGTATCTTGAGCTCAAGGATCTGGGATTATCTCTTCTTTTGGCACTCAAAGGAGGTATAAAGCTTACAACTTTCCTCATGTATGCTTAGATCTATGGTAGAGATATTTTGGATCTTTTTAGTCCCAAGAATTGAACTTTATGACTCAAACTCGTTTCTAGGTCTAGGGTACTTAGTGACATATGAGTCCTTTAAGCAGTAAAGTTTCAATCTTTAAGGTCCATTTGTGACCATGCATGAGATCTATCCATTTCCACGGAAGTATGTTGCTATTTTCCAAGTTTATGTTCATTTGGTGGGTTGCAAGCCACCAAGTAATCCACTTTATGGATTAAGACGTTGAAGAGGACTTGGATCTGTGGTTATAGCCTCTGGAGTTGAGTTTTAAGTGCTTAAGGGGAAAAGTGGCTTAACAGGGTAGTATTGTGGGCGTACCATCCAGTACGTGCAGCGTACAAGCCACACAACAGGTACGCGCTGCGCACAGAGGAGTACGCCCCGCGTACTCAACAGTATTGGGCTTTACATCTTTGGGCCACGGATTGGGCCAACCTTTGGACTTGTCAGCTATTGGGCCTTAGTGGGCCATCAGGAGTCAGATTTTGGACTAAGGACATGTTTGGGCTTAGTGAAGGCCCATTTGAGAAGTTGGGCCCATTTTATAAAATTAGGCCATTAGTGGGACTTTAGTGGGCCATTAGTGGACTTAGAAAGATTAGTTGGAATTGGGCTATGGATATGGTCCAAAATTAGAGCAGGTTTAAAATGGTCATTTTACCCTTAGAAAGATTCTCAGGTTTCTGACTAAGTATTATTGTATAGAGTTAGTCGGGGAGTCGTGGGAGCAGCCAACAGAGATTCCTCATGTACGAGTTCAGTATCCAGTTTGAGTGGTGAGTTTCTCTCCAGTAGGAACGGGCTAAGGACACAATGACGACCCGTTTAGATGTTAGTAGTTTCGGACTACGTTCCGATGCCGGGGCGGTCCCGAGAAGAGTATATGTATGCTTGATGTCTTTGTGATTCATGCATGTTATGTGTTATGTGTTCCGGGGCAAGCCCGATGATGGGGCAAGCCCGATGTGTGTTAGTGTATCTGTTATGAGTTATGTGTTCCGGGGTAAGCCTGATGTCGGGGCAAGCCCGATGCATGTTAGCTTATATGTTATGTGTTATGTGTTCCAGGTTTCGGTCCGCTGCTGGGGTAAGCCCGATGAATGTTATATGCTTATGTTATGTGTTTATGATATGTGCTATGTTATGTATGTGCCGGGGTAAGCCCGATGCCGGGGTGAGCCTCATGCCAGACGTGGTCTGATGTCGGGGTAAACCCGATGCCGGGCAGGAGTCCGATGTCGGGTAAGCCGATGTCGGGTTCGTCCTGATGCAGCTGGGCGGTGTCCCAAAGTTTATGTTACATGCTATATGTTATGTTTATGGTATGTGGTAGTTTGGGGGAGCTCACTAAGCATCGTGCTTACAGTTTTCAGTTTGGTTTCAGGTACTTCAGCTAGTAAAGGGAAGGGCTCGGGATGATCGCATGGCACACACCACTGCCTTTTAGCCTGGGATATTTACTCTGATATTGATATGAGATTTTGATATGTTGACAGATAATACGATATTTTGAGATACATGGTTGATGATTTTATATGATGATGATATTTAAAGTTTTACTAATGATTTAAAAACGAAATTTTTCGACCGTATTTTGGGATGTTGCAAATATCTATCATATCTAGCTATTTTCTAAAATATGGAAGGGATCAAACAAAATCTTGCAATTATCTAGTTAATCAAATAAGAAGATAATTACCAAAAACCTTAATTTCCAAAAAATGGCAAATCTTGGGTAGGAAAACAAGGATTTCAAATCCTTGTCATAATTTCGAAAAATCATAGGGTTAGGAAACCCTAAAATCGAAATCTTGTAGGGCAAGGGAAAGGGTTAAAACCCTAATGCAAATTTTCGAAAACTAGGGTTAGGAAACCCTAATTTGCGAAAACCCTAATTCCAATGGGTGTAATTGCCATAAACCCTAATTGTCAAGTTCAACCAATTGCATCATATTCAATAGAAAACAATCCTAGGCTCTGATACCACTGATGGGTTTTGAGCATAACAAACAATCCCTATGTGTGCATGCAACCCTAATTTGTAGGCTCTATGTTTTCACTATTGGACATGCAAGTATTGAACATCAAAAGGAAAAACCCTAATAGCAATAATTTCGAAAATCATAACTAGGTTTAGTAAACATACCTTTGATTATTATATAGAAATAACAATCCTAATCCTTGAGTTGTTGAAGCTTAGAGAGAAAGCACCACAAATGTCGTGCCTCTAATGGTTCACAAACACACTTAGCAAGATGATGATATGAGATAGGAGAGGGGAGTAAATGCTTGAGAAATCCGCCTATCCTTCTTAGGGTTAGAGTGGCCAAAATCTCAAAGGGGTATGCCCTTTATATATAGTTGTTGGTAGCTTAGAGCCAAAGCTAGGGTTTTAAGCAGGAAACCCTAATTCCTTAGCTTAAGGCCAAAGCAGCCCAAGAACCTCTTACAAGAGGCCCTTGGATAAAAAATTTAGGGTATTCCTAGAAGATTTCATCCAACCCATCTAGGTGATGGGCCTTTGAGCATAACAACATTCTTATGTGATCATGCAACCCTAATTGCTTTGGATATGAGTTTTCCACTAATTGAACATGCAAATTGAATACGGAAGCAATAACTTCTAGCATAGTATTTTCGAAATTCACAATGAAAATAGGGTTAGAAGATTACCTCACTTGTTATATTGTAATAACAAGAGTTCCTAGCTTGATCTTGACCTTTGAAAGCTTAGTGCCCCAAGTGTTGCACCTCTAATGGAGTCACAAACACCCAATGCAAAGGATGAGTTGGAGAGACAAGGATATTCGGCTAGGGTTATGTATTCTTATGCATAGGCCGAAAATCCCATGACACGGGCTTCTTTATATAACTGTGGGTTCCTAGGGTTTCTAGAGGAAACCCTAATTCCTGCTTAGGGCTTAAGCAGCCCATGGACTCCTCCTTATGAGACCTTGGACGAAATCTATAGGGCATCCCTATAGGATTTCGTCCACTCCTAATTAAGGAGTCCAATAGCCCAGTTCTGCAACTATTAGTGATTTGCAAAACAGCCCCTCCATTATTAATCAGTTCCTTTAATCCCAAAATTAATATCAAATTAATTTATGAATAATCGCCAATTAATAATATGATTTCCAAATAATATATTAATAAAATCATTTGAGTACCAATTTATTATTTCACGTAATAAATTCTACTCTCTCTCCACTAGTCATCCTGTCAAGTTGCATGAGTGAAGGAAACCCAAAAGGACCATGCTACATATCAAATCAAGTACATACCAACTATAGTTATGGGCTTAGACACCTAATTCAACACTAGGAGGGTTCTAGAGCCCAAAACTACAACTATCAATAAATTGCTAAATAGCCCCTGTACTTTTAATTAATTTCTTTAATCCCAAAATTAATTCCAAATTAATTTCTGATTAAATATTAATTAAATAATATGATTTCTAATTAATATATTATTTCCATAATACATTAAAAAATCATTTATTACAATTTATTAATCAATTAATAAATTCTTCCTCTTTCTCAATAGGTCATCCTGTCTAGTTGCTAGTATGAAGGCAACCCAAAAAGACTGTGCTACTATCAATTCAAGTACATACCAATTATAGTTTCTTAGACACCTAATCCAACATCCTGTTGTTCCATTCTCCTACTGATGTATAAAGGGGGAGAATAATCTTGCTAAAGCTGAAGAAACTACTGGAGCCAAGCATACTCTAAGGGGGAGTCAAGCTAACGTCAACATTATCTTTCATCCGCTGCTTGATCATCATGAGAATTCATTCATCTTCTCAAGGGGAGTATTCGTTAAAGCTGAAGAGTTAAAACTTCGTTCTTATTCTCAGGGGGAGCATGAGCTAAATAATTCATTGAAGATTAGTTTTGACATCATCAGATAAGGGGAGCTTCTAAGGTCACACCTTATGATCTGATGAGTCAAACACTCTCCACATTTGTTAGCGTCATCGTCAACAACACGGAAAACGCCATCGTATCAAGCCTATCAACGTCAACTCTTAGTAAAGTTATTTTATTATAATCTTTTGTATATTAGGAAATGATATAGATAAGTATAGAATATATAGCATATCCGTTATCTTTTTTATGAAGATCAGTTCTTAGTATAGATAAGATATAATCCTTTAAATCATGGGATTCATATGTATAGATTAGTATATAATCTACATTAGGGTAAACCCTAATATAGAGAGCTCGTCCTGGTGACCGTCTTCGTGACAAGTCGTATTCTTGGTGAAGAAAAAACCATTTCTTGGTGAAAGACAAGTTGGAATAAGTTTACTTTCGTCTGTATACTTAAAGTGTATCCGATCGATATAAACCTTCAAAAAATATTTAAACTCAAATATTTTATAATTCTTAACTATATCTTTTATGATTCAAAATATATAATGATGCATAATTTTTTTTTGAACAAAAACTATATTTAATTGAATATGTATTATTGATCCAAAAAAATATGATTCAAAAAAATGATTTGATTCAAAATACAATGATTCAAAATAACTTGATTCAAAATTTTATGATCCAAAAACAACATGATTCAAAAAAAATATGAACAAAAAATATTATGATCCTTAATATTATTTTTATTTAAAACTTTATAATTGTTAAACATTAAAAACTCAAACCGATATTTAGTTTAAAAATTCATAAAAAATCAAAATATAAAAAAAATAAAAAAATAAAGAAAAACACTTGTACCTTCAAATATGTAGTAAATATATTAAAAAAACGAAAAAAAAATAAAAAAAGCGAAAAAAATAAATAAATTAAATAAATTAAAAAAATAAAAAACGAAAAAGAATAAAAACGTCAAAACCGAGCATATATCTATCAATTTCTTTTTAACTTTTTTTAACGAAAAATACAAAAAATAAAAAAAAATAAATGAAAAAAACGAAATGAAACGAAAATAAATAATAAAACCTACTTAAATAACGTTCCATGGACGTTCGCCGCACGTGATTAAATCCTCGAGTTCGTATTAGTTATCACAGATGTGGGTCGCAGGAGAACACACAACGACCAATTATTTGGGTTTGACGTTTGTGCCCTTTACGAAATAGGTTGTGGAGAATTGTCATTGCAGTCCTCACTATTTTTGAGTTTTCATCGTATCAGGACCTTTTTAAACCTTAAAACCAATATATCAATCTTTTTCTCAAATTTTAGAGGTTATTTCATTTTTTATATAAAAAAAACTAAAAATATAGAAATTCATAACTTTTTATCATTTTTCAATTTATATCAAATTCGATAATTTTTATTTTTTTGATATGTTCTGATTCATATTGTGAATCTGTACAGATTTACACTGTGAATCTGTACAGATTCACACTGTAGATTCACAGTGCGGATTCACAGTGTGAATCTGAACAGATTAAAAAAGTAAAAAAAAAAAATTATTGACTTTGATATCAATGGAAAGAAGATAGAAAGTTATGAATTTAGATATTTTTAGAGTTTTTTTATAATGAATAAGCTCTAAAACTTAAAAATACAATGGTTCATTTGTTCTAAGGTTTAAAATGGTTGTTTGTTGAACTTTTATATATATATATATATATATATATATATATATATATATATATATATATATATATATATATAATAACGATCTTAAATATTTATGAACCTACCTTCGATCTTACCGAAAAATGATCTAAATATGTCGGGATCGCTTTACTTAGGTGGAAACAAAGGATTGTACGATCTTATGATCAATATCATGATTTTAACAACCTTCGTGCATTCTATTTTGTTAGGTGTGCATGTGTTCTCGTCTTATATTTGATTTTAATGAGTATTTCTTTAGGTTTGTCTCGTATTTTTCATCTTCTTTAGAGTTGGAATTAATGTTTCTCTTTGATTTGTTGGACATATGTCATGAAAAACATTTTGCGTAGAATATACGTCTGTCATGTTGTTGGTACACATATGACCAATTTGTTTTGCATCTCATTTATTAGCATATATTTCATATAAAAACATGATATTTTATGAAATAACTGTTCTAGTATGATGCTATTTTAAATTTATTATATAGATGTTAAATTCAAAATACATCAGGACAAACATGATCGGAGGAAATTTTGATTTATTGAAAATGAAGTTTGGAAAATTAATTATTTTCATCATTTTTATATAGTTGTTTTAAATTAATATATTAAAATTGAAGAAATTAAGGAATTATATGTTACAACTAGTCTGGAGCATTTTAGTCTTTGTTATGTTGTATGTTGCTTACATACTCGGAAATAATGTTCCAATGGTGTAAAACCTTAATTAAGGAATCGTTTTCTATTAAGAACATGAGAGATGATATCATACATCTTTTTCATCAAGATCGATCGGGACATATTTGAAATGATATATATATATATATATATATATATATATATATATATATATATATATATATATATATATATATATATATATATATATGTATAATATCTGAAATGAGTCAAAACTCCAAACAAGTTTATACTTATGTAGTATAGTTTAGAGTTGTGTTAAGCTTAGTATCCTAGTTCCAATAATAAGATGGATGAATTAAGTCTCATATGCTTCAGTTATATATATATATATATATATATATATATATATATATATATATATATATATATATATATATATATATATATATATATATATAAAAGTTAATGTGTTTCTTACATTTATTATGTGCTAGAATGCAGCAATAGAAATTTAGTAAAATTAAATAATATTTTAATTAAATAAAGATAGATATTAAATGATTTCTATAATTGTGTGTATATTAAATAATATCCATAATTATAATTATCTTTTACGGAAACTAATTAAATTCGTTATTAATGTCATCAGTAACATTCTTTTAGAATGAATTCACATCTTGATTTTTATGTATGAATTCGTATTTTGTTTCAGAACAGTCACTTAAAATACAATAAAGTTGCATAGAATATGAAGGCGAGAGTGTATTCTATTAGAATACACTCTCGTTCTGCTAGAATATAATGTTATTCTTCTAGATACGAATTAATTCTGAAAGAATATTATCGTTGACATTAATAACGAATTTAATTAGTTTCCACAAAAATGAATTATAATTATGGATATCATTTAATATACATATAATTATGGATAACATTCACTAAATTGTTATTGGTACACTCTAGCACACAATAAATGTGAGAAACATTTGAACCTACATCTCTCTCTCTCTCTCTCTCTCTCTATATATATATATATATATATATATATATATATATATATATATATATATATATATATATATATATATATATATATATATATATATATATATATATAATATGTACAATTCTTGCTGTAACGTCCCCAAAATACCAATAAAGTTTTCATTTGTAAACCATCAAATCCATACAATCATTTATCTCAAAACCAATCATAGTAAAATGTATCTCTCAAACATCAAAGAAAAACAATAATAGTCAGTGCGGAAAAAGCCATCAGGGGATGTTGTGCAGTCAAGGCAGACCCTTCCCTTTGGAATTAGCAATACCTAAAAATAAACCACAAAACCATAAGCACAAATCTTAGTGAGTTCCCTAAAATAATACATACGATACATAAGATAGTGCATGATATGGGCCAAGTCATAGCCATACAGTCACTTTTGTCCATGGGCCAAATCATGGTCTTTCCTTGTAATGTGGAGAGCCAAATTTGGGCCTTACATCCAAGTGTCAGGGGCCACCACCTAGCCAAATCCTGGTCTTTCATACATATGCCAAGGGAACACCCTGGTATTCCATGCAAGTAACATAAAGACAATTAGCATCCTACATAGATTAATGAGAAGACTCACCTCGCAGACGTATTCACAGCTAATAGCTCTCATAGCCAATGAATGGGTGATATACATGTTGGATAAGGTGTCTAAGTTCATAACTATATTTAGTATGTACTTGACCCGATTTGGCATGGTCTATTTGGGTTGCATCTTCATCTCAGCTGTTGGATGGACAAAATGAGAAAAAGGACACTTACGATTTGTTAATATATTATAAGTTCTAATATATTAATATGAAATCATATTATTTAACTAGTATTGAGCAATAATTAATTTGGAATTAATTTTGTGATCAAAAGGAGACTAATTAAATATATGGGGATTAATTTGTAAATCATTCATTCTTATATAGTGGGCTTATGGTCCATGTTTCACTAGATTGGTGTAGTGACATAAGAACATGGTTTGGCATGCGGAATTAAAGATTGCACAATGAACATGGTGATTTGGGTGTTCAAGAGATGTATTGATTGTATATGGTGTTACAAAAAGGATCTAGATCTAGACTACATAAATAACACACACTTACACACTCAACTTTTACATCTCTCAAGCACACCTCTACAAGTGGTATGAACCCACTATTTATAGAGGTGTTTACATGTCTCTCTCTCACTCTCACTAACATGTGGGTCTAAAGGCTAATGCACCACATGCAAGTGGGTCTACAAGAGTCAAACCATTACAAAGTCATACATGAAGAACTTTGCACCCCAACAGTTTCCCTCTCAAAGTTAGGAATGGATGACCCACTTCAAATCTTCCAAAATCGAGCAACTACGCGACCCGAGCCTCAAGCGTGACACATGTCGAAACGAACTTCAATCTTCAATTCTTCCATGATTCTTCAATTTGGGCTCTAGGATGTGAAACCATACAAACCCAGCAGCAACGATTGATTAACTTCAAATAATCACCCAAAGGTTGCGCATAAAAACACACCCCAAAAATCTTCAATAAAACCAAACCCATTTCGAATACACCACTTCCGAACTTCCAATTTCATCATTTCGTAAGCTTCAAAAATTAAGGTCACTTCGGTCGTCAAATCCGCGTAATATGAAAAATTCAAGTTCGAATTTCCATATAAATTTCTCCCCCTTTTTATAATCGAAATTTGATTATAAAACCTTCAAGGAAAGAGAACGTGCTCTATTCGGAATTTTTCGTGTCAAAACTCCCCCTTAACATGTGGCATAAACTTTGTGCTTCAATCCGGAAAATTCAAAAAATATTGAATTTTTAACTTCGTTCACGGATCGCCTTTGACAAAATTTCTCAAAAATGGGTAGAAATTATCAATTTCAAAATTCTGCAGTGACCCGGTGCGCCTAAAACAGCCAAATATGCAAAACTCTCCCCCTTTTTCAATGCTGTGTAGAAAGCGTCAATTTGCACAAACTGTAGGGGCCTGAAATGAACTTTCTTCAATTTTCAGCAAAAATAGTCCTTTTTCGAATTTGGGTGCAAACTGCCAAACATTCGAAGCCTCAGGGACTATTTTCGAAAATTCTGCCATTATGCACCAAACATACGAAGACTAGTCCCAAAGATACGAAGCTCCAAAAATTTTCGAATTTGGGTGAAAAGTGTCAAACATACGAAACTTCATTTAATTTTCAAAGTGCCAAATATTCGAAGGTTCAGGGGCTGTTTTTGAAACGTTTGCTTTTTCAATTCATACGAAGCTTTTTGATGAAACATACGAAGCTTTTTGATGAAACATACGAAGACAGTCAAAACTCAAAACATACGAAACTTTTTCTTTCTCTCTCCTCTTCGTATGAAACTCCATCTTCCCCAATCAAACAAAAATTTCTCAGCATACGAAGCATACGAAGACTTATATATGAACAGTAATGAACAGTAATCATTCTTCGTTCGTTCAATCATCAACCCTTCGTATGTTAACCCCGTTCTTCATTCTTCGTTCTTACAGTTCATCAATTCTTCGTATATCAATCATCAACCCAAAACCAAATTTTCGTTCTTACAGTCTTCGTTTCTTATAAATCAATCATCGACCCTTCGTCTAATTCTCAAATACCCTTCGTTCAAACCCAAACATCAACAATTGACCATCCAACAATCGATTCTTCAAAATCAAAACACAGGGACCCTTCGTACAAATTCATGCGATTAAAAAAATTTCAACTGATTCCTCAACCACCAAAACAAATCAAGTCCTTCGTTTCTTGATCATGTAAACCCAGTCATTGTGTTCGAATACCAAGTGATTCGACCAATCTTTTGAAATCACAGTGAACATAATCACAAATCGACTCTATCGACTCCAAAATTGATTTCGATTTCCATATCATCTCTTTCAAAATCAATCAAACCAAATCTGTCTTAGTTCGTTCTTCGTATATCATCAACGAGTCTCAAAATTAACACTTCACCAATTTATTTTGACTTTTTGGTTCATCACGACGAACAACAAAATCATCCAATCGATTCCTGTTTTGATGAAATCTACTTCGGATTTTATTTCAATATTCTCAATCATCAACCATCGCTTTTGACAACAACAATTAGAACTTGATTTTGACTTTCAATGTAATCAAAAATCAACATCTTGATCATAATCGATTTTAGAAATCAACGGATTTAAACACAATCGATTCACAAGATATACAAATCAAGAATTACTAGTCGATTTTGAGAAACACAGAAACAAAATCGGAACTCAAGAACATGATTACAACGAAAGACGTGAAGTATGACAATCGATTCAATCATCAATCGATTTCAAGAACATTATGAGTTTCTAACTAATCTTGATCATCATCAACAATCACAAATACTCAATCGATGTGATTTTAATTTCCAGGAAAAGAATATGATGCTCAAAGAATCCAATCATAATGAAACCATGAAGGTACAACACTATTATGCATACAAAGAAGAACATACACAGTTAATGTTTCGATTGTTGACTTCCAGGCTTATTATCTCAATCAAAGATATCGGGTTTAATAACAATGATTGGGCAAAAAAAAAAACAAGAACATTATCAGATCTACTCTTTGGGCTCAAGAATTCAAATCAAATTCAATATCATTTTGGGCTTCGAATATTCAGATCAACGAATAGTAATAAGATTGAGATTTGGGCTTAGGAATTGGATCTATGAACAGTAACAATTATTGATTTTGTTTTTGAGTCAAATTTTGATTCAAACGAACAACTGCATATTAAGAATCAAATCGAACAAACGAATATGAGATTGGATCGGACTTGATTAACAAAAGAATTATTGGACCACAACAAATGGGTTTTTTAAAGAAAATTTGATCCAACGAATCAAACGATCAAAATTCAAAAACGTAACACACAATACAACATGATTAAGAGAGATCATAGAGAGAGACTCACCAAAATTGTTCAAATTGCGACAAATGTTGCCAAACTGAGAATCGTTCTTCATAAATCACGTTGATCTTGAAGACCCGCTCTGATACCAATTGAAGTGACATAAGAACATGGTTTTCGAAAATGTTATTCAGAATCTCAAATACACAGTGATCAGATCAAATGAAAAATTTTATGAGTTTACCATTGCTGATTTTCCGATAATGAACTTGTATGATCTTATACAAGTTGCATTAATCCTGAAAGACAAGTCATTCTCCTTTCTACAAGAAACAGAGCCAGATGTTTTCCAACTTGGAGTCAAACACATCAAGATCTTTATTGAAAATTATTTTGAGTGTCTTGCTCAAACTGATGTGGAATTGGCTACTGCGAAAGGTATTGAAATTACTGCACCAATGGCTCCTACGAAGAAACAAGCAGATCTGAAGAAATATGAAGATGGTGAAATCTGCTTAAAACCATTGGGGATTGTCTTCGCAGGAAAAGACAAAGCTGGTAGAGCAAAGCGGTTCTTGTTCCAAATGTGCGAAGTGGAGTATGCAACTTCTCAGTATACGAGCTTAATTGTTTGTATGAACCAATGCAGGAAGAATAATGAAGGAGACAAGAAGGAGATTAAGAAGGTCATTGCATGGTACACAAAGATACGAAGAGTGATGATGTATTCAATTCAACTGCTTACAAGTTGAAGACTTCGACTTTGATTACAAAGGGGGAGATTGTAAGGGTAAATAGAGTTGTAATCAGTCGAAGGGTTTCATGTCTTCGAATGTACTGAGTCTTCGTATCTTATGTAATCTATTTTACTAGGGCATTGTATTCAAAGCTTAACGCATAGTCCTTAGTATATTTTTTGTACGCTTTCCTCTCCTATAAATAGGAGTGTTTACTAGAGTCATGGACATGAGTCTTTACAGAATTGTCATTTGTACTCTGTAAACTTGAGAGCGTAATAGAGCTGAAACAAGATCATATTTACATCTGTGTTCAAATCTCACAATCCTACTTTGATCATTAAACTCTGATTCATTTCATACCCGATTTATTGTTTCATCAATTGGGCTAGAACCCATTGGGTGCTCCATGGAGGTTAAACCCATGGATCATGGGGGAAATGAAAAGCCATGCACATTAGGGTTTACATGGTATAACCCTACATGTTGAACACTATATAAGCAACCTCATAAGGAGCAAAATCGGCCACTAAGACAAGAATAAGAGGGGTAGCTGATTTTGAGTGAAAGTGTTCTTCTCTCAAGTTATTCCAAGAGTTGTGGGTGTTGTGTGAAACATTTGAGGCATCACATTTGGTGTGCTAGGCTCACAGGTCTTAAGGAATCCAAGCAATATCAAAGTTATGTCATTCTACGAGTTTTATATTACAAGTACCCCATGTCATGCTAGTTAGGATGTAAACCTTGGAAAATTCTTATTTGCATGAATATTAGAGAAAACATAGATCCAAGGTTTATAGGGTTGTATGTAGACCATAGGAGTGTTAGAATGCTCAAAGCCCATCAGTGGTATCAGAGCCTAGGCTTGTTTTCTTGATATTTGATGCAAACTGCTTGAAAAAAGTCAAGAATTCTGCAACCTGAACAGTGAACTTGCCGAGTCCATGGGGGGACTCGACGAGTCCATGACAAAATGCATCCTACTCGTCAAGTAGGTTCTCTCACTCGACGATTAGGAGCCCCTGTGTGCAAAATTTCGAGTTTTGCTCCTGGAAATGGACTAGAATCATTACCCTAAACTGTTTTGGACTTGTAAAACCTGTTTTTGATGTGGTAATGATTATACTAATCCATTTTCAATGGTTATTATCAAATTTTCAATTTTTATGTATGTTTATATGATTCTTGAAATAGTTGATATGAATGTTCATGCTTATGAGTTTTAGTAAGATCATATGAATTATTTGCAAGTTGTTTGTTAGTTAATTCTTGATCTAAATGTTTTTTTTAATGGAGTCCATAATTTATCCTCAAGTAATGGATTACCAAAAGTCATTTCTTTTAAAGATCCGTTAAAAAGTCATAGGTTTCATAATTGAAGAGTCTTTCTCATAAATAGTTTTATGGACTCCATAACTTGTCCTCAAGTTATGGATGTTCAAGAGTCTATTCATTAAAGTTTTTTCTAAAAACCTTAATTAAACTCATAAGTTATGAAAATCCAAAAGTTTTTGAATTGTTCAAAACATGACCTCAATTTTTGGAATTTGTAAAGTCTCATACACACATTAATTACAAACCCTAAAGTTTTAAAAGTTAAAATTCAACCCTTATACTTTATAGTATTATTAGTTAATAATATATATATATATATATATATATATATATATATATATATATATATATATATATATATATATATATATATATATATATATATATATATATATATATATATAAGAGCAAGTCAGTCTTACCGTTAGTAGGCCTCATTCACGAAGCCGGTCTATAAGGGGGGTATAAGGTTATTGCCTATAAAATGGCAGCTTAGTTGGTGTCCACTCTTACCCACCGCTTCCTTGACTGGTGGAGGGTCACTAGCCGAACGGGTAGGACAAGGACTACAATTCTCCCTTCATTAAAAGTATAATGATAAATACTAAGTAACTAAACACTTATAAATTCCTAATCTTAGTTACTTAGGAAAATGTGAATATGGTGCTAACCCATGAAATTGCACTTTGTACCTTACCAAGTCGTTGGTGGAGCGTGTGTGGGTAACCGGCACACTAACATGGACTAGTAAGAGTGGCAAAGGATGACTTAATATTTATCATAGATCGGTAGAGCGCGTGTGGGTAACCGGCACATCGATTAGATGATAAATTTAAGGGTCCCAGGTTAATTTTCATCGTTATTCACACCTTGTTTGTGATCCTCGGCATCCCAGTCACAAACTTGAGAGGGCACAATCGAGATTTAAACATGCGATTGAAAAGTTCAACGAATCTCAAAAGATCTAGGAGTTTCAATCCAGTTAAAACCTAATTCCCATTTCGTTTTTCATGGTGGAAACTGGTGAATTGTTCCTACCTTCAAATATTTTATAGCTTGGATTACGACATCCCTCTTTCAAGTTATAAAATATTGTGTTGGGTCCTAGCCTTAATATTTCATATTTGGTGTTGTATTAAGGACTTAAATCAACTAACTTGAATTTCTCCCATTGTAGATGTCTAGATCAGACAACTATGATCTTCCTAAATCTCTTGGAACAAGCTTTCTTAATGAAGATGATGTCCCGTGATTGGATCATGGAAATCATACTTCTCTTCCTCCACCTTCTCCAATTATTCTCCCTGACCCACAAGCTCAAAGACTTGAAAAGTTCAAGGTCACTCAAGCCCTAATTGCAATGAAACATGAAGATGGAAGGCATGTGTGTTCTCACGTCGTAGAGATGAAGTCACATATCGACAAACTGAGAGTGTTGGGTGTCGAAGTCTCAAGGAAGTTTGTTGTTGACTGGGTTCTTCAATCACTTCCTGAATCATATAGTGAGTTCATTAAGAACTACTATGTGACAGACCACGACATTACCCTTATAGATCTTACTTATTTGCTTGTTGCTGCTGAATCAGAAATGTTTTGGCGCACTGGAGAGGTAAGATTGGGTAGAAGATCTACTTCTCAAACTTCCATGGACATTGACAATGGTAAAATTGGAAGTCCAGAAAAGCTTTCTCTTCCCAATGGAAAGGTATCAGCCTTAGTCAACCCGGTTGACCAAAAGGTAAATGGAAAGGCTAAATCTGTGATAGTCTCGTGTACCATTCCCAAAGAGTCTATATGTTTTTATTGTAAAGAGAATGGGCATTGGTTGCGAAGCTGCCCTGACTACCTGAAAGATCTGAGAGAAGGAAGAATCAAAAAGTTTGACTCTACTTCAGGTAAGTACACTATCTAACTCTGTTAAGTTTCTAATTGTTGATTCTTAATACATGATGTGACTAGGTTGCATTTTGATGTTTGGCAGGATCAAGCAAAGGGAGGGAAACTTAAAGGAATAGTATGCTGAATCTGATCGTGAAGATGGATTTCAATCGCATGGTTCGAAGATTGGATTTTGAGTTGTTGCTTAGGAATTATGATAGATTGCTAGGAAATATGTAATAGCATAGTTTTCATTTAAAGTTGCATTGTAAGGAAAAAGTTTTTCCGCATTTTATAAATAAATAAAATTTTGTTTTATTTTATTATATCTCTTGCAATGGCACTTATGAAAAAAAATTGATGTTTGTATGTTTCTAGCAATATTGAAAATATGAATTTGATTCCTTCTTTTGTGGTAGTGTCTAAATTTACCAAATAAGGAAAGATTCTCGTCACCCAAGTTTCATTTGGACAGAAACTTGGAATCATGCAAGTCGTATTGTATGATGAATGAGAATTTTCTTTTTTGGAAAATCAAGACTAATTCCTTGTTCACATGTATATGTGAGTCAAGTGAAGGACTAAGGGATCGAGTACACGTTCTTGTGCACTGGTCAAGTCCACCACAAAGATCGATAAGACTATTCGTCATGATTTACTAAAGTTTAGTAAATATGGTTATACTTACAATTTTAAGTATAATTTAGAAACGTTGGAAAAGTTTCGATGTATGTCAGAACGAATGAGAAGAATCAAATTAGGAAGAAAGATAAAAGTTTCTCAAATCTGAAAAGATGGGAGAGTACTTTAGTATCATGTTTTATGATCATCTTGATGAAACCATATCACAATTGATCCTCTAAGGACATCTTAGTGCATTCTTATGGCTGAGAAGAGGAGTCATGAATTATTCAAATGGTTAAAATCAAAAAGATGAACCATACTTCGTTCCAAAACAAGTCTTAGAGTCATACTCCAAGATTGTGACTTGAGTGACATAATCTAAAGAAGGTTTATAACACTTGTCAAATGTAGAGTAAAATGTTTTCTTACTCTTGTGCATTTGAAATTGGTAAGTTGTGATGTTTTGGATAAAACAAAGACCAACTAAGGCCAATTGTGTGAAGTGTTCATCTTGATAAGTATCTGCACTAACTCTTGAATATTTGTTTTGTCAAGGAATGGTTCTTGACAAGAGAGTCTTATATGTCAATAGGACAATGGGAGTCTTAAAGATCTTGAAAAGGCCAAGAACTAATCAAGAATAAAAAACATGTAGTTTATCACCAGCACACGACTTGAGGTTTACCGCCTATCGTGTTGACATATTCTAGTTTTGTGCCCATTCCAGTTAAAGTTGGCTTTGCATATGAGTTCTGAGAGTTCCCAATTGGTTGCATAACAACCTGGAAGCAATGGTAGGCCCTTGTGCTGCCAGGTGGAAAGAAATTAAGAATGAACAAGTTCAGTCCATATGATTTTGAATTTGTCACTAACCTTGTATTGTGATTATGGTTTTGAGAAATTGACATGGATAGGAACACATACACCATAAAATCTAAGTTTCATTTGGTTTCTCTCCGATTCATGAAAATGATGGTGAGGAAATGCTTTCACAAAGTAGATTTTAAGTAGATAGCAATTGTGATATTTGCATTCTCAAAGTTGTTAGTGGAGCGTGTGTGGTTAACCGACACATTAACGTGGACTTATGAGAAATGGCAAAGGTCTAAAAAATTGAGACTATGATTACGGCATCCCTTTTCATAGTTCTAAAAATTGTTTAGACACACATGTGAGCTATCTAAGGAAAGGTGTATGATTTTGATAAAGTCTTATCATAGAATTTCGTATCAGAAATCTGAACTTTGGTAAGAAAGTTAATAAAGTATTGATTTCTAGATGTCCAGCTGATTTCTAGATACATGTCAAAGCTAGTGGGAGCATAAGTGTTATGCTAATAGTAATTATTATGCTAGTGGGAGCATAATAAATTATGATAAGTGTTGCAAGTTAGCAATGTTAATTATAGAAAGCAAAAGGTTTCAATTGGGAAAAGTTGTTTTGATATAATTAAGGGAGAGGAAATTATAATTCATTTCAATTCTAAAAGCTTAGATTGAGATTTTAATTATCTTTAGTCAAGGATATATATATGAATTTTATGTTGGAGTGGTTCAACATAAGCAAATTTTATATATATTGAGTTCTCAAAATTCGATTATGATTACGACATCCCTTTTCATAGTCGAATTATGAAAACATGGCAAATAAAAAATAAAAATAATATAGCAAAAGGCTAGTCTAGGATCATATCTTTATGTGAGACATCATGAATCGTGTCCGATATGCTTCAGATATAAGATCGATTACATGTGCTATAATATTTATCCTTTCTAAATTTTCCATATACCTAGGGCATTAAAAGGGAAAAGTACTAGAATTTGGATATGACTAAAATGATTAAGCAATTGTTGAGGAGAATCTGAGGTTTACCGAAGATTGGTCGCTCATGGACAGTTGGAAGTATGGTGTTAAATTTTGGAGAGGAACCATATTGACATATTCTGAAAGGAGGCGACTCTTGTGATAGTCAAAATGGGAATATGGAAATGTTTTTCCATATTGGGAGTTGGATATTAAGAATCTATGAGAAAGTTAGAAACTTTTATGCAAGAAGGATGTTCGAAGGAATGTACTTTGAACTTGAAACTTCGCTTCCATGGAATTGATCTCCATTGGAATACTCTGTAATGTATGTTGACAAGTCTTTGGGACTTTGTGCATAGTCATTACAAGAGGATCAATGCATATAAGTTTAGAATCTAACAAATTTCGGTAAATGGTAGGAATTTGGAATTCTTACATTTACGATAAGGATTTGGATTGTGAAATGAGCATCATTGGAATCATGTTCAAGTGGTATATTTCACAAAGTAAGGATCATAGACAAACATAGTGTGCATACTTGGAGTATGACATAACTATTGTTTGGACAAACATAGTGTGCATACTTGGAGTATGGCAGAACTATTGTTTAGACAAACATAGTGTGCATGCTTGGAGCATGGCATGACTATTGTTTTAATTCAAGTATTAGGTTGATAAATCAAAACATTATACAATGAATAATGTGTAATCAATATGGTGTTTAAGTAAAAGGATGTTTTATTTACTCTCAAAGGTGCTTGGGGCCATATAGGATTAGTATTATTCTTGTGTTTCACTTTGCATGTTTTGACTTTCCAAATAACTAGATTATTCAAACTCTCCACAATAAGTCATATGTTGGAAGTAGATATGAATCAAAACTGTCATGAATTGGGCTTTTAGATGTCTAAGGTGCTAGACATAGCAAATGGTTGCTACAACATTCATGAGTGCTCATAAGTTCTGAGAATTGGATCCAACCCACGCTCACTTGTATCACTTCATGGAATTTATCTCGAGTGATCGTGAGACGGTAATATCATATAAGTCTTCAAACCTAGAGATATGAGTTGTTGACTATGAGTTGGTTGTGCATTGATTGTACGGAAACGCATCGGTAACTCGATGTTATAAAATGTACCTTTGTGTATAATTCAACAAGTAGTAGAACAAGCATATGAGTCGAAGTTTATCTGTTCCTTTTAGTACTTGGAGGATTAGAAGCGATATCTGGGCTCCTCGATGATTTTTTTTGACCTATGTACCGGGCCCGGTCAGAACCAATTGATGTGTTCAGTTTTAGTTCTATGTCAAACAAGTCGGAAATCGGGAAACAAACTGCTATACAATAAGTACGTCATTGTTCCATGTATTTGTCCGGCTGATATATAGAACAGATGATTATATGATCACTTATCTTAAATGGCGCATCATCTCAGTTCCGCGAGACTTTGAAAGAGCTACGATTGTTGGTCGGTTCTTGAAATCATACATATAGTTATTAGACTTATCCAGGTGTGAGACTATTGGATAAGGTGTCTAAGTCCATAACTATATTTAGTGTGTACTTGACCTGATTTGGCATGGTCCATTTGGGTTGCATCTTCATCTCAACTGTTGGATAGACAAAATGAGAAAAAGGACACTTACGATTTGTTAATATATTACAAGTTCTAATATATTAATATGAAATCATACTATTTAATTAGTATTGAGTAAGAATTAATTTGGAATTAATTTTGTGATCAAAAGGAGACTAATTAAATATATGGGGATTGATTTGTAAATCATTCATTCTTATATAGTGGGCTTATGGTCCATGATTCACTAGATTGGGTTAGGACCCATTGGGTTCTCCATGGATGCTCCATGGAGGTTAAAACCCATGGATCATGGGGGAAATGAAAAGCCATGCACATTCGGGTTTACATGGTATAACCCTACATGTGGCACACTATATAAGCAACCTGATAAGGAGCAAAATTGGCCACTAAGACATGAATAAGAGGGCTAGCCGATTTTGAGTGAAAGTTTCCTTCTCTCAAGTTATTCCAAGAGTTGTGGGTGTTGTGTGAAACATTTGAGGCATCACATTTGGGGTGCTAGGCTCACAAGGTCTTAAGGAATCCAAGCAATATCAAAGGTGTGTCATTCTACTAGTTATATATTACAAGTACCCCATGCCATGCTAGATAGGATGTAAACCTTGGAAAATTATTATTTTCATGAATATTAGAGAAAACATAGATCCAAGGTTTATAGGGTTGCATGTACACCATAGGAGTGTTAGAATGCTCAAAGCCTATCAATCCACCTCCTAATAAATCACACAAGGCAAAATTTTCATTTTTATTTATTCAAAATGCAAGTTTTACACACGTTATATTATATATTTAATTATAAAATAGAGTTTTAGCGAAAGTCTTCAAATATTTTATTAATGCCTTCGATGCAGGTGCAGTTATGCTTCGAAGAACAACCTGAAAAGCAGTTATTCAACAACTTTAAGTCGAGGCTTAGTGAATTCTCCCAAAATACCATATACCACAACACATATATAATGCATACACATAATGACCTTCAACATAAAGCTAGTTTTCCCCTTTTTGTCTTTAACTTAAAGTTGGTCCACACTTTGGCCTTTTGTGTAACGTTGGTCGGGGCGAGTATATTTTCCTTCAGTATGAGACTGGCCCGCCCTGAACTCCCATATATATATATATATATATATATATAAATATATATATATATATATATATATACATATATATATATATATATATATATATATATATATATATATATATATATATTATCACTTATTTAGCATTCAACAGTTCCACACGATATGCAACTAACTAAGCTAGTATAGTGACCTAATTACATACCTAGCCACTACATCCTAACATACAAATGATACATACTGAAGTATATAATAGAGTGAGAAGAACTCACATGTATAACTTCTTAGATGATTAACAGTTAACCGGACAAATTCAATTGGCAAGCAACACGCCAACGATGATTTACCTATAACACTATAGTTTATTAGTTATTATGGGAATCTGGTAATGAAAAACTAGATCCTTCACTTACCCCAATGAATACTGAGAGTTCTATCAAATAAGGATCAACCAGGCATGGTAGTTGGGAGACACGACCATTTCAGCGTATTCTCTTTCTAATATCCAACAACCAAGCCAACTTGACCATTCTAGACACCTCTCCGGTAAGTAGGTTAATCAATATTATAACTTGAATTACTGATAAATCTTATTTTCACATTCATAATAACAACTATGAATATAAGTATAAGTTACACTTAAAGCGTCGTAAGTGTAGCCTAACTTATAGAGAGTTTCTAGCAAAAACTGAGATTTGTGCTGGCAGGGCTTCGATACCGAGCACTTCTTTTAGTTGGGCTCTCCTGTGTCATAGTACCTTGCTAATTGGATTCTTCAGAATCCTGAAAATACCTTAGAAGTTCGGTTCTAGAGAGACTTTGGAAGGATTTGGTGTGTAGAAAGAAGGAACAAATGAGATCTATTTATAGGGCTTATTCTGCGGAGGTGCACCTCACGTTCTTATGAGGTGTGCCGTGCACTTGGGTGGTGTCGGATTGTGCCATGTTTCTTCTGCTCGCTGGTCCACGTTTCACCTTCTAGAAGTTGTGCACGCAATGCAAAACTCTGATCTTAAAAATCCCATAACTTCTTCGTTCGGTCTCTCTTTTTGACGTTCTTTATATCAATGCGTAGCTATCGATGAGATCTACAACTTTTGTTTAGACTTCGTCAGCTAGTTCTCACTTTATTTTTAATTTATTATTTTTAGAAGGCTTAGTTTGCTAAACTCCGTTTAAAATTCATACCGCTTTTATATGACATCTGTTCTCGACTGTCTTTATATTGATGGAGTTGTATCTACAAGTTTTTAAAATATCATTTAGATTGTTTTGGTTAACAATCGATATATCTTGATTTCGGTTTTTAAGTCGCGCGCTGCTATACCGAAACTTCTAAAAATCATAACTTCGTCATAGGAAGTTAGATTTGGACGTTCTCTATATGCACGCTCTCGGTTTTATGATTTCTCAACCTTTTTTTAGATTGCTTAGACTAATAATAAACCTATCTAAATTCACTTTTTTATGATACACAGAGTCGTGTCATTTTAATTACAAAACTTCGAAGAAGCAAAACTTTTTCATACGAAGTCAGATTTAAGCGTTCTATATATCTACGAAAATCATATCAATGTTTTCTACATGTTTATGATTATTACTTTGGCTAAAAACAAATATATTTGTACTTCTTATTTCATAATAATTGCTTAATATTACAATTTACGGAAGTTGTAAAAATGGGGCGTTACAATTCTCCCCAACTTACAAGGATTTCGACCTAGAAATCTAACTAAACAATTCTGGGTAGTTGCTTCTCATTTCTTCTTCTGTTTCCCACGTCTATTTTGATCCATTTTGGTGTTGTCACTATATGTTCACCAGACTAATCACCTTATTGCGTAAGGTTTTTGTGTTCTTATATAAGATCACCATTGTTTTCTATACGTAGTTTAGACATCTATCCATGTAAATATTCTCTAAAGTTACAATTGCTGATTGATCCGTAGTGCACTTTCTTAATTGGGAGACATGAAAGGTACTGTGGATCTGACTGAGCTCTTCTGGTAGATCCAGACGGTGGGCAACCTTAACCACAGAAGCAATAAATCGAACAGATCCAATGTACCTATGGCCTAACTTGCCCCTCTTCTGGAACCAAATGACACACTTCCATGCCGAAACCTTGAGTAGTTGTAACGTACCGAAAATCCAAGGTAAATTTTTTCATTTTTAAACAATATTTCATACATCAATTTGTTCCTAAAACCATTGAAGTGAAATGTAGTATTTAAACATTAGAGTAAAACTCATCATGGAAAAATAAGCTCTGGGGGATGATGTATAGTTACGTTAGGCCCTTCACATTCGACCATGAAGTACATGAGCACAAAGCTTAGTGAGTTTCCCCAAAATACCACATACCATACATAAGATAGTGAATGTTATGGGCCGAATCATAGTCTTGCTGTCACTTATTTCCATGGGCCAAATCATGGTCTTTCCTTGTAATGTCGAGGGCCAAATCCCGGTCTTACATACAAATTTCCAGGGGCCAGATCCTAGTCTTCCATGCAAGTATCACAAAAAAAAGTAGCATCCTACATAACATATCGTTGTAGGCCAGCATTGGTGCCTTCAACCCATGGGTGCAGTGATGAGACTCACCTCAAACTAAAGATAACTGAATCACATGCTCTAATGCTACTGGGCTCCTCACACTAAACACATCCAAATTATCCTTAATAAAAAATTAAGACAATTTTCCACAATCCAAGGTGCGATTCATATTCTATCATACCAATGGGTAAAAGACTATTTTTTACGCTTCCTATACTTAGCCCAATAAAGCAAGGCCCAAACCTAGAACGAATCAAGGCCCAAAAAGGCCCAAGAGCCATTCATGTGAGTACGCCTCAAGTACCATTTTGGTACGCCCAACGTATTACGCTGAAGCCTAAAATCTATCCAAACCTCTTAATGCCTTAAGACAACATGCATAACTTCCAGATCTAATTCTTATGGGACGTCCTAAGTCATAAATTTCCTTACTTTATGAATTTGCATGTCTCAATGGTGTCCAAACCAAAGCCCTAAATCTCTAACTTCATATAAAGACCACCAACTCATGCATGGAGGGATAATACTCATAAAAATTCGAGTTTTATAACTTAATGACCCCAAAAATGACTAAAAATGGGGGCTCAAAGGTTCTGGAGTAACTTCTACTCACAAGATCCAACCCATGGGACCAAAACATGCTCATAACATAACCTAAGGCTAGATCTACATCAAATAACTATCAAGTTTGAAACTTTATACCTCTAGAAGATAGATCAAGGTGAATAAGGCTAATATCTACAAGCTCTAATACAACCAACACTTCTCTAATGAGTTCCATCTTCCCCAAGGTGCACCAAGAACACTCCAAAACACACAAGAGGTTCAAAATCTTCACAACGGGGCTAGGGTTTCGAGATAATTGTTGTAGGGAGATCGAGGCTGAATATAGAGAGAGTTTCCAAAAGTTAAGTTGCTTAAATAGGTCTCAAAGGTTCAATATTAGGGTTTGAGTATGGGTTGCGTACACCCAATGTACTCCTGGTACGCCCCACGTACTAGGTTGCCCTCCGCGATTAATCCTGCCCAGTAATGCCAACGTACTCCCTGTATGCCAACCATACTAGGCTTAATCCAAACTGTTCTTAACTTATAACGGTCACAACTTCTGCATCCCTAAACCATTTTCGGCGTTTTTATATACTCTCAAAGTTAATGAGAATCCCTACAATCTTATCTAATCTCCTTCAACTTAAAATCATCCGAACTTAAATCCTTAATTCAAGAAAGATCTGAAACATTACTTGTACCATTAAACCCTTGGACTCCAAAGTACAGACCAAAATCTTGGCTCAAACAACTTATGTAATCCACTCAAATGGGCCTAGAACCCAAACCCTTTGAAGTTCAGGGCCCTAACTTGATCCCTTAATGACCATAAATCCCTAAATAGGAAGCTTCTCGAAACCGGATGTTACAACTCTCCCCTACTTGAACTGAATTTCTTCCTCAAAATCACTCCTTGATACTTTCCAGGTAATCAGACGATCCGACCAATTCTTCTTGGACCCCAATGTTGACTCACACTCACGTCGAACTTCCAACGCTACCATCGAAACCCAACATTAGCAGGACTCATAAGCCCTGATAGATAACGCATTATTGATCCACTAACTTTAAATAATACGGGAAAACTAGCACTTCTCTGCTATAAGTCCGGAAACACAAACTTTACCTTACCTCCACACAGGCAGAACCATTCTGAAACACAATCAATATTACCTCTATCTCTACAATCTTAACTAAAAGAAATCCTTTTGGTCCTAAAGTATCTAGCTAATAGCCCTGCCAGACAGAATCCTTGATCATACATTACTGCCAATGTGAGTCTCGTCCCTTTGTGCCAACCCGAAACATAACCCACATCCCGAAATCCAAAGACTCACACTTGTATTTTATCCGAATTCATTTGATTCCATGGTGACCTTCCACTAACTGAGATATACAATCCCCAATCGACTAAATGTCTCACACCTGATCCCACCACAAGGCTCCAACTAAGACTCTAGCTGATAAGGGCTACCCTAGCCTAACCACCACACGGATGCCAAACACTGACCATAGAGTCATCTCACTCTAAATGTGATCCAATACCTTACTCTAGCCAATTTCTACCGGGTCTCACCCATGCTATCATAACCAAACATGCCTCACCCACTGGTCTCACCCAATCGAGTGTTGTGCAGGCCGCACATCGCCTCAGATCTAACGATCCTCATACTAATCATTGAATGGTCCTCCATCGACACTGTCCGCCTCGACCCAGGCACGCGCTAATCCTTCCTCAACCCACTCCCCTAACAACCTATCATCCTTGTGTATGAAACGGTTACCGCATAGTCTTACAACACTCCCATATCAGCCATGAGCCCGACTCATGGTCTTGCTCTACATCTACCATACAGACCCACAATCAAACATGGGTTAAAACCACATCGAATATATCCCAATTAGGTGTTTGGGGCATGCTTCGAACCCCAAAACCATCACCATACTTACCACACTTCCCTAACAACCTATCATCCTTGTGTATGAAACGGTTACCGCATAGTCTTACAACACTCCCATATCACCCATGAGCCCGACTCATGGTCTTGCTCTCCATCTACCATACCAACCCACAATCAAACATGGGTCAAAACCACATCGAATATATCCCAATTAGGTGTTTGGGTCATGCTTCGAACCCCAAAACCATCATCAGACAAGAACAAGCAAAGAGACCCTAACACAACCCTCAACCTATATCGAATCACATATCTGCCATGCATCACTACAAATATTCCACCCTATCATGGAAAGTTTTTGAACCCACAACCTTGTGCAACCTCTATCCATACTGCCACTTGAAGTGACTTTCATCTCGACTAGGATGTGGAACTCCTCCTTATTCTGCACATGAATCTATCCCCGTAAATCTAAATGGTTCTCCCCCACTTGGATTTAACTACGCCATACCAACCTTACTAAAGACAACAAATGATGAACCCCTTTATGAGAACTGACAGATCACCAACCCAACCTCCCACTTGCCAAAGAATTTATGCATTGTAACGATATTAACCCAATTCAATTTCGAATTTCCTTTGACAATTATAGTGTATGAACAAACCCACGCGCCCAACATCATCATCCACTCGCTACCGATCTTTCCCTAACAACAGTAGCGATTAGACCCAAGAGTCCATTAATAAACAACTGTCATCCATACTGAGCGATGCAAGTTCTTCTGAATTCTGACTTCGTTGTCCCAAGAGCGGATAACCAACTTCCATGATATATTTTCCTCAAAGCTTCTGATGTGAAGACCACCCTCACGTCCTGAGAATATCAACCCGTCGGCAATTCCCTTGCATTCAAATCCAAACCGATCCCTTACACCCGGCATCTATCTTGAATTCCAATAGTAAAAAAAAATTGCACAACTTCCTCTGCCCCATTGTTGAACTAGCACACTGATCCGACTACTGATCTTCCAAGAGGTACCCTTAATTTGCTTTCAACAAAGGCCCACCAACAAGATGAGACCCACTCATAACTCTCGGCATGCAAATGGCATATAACGACCCTTGACACTAGTAAACAGACAATTACAGAGAAACTAAACCGAAGATAATGTCTTACACATACAGACACATGGTTCGAAAGCACATAAATACAAATAATAAGGCACAAGGAGAACAAAAGATAACATACCTGTGACAACATCTGATGAAACTATGGCCTCCCCTGCCTATAGCTGCAATGCTTCGCTCCACACTGATGGGGCCTCCGCCCTGACCTCACGACCGTCAGTGATCCTCAAAGTAACTTGATCAGGTGCACTCACTGCTCCACCCATCAACGTCAGATAGTCAGCCTTCTTGTGGCCCACATGATTGTAGTGAAAACACATCAGAGTCGAGCCTCGAGGACAGTCCCTGCCAAAGTGACAAGTCTGACCATAAATGAAGCAACCCCTCCCTTTCTCTCGACAGCTCCCCTTGTGGTTCCTCCCACACTTGGCACAACAGCCCCGACCCTGATGGCCCCCAAACGAAAATCCTGAGTCTTGGGTCTCTTCGCCTGGCCCACTTCGATCTGAATTTTCCCTGAGTTCCTCTTCCCGAGGTGCTACAAATCAATCTCACGCTCTCGGGCTCTAGCAATCATATCATTCAGGGTCTTGCACCCTGACAAGCTCGCAAACTCCCTGATGTCATCCCTCAACATATCAAGATACCTTTCCTTCTCAATCTCCTCGTCCGCCTCATACTGAAGAACCAACAAAGCCCTCTCCCAAAACTTGGCAGTGATCTCTGCCATAGTCTCAGTAGTCTGACGAAGGTCCTAAACCTCCCTCGCCCACTGTTGCACCTTAATTGCAGGTGCAAACTCCTTCTGGAATCTCGTGACAAACTCCTCCCAAGAAATGGCCACCACGACCACAGATCCTAATGCACCACCAACCTCCCCCACCAATCACGGACTCGGTCCCTCAAAAGACAAGATGAAAATCCCACCTTCACCCCCTCAGGGCAATAGCTCATCTTCTGAGCATTCTCCATGTCAGTGATCCATCAGCAGTTAGAATGGGGTCTTTATCCCCAAAGAACTCTGGAGCTCCACAAGCCTTGAACTCTAAAAATCAGAAAGTTCGTGCTCCCAACTGTCCCGCCACGATGTCTGCTCAAAAGGCCCCGGGTCGCTCATCCAGGAATTCCATAATCCCAGTGTTGTACACGTCCTGACGCTTCTACATAATCTCCATGATCCCCTCCTTGATTATACCAAAGATCACATGAGTCAGCTCCAAGATATCCCGAATGATCTCCGACGAGATGAACTCCGGCATCCGCTCGTCCATCGGCTCAATACTAGTGCCTGAGCCTGAACCAGATCCTCCTCCACAAGTGATCATCACCATTATGACAAGCAATCATACAAATGATCATAACATACCTAAAGAATCCTCATCCTATAGGCTTCCTAGATTCTCTGTGACCCTTCTCGATTCGAGTATGGATCCTGTGCTTTCAGTAGTATGGGCCCAATACTACCTTCCACACCTATCCATACTTTCCTTAAGAATTATTCCAGACCCTCTAAGTCACCTCCTCAGACTGGTACTCCAAGTATCTGCTATATAGCACATCCATACCCACTAAAACACTTCCTAGGCTCTCCTAGGATCCCAACCTCACTCTGCCATCAACTGCTGAAGAACTCCTACTAATGTTAGCTAACTACTTTATGAATACAATCACATGAAAACAAGTTTTAGATAATCCTTCGAGTAAAATACTAGCCCTACAATGGTTAGACTCAAATGAGAGTTGCACAAAAGATCAAAATCCATCACATTGAGATTATTTAACCTTTACAGCGTGTGACTTAACGTATTCACATGATAGTTAACTCACATCAATAAGGGTCCCACAACGCACAAATCAAGAAACATTCATGTACTAACACTCCTAACCATAACCATTCAAAGGACATCTCAGCTTGCTCGCTACTACCATGATAGGAACTTCTACTAACACTGCAGGTTTCCTTATACATGAAAATGATACACAATACATGATCAAATAGACTATCGAATGAAAGACTCTACCCTAGGACCACAATTGGACAAGGAACATAAAATAATGCTAAATCAGTCATTCTAGGGCTATATGATCCTAACCGTATACAATTTTTAAAGCATACACTTAGCAATAACTTTTATCAACACAAATTCCAAATCTAGCATATCATCCAATTCCTTCTAGGCTACGAGGCATCACATATCAGGCAAATCTATCATGCAATTCCTGAAAGTATTCTTAGCCTTATCCTAGCATGTAAACATTCATATCATATAACATATCAACATGTATGGGTAGTCTGTGAATCACTCACTTGAGCTCAGCTGATTGCACGCATCACACCCGCTTTTTCTTTATAAAAATCTTCCTTTTTAAAAATTCATTTTCTTTCAAAAGAGTAAGAAGTCCTCAATTTGAGTTCAGACACATCGAAGAGTGTGCTCGAATCCATCAATCCAAGGATCTGATACCAACTTGTAACGTCCCAAAAATACAAGATAAAATTTTTCATTTTTAAACAATAATTCATACATCAATTTGTTCCCAAAATCATTCACGTGAAAAGTAGTATTTAAACATCAGAGCAAAAAGCATCAAGGCGGAATAAACTTTGAGGGATGTTGTACAGTCATTCCGGGCCCTACACTTTCGAACCGGAAGTACCAGAAACCATAAACATAAACCGTAAGCACAAAGCTTAGTGAGTTTCCACAAAAGACCACATACCATACATAAGATAGTGAATGCTTTGGCATAAATCATAGTCTTACTATCACTTTCTTCCATAGACCAAATCATGGTCTTTCCTTGCAATTCCGAGGGCCAAATCCCGGTCTTACATACAAATTTCCAGGGGCCAGATCCTAGTCTTTCATATAATTTTCCAGGGGCTAGATCCTGGTCTTCCATGCAAGTATCATGAAGACAACTAGCATCCTACATAACATATCCTAGTGGGCCGACATTGGTGCCTTTGGCCCACGGGTACAATGAGGAGACTCACCTCAAACTAAAGATAACCGAATCACACGTGTTGCTGCTACCGGGCTCCTCACACAAAACACATCCATATTATCCTTAATAAAAAATTACGACAATTTCCCATAATCCAAGGTCCGATTCATATTGTATCATACCAATGGGTAAAAGACTATTTTACCCTTCCTATACTTGGCCCAACAAAGCAAGACCGAAACCCAAAACAAATAAAGGCCCAAAAATGACGCAATAGCTATTTAGGTAGAGGTGGCAATCGTGTTGTGTCGTGTTGGGTTTGTGTCGTGTCGAAACACTAAACGGGTTGAAAGTGCTTGACCCTAACCCGACCCATTTAATTAATGTGGCGTGTCCTATCAACCCGTTTATTTTCGTGTCGGGTTCGTGTCGGGTTTCTTATTAGGGGTATACCTTGAAATATACCGTGTCAAATCAGGTTAAAAGATTGAGCATGTTAAAAGAGTAGGAGTTGGGTAGGCGGAATGGAAAAACTAATAGTTTGGAGGTTGAATACATTAAGTCATAGCAAGTTTAGATGACAAAATTAAAAGAGTAGGAGATGGGGAGGCGGAAGACAAGATCATGAGGATGAGATAGTGGACAAAGGGGCAGTGTAGTTTGGAAGAGAACAGAAAAATTGGAAATAAAGTCTTCATCTAGACGGCTAAGTCATTTAAACATTACAAAATGACTCAATCCAAAAGTTTTCTTTTATTTATTGTTTGGGTTTGTATCTTTCTAGTCTATTTAAAGAATTCAAAATACTTGCATATAAATAAATGGGTCATTTTCGAGTCCTATTCGAGTTGATATTCTCAACCCTAACCTTACCCGTTTAATTTCCGTGTCGTGTCGTGTCAATCCGTTTATTTAAACGGGTTAAAATATCTTACCCAAACCCGTTTATTTCGTGTCGGGTTCGTGTCGGGTTTCGTGTCGTGTCAATTTTTGCCACCTCTATATTTAGGTGAGTATGCCCTGCATACCATCCTGGTACGCCCAACGTACTATGCTGAAGCCCAAAATCTATCCAAACCCCTTAATTCCTTAAGACAACATGCATAACTTCCATATCTTATTCGTATGGGACGTCATAAGTCATCAAGTTCCTGCCTTTATGACTTTGCATGGATTAATGGTGTTGGATTAGGTGTCTAAGCCCATACCTATAACTGGTATGTACTTGACCCGATATTAGCATGGTCCTTTTGGGTTGCCTTCACCAGAGCAATTTGATAGGATGGAATTTTGAGAAAGAGGTTATTTGTGATTTATTAATATATTATAAGTATAATATATTAATTGAGAAATCATATTATTTAATTAGTATTGATCAAGAATTAATTTAGAATTAATTTAGTGACCAAAAGAGACTGGTTAAATATACGGGGACTGATTAAGTAAATCAATTATTCATATAGTGTGGGCTAATGATCCATGGTTAATTAGGATGGGCTAAAAGGTTTAACCCATGGAGCCTAAAAAATATGAAGGGTCATGGTGCATTAGGGTTTGCATGGATGAAACCCTAGTCCTTGCCACACTATAAATACAACCCCTTAACCCCTAAATTGGTTGCCCATTCATTCTAAGAGAGTGATTATCGATTTTGAAGCTAACTAGCCTATTCTCTCAAACCTCCTCTTGCATTTGGTGTTTGTGACACGTTGGAGGCATCACACTTGAGGTGATAAAGCTTTCTAAGGCCAAGAACTACAAACTACATCAAGAGGTATTCATCTAACTTTGTTTTTATGTTGTATATCCTCTATTGTATGCTAGTTAGGATGTATGTTTTGGAAAAATCGAATTGCATGTATAATTAGAGAAAGCTTAGATCCAAAGCATCTAGGGTTGCATGTGTACCATAGGAGTGTTATAGTGCTTATAACAGAACAGTGGTATCAGAGCCTAGGATTGTTTTCTATTATATTTGATGCTTGGTTATTTTTCGAAGCTGAAAAAATCGATTTTCTGGCCTCTGACTGATGAACTCGCCGAGTCCAATGATCTGACTCGACGAGTTCACTCACTAAAAGGGCAACCCGACGAGTCCAGTTCATGCACTCGTCGAGTAGAGGCTGTTGTTTGCAGAATTTTGAGTTTTTGGCTAGAATTGGATTAAGATCATTACCACAAACTATTTTGTATCATAAAAATCATATTTTCTGAAATGGTAATGTTGATCCTCATCCAATTAAAGGACAATTGTCAAATTTTAAGATAATAAGATAATTATTTGTATTATTTGATATGAATTGCCTTGCTATATGAGTTAGATTAGATCAATGGTAAAGTATATGATAATGTTGTTAGTTAAAGTTGATCTAAATTGTTCTTGAAGTGATTTTTGTAACTTGTTCTCAAGTTATATGAAAAGTCTCATTCATGAACATTAAAACTCATAAGCTATGGAAACCAAAAGTTTTGAAGAGTTACAAAACTTGCCCTCAAGTTTTGGAATTTGTAAAGTCTCACTTATGAAACATTTAAGTCCAAACCTTAGAATTTTAAAGGTTTAAAATTCAACCATTATAGTATTATAATATTATAAGTTTAATATATATATATATATATATATATATATATATATATATATATATATATATGTGTGTGTGTGTGTGTGTGTGTATAAGACAAGTCAGTCTTACCGTTAGTAGGCCTCATTCACGAAGCCGGTCTATAAGGGGGGTATAAGGTTACTGCCTATAAAATGGTGGTTTAATGGGTATCCACTCTCACCCAACGCTTCCTTGACTGGTGGAGGGTCGTTAGCCGAACGGGTATGATAGGACATTAATTCTTGTTATAAGTATAATGATAATTATATAAGTAACTAAATGTTTTATTAAATTCCCAATCTTAGTTACTTTAGGAAAAATGTGAAAGTGGTGTTATTCCATGAAATTGCACTTTGCACCTTGCTAAGTCGTTAGTGGAGCGTGTGTGGTTAACCAACACACTAGTTTGGGACTAGCAAGGGCGGCAAAGGGTAGCTTGATGTTAATCATAGATCAATGGAGCGTGTCTGGTTAACCGGCACATTGATTAGCTGATTTGTAACAGTAAGAGTACCAAGCACATTTGCATGGTTATTCACACCTTGTTTGTGATCCTCAGCATCCCAGTCACAAACTTGAAGGGCATTATCGAAATTTAAACATGTCATTGAAAAGTTCAATGAATCTCAAAAGAATCTAGGAATTTCAATCCAATTAAAACTTAATTATCAATTTCGTTTTTCATGGTGGAAGTTGGTAAATCGTCATTTACCTACCTTCAAATATTTTGCAATCGGATTGCGACATCCCTCTTCCGAATTTTGAAATCTTGTGTTGGGTCCTAGCCTTAATATTTCATTTGGGTGTTATATTAAGGATTCTTATCTAATCTAAACTTGTTCTTTTTCTTTTCAAATGTCTATCCCAAACAATGCTTCAGGCTCCAACCCTTCTAGCTAATTCTCCCTCATGAACTTGGTTGGGAGAACTATCTTCGATGGGTCAAACTTTAACGATTGGATTAGAAAAATTCGTATGGCCCTTCGCTACGAGGAGAAAGAATATGTCATCGATAAAGAGCTGAAGGAGATTGATGAACAAACTGCTACTCCCGAACAAATTGAGGAATACAAGGTTCATGAGAGGGACACAACAAAGGTTTCGTGTTGTAAGTCCCCAATCTGCTTGTGTTTGAATAAGATTCGTTTGATGGTGCGGCATCCCAATCAAATGGATGATGCCAGATCAATAGAAGAAGAAGGAGAAGAAGAATAACTTGAATGTATGATGTATTCAAAGATATGAGTGATGCTCCATACACATTAGATTCTCTCACACACACACTATTCTTCTCTCTAGTTTCTCTCTCTACAATATGCTCTCCTTCTTTCTCTAGTTTCTCTCTGTAAAACACCTTGGATTTCACACACTTAAGCTCCTGATTTCCATACACTCTCATGCACCCCTCACCCTATATATATGAGACAAGGGCCGTGAACGGGTTTACGGCCGTAAACCCGTTTACGGTCGTACACACCAACCTGGCCGTGAACACAGCCGCAAACACATATTACACTATAGAAAAATACAGTTGTCTAGAAAAGCAAAGTGTAAACCATAATTTTAGACCCAACAATCTCCCCCTTGGTTTATAGCTTTCTTTTCTAACTGACCCAACAAACTCACCCTAAAAAGTAGCTAGCTTTTCTTGTTAATCTTCATTGGGAGCTTTGACTTCAGCGTTAATCTTCGATTTCTTCACAGCTTCAAGATGAACTTGATGAATCTTCAATGAATGACTTCATCTTGAGCAGTTGGGCTTTTCTTCAAAATTTGACTCTGAACGCACATTGGGTGAGGAGGCTTCTTGTACTGATTCTTGAAAGATAGTGCATTCAGCTTGAGAATCTTCAGGGAGAACAATAGAGAAATCTAATCTTATGGATCACATCAGCAGTCTCAAGATAGCAGCAAATTGATTGAGGAGGGTTCAATGCAATCTGTCACATAATCTTCAATTGCAGCGTCACCTTGCTTCTGGTGTTCAAGGACTGAATGTTTAAAGAATAATCTTCATTTCTTGCTCCTTCGAATGAGAATTCTTCGATGATCACGGACGAAGCCTTGGCTCAGAAATTCTCCGATACAGTCTCCATGAGTCTTATCTACATCTGAATTCACTTTTCAATACAAAACAAAACTAAAAGATAAAAACAAAACTAAAAACAAAGTTAGCACACAATATTAATTTTTTTGATTTTTCTGAACAAGAAATAAAACAGAAATAACACTATTTTTGTTTTTTTTTTTAATTTTCTGATTTTTGTTTGGTTTTTAAAATTTTAATTCTCCCCTAATTTTTTAAATTGGAAGAAAACTATGAACAAATTTAACAAAAACAAAAAATAATAGCCAACTTTAAGAGTGATTTGGGATCAAAGTTTTTAGACAACCTTTATCCGTTTATCAGTACCTCTCCCTTCATGAATAGATCTGGTCAATCGCCGATATTGTGGTCCACTTAAACACGAGAGATTGTGACAAAATTAGGACATACTACAAGTGACAAGCCAATGTGATCCTATGTTCCTAGATAATATTCCTAAAGGACCACTTAGCTGACGACGACCAACGATATTGTTGTCTACCTAAATTGAGCAGTGAGATCTACAGACAACCTAGTGGTTGTTCAATTTTAAATGTACTGGAACATGTTTCCCGCTTCCTGACATACCCCAATAATCAGGAACTTCCAAAGTACTCCTTACTTTAGGTGAGCAGACAATTATTATGAGAGAAGTCAGATTTAGAATGCATATGCCATACTCCCAGGTCGGATCTCTTCCAATCTCGCAGAGGGTGAAACATATGACTAACCAGATTTAGAGGGATTGAGAAGTAGAATGGTGCATATGCTGTGTACCAGGTCGGGTGTATTTCAATCATGCAAAGGAGACAACATATGACTAACAGACATGAAGAATTGCATAGATAGAAGATGAAGAGAAATAGAATTGCATATGTTGCAGTCCAGGTCGGATGTATTTCAATCACGCAAAGGAGGCAACATATGACTAACAGAAAGAAAGCCAGAAAATAATTTCATACAGACCTACTTTGTCGGAATTCCCCAGTCGCCCCATCAATACCGGAATTAAGGACATAGTTCGTACATCGAGGAAGAGTTAAACCACGGTTCTAGATATAGATTATTTAGTATGACCGGTGGATTCTCATGTATATCTCCCTGCTCAATCTACCCAAGTATCGTATTGTCAGGCTAAATAGATCTATCTAGGTCAAGATTTTTCAAGTCTCTAGATTCCTTAAGTTCATCAACACCTAGTCAAGTCCATTTAAATCTTTCGTGCCTACCAGCGCATTGAACACAGAGTCTAGACAATTCAGCTTTGGTACCTTACACAGATTCAGATTGCCTGTTATCACAAAGTTTATATCACTTCCCCAACACATCACCTGCAAGCACATTCCATTAACAACATATTTTTGGATTTTCTGATTTTCTAATGTTTTTGGATTTTTTAAAATTTTAAAATTTTTGATTTGTTTTTATTTCTCCACCTAAATTTGTGCATAGGAGAGGAACGAAATTAAATGCGCAAATTTAAACTATCCTAAAACAAAAATTTGTCTTTGAAGCGAATCAGCTAAAGAAACACTCAGGAGTATCGAGAACAAAACTCAAACCGTAAGTCACCGATTGAATTTGCATCCAGAAGGTCTGAGAACAGCACGCATAATTTCAGAACAGATCCGAAAATTCTTCATGTCATTAAGCACTGACCCCATGAGTGATCCCTTCCTTTCTTCCTTTCCGGCAAAGGACACATACTCTCAAACATTGTTCTAAATGTTGTACAGCTGAGAGTCGCCTCCTATCATGTGCCTGGAACAGCCACTACCAACAAACCGAAGTCTGATGATATGCATCCATAGCTGCTCCAGCACAGGGCGGGATCAGTTGGTCTTTTGAACCCAGTCCATTTTGAAACTGGGTTGACCTTTGTCATCTACACAAGGAACTCTCTCCCAAGACATATCCTGCTTATCACAAATAGAAGATGTAGAAATATTAGAATCATTAGAAGATTTGGGAGAGTGAACCTTTGGTACCCATCTGTAGTTGGGTCTAACCCATTTCTTGTTCGATCTGATGGGTGCCTTGGCATTTGTTTCAGAACTTGAAGCCTGTTGCCGAGATGACTATGACCTAGTCGGTCTTGGTTTCGCTGGAGCATCTATTGAATTTTGCTTCTGGGCCGACATTCCCTTCTTGACCTTGGGAGTTTGATTCTTGGCCTTTTACGTGTTCCAGTCGCCATTGTCTGAACGTGACCTTGAGGGATTTCCTTTGGAGTATCTCCCTCTTGGCGCATTTTGCCAGCCTTGTGCGTAGTAGGGAACGTATGCACGATTAGGACAATTTCTTGCAATGTGTCCAGGTGTTCCACAGTGAAAAAATGTCTTTTTCTTCACTGGGAAGTTGTTTCTTCCTGCTCCTGGTGGCGTGCCCTTGCCTTGCTTCTGGTTGTTCCCACATGTACAAGTGCAAGAAACAGATTGTGTGACAGGTGTAGATGGAGTGGATGTGCTAGTAACATCAGACTTATCAGACACATCATCACTCTTATCAGAATCATCAGATTTTAAAACCAAATCATCACAAATCAAAACACCAGGTTTATTATTAGACACTTTCTTTCTATCCTTTTTCTTTCCTTGGCTTAGAGACGAATCTGCATCGGAAGTAGAAACGTTAGTGTCTAAAACCCTAGCGCTAGGTCATGTTGCTTGTTCGGCAGCTGGTTTACCATAAACCATATAAGGTTCTCTGTCGATCTCTTCTTTTGTTAAAGGATTAACATAATACGAATGATTAAATGGAGGTGGGACACTCTCATATCCTATACCTACTTTTTTTTGGTCTCTCCACTGCATTTGTTTTTCAATTATTTTTGCAACCTTTTCACTTGATCGATCGAATTTTTTGAAGTTAAAATCAGCATTTCCAAAACGAATTTTCAATGTGTTATGTTTTGTAGTTACAGTAGCAAGTTTGCTTTTAATGTGATCATAGTTTACACACTTGTTGCTCTAATCTTCTTGTAATTTCCTGAAGTCCTTAGTTTTGGCCTCTAATTTTTCTTTTAATGGTTTTTGTTCTTTCCTAATAGTATATCTCTCATATTTTAGATCCTCATTTTCTCTTTTAATCAACTCGATTTGTTCACGTAAAAACTTGACGGTCTAAATACAAGATTGAGAACTAGAAACCCCATTGACCGGGATGTTTGAGGAACTCATTTTTATAAAAAATGCCCTTTGACTATAAACCGAGAAAGTCAACCTTAAAAGTCAAATTTAAAAAGTCAAACTTAAAAGTCAAACCGAAAAACTAAATTTGAAAATTTAAAAGTTAAACGAAAAAGTCAATGTTTAAAGTCAAAGGTCAAACTTTAAAAGTCAAAATCAAAATTTTAGGAAAAAGTCAATTTAGAAAGTCAAAAAAAAAATCAAAACTAAAATTTTGGAAGAAAATGGAATTTAAAAAATAAAAGGATTTTGAATTTTGGGCTAAAAGTCAAAAATGCGAAATTAGGTTGCAGCAGTGAAGCCTTTTGAATTAAGTCGCGAAGGATTTGAACAAGGTGCTAGCTAGTTGAGTTGGTAAGGCGCTGAAGTGAGGAATCAGGAGACCCGGGTTCGATCCCCGACACCCTCAATTTCGTCTCCTATTTTTGCTGATGTGCGTGCGAGGACGAGAACGAAGCGAAAACCACTCCTGAGCCGTAAACTCCGAAGTCATACACCGAAGACCGCAAACAACCGAGCCGTACACTTGAAAGGCTGCTGAGCCGTACATCGAGGCCGTATACTCCGAGGCCGCACATGGGTCTACGACTGTACACAGGTCTACGGCCGTACACCTTCAACTGATGCGAAGAAAAACGACGTTTTTCACACTTTTTGCTCCAAAACTCGATCCAGAACTCATTTTTATGAAAAACGCGAAGAACAAACCCCCCTATTTTGCCCAGATCTATCCAAAACCGCAGAAATCCTTTAAAAATAAGATCAAATAAGCTCCAGATCTGGAAAATTTGATTGATACAATCCAAGCTCTGATACCACTTGTAAGTCCTCAATCTGCTTGTGTATCAATCATATCCGTTTGATGGTGTGGAATCCCAATCAAACGGATGATACCAGATCAATAGAAGAAGAAGGAGAAGAAGAATAACTTGAATCTATGATGTATTCAAAGATATGAGTGATGCTCCATACACATTAGATTCTCTCACACACACTACTCTTCTCTCTAGTTTCTCACTCTACATATGCTCTCCTTCTCTCGCTAGTTTCTCTCTCTAAAACACCTTGGATTTCACACCCTATATACCCCTCACCCTATATATATATATGAGACAAGGGCCGTGAACAGGGTCACGGCCGTGAACGGGTTTACGGCCGTACACACCAACCTGGTCGTGAACACAGCCGCAAACACATATTACACTACAAAAAATACATTTGTCTAGAAAAGAAAAGTATAAACCATAATTTTAGACCCAACACGTGCATTATGATTGCTACCATGACTGCTGAGCTTCAAAAGTCCTATGAGGACTTCTGGCCCTCCGAGATGCACCAAGATTTGATGGAAAGGTACCATCAAAGTGCTCGGCAGGAAAGGTATGAGATCATTGCCTCCATGATCACAACCAAAATGAAGAATAGAGAGTCCATCACGGCCCACTTGCAAAAGATGCAGAGATTTGTGGACCGCTTGCTGAAGTTGAATGTGAACTTCGATGAAGAGTTGGCTGTTGATATCATCCTACATTCATTACCTCCTTGTTATGATCAGTTCAGAATGACTTATCATATGAACAATGAGGAAGTCACTCTGAGCAAGCTTCAAGGCCTACTAAGAACTGCAGAAAGCAATTTGAAAGGCAATGCTATTGTACCTACTCCTACTGCTGTTGCCGCTGTTCTGGTAATTGGACATGGGAAAGGGAAGAAGAGGAAGGCTCCTTTTAAGAGCCGCAAGGGAAAGTCTCTTGATGGATCCTCTTCCATTGGGACCAAAGTTCGTTATGCTAATCCCTCTACCAATCCAAAGGAAGCAGAGTGCTTCCATTGTCATGAAAAAAGGCATTGGAAATGAAGCTGCCCCAAATACTTGCAGGACATTATGGATGGGAAGATAAAGCCCAACTTCGCAGGTATTTACATTATTCTGTCTAATAACTCATTGCATGCTAATTCTTGGGTCCTTGATACAGGTTGTGGATTACACATTTGTTCTGATTTGTAGGGACTAAAAGGAAGTAGGGATGTGGAGCATGGGAAGATAAACTTAATCATGGGGAAGAGGAAAGTGTCGCCTGTGACCAAGATTGGAGTTTACTCTGTATTGCTTAGTAGTGGGTTAAATTTAGTTTTGAATAATTGTTGTTACTCGTCAGATATGACGAGACATATTATTTCCTTTCGTAGTTTGTATAAACAAGGTTTTAGCATTTCTTTTAATAATGAAATTGGTAGTAATAATGCTTATTATAATGGTGTATTTTATTTTGAAGCATTACCTTGTAATGGTATATATGAAACTGTGATGGTTGTAGATAACTTAGGTAAAAATGTGTTGAATATTGATTCGTCCAATGGTTTGGACAAGGCATGCTTGTGGCATTGTCGTCTTGGACTTGTCAACAAGAAGTGCATAGCCCAACTCCAACAGGATGGATTCTTGGAGTCATTCGACTTAAAATTGGATGACACTTGCGAATCTTGTTTGCTTGGAAAGATGACCAAGTCACCCTTCACTAGTAGTTGTGAGAGGAATGGGGGTTTGTTGGATCTCATACACACAGATGTGTGTAGACCTTTTAGATCCACCACAAGGGATGTTAACTGCTCACTACAAGAAAAATGTCTTACAGTCACACCAAAAAAGTGTGACCATATGCGTATAGTGACATTTTATTTTTTCACTGAAAGTGTGACGGAAGGTGACGCCATCGTATGGGTCTTATGGTCACTTTAAAATGTAGTGTCCGTATGATATGAAAACATGTGGCTGTATTATAAAAGTGTGGCAAATGTGTACAAAATTTTGTTCCTTAAATATCCAATATTGTAGCATTAAACCGTCAGTTGTCACATATATTTAGTAAACGTGGTGACTGTATATCACCAACTTTCGACATTCATGATGTTTTAGTGTAGTTGTTTTCTTCCATATTGTCACACAGTTTAAATTTTATTAAGACTATTGTATATCTTTTGTAAACTTGTAATTATGGTGAGTGTGAACATGTTTGCTAAATGGCCACATGTAATTACTTCTATAAGTGGCGAATTGCTAATTATTAGTCACAAAAAACAATCAATTTTTGTGACTATAACCTACCGTATAGAGACACACAATTAAGTGAAATACAATCATAAGTATTATAAAGATACACATTTTGTTAAAATTAAGGATAATTCGGTATCGTATTAAGACTATTGGGTATATTTTAGACACATATAATTTACAGTGAACATGTCCATGTTCGGTAACTGGACACATATAATTAATGTTGCAAGTGACGATTTACTAGTATTTAGTATCAACACCAATCAATTATGGTATTTATTTGCCACATAAATGGTTTTTCATGTTGTTATTGTTTAACTTAGTGACAAAAACTTTAGAATAAACATCATTTTAAATCAATTGTAGTCTCATAATTATTGTATATTATGGCTATTGTTAACCATTTAGCCACACGTTACAAATTGAAGTAAAGTAACCATTGTATATTTTTAGAGACATTAAAAACCTATAAAACATGGCAAAAATCATACTACAACCACTTTAACTTACTATTTACTGTTACTTTTTATACATTATAGATACATCAAATTAATTTAAATTAGAGTAACGAAACCCAACAATATGAAACAAAAGCAAAATTCATAATTTGATATTACTAATAATTGAAATCCAAATCCATACATTACATTCCTAATTAAAATATCAAAGAAAAGAAAATTGTCCTAATTTAAAGAATTTAAATAATGGTTAAAAAATCAAACACATCATAAACCAAAACCTAATCATAACTAGGCATTCATCTTGTTTGTATTGCTCCTTGTCTTCTTGAGAAGGGCATCAAATGATATGTAAGTTGGTTTCCTTTTCGTTGAGTTTTGATGTAATATAATTTCTGGTACCTATAAGAACAACATTGAAACCAAAAAAATGAGTTCATCATAAACTTAGTATACTAATTTATGAAGAAAATAAAGTGTAATGCACAAAGTAGTGAACATAATTAAACAAACCTTTGACTCGGTTTGCACAAGGTATTTTGGCCATGGAACAAAAATTTTGTATGCATCCTCAACTAATGTGAATTCTCCAGTTTTATGGGGTAGAAATGCTTGTTTTATTACCACTTCATCAATGGAAACTTTATAGCAATCATCTTGTAGAGAAACTCCATGAATGAATTGTCTTTCTGATGATAAGTGAATGGTACCACAAGCAACGTTGTTCCTTTTATACGGATATGATAGACTACACTTGATGGCTACAATGATAAGTAATATTAGAATCAGAAAAAAAGACAGAAATGTATATTCAACATGTAAAAAACACTTATGTGGTGAAGGGGTTTATATGGTGAAACTGTTGGTATGTCAGGATTGATAGTGGCGGTCTTAGAGTCAACAGCTTTTCTGGTTGGTTTTGTATTTGACTAATATAAAGGTTTAAGACATATATGTAAAATTATATTTTAATATAAAAGATAACTTAAAAGTATTGAAAACTGTAAAGTTAGTATATACTACTGTTGCAGATTTCATGGAAATCAATTCTGCATCGGGAGTTGCAGTTGCAGATTTCGTTTGAACTGGTTTCTTGGTGGGTTTTGCAATAACCTAAATAAGTTAAAGTCCTAGGTGAAAAAACAGAAATTAGCACCAAAAAAAAATTATATCAATGATGATCTTATAAGATGATAACATACTGGTGTTACAGGTTCTGAAGGTTCATTGGTTTTGAGACTAACAAGAGACGTTTCATTACTTTGAACAATCTTCTCACTTGAAATACCCTAGCAAATATAAAGAAACAGGGAAATTGTCTAAAAGAAATGCAATTTAAAAGTAACATTGACAATAAATGTTTTTAATAAAACTACTTACAACTGTATGTGACAGATTTGGAAACTCAGCTCCTTTTGCATTAAGATGAGCAAAAACTAGCTTTAGTGTTTGATCTTGTTCATTAACCTTTGTAGACAAAACCTTGAGTTCAACATCTTTTTTCTCAAGCTCAAGTTTTCCATTATGCAGTGCAACTTCAAGATCTTTAATTTCTTCCTTAGATGATCCTTTGCTGCGACGAACATTGAAATATCTGTTGTAAGTGACTCCCGTGTCGACACCCTTTAAAAATCCACCCTTTTCCTTGCCAAAAACTAAGTTCATGGCATCCGTGTCTGGTTCAACATTTACTTGTCCTTCTTTTATCTGCTTCTCATGTTCCATCTACCAAACAAAATATTAATAATTATTGTCCTAATAAAAGTGATTAAAATATTTATAGTAAAAGAAATAGAAAAGTTTAGTGAAGTTACTAGTTTATCAGCCATGATTTTAACATCTTCATCCTTAAATTTTCCTTTACTTTCACGTCCTTTACACCACATAACTGACCTTGGGGGCATTTCCTCCTTTGAAATCACTTTCTCTTCAATCTTGATAAAAAAAAATTAAATTGTAAAGAATATGAAACAAAAGCCTGTTAACTACAATGCTATGAAGTTAATATAATAGGATCATATAGCTAAAGACCAAGCTTACCAACTTCCTCGTAAGAGTAGTATACCGCCCTCGTCCCATCCGATGAGCATACTTTGACATCTTTCTCGCTTTGATAGTCCTTTGTGACACATTCTATCAAAAAAAGTAAAATATTTGTCACACACTTTTGTAACCCAGTTTATGATAAGTAAATGAAGAAGTTTTGAAAAAAGATTGTAACATTAAACTCTTGAGATTGCGTCTATGTCACGAATTTGTTCCAATTATCTTTTTCAGTAATTAGTGCACGATAACGAACGAGGATTTTTTCATGCTTTTTGGGATTGCCTAGCTGTGGCTTGATGTAATCTGCATACAACTTCCTTCTGAAGTTCCGTAGAAGGATACAAAGCCTATTCATCACAAATTGTTTTCCACTTTCATGAACTTCAAAATAGCGCTAAAATGAAACAACAATGAATATGCTAGTATTTAATACTTGATTTTTACATATAATATGATATGTAGTTTAAAAAAGTGAAGAAAATATTTACTGTAATCTCTTCCCATAGTTTGTCCTTCACTTCCGGTTTAACTTTTTTCCAGCAAAGAGCACTTAATCCCACCTTCTCGCGGACAAGATCACCCAAATAACTAACAAATACTGCATTATTCTTCCCTGTAAACTTACAGAATTCATCAAACCTGACACATTTTTTTCTACCACCAGAATTGACATACTCAGTCTTCAGCTTTGGCAATGGAGTCATGCCCCTCTTCCTATTTGACCTTGTAGGAACTGTGTTTTGGATTTCTTCTTCCAAATCTGAATGGCTATTGTAATGAATGTCCTTATTTTCACCATCTTCTGTCTCCGAATCATATTCTTGGTTTCCATCATCTTCCTCATATTCCGTATCATAGTCGGGCATATCCTCATGTTGTTCCTTGTTCACCTCCATGATTCTTCTGTTGGCATGAAACATAATAACTAAGTTTGATTATTTATATGTTTAATGAAAAGGTATGACTAACTAATATTACAGACAATTGTTCAGATACACATTTCATCGAACAGTTGGTATGCAACAAGCACACCAATATGAAGAATCAAAATTGTGTGTTTTATGCATGATCCATAATCAATACAATCAATAACATTGACAGAATACACAAACAATATACTTACAGTAGAAAGCTTGATGAATGATGAACTGAATTATGATCCAATTGGGATATAACCTAACGCTAAACAAAACAATGGTGGAATAAATGAAGGTCTACTAAATATTAAAATGAATTAATACGTCCTAAATTGATGGATGTTACCAAAAATTTACCGGAATTTCCTTGATCAGATGGATTGATCTTAATAGTTTTGGCGGTGAGATAGATGACAATTTCCCGCTTTGATTTGGAGCCCAAAAACCATACGAAAAAATGTTTGCCTCCCATTATTTTTGTTTAAATTCGTTTGATGAATTCAAATGTTTTCCAAATTTTGATCTGATAATAATCCCACACGATGAGAAGCAAAAATCGTGGTTTGGAAACATGTTCTGGCTTTTCAAACATTATAACGATTTATTTGGTATTAATAAAAATATTACATATTTGGTCCTTCTAACTTAACAAATTAATTTTAGGATACAACTATATGACTATTGGAAATAAAAAATATTTAAAATTTAAAATTATATATACAATGGAAAAATATTATTATATAACAAAAATAATACTAAGGTCTAGTTAGCTTAATAATTTTTTATAATCATTTATATGCCATTACCAACACCTATACATGACCTAATCATGGTCAACCCGTACCAACACCCGACCACCTGCAACCCATACCCATATTATAACCCCATTTTGGTCCAAAACCATTACCAACACCCGTACATGACCTAATAATGGTCAACCTATTCCAACACCCGACCACTTGCAACCCATACCCATATTATAACCCGTTTTGGTCCAAAACCATTACCAACACCCGTACATGACCTAATAATGGTCAACCCGTACCAACACCCGACCACCTGTAACCCATACCCATATTATAACCCATTTTGGTCCAAAACCATTGCCAACACCCGCACATGACCGAATAATGGTCAACCCGTTCCAACACCCGACCACCTGCAACCCATACCCATATTATAACCCATTTTGGTCCAAAACCATTACCAACACCCGTACATGACCTAATAATGGTCAACCCATACCACCACCCGACCACCTGCAACCCATACCCATATTATAACCCATTTTGGTCCGAAACCATTACCAACACTCATACATGATTTAATAATGGTCAACCCGTTCCAACACCCGACCACCTGCAACCCATACCCATATTATAACCCATTTTGGTCCAAAACCATTACTAACACCCGTACATGACCTAATAACGGTCAACCCGTACCAACACCCGACCACCTGCAACCGATACCCATATTATAACCCATTTTGGTCCAAAACAATTACCAACACCCGGACATGACCTAATAATGGTCAACCCATACCAACACCCGACCACCTGCAACCGATACCCATATTATAACCCATTTTGATCCAAAACCATTACTAACACCCGTACATGACCTAATAATGGTCAACTCGTTCCAACACCCGACCACCTGCAACACATACCCATATTATAACCCATTTTGGTCCAAAACCATTACCAACACCCACACATGACCTAATAATGGTCAACCCGTACCAATACCCGACCACCTACAAGCCATACCCATATTATAACCCATTTTGGTCCAAAACCATTACCAACACCTGTACAAGACTTAATAATGGTCAACCTGTTCCAATACCCATATTATAACCCATTTTGGTCCGAAACCATTACCAACACTCATACATGATTTAATAATGGTCAACCCGTTCCAACACCCGACCACCTGCAACCCATACCCATATTATAACCCATTTTGGTCCAAAACCATTACTAACACCCGTACATGACCTAATAACGGTCAACCCGTACCAACACCCGACCACCTGCAACCGATACCCATATTATAACCCATTTTGGTCCAAAACAATTACCAACACCCGTACATGACCTAATAATGGTCAACCCATACCAACACCCGACCACCTGCAACCGATACCCATATTATAACCCATTTTGATCCAAAACCATTACTAACACCCGTACATGACCTAATAATGGTCAACTCGTTCCAACACCCGACCACCTGCAACACATACCCATATTATAACCCATTTTGGTCCAAAACCATTACCAACACCCATACATGACCTAATAATGGTCAACCCGTACCAATACCCGACCACCTACAAGCCATACCCATATTATAACCCATTTTGGTCCAAAACCAATACCAACACCTGTACATGACTTAATAATGGTCAACCTGTTCCAATACCCGACCACCTGCAACCCATACCCATATTATAACCCATTTTGGTCCAAAACCATTACCAACACCCGTACATGACCTAAAAACGGTCAACCTGTACCAACACCCGACCACCTGCAACCCATACCCATATTATAACCCATTTTGGTCCAAAACCATTACCAACACCCGTACATGACCTAATAATGGCCAACCCGAACCAACACCCGACCACCTGCAACCCATACCCATATTATAACCCATTTTGGTCCAAAACCATTACCAACACCCGTACATGACCTAATAATGGTCAAACCGTACCAACACCCGACCACCTGCAACCCATACCCATATTATAACCCATTTTGGTCCAAAACCATTACCAACACCCGTACATGACCTATAAATGGTCAACCTGTACCAACACCCGACCACCTGTAACCCATACCCATATTATAACCCCATTTTGGTCCAAAACCATTACCAACACCCGTACATGACCTAATAATGGTCAACCCGTTGCAACACCCGACCACCTGCAACCCATACCCATATTATAACACCTTTTGGTCCAAAACCATTAGTACATGACCTAATAATGGTCAACCCTTACTCATATGAATTAAAAAAATAATTTTATATATTTATAACGAATTTATATATAAATTTATTTTTTTATGGTAATAATAAAAACAAAGCAAGTATGGATATTACACTTAATTAATATTATATATATTAATGTAAATATTATATTAATGTATAATACAATATCGGTAATCATTATCACAGCCGTCGTTCAAATTCCACCTCCCTTGTAGCCTTCTATTAATCAGAAGTGATGGCCTGTGTTGATGTCCCTTCAGCTCCGAATGATGATCCATTTAAACCCTCCCCTTATATCAAAATCGTCATTCTTACATCTTCATTACCATACGATAACTTTGATTATTTGCTCCTCCTCTGTGAAAAAAAACTCCGACGATCAATGGAAACAAAGATGAATGCTGATCCATGGGGAAATCCGAGGTTCCAACTATGGAGTGTAAGTAGTAAACCACCAAAAAACACACCATTACTAGAGTACGGGAAAGCAAATAGGAAGAGATTCACCATTAGAGTTGTACATGGCGGGTTTTTTACAGACTATCCAGGTAAGGTGTATGAATAGACAAAATTTCACTTTATTTCTTATGTCAACATCAATTTGCTCAACATGGAGATGCTTGGTCGTTTTTCCAAAAGCTTGGTGTATACAACTTTGGGTAGCTGGTATCATATGCCAACCGAATAAAACTGTGGGTTGTCAATGATTCCAATTCTGAATGATGATTGTTTGGGAACTTTCAAGATGATCGTTAGGGCACACCAACTCTGAGAGATTGAACATCTGTATGTTGAACACAGGCCTGTATTTATTCCAATCAATTTCCCCCACTTTTTGATGAACTCACCATCCGAAAGAGTTGACAAGCTTATTCATCTGTTTGTAACAGAACACCCAATGACAACAGTTGATGATGGAATAGCATACATCAAGCATATGCTAAACATGACCATTCCAAGAGAAAAAATGTAAGATGCAATGGACATGGCAAAGGAGAATGTGCTTGCATGGAAAAACATAGTGTAGGCGACCTATGTTGTACTCCATTTTGTGTTTAATACAGAGTACATATGAAACTCTTTTTTTGTAAGCAATATGAAACTCTTTTTTGTTGTTTAATGTTATATATTATATGTCTATATTTGATGTTGTTTTGATTATAACTGTCTTAGGGGCAAAATGGGAAGTAACTATAATTTTAATTTTATATTGTAATTTTGATTGTGTTTCATACTTATAACTGAGTCAGTATTGTCCCTGTTTTGCTGCATTGTTTTGTAAAAAAAAGCAATGTACTTTGCAACTTAGTTCCACTTTAGAGTTATGTTATTGGTTAGATTAGTTAGTTTGTCCCATGTTTGTTTTCAACATATGGAGATTATGCTAAAGGAGGGGTATATCTGTCAATTATTTGTTATTATCATAAAACAAAGAAAATGTTATAATTTCCCATTGAAATTGTGTTTGAGATATAAGGGTATAATGGTCATTCAGTATAGATAATGAAAAGAAAAAGGAAACATCACCTAAGGGTATGCATCATCATAGTATTGATAGGAAAAAAATAAGTTAATCTTGGATACATATATGATGTGCATAACTACAATTAAACAAAAAAAGTGTGAGAAGAATCATGGGTATTTTTGTCATTTATTTTTTATTTCCAATTGTGAAGGCTAATTAAAAACAATGTGCAACCAAAATTACATTTATTGTATCAAATGAGGAATGTATGATTGATGCTAACTGTGTTTGTCTTAGATCAGTTCTAGAGGATGCAGGGGTATTTTCGTCAAATGTTTCTCATTTAGTTTATTGTTTTGTTTTTTTCGTAAATTAATAACTTATAGACAACCAGTCACCTCAGTTGGTAGGTGTACATGTAGTTAATGGTATAGTTTGGAATAGCATGGGTTCGAACCCCACTAGCAACAATTTTTTTTGCTTTTTTTTTGTTTCTCGATATGTCCCTGATCATCCACACCCATTGCGTAAATATGAATTTTTAGACAATATGAATTCCCATTGAATCATTCTCTGCTTACTACAAAGGCATTGCAACTACGTTTATACTTCAACCAGAAATTGATACTTCAACATGAAATTCATACAGGTACATATACTACACTAATTTATACAGGGACTTAAAAAATAATTACCCTCAATATATGAATCTTTGCTATTTCGTTTGGTCATGATGTGTATCATTATATTTTCTTGGATTAACAAGTTTTTGGTTTCCATATATTGGATTTATTTGTAATGTGATCTATTTCGTTTATGCACACCAACGGTTTGTTAAAATGCTTCAATAAACAGGAAACATATATTGCTTGTTGATGCTATTGTAAACTGAATATGGATAAGTCTTGGATGGGAGTTTACAGAACATCAGAAACCTATGTAAAGGATGTTGCAGAATTCTTGAAATATGCAGTACAAAATTACAAGATTTCTAATAATATGGATCCTGTAGATACCAAAAATATAAGAATTCCATGTCCATGTGTCAAGTGTGTAAACCACATATCTCATTCGGTGTATGTGGTAGATGATCACCTATTCAGGAATGGAATTGATGAAACATACACGAACTGGAATAAGCATGGAGAAATAGAGGAACGACCCAGAAGATATATATATGAACATAATTTTGACATGGACACGTCATACGTTGTTGATTCCACGAACATGAACACAGAAATGCCAGCATATGCTGCAGAAACAGTAGAGATGGTTGAAGCTGTAGAAGAAAAGTTTATTGGGAACCCTAAGAAGTTTAGAGAACTGATAGAAGATGCCGAGAAGAAACTATATAAAGGGTGTCATAATTTCACAAAATTATCTGCAATCATACAACTACTCAACTTGAAGAGTAAGAATGGAGTATCAGATAAGTGCTTTACAGAATTATTAGTTTTGATCAAAAATATGTTACCAGAAGGAAACGAAATGTATAGTAGTACATACGAGGCCAAAAAAGCATTCAAGGCAATGGGTTCAGGGTATACTAAGATACATGCATGTGTTAACAACTGTATACTTATAAGAAACGAATACACAAACATGGCAGCATGTCCTACTTGTGGTAAATCAAGATGGAAGGTCGATGAACAAAAAAATAAAATTTACAAGTATATTCCTGCAAAATTTTTGTGGTACTTTCCAATTATTGTGCGCTTGAAACGACTTTTTCAGTCCAAGACTACTGCAAAAGATTTAACATGGCACGCAACAGACAGAAAGGTGGATATTGGTGTTTTAAGTCACGCAGCTGATTCACCAGCATGGGCTGCCATTGATGACAAATATCCTGACTTTGCTGGGGAACCAAGAAATTTGCGGCTAGGCATTTCGGCTGACGGGGTCAATGTGAACATATGAAATAGGAATCGTAGTGTGTGGCCTATTTTAACTGTCATTTACAACCTTCCACCATGGTTGTGTATGAAGAGAAAGTTCATCATGCTTTCGTTATTGATTTCGGGAACACCAGGAAACGATATTGATGTGTTCCTAGCACCTTTTATTGATGATCTGCAATTATTATTTGATATTGGAGTTGAAACATACGATGCATATGCATAAGAGCAGTTTAAAATACGTGCAGTTGTGTTATGGACTATTAATGATTATCCTGCTCTAGGTAGATTAAGTGGATGTCCATACAGCGGATTTCAAGGTTGTGTTGTATGTGGCGAAGAAACACACTGCCTTAGACTCCCTGAATCGAATAAGAAAAGTTATGTTGGTCATAGACGATTTCTACCGTATGATCACCCGTTGAGAAGACAAAAAAAGTCATTCAATGGACAACAAGAGTTCTCACCCTCTCCAAAACCTATGAATGGGGAGGAAATATATAATAGGGTCAAATTTGTAACATCCGGATTTCCAGGTATTACGTTTTGATCATTTATTTTGAGTTAAAGAGAGGGACTCAACGAGTTGACGCTTAGACTCGTCGAGTAGGATCACGATTGCTGACTGGATTAATGAATGGACTCGACGAGTCGGAAAGAGTGGACTCGACGAGTCCGTGCTGTGGGCTGAAACCCTAAATCTCCGGGCCTGCACCCTATTTAAAGGACCTTATGGCCCTTATTTGCGGCTACCTTCGTCTTTGAGAGTACCAGAGCATCTGTGAGTCTTGTCAGTGAGAAAGGAGGACATTGTTCACCATTTCTTGTGTGTTTTAGCAAGAAGGAAGGAGGAAGGACAAGCTAGGCGGGTTGGGGAGCTTGGATCTACTTCCATTTGATCAGAGGAAGCTGTTGGAGGTATCAATCTGTGCTTATCCTCGTATTTATGATGATTTAGTTGAATCTAGGGTTTCTTTATGCATTATTTAGCTTGAATCTGGAGTGTGTGAGGTCCCACGGTGAAATGATTCTTAGATCTGGACCTTAAGAGGTCCAGAGAGCCCCTATCACTCTGCTTTATGCCATTCCTTTGAGGTTATGAGCCTAGGTGGCCATTTTAGTAGTTATTTCACCAAAAGAAGCCTTGGGTGCGTTGCATGTAAGTCAAGATTCGACCTTTACGTGGTTATTGGTCGTGGGGAAGTCAGATCTATAGTTTTGAGAAGCAGATCTGACCTCAGAAGGTCATTTGAGTGTTGTCATGGGAGCAACTCGTCGAGTTCATAAGTAGACTCGACGAGTCGAGTCGGGGTTGCCCTGCGATTCGTTGCAGAGAAACCCGGCGAGTGGAGGAGGGACTCGACGTGCCAAGTAAGGCTTAGAAGGATTCAGAGGACCCGCGTGGACTCACCGAGTCGCCCGGATGCACTCGACAAGTCTGGTCAAAGTTTGACCGTTGACTAGATTTGACTTCATTGACTTTTAGGGTTGAGTCAATGTTTGGACTTGTGAGCCATTGGAGGGGTAGAATGGTCTTTTACCCTTCTTAGAGAACTTAGAGAGGGATTAGCCTAGTCCTTGAAAATCATATTAATTAAAGTAATTATTTTATGTGATTAGGCGAAGGCTAGATCAGTATTTCCGAGTTCGAGGTTTACCGAGTTATCCGGGGTGAGTCTTCTCACTATACTTTACCTTGAGTGGTAAGTAGAGTTATGTGACAGAGTATCTCGTATGCTATGTATGTGATGTGTTGCATTGCATTATTTCTATGTGATTTGTGTTGTGTGTATTCCAGAGTTTACAGAGTGAGGACCGGAAGGTCCACAGAGTTAGGACCAGAGGGTCCACAGAGTTAGGGCCAGTGGGCCCACAGAGTTATAGCCTCGAGTGGCTAATATGTGTTATATGTGGTATTTTGGGGAACTCACTAAGCATTTATGCTTACAGTGTTTTGTGTTATGTGTTTCAGGTACCAGTGAGGATCGCGGGAAGGCGCCGGCATGATCAGTACACACTTGTGGAGTTTTTATGTATTGTGATCTTGGGATAAATTTTATGGATTTGATATGTGATACATGGAGATGGATAATATTTATGAATGAAATTATTATTTTAATAGTGAAAAATTGTTTTGGAATTTATGATGTTACAAAATTTATAATTAATAAATGGGGAAAGGTGTCTAAGGGAAAGGAGGCAGAAATCCAACAATCTACAACTGGAAGAGGTGGGAAGATTAATAAAAAAAAGAGAAAATCACACCAAGTGGGTACTTCAGATGTGGGCCAGCAAAATAATACATACTGGAAGAAATTCAATATATGGTATAGACAGTTAAGGTATTGGCGCAACAATTTGATTCCATATTGTATAGATTTATGCATGTCGAAAAGAACGTGGGCGAGAGTTTAACCGGAACTGTGTTGAACGTTCCCAGGAAGACTAAAGATGGTTATAAAGCTCGATTAGATTTGGTTCATTATGGTTTAAAACCAGAGCTGCATCCTAAGATATAAGGGAACAACACAACACTTCCCGCAGCAGGTTGTACATTGACAAAAGAGGAAAACGACAAATTTTGTGAGACTTTATACAACTTAAGGGTTCCTCAAGGGTATTGTTCTAATTTTTCTAGTTTGGTGAGTCTGAAGGATAGGAAGTTGATCGGACTAAAATCACATGACAATTACATGCTCATGCAACAATTTTTGCCCATAGCAATTCGATCTATTATGCATCCACCCACCAGAGTTGCTATTACAAGGTTTTGTTTCTTTTTCAAATGAATATGTAGAAAAGAAATCAAACTGGATGAGCTCGATAAGTTGCAAGAGGAGTTATGTGTAACCTTATGCCTTCTTGAGAAACACTTTCCACCATCATTTTTTGATGTGATGATTCATTTAACCGTTCATCTAACTAGGGAAGTAAAATTATGCGGTCCAATATTCTTTAGAATGTTATTAAGGGGCACGTGTGAAACAAAAATAGACCAGAAGGATGCATTGCAGAAGAGAATGTTGCAGAAGAGATGATTGAGTTTTTTAGTGAATTCCTTAAAAAGATGGATACTGTTGGTATTCCACCTGACAATCATAACAAATGTTGAATTCATAAAGGTGTAGATAGTAGTTCTATTACGGACAATACTCCTCTATCAGCTGCTAAATCGGTAGAAGTTTCTGCAGAACTATTCAGCAAAGCACATTTCTTTGTATTGCAAAATACATCTGAAGTACTCCCGTATATCAAGTAAGTTTTTTCACATTTATGTTTTTTTTGTTATAATATTAACATTAACGTATTGACAGACGACACATGGAATTTTTGCAACATCAACACCCTACTAAACGAAAGGCACATCTAGAACAAGAGCACACTAATACATTTGGTCATTGGTTACGAAAGGAGGTACATTCTTTTCATATATGTTGTGTTGTTTGTTATGTATTTCTTTATTTCTTAAATTCATAATCTAATTACAATTCAGGTACAGAGAGAGTTAGGGGGCTGTAGAGAAAGTATAACAGAGACAATGAGATGGATTTCACATGTACCCAATAAGAACATTATTAAATACGATGTATATGCTATCAATGGATATACTTTTCGTACAAAAGCTCGTGAAGGTAAAGTTTACCAAAAGAGTGGGGTTAGTGTCGTTGCAACTGACACACACATCAGTAAAGAAGTTGTAACATATGCCAAAAACACTTATTATGGTGTTTTACAAGAGATATGGGTACTAGATTATCATTTTAAACGAATTCCAATTTTCATGTGTGACTGGGTTGACAATAGAAATGGGGTAAAAAGGGATAAATTGGGGTACACACTAGTTGAACTAAAAAGATTAGGCCATAAAGGTGATCCCTTCATATTGGCCTCACAAGCACAACAAGTATTTTACGTGATAGACCCGCTCGATCAAAAAATGTCTATTGTGTTCAAGACACCTCCCAAAAATTACAGAGATACATATGAAGATGTAGATGAAGAATTTAGTATTGTAGTTCCTCATAATGATAATATATTGCCACGTGTAGACACACTTGACTTGCAGAAGGAAAATGATTATTTTCGTACTGATTGTCATGGTATTTTTATACGTACGGTATGTGTTTCTTAATGTCATGAATTACATTTGTAGCGATAATATTTTTCCTTATTTTAACATTTAATGATCTTTATTTTTGTTTGTAGAAGGGAAAGGCGAAACCTTGAGCATATCGTTACATGGAGAATAAGAACATGACAAAAAATGACGATGTACTTTCCTTAATATCTTTTTACCATATTATACCATCAAACTATTCTGGTGTAATATTGTTATAACTCAAAGTTATTTTTTTTCATTTTTTTACTGTAATGGTGGATGACATGTTATAACATAAACTGCATGTTATAGCAATGTACTTTTGTTATGTAATGTTAAACAAAGTTGTATTCTTTTCATTTATTTATCATACTATTCTGTTAAAATAAGTTGTATTCTTTTCATTTTTAATGGTGTATGATCTCGTGCAATTAAAAGAATAGATGACAAAAAGGGCAATTTGGTCCTTTCTTATAGCTCTTATTCAATACAACTATATTGTTATTTGTTTTTGTTTTTATTATATTTAGTTTTTTTTTGTTTTTTTCAGAAATTGTTTCTAACTTTACAAAACTTCCATTCAATTTTTTTCATTAATTGATACAACTCTTTAATTGCAAAAAAAGCAATGTACTTTTGTAAAATACCATGATTGAACTTTTTGTTCATTTTTTATTCTGCCAAATCATATCAAAGATAAATATGGTTATATTTAAGAGTCTTCCAAATACAACAGTACAACCAGAATGAACATTAAATAATTATAGTAACATATTCAATGAACGACCCCTAATTATACCGATAAGATATTATTGTTCTTTTATAAATATATTTACATATAGACACATATAATAGCTGTAATCGTAACTAAGTACAACTAGTACAGAACCGCCCTATGGACACACAAATATTTAGTGTGACCATATGTATAACCTTTTAGCTACTTTGTCTGTTATGTGGCTAAAAAGGCACCAGGTTATAGACACACAAAGAACTAACGCATGTGACAATACTTTTATCTACTGTCTCTAAAAAAAAAGTATGACAATCTTAATCGATACCTGTGGCTGATTGTGACAAATTGCCTCAGTGTTCAAGTGTGACTAATATTTGTCACATTTGGTATAATTAAGTGTGGATAAAGTTTTGATTATCTATATAATGGTCACTCAAACTAATTTAAATGTATCCAAAAACAGTCTCTCAATTTTTTTAGTGACCTTTGGCCACACTTTTAATAAAAAGTGTCACAGGCCGTTTTTCGGAAAGTGTGACCGTAGGTCATTTTTGTACTAGTGGCTTCTATGTGACTTTTACTGATGATTATAGTAGATATGGGTATATCTACTTAATCAAGCATAAGTCAGAAACCTTTGAAAAGTTCAAAGAGTTTAAAAAATAAGTGGAGAATCAATTAGGCATGAAGATAAAGATGTTGCAATCCGATCGAGGTGGAGAGTATCTTAGTATCGAGTTTCACGACTATCTTATGGAATGTGTAATTGTTTCACAGTTGACGCCACTTAGGACACCGCAGTTGAATGTTGTGGCTGAGATGTGCAATCAAACCTTGTTGGACATGGTCCGTTCCATGATGAGTCGAGCTTCGTTACCTATCTCATTCTGGGGGTATGCCTTAGAGACTGCCGCCAATATCCTTAATCTAGTCCCTACTAAGAAGGTTGCCAAAACACCTCACGAGATGTGGACAGGGAAAGTTCCCTCATCAGATCACATCAAGGTTTGGGGTTGCGAGGATTTCATAAGACCAGAGACTCATGCCAAGCTCGAACCTTGTAGTGTTGTATGAACTTTCATCGGCTACCCACAAAAATCCTTTGCATATCTCTTCTACAGACCAAGTGACAATGTTGTCTTCGTTGCGAGGAGAGACGTTTTCCGAGAGAGAGAGAAATCATATGACAAGAGGACAGTAGGAGGAAAATTGACCTTGAAGATCTTCAAGAGTTAAGTGATGAAGGAACCTCAAACACTGGCACTCAACCCAAGGAGGAAACTCCTGTTGAACCTATTGACGAGTCATTAACTCTTCGACGTTCCTCTCGAGTTAGGATGACACCTGAGTTTTATACCTTTCATATTGCTACTAAAGGTGATACGTTTATCAGTGATAGCACACTGGTAAATTTGGATGAACCATCTAACTACAAGGAAGCCACGGCAGGCCCCGAGTCTACTAAATCGAAAGAGGCAATGGACAGCGAGATTCAGTCAATGTATGACAATCAAGTTTAGAACTTGGTTGACATTGTACCAAGTCGCAAGACAGTCGGGTGCAAATGGATCTTCAAGAAGAAGACCAACATGGATGGGAAAGTACACACATATAAGGCGCGACTGGTTGCGAAGGTCTTTACTCAAACTTAGGGAGATGACTATGTTGGGACCTTCTCACCAGTAGCAAAGATTAAATTAATAAGGGTTATGTTAGCCATAGCTGCATTTCATGATTATGAAATATGGCAAATGGATGTCAAAACCGCTTTCCTTTATGGAAAGTTGGCTGAAGATGTTTACATGTGTCAGCCAGAGGGTTTTGTCAATGCAAAGTACCCTAATAGAGTATGTTAGCTTGAGAAATCCATTTATGGATAGAAACAAGCATCTCGCAGATGGAGTGTTTTTTTTTTGATGAGAAAGTCAAAGAGTTTGGTTTTTCGAGAAGCGAAGATGAGTCGTGCGTATATGTCAAAAATAGTGGGAGTATAGTAAGCTTTCTGGTAGCGTATGTAGATGACATACTTCTCATAAGAAACAACATCCCCACCTTGCAGGAGGTTATGTCCTGGCTTGGGAAATGTTTCGCTATGAAGGACCTTGGAGAAGCTGCCTATATCCTAGGGATAAGGATATTGAGATACAGGAGTAAAAGACTAATAGGACTTAGTCAAAGTACTTACTTGGACAAGGTGTTGAATCGTTTCAGCATGGAGAACTCCAATAAATGTGACTTAGCTATCCAGAGCAATACCAAATTGAGTAAAACTCAGAGTCCGTGTACAAAGGCTAAGATAGCAGAGATGAGTCGAGTACTATATGCTTCCGTAGTTGGGTCGATCATGTATGACTTGTACTCGCTCTGATGTGGCTTTTGCTTTAAGCATGGTCAGCAGATATCAAGGGAATCCTGGTAAAGCACACTGGAATGTAGTAAAGAACATTCTTAAGTACCTACGGAGGACTAAGGACTGGGTCCTTACCCTTGGTGGGAGTGATGACTTGAGAGTGACAGGGTATTGTGACGCCGGTTTTCAGACCTACAGAGATAATTTACGCTCTCAGTCGGGCTGGGTGTTTACCCTATTTGGAGGAGATGTAACATGGAAGAGTTCCAAGCAAGTGATTGTAGCTGATTTAACGTGTGAATCAGAGTACATAGCAGTGAGCGAAGCATCGAAAGAGGCGATATGGTTGAAAAACTTCATCGAAGACCTTGGAGTTTTACCATCCATAAAGGAGGCAGTGGAGATTTTCTGCGATAATGAAGGGACGGTCGCCTTAACAAAGGAACCGAGAGATCATGGTAGATCCAGACATATCGACATAAATTACCACTTCATAAGACATCGAGTAGAAGAAGGACTCCTCGTAGTTAGGAGGGTATCGTTAGAGGATAACCCAACAGATCCCCTTACGAAGGGATTGAGTAGGGTTGAGCACTTGCAGCATGCTAAGAGTATCGGGCTGAAGAACGATATTAGTTTTAGTGATTAGATAAATATTTAGAAACTTGTAATAGCTAAAATGTAATTGAAATTTGATGATTGAATAAAAGGAGTTTTATTTATAACTAAAGTTACTATCTTGTGTCAATTGTTTACTATTGTTTCACCTTGCATGTTTTGACTTCCAAAATAATAAGATTATTCAAACTATCCACAGTCGATCATACTTTGGAAGTAGGTTATGAGGTTAGACTGTCATAAATTGGCTTGTAGATTGTCTAAGGTGTTAGACATAGCAAACTTATGCTACAACGTTCATGAGTGCTCTTGAAATAAGATTTGAGTATTGGATTTAACACACGCTCACATGAATTACTTCATGGAATTTATAACAAGTGATTGTGAGACGATAATATCATATAGTCTTCAAACCAAGATATATGAGTTGTTGACTACGATTTGGTTGTGCATTGATGGTATGAAAACGCATCAGTAACTTGATGTTATAAAACGTATCGTTATGCATGATTTAATGAGTAGTTAGTACAACCATATAAGTCGAAGTTTATCTGTTCCTTTTATCCTAAGAGGATTAAAAGCGATATCTTGGGCCCCTCGATGATTTTGTTTTGACTTATGTGTCGGGCCCGGTCAGGACTAGATTGACGTGTTCAATTATGTTCTATGTCAGATAAATCGGAAATCGGGAAACAAACTGCAGGACAATAAGTATGACTATGTTCCATGTATTTTTCCGAATGATATCTTGAAGAACAAAGGAATATATGATCCCTTATCTAAAGGACGCGTCACTGACTAGGTCAGAGTTCGACAACGGCTTTTGAGAGCTACGATTTCTAATCGGCTTTTGAGGTTGCATTGGCAGTTATAGTTATTAGACTTATCCAAGTGGGAGACGTTGGATTAGGTGTCTAAGCCCATAATTATAACTGGTATGTACTTGACCCGATAGTAGCATGATCTTTTTGGGTTGCCTTCACCAGAGCAATTTGATAGGATGGACTTTTGAGAAAGAGGTTATTTGTGATTTATTAATTTATTATAAGTATAATATATTAATTGAGAAATCATATTATTTAATTAGTATTGATCAAGATTTAATTTGGAATTAATTTAGTGATCAAAAGAGACTGGCTAAATATACGGGGAATGATTAAGTAAATCAATGATTCTTATAGTATGGGCTAATGATCCATGGTTAATTAGGGTCGGCTAAAAGGTTTAACCCATGGTGCCTAAGAAATATGAAGGGTCATGGTGCATTAGGGTTTGCATGGATGAAATCGTAGTCTTTTCCACACTAAAAATACAACCCCTTAACCCCTAAATCGGTTGCCCATTCATTCTAAGAGAGTGATAATCGATTTTGAAGCTAACTAGCCTATTCTCTCAAGACTCCTCTTGCATTTGGTGTTTGTGACACATTAGATGCATCACACTTGAGGTGCTAAAGCTTTCTAAGGCCAAGAACTACAAACTACATCAAGAGGTATTCATCTCACTTGGTTTTTATGTTGTATATCCTCTATTGTATGCTAGTTAGGATGTATGCTTTAGAAAAATCAAATTGCATGTATAATTAGAGAAACCATAGTTCCAAAGCATCTAGGGTTGCATGTGCACCATAGGGGTGTTATAGTGATTATAACACAACAAATGGTGTCCAAACCAAAGCCCTAGATCTCTAACTTCATCAAAAGACTACCAACTCATGCATGGAGGGATAATACTCATCAAGATTCAATTTTTATAACTTAATGACCTAAAAAATGACTAAAAATGGGGCTCAAAGTTTCTGGAGTAACTTCTACTCAGAAGATCCAAACCATGGGACCAAAACATGCTCATAACATAACCTAAGGCCAGATTTACATCAAATAACCATCAAGTTTGAGGCTTTATACCTCTAGAAGATAGATCAAGGTGAATAAGGCCTGGATCTACAAGCTCCAAGACAACCAACACTTCTCCAATGAGTTCCTTCTTCTCCAAGGTGCACCGAGAACACTCTAAAACACACAAGAGGTTCAAAATCTTCATAATGGGGCTAGGGTTTCGAGATAATTGCTTTAGGGATATGGAGGTTGAATATAGAGAGAGTTTCCAAAAGTTAAGTTGCTTAAATAGGGCTCAAAGGTTCAATATTAGGGTTTGAGTTGGGTCCCATACGCACAACGTACTCCTGGTATTCCCATTGTACCAGGTTTCCCTCCGCGATCAATCTTGCCCAGTACGCCCAACATACTAGGCTTAATCCAAACTATGCTTAACTTCTAACGGTCAGGACTTCCACATCCCTAATATGTTTTTGGTGTCATTTATATGCTCAGAAAAGGTAACGAGACGCCCTACAGTCTTATCTAATTTCCTTCTACTTGAAATCATCTGAACTTAAATCCTTAATTCAAGAAAGATCTGAAACATTACTTTTACCATTAAACACTTGGACTCCAAAGCACAAATTGAAAGCTTGGCTCACACAACTTATCCAATCCACTCGCAAACGGGCCTAGAACCCAAACCCTTTGAAGTCCAGGGCCCTAACTTGATCCCTTAATGACCATAAATCCCTAAATATGAAAATTATCGAAACTGGATATTAAAGTAGTACAAGATCTCTGACAAGGAACTCAATATTTGACCTTCATCGATCTGCATAACTCTTCTGCCAACTCTGAGCTATTTGCAACCTTTCTCTTACTTATTGGATAAGTTATATAGTATTGACCACAACTTCAGTACTTCTCAAGACTCGTTGGATAGCTTCTCCCCAACATATGGGTGTCCAACAATTTCTCCCATAAAGCATCTCGAACGGAAGTCTACCAATATTGGAATGGTAGATGTTGTTGTACGAGAACAATGCCCTTAACATATCCTCAATAGTTTGTGTAGTCTATTCACTCTACCCATTAGTCTGAGGGTGATAAGTTGTACTAATATGCAACTGGGTACCAGCTCATCATGGAACTTCCTTCAAATGTAACATCCTGATTTCCAAGTATTTTCAAATTGACCCTTGAATTGACTTTGGTTTGCAAATTCAGCCCCAAGGGGTATTTTCATAATTTCTAGGCAGGATCCTCGTACGCTGGGCGTACGTGGCTAGGGTGAAAACCCTAAATTTTAGGGTTTGGACCCTATTTAAACAACATTATAACCTCATACCCTCCCTTATCTTCAGCCTCCATCCCCATCTTGAAACCCTAAAGTGAATGAGTGTGTTTTGAAGGTTGGAGAGCCATTTTAGTGCTCTTGGTGGTGAAGGAGGAACCTAGAAGTTGTGGAGTTTCACTCAAGGCTTTGTATCCAACAACTACTCTCTCTTGTGCATCTTATGGAGGTCTAAAGCTCCAACCTTGATGAATATTTCATTAAGATATAGTTTAGCTTAAAGTTAGCACCTTTTTGTCCCAAATCTTGATCCTTGTGAGTATCGAGTACTCTAAGATGTTTGACTTGTCCTTTCAGATGTTATAGGGTGTGTTAAGCCATAAAAATATGATCTTGGACATCAGTTCCTTCCCATGCATGATCTAGATTGTCTTAATAAGTCAAGAGGCTAGGGTTTTGGTAATAAGGTCTTATTATCCATGCAAAACCATAAAGTTGGAAAATTTATGGTTAAGAACACTTTTTTGGGTATAGATCTAGATTTTAGACATAAGTTTTTAAGGGTTAAGCACTTAATGGATTGAATGGGTGGCGACCACAAACGTTGGGCGTACCATATGGTACGTTGCATGTTCAGGGTTAGCCCTTCGACGTTTGGTCAACCAAGCAGAATGCCCCATGTTCGAGTTGGGAATGCCCAACGTTCCCACCGAGTTATCTTAGTTGACTCAGTTGAGTTGGACTTGGATTTTGACCTAGTTACTAGTAGAGTTGGTCACTATTTTTGTAAAGGTTACTGGTAGAGTTGATCTCGGAGCAGCGTGCTTTTTCGTTTTCCCATCTGTTTGTGAGGTGAGTTTCTAATTGTATACATGGGTCGAAGGCACCAATGCCGGCCCATCTTTTGCTTATATAGAATGTTAGTTGTTATGTGATGTGTAGTTGATTGATTAATCATGTTGAAATATTCCCTAAGGTGGGGCCTATTGCGTTATTCCGGGTTGAAACATACCCCGTGGCGAAGCTCACTATGGCAAATTTGGATTGAAACATACCTAAAGGCAGGGCCCATATTTGTATATCTGGTATGTGGTACTTTGGTAACTCACTAAGCTCTAGGCTTACCGTTTATGTTTATGGTTTTAGGTACTTCTGGTTCGAAAGAGAAGGACCCGACGTGATGGCACAACATCCTACCCTCATGATTTCTGCATTTTCCATAATTATATTTTGATATTTTGGATATAATATTTAGTGAAGGTTTTGAAACGAGTAATGAACGAAATTGATAGTTTTTAAATGAAAAAAATTGATTACTATTTTTGAGCTGTTACATGAAAAATGAGAAGCGAAACAAACATCTCTGTAAAATTTTATTGAGAATGTTACTTTGTGCCGAGAGTCCATCGTTATTTGTTCCCACTTCCACATCGGGATATCCAGAGGCTATAATTTTCCACGGTGCATCTGGTGTTCAGCCTTGATCTTCCGAAAAGTCAAACACCTTTCGGTGTACCATGATAAATCTCTCTTCATACAAGGCCACCAATAATTATGTATGAGATCCGTGTACATCTTTGTAGCTCCTGGATGAATTGAGAACTTGGACTTGTGCACCTCATCCATCAGTACTTGTTGATTTCCACTTGATGATGGAACCTAAACTCTGCCATACAAGGTTAACAACCCATGACTATCTATGTCGAAAGCTGAGATTTTCCCCACGATTCTCTCGCTTTTTCGGTTCTCTTCCTTGACTGTTTCACCCTGAGCTTGCTTGATCATCTCTAGCATTGGGGTGATTACCGTCATCTTGAAGCACATACCCTTCATCGACGTATTAACTGCTTTATGACATATTGCATCAGCTACTGCGTTGGCCTTACCTGGATGGTAAAGGATTTCACAGTTGGTGTCTTTCACTACATCTAACCATCGACGTTGCCTCATGTTCAAGTTGGGCTAATCCATTAGGTACATCAGGATTTTGTGGTCTGTGTTGATGGCACACCACACTCCATACGAGTAATGCCTCCACATCTTGAGAACAAAGAATACTGATCCTAATTCTAGCTCATGTGTCAGGTAATTAGCCCCGTGAGGCTTTAACCATCTTGAGGCATATGCGATTACTCGACCTCTCTGCGTGAGGACGACTCCGATCATGTCATCAATACCTTTTGGAAGGTTTAATACTGGAGCTTCGCATAGCTTTTTCCTCAATGTTTCAAATGCTAACTATTTCTTAGGAAGCCAACGAAAAACAACTCCCTTTTTCGTCAAACGGGTCATTGGTACCGCAATCTTGGAGAATTTTTGAATAAATCTTTTGTAGTATCCCACCAATTCCAGAATACTTCACGTTTTTTAAGGGATAGTTAGGACCGGCCATCGCATTACTACCTCAATCTTGGCTGGGTCTACTAAAATACCATCCTGGTTGACAAGGTGCCCAAGGAACTAGAACTCTCGCAACCAGAACTGACACTTGGAGAACTTCTCATACAGCTTCTCCTTCTTAGAACCTCGAGTACTTATCTCAAGTGCTCCTTGTGCTGCTCTAGAGTCTTTGAAAAGACCAAGATACCGTCGATAAACACAATTACCGATCAATGAAGCATAGGCCTACATACCTGGTTCATTAAATCCATGAATGCGGAGGGTGAATTAGTGAGCTCGAAAGGCATCTCCACAAATTCATAATGGTTGTACGGATTTCTGAAGGCCATCTTTCGTATATCTTCGTCTCTTACTCACACATGGTAGTATCTTGATCATAAATTAATCTTTGAAAAACACAATGCTCCCTGGAGTTGATCAAATAAATCTTCAATCTGTGGTAGTTGGGAAAGATTCTTCAATGTGAGTTTGTTAAGTTCCCTTTAGTTTATGAACATTCAGTGTGACCCATATTTCTTTTTAACAAACATAATTCGTGCTCTCCAAAGAGAATTAGTCCGTTGAATAAACCCTTTGTACATCAACTCTTGAAGCTGATTAAACAACTCTTGCATTTCTGGGGGTGCAAGGCGATATGCTACCTTGGCTACCGGTGTCGCGCTAGGAACTAAGTCGATCCTAAATTCTACATGTCGCTCTAGAGGTACACCAGGTAGGTCCTCAGGAAATACATCAGGGAATTCACAAACTATTGGTACTTCTGCAATAGCTTCCTTCTTTTCTTCCCGAGTGTCAATTACATATGCCAAGAATACTTGACAACCATGTTGTAGGTATTTCTGGCCCTTGCGGCAGAACAAAACACTGAACTACTTTTGGAATCTTCACCCTGAAAAGTAAGTTTCCCCCCACTTGGAGTTTGAACCCTTACGATCTTCTGCCTGTAGTCGACCAGGGCCTTAAGCTGGTTTAGCTAATCCATACCTAATATTACGTTCATTTCTCGCATAGGAATTGGGAATGAGATTTATTGGGAAACTACTATCGCCGATTCTTAAAGTATAACTACGGTAAACCTTTGATGAATTAACTGTTTCATCATCAACTATTTCTACTCTTAGAGGATGTTATAAATATTCTATGGCGTTATGAAGGTTCTTGCTAAACTTGAGTGATACAAATGAATAACTTGCTCCATAATCGAATATCACTAAGACATGTATGGAGTTGACTAAAAAAGTACTAGCTACGAGGTCTGGCGCCTCTTTAGCTTCTTCTGCTGTGAGCTGAAAGGCTCTCCCCTTGTCCCTTGAAGCCTCAGCTCTGCCTTGGCACCCATCAGTTATCTTTAATGTCATAGGTGTTGGAGCACGTGTTGTACGTGTTGCCTTCAGAAGAGGACATTGAGTCGTGAAGTGACCTAGTTGGTTGCAATTGAAACATACGTTCAGGTTCTATTTGTAGTCCCTGGCACAGTGCCCTTCTTTTCCACATTTGTGGTACCCAGGTCCTGCTCGACAAGGACCATCATGAAACTTCCCGCACTTGTTGCAAGCGCGTCCCTTCTTCTTTCCAAACCGTGAACCATTGGATTTGAATTTCTTGGCAGTTGGTTGAGATGGAGCCAGAGTATGCCTTTTCTCCTTCGTCTAGGTTTCCAACTCGATTTCCTCCTCCTAGCATGCTCTTGTATCTTAGCTAAAGTCTTGTATCGATTGTTTGATACAAACTCCCTGATGTCAGTCTTGAGCATTCTCAAATACCGAGACATTTTCAATTGTTTTGAGGTACATACTCGAGGTAGAACAAGGCTCTCTCTCAGTGAACATTTTTGTGATATATGTCACCGATTTAGTTGTCTTCTTGATGATATGAATTAATGAGCTAGTCACTCCCTTTCCATCAATGGGACATACTCTTCCTTGAACTTTTCATCAAACTGCTACCTAGTCACTATGCCTTTCTCCGCAGGTGAGTAGTCCTTTGGTGAAATAGTTCCATCGATCTTTTGCTCCACGACGGAGTAGATTCTATGCGTACCTAAACTTTAAGTTAGTTGGACAAGCACAAGTGTAGAAGCATCCTTCTACATCTGAGATCCATCTCATGGAAACAATCAGATCTCTAATACCATCAAACTCTAGGGGCTTGGCCTTATCTCTAGGTGAAGCTGCAACAGCGACAACAACCATGGCTGTGATGACAGTGGTACTAGCAACAACAACATACCGCTCATCGAGCATGGCGATTAGTTTGGTTTTGATAGATTCGAAAATCTCTAGAATGATTTCTCTCATGGTTGTGCATATTGTCGCCTCTATCCAGTCGCATATGTCAATCTCACTTGGTCCTGACCCTTCCGATCCAGAACCATAACATCTTGCTCTAGTAATCATCACCATGCTAGATATATAAATGGGACTAGATCAATACAAATTTCTTGTGTTGTCTTTGAACAACATTAAACCCTTTCCAGTTTCATAGAAACTCTGCAATTTTTCTTGATTCTCGTATGGATCATGTGTTTCCGGTAGTACGGGCCCACACTATCTTCCATACCTATCCATACTAGATCCAAGAATTTCCCCAATGCTTCGAAGTCACTACTCTCCCCTATTGTTAGGTCTTTTTCACACATAGTGTTATAAGGACCTAATTATTATTTTCCTAGATTCTTATCTTAGGATTCTTTCTGCTTCATCCAGCTATTGGTCGAGAACTTCTACTAACTTTATCAAATTATCAGACAAAATATGATTGCGTGCCGCTAAAATCAAATAGTCTATCGACTATAATGCCGAATCAGGCAATCTAAAACTATTTAATTTTAAAAGCATGCAACCTAACCTATGAGTCAAATAACTAATCAACATAAATATAGGTTCTAACCAGCAATTTAGCAAGTAATTCTCTAAGCTACAAATCATCTTAAGTGTAAAGTAATTCTTAATTTGATTTTTATAATTCCTGAAAAGATCTGATACGTAATTTATACTAGTTCTTTATTTACAAACCAAACCAATCTAGACTAGCTAATATGTAATAGGCAGTGTACCTAATCGAATAATAGAAGAGTTCATGTAAGTTAGGTATCGAACACAGGGAACAACAATGATTTACATCTAAGATGTCTACTAAAGTTAACTAATTAAAATAAGAAAATAAGGGGGTGTTCTGGTTTTGCAAGTCCAGATCACTTAAAAGAAATTAACAAAAGCAAATTAAACTTAAAAAGAAACAAAAAATGGTTTTTCAGACAAGATTTTAAAAGAGACTTCTCGTTTAGATGCAATTTACTCACTTCTATGGTTGATTTCATGGATAATGCAATGGATTAAAGTGTTGTTGCTTACTGATTCCAATATTGATTAGAATTATGATCAAAAGACTAATCCTTTAGAGTATCAAGTTTATTTATTCAGTTATCAAGTGGATAACCAAACAAGTAGACTAGTATTAAGTTTGAATTATGCAAGACTTGAAATTATGATTGATATAAATGGTAATAAATATCAATTCAATACATGAATGTTCATCACATATTAACTTTCACATTAATTTATTAACATCTCTATTTAACCCTATGTTTTTGCTCAAAACACTATTCGTATAACCTTCTTAATCACAGAATCACAAGATACAAGTATACTAAGATACATAGATCATCTAATCTCAATAAAACTGAACAATAAACAGAAAAGAAGATATCATTAACACAAAAGGTTCTTTATCAGGATAACATAATGAATAAGTAACTAAATAATAATCCAAATCCAGAAAACCAACACAAAGCAAGTGAGATCCTCTACTCTAAATGAAAGTTAGGGTTTTTAGCCCATAACTACTGAAAAAAACAGATAAAAACAAAATTGACTTTACAAAACATGATTAAAACAAAGGAAATAAATGTTTAGAAGTAATGTTGCCTTAAGATCTCTTCAAAAAAAATCTCTCATTCGAATTCTGGACTCCAAAGCCTCCAAGGGATGTCTCTGGTCTTCAAAACTCGGCAATAACTTAGTGCATAAGTTAGGGTTGAGAGCTAATTCGATGTATTTATAGATTCCAAACATGAAAAGAGTTCCACGGCTTAGCACCTTCCAAAAAAATATGTATTCTCCAAGGCAGTAACTTGATCGCCAATCTTCTTCCTGCCACGATGTGGAAAGCAGATATCCACATCATGGGACTTTAGAATCAATAGAATTTTGACTTCAGTTAACTCGATCCAATTTTTCCTGCTTCCAGCTCTATATTTTGCTTCCTTTTAATCTCGAGCATGTCGTCGCTGCTACAAAACAAAATTTAAACATATTAAGCATCTTTTGTCCTAAAATAAGCACAAATGTAGCTAAAAATATTAATATAATGCATAAAATATATGAATAATAATGGCAATATCAAAATACCCCACACTTGACTTTTGCTTGCCGCAAGCATAACTGATATTCTTATCATCATACAAACGCATCAAAACCTTAGTTACCAACATCACACAAGACAATCCATTTTGAGCTCATCCATTATACCAAAACCTCAATGCATGAATTTGTGTCTATTGATTCCTAAATACTTCCCCACTCCTAAATACTTATAATTCTCATAAACACTTCCCACTCATTTTAAACAACATTCATTTTTGGCATTCCTACCACCTTTACCCTTTTATTTACCCCCTCTCATTCCAAAAATTATTACTAAATTCCAAGTGACTCAACTTTAAAAAGAAAAATAATATATAAAATAGTTATCCTAAAAATATAACTACAGTTTTTCTTTCAACTTTATATTTTTCTAGAACTTTTTCTCTATTTCACTTTTTTTCAATTTTTTTTTATCTTTTCTAAATACTTCAACTTTCAATTTTCACACAAAAGCAAACAAATAACTTCAACTTTAACTTTATTGCAACTTTACTATAGTTCGTGACATTCTAAGAGATTCATTGGCGTACTCGGAATCCCTTAGGCCATTAATGGACCCACGACTTTCTATGAAACCTCTTTAAACGATATTTATTCCCATTCATCCAAACTTTCAAAAATAGGTGGATAGAGTTATGAAATATCCTCAGGGGAATACTCATCAAGTTCCAAAGGCCACATAAATGCCAACACAACAATATAACAATTTTTTTACTAGAGGGAGAAAAAGGAACAGACTCCCCTGGGATAGAAGTAGAGAGGTCGAAATTGAATGTTGTCTGGTCGACATCTCATGTAATAGCAGGAAAATAGTACTTCTAGAATGCTACAGGAATGAACGTCGTATGCACCAAGAAAACGGACTTCATATAGTGCTGAAACGAGCAATCAAAAACTGAGACTGATGCATCTCCTTGCTGTGGCATAGGGACTGCCACGTCATGGTCTTCAAAAAAAAGAAACTGGATTTCTACTGGCCCACGTCGTTACACAGTGTTTTCCACACCGTGGCTACTATAATATTAGAAAAAAGCTGCCCAAACGCGATTCTGGCTAAAACGTCAGGATATCATACCCCTCTATTCTAATGTTAGACCAAATCTTCTAGTTATCATGGCTATAGAACCAAATTTTTCGCTCAAAATCTTTTCTCAAATCACAAGTCGCACCCCTCACTTTAGCTTTTGTCACGTATCTCGGGAAACAATATCAGTTGGGTATATTAGATTGCGTCATTGGGCTGTCCATTATGTACACGGTTTGGGCCTGTCCAACCGTATTAATTTTTAGGGTTATAGTATATATATAGTGCATGCATGCATCGTAGTTGCTAGTTGTTGAATTAATCTTTTCTCTGTAACCCTAGCACGCCTCTACAGTAGCAATTCTTTATAGAGTTCTTATGAGGTTGTGTCTTTAATCATTCGACACTAGTTGATACATCGTGTGTTCTTATTTTCATATCGTGTTATCACTTTACATGTTTGAATCTAAATGATCTTAAAGGATTTTATTCCTAACAATTGGTATCTCTCCAGGAGGCTGTGTAAATCATACACATCTCTTCTGTTTGAAGAAATCATTAGGGTTTCCGCTTTTATCGAATCTGATGGAGCCGTCATTACTTTGTTGACGTCACTCCGTGATCTTGATATTGCCCTAATACGATCTTACAAGTCTGATTCTTTACAGGTACAGAAAAACAAGTCAAAATGTCGCACGATGATTTTCAATCCAATCTAATCAACATCTCAAACAACATACGTTCAACCACAAGAATTCCTATTCTATATCCTCACGAGTATGAAGTGTGGGCTCTTCATTTTGAAGACTATGTTCTCGGCTTAGAAGACAATGGGTATTTGATCTGGGAAGCTATTACTTTGAGTCCTTTTGTTCACTCTGAAACAAAAAGCACCATCAAAACTCAGAAGGAATATAACCAGTTGCTCGTTGATATGAAGGAGGTTCCTAAGGATAAGAGAGACAAACTCACCAGTAACATTAAAGCAATGAGAGTAATAAGGTTCGCTCTACAGTCTGACACATTCCGCTTGGTAAGTTCATGTGAAACGGCGAAAGATATTTGGGACAGGCATAAAGAGCTTTATTCCACAGATGCCGATCTTGAACATTCTACCCAAACAATCCTGCTTTCGGAGTTCGGTGACTTCAAACAAAAGCCAGAAGAAAATCTTAGCCAGACATTCAACCGATACAATCATCTTCTTAGTAGGATGATTAAGCATGAAATAGAACAAAAGCTGATCGAGTAGAAGGTCACTTTCATGAATGGTCTTAGACAAAAATGGATGGCGGTGGACTTAACTGTTAAAGCTCATGAACAGTTCAAGAATTATTCATTGGCCAAACTAGTTGGAATTCTTAAGTCACATGAAAGTGAAGTGACGAAAGAAAAAAAAAGTTGTGTCCGGTATGGGGTCCTTGGCTCTCATTTCAAAAAGCAAGTGTGTTGGAGAGGAAGAACCAGAAACTGATTTTTCTGACAATGACCTGACAAGTGAAGAATATGCTTTGATGATTTCAAACCCCAAACGGTTTGCAAGAAAGAAATTCCCTACCACTAAAAACCGAAACTGGCAGGGAAGTTATAGTTCCGAGAAAGAGAAAGAGGAGAACAAAAGCATTCCTCTTAAGGATGAAGAGAAGAAGAAGGAAACCAAGCTGGTTGGCGACTCAGATTGTAACAAACCGTTATTTCAAACCTATGTTATAATGTAGGTCAATTTGTAGTTCTTTTTAAAACAATTAGAAATTTTAGCATACTATGTATATTTACATAATTGACCCTCAAAAATAAATTATTAAACAATCTCGATTGGGATGAACCATCTGATAGAGATTGTAACAAGGTTTCCAAAGACATAAAGAACACTAAAATCCGAGTTATAACGAATAAGTTATGACCAATCGAAGATCCGCGACAAAACCGAGAAAACACTGTTTAGTGTAAAAACTGAATTTTCAATAAAAGGATTTTCATCCATAACAATCTAAATGAAAGTTGTAGTTTATGTTAAACCGAGAACTTTCATAAAAAGAACGGCAAAATCTAACTTCGTATAAGGAAGTTACGATTTTTCTAAGTTTCAGTATAGTAGTGTACAACTAAAAACTCGAAATAATGATCGAGTGATTTTTAGCCGAAACAACCTAAACGAGAATTGAAGGTCTCGTCAATAGTAGTACAACGGTAAAAAGACAGACAAAAACGGACGTCAGATGAAGAAGTTATGAGTATTTAACGGATTTCCTGTCCCGGTCTGTTAAAAATAATAATATTAAAAATAAATTCAAAATCAGCCGACGAAGTCTAAATAAAAGTCGTAGAGTATAATTTTACCTACGGGTGCATATAAAGAACGTCGAAAACGAAACTCGTATGCGAATGTTATGATTTTCGCAAGTTTTTGGCACAAAAATCAAGAAATATTGAAAACCGGGCAATTTCGCAAGGCTGATCTTCGGCCACGTCACCCTCGCATGCGAGGCTTCCACGTGTCGTTTGCTGATTGGACCGAAGTCTCGCGTGGTGCCTTCTGATTTGACCAAGTCCGCGGTCCACTTACCTTCTGACAACCTTCGCAGGAGACACCCCCGGACACCCCCTCGGACACATGCCCTCTTCCCATTCGACCGAAGTCCGGTCCAGTCCGAAGCCACCACCTCCGAGCCACCTGTCCGAGCCTCGCCCCGTGGACCTCGCTGCTGACGACGCGTGTTGTTGACTCACCTTCAGACCTGCACCCTCGCACCCTATATAAAGAGTGCGAGATCTCTCGGATTTTTCACACCTTTCACCCCAAAATTCACCTTTCTTCACACTTTCTACCCCCACAAGCATATTTACAATCCCCAAAGCCCCGATATCCAATTTCAAACACTAATCAAGCCTCGAAGCCCCGAGATTCCTGAGAAGTTAACCTCTCTCCAGTCGAAACTCTGCCCGATTTGAGCCGGTGTTTCGTCAAATAAACTCCTTTCCGGGAAACGAAAAGCTGTCCGAATCACCACCTATCATGTGAGTTCATACCCCCGTATTTTCATAATTTCTACTGTTTTAAGGGGGGAGGGGGGGGGGATACAAGCATAACACAAGAACTTTGTGTTATAAAATCATGATTTCAAATCATGATAAAACGACACTAAATCATCAAAAATACTCAAAACATTAAACTCTTTTATAATCTTATATTTTTCCCCAAAATTCATATTTGTATATATATGTGTATATAAATAAGATTTAAAAGGCTTAGGACTGATAACTCGTTCTGGGTCCTTTTCCTTTTTTTGATGTGGGCTTATAGTACCGGTTATTTGTCCGAGTGTCGTTTAAATTTTACTTATATATAAAATTGTGTATGTATATAAATATAAACGTTATTTCATCAGTTCAAATACCTTTGTAACATGTTGAGCAAGGGGTTACATGCTAAAAACAGTTAAATACCGATTCAGAAAGTACATATAAATTATAATAGGTATAATTTATGATACGTAGAACAGTAATTCATGATTCAAGTATACTAGAATACATTGTTTTACAAGAAACAAGGGTTTTAATTCAGAACAAATCAAGGGTTTACACTTGTCAAATACATGTTTGGAATACTAATTCAAGAACAAACTGTCAATCATTTATTTCAGAATGATTGGGTTTTCATAACTAATATACATGCTCGGAATACGAATCCAAGAACATGTTGGGTTATGAGCATTCTAACACTCCTAAGTGTACATGCAACCCTAAATACCTTGGATCTATGTTTTCTCTATTATACATACAATTATGAACATCCAAGGTATTATCCTAATCTAGCATACAAAATAATAAATATAACAAGATCGAATACATACCTCTTTGATGTAGAATGTCTTCATGAAGCTTGAGTGCCTAGTGCCCCAAGTGTGACACCTCAAATGGTTCACACAACACCAAATACACTTGGAATAACTTGAGAGAAACTTGAACACTCCTTGAAATCGTCTAGCCCTCACACTTACACATTAGTGCACGATTTCTTGAGCCATGGGATTCTTTTATATGGTGGCTATTAGGGTTACACCATGTAACTCATAACTTTACCCATTCCTTATGCTCCATGGATTTTAACCTCCATGGAGTATCCATGGGTCACCCCATGGACTTAGTCCAACTTAAGGAATCTTGGATCACAAGCCCACATATATAAGAATGAATGATTTACACAATCAACCCATATATTTAATTAGTCTCCTTTTGATCACTTAATTAATTCCAAATTAATTCTTGATCAATACTAATTAAATAACCTTATTAATATATTAGAACTTATAATATATTAACCAACCTTAAGTGTTATTTCTCTCATTATAGTCTATCCAAATGCATGATGCCATGCAACCCAAATGGACCATGCCGGGTCGGGTCAAGTCTTACCAATTATAGTTATGGACTTAGACATTAATCCAACAGTCTCCCACTTGGATAAGTCTAAAACTATTATTGCGTATGACTTCAGGAACCGATCAGCAATCGTAGCTCTCAAAAGCTTCTGTCGAACTTTGACCTTGTCGATGAACTCTGACCTTTGTCAATGACTTGTCCATTAGATAAGGGATCATATATTCCTCCATTCTAGATATCATATGGACTGAGACATGGATTATCAATCATTCTCTCTGTCCATTTGTTGTTTCCCGATTTCCGATTCACGATGACTGACTGATTGAACAAATCAAATCAGTCCTGGCTTGGCCAAGCACTCACATGTATCATCTTTAAATCATCGAGGGGCCCACATATATCGCTTTTATCCCGAAGGTAAAAGGAATGGATAAACTGCGACTCATATGGCTTGTTCTACTACTTGTTGAATCATACACAAAGGCACGTTTTATAACATCGAGTTACCAATGCGTTTTCGTGCAATCAATGTATAACCAACTCATAGTAACAACTCATATCTCTAGGTTTGAAGAATATAATATATTATCGTCTCATGATCACTCGTGATAAAATCCATGAAGTGATTCAAATGAGCGCGGGTTGAATCCAATACTCAGAACTTATGAGCACTCATGAGTGTTGTAGCACCACTTTGTCCACCAACTTGGACCTCTACAAACCAACCCATGACAGTCTTGATTCATATCTACTTCCAACATATGACCGACTGTGGATGGTTTGAATAACTTAATCATTCAGGAAGAGCGACTTAGTTATTCTGGAAGTCAAAACATGCAAAGTGAAACACAAGAATAAATGAATCAAATATGGTATCAAACCCTATGAATATAAATAAACACTTTTATTTATCACCATACTGATTACTCATTATTCATTGTTTCGGTTTTATCAACTTTATACTTGAATTTAAAACAATAGTTGTCCCATGCTCCAAGCATGTACACTATGTTTTCTAAACACTAGTCATGCCATACACCAAGTATGCATACTATGTTTGTCTATGATCTTTACTTTGTAAAATAGATCAATTGAACATCACTCCAATGATCCTCTCTTCACAGTCCCAAATCCTTACTGCAAATGCAAGAATTCCAAATTCATGCCATTTACTGAAATCTGTTAGATTCTAAACTTATATGCATTGATCCTCTTAATGATTATGCACGAAGTCAGAAAGACTTGACAACAATCATTACAGAGCATTCCAAAGGAGATCAGCTCCTTGGAAACATCCTTCTTTCATTAAGTTTCCTAATCTTACACAGATTGAATAATTTCTAGCTTTGAAACATTTCCATATTCCATTTTGACTATCACTTCTGAACAAGAGTTGCCTCCTTACAGATTATGTCAATATGGTCCTTCCAGAATTAACATTATACTTCCAACTGTCCTTGAGCAACCAATCTTTGGTAAACCTTAGATTGTCCTCGACAATTGCTTAATCATTTTAGTCATATCCAATTCTAGACCTTTTCCCTTCATAATGCCCTAGGCATTTGGAAAATTTTAGAAAGGATGAATATAACACATGTAATCGATCCTATATCCGAAGCATATGGAACACGATTCATGATGTCTCACATAAAGACTAAACCAGTCTTTTGCTATAATATTTCCATTTCAATTTGCCAAGTTCTCAAAATTCAGATTATGAAAAGGGATGCCGTAATCATAATCGAATTTTAGAACGCAAATAATGGACCCATATATAGAATTTCCTTATGTTGAGCCATTCCAACATGAAATTCATATATATATCCTTGATTAAATACGATTAAAATCTCAATCTAAGCTTTTAGAATTGAAATGAAGTATAATTTCATCTCCCTTAATTATAGCAAAACAACTTTTTCAACCCCTGCAACCTCACGAATTGAAACTTTTGTTTTCTATAATTAACATTGCTAACTTGCAACCTTTGTCATAATTATCATGCTCCCACTACCATGATGATTATTAGCATAACACTTATGCTCCCACTAGCTTTGACATGTACTCAGAAATCAGCTGACTTTCTTACCAAAGTTCAGATTTCTGATACTAGATTGTTTTGATAAAACTTTATCAAAATCATACACCTCTCTTAGATAGCTCACATGTGTGTCTAAACAATTTTAGAACTATGAAAAGGGATGCCGTAATCATAGTCTCAATTGTTTAAACCTTTGCCACTTCTCACAAGTCCATGTTAGTGTGCCAGTAAACCACACACGCTCCACTAACAACTTTGAGAATGCAAATATCACAATTGCTATCTAGCTAAAATCTACTTAGTGAAAGTGTTTCCTCACCATCATTTTCATGAATCGGAGAGAAACCTTATGACACTTAGATTTAATAGTGTATGTGTTCTTATCCTTGTGGATTTGTCAAAACCATAATCACAAGACAAGGTTAGTGACAAATCCAAATTCATATTGATTAAACTTGTGCAATCTTAAATTCTTGCCATTTGGCAGCTCAGGTGCCTGCCATTGCTTCCAAGTAGTTGTGCAACCAATTGAGAACTCTCAGAACTCCTATGCAAAGCCAACTTGAATAGGCACAAAAATTTCAACACGATAGGTTATAAACCTCAAGTCGTGTGCTAGTGAAGGACTTTAGGTTTTATTCTTGATTAAGTCTTGAAACTTTCAAGAGCTTTAAGACTCCCACTGTCCTCTTGACATATAAGACTCCCTTGTCAAATATTCAAGAGATAGTGCAGATTCTTTATCAAGACTAACACTTTACACAATTGGCCTAAGTTGGTCTCTGTTTTATCCAAAACATCACAACTTACCAATTTCAAATGTACAAGAGTAGATAACCTTTTACTCTTACATTTGACTAGTGTTAACAAACCCTCTTTAAGATATGTCACTCAAGTTACAATCTTGGAGTATGACTCTAAGAATTGTTTTGGAACGAAGTATGACTCATCTTTTTTATTTAACCATTTCAACAATTCATGATTCCTCTTCTTAGTCATAAGAATGCACTAAGATGACCTTAGAGGACCAATTGTGATATGGTATCTTAATCATTAAGATGATCATAAACATGATACTAAAGTACTCTCCCTTCTTTTCAGATTTAAGAAATTTTTATCTTTCTGCCATTCTTTGATCTTCTTATTCGTTCTGTCTCACATTGAAACTTCTCCAATGCTACAGACTTATACTTAAACTTATTAGTATAACCATATTTACTGAACTTAAGTAAATCATGACGAATAGTCTTCTTGATCTTTTGTGGTGGACTTGACCAGTGCACAAGAATGTGTACTCGATCCCTTAGTCCTTTCCTTATTCACATAAGGAATTAGTCTTAATTTTCCAAGCTGAAAGTTCTCATTCATCATACTATACAACTTGCATGATTCCAAGTTTCAGTCCAATTGAACCTTGGGTGATGAGAATCTTTCCTTATTTGGTAATATTAGACACTACCACAACCGAAAGAATCAAATCCATTTTTCCAATATTGCTATCAATGGAATCTTATAAGCAACAACTTTTCACAAATGCCATTGTAAGGATACTTAAAATAAATAAAATCAAAACCTTTTTCTTTTATTTTAAAACTTTGTGGAAAAACTTATCCTTACAATCCATATGAACACCTTGTTGTTATCTATTCCTAAGCAATATAAATATCATAATTCTTAAGTAATAGCCCAAAATTCTGATCACCGAACCATGCGATTGAAATCCATCTTCGCGATCAGAATCAGCATGTACTTAATAGAGTTAGACAATGGACTTTACCTGAAGTAGAGCCAAACTTATTGACTTTAACATCCTTAGGTAAATTTGGCAGCTTCGTAACCAATGCCCCTTCCTTTGACAATAGTTACCTATGGACCCTTGATAATGGGACTATCTCAGACTTCGCCTCCCTCTTTACCATTGGGTCAACCGAGTTGACTATGGCCGATCCCTTTCCATTGGGAAGAGAGAGCTTTACTGGATATCCAATGTCATCATTGTCAATGTCCATAGCGTTTTAGGAAGTTGATCTTAGCAAATAGATAAGATCATTAAGGGTCTTGTCTTAGTCTGTTTCATAGGATTCCCAAAAGAACTCACTATGTGACTTAGAAAGTAGTTGAGCCACCAACTTTCTCAAGACTTTGACACCCAACTCTCCCGGCTTGTCAATATGTGACTACATCTCCAAGATGTGATCACACCTAGACCTTGCCTTGCCAATAGGGCTTGAGTGACCTTAAACTTTTTAGGAACTTGTGGGTTAAGGAGAATAATTGGAGGAGGTGAAAGAAGTATGATATCCATGGGACATCATCTTCATTTAGGAAAGCTTGTTTCAAGAGATTTGGGAAGATCATAAATGTCTAGACCAGACATCTTTTTGGGAGATATTCAAGATAGTTGATTTAAAGTCCTTAATATGACACCCAATATAAAATATTAAGGCTAGGACCCAACAAACTATTTTATAACTTAGAAGAGGGATGCCGTAATCCAAGCTATAAAATATTTGAAGGTAGGTGAATGACGATTCACCAATTTCCACCATGAAAAACGAAATAATTTATTAGGTTTTAATTGGATTTGAAAGTCCTAGATCTTTGAGATTCATTGAACTGTTCAAAGGCATGTTTCAATCTCGAGTGTGCCCTTCAGGTTTTGTGACTGGGATGCCGAGGATCACAAAACAAGGTGTGAATAACCATGCAAATATACTTGGTACCCTTAATATTTACCCCTTAATCAGTGTACCGGTTAACCACACACACTCCACCGATACTATGATAAATATTAAGTTACCCTTTGCCTACCTTGTTAAGTCCAGGTTAGTGTGCCGGTTAACCACACACGCTCCACTAACGACTTAAGCAAAGTGCAAAGTGTAATTTCATGGGTTAGCACCAAATTCACATTTTCCTAAGTAACTAAGATTGGGTATTAATAAGAGTTTAGTTACTTAGTATTTATCATTAATACTTTTAATGAAAGGAGAATTATAGCCCTTGTCCTACCCGTTCGGCTAACGACCCTCCACCAGTCAAGGAAGCGGTGGGTGAGAGTGGACACCCATTAAACTGCCATTTTATAGGCAGTAACCTTATACCCCCCTTATAGACCGGCTTCGTGAATGAGGCCTACTAACGGTAAGACTCACTTTTCTCTTATACATATATATAAATATTATTAACTTATAATATTATAAAGTATAAGGGTTGAATTTTAACTTTTAAAATTCTAAGGGCTAACTTGGAATTAAAGTATTCATAAGTGAAAACTTTTCAAATTCCAAAACTTGAGGGCAAGTTTTGAAACTATTCAAAACTAATTAATTCCATAACTTATGAGTTTAAAGTAGTTTTAATTAAAAAAAAAAAAACTCTTCAAGTTCCATAACTTCAGGACAAGTTATGGAAGACTTTAAACTAATTAATAAAAAAAATAACTTTTTTTTATTGTAACTTATGGAACTAATTAAGGTTACACTTTTTTTTTTAATTTAATGAAGAGACTCTTGAACCTCCATAACTTGAGGACAAGTTATGGAGTCATAAAACCATTTAATTAGAACTAGACTCTTCATTTTGTAACCTTTGCCAACTTTTATGAGTTTTATGATTCTTAAATGTGACTTTTCATATAACTTGAGGACAAGTTACAAAAACACACTTTGGAATCAACTCTTAGATTAAAATGGATTGAAAACAACTATTTCACACAACTTTTCTATTAATCTAAGAACATCATAAGAACAAGATAATTCAAATCATCAATCTTCAAGAAATTAGCATGAACATACAAACTAATACAAATCTTGAAATTATGACAATTATCTTAGAAATTGGATTAGCATGAACATTACCACATCAAAAACAAGTTTATAAGTCCAAAAACATCTTAGGGTAATGTTCCTAGTCCAATTCCAGCCAAAACAATCGAATATATGCATCCAACTCGATTTTTCAGCTACTTTTGCAAGTATAACAAGAAAACAAGCCTAGGCTCTGATACCACTATTGGGTTATGAGCATTATAACACTCCTAAGTGTACATGCAACCCTAAATACCTTGGATCTATGTTTTCTCTATTATACATACAATTATGAACATCCAAGGTATTATCCTAATCTAGCATACAAAATAATAAATATAACAAGATAGAATACATACATCTTTGATGTAGAATGTCTTCATGAAGCTTGAGTGCCTAGTGCCCCAAGCGTGACACCTCAAATGGTTCACACAACACCAAATACACTTGGAATAACTTGAGAGAAACTTGAACACTCCTTGAAATCGTCCAGCCCTCACACTCACACATTAGTGCATGATTTCTTGAGCCATGGGATTCTTTTATATGGTGGCTATTAGGGTTACACCATGTAACTCATAACTTTACCCATTCCTTATGCTCCATGGATTTTAACCTCCATGGAGTATCCATGGGTCACCCCATGGACTTAGTCCAACATAAGGAATCTTGGATCACAAGCCCACATATATAAGAATGAATGATTTACACAATCAACCCATATATTTAATTAGTCTCCTTTTGATCACTTAATTAATTCCAAATTAATTCTTGATCAATACTAATTAAATAACCTTATTAATATATTAGAACTTATAATATATTAACCAACCTTAAGTGTTATTTCTCTCATTATAGTCTATCCAAATGCATGATGCCATGCAACCCAAATGGACCATGCCGGGTCGGGTCAAGTCTTACCAATTATAGTTATGGACTTAGACATTAATCCAATAGAACATACTGTCAATCATTTATTTCAGAATGATTGGGTTTTCATGACTAATATACATGGAACGTTTATATGCTTTTTATGAGACATTCAATTAAGGTTGTTTAATTCATTTTAGACAACCAAGGTAAAGTCCTGACATTATAACCAGAATCTCCAGCCCGGGGATCGAAACAAGTTGTGTGTAGATCTATATTGGGATTGACAACCCCGCACTCAGGCTGCTAGCTACAGTCAGGCATACATGCCAATGAGTGGCAAATGTTTTTTCAACAGTATAAACGCCCACAAAGCGTTTGTTTCAGGCCATCCGTCATAGTATGGTTATAATAACTCATTAAAAAGATATTAACAATATGTTAATGTATAAACAACTAAACGAAAGTACACCTTCAAAATACCAGTTTACAGAATACAAACTACAATGGTTCAATACAATTTTCAATAACAGCTGGTGGACCAGGCACACTCTCAGTTAAAAGTTTTTCATAAAGGAATACAAATACAAAACATTGATACAAAGAAAACGGTTTTATGGGAATAAAACTACTTTTCATATACAACAGAAAATATAGGATTTTCTGGAACAGTTTACATATACAAGATACAGAGATACTCTTCTAAACATGAACACTTATGCACTCACTCAACTTTATGTTGATACTTTCTTTTCAAATTACTTGTATTCTCAGGGAAATAATACACAGGTACTCCCCGAGCTTTTTGAGAAGATGGAGCTATAGGTTGAGTCACATCTTCTTTTGTATAACTATTTTGGTTCAATATACAACGATTGAACACATGTAAATACTTATACTTTTTAAATACAATGGTTGTTTGTACTTTGATTACTATGATGCATGTGTTGTGATACTACAATTGAAGTCCTCCACCCCCGGACGTTTCCGCCGTCTGGTTTGGGGGTGTGACAGATTAGTATCAGAGCATTGCTTATAGTGAACTCAGTATATCAATCCATAAAAGATATATAAACTATAAATACATCGGGGCTAGGAGCTCTGACTACAAGTATACTTTTTAAAGATTTAAGTATTTTTACAAGAAGTATACTAACACTCATACCTACAAGTACAGTATCACAGTCATAAGAACTTAAAAGTATTTGGATGTTGAACACTATAGTCAAACCTGGGCAGTTATGTAATCATATCTAGAATTAATATAACCTGATCAACTATATTGATTTGAGATATGACCAACATGTGTTTGGGAGTGATAGTAGTGTTGCGACATGTCTAAAACTTACCATACATATTCAGAAGAACTATAGAACAGAACACAAAGATTATAATACTACGGAGAGTATTTTACTAACCTTACTTCTAATACAGAACCTATGGCTGAACCCAATTACCGGGGGACCCCTACAATCCATAAAATGCAGGCTGGATCTTAGACTCAGATGAAGAACCATTTGAGGACAACGAATCAAGTGGTACGGATAAATAGCCACAAGTCTGCAACCCTGGGGAGCGTCCCCTGAGACAAGATGAAGCCGAACCCATACCTGAGTGGGGTCAATACATAAACCATTGGAGTCGACAAGACGGCCAACGCCCTCCTTACGGAATGGCACGAGGTTTCTATAATGTCTCTAGAGGAGGAACAACTGATAGAGCTCTTCCAATTATAGTAAACCGAATAGCCCGACAATTCGATCAATCAAGGATTTCGATTAATCGAATCCTTCAAGTGAATACGGTTGCGCAGGCTACCACTACATATATCCTTCGTCTTGACGGAATGCAGGATGACACCCAGCACCATACTGAAGCCCTTCAAAGGCAACTTAATGCTGCTGAATCAGAGATAAGATAATTGAGGGAGAATCAAGCTGTCCAAGAAAGGCGCTGGAAAGCACAAGACGAAGCGGAACCCATCAACCGTCGTAGCAACCTCCGCAAGTAGTGTTCGTACTACTTCTACTTTCTACTTTCTATATCGAATGTATAAACTACTTTTCACGATATGTACAAAACCGAGTATCAAAAAAACAATAAGCACTTTACTTCAACAAGAGTTATTACAATTCTCATAAACATCCTATTCCAAAGTTTTGGATCACATAAATGTTCCAGTGTTATTTTTCATGCTTTCAATACGACCGCGGAAATTTTATTTTCGGTAGGTCGGTTTGATGTTGACGCTTTCTCAGTATTGGGGTATATTATAATCCTGCTTTAAGGTCAAGTTTTCCGGACCTTATGTACTTAATATACCAATACAATCGACATGTACATTCATACTCTTTGAAAAATAACCATTCAATTTCATATTATCCTGTTGCAAGTTGTACTTGCACTGGATTTCTATTTCCAATTCTTTACAAGATTCACGTTGAATTAAGTGTTTCGTTCAGTGATATCAAATTCATATTCAATCTTGATATCTCACTATCTTTTTATCTATTGACTTTTATAGCAAGAGATGCCTCCTCGTAGAAATCCAAGACATGTCAATGAAGCACCGACGCCACCACCACCTCCTCAATTCGACCTCGCTATGTTCCAAGCGGCGGTCATGGCGGCTGTAGCGGCTGCCATGGTTCATATTAATACTCCTGGTGCTAGTGGGTCGGCAGCTGGTGCACGTCCTTCTAACCATGGCGAGGGTCATGAGCACTCGCGAGAGTGCACTTATAAAGACTTCTCGAACGCCAAACCCAGGACCTTTAATGGAACTGGGGGTGTAATGGTTTTAAGGCAATGAATTGAGAAGACAGAAGCAATCTTTGAAATTTTCTCATGTCCGGAAGGTACAAAGTTAAATTTGCTGCCTGTACTTTTTCAGATAGGGCCCTGACATGGTGGAACAGGCATGTTAAGTCACTAACTTTGGTGGTGGCTAATTCGATGAACTGGGAGAACTTAAAAGCTATGCTGATGCGGGAATACTGTCCGCGCGGTGAAATTCAAAAACTTGAGCAAGAGTTCTGGGGTCTTGTCATGGCTGGTGCAGACATAACTAGTTACACGAATCGGTTCTGTGACTTGGCGATTCTGTATCCTGAAATGGTTGCTCTGGAGAGCAAAAATATCGAAAGGTATATTTGGGGACTGTCGTCCCAGATACAGGCAAGTGTCATTGCATCTAGACCTGTTACCTTTGACAGTGCCAAGGAATTGGCACAGTCACTTATTGACCACGGAAATCATCAAAATTCTGTGGTTACTGCTCCAGAACAACCTAAGGAGAACAACAACAACAAGAAGAAGAAGGTTTCGAATAAGAGGAAGGGCAAATCTCCTCTAGAACCTTCAAAGAAGTAACAAGTAGTGGCAGTCCATGCTACTACTGTACCTGCTACCATACCTACTGTACCTGCTGCTGTCCCTAATAACCTTGTATCAACTAAGCCCTATGCTGGTACCCTCCCTAAATGCAACAACTGCAATTTTCACCACAACGGAAATTGCCGAGAAATGCAGTGCCGAAACTGCAACAGGAAAGGGCATACTGCCCAATTCTGTAGAATACCACCCCAACCACTTAACCAAGTACCAGCCGCTGGAGTAGGCCGAGCATGCTACCAATACGGTGATGTGGGGCATTTCAAGAAAGATTGTCCAAAAGCTGGAAATGCCGGTGGAGTTGGGAGGATTTTAGCACTGGGTCATGAAGAAGCGGTGGCAGACCCTGCAGTCATCACGGGTACGTTCCTTCTCAACAATACATATGCATGCATTCTATTTGATTGTGGTGCTGAGAGGAGCTTCGTGAGCCATAATTTTAAACATCTACTAAATCAAAACTCCCAACCACTAAATGAAATGTTTATAGTAGAAATGGCTAACGGGAAATCCGAATCCACCAACGATATATACATAGGATGTATCCTTACCTTGAATGACTCGTCTTTCCCAATAGACCTTATGCCGGTCTCTATCAAAAGTTTTGACATCATAATAGGTATGGATTGGTTGTGCCCCAACCATGCCGACATCCTATGTTATGAAAGAGTTATTCGTTTGAACTTACCAACTAATGAAACTTTTATTATCTGTGGCGATAAACCCGGAACGAATCTTCAGATCATTTCTTGCATCAAGGCACATAAATACCTTCGCAAGGAGTATTGTGCATTCTTAGCTCATGTCGTAGACAAAAAGCAAGAAGTGAAAGATATCGCGAGCATTCCAGAGGTCTGCAACTCTCCTGATATTTTTCGCGATGATCTTCCAGGAGTACCTCCCGAACGACAAGTCGAATTCCGAATCGACTTAATCCCTGGAGCTACCCCTGTAGCCAAATCCCCCTATCGTCTTGCACCTTCTGAAATGCAAGAATTATCCAGCCAGCTTAACGAACTCCTTAGCAAAGGTTTCATAAGACCAAGCTTCTCACCTTGGGGAGCACCGGTTTTGTTCGTAAAGAAGAAGGATGGATCATTCCGCATGTGCATAGACTACCGCGAGCTGAATAAACTTACCATCAAGAATCGATATCATCTGCCTCACACTGACGATCTGTTCGACCAACTTCAAGGTGCGAACTACTTCTCGAAAATAGACTTAAGATTCGGGTATCACCAGTTATGGATTTTGGAGGAAGACATTCCCAAGACCGCGTTTAGAACTCGTTATGGTCATTACGAGTTTATAGTGATGCCATTCGGATTGACGAATGCACCTGCTGTGTTCATGGACCTAATGAACAGAGTGTGTCGTCCATTCCTGGAGAAATTCTTCATAGTCTTCATTAACGACATCCTTATCTACTCAAGAAGCAAAGAGGAACATGGCCAACATCTTCGTCAAGTATTACAAACCCTTAGGACAGAAAAACTCTATGCGAAGTTTTCAAAGTGCGAGTTTTGGATTAGGAAGGTTGAATTCCTAGGTCACGTGGTCAGTTCAGAAGGAATACATGTGGACCCTTCCAAAATCAAAGCAATTGAAAACTGGCCAGCACCTAAAACACCTACAGAAATCCGACAATTCTTGGGTCTTGCTGGCTACTATCGCAGATTCATCCAAAATTTCTCCTGAATCGCTAAACCGCTTACCATCCTAACGCAAAAGGGTGTAACTTTTAGTTGGGGAGAGAAGCAAGAAGCAGCATTCCAAACGCTCAAACAAGCCTTGTGCAGTGCACCGATCTTGTCTCTACCCGAAGGGACAGAAGACTTTGTAGTGTACTATGATGCTTCAAATCAAGGGCTTGGGTGTGTACTTATGCAAAGAGGAAAGGCTATATCCTACGCCTCATGACAACTTAAGACGCATGAAGTCAACTATACCACACACGACCTTGAACTAGGAGCAGTGGTGTTTGCTCTGAAGATCTGGAGACATAACCTATATGGCACGAAATGTACAATATTCACGGACCATAAAAGTCTCCAGCATATCTTCGATCAAAAAAAGCTGAACATGAGACAACGACGATGGGTAGAGCTACTGAATGACTACGATTGTCAAATTCTTTATCACCCTGGTAAAGAAAGCGTAGTAGCTGATGCCCTTAGCAGAAAAGAATACTCTGGACGCCGAGTAAATTCGTTGACCATGACAATTCATTCACATCTGACCACACAGATCAAAGAACCTCAACTTGAAGCCTTAAAACCCGAAAACATGGCAGGTGAAACTCTGAGAGGGATGGATAAGAACTTTGAAGTCAGGGATGATGGAGTCTATTATTTCATGAACCGGATCTGGACACCAAAGTTCGGTGGTTACAGAGACGTGGTTATGAATGAAGCACACAAAACCCGATACTCCATTCATCCAGGTTCAGACAAGATGTATCTGGACCTTAAGAAACTATACTGGTGGCCTAACATGAATGCCGAAATCGCTACCTTTGTGGGCAAGTGCCTTAATTGTGCCAAAGTCAAGGTAGAGTACCAAAAACCTTCAGGTTTATTACAACTTGAAATCCCTGAATGGAAGTGGGAGCGGATTACAATGGATTTCATAACCAAATTACCCAAGACTTCGGGTGGTTATGATACTATTTGGGTAATCGTCGACAGATTAACCAAATCCGCACACTTCTTGCCAATAAAAGAAGCCGACAAGATGGAGAAGCTAACCATAACTTACCTCAGGGATATTGTTAGACTGCATGGTATACCAATATCTATTATTTCGGACCGAGATAGTAGATTCACATCTCGTTTCTGGCAGTCTTTACAAAACTCTTTGGGAACTAGGCTGGACATGAGTACAACCTACCATCCACAAACCGACAGACAAAGTGAGAGGACGATTCAAACATTAGAAGACATGTTGCGAGCTTGCGTGATAGACTTTGGAAAAGCATGGGATATTCATTTACCCCTTGTTGAATTCTCTTATAACAATAGTTATCACACTAGCATAAAGTTTGCTCCATTCGAAGCCCTCAATGGCCGCAAGTGCAGATCTCCTCTGTGTTGGGCTGAAGTGGGTGACACGCAGCTGGCTAGAGGTCAAACTCCTGACAGTGCTCTCACTGGTCCGGAAATTATTCGAGAAACCACCGAGAAAATCGTACAAATTCGGGAGCGACTTAAAGCTTCCAGAGATAGACAGAAAAGCTACATTGACAAAAGGAGAAAACCCTTGGGATTCCAGGTTGGTGACCGAGTCTTGTTAAAGGTCTCACCCTGGAAGGGCATGATACGCTTTGGAAAGCGTGACAAATTGAATCCAAGGTAGATAGGAACCTTCGAAATTCTTGCTAGAATTGGTCCTGTAGCTTACAAACTTCGACTACCCCAAGAACTAAATAACATTCATCCTACCTTCCACGTTTCGAACTTGAAAAAGTGTCTATCCGACGAGACTCTTGTGATCCCACTCGAGGAAATCGAGTTAAACGAGAGCCTCAACTTTGTGGAAGAACCCGTAGAGATTCTAGACAGGGAAGTTAAGAAAACCAAACAAAGTCGTATCCCGATAGTGAAGGTTCGCTGGAATGCAAAACGGGGACCTGAATTCACTTGGGAACGGGAGGATCAAATGCAACAGAAATATCCTCATCTTTTTCCCTAGTCTACCTGTAATACTAATTTCGGGACGAAATTCTCTCTAACGGGGGGATAATGTAACAAACCGTTATTTCAAACCTATGTAATAATGTAGGTCAATTTGTAGTTCTTTTTAAAACAATAAAGAGAAATTTTAGCATACTGTATATTTACATAGTTGACCCTCAAAAATAAATTATTAAAAAATCTCTATTGGGATGAACCAAGTGATAGAGATTGTAACAAGGTTTCCAAAAACATAAAGAACACTAAAATCCGAGTTATAACGAAGAAGTTATGACCAATCGAAGATCCGCGACAAAACCGGCAAAACACTGTTCAGTGTAAAAACTGAATTTTCAATAAAAGGCTTTTTAGCCATAACAATCTACATGAAGTTGTAGTTTATGTTAAACCGAGAACTTTCATAAAAAGAACGGCAAAATCTGACTTTGTATGAAGAAGTTACGATTTTTCTAAGTTTCAGTATAATAGTGTACAACTAAAAACTCGAAACAATGATCGAGTGATTTTTAGCCGACACAACCTAAACGAGAATTGAAGGTCTCGTCAATAGTAGTACAACGGTAAAAAGACAGACAAAAACGGACGTCGGATGAAGAAGTTATGAATTTTTAACGGATTTCCTGTCTCGGTCTGTTAAAAATAATAATATGAAAAATAAATTCAAAATGAGCCGACGAAGTCTAAACAAAAGTTGTAGAGTATAATTTTACCTACGCGTGCATATAAAGAACGTCGAAAACGGAGCTCGTATGCGAAAATTATGATTTTCACAAGTTTTTGGCACAAAAATCAAGATTGAAAACCGGGTAATTTCGCAAGGCTGATCTTCGGCCACGTCACCCTCGCATGCGAGGCTTCCACGTGTCGTCTGTTGATTGGACCGAAGTCTCGCATGGTGCCTTCTGATTCGACCAAGTCTGCGGTCCACTTACCTTCTGACAACCTTCGCAGGAGACAGCCCCGGGCAACCTTCGGACACCCCCTCGGACACATGCCCTCTTCCCATTGGACCGAAGTCCAGTCCAGTCCGAAGCCACCACCTCCGAGCCACCTGTCCCAGCCTCGCCCCGTGGACCTCGCTGCTGACGACGCGTGTTGCTGACTCACCTTCGGACCTGCACCCTCGCTCCCTATATAAAGGGTGTGAGATCTCTCGGATTTTTCACACCTTTCACCCCAAAATTCCCCTTTCTTCACACTTTCTACCCCCACAAGCATATTTACAATCACCAAAGCCCCGATATCCTATTTCAAACCCTAATCAAGCCTCGAAGCCCCGATATTCCCGAGAAGTTAACCTCTCTCCAGTCGAAACTCTGCCCGATTTGAGCCGGTTTTTCGTCAAATAAACTCCTTTCTGGGAAACGAAACGCTGTCCGAATCACCACCTATCATGTGAGTTCATACCCCCGTATTTTCATAATTTGTACTGTATTAAGGGGGGGGGGGGGAATACAAGCATAACACAAGAACTTTGTGTTATAAAATCATGATTTCAAATCATGATAAAACGACATTAAATCATCAAAAATACTCAAAACATTAAACTCTTTTATAATCTTATATTTTTCCCCAAAATTCATATTTGTATATATATGTGTATATAAATAAGATTTAAAAGGCTTAGGACTGGTAACAAATTTTGGGTCCTTTTCCTTGTTTGGATGTGGGCTTATAGTACCGGTTATTTGTCCGAGTGTCGTTTAAATTTTACTTATATATAAAATTGTGTATGTATATAAATATAAAAGTTATTTCATCAGTTCAAATACCTTTGTAACATGTTGAGCAAGGGGTTACATGCTAAAAACAGTTAAATACCAATTCAGAAAATACCTATAAATTATAATATGTGTAATTTATGATACATAGAACAATAATTCATGATTCATGTATACTAGAATACACTGTTTTACAAGAAACAAGGGTTTTGATTCAAAACAAATCAATGGTTATACTTGTCAAATACATGTTCGGAATACTAATTCAAGAACATACTGTCAATCATTTATTTCAGAATGATTGGGTTTTCAAACTAATATACATGTTCGGAATACTAATCCAATAACATACTGTCAATCATTTATTTCAGAATGATTGGGTTTTCATGACTAATATACATGGAACGTTTATATGCTTTTTATGAGACATTCAATTAAGGTTGTTTAATTCATTTTAGACAACCAAGGTAAAGTCCTGACATTATAACCAGAATCTCCAGCCCAGGGATCGAAACAAGTTGTGTGTAGATCTATATCGGGATTGACAACCCCGCACTCAGGCTGCTAGCTACAGTCAGGCATACACGCCAATGAGTGGCAATTGTTATCAACAGTTTAAACGCCCACAAAGCGTTTGTTTCAGGCCATCCGTCATAGTATGGTTATAATAACTCATTAAAAAGATATTAACAATATGTTAATGTATAAACAACTAAACGAAAGTACACCTTCAAAGTACCAGTTTACAGAATACAAACTACAATGGTTTAATACAGTTTTCAATAACAGCTGGTGGAGCCAGGCACACTCTCAGTTACTAGTTTTTCATAAAGGAATACAAATACAAAACATTGATACAAAGAGAACGGTTTTATGGGAATAAAACTACTTTTCATATACAACAGAAAATATAGGATTTTCTGGAACAGTTTACATATACAAGATACAGAGATACTCTTTTAAACATGAACACTTATGCACTAACTCAACTTTATGTTGATACTCTCTTTTCAAATTACTTGTATTCTCAGGGAAATAATACACAGGTACTCCCCGAGCTTTTTGAGAAGATGGAGCTATGTTGAGTCACATCTTCTTTTGTATAACTATTTTGGTTCAATATACAATGGTTGAACACATGTAAATACTTATACTTTTTAAATACAATGGTTGTTTGTACTTTGATTACTATGATGCATGTGTTGTGATACTACAATTGAAGTCCTCCACCCCCGGACGTTTCCGCCGTCTGGTTTGGGGGTGTGACAATGATGAGGCTTACCACTTGCGTAAGGTGGAAAAGATTAAGAAGAAGAAGACTAATGATAACTCTATACATGCGTTAATTGTGCAGGAAAATACAACTAAAGATGAGATTGGAGGAGTGGAGATCTGGTCAACTGACTCAGAGGATGAGGAGGTACGCAAGCCCACACATGGCTGGGCATTTGTTGCAAAAGAAGAAAGCTCAAAGTTCGCTAGTAGGTGTTTGATGGTGACTAATGGCGGATCAACAGATAGTGGATATGGGAATGTAGAGGGAAGAGCAGATGACAAGTGTTTTGCTGCGAAACCGATTAGTGAGCAAATCATTGAGTGTGATCAACTGATCAAAAAGGTACACACCATTCTTGAATCTCTTAATGTTCCTATATCTAACTATGAAACTGAATTAAACGACCTAAAATTCACCTTTTCGAGCATAAGTAATAGTCTTAAACAGACTCATCTAATGAATGCTAACCTAACTGATCAAATGAGCAGGACGTCATCCAAGAGTGAGGAGCGAAGGATGTGGATTGAGAAGATAGAATCTGAGTTGTCTAGGTCTAGAGACGAATCAATTTATTTGCAGAGAGATAATTTGAAGTTTTTGAAACAAAGAAACATTTTTTGTTTAATTGCTAAATGACTTTATTCGAATATTACTCAGTTGCATTGAGATTGTGAAATAGGTAAAAAGATTCACAAAATGATCTTTCCTTTCCTTGAATTCAAGGAAGACAAGATTGATGCTGATTGTTACAAGTGTGAATCTATCGTCTCTTCAGACGAAACCTCTGAAGCTTACAGAATTGGACTGGACAAAATTGAATCTTTTATTAAGTCCACAGACCATAAGGACATGTTGAAAGACTTGCTTGATGAAAATGATAGGTTGAAAATCAAGACCGAAACTGTACAGAAATTTGACTCATTGCATTCTAAGTTAAGTTCAGAAAAAAAATTAATCTTGAAAATACATATGAATTTGACGAGGAAAGTAATATGAGCGTAATATCTGTAGAGGATGAGGTTGGCTATTCTGAGTCTGTGAAAACCGAACCCGAACCTGTAAAAGTCCTGATTTCTGAAAACTCAGTCGAGTTCTCTCGCATTTCTCAGAACAAACCGAAAATTTTGAATGCAAAAGCTACGGTTTATCCTGAAGTCCAAACGGTCCCAAATCAAGTTTTCAAGGTCAATGGAGTGAACAAAACTCAAACAGTGGAACTAACTTTGCTTGTAGACGAAGAAAACAAAGATGGGTGTGACGATTACTTTTGGTCTGCACCAATTGATAATGCGGACGAAACAAAAGATCTATCTGAAAGAACCTCTTTGAGAGTTAAAGGACGTTATGTGGCTGAGCCTAAGTTTTGAAAAAGGCAGTCCAAGTGGTACAAAGGAATGTCCAAGCGAAGATTCTTCTATAAAGAGCGAATCTCAAGAAAATGAAACGAAGTGAAAGGTGAACATTCACAAATCTTCAATGCAAATCACTGAGCAAAAATGTCAAAGGAATCAGAAATACCAGAAAAATCTCAACGAAAGAAAGCAATTTTGGCAATCCCAAACATCTAGCTATGTTCGCAAAGAGAAATCTTCAAATCAAAAAGCGAAAGCTAGTTCGCTTGCAAATTCTGGTCAATCTTTTCACTGTGATTCATGTAATAAGCAATCAAAGAATGTTGCTCCAAAACCCTCTTTTTTAGAGAAACCAAGAGCGAAACCAAAATCCTACCCTTCTCAAACCATGAGATCTACATCCAAAGATGTCAAAGGAAAGGGAAAGCTTGTCGAGGAATCTAAAGTTCCAACCAAAAAGTCGATCTCTGATTCTAAAAGAGTGGAGAGAAAATTCGTGAAAAATCAAGTAAAAAATAAACGAAAACAATCTGATTTAAAAGAGACGAAACCTCAAGATAATAAAATAAAAGTTTTCACTATTAAAAGAAAAGACGAAACCACTTTGATAAAACAAACATATGTGGTTGATCTTTCTATTGTTTTTCCCCGTTCTGTAAAAGACTCACTAGGACCCAAGCAACTTTGGGTTCCTAAATCTGCTTAATCTTTGCAGGTTATTCGTGATGAGAAGTTTGACGACGAATGGTATATTGACAGTGGTTGCTCACGTCACATGACTGGGAGAAAGGAAGCGCTAAGGGAGTTTCGCGCTCTAAAAGATGGAGGAAATGTAAAGTATGGTAACAACTCGTTTGGAACGATCAAAGGCTATGGGATGACATCTAACGGAGATTTCTCAATAGGAAAGGTGGCTTATGTGGAAGGACAACAACACAACCTGATTAGTGTCTCTCAATTGGTTGTGGTAACTGGCTTGAAAGTAAGCTTTGATGACGAAGGTTCTAAAATTATAGAGAAGGAAACAATAGCTGCTCTCTTGAAGTCTCCTAGGAAAGGCGAAATGCATCCTCTAAATTTGAACCCTATAAGAGGAAAACCTGCTGTCAGCCTGTTAACGAAACCTCACTCCAATGATTGCTGGTTGTGGCACAGACGACTTTCACACCTAAATTTCAAGGATATCAACAAGCTCGTGCTTCGTGATCATGTGCGAGGACTTCCTTTATTAAAGTTTGATAAGTATCATTTACGTGCAGCATGTGAACTGGGGAAAAAAGTTGGAAAAGCCATCCCACTAGAGTAAACACGGAAATCATCGAATCCTTAAAACTTCTACACATAGACCTTTGTGGACCTTCTGCAATCGAAAGATTCGGTGGTAGTAAGTATATTATTGTTATAGTTGATGATTTTTCATGTTTCACTTGGGTGTTCTTTCTTAAACAGAAATCTGAGGCAACTCCTACACTCAAGAGCTTTATAAAGAAAGTTGAGCTTCAACTGCGAAAGCTGGTTCGCAACATTCGCAGCGATAATGGGCTGCAATTTAAAAATCAAGACTTTGAAGAATTTCTAGATGATAAGGGAGTCACACACAATTTTACTACTCCTTATACCCCACAACAGAATGGCATAGTTGAAAGGCGAAACCGTTCTTTGTGTGAAGCTGCTCGAACAATGCTTACCTTCGCTTCGCTTCCTCTATATTTCTGGGCTGATGCAATTGCAACTGCATGCTTTACCCAAAATAGATCCATTCTCAACAAGAGATTCTCTCTTACTCCATATGAAATTATTAACAATCGCAAACCTAACATTAAGTTTTTCCATGTATTTGGTTCCAAGTGTTTCATCTTCAATTCCAAGGAAAACCGGAACTAATTCGATGCAAAAGCTGATGAAGGTATATTTTTGGGGTATTCGCTGAATTCTAAGGCATGTAGGGTTCTCAACAAACACACAAAGAAGTTAGAGGAGACCTACTATATCATATTCGATGATAACTATTCAAAGAAGATTCAACAAAACGAAAGTCCATCGGCAGAGATATTTCCAAAGCCAAGTCCAGTAACGGTTCCTATCTCAACTTTATATGATAAGTATATGCTTCTCTTTGATGAACCAGAAAAGGCCATCTCCTCTGAATCTAAAGCAACATACAATAAAGAAGATGAATTCAAGAAAATCATCGACGATGCTGTGAAAGATATGGAAAAAGAATCTCCTAGCTCAAACGAATCTAATAGCACGAACAAATCTCCAAGTTCAAACGAACCTCCTCGCTTGAACGAAACTCCTAGTTCAAGCGAACCAACAAAAGAAAACACACCATTGTAGGGGGAGGGTTCGCCTTCGTCTTCTAAACCTAATGTGCCTTCCGAGGGGGGAAATCCATCTCCAAGCCTTACCCATGAACGTTCAGTTGAGGGGGAGCAATCTGAACCTGAGGGCGAAGTATCATCATTCGAGGGGGAGAATAAAGAAGCAAATGATGATTCAGATGCACAGTCTGAATTCGAAGAAGTAAATGCCAAAGTGGATCCTTCATACGATCCAAGTTATCCTCCACTGACAAAATGGAACAGAGATCACCCAAAAACACAAGTCATAGGTGCATCGTCCGAAGGTGACCTCACAGGATCTCAATTAAAAGTGAAACAAAATGCATTATTCTATAAGGTGGAATTTTGTATGTTCAACTCATTTGTTTCTAAGGTCGAACCCAAAACCATCAACATAGCTCTTGATCATTCTGATTGGGTGCAAGCGATGCAAGACAAACTCAATGATTTTGAGCAAAACAAGGTCTGGAGATTAATACCAATTCCACCAGATGCATCAGTTGTTGGTTTAAAATGGGTGTTTCGCAATAAGGTAGATAAAGAAGGCAATGTGATAAGAAATAAAGCAAAACTAGTAGTCAAGGGATATTGTCAAGAAGAAGGAATCGACTATGAAGAAACCTGCGCTCCAGTAGCAAGGTTAGAATCCTTTCGTATCTTTTTGGCTTATGCAGCACACAAGAACTTTGAGGTGTTTCAAATGGACGTCAAGTGTGCTTTCCTTAATAGAGAATTGGAAGAGATTGTATATGTCGAGCAACCACCAGGTTTTGTGAACGAAAAATTTCCCAATCACTACTACGTCTTGGACAAAGCCGTTTATGGTCTAAAGCAAGCGCCAAGAGCCTGATATGAAACCCTAACTCGCTTTCTTAAAATGTCCAAATTCAAACAAGGATCGGTTGACCCAACCTTCTTTCGCAAGAAGGAGGGTGACCACCTTATGATTGTCCAAATTTATGTTGATGACATCATCTTTGGTTCAATGAATCCTATCTTAACCGCTAAGTTTCGTAAGTTGATGGAAACTAAATTTGAGATGAGCTAAATGGGTCCAATTAACTTTTTCCTTGGACTGAATATTAGACAGGAACCAGAAGGCATATTCATAAATCAGGAGGCTTACACCAAAACCTTACTGGCAAAGTTTGGCATGATGGGAGATTCAAGAGTGAAAGTTCCAATTGCATTTGGAACGAAACTAACACCCTCTCTGGAAAAACCAGCTGCAGATATGACTCTGTGTCGTCATATGATAGGATCGTTGATGTATCTAACAGCTAGTAGACCAGACATTATGTTTTCCGTTTGTTATTGTTCTAGGTTTCAGGCAAATCCAAGCGAACCTCACATGGTGGCAGTCAAGAACATTGTAGTTGTGATTAATCGAGTATGAGAATCAAATCAGAGTAAAAGATGAACACGAGAACTAAATAAGGTCTGGTTCAGCTCATATTACTTTCAGAGAACAAAGAGTAAAAACTGATAGTAAACATGGGAAAACTCTACTATTAACTCTATGTTCAGCTCCTATTTATAGGAGGCTGAAAGTACAAAAAATACTAAGGCTAGACATTACGCTTCGTTAAAAAGAAGCCTTAGCAAATACATAGAAAACATATGAAATAGACAAATACATAGGCTTCGACATATTACAAGACATTTCGACTCTACAATCTCCCCCTTTATAATCATGTCGAACTTCTCAATTCGTGAGAATCTGTGCAGCAAAGTGCATCATCCTTCGTATCTCTGAGTACCATGTCATCACCTTCCTTAACTCAACTTTATCTCCATCATTATTCTTCTTTCATTTATTCATACGAACAATGAAGTTTGTATATTGCGAAGTAGTATATCTTTCTATCTCTGAAGACTGGAATAAAAACCTTTTAGCTTTTCCATTCTTGTCTTTTCCAGCAAAGACCAATCCAAAACGATTTAAGCATATTTCCCCATCACCATATTTCTTCAGTTCAGCTTGAGTCTTCGACAATTCCATAGCCACTTTCACTTCCTTCCCAAGTGCCGTTGACAATTCAACATCAGTCAAGGCTTGACAATCATAACAATTGTCTATGAAAATTTTGATATGACCAAGACCTAGTCTCAAAATTTCCTTATCAGTTCCTTGAAGTTGAGAAGCATCCATGTCTTTCAGAATTAATGCAACTTGAATAAGATCATTCAAGTTCATGAGAGCGAAATATGCTATCGAGAAATCACATGCAACATTGTCTTCTCTAACAACATGATAACGAAAATTATGTATCATGTTCTCAAACATTACATCTTTTGTGATACTCAACACTCTTTTGATCTTGATGAGTGACCACACTTCTTCTTGTTCCTTTCCCACAACAGCATGAAACCTAAGTTGCATATGAAGAAAGTCATCTTCGTTCTTGAACTTCTCTATCACCTTATACTGAGCAGTAATGAACATCATTTCGTTAACAGGAAAGTCGAGTTGATTCATATCAGAATTTTCGATAGAATAACTCCTTCGTGGTTTCTTCTCGAATGCATACATTTGATTGTATGACACTCTGGCTTCAATGTTTTCGTAACTATGCAACTTCTTTGGATCTCCCTTATCCATACCAAGTGGATCATTCTCACGAAGCCTCATAATGCTTTGAATATGTCTTTGTTTCTCCATTTTAGCTTCTATCTCAGCCTTCTTCTCTTCTTTTGACATTTCAATCACAATCACTTTTCCTTTATCTCTATGATCTTCAGAAACCTTTGGCTTTGACGAACTTGAACTTCCTCCTTCAGTTGTCGAACCAAACACAATCCCTTTCACTATTGGCTTTGTTGTGGTTTTGATGGCTTGAGTTGTATTGACTTTCGGAACAATTGGAGTGATGATTTGAGTTAATACTACGTTCGTTGAAACTTGAGTAGGTATCACATTTTCCACAGTTGTGGACTTGTCTTTTCCTTCATTCAAAACCTTCGAAGTTTTTCCTCCTTGAGCTTTCGTCTCTTTTTCTCCCCCTTGCACCCCTGTGACAACAGGTGGGGCACCAGTGGGTAACATGTTTGCAAACTTCGAAATTGGAGCAACAACCTTCTGAATGGCTTGATCCAAACTATGTAACTTCTAAGTTAAAAACTCAGGAGTTAAAAACGAAGTTGGAGCCGGCTTCGATACTAACTCTTTCAGTTCACCAAGGAAAACACCCATCTTGTCGAAATTTTGAGCATCGGCGGTATCCTTTGCGTCAAACTTGGGAGTTAATGCTTGATACCATTCAATAATTGTTCTGACTGTAGCTGCTATAGTGTCAACATTTGACTTGATTCTCGTACTGTCTTGACATCTTTAACAAAAAGAACATGTTGTTCTTTGGCTATCAAATGAAGATCTTTGAATGCAGAATTAAACGAATCAGTCTGAGCTTTGACCCTCAATTCGTTACTTTTATCCATAACATCCAATTGCTTCTGCAGTCGAAGCTCTACAGCTTTGAGCATCACATCAACTTCTATTCCTGACAATGAATTCTTTGCTCCGGAATAAGCTTGTGATTGAAGAATAGAATTGAGTTTGCGATTGAGAATCTTAAACTGCTTCCCCAACATCAACATATGATCAGGTATGTTCACCTCTTCGGAATCAAATTCCAAATCAGCAAATGTTCCTCCGAAACCTCCTCCATGTGTTTCATCATCGAAATTTGGTTTTGGTGGATCGGTGGATTGTGATGGGAAAAGTGTAGTGAAGGGTTGTTGTAATACTTGATCAAAAGTTGGTGAAGGAGTGGTAGTGGAAATGGGTTTAATAAAAGGTGGAAGTGAAACAAAAGTACTTGAAATATGTTCAGAAGAATATGTAGTAGGAATACCTTGAAATGATGGATCAACATTCACCACAACATGTGCATCCGTATTAGATACGTTTGCAACAATTAGAGAAATTGGAACCGTTTCAGGAACTGATTTGGTGGCAATAATCTTGATTGGAACTGTTGTTGTTGTTGGCAACGGAACATTCGTGAGAATTTGTGGGTGTGAGATTTTTGGGGAATTCGAACCCAAAGGGGATTCTGGGACGATCTCACTATCTGATGACTTATCGTGAACCACCAACTTTTGTTTCTTTCTCTTCTTGTTGATGTGCTTCGCCATATCCTCAGCTCTTCACTTCTTGGAGGATGGTGAAACTGGTGCAGGAATCTCACGAACTTTCAATCCTTTATGGTTAAGATGAGGTTTGTGAATAGTTGGAGATTGATCTTCTGATGAAGTTCGTTTCTTAAAATAGAAATTCCTTAATCTTTTGAACACACCAGATTTCGTGGTGATTCGCCTCCACGTTCTCCAAATTAAGAGGTACATTTAAACGATTCAATTCCAACTCCTCCTCCTTCTCCTACTCAAAATATTATTCCTATTACCATCCCTCCTTGCCCACCACCAATTTCATCTCAACCAACACCAGTTTCATCACAACAACCAACACTCGCTTTTACTACCCAGCCGCCGCCCATCTTCACTGAAACTACTACAATAACCACCACAGGCGAACCTCACGTCAACGTGATGTGGGGGCAATGACTTCGGGTTTTGTCACTACCTCAATCACATTTGTTGTTTCGGTCAACGTATCTGATACGGGGGCTCAAACTTCAGGTTTCTCCACTCATGTTTCACCTTCCCTTTCCCCTCTTAATCATAATGACCCATAAATGGTCTTTTGTGATGACGACGATGAAGATCTTGATGGTTTTACTTACAGTCCATTCCAAATCCGGACTGAGAATGAAGAAGATGTGCAAGTCACGAAAGGGAAACTCCAGTCCCTCCATGAAAAGATTGACCAACTGCTTCTCTCTAACAAAGCCTCTTCTTCTGATGCATACGCAAAAGTAGCTGTTGAGTCTCTCTTTGAGCGAATCATGAAGCAACACTCCACTACTGTTGAAACCTCGAATAAAGTTGTCGCCGATTCTGCTGAGGTTTTCAAGTCAACGACCGAAAAAGTCAATAAACTAATTGAAGACACTAACTCTTTCACAGAGAACTTCCAAACCACTTTTAGTTCGAACACCACATCAGCAAACGAAGCATTGAAGAGTTTGGGTTCGCTCTTCAAGACCGAGAAGACGAAACTCGAATATATTTATACTGGTCTTAAAACTGACCATGCATTGTTCCAAGCTACTATCTCATCTCAGCTTTCTCAGCTTAAAGACGAACTGGTGAAGGAGAGTAACCTGAAGGACTCTCTCGTTCTTAAGGCCGAAGAAGCCACGGTGTTAAGCACCAAACTTGAAGCTTCAGAGAAACAGGTCCATGATCTGTTATCTCAGAGGGCAGTCATGTGCAGCTGTATCACTGATGTTACTGGCATGCTCTCGGATATCATTGAGACCAGAGACTCCATGATCACCATCACCATGTGTAAGGATCTGGCAAGAAAAGTAAGGCTAGTCTTCGCCATGCTTCACCGCCTTGAAGGTGTTTCCGATCAAACCTTTAATCCGAAACAAGGGGGAGAAAGTATGGCTGGTGGATCACGAAAAGAAGGACCTACAGCTCCTGTCAAGCCTATTGTCAAGAACGAACCTAAAGGCAAGGAAAAGCTATTTCGTGATGATCCAATCATTGATAATGAAGATGAAGAGGAGCTTACTGAAGACGAACTGAAAATATAAAAAGTTGGATGAGCACCAGCGAATCATTCGTGAAGCTGAGGAAAAAGAAAGGGCTAAAAAAGAAGCACAAGCTAGTCTTCCGAGCAAAAAGCTCTTGTTCCCCAATTGGTCTCTAAAGCGAATGCAGCATGATGCAGTTGATCTTCCAAGCCACTATTGGCTAGAACCAGTAGTTTCGTTCGATCTTCAGAACACACGAGACTCACAATTGGATCTGCCAATTACTCCAAAAGCTTTCAGATTTCGCTCTTCGTTAAAGTGGCCAACGCTCCATTCACCGACAGCGGAGCTGATCATATGTTGTTCTCGTTCTATCTGAAGCATATGAAGCCACAATACGAGACTTGGTCATTGAGTAAAATTATCGGTGTGAAAGTTAAAGGGCTGATAGAGATAGATAGCTTTCCAAACGCCAAGTTTAAAGTGGCAAGAGGTTCATCCAGCCAATGCTATGAGTTTACTCTTGCAGATCTTCCATGCCTTAATCCATATGACTGGTTCACTCTTTACAACATATTGCTGAAGGATAAAGAAAAGTATGAACCTGTCATGTCTCATCTCAAGCTCATGATTAAATCGTATATTCAGGAGGTTGGAGAGATGGATGTTGAAGTGGCTGATGTTCTGAGAAAGAAGCCTTCGGCTGTTCTGAAGGAAACTCCCAAGTATTTTGAAAAGTTGAAGCCAGGGAAACTTCACAGTGGAGATTGGTTTGTGGTTTACTCTGCTAGGGAACGAACTGGAGCAGACTATCGCAAGGGATGCTTCTCTCTTTCTGATAAGCATCTCTATACCACAAACTTCCTTGAGTTTATTTTGGACCAAGTGAGCAAGTTCAAAGGAAACAAGAAAGATGATATCAAGTGCTTCTCAGATATGATTCTTTGGTACATTGAAGTTCGTCAAGCAATTTATGCGATCATTCCAAAGGTATATGAAGTACAGAAGTAAATCCAAGGCTGAAGGGTTCGGACCTTAATTGACGCAAAGGGGGAGATTGATAGGTATATTAGATTGCGTCATTGGGCTGTCCATTATGTACACGGTTTGGGCTTGCCCAACCGTATTAATTATTAGGGTTATAGTATATATATAGTGCATGCATGCATCGTAGTTGCGAGTTGTTGAATTAATCTTTTCTCTTTAACCCTAGCTGTGACAACCCGAAATTTTCATTTGTATAATCTCTTCAGTCAAACACTTCAAATAATAGTCAAATACATTTCAGTACATTTTTGGCCGGTTTAAAAGTCTGTTTGGGTGTTTTTAAAATAAATTCATGAAGCGATTTAATAAAAGGGAGTGTTTTCTAGGACGTAATGTGTAACGATTAAACAACTAACACCATAACAAGGTGTTTACGGCCAAACAAGAGGAGTTTGGGCCGTAAACTCCTCTTCAACGTGAACTCATGCATAAACTCATGAGTTTACTCCCCATTCTCACTTTACACTTCCCACCTCAAGAACACCCACTACTTTTCTCTCAAGTATCATCACACACTTTCTTCAAATCCGCCAAAATGTAAGTATTTCCTTCCTAGATTCGTTCATACAACACTTCATCTAGTGTTTATACATCATTTCATCCACAGATTCTTGATTGTTACTTAGATCTTCAAGTGTTCTTCAAAACACCAAGAACACACACTAGTGTTTTTGGGTCCTAAACACTCTTACAAGCTTCCTATAAGTAAGTACACTCCTCCTATCTAGTTATTTGCTTAGGATAGTTGTTAATCCCTTGGAAGAACATCAAAATCCCTAAGAACATATGTGTTTACGGTCAAGGGAGATCCTTGAACTGTAAACACCATCAAATGGTGTTTTGGTGCCCCTAACACCTCCTATGGCTTGGATAAAAGACAAGAACCTTGCATGCATGAGCTAGAAACACCAAAACACGAAATGGTTGGAGTAACCATGAGTTTACGACCGTAAACTCATGGGTTTACGACCGTAAACTCAAGGGTTTACGACCGTAAACTCTCCAAGGTGGTCCAAGGACCGTAAACTCCAAAGAAGGTGCATTTCGAGCCCTAACCATTTCCTAAGCCTTTGATTCAAACTTAGAATACTTTCTTGTGAAGTATAAGACCTTAAAACACACAAATGCACCAAGTACCTATTGGGTTTTGAGCATTCTAACACTCCTATGGTGTACATTTAACCCTATAAACTTTGGATCTATGTTTTCTCTATTATACATGCAAATATTAACTATTCCAAGGTTTCATCCTAACTAGCATATTATGAAGCACCTATACTACAAAGTTCTAGTTATATGACATACCTTTTGATGTAGCTTGATGTCTTCAAGCTTTAATAGCTTAGCCCCAATAGTGTGGAAGCCTCAAATGGAATCACAAATCACCAAAACACCTTGGAAGAACTTGAGAGAATATGTATGCACACTAAACTCGGCCCACTCTTATTTTCACACACTTGTGCCAATTTTGTGAGCCAAGGACCCCTTTATATATTATGGAGGATTAGGGTTACATCCATGTAAACCCTAATACCCATGACCTTTCATTTACATAGGATCCATGGGTTAAAAGCTCCATGGACCACCCATGAAAGCTTAGCCCAACCTAAATGAACTTGGCCCATTCCATATATATATAAGAGTCCATATTTAATTAGTTCTTTTTGATCACTTAATTAATTCTAAATTAATTCTTGATCAATACTAATTAAATAATATGATTCCATATTAATATATTAGAACTTATAATATATTAATATAAATCATAAATATACTATTCTCAAAAGACTATCCATATAAATTATGCCGGTGAAGTGCAACCCAAATGGACCATGTCGGGTCGGGTCAAGTACATACCAAATATAGTTATGGAGTTAGACATTAATCCAACAATCTCCCACTTGGATAAGTCTAAAATTATTATTGAGTATGACTTCAAAACCTAACTGGCAATCGTAGCTCTTAAAGTCGATGTCGAATTCTGACCTTGTCAATGACTTGTCCATTAGATAAGGGATCATATATTCCTCCATTCTAGATATCATATGGACTGAGACATGGATTATCAATCATTCTCTCTGTCCATTTGTTGTTTCCCGATTTCCGATTTATGATGACTGACTGATTGAACAAATCAAATCAGTCCTGGCTTGGCCAAGCACTCACATGTGTCATCGCTAAATCATCAAGGGGCCCACAGATATCGCTTTTATCCCGAAGGTAAAAGGAATGGATAAACTTCGACTCATATGGCTTGTTCTACTACTTGTTGAATCATACACAAAGGCACGTTTTATAACATCGAGTTACCAAATGAGGAGTAAACTCCAATGTGAGGCCATACTCTCCTTAGATGCAACCCTTTAGCACTCCTAGCACTTAAATCAAAGTGTTTCCATGTATTAGGAGGTCTTTACTTGATTAATTACTTGTAAAATGACTAATTAGATACATTGGTGTATCACTACATGTTACATAGGATCCGTGTGTGTGTTCAAGTCCTCACTAGACACCTAGCATCCTACCCGGCACTTCCATCAAATCCACTCACTGCAGGTGAGTTCATACCCCTTAATCAACCTTTTAAATGATTTTAAATGCTTTTATGGGGGGAATACAAGTTGAACATTTCTAGTTATTGCTTTAATCACATGTGATTCATAACTAGAATAATCAGAAAGATTTCTTACTACTTTCAATATGCGATCAAACTTAGGGATTTTCAAGCTTTCAAACCTTTTTATATAACTCTTTTGATGCTAAAACTGTTTTCAAACTCTCTTATACTTATAAACTTCGACTCATATGGCTTGTTCTACTACTTGTTGAATCATACACAAAGGCACGTTTTATAACATCGAGTTACCAATGCGTTTTCATGCAATCAATGTATAACCAACTCATAGTAACAACTCATATCTCTAGGTTTTAAGAATAGAAGATATTATCGTCTCATGATCACTCGTGATAAAATCCATGAAGTGATTCAAATGAGCGTGGGTTGAATCCAATACTCAGAACTTATGAGCACTCATGAGTGTTGTAGCACCGCTTTGTCCAACATCTTAGACCTCTACAAGCCAACCCATGACAGTCTTGATTCATATCTACTTCCAACATATGACCGACTGTGGATAGTTTGAATAACTTAGTCATTCAGGAAGAATGATTTGGAAGTCAAAACATGCAAAATGAAACACAAGCATAAATGAATCAAATATGGTATCAAACCCTATGAATATAAATAAACACTTTTATTTATCACCATACTGATTACTCATTATTCATTGTTTCGGTTTTAGCAACTTTATACTTGAATTAAAAACACTAGTTGTCCTATGCTCCAAGCATGTACACTATGTGTTTCTTAAACAATAGCTTTGCCATACACCAAGTATGCACTCTATGTTTGTCTATGATCCTTACTTTGTGAAATAAACCAATTGAATATAATTTCAATGATTCTAATTTCATACTCCCAAATCCTTATCGAAAAATGTGAGAATTTCAAATTCCTACCATTTATCGAAATCTGTTTAGATTTTAAACTTATATGCACTGACCCTCCTGTAATGAATATGTACAAAGTCACAAAGACTTGTCAACAGTCATTATAAGGTATTCCAATGGAGATCAACTCCATGGAAACTAAGTCTCATATTCAAAGTACATTGCTTTGGACATGCTTCTTGCATTAAGTTTTCTAATCTTACACAGATAACTTCCACCTATGGAGGCAACTCCATATTCTCATTTTGACTATCACTTCTGAACAAGAGATGCCTCTTTTCAGAATATGTCAGTATGGTCCTTCCAAAATTAGCACTATACTTCCAACTGTCCCTGAGCAACCAATCTTTGGTAAACCTCATATTGTCCTCGACAATTGCTTAATCATTTTAGTCATATCCAATTCTAGACCTTTTCCCTTCTTAATGCCTCTGGGCATTTGGAAAAATTTAGAAATGACAAATATTATAGCACATGCAATCGATCCTGTACCCAAAGCAAATGCTACACGATTCATGATGTCTCACATAAAGACATGATTCTAGACCAGTCTTTTGCTACAATATTTTTATTTGCCATGTTTTCAAAATTTAACTATGAAGAGGGATGCCATAATCATAATTGAATTTTGAGAACGCAATATATAGAATTTCCTTAAGTTGAACCAATCCAACATGAAATTCATATATATATTCTTGACTAAGGATGATTAAGGTCTCAATCTAAGCCTTTAGAACTGAAATGAAGTATATCCTCTCCCTTAATTATAGCAAAACAACTTTTTCAATCCCTGCAGACTCACGAATTGAAACTTTTGTTTTCTATAATTAACATTGCTAACTTGCAACACTAACAATAATTATCATGCTCCCACTAACATGATGATTATTAGCATAACACTTATGCTCCCACTAGCTTTGACATGTACTCAGAAATCAGCTGGACTTCTAGAAATTAATACTTTATTGACTTTCTTACCAAAGTTCAGATTTCTAATACGAGATGCTTTGATAAAACTTTATCAAAATCATACACCTTTCCTTAGATAGCATGCATGTGTGTCTAAACAATTTCAGAACTATGAAAAGGGATGCCGTAATAATAGTCTCAATTGTTTAGACCTTTTTCCATCTGCTTCAAATCTACTTGGTGGAAGTGTTTCCTCACCATCATTTTCATGAATCGGAGAGAAACCTTATGACCCTTAGATTTTATGGTGTATGTGTTCTTATCCATGTGAATCGTCAAAACCATAGTCACAAGACAAGGATATTGACAAATCCAAACTCATATGGACTGAACTTATGCAATCTTAACTTCTTGCCACCTGGCAGTACAGGGCCTGCCATTGCTTCCAAGTTGTTATGCAACCAATTGAGAATTTTCAGAACTCCTATGTAAATCCAACTTTAACTGGAATGGGCACAATATATGTCAACACGATAGGTTATAAACCTCAAGTCGTGTGCTAGTGAAGAACCTCAGGTTTTATTTTTGATTAGTTCTTGAAATTCTTTTTAGGATCTTTAAGACTCCCACTGTCCTCTTAACATGTAAGACTATCTTGCCAAATATTCAAGAGATAGTGCGGATTCTTTATCAAGACAAACACTTCACACAATTGGCCTTAGTTGGTCTTTGTTTTATCCAAAACATCACAACTTACCAATTTCAAATGTACAAGAGTAGGACACTTTTACTCTTACATTTGACAAGTGTTTTAAACCTTTCTTTAAGATATGTCACTCAAGTTACAATCTTGGAGTATGACTCTAAGAATTGTTTTGGAACGAAGTATGACTCATCTTCTTGATCTAACCATTTCAACAATTCATGACTCCTCTTCTTATTCATAAGAATGCACTAAGATGACCTTTAGAGGACTAATTGTGATATGACTTCTAAATCATTAAGATGATCACAAACATGATACTAAAGTACTCTCCCATCTTTTTAGATTTGAGAAACTTTTATCTTTCTGCCTAATTTGATTCTTCCCATTCGTTCTGCCATACATTGAGACTTTTCCAATGTTTCAGAATTATACTTAAACTTGTAAGTATAACCATATTTACTAAACTTTAGTAAATCAAATAGTCTTAACGAGCTTTGTGGTGGACATGACCAGTGCACAAGAATGTGTACTCGATCCCTTTAGTCCTTTACTTGACTTACATATCCATGTGAACAAGTAATTAGTCTTGATTTTCCAATGCTTGAAAGTTCTCATTCATCATACTATTCAACTTGCATGATTCCAAGTTTCGGTCCAATTGAAACTTGGGTGATGAGGAACTTTCCTGATTTGGTAAATTTAGACACTACCACAAATGAAAGAATCAAATCCATTTTCCAATATTGCTGTCAGTGGAATCATATAAGCAACAATTTTCCACAAATGCCATTGTAAGGATACTTCAAATAAATAAAATTAAACAATTTTCTTTTATTTTAAAACTTTGCGGAAAAACTTATCCTTACAATCCACATGGAAAATTGTTGTTATCTATCCCTTAGCAATATATCATAACTTCTTAAGCAACTGCTCAAAATTCTGATGCGATCGAAATCCACCTTCGCGATCAGAATCATCATATACTTCCTTTAAGATTTCTCTCTATTCTTTGATTCTTAAAACATCAACATGTGACCCAGTCACATCATGTAATGAGGATCTCAGAATAGAACTTAACAGAGTTAGATAATGGGCTCTACCTGATGTAGAGTCAAACTTATTGACTTTAACATCCTTAGGTAAATTTGGCAGCTTTGCAATCAACGCCCCTTCCTTTGGCAAAATAAACATATGGACCCATTGGTAATGGGACTATCTCAGACTTAGCCTTTCTCTTTACCATTTGGTCAACCGGGTTGACTATGGCCAATCCCTTTCCATTGGGAAGAGAATGCTTTTTCTGGATTTCCAATGTCACCATTGTCATTGTCCATAAAGTTTTTAGGAAGTTGATCTTCTAATCAAATTTGCTTTACTATCGTTCCAAATCATTGCTGATTCAGCAGCACCAAGCAAATAGATATGATCATTAAGGTTCATGTCATAGTCTGTTTCGTAGTAGTCCCAAAGGAACTCACTATGTGACTTAGAAAGTGATTGAACATCCAACTTTCTCAAGACTTTGACACCCAACTCTCCCGGCTTGTCAATATGTGACTTAATCTCTAAGATGTGATCACACATAGACCTTGCTTGCCATTAGGGCTTGAGTGACCTTGAACTTGTGGGTTAGGGAGAATAATTAGAGGAGGTGGAGGAAGAGAAGTATGACTTCCATGAGCCAAACTCGGGAAGTCATATTCATTAGGAAAGCTTGGTTTGGGAAGATCATTGTTGTCTAAATCAGACATCAACAATGGGAGAAATTCACGTAAAGTTGATTTAAGTCCTTAATATAACACCCAATATGATATATTAAGGCTAGGACCCAACAAACTATTTTATAACTTGGAAGAGGGATATCGTAATCCAAGCTATAAAATACTTGAAGGTAGGTGAATGACGATTCACCAATTTCCACCAAGATAAACGAAATGTATTATTAGGTTTTAATTGGTTTTGAAACTCCTAGATTCTTTTGAGATTCATTGAACTTTTCAATGGCATGTTTCAATCTCTAGTGTGCCCTTCAGGTTTTGTGACTGGGATGCCGAGGATCACAAAACAAGGTGTGAAGTAACCATGCAAATATACTTGGTACCCTTAATATTTACCCCTCAATCGATGTGCCGGTTAACCACACACGCTCCACCGATGCTATGATAAACATTAAGTTACCCTTTGCCTACCTTGTTAAATCAAGCTAGTGTGCCGGTTAACCACACACGCTCCACTAACTGACTGAAGAAAGTTCAAAGTGTAATTTCATGGGTTAGCACCAAATTCACATTTTCCTAAGTAACTAAGATTGGGAATTTATAAATGTTTAGTTACTTAGTATTTGTCATTAATACTTTTAATGAAGGGAGAATTATATTCCTTGTCCTACCCGTTCGGCTAACGACCCTCCACCGGTCAAGGAAGCGGTGGGTGAGAGTGGACACCCATTAAACTGCCATTTTATAGGCAGTAACCTTATACCCCCCTTATAGACCGACTTCGTGAATGAGGCCTACTAATGGTAAGACGACTTGCTCTTATACATATATATAAATATTATTAACTTATAATATTATAAAGTATAAGGGTTGAATTTTAACTTTTAAAAATCTAAGGGCTTAACTTGGAATTAAAGTATTCATGGGAAAACTTTACAAACTCCAAAACTTGAGGGCACGTTTTTGAAACAATTAAAAAAAATTTCATTTCATAACTTATGAGTTTAATGGTTCATTAAAATGAAGACTCTTCATTTTTTATGTGACCTCTTATTCTTTAATAACACTTTTAAAGAAGTGACTCTTAAACATCCATAACTCGAGGACAAGTTATGGAGTCATAATACTATTTAATGAAAAAGACTCTTCATTTTTTTTATGTAACCTATGACACTTTTATGAGTTTTAAGATTCATAAATGTGACCTTTTATGTAACTTGAGGACAAGTTACAAAAACACACTTTATGAACTACCTCTAGATTAATTAGGATTGAAAACAACTAAAACACAATTTTTTTTTCATTAATCTAAACTAACTCATAAATCAAGGAAACACAAAAAAAAATAACTTTGGGATTCCATAACTTATGGAGTTTAATGCTTTGTTTTATGATGAAACTTTTCATGTTCCATAACTTAAGAACAAGTTATGGAATTCTTTAAAACATTAAGACCAAGTTTTGTAACTCCATAAAAAATTTTGAATCAATTTTTTTAAACCTTTTCATATCCATAACTTATGGAGGTTTCAAAAACTCTTTAGATCAAACTTTTAAAACTAATAAAATAATCATATCATTTTATCTTTTACTAAATTTGACCTAATTCAACTCATATAGCAAATGATTCAAACTTTACAAATAATTAGTTTTTCACAAAAACAAGTAATTATCTTAAAATTTGACAAACGTCATTTTTTTCCTTTTTTTCAACTTTGAAAATAAAACATTTGCATCAATATAACAGAAAACAACCCATGGTTCTGATACCACTGTTGGGTTTTGAACATTCTAACACTCCTATGGTGTAAATGCAACCGTATAAACCTTGAATCTATGTTTTCTCTATTATACTTGCAAATATTAACTATTCCAAGGTTTCATCCTAACTAGCATATTATGAAGCACCTATACTACAAAGTTCTAGTTAGATGACATACCTTTTGATGTAGCCTGATGTCTTCAAGCTTTAAGATCTTAGCCCCAATAGTGTGGAAGCCTCAAATGGAATCACAAATCAACAAAACACCTTGGAAGAACTTGAGAGAATATGTATGCACACTAAAATCGGCCCACTCTTATTTTCACACACTTGTGCAAATTTTGTGAGCCAAGGACCCCTTTATATATTATGGAGGATTAGGGTTACATCCATGTAAACCCTAATACCGATGACCTTTCATTTACATAGGATCCATGGGTTAAAAGCTCCATGGACCATCCATGAAAGCTTAGCCCAACCTAAATGAACTTGGCCCATTCCATATATATAAGAGTCCATATTTAATTAGTTCTTTTTGATCACTTAATTAATTCTAAATTAATTCTTGATCAATACTAATTATATAATATGATTCCATATTAATATATTAGAACTTATAATATATTAATATAAATCATAAATATACTATTCTCAAAAGACTATCCATATAAATTGTGACGGTGAAGTGCAACCCAAATGGACCATGCCGGGTCGGGTCAAGTACATACCAAATATAGTTATGGACTTAGACATTAATCCAACAGTACCATGAGTTTACGGCCGTAAACTCATGGGGAAAATGGTCCAGAAACCGTAAACACATCTAGGGTTACCAAATGAGGAGTAAACTCCAATGTGAGGCCATACTCTCCTTAGATGCAACCCTTTAGCACTCCTAGCACTTAAATCAAAGTGTTTCCATGTATTAGGAGGTCTTTGCTTGATTAATTAGTTGTAAAATGACTAATTAGATACATTGGTGTATCACTACATGTTACATAGGATCCGTGTGTGTGTTCAAGTCCTCACTTGACACCTAGCATCCTACCCGTCACTTCCATCAAATCCACTCACTGCAGGTGAGTTCATACCCCTTAACAACCTTTTAAATGATTTTAAATGCTTTTATGGGGGGGGGGGGAATACAAGTTGAACACTTCTAGTTATTGCTTTAATCACATGTGATTAATAACTAGAATAAGCAGAAAGATTTCTTACTACTTTCAATATGCGATCAAACTTAGGGATTTTCAAGCTTTCAAACCTTTTTATATAACTCTTTTGATGCTAAAACTGTTTTCAAACTCTCTTATACTTGTAATATTTTCAAATCCATATCTACACTAGTATATTTATATAAGTAAGACTTGAAGGACTTAGGACTCATAGCTCACCTTATTTCCTGTTCCTTGTTTGGTTGTGGACTTAGGGTATCTTGTTAGTTGTCCGAATGTCGTTGAATTCTTAGTTATATATCATATATATATGTGTTGGATATAAAAGCTTTCACATTAGTTCATTTCCTTTGTGTAACAAAGGCATCCAAACAACCTTACTATTTAACTATAATAGGTATAGTTAAGGGATTACTACTCATTACTACTACTACAACGATCCATACAAGAGTCAATACATTATGAGTCATTACACAAGTACTGCATTAAGTAACAGAACATACTATACAATATACAAGAGAACCTACTATACACGATACAAGAGAATATACTATACGTTATACAAACACTAATTACTAAAACAGAATGTGACATACTACTTCTCGATACGACACTTCATTGAGCTATCACCGTGTAACCAGAGTCTCCTGGAGGGAGAGCGGGCATTATATGCATAGATCTATACGGGACAGACACTCCCACATCCCGACTGCTAGCTACAGTCCGAGCCGACTAGGCCAAGGGGTGACAAAATGTCACCATACTACGTGTGACCTGGAGGGCATCAGTTATTCAGCCGTCGATCAGTATGGTTACATACGAGTTCACATTCAAACCTTAAATTAACTAAATAAGGATTTAAGGCAAAAATAGACTTTTCGAGGCGTACCGCCTGGAGTCTACACATTTCTATTTTGGACTTTTCGAGGCGTACCACCTGGAGTCTACATATTACTACTATATACTTTTCGAGGCGTATTGTTCATTCAGTACCACCTGGAGTCTGTATTTCATTACTTTGTGACTTGGTCACATACTCGTTTCAGTAAACTATATTTTTATACTAATAGTTTTACTAGGAAAAATCCTTACATTTACAAAAGGACAATTATATAAACACTCGGGTCTTGGTAGAAGACTACTTTTTTTACTAGAAAAAATAGGGCTTTCCAGGGAGTATACTATTTACAAACATTTGAAATCGATTACTACACTACATTGTTACTAACATTTTTATACAAGCAATGACACTAAATACTTATGAACTCACCAGCTTTATGCTGATACTCGCTTTCAAAATAACTTGTATTCTCAGGTCATCAGTAGACAGGTATAGATAAAGCTTTTGAGAGGATGGAGCACATACAAGACTCATCTTTTTATTTTGATTACACTTTTGGTGTCTTAAAAACTTTACAGAAGACGCTTGTATTACAATTATTATATTAATGCAATGGATGTTGTTGCATTTCTTTACTATTATGCATTGTTATGATACTGTACATGACGTCCTCCGCCCCAAAACGTTTCTGACGTTCTCGGTTTTGGGGTGCGACAGATTGGTATCAGAGCATTGTTTATAGTGAATCGAGTATATCAACCCATAAAATATATACGAACTATAAACACATCGGGATTAAAACACTCTGACCAAGAATATATACTTTTAAATAATAAAATATTTAACTAAGTATATATATACATCCATTCATACCAGGGTCAGTATCATACTAGAACAGAACAAAAGTATTACGATTGTTGAACAACACAATTAGGCTTAGAGACATATAGTCAAAACTAGGGGGATATAGCCTGATCAACTATATTTTCCGAGGAGTGACTAGCATGTGCCTAAGAATGATTGTGGTGTTGCAACAAGTCTAAAAACTTACCAACACTACTATAACAAGAACGTTAGAACAGAATACTTTAGGAGTATTCTGCATTACTATAAACTACATATGTGAGAATTAAAAAGGTCGTTACTAGTAGGGCAATAGTTGCTAAGTGGATACTCCAAGGTTACATGTGACGAAGGCGCTATAGACTTAGAATCTGTGATCTTTGCTTTACCTCCTGTTCCTTGTTTGGTTGTGGATTTAGAGTTAGGATCACTAATTTGAAGGTCTATCATGTTTTGGTTGCATGTAATTAGTATGCACTATGCAAGTATTGAATCAACTATTAACGATCATCTTATAAGTATCTTAGATTAGTACGTCTATTAACTATTCTTTCCCCTATTCTCGCGTAGATAGCATGGCTGGCTTCCATCTGCCTGGCGATCCGTACTATCCCAACCAAGGCATTAATGGATGGCTTGATGAGGAGCCAGAAGATGATCACCCAATCCCTTTGGATGATCACCGTGCAGAAGGCTTTTCTGATAGCTCCGACTCCGAACCAGAGGTCAACAACCTTCCCCAAGGAGTTCCATTTCCAAACCTCAACCCCCGTCCGACATTTCAAGGTCCCACTCCCTTGTGGGCAATAACCTTGAATCGATGGAGTGATGAGCAGGGTCAGCCCTTACCTTACAACGGAGACCGAAGCTACTACAACATAAGCGAGGGAGGTTCAGCTGACCGAGTCCTACCCATCATGGTCCGTAGGATTGCTAGGAACGTCGAGCAAGGCCATGCAGCCATCTACCGAGTAGTGGAAATTGACGCCAACTCTGGCCTTTCCACAGTCCGCATTCGCCAACTCGAAGAGGCTATGGATAGGACTAGGAGGACCAATGAGACTCTGCAGCAACAGCTAGCTTCATCCCGGGCTAAAGTCTTGGAACTCCGAATGCATCAGAGGGCGCATGAGCGACATCTACAGGAAGTGGTACGTCAACTGGCAGACCTGAGGGTGAGCCCAAGGGATACCCGTCGCCGGTAGAAGATGTTAACTCATCTTTTCCTTTTGATTAAGGAATAGCCTATCTTTTCTATGCTCTATAGAGCACTTGTCTGTAAACTTTCGTAACTTTGAAAGTACTCTAACTAGACTTCTAAGCTGCCAACATTTTCCTTTATGGTTTGATGTAAGACCTACTGTTAGGTCATTTTTCCCGAACACATTTTACATCATTAATACCAGTAATCTTGGCAGTTATCTAATCTAGTGAAAAGTTCCTACTCTTGTGTTTTTCCTACTCTATTGATATGCTTATATCTAACAATTGGACTATGGCGATTTAGTCCATGAAACACTATCATCATACTTACAGTCGATACTTACTATTGTCATCATTTTCATGAAATTTCAGTAAAAGATGCCGCCTCGTCCTCGTCCGACCTGGGGCAGACCTGCAACTCAAAATACACCACCACCACCCCCTCCGCAACAATTCGATGCAGTGATGTTCCAGGTAGCTGTGACCGCAGCTGTGACCGCTGCCATGGCCCAAGTAAACTCTGGTGGTGTTAGTGGAACGGGTACTGGCACTAATTTTAGCCAAGGTGAAATCCATCCACGTGCACGGAAGTGTACTTATAAGGATTTCATCAGCTGCAAACCTACATACTTCAACGGAATTGGAGGGATCCTTGCACTGTCCCAATGGATCGAAAGAACAGAAGCAATCTTCGAGATGTGCTCGTGCCCTGAAGGAAGCAAGATAAAGTTTGCTGCTTGCACCTTCACCCAAAGGGCTCTGATGTGGTGGAATGGCGATGTCAAATCACTCTCATTGGTAACAGCCAACGCCATGGGCTGGGACACACTGAAGGACCTTCTGACAAGGGAGTACTGCCCGAGGGGCGAAATTCAGAAGCTTGAGGAGGAACTATGGAACCTCAAAATGCAGGGTTCCGACATAGTGGCTTATACAGCCAGGTTCTGCGACCCGGTGGCTCTATGTCCAAACATGGTCCCCACCGAAAACAAAAAGATCGAGGGATACATCTGGGGTGTGGTGCCCCCGTATCGTGGGAACGTTCTAGCTTCAAACCCTGCAACCTTTGATAGTGCCAAGGAATTGGCCCAAAGGCTGATTGATCATGAAGTTCCTTCTACCCCATCAACAACTACAACCACTACCGCAACACCAACCCACGCGACGGACAACAAAAGGAAGCATGGAGACCGAAGGAGGGGCAAATCAAATCAATCCTCTTCCAAAAACCAACAGACGGTGTGTAACGCCCGTAGATCCGGGCTAGTCAATTTAGAGGCAATGAGTGTCGAAAACGAATTTTCGGCAAAAGATTATTTTGTAATAAATAATCTTAACCAAGTTGTAGAATCTTTCTCAAGGTTTCCGTACATATAAAGAACTCCGAAATCCGAGTTATAACGAAGAAGTTATGGCTCGTCGAAGTTTTACGGCAAAACCGGCACGGCACCGGGAAGCATAAATAGTGAATTTACGATGGAGCGACTTTTAGCCTTAGTGATCTAAACAAAAGTCGTAGAAAACGTTAAATCGAGAGTGTCCATAAAAAGAACGCCCAAATCTGACTTCGTATGAGGAAGTTATGATTTTTCGAAGTTTCGGCTTAGCAGTGTAGAGCCCGAAACTCGAATTTTAGTTCGAGCGGTTTTTGTCTTACGAGGTCTAAATGAGAGTTGAATATCTCATTAATAGGAACTCAACGGTCAAAAGACAGACAAAAACCGAGCTCGTATGCTAAAGTTATGGACGAAGCTTAGTCTCTACTTTTCAAGCGCGGCGAATTCGATACAGTTTTGTAAATCCGAGATTGAATGAGAATTAGCCAACGAGGTCTAAATGAGAGTTGAAGATCTCATTAATAGGAACTCAACGGTGAAAAGACAGACAAAAACTGAGCTCGTATGCGAAAGTTATGGACGAAGCTTAGTCTCTACTTTTCAAGCGCGGCGAATTCGATACAGTTTTGTAAATCCGAGATAGAATGAGAATTAGCCAACGAGGTCTAAATGAGAGTTGAAGATCTCATTAATAGGAACTCAACGGTAAAAAGGCAGACAAAAACGGAGCTCGTATGCGAAAGTTATGGACGAAGCTTAGTCTTTACTTTTCGAGCGCGGCGAATTCGATACAGTTTTGTAAATCCGAGATAGAATGAGAATTAGCCAACGAGGTCTAGATGAGAGTTGAAGATCTCATTAATAGGAACTCAACGGTAAAAAGACAGACAAAAACGGAGCTCGTATGCGAAAGTTACGGACGAAGCTTGGAGACTACTTTACTATACAATTCCTATAAATAAGAGATGAACTCTTCATAATTTCCTCACACCTTCAAACCTTTCTTTCTCTCTCTAACTTCTCTCTAACCTCCCTAAACCCCTCCCAAGTCTAGGGAACCTCCCTAGCACGAGAAGAAAGCCCCGGAGCGCCCGACGGCTCCGAGAAGAAAAGCTTTCGGCTCGGAAACGCTGCTCCAGCGAAGCCCGGTTTTAATAAAAACTCGCTGTAAGTGAGCTACGCCTACGCTATTTTTAATATAACTTCTAATTAATTATAGTAACATTATTAGGACCTTAAAACAATTATTTGGGATATTATTATGAGTTATATAAGAGTGTTGTTTAACGCTTATATAATAATAATAATAATAATAATAATAATAATAATAATAATAATAATAATAATAATAATAATAGCTAGACTATTAATTAGTCGCGGTTAACGTTAGACTAAACCCTAGTGGTATTGATACTAGGTTTTGCTGTCTATGATGGATGAATGATTTTATACATGTTTTAAATGATTTAAATATATATTTATTTTATATCTACAAATACGTTGGGATAAAACATGGGTAGACGAAATAGTTGGTGTGTGATGAAATAAAATGATGAGAGATAGGTGATGATAGGAAGGTGATGATAATTAGGTGATGGATAGGTGATGATGAATCGGTGATGTAGGATGAAAGATACTATAACCTTGTCCGACAATTTGGAGATGTAGTCATCTACTAGAGTATAGATGGCGACCACGGAATATTCTAGACAACCCGTGGAAACACCAGCAGACTTATAACCTGTAGGTGATGAATTACGAGTCTAGGTGATGTGGTGACTGTATATTCATGCGATGATACTCTAACCCTTACTATGAATTACGAGTTCAGGCGACGTTGTAACTACGTATTCATGCCTTAGGAACGAGCATATAAGGAAATATGAGGTAGAAAGATGAGAGGTAAATATGATATAAGAGATGACCCTTAAGATAATTCTTTAAGGAATATTACAGAAGATAACGGGGATGGGTAATCGGATTGATTGTTTGATGTTTAAATATAATAATTATATTATTGTGGGTTGAAAACCCTATGTACTCACCAGGTTTCCCAACCTGACCCACTCCAGCTTATTTGTATCACAGGTGTCGATACGAAGCTACTTTGCACTGAGAGATTTAAAAGAGATGTAGATCACTAGTGTAAATAAATGTAAGTTCTGTTTATGCTTATGTTTCTGTATTGACAATGACATCCCAAATGTTTTAAATGAATAAAAATACATTTCTTCGGAAATGCTTTGGTAACGTATTTATCATGTTTTTCTGGGAACAAATTCCGCAACATTTTTATTAAAAGAAGTACTCTGATTTTTATAAAGCATAAACAAAAATCGGTCTTTTCTGGCCGTGAAATTGGGGATGTCACAGTTGGTATCAGAGCATTAGTTTAAGCGAACTAGGAATATGGATTTATTTCTAGACTTAAACTTAGAATGCTAAGCAATGATTGTGAGGAGTGTGTCTTAGGTAATACACCTGAATAGACACAAGCACTAGCTTATTTAGTGAAAATGCCTAACATGCTTTTATGTGCTAAATGATTTATGATGCTAAATGTCTGAACGGATCTATGGTCTGTTGCCGACCGGATCTGGAAATTTTATGTGTTCAGATTTCTAAACGTTTAGATACGGTATTAGAACTGCCATGTAACTTTTCGGAATAATAGGAAGATTTACACGTCGATCGTAAATAAAATCTTTCCTATCTTAATTATCGTCATTATACACCAAACGCCTATAGATCGAATGGCTAGAACCCGAAGCGGAGTCGTCAACGCAAACGGAAATGGGAATCAACAGCCCCCGGTGATTGAGCAAATACCTGTTGTAATGGGAGCTGCGCCTGAACCAGTCACCATGGCTGGAGTACAAGCCATGATTCGGGCTATGTTAGCTGAACAAAGGGAGGAAATGAGACATATGTTGCATGAAAATAGGGACGAACCTACCATGCCCATCGAGCAAACCAAGCCGATTCCCGAGCAATCGGAGGAAGGGAACTATAGCCGCCAAGTGAATCAAGTAGGGATTCAAGGTGAACAAAGGGATGACCCGGAGAGGGGAAACGAAAAGGATGGGCGAAGGTATAAGAACTTCTTGAGTGCAAAACCAGCAAGTCTTTCCGGAAGCCCGAAGCCGGTTGAGATTATGGACTGGATCTCCGAGATGGAGATGGTGTTTGAGAGTTGCGACTGTAGCAACAAGCAGAAAACCGTCTTTGCGGTCAGGCAACTGAAGAGCGGAGTCTTAAGCTGGTGGAAGATATTGGCAGATACGATGCCTAAGGGAGAAGCAAGTAAGATGTCTTGGGAAGATTTCCTGGTGCAACTGAAAATGCAGTACTGCTCTGAGCAGGATCTACTAGAGATCAACAACGAGTTTCAGAACCTAAAGAAAGGAAAAATGAGCATCACCGAGTACGCTGCAAGTTTTACGGAGAAGATGAAGCTTGTTCCTTATTTAGTTCCAACAGAACTTTCCAAGGTCAACAGGTTTGCCAATGGATTACCAGCGGACTTTGTTCCAATGGTCAAAAAAGCAACCACTTTGAAAGCCGCCATCTGGGCAGCCAAGAATGTTGAGACCCAAATAAGAGAAAAGGGTCTGGAGAAAGTTGAAGTTGGCGAGAAGAGGACGCTGGAAGGATCCTCAAGACCTGATAATAAGGGAAAGTTCTCGAAGTCTAACCTGGACGACCGAATGAATGGAGCCAAGTGGTGTGAGAAGTGCAAGAAGAAGCACTTCGGAAGATGCGATGGAGAAGTGACGTGCTATAAGTGTGGTAGGACCGGTCACTATTCCAAAGATTGTACATTCAACAACAAGAAGTGCTACGAATGTGGAAATGATGGGCATATTTCAAAGAACTATCCAAAGAAAAACAAAGCTGCAAGACCAAATGCACCGCCGAAACCAAGGGAATTCCACATGATCCTCGATGAAGCAGACAACAACGCGAGGAATCAAGAATGAGGACTTCTTACCCGAAGATTGGATTATGCAGTAGCCATAGTTTCGTATGATGTAGCCTAGTAGAGGCATAGTCTAGGGTGAACTTGAACACCTATGTAATCGTTTCAAGAAATAATATAAAACCTTCGTTTTGTTATCTGATGTGTTAAGTTATTGTGTGGTTTTCTTGTATGGTGACTTGGAAAAACTGCGAGACAATACTTGGGACGAATATGAGTAGGTGTGAATGGTAGTAGAGGCCTATACTACCGGAAGCACAGGACTCACGCTTGGATCCCAAGAAGCTAGTAATTGATTTCGTTTTATTCGAGTATGTCGTTACCATCGAAGATGATTGTTATTCCGACCCTAGTGGTCATATTAAATTGAGTTCGACTACGATAAGTAGGTTACGTGGTTCAGAGAACCAAGTTTGATGTAGCGTCCAACTTAAACCAAAAGATTGAAATCAAAGCGATCAATAGAAGTATCGCGATTGTCGCTAAAAAGGCTTGTAGCTGGAGATACTAAGTTTTAAGATGTGATTATGTCACATTAGAACATGAAGGAAGGTATAGTCTGTTCTGGAATTTAACTCTAACAGATTTGAGTTTAAGCACACGATGAGAGGTCATTAGAATATGACACATCGGTACGTTGTAGTAACAGAGGAGCTTATCTTAAGCTTTCTAAGAAGAAGAAGGAGTCTCCATCAAGGATCGAGAATGTGACTCGAATGTCATAGTTTGGAGTCTAACGAGCAGGTGCAAGTTCGAGCACCGCTTGCAGTCAAGAAGACCAAGAGTTAGATACACATTTGAAGGAACATAGAAGTTACGATTAATACCTAGGATGAAGAGATAACGTATGGAGTCATTATACAACCCTGTTTCGTTGATGATTCCGGGACGTAATCATCCTAAGGGGGAGATAATTTTAACGCCCGTAGATCCGGGCTAGTCAATTTAGAGGCAATGAGTGTCGAAAACGAATTTTCGGCAAAAGATTATTTATAATAAATAATCTTAACCAAGTTCTAGAATATTTCTCAAGGTTTCCGTACATATAAAGAACTCCGAAATCCGAGTTATAACGAAGAAGTTATGGCCCGTCGAAGTTTTACGGCAAAACCGGCACGGCACCGGGAAGCGTAAATAGTAAATTTACGATGGAGCGACTTTTAGCCTTACTGATCTAAACAAAAGTCGTAGAAAACGTTAAACCGAGAGTGTCCATAAAAAGAACGCCCAAATCTGACTTCGTATGAGGAAGTTATGATTTTTCGAAGTTTCGGCTTAGCAGTGTACAGCCCGAAACTCGAATTTTAGTTCGAGCGGTTTTTGTCTTACGAGGTCTAAATGAGAGTTGAATATCTCATTAATAGGAACTCAACGGTAAACAGACAGACAAAAACCGAGCTCGTATGCTAAAGTTATGGACGAAGCTTAGTCTCTACTTTTCAAGCGCGGCGAATTCGATACAGTTTTGTAAATCAGAGATTGAATGAGAATTAGCCAACGAGGTCTAAATGAGAGTTGAAGATCTCATTAATAGGAACTCAACGGTAAAAAGACAGACAAAAACTGAGCTCGTATGCGAAAGTTATGGACGAAGCTTAGTCTCTACTTTTCGAGCGCGGCGAATTCGATACAGTTTTGTAAATCCGAAATAGAATGAGAATTAGCCAACGAGGTCTAAATGAGAGTTGAAGATCTCATTAATAGGAACTCAACGGTAAAAAGACAGACAAAAACGGAGCTCGTATGCGAAAGTTACGGACGAAGCTTGGAGACTACTTTACTATACAATTCCTATAAATAAGTGATGAACTCTTCATAATTTCCTCACACCTTCAAACCTTTCTTTCTCTCTCTAACTTCTCTCTAACCTCCCTAAACCCCTCCCAAGTCTAGGGAACCTCCCTAGCACGAGAAGAAAGCCCCGGAGCGCCTGACGGCTCTGAGAAGAAAAGCTTTCGGCTCGGAAACACTGCTCCAGCGAAGCCTGGTTTTTAATAAAAACTCGTTGTAAGTGAGCTACGCCTACGCTATTTTTAATATAACTTCTAATTAATTATAGTAACATTATTAGGACCTTAAAACAATTATTTGGGATATTATTATGAGTTATATAAGAGTGTTGTTTAACGCTTATATAATAATAATAATAATAATAATAATAATAATAATAATAATAATAATAATAGCTAGACTATTAATTAGTCGCGGTTAACGTTAGACTAAACCCTAGTGGTATTGATACTAGGTTTTGTCGAAGGAAATTGTTTTAAGAGTAACGAAGCGCTGTCTGAGTTTGGAATCATCACTTTAACAGGTGAGTGCATAGTCCCTTTCATCTTGCACATAGATATGAAGTATTTTATATAAATTACGTGCTATGTGTGCATATTATCTGAATACTTGCTGTCTATAATGGATGAATGATTTTATACATGTTTTAAATGATTTAAATATATATTTATTTTATATCTACAAATACGTTGGGATAAAACATGGGTAGACGAAATAGTTGGTGTGTGATGAAATAAAATGATGAGAGATAGGTGACGATAGGAAGGTGATGATAATTAGGTGATGGATAGGTGATGATGAATCGGTGATGTAGGATGAAAGATACTATAACCTTGTCCGACAATTTGGAGATGTAGTCATCTACTAGAGTATAGATGGCGACCACGGAATATTCTAGACAACCCGTGGAAACACCAGCAGACTTATAACCTGTAGGTGATGAATTACAAGTCCCGGTGATGTGGTGACTGTATATTCATGCGATGATACTCTAACCCTTACTATGAATTACGAGTTCAGGCGACATTGTAACTACGTATTCATGTCTTAGGAACGAGCATATAAGGAAATGTGAGGTAGAAAGATGAGAGGTAAATATGATATAGGAGATGACCCTTAAGATAATTCTTTAAGGAATATTAAAGAAGATAACGGGGATGGGTAATCGGGTTGATTGTTTGATGTTTAAATATAGTAATTATATTATTGTGAGTTGAAAACCCTATGTACTCACCAGGTTTCCCAACCTGACCCACTCCAGCTTATTTGTATCACATGTGTCGATACGAAACTACTTTGCACTGAGAGATTTAAAAGAGATGTAGATCACTAGTGTAAATGAATGTAAGTTCTGTTTATGCTTATGTTTCTGTATTGACGATGACATCCCAAATGTTTTAAATGAATAAAAATACATTTCTACGGAAATGCTTTGATAACGTATTTATCATGTTTTTCTGGGAACAAATTCCGCAACATTTTTATTAAAAGAAGTACTCTGATTTTTATAAAGCATAAACAAAAATCGGTCTTTTTTGGCCATGAAAATGGGGATGTCACACGGTGGCTGTCCATGCTGGCACTACTCCAGCTGCCCCTGTACCACCCAAAACATAGGCAGGGAACTTACCCAAGTGCACAAAGTGCTCTTTCCTGTTTGGTTTTGAGCATTCTAACTCTCCTATGGTGTACATGCAAGCCTATAAACCTCGGATCTATGTTTTCTCTATTATACATGCAAATATTAACTATTCCAAGGTTTCATCCTAACTAGCATATTATGAAGCACCTATACTACAAAGTTCTAGTTAGATGACATACCTTTTGATGTAGCTTGATGTCTTCAAGCTTTAAGAGCTTAGCCCCAATAGTGTGGAAGCCTCAAATGGAATCACAAATCACCAAAACACCTTGGAAGAACTTGAGAGAATATGTATGCACACTAAAATCGGCCCACTCTTATTTTCACACATTTGTACCAATTTTGTGAGCCAAGGACCCCTTTATATATATTATGGAGGATTAGGGTTACATCCATGTAAACCCTAATACCCATGACCTTTCATTTACATATGATCCATGGGTTAAAAGCTCCATGGACCATCCATGAAAGCTTAGCCCAACCTAAATGAACTTGGCCCATTCCATATATATAAGAGTCCATATTTAATTAGTTCTTTTTGATCACTTAATTAATTCTAAATTAATTCTTGATCAATACTAATTAAATAATATGATTCCATATTAATATATTAGAACTTATAATATATTAATATAAATCATAAATATACTATTCTCAAAAGAGTATCCATATAAATTGTGCCGGTGAAGTGCAACCCAAATGGGCCATGCCGGGTCGGGTCAAGTACATACCAAATATAGTTATGGACTTAGACATTAATCCAACAGTACCATGAGTTTACGGCCGTAAACTCATGGGGAAAATAGTCCAGAAACCATAAACACATCTAGGGTTACCAAATGAGGAGTAAACTCCAATGTGAGGCCATACTCTCCTTAGATGCAACCCTTTAGCACTCCTAGCACTTAAATCAAAGTGTTTCCATGTATTAGGAGGTCTTTACTTGATTAATTAGTTGTAAAATGACTAATTAGATACATTGGTGTATCACTACATGTTACATAGGATCCGTGTGTGTGTTCAAGTCCTCACTTGACACCTAGCATCCTACCCAGCACTTCCATCAAATCCACTCACTGCAGGTGAGTTCATACCCCTTAATCAACCTTTTAAATGATTTTAAATGCTTTTATGGGGGGGAATACAAGTTGAACACTTCTAGTTATTGCTTTAATCACATGTGATTCATAACTAGAATAAACAGAAAGATTTCTTACTACTTTCAATATGCGATCAAACTTAGGGATTTTCAAGCTTTCAAACCTTTTTATATAACTCTTTTGATGCTAAAACTATTTTCAAACTCTCTTATACTTATAAACTTCGACTCATATGGCTTGTTCTACTACTTGTTGAATCATACACAAATGCACGTTTTATAACATCGAGTTACTAAATGCGTTTTTGTGCAATCAATGTATAACCAACTCATAGTAACAACTCATATCTCTAGGTTTGAAGAATATAAGATATTATCGTCTCATGATCACTCGTGATAAAATCCATGAAGTGATTCAAATGAGCGCGGGTTGAATCCAATACTCAGAACTTATGAGCACTCATGAGTCTTGTAGCACCAATTTGTCCACCAACTTGGACCTCTACAAACCAACCCATGACAGTCTTGATTCATATCTACTTCCAACATATGACCGACTGTGGATGGTTTGAATAACCTAATCATTCAGGAAGAGCGACTTAGTTATTCTGGAAGTCAAAACATGCAAAGTGAAACACAAGAATAAATGAATCAAATATGGTATCAAACCCTATGAATATAAATAAACACTTTTATTTATCAGCATACTGATTACTCATTATTCATTGTTTCGGTTTTATCAAATTTATACTTGAATTAAAAACACTAGTTGTCCCATGCTCCAAGCATGTACACTATGTTTTTCTTAAACAATAGCTTTGCCATACACCAAGTGTGCACTCTATGTTTGTCTATGATCCTTACTTTGTGAAATAAACCAATTGAACATAATTTCAATGATTCTAATTTCACACTCCCAAATCCTTATCGAAAAATGTGAGAATTTCAAATTCCTATCATTTATCGAAATCTGTTTAGATTTTAAACTTATATGCACTGACCCTCCTGTAATGAATATGTACAAAGTCACAAAGACTTGTCAACAGTCATTATAAGGTATTCCAATGGAGATCAACTCCATGGAAACTAAGTCTCATATTCAAAGTACATTGCTTTGGACATGCTTCTTGCATTAAGTTTTCTAATCTTACACAGATAACTTCCACCTATGGAGACAACTCCATATTCTCATTTTGACTATCACTTCTGAATAAGAGATGCCTCTTTTCAGAATATGTCACTATGGTCCTTCCAAAATTAGCACTATACTTCCAACTGTCCCTGAGCAACCAATCTTTGGTAAACCTCAGATTGTCCTCGACAATTGCTTAATCATTTTAGTCATATCCAATTCTAGACCTTTTCCCTTCTTAATGCATCTGGGCATTTAGAAAAATTTAGAAATGACAAATATTATAGCACATGCAATCGATCCTGTACCCAAAGCAAATGCTACACGATTCATGATGTCTCACATAAAGACATGATTCTAGACCAGTCTTTTGCTACAATATTTTTATTTGCCACGTTTTCAAAATTTGACTATGAAGAGGGATGTCGCAATCATAATCGAATTTTGAGAACGCAATATATAGAATTTCCTTAAGTTGAACCAATCCAACATGAAATTCATATATATATATATATATATATATATATATATATATATATATATATATATATATATTCTTGACTAAAGATGATTAAGGTCTCAATCTAAGCCTTTAGAACTGAAATGAAGTATATCCTCTCCCTTAATTATAGCAAAACAACTTTTAAAATCCCTGCAGCCTCATGAATTGAAACTTTTGTTTTCTATAATTAACATTGCTAATCTTGCAACACTAACAATAATTATCATGCTCCCACTAACATGATGATTATTAGCATAACACTTATGCTCCCATTAGCTTTGACATGTACTCAGAAATCAGCTGGACTTCTAGAAATCAATACTTTATTGACTTTCTTACCAAAGTTCAGATTTCTGATACGAGATGCTTTGATAAAACTTTATCAAAATCATACACCTTTCCTTATATAGCATGCATGTGTGTCTAAACAATTTCAGAACTATGAAAAGGGATGTCGTAATCATAGTCTCAATTGTTTAGACCTTTTGCCATCTGCTTCAAATCTACTTGGTGGAAGTGTTTCCTCACCATCATTTTCATGAATCGGAGAGAAACCTTATGACCCTTAGATTTTATGGTGTATGTGTTCTTATCCATGTGAATCGTCAAAACCATAGTCACAAGACAAGGATAATGTCAAATCCAAACTCATATGGACTGAACTTATGCAATCTTAACTTCTTGCCACCTGGCAGTACAGGGCCTGCCATTGTTTCCAAGTTGTTATGCAACCAATTGAGAACTTTCAGAACTCCTATGCAAAGCCAACTTTAACTGGAATGGGCACATAATATGTCAACTCGATAGGCTATAAACCTCAAGTCGTGTGCTAGTGAAGAACCTCAGGTTTTATTCTTGATTAGTTCTTGAAATTCTTTTTAGGATCTTTAAGACTCCCACTATCCTCTTGACATATAAGACTATCTTTCCAAATATTCAAGAGATAGTGCAGATTCTTTATCAAGACAAACACTTCACACAATTGGCCTTAGTTGGTCTTTGTTTTATCCAAAACATCACAACTTACCAATTTCAAATGTACAAGAGTAGGATACTTTTACTCTTACATTTTGAAAAGTGTTTTAAACCTTTCTTTAAGATATGTCACTCAAGTTACAATCTTGGAGTATGACTCTAAGAATTGTTTTGGAACGAAGTATGACTCATCTTCCTAATCTAACCATTTCAACAATTCATGACTCCTCTTCTTAGTCATAAGAATGCACTAAGATGACCTTTAGAGGACTAATTGTGATATGATTTCTAAATCATTAAGATGATCACAAACATGATACTAGAGTACTCTCCCATCTTTTTAGACTTGAGAAACTTTTATCTTTCTACCTAATTTGATTCTTCCCATTCGTTCTGCCATACATTGAGACTTTTCCAATGTTTCAGAATTATACTTAAACTTGTAAGTATAACCATATTTACTAAACTTTAGTAAATCCAATAGTCTTAACGAGCTTTGTGGTGGACATGACCAGTGCACAAGAATGTGTACTCGGTCCCTTTAGTCCTTCACTTGACTCACACATCCATGTGAACAAGTAATTAGTCTTGATTTTCCAATGCTTGAAAGTTCTCATTCATCATACTATTCAACTTGCATGATTCCAAATTTCGGTCCAATTGAAACTTGGGCGATGAGGAACTTTCCTGATTTGGTAAATTTAGACACTACCACAAATGAAAGAATCAAATCCATTTTCCAATATTGCTGTCAGTGGAATCATATAAGCAACAATTTTCCACAAATGCCATTGTAAGGATACTTCAAATAAACAAAATTAAACAATTTTCTTTTATTTTAAAACTTTGCGGAAAAACTTATCCTTACAATCCACATGGAAAATTGTTGTTATCTATTCCTTAGCAATATATCATAACTTCTTAAGCAACTGCTCAAAATTCTGATGTGATCGAAATCCACCTTCGCGATCAGAATCAGCATATACTTCCTATAAGATTTCTCTCTGTTCTTTGACTCTTAAAACATCAACATCTGACCCAGTCACATCATGTAATGAGGATCTCAGAATAGAACTTAACAGAGTTAGATAATGGGCTCTACCTGATGTAGAGTCAAACTTATTGACTTTAACATCCTTTGGAAAAATAAACATATGGACCCTTTGGTAATGGGACTATCTCAGACTTAGCCTTTCTCTTTACCATTTGGTCAACCGGGTTGACTATGGCCAATCCCTTTCCATTGGGAAGAGAATGCTTTTTCTGAATTTCCAGTGTCACCATTGTCACTGTCCATAAAGTTTTTGGGAAGTTGATCTTCTAATCAAATTTGCTTTACTATCGTTCCAAATCATTGTTGATTCAGCAGCACCAAGCAAATAGATATGATCATTAAGGTTCATGTCATAGTCTGTTTCATAGTAGTCCCAAAGGAACTCACTATGTGACTTGGAAAGTGATTGAACATCCAACTTTCTCAAGACTTTGACACCCAACTCTCCCGGTTTGTCAATATGTGACTTCATCTCTAAGATGTGATCACACATAGACCTTGCTTGCCATTAGGGCTTGAGTGACCTTGAACTTGTGGGTTAGGGAGAATAATTGGAGGAGGTGGAGGAAGAGAAGTATGACTTCCATGAGTCAAACTCGGGAAGTCATATTCATTAGGAAAGTTTGGTTTGGGAAGATCATTGTTGTCTAAACCAGACATCAACAATGGGATAAATTCACGTAATGTTGATTTAAGTCCTTAATATAACACCTAATATGATATATTAAGGCTAGGACCCAACAAACTATTTTATAACTTGGAAGAAGGATGCCGTAATCCAAGCTATAAAATATTTGAAGGTAGGTGAATGACGATTCACCAATTTCCACCAAGATAAACGAAATGTATTATTAGGTTTTAATTGGTTTTGAAACTCCTAGATTCTTTTGAGATTCATTGAACTTTTCAATGGCATGTTTCAATCTTGAGTGTGCCCTTCAGGTTTTGTGACTGGGATGCCGAGGATCACAAAACAAGGTGTGAAGTAACCATGCAAATATACTTGGTACCCTTAATATTTACCCCTCAATCGATGTGTCTGTTAACCACACACGCTCCAACGATACTATGATAAACATTAAGTTACCCTTTGCCTACCTTGTTAAGTCCAAGTTAGTGTGCCGGTTAACCACACACGCTCCACTAACAGCTTAAACAAAGTGCAAAGTGTAATTTCATGGATTAGCACCTTATTCACATTTTCCTAAGTAACTAAGATTGGAAATTTATAAGTGTTTAGTTACTTAGTATTTATCATTATACTTATAATGAATGGAGAATTATAGTCCTTGTCCTACCTGTTCGGCTAACGACCCTCCACCGGTCAAGGAAGCCGTGAGTGAGAGTGGACACCCATTAAACTGCCATTTTATAGGCAGTAACCTTATACCCCCCTTATAGACCGGCTTCGTGAATGAGGCCTACTAATGGTAAGACGACTTGCTCTTATACATATAATATATTAAACTTTTAATATTATAATTGTATAAGGGTGTATTTTAGAAATTTAAAATACTTGGTGGTTTAATCTATTAATTAAACTAGACTTTTAATTTAATTAAACTCAAATCATATATTTATGGATTAATAATACTCTTTTAACTAAACGCTTTAATTAACTATTAATAAAGTCCATAAGAGTTAATTTGAACTATTCAACAAAACATCATAATTCCAATTATTAAACTCAAAATTTAAACCATTTAATTAATTGTTTAAGTTATGAACCCAAGAGTTTTAGAATTCAATTCTTTTTTTCATAAAAAACTTTTCTCAAATTCCAAAACTTTAGGGCAAGTTTTGTAATTCTTGAAAACCTTTGGATTCCATAACTTATGGAATTAATGGTGTTTTATGATGAAACTTTCCATGTTCCATAACTTAAGAACAAGTTATGGAATTCTTTAAAACATTAACACTAAATTTTGTAACTCCATAAAAACTTTGAATCAAATTTTTTTTTTTTAAAAAAAAAACTTTCATATCCATAACTTATGGAAGTTTCAAAAACCCTTAAGATCACAACTTTAAAAAAAACTTTTGAGCTCCAAAATTTTATGACAAAATATGTAACTCCTTAAACATTTAGATCAAACTTTTAAAACTAATAAAATAATCATATCATTTTATCTTTTACTAAATTTGACCTAATTCAACTCATATAACAAATGATTCAAATTTTACAAATAATTCGTTTTTCACAAAACAAGTAATTATCTTAAAATTTGACAAACGTCATGTTTTTTTTTTCGTTTTTTTTCCAACTTGAAAATAAAACATTTGCATCAATATAACAGAAAACAACTCATGGCTCTGATACCACTGTTTGGTTTTGAGCATTCTAACACTCCTATGGTGTACATGCAAACCTATAAACCTTGGATCTATGTTTTCTCTATTATACATGCAAATATTAACTATTCCAAGGTTTCATCCTAACTAGCATATTATGAAGCACCTATACTACAAAGTTCTAGTTAGATGACATACCTTTTGATGTAGCTTGATGTCTTCAAGCTTTAAGAGCTTAGCCCCAATAGTGTGGAAGCCTCAAATGGAATCACAAATCACCAAAACACCTTGGAAGAACTTGAGAGAATATGTATGCACACTAAAATCGGCCCGCTCTTATTTTCACACACTTGTACCAATTTTGTGAGCCAAGGACCCCTTTATATATTATGGAGGATTAGGGTTACATCCATGTAAACCCTAATACCCATGACCTTTCATTTACATAGGATCCATGGGTTAAAAGCTCCATGGACCATCCATGAAAGCTTAGCCCAACCTAAATGAACATGGCCCATTCCATATATATAAGAGTCCATATTTAATTAGTTCTTTTTGATCACTTAATTAATTCTAAATTAATTCTTGATCAATACTAGTTAAATAATATGATTCCATATTAATATATTAGAACTTATAATATATTAATATAAATCATAAATATACTATTCTCAAAAGACTATCCATATAAATTGTGCCGGTGAAGTGCAACCCAAATGGACCATGCCGGGTCGGGTCAAGTACATACCAAATATGGTTATGGACTTAGACATTAATCCAACATTTCCATCATAACGGCTCCTACCGTGAGATGCACTGCACTAACTGCGACCGGAAGGGCCATACCGCCCGGTTTTGCAGAGCTCAACCCAAACCTATCTGCCAGGTCCCTAGTGCAGGAGTAAGCCAGGCCTGCTACGGGTGCGGCGAGACAGGACATTTCAAAAGAAACTGTCCGAAAGCTGGAAACGCGGGAGGAGCAGGAAGACTACTTGCTATTGGCCACAATGAGGCCGTGGCAGACCCCACTGTAGTCACGAGTACGTTCCTTCTCGATAACTCTTATGCTTGTATCCTATTCGATAGTGGGGCAGAAAGAAGCTTCGTTAACCAAAAATTCAAACACCTACTTAAACAATCACCGCAAACACTAAAAGAAATCTTTGTCGTAGAAATGGCTAACGGTAAGACAGAGAGTTCTAACGAGATTTACATAGGTTGTTCCCTCACTCTAGATAATCATTTGTTCTCAATCGACCTCATACCAGTAGCTATCCAGAGTTTCGACGTCATCATAGGCATGGAATGGTTGAGTCTTTATCGTGCCGACATTATGTGCATCGAAAAAGCAGTCCGCCTGAATCTACCAAATAACGAAACCTTGGTGATCTATGGAGACAAAACCAGTGCGAGTCTTCGTATCATCTCGAGTATTCAAGCCCAAAAATACTTGCGTAAGGAATATCGTGCATTCCTGGTGCACGTCGTCGACACGAGCCGGAAAACAAAAGACCTAAAAGAGCTCCCCGTAGTACGCGACTTCCCCGACGTATTCCCTGAAGAACTACCGGGTTTACCTCCGCAACGTCAAGTCGAGTTCCGAATCGACTTGATTCCAGGAGCGACCCTAGTAGCGAAATCACCCTATCGTCTAGCACCTGCTGAGATGCAAGAACTGTCTGGTCAACTTAACGAACTGCTCAGCAAGGGCTTTATAAGACCAAGCTTCTCACCCTGGGGAGCTCCGGTCTTGTTCGTCAAGAAGAAGGACGGATCGTTCCGTATGTGCATCGATTACAGGGAACTCAACAAGCTCACAGTCAAGAATTGTTACCCTCTTCCACGCATAGACGATTTACTTGACCAACTGCAAGGGGCGAGCTACTTCTCCAAGATTGATCTGAGGTCCGGGTATCACCAGTTACGAGTACTGGAGGAGGATGTTCCGAAGACAATCTTCCGAACTCGTTACGAACACTACGAGTTCGTAGTGATGCCATTCGGACTGACCAATGCACCCGCAGTATTCATGGACTTGATGAATAGAGTATGCTGTCCTTAGTTGGATCAGTTCGTCGTCGTCTTCATTGATGATATACTTATCTACTCTCGAAGCGAGGAAGAGCATAGCGATCATTTGCGACAAGTCCTAGGAACCTTACGATCGGAGAAGCTTTATGCGAAGTTCTCCAAATGCAAATTTTGGATCCGAAGAGTCGAATTCTTAGGACACGTGGTTAGCGAAGAAGTAATCCATGTGGACCCATCCAAAATTAAAGCCATCGAGAGCTGGTCAGCACCAAAGACGCCTACGGAAATTCATCAATTTCTAGGCCTCGCTGGCTACTACCACAGATTCATTCAAAACTTCTCTCGAATCGCGAAACCCCTTACGACATTGACCCAGAAAGGCATGGCCTTTGACTGGGAAGAGAAGCAAGAAAAGGCATTCCAAACGCTGAAACGAGTCTTATGCACCGCACCGATACTGTCCCTCCCCGAAGGAACAGAAGATTTCGTGGTCTATTGCGATGCATCAAATCAAGGACTCGGCTGTGTTCTGATGCAACGAGGTAAGGTCATCGCCTACGCCTCAAGACAGCTGAAGACACATGAGGTCAACTACACCACCCACGATCTCGAATTAGGAGCGGTTGTATTCGCCCTAAAGATCTGGAGACACTACCTGTATGGTATGAAGAGCACTATCTTTACAGATCACAAAAGCCTGCAGCACATATTCAACCAGAAGGAGCTCAATATGAGACAACGACGGTGGGTCGAGCTACTCAATGACTACGAATCCGAAATTCGTTATCATCCGGGTAAAGCCAACGTGGTAGCAGACGCTCTAAGTCGGAAAGAATATTCTGGCCGAAGAGTCAAGTCATTGACCATGACTATCCATTCGCATCTACCTGCACGAATTAAGGAGGCTCAGCTCGAAGCCTTAAAACCTGAAAATGTGGCGGGAGAATCCCTGCGTGGAATGGATAAGAACTTGGAAGTCAAGGGTGACGGAGCCTTATACCTCATGGACCGGATCTGGACACCGAAACACGGTGGCTTCAGAGACTTGGTCATGAAGGAAGCACACAACACTCGATATTCCGTCCACCCAGGTTCAGATAAGATGTATCTGGATCACAAGAAATCATACTGGTGGCCTAAAATGAAAGCAGAGATTGCTACCTTCGTGAGTAAATACCTTACTTGCGCCAAGGTCAAGGTCGAATACCAGAAACCATCAGGTCTACTCCAGCAACCGGAGATACCTGAATGGAAGTGGGAGCGGATCACTATGGATTTCATAACCAAGTTACCCGAGACAATGGGTGGACTTGATACCATATGGGTCATCGTCAACAGATTGACCAAGTCCGCACACTTCCTACCCATCAAAGAAACCGACAAAATGGAGAAGCTCACGAGACCATACATTAGGGGGATCGTACGACTGCATGGTGTTCTTATGTCTATTATCTCCGATAGAGATAGTAGATTCACTTCGAGATTCTGGCAGTCCCTACAAAGCTCCCTAGGAACGAGGCTGGACATGAGTACAGCCTACCATCCACAGACCGACGGACAAAGTGAGAGAACTATCCAAACCTTGGAGGATATGCTGCGAGCTTGTGTGATCGACTTTGGGAAGGCGTGGGATACCCACTTACCTCTCGTCGAATTCTCTTACAACAACAGTTATCACATGAGCATCAAGGCTGCTCCATTTGAAGCCCTCTATGACCGGAAGTGCAGATCCCCTCTGTGTTAGGCTGAGGTGGGTGACACTCAGTTAGCTAAAGGACGAGTCCCTGACAGCACTCTCACGGGTCCGGAGATCATTCGGGAAACGACAGAGAAGATCGTTCAGATTCGTGAACGACTGAAAGCCTCTAGAGACCGACAGAAAAGCTACGCAGACAAACGGAGGAAACCCTTGGAGTTCCAGGTTGGAGACCAAGTCCTTTTGAAAGTCTCACCCTGGAAGGGCTTGATACACTTCGGAAAGCATGGAAAGCTAAATCCAAGATACTTTGGGCCTTTTGAGATTCTCGCTAGAATCGGCCCCGTAGCTTACAAACTAAATCTACCCCGCGAACTCAGTAACGTACATCCTACCTTCCACGTCTCTAACTTGAAAAAGTGCCTATCCGACGAGACTCTTGTAATCCCACTCGACGAGATCGAGATCAACGAGAGCCTCAGCTTCGTGGAAGAACCTGTAGAGATCATGGACCGAGAGTACAAATGAACGAAACAAAGCCGCATCCCAATCGTGAAGGTTCGCTGGAATGCCAAGCGAGGACTGGAATTCATATGGGAGCGCGAGGATCAAATGAAACTTAAATATCCTCATCTCTTTACTTAGTTATTTTGTAATAACTTAGTTGCTTGAATTCTAATTTCGGGACGAAATTCCCTCTAACGGGGGGATGATGTGACAACCCGAAATTTTTATTTGTATAATCTCTTCAGTCAAACACTTCAAATAATAGTCAAATACATTTCAGTACATTTTTGGCCGGTTTAAAAGTCTGTTTGGGTCTTTTTAAAATAAATTCATGAAGCGATTTAATAAAAGGGAGTGTTTTCTAGGACGTAATGTGTAACGATTAAACAACTAACACCATAACAAGGTGTTTACGGCCAAACAAGAGGAGTTTGGGCCGTAAACTCCTCTTCAACTTGAACTCATGAGTTTACTCCCCATTCTCACTTTACACTTCCCACCTCAAGAACACCCACCACATTTCTCTCAAGTACCATCACACACTTTCTTCAAATCCGCCAAAATGTAAGTATTTCCTTCCTAGATTCGTTCATACAACACTTCATCTAGTGTTTATACATCATTTCATCCATGGATTCTTGATTGTTACTTAGATCTTCAAGTGTTCTTCAAAACACCAAGAACACACACTAGTGTTTTTGGGTCCTAAACACTCTTACAAGCTTCCTATAAGTAAGTACACTCCTCCTATCTAGTTATTTGCTTAGGATACTTGTTAATCCCTTGGAAGAACATCACAATCCTTAAGAACATATGTGTTTACGGTCAAGGGAGATCCTTGAACCGTAAACACCATCAAATGGTGTTTTGGTGCCCCTAACACCTCCTATGGCTTGGATAAAAGACTAGAACCTTGCATGCATGAGATAGAAACACCAAAACACGAAATGGTTGGAGTAACCATGAGTTTACGGCCGTAAACTCATGGGTTTACGACCGTAAACTCAAGGGATTACGACCGTAAACTCTCCAAGGTGGTCCAAGGACCGTAAACTCCAAAGAAGGTCCATTTCGAGCCCTAACCACTTCCTAAGCCTTTAATTCAAACTTAGAACACTTTTTTGTGAAGTATACGACCTTAAAACACACAAATGCACCAAGTACCATGAGTTTACGACCGTAAACTCATGGGTAAAATGGTCCAGAAACCGTAAACACATCTAGGGTTACCAAATGAGGAGTAAACTCCAATGTGAGGCCATACTCTCCTTAGATGCAACCCTTTAGCACTCCTAGCACTTAAATCAAAGTGTTTCCATGTATTAGGAGGTCTTTACTTGATTAATTAGTTGTAAAATGACTAATTAGATACATTGGTGTATCACTACATGTTACATAGGATCTGTGTGTGTGTTCAAGTCCCCACTTGACACCTAGCATCCTACCCGACACTTCCATCAAATCCACTCACTGCAGGTGAGTTCATACCCCTTAATCAACCTTTTAAATGATTTTAAATGCTTTTATGGGGGGGGGGGAATACAAGTTGAACACTTCTAGTTATTGCTTTAATCACATGTGATTAATAACTAGAATAAACAGAAAGATTTCTTACTACTTTCAATATGCGATCAAACTTAGGGATTTTCAAGCTTTCAAACCTTTTTATGTAACTCTTTTGATGCTAAAACTGTTTTCAAACTCTCTTATACTTGTAATATTTTCAAATCCATATCTACACTAGTATATTTATATAAGTAAGACTTGAAGGACTTAGGACTGATAGCTCACCTTATTTCATGTTCCTTGTTTGGTTGTGGACTTAGGGTATCTTGTTATTTGTCCGAATGTCGTTGAATTCTTAGTTATATATCATATATATATGTGTTGGATATAAAAGCTTTCACATTAGTTCATTTCCTTTGTGTAAAAAAGGCATCCAAACAACCTTACTATTTAACTATAATAGGTATAGTTAAGGGATTACTACTCATTACTACTACTACAACGATCCATACAAGAGTCAATACATTATGAGTCACTACATAAGTACTATACACTATACAAGAGAACCTACTATACACGATACAATAGAATATACTATACGTTATACAAACACTAATTACTAAAACAGAATGTGACATACTACTTCTCGATACGACACTTCATTGTGCTATCACCGTGTACCCAGAGTCTTCTGGAGGGAGAGCGGGCATTATATGTATAGAGCTATACGAGACAGACACTCCCACATCCCGACTGCTAGCTACAGTCCGAGCCGACTAGGCCAAGGGGTGACAAAATGTCACCATACTACGTGTGACCTGGAGGGTCATCAGTTATTCAGCCGTCGATCAGTATGGTTACATACGAGTTCACATTCAAACCTTAAATTAACTAAATAAGGATTTAAGGCAAAAATAGACTTTTCGAGGCGTACCGCCTGGAGTCTACACATTTCTATTTTGGACTTTTCGAGGCGTACCGCCTGGAGTCTACATATTACTACTATAGACTTTTCGAGGCGTATTGTTCATTCAGTACCACCTGGAGTCTGTATTTCATTACTTTGTGACTTGGTCACATACTCGTTTCAGTAAACTATATTTTTATACTAATAGATTTACTAGGAAAAACCCTTACATTTACAAAAGGACAATTATATAAACACTCGGGTCTTGGTAGAACACTACTTTTTTTACTGGAAAACATAGGGCTTTCCAGGGAGTATACTATTTACAAACATTTGAAATCGATTATTACACTACATTGTTACTAACATTTTTATACAAGCAATGACACTAAATACTTATGAACTCACCAGCTTTATGTTGATACTCGCTTTCAAAATAACTTGTATTTTCAGGTCATCAGTAGACAGGTATAGATGAAGCTTTTGAGAGGATGGAGCACATACAAGACTCATCTTTTATTTTGATTATACTTTTGGTGTCTTAAAAACTTTACAGAACACGCTTGTATTACAATTATTATATTAATGCAATGGATGTTGTTGCTTGTCTTTACTATTATGCATTGTTATGATACTGTACATGACGTCCTCCGCCCCAGAACGTTTCCGCCGTTCTCGGTTTTGGTGTGCGACACTAGCACGCCTCTACAGTAGCAATTCTTTATAGAGTTCTTCTGAGGTTATGTCTTTAATCATTTGACACCAGTTGATACATCTTGTGTTCTTATTTTCATATCGTGTTATCACTTTACCTGTTTGAATCTAAACGATCTTAAAGGATTTTATTCCTAACAATATCAAAATCTCTCATCCTATCCGCTGAACTTAATTCCTGCTAACTTTTCTTTCTGCGAGACCAAAAACAAGAACACATAATAAAAGTAAAAATAACTATAAGAAAAAAGTTAGGAGCATCCTGCATTACCTAAATCCTAACAAACCAAATAAAATAAACATAGTTTTTAACACAACAAAAACATAAAAACACAAAGGATAGGTCATTTATCATCGTCTCCTTGGATAGCTACAATCGAACTGGTTCCACCATCACGCTTTGCCCCACGTTCCTCCCTTGTCGAAATATAAGTGTAATGGGCAGCAGCTCCATCCGGGGGCGATATCGACAAATGATGCATTATCGCCTCCATCGAATTACCCAAAAAGTTCAAACCCGTACCAATATCATGATCGTACTGTTTGGCCTCCAAATCTCATGGGTGTTTGTCAGGGCTCGGGTTCCTGATCATAACCTCTCCTCTACACATTTCGGCGTGCTCCTCGCTCTGCCGGCCTTTCAAATGCATCATTTAAAGGTACTTCATAGATATCATTCCCTAAATCCCTCATGATGAGAGATGTTTTAAACAAATGGTTTTCAAAGTTCGGCCATCCTTTCTTGCAAAAAACACAGTCTCAGGCTGATCAAAAATACCATAAGAACATGCCAGCTTGGTCACCAACATCCCCCTATAAATAAGGAATCCTGCTCTGCTTTTGGCTGCTCGTTCTGTCGAAAATTATGCCACATGGTATGGAAGGTGGCATAACACATTTATTTTAATAATACACCACAAAAGAACACATCAAGCTTGTGTACCGGCTCACCTTCCACCTTTTTATTAATAGAAACCGTGATAAGTCTACGGATGAATCAGTGAATATTTGGCCGAATCATCCGCTCGGAGAAGAACCTGACACATAAACCCCATTCGCTATTATAGTCCACCAATCTAAGCCAATAACGTTCCCTAATAAATTCTTGTGACAGTGATAAAAAAATATAGCAATATTAGCATAAAGAGCCTCAGATTGGTTGTAAGGATCCAACCGTCATGCTAACCCAACCAAATTACATTCCCTTCTCCTTCCACCTAAACAGAAAGTGAACTTGAGAGGATCATGAACGTCATCCCTCTTCATGAAGTAAGCAGTGGCAAAGAACTCTACACATAACTCCTGGAAGACTGACTCTTGGATCCTAAAAAGTCTCCTCCAACCGGTGCAAGTTACCCGAACCTCATCTTCCATAAACACTTTTGTAAGATATGGCTCAAATGCTTCCCCACGCCATGCCTCATGAATCCAAGCCCAATATAGAATTGGTGGTATATGAATATCCTTATTTCTGAACCAGTCGAGCTTTTTTTGCCCTTCTAAAAGAACAACGGGTTCCACCAATTCGGGAATATTATACGAAATGGAAACCGGTTTTCCGTGTGGGTTTCCTTTTTTAAGTGGTGGTATGCTTGGTCCCATTGCCTGCAAAATCAAATAACCAAAACAAGCAAAACAAACCGCAAATCAGATCAAAAATTAAAAAAAAAATCTCACTGTATAGCACCTACACTGTGGCCTCGCTTGGGCACGTCGTGGCTGAAGAACAGTGACGATAGATCGAATAGAATCTGGGAAGATTTAACTGTTTAAATCTATTTCAAGCGCATGGGTTTTATATAGGTTGTTATTTATCACTATGATGCACAAGAGTCAGAACCAAATCAACTCAAATAGCCCCAAACTCGTTTGATTTTAAAAATCTTAACTTTAAACAATTCCTAAAATCGAGCAATGTTGGCCAAATTGCAGCCTCAATAAAAAAATTAGGTATAAATAAAGCACTTAAGAGATGAAAATGACCTACCTTGATGATGTTTGGCAAGAAAAATCACAGAAATTGGGAGAAGGAATGGAGGAATTGTTGTAAGAGAGAGCAAACAGCGTGGAGGATGGATGAATTTGGCATTTTCAAAAATCGTGATTCTCGGGAAAAAAAATGAAGCCTACGGTGTAGGAATGGATTCTCCACGTCGTGGCTAATGGGTTCCAAAAAATTTCTTTTTAATTTTAAACGCAAAATGCCACACCCACACTTTGTCTGTTGCTTGCCCTCACATGAACAATTAGTAGACAATGACTAACAAGTGAAAATCCTTTTAAAAACAAGCTAAAAAGAAATAAAATAAAACAAAAATCAAAAAGTAAGATGAAAGGAAAAGAAAACTCAAACCACAAGTTGCCTCCCGTAAGCGCTTCTTTTTTGGAGTCTTGAGTTGGACTCCTTCCTGCTCTACGTTGTAGTGGCTGCCCCTAAGATCACGTTCTCTCCTTCTTTGTCTTACTTCGACATTCCTTCTTCATAATGCTTGACTCGATGCACATTGAATTTAAAGTTTGTTCCATCATCCTTGATTAGCTCAATGGCTCCATGCGGGAATACTTCCTTCACCACAAACGGTCCATACCATCGTGTCTTCATTTTTTCGGGAAAAGTTTCATTCTTTAATTGAAAAGTAGGACCTTTTGTCCTACTTCAAATTCCTTATTCCCTCCTAACCTATCATCATGCCATCTCATGGACTTATCTTTATAGTGATGGGTTTTGATCATTCTAACACTCCTATGGTGTGCATGCAACCCTATGTGCCTTGGATCTATGTTTTCACTATTATACATGCAAATATACAAAATTACAAAGCATCATCCTAACTAGCATATTATGGAGCAACTATACTACAAAAGTCTAGTTAGATGACATACCTTTTGATGGAGCTTCAAGTCTTGAACCTTTAAGAGCTTAGCCCCAATAGTGTGGAAGCCTCAAATGGAATCACAAAAACACCACCAACAAATGGAATAACTTGAGAAGAAGGTTACCTTAGTTCTCCCTATGAAATCGGCCCTTGCGCTCACTATGTGTATCCACTAGTGCCATTTCATGAACCATGGGATCCTTTATATAGTGTGGCTCATTAGGGTTACACCATGTAAACCCTAATGTGCATGACTTTCCATTTCCTTCATGATCCATGGGTTTTAACCTCCATGGAGTATCCATGGGTTACCAAATCGGTTTAAGCCCAACATGAAGGACAATGGATCACAAGCCCACATATATAAGAATGAATGATTTACATAATCGATCCCCATATATTTAATTAGTCTCCTTTTGATCACAAAATTAATTCCAAAATAATTCTTGATCAATACTAATTAAATAATATGATTTCATATTAATATATTAGAACTTATAATATATTAATATAAATCATAAATAACCTTTTCTCAGTTGTCTATCCAATTGTTCCGATGCCATGCAACCCAAATGGACCATGCTACTCTCGGGTCGAGTACATACCAATAATAGTTATGGGCTTAGACATCTAATCCAATAGTCTCCCACTTGGATAAGTCTAAAACTATTATTCAAGTATGACTCCAAGATCCCGACTAGCAATCGTAGCTCTTAAAGCCGCTGTCGAACTCTGACCTAGTCAAATGACGTGTTCATTAGATAAGGGATCATATATTCCTCCATTCTAGTTATCATATGGACCGACACATGGATTATAATCATTCTCTCTGTCCATTTGTTGTTTCCCGATTTCCGATTTATGACGACTGACTAATTGAACAAATCAAGGCAGTCCAGGCTTAGCCAAGCACTTAGGGGTGTCATCAATAAATCATCGAGGGGCCCACATATATCGCTTTCATCCCTCCAAGGGTAAAAGGAAAGGATAAACTTCGACCCAAATGCTCTCTCGTACTTACTCATCAAATCACACACAACGATATGTTTTATAAGAACCAAGTTACTAGTTGCTTTTACATATGTCAATGTGCAACCAACTCGCAACTACAACTCACATGTCTCCGTTTGAAGAATATAAGATATTATCGTCTCATGATCACTCGTGATAAAATCGATGAAGTGATTCAAATGAGCGTGAGTTGAATCCAAGACTCGAATCTTATTCCAGGAGCACTCATGAACACTACAGCCACTTTGTCCCAGGCAAACTACAGACCCATTTATGACAGTCTTGCCTCAATACCTACTTCCAAAGTATGATCGACTGTGGATGGTTTGAATAACTTAGTTATTCGGGAAGTCAAAAAATGCAAAGTAAAACACAAGAATAATCAAATCCAATATGGTCTCAGAACTTATGAATATAAATAAAACACATTTTATCTAATCACCATATTGATTACACATTATTCATTGCATAATGTTTCAATTAATCAACTAAATACTTGAATTAAAACAATAGTTGTCCCATGCTCCAAGCATGCACACTATGTTTTCTAAACAATAGTTATGCCATACTCCAAGTATGCACACTATGTTTGTCTATGTCCTTACTTTGTGAAATAGATCAATTGAACATGATTCCAATGATGCTCATTTCACAATCCCAAATCCTTACCGTAAATTTAAGAATATCAAATTCCTGTCATTTACTGTAATATGTTAGATTTTAAACTCATATGCATTGGTCCTCTTGTAATGACTATGCACAAAAGTCACAAAGACTTGGCAACAGACATTACAAAGTATTCCAATGGAGATCAATTCCATGGAAACGAAGTCTCACATTCAAAATACATTCCATTAAACATCCTTCTTGCATTAAGTTTTTTCTAATCTTACACAGATTTGAAGAATAACTTCCTGCTATAGAAGCATTTCGATATTCCCATTTTGACTCTTACTTCTGAACAACAGTTGCCTCTTTTCAGAATATGTCAATATGGTCCCTCTCCAAAATTTACACCATACTTCCAACTATCCATGAGAAACCAATCTTAGGTAAACCTCAGATTGTCCTCGACAATTTCTTAATCATTTTAGTCATATCCGGTTCTATTCCTTTTTCCCTCTTAATTCCCTAGGCATTTGAAAATTTAGAACAGATAAATATTATAGCACATGCAATCGATCCTATATCCGAAGCATACGAGACACGATTCATGATGTCTCACATAAAGACATGATACTTGACCAATCTTTTGCTACAATATTTTTTATAATTTGCCATGTTCTCGTAATTCGAATTATGAAAATGGATGCAGTAATCATAATCAAATTTTAGAACGCAAATAATGTAATCATGACTAAATTTGATTAAAATCTCACAATCTAAGCTTTTATATTTGAAATGAAGTATAATTTCCTCTCCCTTAATTATAGCAAAACAACTTTTTCAACCCCTGCAACTTCACGAATTGAAACTTTTGTTTTCTATAATTAACATTGCTAACTTGCAATATATACCATAATTAATTATGCTCCCACTAGCATAATAATTATTAACTTGCTAGCATAACACTTATGCTCCCACTAGCTTTGACATGTACCCAGAAATCAGCTGGACTTCTAGAAATCAATACTTATTGACTTTCCTACCAAAGTTCAGATTTCTGATACGAGATGCTTTGATAAGACTTTATCAAAATCATACACCTTTCCTTAGATAGCTCATATGTGTGTCCAAACAATTATGAAGACGGATTCCGTAATCATAATGTTTAGACCTTTTGCCATTCTCACTAGTCCATGTTAGTGTGCCGGTTAACCACACACGCTCCACTAACGACTTTGAGAATGCAAATATCACAATAACTATCTACTTAAATCTACTTAGTGAAAGCGTTTTCTCACCATCACTTTCATGAATCGGAGAGAAACCTTATGACGCTTAGATTTTATGGTGTATGTGTTCCTATCCATGTGAATTTGTCAAAAACATAATCACAAGACAATGTTAGTGACAAATCCAAACTCATATGGACTGAACTTGCTCATTCTTAATTTCTTGCCACCTTGCAGCACAGGGGCCTACGATTGCTTCCAGGTTGTGATGCAACCAATTGAGAACTCATAGAACTCGCATACATAGTCAATTTTACCGGAATAGGCACAAAAACAAGAATTATGTCAGCACGATAGGTTACAAACCTCAATTCGTATGCTAGTGATAAGCTACAGGTTTTATTCTTGATTAGTTCTTGAAACTCTTTCAGGATCTTTTAAGACTCCCACTGATCTGTTGACATATAAGTTTCTCTTTTGTCAAATACCATTACTTGACAACAAATATTCAAGAGTTATTGCTGATTCTTATAAAGACAAACACTTCACACAATTGGCCATAGTTGGTCTTTGTTTTATCCAAAACATCACAACTTACCAATTTCAAAAGTACAAGAGTAGAAAACATTTTACTCTACATTTGACAAGTGTTATAAACCTTTCCTAAGATTATGTCACTCAAGGTTACAATCTTGGAGTATAACTCTAAGACTTGTTTTTTTTTGGAACGAAGTATGATTCACCTTTTGATTTAACCAAATCAACAATTCATGATTCCTCTTCTTAGCCACACAAATGCACTAAGATGTCCTTAGAGGATCAATTGTGATATAGTTTCACATTCACTAAGATAATCATAAAACATGATACTAAAGTACTCTCCCATCTTTTCAGGTTGAAGAAACTTTTATCTTTCTGCCTAATTTGATTATTCTCATTCGTTCTGCCATACATTGAACCTTTTCCAATGTTTCAGAATTATACTTAAACTTGTAAGCATAACCATGTTTACTAAACTTTAGTAAATCATGACGAATAGTCTTATCGATCTTTGTATTGGACCTTGACCAGTGCACATGAATGTGTACTTGATCCCTTAGTCCTTCACTTGACCCACATATACATGTGATCAAGGAATTAGTCTTAAGCCAAAGACGAAAATTCTCATTCATCATACAATACAACTTGCATGATTCCAAGTTTCTGTCCAATTGAAACTTGGGTGATGAGAATGTTTCCTTATTTGACAAATACTCGACATTACCACAAACGAAAGAATAAAATTCATATTGCTAACATATCAATTTTCACAACTGCCAATGCATAGAGATATAATAAAAATAAAACAAAATTTTATTTATTTATAAAATGCGGAAAAAGTTTTCCTTACAATGCAATTACAAATGAAAACTATGCTATTACATATTTCCTAGCAATCTATCATAACTCTAAGCAGCAGCTCAAAAATCCGATCTTCGAACCATGCGATTGAAATCCATCTTCGCGATCAGATTCAACATACTCTTCCTTTAAGCTTCCTTCCCTTTGCATGATCCTACAAAACATCAAAATGCAACCTTGTCACATCATGTATTAAGAATCAACAATTAGGAACTTAATAGAGTTAGACAGTAGACTTACCTGAAGCAGAACCATATAATCTGATTAAACTTCTCAGGTAGTCTTGGTAGCTTCGATTCCAATGTCCCTGTCTTTGGCAATAGAAACACACAGGCTCACATGGAGCAATATCAGATTTGGCCTTTCTCTTGTGATCAAAACTTTTGACCATGCCCAATTCCTTTCCTTTAGGTAAAGGAATCTTTTCTGGGATGTCCATATTAGCTTGGGATGTAGACCTTCCAATCAGATTTGCTTGACCATTACGCCAAATCATTGCTGATTCGGCAACAATTAGCAAATAGGTAAGATAAATTAGGGTCATGTCGTGATCTGTCATATAATAGTCTTTAATGAACTCACTATATGACTCGGGAAGTGACTGAAGGACCCAGTCAATAGCCAACTTCCTTAGGAAGACGACACCCAACATCCTTAGCCTGTAAATATGCAGCTTCATGTCCAAGACATGAGCACATATAGGCTTTCCATCTTTTTGTTTACTATCCAATAGGGATTGAGGGATCCTGAACTTTTTAAGTCTTCCAGCTTGTGGGTCGGGGAGAATGATTGGAGGAGGTAGAGGAAGTGAAGTATCATCTTCGAGAGAAAAAATTGTTCTAAAAGATTTGGGAAGACCATAGCTGTCTGAACCAGACATCTCCAATGGGAGAAATTCAAGTTAGTTGATTTAAGTCCGTAATATAACACCCAATATGAAATATTAAGGCTGGGACCCAACACAATATCTTATAACTTGAAAGAGGGATGCCATAATCCAAGCTATAAAATATTTGAAGGAAGGTAAATGACGATTTACCAATTTCCACCATGAAAAACAAAAATTTTCATTAAGTTTTAATTGAATTGAAACTCCTAGATCCTTTGAGATTCAATGAACTATTCAATTGCATGTTGAAATCTTGATTGTGCCCTTCAAGTTTGTGACTGGGATGCCGAGGATCATAAACAAGGAGTGAATAACCATGCAAATTAACTTGGTACACCCAAGTTTGTGACCGGTTAACCACACACACTCCATTGATCTATGATTAACATCAAGCTACCCTTTGCCACACATTGTCAGTCCCATGTTAGTGTGTCGGTTAACCACACACGCTCCACTAACGACTTAATAAGGGTGCAAAGTGCAATTTCATGGGTTAGCACCAAATTCACATTTTCCTAAGTGTTTAGTTACTTAGTATTTATCATTAAACTTTTAATGAGGGGAGATTAGAGTCATGTCCTACCCGTTCGGATAACGACCCTCCACCAGTCAAGGAAGCGGTGGGTGAGAGTGGACACCCATTAAGCTGCCATTTTATAGGCAACAACCTTATACCCCCCTTATAGACCGCCTTCGTGAATGAGGCCTACTAACTGTAAGACTGACTTTTACTCTTATACATATGTATAAATATTAAACCTATAATATTATAATAGTATAAGGGTTGAATTTTAAACTATTAAAATTCTAGGGTTTGGAACTAAAGTATACATAAGGGGTAACTTTACAAATTCCAAAACTTGAGGGTAAATTTTGAACAATTCAAAAAACTTTTGGAATCTATAACATATGAGTTTAATATGGCTTTTAATGGAAAGACTCTTGAAAATCCATAACTTGAGGACAAGTTATGGATTTCATAAAACAATTTATGGGAAAAAATCTTCAAAAACATAACTCGTGACTTTTAAAGACTCATTAACAAGAAAGACTTTTGGTTTTTCCATAACTTGAGGACAAGTTATGGAATCCATTAAAGGCCATTTAGATCATCTAATAAACAAACAAGCATGTCAAGAAAAACTATGATCTAGATTAAACTCATATGAACAAGACAATTCAAATCAAACAATTTTCATGTAATTAGCCTAACCATTAAACTAATACAAAACATTAAACTTTCGACAATTATCTTTTGAATTGGATTAGAATTATCATTACCACATCAAAAACATGTTTATAAGTTCAAAAACAGGTTAGGGTAATGATTCTAGTCCAATTCCAGCCTTAAAAGTCGAAAATCTGCACTCTGGGCCTCCTACTCGTCGAGTGTATGAACAAACTCGGCGATTTGGTCAGTTTTTGCCTTGGACTCGGCGAGTCCACTGTCCAAAAATCCAGTTTTACGATTTTTTCAGCATTGCATCAAGTATAATTGAAAACCAAGCCTAGGCTCTGATACCACTGATGGGTTTTGAGCATTCTAACACTCATATGGTGTGCATGCAACCCTATGTGCCTTGGATCTATGTTTTCACTATTATACATGCAAATATACAAAATTCCAAAGCATCATCCTAACTAGCATATTATGGAGCAACTATACTACAAAAGTCTAGTTAGATGACATACCTTTTGATGGAGCTTGAAGTCTTGAACCTTTAAGAGCTTAGCCCCAATTGTGTGGGAGCCTCAAATGGAATCACAAAAACACCACCAACAATTGGAATAACTTGAGAAGAAGGTTACTTTGGTTCTCCCTATGAAATCGGCCCTTGCCCTCACTATGTGTAACCACTAGTGCCATTTCATGAACCATGGGATCCTTTATATAGTGTGGCTCATTAGGGTTACACCATGTAAACCCTAATGTGCATGACTTTCCATTTCCTTCATGATCCATGGGTTTTAACCTCCATGGAGTATCCATGGGTTACCACATGGGTTTAAGCCCAACATGAAGGACAATGGATCACAAGCCCACATATATAAGAATGAATGATTTACAAAATCAATCCCCATATATTTAATTACTCTCCTATTGATCACAAAATTAATTCCAAATTAATTCTTGATCAATACTAATTAAATAATATGATTTCATATTAACATATTAGAACTTATAATATATTAATATAAATCATAAATAACCTTTTCTAACTTGTCTATCCAATTGTTCTGATGTCATGCAACCCATATGGACCATGCTACTCTCGGGTCGAGTAGATACAAATAATGGTTATGGGCTTAGACATCTAATCAAACATATAGATCAATGAGTTAGTGTAGGATTCATTTCTCAACTCATCCAAGAAATTTATCTGCAGTAAACGGTTAGTGCGTAATTTGGATAATTCAAAATTACAAGTTTTTAAAGCCTAGTAAGCCTTGTGTTCAATTTTGACCGGAAGATGACAATTTTTTCCAAAAACTAACCTATAAGGCATAGTACCAATTGGGCTTTTAAAAGTGGTTTGAAGTGCCCACAATGCATCATCATGCTTCTCCGACCATTCTTTTTTATTACTACCGACAGATCTTTCAAGGATTCTTTGTAACGCCCTTTTCATGACTTAAGTTTTCCCACTTGTTTGAGGGTGATACGATGTCGCACACCTATGTTGTACAACATATTTTTGTAACAACTTTGCAAGTTAATCATTGCAAAAGTGGGTACCCTGATCACTTATTAAAGCTCTAACATACCAAAATGGGAAAACAATTTTCTAAGAAATTTACCGACTACACGTGCGTTATTAGTGCGTAAAGCTTGCGCTTCCGCCCACTTCAACACGTAATCAACCACTAATAATATGTACTTGTTACCTCCAGATGTTGGAATTGGGCCTAAAAAATCGATATCCCCAATGTCAAACACTTCACAAACTTGGATGCTATTTTGGGGTATCTCATTGCGAGATGAAATATTACCCGAACGTTGGCATGAGTCACATTCTTTCATGAAGGTAGTTTCATCCTTGAATATTTTGGGCAAAAAGAATCCGGCATTGAAAACCTTTTTTTGCCGTGTATTGGGTTCCATGATGTCCTCAAATTGGCCCACTATGAAAATATTGCAAGATGTCATTGGCCTCTTTTCCAAATATGCACCTCCTTATAATTCCATCAGCACAACTTCGAAATAGATAAGGCTTATCCTAAAAATAATATTTGAATTCTGAAAAGAGCTTCTTCTTTTGTTGATGGGATATTCCTTTTGGAAGGTAGTTTCTTGCAAGATAATTGACTCCTCACCCGTTATCACCATCAAGTACTCATCGCGAAAGTTATCATCGATCTCCTCTTCTTTCAATTCATCAAGCTTCGGGTTTTCTAATCTTGAGAGATGATCGACCGCCATGTTTTCCAATCCCTTCTTGTCCTTGATCTCGATGTCAAATTCCTGAATTAAGAGCACCCATCAAATCAATCTAGGCTTCGCATCCTGTTTTTCAAATAAATATTTTAAAGCAAAATGGTCAATAAATACAATAGTTTTGTATATAATTAGATAGGGACGAAAGTTGTACAAGAGTAGACTACAACTAATAACTACTCTCAATGGTGGTGTAATTCTTTTGGGTTGGGTTAAGTGTCTTGCTAGCATAGAAAATTGGTTGAAAATGATTGTAGGTTCTAATCCGAGGCAACCGTGATTTGAGTGTTGGTCAATTTCTCTTTTAGAATTTCAAAAGCATTTAAACAATCACTAGAAAAATCGAAACTTGCGTCTTTTAAAAGCCATTGAGTTAAAGGTCTTGTTCTTTTAGAAAAATCTTTAATAAATCAATGGTAAAATCCTACATAACCCAAAAAACTTTGCATCCATTTCACGTTTGTTGGAGGTGATAATTTAGTAATAATGTTGATCTTTGTTCGATCCACCTCTATCCCCGCTTAGGAAACCTTGTGACCTAATACAATCCCTCCTTTGCCATAAAGTGGAACTTTTCCAAATTCAAGACCAAGTTGGTCTTTTCGATCCTAGCAAACATCAAGTCAAGGTTAGTCAAACAATCATCAAAAGAGAAACCAAAAACTGAAAAATCATCCATGAAGACTTCCATGAATTTTTCCACCATATCGTGAAAAATAGAGGTCATGCGTCTTTGGAAGGTGGAAGGGGAATTCCATAACCCGAAAGGCATCCGACGATAGGCAAATGTCCCATAAGAACATGTGAAAGTAGTATTTTGTTGGTCTCTTGGATCTATCGGAATTTGAAAGTAACCTAAAAACCCATCTAAGAAACAATATAAAGGATGACCAAAAAGATGTTTGAGAACTTCATCTATAAAATATAAGGGAAAATGATCTTTGCAAGTTGCATAGTTTAGCTTGCGATAATCAATGCACACCCGCCAACCAAAACCGTTCATGTCGGAATGAGCTCGTCTTTTTTGTTCTTTACTACCGTTATACCTCCCTTCTTTGGTACCACGTGGATTAGGCTCACCCATGGACTATCCAAAATAGAGTATATGATTCCGACATCCATCAACTTCACAACCTCCTTCTTGACTACCTCTTGCATGTTTGGGTTCAATCTTCTTTGGGGCTATACTTTGGCGTCTTCTTCCAAATTAATCTTTTGCAAACTATACGAAGGGATAATGCCCTTGATGTCGGTAATCTTCCAAGCAATGGCATTTTTTTGCTTTTCAACACATCGACCAAACTATTCTTCTCTGTTGGCTCTAGATCAGCTACAATTATTACAAGCTTCTGTTCATTCTCCTCCAAGAAAGCGTATTCCAAATGCACGTGGCAAAGGTTTCAGTTCAGATTTTTAGCTCTATTTAGTGGCCACGGTGTGGGAATCTACTTTCCATGCCATAGGGATATCATTTTCCCCATCTGATCATGATTTATCCTTTACCTACGCCGTGGAAGGTGTTTGGCCACGCTGTGGGAGCTCTTCAGACTGTTTTTTTAACTTCTTCGTACTCACTTTCTTCTAGAAGCCTCTCCATTTCTTTGGTGTCATGTTCGACGTCAAATTTATCCTATTTAGATTCATGTATCCTTCTAGGTTGTGATACTTCCATTCTTGCATTTCTTTTTCCAAAAACGTATCGAAAGTATCCACCGAGAAGACATTGTCATGATTAATCTTTGAATGCTTCATGGATCGATCAACACCAAATGTGATGGCATCTTCTCCAACCGAAGTGTCAAATTTAACTCTCTAATGTCCACCAAGGCTCGCACGATGCTAAGAAATGGTCTCCTGAGAATGATAGGAACTTGAATATCCTCTTTCATATCGAGCACTACAAAATCTGTTGGAAAAACAAACTTGTCAATTATAATTAGAAGATCTTCACATATACCTCTCGGGGATGTCATCATCTTTTTGGATAGATGTATGGCCATGCAGATTGGTCTTGGCTCTAGGAGAATCAACTTCTTGTAGAATGAATTTGGCATAACATTCACGCTAGCTCCCGAATCGGAAAGAGCGTGACTTGTGGCTAGATTCCCAAATTAACAAGGAAGTGTCAAGATCCCCGAGTCGCCCATCTTCTTTGGTACTTTGTTAAGCATACCAGCTGAGAAATTCTCATTCAATATCACATTAGAGGCATCCTCCATTTTTTTCTATTCGTGAGATGATTAATTTTAACAACGACTTCGATAAATGGAATATTAATTTGAAGAGCCTTGATATGCTCCAGGAACTTCTTATAATCCTCAACTTGTTTGTCTTGCTTGGGCCGACTCGGATACGATAGAGGTGGCAGATAGGCTTTGATCGGAGGTGATTTTTTACTCTTCAGCTGTTGGCCACGCCATGGTAGGTTCTTTCAGTTTCTGCACACTATCTAATTCATTGTTAGATATGGTAATTAAAGGTGTAATAATCTTACCACTCCTGGTTGTCACAGACTTGATGTGCGCTTTTGGATTCGGCTCTGTGTTGCTTGGAAGCATGCCTAGTAGATGCTCGTTGAATAGCCTCGAGAGTTGCCCGATCTGTTGTTCGATGTTGTGGATCGACGCTTACTGATTTCTCAGTGTAGTATCCATGGCATCATGTCTCTTTTCAGAAGCGGCTACAAACTGTGCTAGCATGTACTCAAATTCGGATTTCTTTTCGGTCTTGGGTTGCTACTTTTGGTAGAATCCATGTGCTATTTACTTGTAATTTTCTTCTTTTTCTTTGATGTATTTGTCATATGGCTTCCATTACTTCTTGGGCTTCCTCCAATCCTCGTCATCAATCCCCACTCGAGACAATCAATTGCTTAAAAGAAAAAAAACATTATCAACATTTTAAAAACTTGATACGTGTTTTATATACTAGTTCTTTATTTATAAACCAAACCAATCTACACTAGATAATACACAATAGGAAGTGTACCTAATCGAATAATAGAATAGTTCATGTAAGTCATATATTGAACACAGGAAACAACGATGACTAGCAACTAAGATATCTACTAAAGTTAACTAATTAAAATAAGCAAATAAAGGGGGGGGATTGGTTTTGCAAGTCCGGATTACTTAAAAGCAATTAACAAAAGCAAATTAAACTTAAAAGTAACATAAAATAGTTTTTAAGACAAGATTTTGAAAGAGACTTTCGTTTAGATGCGATTCACTCACTTCTATGGTTGATTTCATGGATAATACAATGGATTAAAGTGTTGTTGCTTACCGGTTCCTAGATTGATTATAATTATGATCAAAAGACTAATCCTTTAGTGTAGCAAGATTATTTATTTAGTGATCAAGTGGGCAAACGAACAAGTACACTAGTATTAAGTTCGAATTATGCAAGACTTCCCTTTATGATTGATGTAAATAGTTATAAATATCAATTCAATACATGATTGTTCATCACATATTAACTTTCACATTAATTTACCAACTTCTCTATTTAACCCTAGGTTTTTGGTCAAAACACTAGTCGTATAACCTTGTTAATCACAAAATCATAAGATACAAGCATACTAAGATAAATAGATAGATCATCCAATCTCAATAAAACTCAACAATAAAAAGAAAAGAAGATATTATTAACACAAAAGGTTCTTTATCAAGCTAACATAATGAATAAGCAACTAAATAACAATCCAAATCCAATAAACCAACACATAGCAAGTGAGATCGTATACTCTAAACGAAAGTTAGGGTTTTTAGCCCATAACTACTGGAAACAAATAGATAAAAACGAAATTCACTTTCCAAAACATGATGAAAAGAAAGAAAAAAAGTGTTTAGAAGTAATGTTGCCTTTAGATCTCTTCAAAACCAAGCTCTCATTCGAATTTTGTACTCCAAAGCCTCCAAGGGATGCCAATGGTCTTCAAAATTCAGCAATAGCTTAATCTATAAGTTGGGGTTGAGAGCTGATTTGATGTATTTATAGATTTCAAATATTGATTGCCACACCGTGGCAAACAGAGTTCCACAATGTGGCCCATTCTGAAAACAGATATTCTCCAAGGCAGTAACTTAATCGTGAATCTTCTTCATGCCACAACGTGGCAAGCAGATATCCACACCGTGGGACTTCGAAAACCATAGAATTTTGACTTCAGTTGACTCGATCCAATTTTCCTTCCTCTAGCTCCACATTTTGTTTCCTTTTAATCCCGAGCATGTCTTCGCTGCTACAACACATATTTTAAACATATTAAGAACCTTTGTCCTAAAATAAGAACATTTGTAGCTAAAATTATTAAGATAATGCATAAAATATATGAATAAATATGGCAATATCAAAATACCCAACACTTGACTTTTCCTTGCCCCCAAGCAAGACTGATTTTACTATCATCATACCATCGCATGAAAACCTTTGCTACCAACATCACAAAAGACAATCCACTTTGAGCTCATTCATTACATCAAAACCTCAATACATGTATTTGTGTCTATTGATTCCTAAATACTTCCCCAATCCTAAATACTTATAATTCTCATAAACACTTCCCACTTATTTTCAACAATATTCATTTTTGGCATTCTTACCACCTTTACCTTTTTATTTACCCTATCATTTCAAAAGTTATTGTCAAATTCCAAGTGACTCTACTTTAAAAAGAAAAATACTATGTAATTAATTATCCTAAAAATATAACTATACTTTTTATTGCAACTTTATATTTTTAAGGAACTTTTTCTCTTTTTCACTGTATTTTTATTTTTTTTTTTTTCATTTTCTATATTTTTTATCTTTTCTTAATACTTCAACTTTCAACTTTCACACATAAGCAAACAAATAACTTGAACTTTAAATTTATTGTAACTTTATTATAGTCTGTGACTTTCTAAGAGATTTATTGGAGTACTACGAATACCTTAGGCCACTAATGGCACCCATGGCTTTCTATGAAACCCCTTTAAATGATATTTCTTCTAATCCACTAATAGGACCCACGTTAGTTGACTCGATCCAATTTTTTCCTGCTTCTAGCTCCAAATTTTACTTCCTTTTAATCTCGAGCATGTCTTTTGCTGCTACAAAAAAAATCTAAACATATGAAACACCTTTTGTCCTAAAATAAGCATATTTGTAGATAAAAATATTAAGATAATGCACAAAATATATGAATAAATATGGCAATATCAAGATACCTAGCCTATTTACTAGCATGCATTTCTAACAGATCGTATATCAACAGATATAACAATATGGATACTTTGGGAGTCGCTTTCCTTTTAAGCTTTGTCTGACTGTACGCATCACATTTTCTTCCTTTGTATAATTTCTATCTATTAAAAGGTTTATTTGATACTCAGATACTTCATTTGATTCTGGAATCACACGAGTACTTATCTAATTCTCTCAAACCAAGACTCTGATACCAACTTGTTACTTCCCGTTTTTCAAGGAAAAATTTTCATTTTTATTTATTCAAAATACAAGTCTTACACACGTTATATTACATATTTAATTATAAATGAGAGTTTTACAGGAACTCTTAAAATATTTTATTAATGCCTTCGATGCACGTACAGTCATGCGTGAGCCTTTCCTCAATCCGAAGAACAACCTGAAAAGCAGTTATTCAACAACTGTAAGCGGAAGCTTAGTGAATTCCCCCAAAATACCATATACCACAATACTTATACATTGCATACACATAATATCATTCAACATAAAGAAGGTCCGTCCCTTTGTTGCCTTTCACTTAAAACCGATATGCACTTTGGCGTTCAACGTAACGTTGGTCCGCCCAAGTATATTGGCCTTCAATATGAGATTGGCCCACCCTCAACTCCCATATATATATATATATATATTATCACTTATTTAGCAGCCGACATTTCCCCACGATAGGCAACTAACTAATCTAGTCTAGTGGCCTATATGCATTCTATCGAGCCACTACATCTTAACATACAAAGGATACATACTGGAGTATATAATATAGTGAGAAGATCTCACATGTACAATTTCTCAGACGATTAACAGTTATCCGGGCAATTCAACTGGCGAGCAACATGCCAATGAGGATTTACCTATAAGACTATAGTTTATTAGTTACTATGGGAATCTCGTAAGGAAAAGCTAGATCTGTCACTAATCCCAATGAATACTGAGAAATCTATCAAATAAGGATCAGTCGGGCAGGAAAGTTGCGGGACAAGACCATTTCAGCGTATAGCCTTTCTGAAATCCAACGAAGAAGCCAACGTGACCATTTAGACACCTCTCCTGTAGAAGATCAATCAATATTACAACTGGAATTACTGATAAATCTTATTTTCACATTCATAATAACCCTTGTGAATATAAATATAAGTTACACATAAACCATAGTAAGTGTAGCCTAACTTAGAGAGAGTTTCTAGCGAAAACCAAGATTTGCGCCGGTATGGCTTTGATACTGAGCACTCCTAGTAGTTGGGCTTTCCTATGTCGTAGTACCTTGATAATTAGATTCTTTAGAAGCCTGAAAATACCTCATATGTTTGGTTCTTGTGAGAGAGTTGGAAGGATTTACTGTGGACAAAAAGAGGATCAAATGAGAGATATTAATAGGGGTTTTTATCGGGAGGTGCGTCACACACCTGGGTGGTGCCAGAGGTTGCCACTAGTCGTCTGGTCGCTAGTCCACATTCCGCCTTATAGAAGCTGAACGCGATACACACTGCGCGCAACGCAAAACGCTGATCTTAAATATCTCATAACATCTTCATACAAGCTCCGTTGTTGATGTTCTTTATATCCACACGTAACTATCAAGAGTTCTACAACTTTCGTTTATACTTCATCGGCTAATTCTCAATTTATTTTTAATTTTTTTTTTGAAGGCTTAGACTACTAAACTCCGTTTAAAATTCATATCTCTTTTATATGACATCCGCTCGCGACTGTCTTTATATTGATTGAATTGTATCTACGAGATCTTTAACTCTCGTTTAGATTGTTTCTTGTAACAATCAACCGATCTCGATTTCGATTTTTGATTTATACACTGATATACCAAAACTTCTAAAAATTATAACTTCGTCATATGAAGTCATATGAAGTCAGATTTGGAAGTTCTCTATATGCACAAGCGCGGTTTTACGATTTCTCCAACTTTTTTTTAGATTGCTTATGGTAATAAGCAACCTATCTAAAACTCACTGTTTACGATACGCAGAGTCGTGTCGGTTTAATCGTGAAATTTCGAATAAGCAAAACTTCTTCATACAAAGTCGGATTTAAGTGTTCGATATATCTACCGAAATAATATTGATGTTTTATACATGTTTATGATGATTACTTTGGCTAAAAACTAATATATTTGTACTTTTTATTTCATAATAATTGCTAATATTACAATTTACGAAAGTAGTAAAAAGCGGTGTTATAAAAAGTCAACTCCCATTGGCCATACCATAGGAGATTAATGAGAAACTAGATGAGCATCCCCTAGTGACCTTGTCGTGGCGGCCAAAATGCCAAATCATGGAAATAGGATCTCAACAACTTAATGGATTAAGCGGTTTTCCTTCCACTCCATGAGCTCCAAATCTCAGATCTAGTCCTTTCCAAGGTCTTGATGGATAAAACTTCCAACTTTATCCATTAAGGCATATCAATAAGTCAAGATCGCTAAACCTAAGTCCTTTATAAAAATCTGAAGGCATGAACTCAACCATTAAGCATTTAATCACCAAAGCCACAAGTCCATCACTTCCAGAATGATTTCCTACAGCTAAGTAACCATAAAAAATGGTTTATTATGGACATGCATGTCCCATGCATGTCTCTTCTAAACTAGGTCATATCTTGAACACTTACAATCGTCTAGAAATTTCCAACTTTATGAAATCCATTCCTCCAAACTTCCACAGTATGAAGAAAAAGGGACAATGAACAAAGATCTAGAAGCATGCAACATAAAGCTCATATCTTGAACACTTACAATCGTCTAGAAATTTCTCAAATGAAATCTCTACGCTTGCCAAGAGGTTCTCTACACCACAACGATCTTCTTCTTTCCAAAAGTACCAAATCACCAAAAGTAAGCTTAAATATGGAAGAGAGGGTATTAGGGTTTGCTTAAGGTTATTAGAGGTGATGGAGGCTGGGAATGATGACCAAAATATGAGGGTAGAGGTTTTAATACGAAGGAAACCCTAAAATTATGGGCTTGAGCCAAAACAGTCGCCACATCGTGGCCCTTCTCTTGCAATGTTATGGGACTCATCAGAACAACACAAACAATTAACCCATGACACATCGTAGGCATCCTTGCGCCATGTCGTGGCATTGTGTTTTTCCCAAAAACTCCATTTTTTATCCCACTAATACTTTAGATAAACCATCATGGAAAACGGGTGTTAGACCCGATGTGTCGTATTATGTAAACATAATGAGTTGGTATCAAGTCAAACTTTGAAATGCCTACTGACAGGAAATCAAGGGAAATCTGAAACGTTTGAGAATAGCCTCGATCCTTGGTAAATAAGGAAGAGATAAGTGTAATGAGTTAAGTGATACAAACTAGGGGTGTGCATAAAACCACCTAAACCGCCCACATTGCAGCGCATAATGCGGTTTTGAACTTTCAGGATGCGGTTCGTGATTTATAGTTTTTGTAAACCGCAATATGCGGTGCGGTTTGGGGTTATTAGTTACAAAACCACGGTTCAAACTGCACTGCACCACATGATATATATATATATATATATATATATATATATATATATATATATATATATATATATATATATATATATATATATATATATATATAATCAAAATCTTAAAAATCTTTCAAACGGTCAAACAGTATATATAATGTAAATATATATGGAAATTAAAACCTATAAATATTTACTTACCTTAATATGTCATATTTACATGGTAATTAACTTATAGAGTAAGCTATTCTCACGTTCCTCCAAAAGGCAAGTATCAAAAATGACAAAAATCCAAAAAGACGAAGACCCATTCATGAATTCTTCTCTTTCGATTAATATAAACCTTCTATGTCGATTACTACATTTTCAAGTTTTATTAATAACATGGAACACATGAGTAAACAAGGTTTGTAGTTATTTAGTTATTCATCAAATTGTTAGTGGCTTGTTGGATCGATTGATTTTGTTTTGGACAACGTTTTAGCTATTTAGTTATTCACCAAACCGCATTGAAACCGCCCGCACCATACCAAATCGCCACACACCACATAGCACCGTTTAGAACATTCCTGGTGTGGTTTGTGTTTTTCGAGTATCTCAAACCGCACATGCGGTGCGTTTTGCGGGTTTAACTCTAAACCACACCAAACCACACCGCATACACTCCTAATACAAACTTCGAAGTTAATAGAAATGATTATTGTTTGTAGTCGGGATTTGTGTTCTTGTTAAATGGAGTGATGGTAATTTAGAGAAGTACCAAGTAAGAGATCATAATTAATTAGACAACAGAGGCTGAGTATGTTATAGATAATAGGGCCACATTATAATACACTAACAATGCTTTTTAGTTTTCAATCTACCATTATCGATCAAATAGCACATCATCAACGTAAAATATATGTGTGATATTTAAGCTATCCTCTCCAATATTTGCAACCATGTAGAGATTTGCAACATCTACATGATGAATCGCTACATGTAACCATTTTATTGCCAAAATAGAAAGAAGAAAACAAATCACCCTGCCTCATATATAATTCCAATTTGAATTCTTGAGTAGGGATACCATTAACCTTTATATAAGATCTATCCGAACATAAACAAACAAGAATCCATGAAATCCAAAAATCCATGAATTCCATGATTGGTGCCATAAATTCCCAATTAAAAGAATCATAATCTTTCTCAAAGTTTTTTTAGCACCATAAAATTTATCTCTCTTATTTATATACCACGCCACCAACTCATATACAATTAAGGAAGTATCTGGGATTTCACTAGCGCAATCAGACTGCTCCAAGCTGACTATCGAATACACCACATGTGCCAACCTATTTGCCAAAAACATAGCAAAAATATTATATTGGGCTCATGTGAGTTCGATACGCCGAAAATCGAACACCACCACATGATTATCCACTTTTGGAATAACTTTAACAAAACAAGAATTACAACCTGAAGAAATCAAAGTCTTATGAAAAAATATCTTTGCAACATCAAAGAATATCATCATGAATAACCACCCATGTTAAAAATAAAGATATTAAATCCATTAGGCCCGGGGCTTTACCCAAAACCACACGACCACACTACATACTTGACCTCATTAAGAGTGAAAAGAGACTCAAAAAAGTCACATGGTCCGATGTCACAACTCCAAACCGAGGGTTGCATTTTTCCATGACAATGTTCAGGACATAGCTAACTTTTTATTTAAATTGGTCGATTTTTCTTTATTTTTTAATTTGTTTTAAAGCTAGTCTCAATAATGAATTCCCCTTCAAATTTGACATCTTGTATACTTAATTGTTTTCTTTTCCGATTCAAAATTGACTTGTAGTACTTTGCGTTTTATCTCCTTCAATAATCCACTTCAATTTTTTTAGAGCAACATCGATATTTGCATTACACCTTTCATACTAACTAAAAATATTTTGATCTGCAAAACCCAAAATTGTATTGTTAACTAAACATTATTAGTTACAATAAGAGGTTTAATCTTCTTCAAAATTTTATGCAAAGAGAAACCTTTAATACGAACTAACAAGGTTAGTTACTTAACAATATAATTTAGGTGAATTTTTAGTTATCAATAAAACAAGAATGATAGTTCAATAATGTAAAGAACATGCACACATATGTAGCTTCTAGATGTGGATTTAGATTTTAGTTCAAGAAATATCGACAGTTTTTAGCTTGATTTGTTGTTAATATTGGTTTACATTCAGATTCATATTTTTGTTTTAATATACGTTTTGTGATTCATATATTTTTTTTAATCTACGTTTTGTTTGGGATGGTGATGGCTGGAGGTTGTTTCTAAGGTAAACAACAAAATTTAAATGATAACGAGTAATCGAATATTGAATAAAAGAACATATTATTTCAGTAACTATTCAAAAATATATGTTAAATATCATGTAATCAGTTTATCTTAGTCCTATGGTTTGCTAAAAGCATTATCAATCACTAACAAGGAGAGGTGTAGGAATATCTTATGTCATTTGTGTGCACTGTGGTTCAAAGATCGAATCAACTGATCACCTCCTCATTTCGTACGTGTAACGCCCTGAAATTTATAATTAAAATTTTGATTTTACAATTCATCAGTCCAAACAACACATGTCTCGAAAATATACAAAATACAACTTATCACAAATATCAGAGTAACAGAGATCATAAAATACGGAAATCAAGAGGGGGAGGATATTGTGCCATCAAGTCGGGCTCTTCCCTTTTATACCGAAAGTATCTGAAACCAAAACCGTATTTGTAAGCGTAACACTTAGTGAGCTTCCCCAAAATACCACATACATAATATAGATAAATATAAAAACATTTGGTTGTGTCAGGTCCGTAACAACCCTCGAGCCTGTATCAACCCTATGCAACAGAAAATGTTGTGTCGGGTCCGTATCAACCCCGAGTCCATATGATTCTAAGCCCAAATTGGCTTCATGCATATATCATAAAATCACATAAACAATAATCGCATAATGGTACACATACTGCACATACAGATCAGTGGGCCTACCTTGATGTCTTTGACCCAATAGTGTGGTAAGAAGACTCACCTCTAACTGAAGATAACAGAATCACACACTCGAACTGCTGCTAACACGGCTCCTCACACTATAACCTAATTACAATCCTAATTAATAATAAAGTCTTTAATCCAAAACCAGTGGTCTCATAACTTTTTAACATATCAAGAGCAGAAGACCATTTTACCCTTCCATACATCACCCATCTAACCCAAGTCCAAAACTCCTAATAACCCAAAGCCCAAAAACAGCCCAACAGGTTTCTGGGAGTATTCCTGATGTTCCCACCTTACGCCCAACGTACTGCGTGATCTTGTGAAGGGGGTTTACGGGGTCTCAACCCACTATGTTCAGCGTACGTCAGAGTACACCCCGCGTAGTGACCAAAAACCCAAACCCTCTTTTGATGACTTAATTCCTTAAGATCTAACATCCAAATTTCAGATCCAAGTACAATAAGATGTATAAATCCATAAAGTTGCAACCTTTATGCTTTTTCATGGCTACCAAGAGCCCAACACCAAAAACCTAAATCCTTTAGCCATCTAAGACTGCATAACTCGTGGCTACCAAGGTCCAAGCTTGCACTTTTATGACCTAATACACCCTAAAACGTCTGAAAGGACATCTTAAAAGCTCTGGAGTATTCCATGCTGGCAAAGATAAAGGTATTGGGACCAAAGAACACAAAATTAAGCTTAAAAAAGATCTAGAAAGGAATGCTCCAAGGTATGAACTTTATACCTACAGGAGATGCACCAAGATGAGGAGATTTTGGATCCCACATGCTTGAGGGCAATACCACAACTTCTAGGGTCTTCCTTCAACACCAAGAACACCAAACGTTAGTTTAAAGCCTCAATATAACACACAAGGATTAGGGTTCCAAATGGAGGCTAAGAGAGATGGAGGCTAAGGGGTAAGATAGGTTAGAGGCCATAATATTCTTTAAATAGGGTCCAAACCCTAAAAATTAGGGTTTTCCCTCTGAAGAAGTACTCCCATACCTATGCGTACACCCAACATATGCAAGCAATCCATGATCATCACGTAAATGCCTACGCCCATCATACCTATCTCACAAACCCAACGTAGGGACCAAATTTGCAATTTTTAAGGAAATGTGCCACAAATGAAAATATCTGGAACATTGATGTTACAAATCTCCCCCACTTGAATCAGACTTCATCCTTGAAGTTCGTTTCTACAAAAAAGTTTAGGTAGTGCTACCTCATCTCATCCACTAGATCCCACGTCCATTCCGAGCCTTTCCGGTGCTGCCATTGCACCTTTACTAGGTTCACCCATTTGTTGCGCAGAGTATTGGTCTTCCTATCAAGAATTGCAATCGTTCTCTCCACATAGTTCAAGTGCTCTTCGAGTACCTAACTCCTCATGGGACTTCCTCCAAAGTCTAACATGCATGCCCGCAACATATCTGCTCACTCAGTACATCGGTCTGGGGATGATATGTTGTACCGAAATGCAACTGAGTACCTAACTCCTCATGGGACTTCCTCCAAAACCTAGAGGTGAAACGAACATCTCGGTTCGAAACTACCGAAACTGGCACCCCGTGTCGACCCACCACCTCTCGAATGTAAATATCGGCCAACTTTTTAGTAGATATACTCTCGTGAATCAGAATGAACTGTGTTCTCTTGGTCAATCTATCGACAATGACCCAAATAGAATCAACTCCTCATGCCATCCTTGGCAGCTTTGTGCTAAAATCCATGGTAATCTCTTCTCACTTCCACATGGAAATGGGTATCGGCTGCATCTTGCCATGAGGTCTCTCATGTTCGGCCTTGACTTTCCGACTAGTTAGATAATGCTCTACAAACCAATTTATCTCCGTTTTCATAAAAGACCACCAATAGTTCTGTCACACCCCCAAACCGGAATGGCGGAAACGTTTAGGGGTGGAGGACGTCATGTGTAGTATCATAACAATTACATCATAGTAATCAAAGTAAACACATCCATTACATTGAATAAGTAGAATATTTACATCTGTTTGATACATAGATTGTATACATCAAAAGTATAGAAAAATATAAAAGACGTGACTCTAGACACTCCGTCTTCTCAAAAGCTGCGGGGGTACCTGTCTACTGATTTCCTGAGAATACAAGTTATTTTGAAAGAGTAGATCAGCATAAAAGCTGGTGAGTTCATAAGCATAGTTTTGTAATGAAAACATGTTAATGAATCCGTGAAAATGGTTGTATGTTTCCAAGAAAATCTAATATTTTCTAACATATAAGTTTGCTACAGTGTTCCATAAAGTATTAGTTTAATTGCCTGTTTACCACCTGATGAATTGTGTAATACTGTTTTGAATGTAAAATCTCTTGTATAAGAAAAACTCTGGCTATCACCAGTATGTATAGTAGTTTCATTACTTAAAATAAAACCATGTATTTTCCATACTTATGTTAAATAAGCATTGTTCATGTAATGTATATTACTACGTAAATATATCGTTGTTATCTACTTGCGAGTTTTATGACCATACTAACTGATACGACGGGAATCGGACGCCAATATCCTCTATGACTTTCTCACCCGTAGACCTGCCGGTCCTACTGTAGCTAACAGCAAGGTGCGGGATTGTCAGTCCCATATAGATCTATACACAAACTCACGCTCTCCCTCGAGGAGACTCTGGTTCATAAGGGTAGTCTTCCACTAGTACATGTAATTATACCCAAAGACGTGTCTCTTAAACTAGATTAACGACTTTACAAGTAATAATACGAAAAACCCTTTTTATAAATAACGGATAAGTTTATAAAAGATACGTTCGTTCCCTAAACTAAATTCTTATAATAGTTTATATGCTTGTATATGTAAAACCGTGTATTGAATTCCCAACTATACCTATTATAGTTTGTACGCTTGTATATGTAAAACCGTGTATTGAATTCCCAAACTATACCTATTATAGTTTGTATGTATTTTTTGTATTGATCTGAAAAACTATGTAATTACGCTTGTAAGTTGAAAACGTCCCTTATGCTCAGCATGTTACAAAAGGAAAATAGTATCTATAAACATTTTATAAGAATGTGGGAAAACGTAAGGTCGTATCAGTTTTAAGTGTATTGAAGTCCTTTATGTATAAATTCATAAAATCATTTGTGTTAGGCTTGTATTCTCCCCTTGAAAACATTAAAATCATAAAAGCATAGGGGTATGAACTCACTGTTAGTTGCGTGAAAGCGTCGGACAACGAAACTGGGAATGAAGACCCTCGGGTTGTTGTACGTAGCACTTAACGGGATCCTAATAACAATTAAATACATATGAGTATTTTATTAGCAAAACCATTATTTATAGTGTTGGAAAAACACGTTTTTTTGTTTAGGAATGTTACCGGGACTCGATTGAATCGGGGGAAGTGGGTTTTTCAGCCAACTTCACCACTTAGGGAGGGTTTGCGGCCGTGAAGAGGTTTACGGCCGTGAACAGCCCCTTGAAGGGTTTACGGCCGTGAACAATTTTCTTGAAGGAACTATGAATTTTTGAAGGGTGTACGGCCGTAAATGGTTTGCAGCCCTTGAAGGTTTGAAGATTTGAAGTGTGTATGACCGTAAACTCAAGAACAAGTATACTGGATTTGATTAAAACACGTTTTAGATGCTCAAAAATAACGACCCGAGGTGATTCTTGATGATTTTTGGAAGAAAAGAGGGTATTTTGGTGTTTGCGGTTGAGAGACTAGAGAGAGAATGGGGGAGTTTTCAGCCAGAAAAATATTAATGAAGGTAGGGATCACGTATTTATAGGCTGGGTGTATGGTCGGTGGTGGGGGACACCTGTCACCAGCCTTCAACGGGTTTACGGCCGTGATCGGGTTCACAGCCGTGAACACCAGTCAGGCCGAAATTTCGGTGATTATCGAAGGAAATTCGGGTTTTCGCGTGATTTTGGTTCCGACTCATAAAAGAAAATTCAATTATATAACTTAAATGATTTTCCAAATCATAAGAATTTGACGTAATTAAATAAAATTCAAATTTTATTAACGGAATCGGGCTAACATTAACGGAAAAAGATTCGAGTTGTCACATCATCCCCCCGATAGAGGGAATTTTGTCCCGAACTTCAAACACAGAATACAAATCATGGACTCGGAAAAAGATGCGGGTATTTATGTTTCATCTGGTCTTCGTGCTCCCAAGTGAATTCATGTCCCCGCTTGGCATTCCAGCGGACCTTCACTATCGGTATGCGACTTTGTTTTGTTCTTTTGACTTCTCGATCCATGATTTCGACTGGTTCTTCCACGAAATTGAGGTTCTCATTGATCGCAATCTCATCAAGAGGTATCACAAGGGTTTCGTCGGATAAACACTTTTTAAGATTCGAGATGTGGAAGATGGGATGAATATTACCAAGCTCTTGGGGTAAACGAAGTTTGTATGCTACAGGACCGATCCTAGCGAGGATCTTGAATGGTCCAACGTATCTTGGATTCAGCTTTCCACGCTTTCCGAAGCGTATCATGCCTTTCCAGGGTGATACCTTCAATAGGACACGGTCGCCAACCTGGAATTCCAAGGGTTTTTGTCTCTTATCGGCGTAACTCTTTTGTCTATCTCTTGAAGATTTTAGTCGTTCCCGGATTTGTACGATATTTTCTGTGGTTTGACGGATGATTTCTGGGCCTGTGAGAGTACTATTGGGGACTTGACCTTTAGCTAGCTGCGTGTCACCCACCTCAGCCCAGCACAGAGGGGATCTACACTTACGGCCATAGAGGGCTTCAAACGGCGCAACCTTGATGCTGGTATGGTTGCTGTTGTTGTAGGAGAACTCAATAAAAGGAAAATGGGTGTCCCATGACTTACCAAAGTCTATGACACATGTTCTCAACATGTCTTCTATTGTTTGAATGGTCCTCTCACTTTGCCCATCAGTTTGTGGATGGTAAGCTGTGCTCATATCCAGCTTAGTTCCAAGAGCCTTCTGTAGTGACTGCCAAAATCTCGAGGTCAATCTGCTATCCCGATCGAAGATAATGGACACATGCACACCATGAAGACAAACTATTTGTTGGATGTAAATTCGTTTAAGTCTCTCCATCTTGAATGTCTCTTTGATTGGCAGGAAGTGGGCGGATTTAGTCAATCGATCGACAATTACCCAGATGACATCGTACCCACTCGGAGACTTGGGTAACTTAGTGATGAAATCCATCGTAATCCTTTCCCACTTCCACTCAGGTATTTCTGTCTGCTGAAGTAGACCTAAGGGCTTTTGATATTCCACCTTAACCTTGGCTCAAGTCAGGCACTTGCCCACGAAGGTAGCGATCTCTGCTTTCATGTTCGGCCACCAATAGAGCTTTTTGAGATCCAGGTACATCTTATCCGAACCTGGGTGAATGGAATATTTAGTCTTGTGAGCTTCGTTCATGATAACCTCCCTGTACCCGCCGAACTTTGGGGTCCAAATCCGGTTCATGAAATAGTAAACTCTGTGTCCTCTGATCTCCAAGTTCTTTTCCATTCCCCTCAAGGCTTCATCCGACATGTTCTCTGGTTTTAAGGCTTCCATCTGAGCCTCTCTGATTTGAGCGGACAGATGGGAATGGATGGACATTGTCAGTGCCTTCACTCTACGACCTGAATACTCTTTCCGGCTGAGAGCATCTGCTACCACATTGGCCTTGTCGGGATGGTAGCGTATTTCGCACTCATAATCACTGAGTAGCTCTACCCACCGTCGTTGCCTCATATTCAACTGTTTCTGGTCAAAGATATGATGTAGGCTCTTATGGTCGGTGAAGACAGTGCATTTGGTTCCATATAGATAATGTCTCCAAATCTTTAACGCAAAGACCATTGCTCCTAATTCCAAATTGTGAGTTGTATAATTGACTTAGTGTGTTTTCAGCTGTCTCGAGGCATAGGCAATAACCTTTCCTCGATGCATGAGTACACAGCCTAGGCCCTGATTGGACGCATCACAATAGACAACTAAGTCCTTCGTCCCTTCAGGCAGAGACAAGATAGGCGCGCTGCATAGGGCCTGCTTCAATGTTTGAAACGCAGTGTATTGCTTTTCTTCCCAACTAAAGGGTACACCTTTCTGAGTCAGGGTGGTTAAAGGCTTAGCTAACCTGGAGAAATTCTGGATAAACCTGCAATAATAGCCAGCAAGACCCAAGAATTGACGGATTTCTATGGGCGTCTTTGGTGCTGACCAATTCTCAATCGCCTTGATTTTGAAAGGGTCCATGTGTATGCCTTCCTCGCTAACCACGTGACCGAGGAAAATTACTTTTCTGATCCAGAATTCTCACTTTTAAAACTTTGCATAAAGTTTCTCCGCCCTTAGAGTTTCTAGCACCAGCCTCAAGTGTTTTCTATGATCTTCCTCACTCCGAGAGTAGACAAGTATATCATCGATGAATACTATCACGAACTTATCGAGGAAAGGGCGGCACACCCGATTCATCATATCCATGAATACCGCAGGTGCGTTGGTTAGACCAAAGGGCATTACTACGAACTCGTAGTGACCATAGCGAGTTCATAATGTTATCTTGGGAACATCACTCTCATGGACTCGCAACTGATGGTACCACGATCTCAAGTCTATTTTTGAGAAATAGTCAGCTCCTTGGAGTTGATCGAAGAGGGCGTCGATTCTAGGTAGGGGATAACGGTTTTTAATGGTGAGATTTTTCAATTCACGATAATCTATGCACATCTGAAAGGATCCATCTTTCTTTTTCACAAACAAGACCGGGTCTCCCCAGGGTGAGGAACTTGGTCTTATGAATCCCTTGCTGAGTAGTTCATTGAGTTGGCTGGATAAATCTTGCATTTTTGCCGACACTAGACGGTATGGGGATTTAGCTACAGGAGTAGCTCCGGAGATTAAGTCGATACAGAACTCGACTTGGCGCTCGGGAGGGATTCCGGGAAGATCTTCGGGGAAAACATCAGGAAAGTTGCAGAGTTCAGGGATGCTCTCGAGGTCTTTAACTTCCTGCTTCTCATTAACGACATGGGCTAGGAATACATGGCACTCGTTTCGCAGATATTTCTGGGCTTTGATGCATGAAATGATACGAAGGTTTGAGCTAAGTTTATCACCATAGATAATGAGGGCTTGGCCGGATGGCAGATTGAGACGAATGGCTTTTTCATAACAAAGGATATCAACATGATTGGGGCTCAACTAATCCATGCCGATGAGGACATCGAAACTTTTTATGGAAACTGGCATAAGGTCGATTGGAAAAGAATGAACGTTTAAGGTAAGGGTACAACCTATGAATATGGTGTTAGTGCTCTCTTCCTTTCCGTTAGCCATCTCGACGGTAAATGTTTCAGTTAAAGGTTGGGTTTTATGCCAGAGTATATGATTAAATGCATGACTAACAAAACTTCTCTCCGCACCAGAATCGAAAAGAATACATGCATAAGAGTTGTCGAGGAGGAACGTACCCATAACAACGGTGGGATCAACAATCGCCTCCTCCTGGCCCATCGCTAGCACTCTCCCTGTGTTGCCAGCTGTTTTTTCCTTGGGGAAATTCCTCTTGAAGTGCCCGATCTCCCCACAACCATAACAGGCTTGACCAACGCCCGCTCCAGTAGCCTGATTGCTTGGTTGGGTTGGTGTCTTGCAAAATCGAGTTGCGTGTCCCTTCTTACCACAGCTATTGCACGACATCTCACGGCACTGTCCATGATGATGAAAGTTGCACTTGTCACACCTTGGAAGGGTACTAGTATATCTATTGGCAGGTACTGGAGTGGTAGGAACAACGGCAGGAGTGGTAGCAGCATGAAATGCCACTACTTGTTGTTTATTAGATGGCTCCTGCGAAGACTGGCCCTTTCTCTTGTTCCAAAACTTCTTCTTCCCACCACTCGCCTTTGGTGGTTCGGGAGCGGCTGCCACTTGATCAAAATCAACCCCGTGATCTATCAGGGTGTGCGCCAGGCACTTGGTGCTGTCGAATGTGAGAGGTTTAGAAGCCAAAACATTTCCTTGAGTTGGGGGCGTCAATCCCCAAATGTAACTCTCTATCTTCTTGCTTTCCGGGGTGACCATCCCCGGACAGAGAAGAGCCAGATCGCAGAATCTAGTTGTATAGCTGGAAATGTCGGAACCCTTCATCTTTAGGTTCCAAAGCTCGTGTTCCAACTTCTGCATCTCGCCTCTTGGGCAGTAGTCATCATGCATGAGTTCCTTCAAACTCTCCCAACCCATGGCATATGCTACCGTCAGATTTAGGGATTTGACCCGGCTATTCCACCAAGTCAACGCTCTATCGGTGAACGTGCAGGCGGAAAGCTTCACCTTGTTGGCCCCAGAACAAGCACGAATCTCGAAAATTGATTCGATCTTCTCGAACCACTGGGTTAGGGAAATGACTCCTCCATTGCTGTCGAAAGATTTGGGTTTCGCATTCATGAAATCTTTATAGGAACACTCCTTTTGGTGTCCCTGGCCGCCATCAAGGTTACAGGGATCGGGTCCACTTCCTGATCCACCAGCGCCACCCGGATTCATTTGTGACATTGCAGCTGCCACAACGGTTGTAACTGCTGCCTGGAACATGACATGATCGAACTGAGGAGGTGGCGGCGGTGGAGGATTGTTGTTCTGCTTGTTGGGTCTCTTCCTGGGAGGCATCTTTCTCTAAAAGATACAAGGGAAAAATGACGATAAGCCTCCTATACGATCATGAATCGAACATTTTCGAGCAAGATATAACTTAATCCTACAATGATAGCAGAGACCTACAATAAAAGCTTACTAACATAAAATTGTGAGGATTAGTACTACTTGTGCAGTGTTATAGAATCATAAAATACTCCTATAGTATTTTAGCTATGTGTTTTCATTAGTATAGGATTTGGTGAGTTTTAGACTTGTCGTACACTACAGTCACTCCCAAACAAATGTTGGGTATATCTCGGAAAAATATAGTTGATCAGTTTATATTGGCCCCACATATGATTACATACTGTCCAGGTTTAATCGTAGTGTCCAACTCGCCCTAAATACTTTTACGTAGTTCTTACTATGTTATAGCTTCTTGTACATATGTATACTTGTATACTTCTTGTAAAAATACTTGTATTTTCAAAGTATACTTTTAGTTTCAGAGCACTTCGGCCCCTTTAGCGTTTATAGTTGTATACCATGTAAGGTTCGGTATACTTAGTTCACTATAAACAAGAACTCTGATACCAATCTATCACACCCCAAACCGGAACGACGGAAACGTTTGGGGGTGGAGGACGTCGTGTGTAGTATCATAACAATTGCATCATAGTAATCAAAGTAAACACAACCATTACATTGAATAAGTAAAATATTTACATCTGTTTGATACATAGATTGTATACATCAAAAGTATAGCAAAATATAAAAGACGTGACTCCAGACGCTCCGTCTTCTCAAAAGATGCGGGGGTACCTATCTACTGATTTCCTGAGAATACAAGTTATTTTGAAAGAGTAGATCAGCATAAAAGCTGGTGAGTTCATAAGCATATTTTTGTAATGAAAACATGTTAATGAATCCGTGAAAATGGTTGTATGTTTCCAAGAAAATCCAATAAAGTATTAGTTCAATTGCCTGTTTACCACATGATGAATTATGTAATACTGTTTTGAATGTAAAATCTCTTGTATAAGAAAAACCATGGCTATCACCAGTATGTATAGTAGTTTCATTACTTAAAATAAAACCATGTATCTTCTATACTTTTGTAAAATAAGCATTGTTCATGTAATGTACATTACTACATAAATATATCATTGTTATCTACTTGCAAGTTTTATGACCATACAAACTTATACAACGTGAATCAGACGCCAATATCCTCTATGACTTTGTCACCCGTAGACCTGCCGGTCATACTGTAGCTAACAACAAGGTGCGGGATTGCCAGTCCCGTATAGATCTATACACAAACTCACGCTCTCCCTCGAGGAGACTCTGGTTCATAAGGGTAGTCTTCCACTAGTACATGTGATTGTACACAAAGACGTGTCTCTCAAACTAGATTAACGACTTTACAAGTAATAATACGGAAAACCCTTTTTACAAATAATGGATAAGTTTATAAAAGATACGTTCGTTACCTAAACTATATTCTTATAATAGTTTATATGCTTGTATATGTAAAACCGTGAATTTAATTCCCAAACTAAACCTATTATAGTTTGTATGCTTGTATATGTAAAACCGTGTATTGAATTCCTAAACTATACCTATTATAGTTTGTATGCATGTTATGTATTGATATGAAAAACTATGTAATTACGCTTGTAAGTTGAAAACGTCCCTTATACTCAGCATGTTACAAAAGGGATAAAATATCTATAAACATTTTATAAAAATGTGGAAAAACGTAAGGTTGTATCAGTTTTAAGTGTATTGAAGTCCTTTTTGCATAAATTCATAAAATCATTTTTGTTTGGCTTGTATTCTTCCCCTGAAAACATTAAAATCATAAAAGCATAGGGGTATGAACTCACTGTTAGTTGCGTGAAAGCGTCGGACAACGAAACTGGGAATGAAGACCCTCGGGTTGTTGCACGCAGCACTTAACGGGATCCTAATAACAATTAAATACATATGAGTATTTTATTAGCAAAACCATTATTATAGTGTTGGAAAAACACTTGTTTTTGGGTTAGAAATGTTACCGGGACTCGATTGAATCAGGGGAAGCGGGTTTTTTAGCCAAGTTCACCACTTAGGGAGCGTTTGCGGCCGTGAAGAGGTTTACGGACGTGAACTGTTTTCGCTTGTGAACAGCCCCTTGAAGGGTTTACGGACGTGAACGGTGTTCTTGAAGGAATTATGAATTTTTGAAGGGTGTACGGTCATAAACGGTTTGCAGCCCTTGAAGGTTTGAAGATATGAAGTGTGTACGACTGTAAACTCAAGAACAAGTATACTTGATTTGATGAAAACGTGTTTTAGATGCTCCACAATAACGCCCCGAGGTGATTCTTGATGATTTTTGGAAGAAAAGAGGGTATTTTGGTGTTTGCAGTTGAGAGATTAGAGAGAGAATGGGGGACTTTTCAGCCAGAAAAATATTAATGAAGTTAGGGATCACGTATTTATAGGCTGGGTGTATGGTCGGTGGTGGGGGCCACCTGTCACCAGCCGTAAACGGGTTTACGGTCGTGATCGGGTTCACGACCGTGAACACCAGTCAGGCCAGAATTTCGCTGATTATCGAAGGAAATTCGGGTTTTCACGTGATTTTGGTTCCGACTCATAAAAGAAAATTCGATTATATAACTTAAATGATTTTCCAAATCATAAGAATTTGACAGAATTAAATAAAATTCAAATTTTATTAACAGAATCGGGCTAACATTAACGGAAAAAGATTTGGGTTGTCACAAGTTCAACTTCAAATCCCTATACATCTTTGTGGCCCCTGGATGGATCCAACACTTTGACTTTTGACCCTCTTTTGGAACTGTTTTCCTCACCCCACCAGTAGTCGGGACCCAAACTATACCACACCGAGTCAGCAATCCCAGGCTATCTCTGATAAATAAAGGAATCTGCCCCCCTGATTCGCTCCGCTTTCCAATTCTCCTTTTTTCAATACCTCCACCTGAGACTTCTTGATCAAATCCAACAAAGGAGAAATGATAACCATCCTCAGACATATATCCCCAATAGGTGTACTCACTGCCTTGCGGCCCAAGGTATCACTGACCACATTGGCCTTCCCAGGGTGGCATAGGATCTCGCAATCATAATCCTTTACCACATCCAACCATCTCTGTTGCCGCATATTCAAATTCGGTTGATCCATCAGGTGCCTCAAACTATTGTGGTCATTGTAGATATTATACATAACCTATAAAGATAGTGCCTCCAAGTATTGAGGTCAAAAACCATTCCCCCCCAACTCCAAATCATGAGTACGGTAATTCGCCTCATGAGGCTTCAGCTGCCTCAAAGTGTAAGCGATCACATAACCCATCTGCATAGGAAAATATCCCCAACCCGATATTGAGGAGTTACAATAAACCACAAAATCATCCATACCCTAGGGAATCGCGAGAATTGCGGCCTCGCACAATCTCTATCTCAGCGTATCAAAAGCTAACTGTTGATTGGGCCCCCACCGAAAAGTGACATTCTACTTCGTCAAGTGGGTCAATTGCACAGAAATGCTGGAGAAATACTGGATAAATCTCTGATAATACCCTGTGAGACCTAGGAATCTTTGAATCTAAGATGGGGTCCTTGGAACCACCCATCGCATCACAACGTTGATCTTGGCCGGATCGACCAGTATACCATTCTGGTTGACGATGTGTCCCTAAAACTGCACCTCGTGCAACCAGAACTCACATTTGGAGAATTTGGCATACAACCTCTCTCTCCTCAGTGTGTCCAATTCTTCTCGCAAGTGTTCCTTGTGTTGCTCCTTGGTGTTGGAGTATACCAAAATATCATCTATGAATACTATCACCGACCGATCCAGCATCGGCCTGCAAACCCGGTTCATGAGATCCATGAACGATGTTGGTGCATTGGTGAGCGCAAATGGCATCACCACGAACTCGTAATGACCATAATGACTCCTGAAGGACGTCTTCTGCATATCCTTGTCTCTGACCCTCATCTGATGGTAACCTGATCACAAATCAATCTTGGTAAACCAAGATGCACCTTGAAGCTAGTTAAATAAATCATCGATCCTCGGGAGTGGGTATCGATACTTCACCGTTAGCTTATTCAGCTCCTGGTAGTCAATGCACATCATGTGTGAACCGTCCTTCTTTTTCATGAACAGGATCAGTGCTCCCCAAGGTCAACTACTCGGTCGAATAAATTCCTTTTTTAGCAGCTCCTGAAGTTGCGTAGACAACTCCTACATCTCCGATGGTGCTAAGAGATACGGTGCTTTGGCTATTGGGGCCGCACCAGGAACCAAATCAATCCGAAACTCGGCCTACCTCTCGGTAGTAACTCCTGGAAACTTCTCAGGAAACACATCGTGGAAATCCTGAACCATGAGCACCTCACTCAACACCGTCGTGCCCTCAACACGAGTATCCGCCATATAAGCTAGTAACCCAGAACAACCCTGCTGAAGATATCTTCTGGCCCTTGTAGCTGAACAGAGAGTCGGCCCATGCGAAGCTCCCTCGTCAGGAATAATCAATTATCCCCCACTAGGGGTTCGAATTCTCACTAGCTGGCGCTCACAATCAATCATGGCCCCATTGGGACCCAACCAGTCAATCCTGATGATAACCTTCGATCCCCGTAGTGGAATCGGCACCAAATCAATATAGTACTTCTCGTTGAATAGGTTCATGACACACCCACGAGGAAATCTCGAAGCACTAACAGAATGATCATCAGTAATCTCGACCTCCAACGGATACTCTAGAATCCCATGAGCATAACTAAAATTCTTGCTGAGCGTAAGACATACAATGGATCGGGTAGCACCCGAATCAAATAGAACATGAGCAGTCATACCATTGAGTAAGAAAGTCCATATACTTGATCAGATACAATATAAGCATAAATAAGGAAAGAAAATAAGAAAATGAAATTAAATACCGGTAACCATATATGGTGCTGCTCGAGCCTCATCGGTAGTCACCTAAAAAGCCCTGCTCTTCACCACAGGTGTCTCTGCCTTGCCCTAGCGGCCATCGGTAATCCTCAAGGTGGTTGGTGTAGGCACCACTGCTACCCCTCCTGACAATCTCGGACAATCGACCTTTTTTATGGCCTATTTGATACCAATGAAAATATATCAATGCACTTTGGGGGCAATCCATGCTCATATGAACCGACTGACCACATCTGTAACAAACTCAAAACCACTGATTGATATGCCCCACTGTGCTGCTTGTCGCACTTGCCGCAAAGACCCCGACCCTGCTGGCCCCTAGAATGCGACTCAGAAGTCTTAGGCCTATTAGCCTGGCCCACTATAGTCAGCACCTGCTCCGGGTTACACTTCATCCGAAGCTCCAACTCAATCTCCCGCGCGTGGCACTCTCAATCATATAATTCAAGGTCTTGCACCCTGAAAATCTCACAAACTCTCTAATGTCATTCCTCAAAAGGGCATGATATCTCGTCTTCCTCATCTTCTCATTCGCAACATATTGCGGAACCAAAAGATCCCTCTCCCGGAACATGGCGGTAATCTCCGCCACAGTCTCAGTGGTGTGACAACAGTCCTGGAACTCCCTATCCAGATGTTGCACCTCGATCGCTGGTGCAAACAACCTCTGGAATATTGCAACAAACACCTCCCAGTACATGTGATTGTACACAAAGACGTGTCTCTCAAACTAGATTAACGACTTTACAAGTAAAAATACGGAAAACCCTTTTTACAAATAACGGATAAGTTTATAAAAGATACGTTCGTTCCCTAAACTATATTCTTATAATAGTTTATATGCTTGTATATGTAAAACCGTGAATTTAATTCCCAAACTAAACCTATTATAGTTTGCATGCTTGTATATGTAAAACCGTGTATTGAATTCCTAAACTATACCTATTATAGTTTGTATGCATGTTATGTATTGATCTGAAAAACTATGTAATTACGCTTGTAAGTTGAAAATGTCCCTTATACTCAACATGTTACAAAAGGGATAAAATATCTATAAACATTTTATAAAAATGTGGGAAAACGTAAGGTTGTATCAGTTTTAAGTGTATTGAAGTCCTTTTTGCATAAATTCATAAAATCATTTTTGTTTGGCTTGTATTCTCCCCTTGAAAACATTAAAATCATAAAAGCATAGGGGTATGAACTCACTGTTAGTTGCGTGAAAGCGTCGGACAACGAAACTGGGAATGAAGACCCTCGGGTTGTTGTACACAGCACTTAACGGGATCCTAATAACAATTAAATACATATGAGTATTTTATTAGCAAAACCATTATTATAGTGTTTGAAAGACCCTCTCCCGGAACATGGCGGTAATCTCCGCCACAGTCTCAGTGGTGTGACAACAGTCCTGGAACTCCCTATCCAGATGCTGCACCTCGATCGCTGATGCAAACAACCACTGGAATATCGCAACAAACTCCTCCCAGTACATGGCTGCCAATGCCATAGTCCCCACATATCGGCCGACCTAATCGCACCAGTCACGTGCTCGGTTCCTCAGCAGTCACGTGCTCCACATGCCTTGAACTCCTGAAATGAGGGAGTTTACGCTCCTAACTGATCCGCAGCAATCTCGGCTCGAAAGGCCCTGAGCCGCTCATCCATAAGCTCTATAATCCCCTCCTTAATGGAACCAAACATCATAGGAGTAGCATCCACGATACCGTGAGTGAACTCGGTCGCAATGAACTCGCGTAGCGTCTTATCAATTGGTTTTGTGCCCAAGCCAGAACCAGAGCCGAAACCTCCTCCTCGAGTGATCACCACCATACTCAAACTGAAATACAAAGATATAAACGATCAACAATAAACTCTAGGGAACTCTCTATACCGGTCTCCTTAGAATCCCCAGGTTCTTCCTTGTCTCGAGGACATATCATGTGCTTCCAGTAGTATGGGCCCAGTACTACCTTCCCACCTACATGTACCCTCCTCAATAGTCGTCTTGATTCCTCTAAGTCACCACACTAAATCCGTATGCCGATCCTATGCTAAACAACATACCAAATCTACTATAGTATTAGCCAGGCTCTCCTAGGAGTTCCTAATCTTACCACCTCTACCATACAAAGAATCTCAATCAACACTGTCGGTTGCCTTATGCATGCAAGTTATACATAAAATGGGATCACATAAACTATCAAATAATGGTTCTACTGTAAGTCCACAACCAAACAAGGATCATGAAATAAGGGTAAATTGATCATTCTACGACTATATGACCCTAATCGTATACACCTTTTAAAGCATACACTTAGCAATTAACTGATCAGATATCAATTCCAAGCAATACATAGCATCCGAATCCCCTAGGATATAAGGCACCACACAAATCAGGAAATTATATCATACGATCCTCGAAGGTATCCTTAGCCCTAATCTAGCATACATCTCACATATCAACCATACTAATCATAATACAAAGGTATGGGTAATTTGGGAACCACTTACTTGAGCTCGACTGATTGCACGCATCGCACCCCTTTTCACTTAGTAAAAATCTTTTCTTTTAGAAATTCAATTTCTTTGTTCTTTTGAAAAGATTATCATTTCCCAAGTTTGAGTTTTGATATAGCCGAAAGTGTGCCAAATCCCTCAAACCAACGCTCTGATACCAATTTGTAACGCCCCAAAATTTATAAGTAAAATTTTCATTTTTCTATTCATCAATCCAATGAACACATGTCTCGAAAATATCCAAATTACAACTTATCACATATATCAGAGTAACAAAGATCATAAAATGCGAAAATCATGAGGGGGAGTATGTTGTGCCATCAAGTTGGGCTCTTCCCTTTTGTACCGAAAGTACCTGAAACCAATAACATATTAGTAAGATTAACACTTAGCGAGCTTCCCCACAATACCAAATACGCAATACAAAAAAATATAACATCACGTGGCTATGTCAGGTCCGTAACAACCCCTGGGTTCGTATCAACCCTATGCAACAACAAATGTTGTGTCGGGTCCGTGTCAACCCCTAGGTCCGTATCAACACCGAGTCTATATGAATCCTAGCCCAAATTGGCTTCATGCATATATCATACAATTACATAAACAATAATCACATAATGGTACACATCCTACACATACATATCAGTGGACCGACATTGGTGCCTTCGACCCACAAGTGTGGTAAGAAGACTCACCTGTAACTGATGATAACAAAATCGCACACTTGAGCTGCTTCAAACACGACTCCTCACACTAAACATAACCCAATTACAGTCCTAATTAATAATTATGGTTTTAATCTAAAATCATTGGCCTAATCATTATTTATAATATCAAGGGAAAAAGACCATTTTGCCCTTCCATACATTACCCATCAAATCGAAGCCCAAAACTCCTAATGTCTCAAGGCCCAAAAACAACCCAACGGGTTTCTTGGAGTACGTCCGGCGTTCCCACCTTACACCTAGCATACTGCGTGACCTTGCGAAGTGTTTTACAGGGTCTCAGCCCACTACACTCAGTGCACATCAGAATACGCCCCACGTACTGACCTAAAATACAAACCCTCTTTTGACGAATTAATGCCTTCAGATCTAACGTCCAAGTTTCAGATCCACGTATAATAAGACGTCTAAAGCCAAAAAGTTGCAACCTTTATGTTTTTGCATGGCTACCAAGAGCCCAACACCAAAACCCTAACTCCTTTAGCCATCTAAGACTCCAAGCTTGCATCTTTATAACATATAACACCCTAAAACGTATGAATAGACGGCTTACAAGCTCTAGAGTATTCCATACTCACAAAGATCAAGGTCTTGGGAGCAAAGAACACAAAACTAAAAATAAACATGATCTAGCAAGGAAAGCTCCAAGGTATGGACTTTATACCTCCAGAAGATTCACCAAGATGAGAAGATTCTGGATCCAAAAAGGTTGAGAGCAATACCACAACTCCTACGGTCTTCCTTCGCCACCAAGAACACCAAAAGTTACTCTAAATCTTCAAAACTTCACACACAAGGATTATGGTTCGAAATTAAGGCTAAGAGAGATGGAGGCTGAGGGGGAAAAATGGTTAGAGGCCATAATGTTCTTTAAATAGGGTCCAAACCCTAAAAATTAGGGTTTTCCCTCTGAAGTAGTACGCCCAACATACCTATGCAAACGCGCAGCGTATGCAAGGAATCTGTGATCATCACTTAAACTATAACACTCGGATTCAGGTATGTTACCTTTTAGTCCTTGGGATAATAATTTTATTGCGAAAGAGGTCCATTCGTACGCTGGGCATACGTCTATGTATTCTTAGAATACACGGGCATGAAGAGTCTGGACAATGAGCCATGTGTGTAGGGCATATGAAGCGTATGAGGGGCGTACGTACCCAATTGGAAAAACCCTAATTTTAGGGAATGAGTGCTATTTAAGCTCACTTATGACCTTTAGACCCTCTCTCTTATCAGCCCCCACTACCTTTGAACATCCCTAAAACCCTAGTTTCCATTGAGAGTGATCTTTGAGATTGAAAGACACTTTGGTGGCCTTTTTGGTGTGTTTGCAAGAAGAAGAAGTTGGTGAGAAAGCCTTGGACGTTGTTGAACTTCAAGATCCTGAATCTAAGCTTTTGGAGGTAAAAAGCTCATACCTTGTTTATCCTTTTGATAGTTAGAGTTAGGGTTTGTTTATAAGCTCATTTTTGATCCATGGATTCTCTTTTGTGGGTTTGGACATCTCCAGAAGCTGGAATTGCTAGATCTTAGTCCCTTTGGCATGTTAAAACCATAAAAATGTTATGTTGGTGATGGATATGAAGCCATGCATGAATCTAGGTCCTTTAAGTCAGCTTTGATGAACAAAAAAGGATGTTGGACTCCCATAAGACATGCTAAGGCATAAAGTTGCCAACTTTATGCCCTAAGACCCTTTTAATGACCGGGATCTGGTAGTAATATTAAGTGACTGCATGGATTAAGCACCATACGACTGAAGGTGTTGAGCAGTGCCGTATGTTGAGTGTACCAAGGTGTACGCATCGCGTACTGCATGACGGACAAGTATGATGAGCGTACTGGGATTACGCCGCGCGTACGCTCCCAATGAGCTTTTGGTTCATTTGGGGCCTATTTGATTTTGGTCCTTCATATAGTTAGAGTAGGCGGGCCTTTGAATTTGGTGATGGGCCCTGAGTGGCGTAGTTCGGCCTTTTAGGCCTTGGAGCCCATTATTGCATTTAGGCCAGGAATAGTCAGGCCCATTAAAAGGAAAAAGCATTTGAGCCCTTATTTTAGGAGTTTGGACTTCCCAAATTCTAATTAAGGCTAACTGGTTCTATAGTGTGGGATCTTCCTGTTTAGCAGTCAAGCATCTCGTTGCTTCCAGCAGACTGTGGTGAGTTTTCTCACTGTATCAATGGGTCGAAGGCACCAAGGCTGGCCTATTATTTGTTTATAGGATACATGTTACTTATGTGTTATGTGTATGAAAGACCAGGGTTTGGCCCATAGCACCTGTATGAAAGACCAGGATCTGGCCCCTGGCAGTTGCATGAAAGACCAGGATCTGGCCCCTAGAAATCGTATGGAAGACCGGGATTTGGCCATCGGCAAGAATTCTACGTAAGACTATGGTTTGGCCCATATAATTGATTTGTATGTTGGTATGTGATACTTTATGGAAAACTTACTATGTGTTTGCTTACAGATTGTGTTTATGGCTTCAGGTACTTCCGATACTAAGGGGAAGGGCCCGGCGTGATGGCACAACTTCTCTCCCGTTATTTCCGCATATTGATATTGTACTCTGATGATGTAATTTTTATACATTATGATGGTTTTGGAACAATTTTATATATGTAGTACTTGTTTTAAAAATGAAAAATTTTATTGTGCTTTCGGGTCGTTACAAATTGCTATTAGAGCCTTGGTTTGAGGGATTCGAGCACACTCTCGGGTGTGTCAGAACTCAAACTGAGGAAATGATAATCTTTTCAAAGAAAAAGAATCATAATTTTTCTGAAAAAAGCTTTCTTATGTAAAAAGGGAGAGTGCAATGCGTTCGATCGGCCGAGCTCAAGTAAGTGTTTCCCAAATTACCCATGCTTATGTGTTGCGATTAGTATGCTAGATATGTGAAATTACATGCTAGATTAGGGCTAAAGATACCATCATGAACTATACGATAGAATTTCCTGACTTTTGTGAGGCCTTATAGCCTAGGGAAAATTTGATGCCATGTATTACTTGAAATCGATGTTGACTCTATTGTTTGTTAAGTGTATGCTTTCAAAGTTATATACGATTAGGATTGTATAGCCCTAGAATGATGATTTTTGCCTCGTTTCCTGTTCCTTGTTTGGTTGTGGACTTAGGGTAGAAACTTTATTTGACAGTATCTGTGATTTAATTTGTGTATAACTTGCATGCGTAAGGCAACATGCGGTGTTGATTGATGTTTCTGGTTCGGTGAGGATTGAGAAATCCTAGAAGAGTCTAGGATATATGTATTTTGTGTTGTATGAGTTATGTTTTTTAGTATAGTTTGGTGAATTAGAGGAATCAGGTCTTACCTTGAGGAAGGTACAAGTAGGTGTGGAAGGTAGTATTGGGCTCGTACTACTAGAAGCACAGGACATGTAACCGAGGCGAGAGCATACCTGGAAACTCCAAGGAGTCCGGTGAGAAGGAATCCCCTCGAACTTCTTTATCAATTGTTTCTATGTAGTATTTTTAGTTTGAAGATGGTGATGACTACATAAGGAGGTTCAGGTTCAGGATCGGGTTCTGGTTCAGGTTCAGGTTCAGGCGCTGAACTGATTGATGAGAGGTTGTCTGAGCTTATCGCAGCCGAGTTTACTCATGACATCCTTGACGCTACCCCGGTGATTTTCGGTACTGTTAAGGAGGGAATTATGGATTAATGGAGTAGCGGCTCAGGTCATTTCGAGCTGAGATTGCCGCATGAAATAATGGGGATCGAAATCCCTCATTCTAGGGGTTCAAGGCATGCAGATCGCCCGAGTTCTTTGGGGCTAAGGACCCGATTGCTTGCCACCGCTGGATCACTGACATGGAGAATGCTCAGCGCACGAGATTTTGCCCCGGGGTAGAAAAGGTGGGATTTGCGTCCTGTTTGTTGAGGGAAAAAGCATGGGACTGGTAGGAGGAGGTCACCAGAGCGGTAGGAACGACGACTGTTATAGTGATGAATTGGGAGGATTTTGTGCATAGGTTTTATCAGGAGTTTGCACCGGCCATTGAGGTACAGCAACTAGTGAGGGATTTCCAAGACCTTCACCAGACTACACAGACTGTGGCGGAGATCACCATCAAATTCAGGGAGAGGGCATTATTGGTTCGGAAGTACGCTGCAGATGAGGAGATGAGAAATACGAGATATCATGTTATGCTGAGGGATGATATCAGGGAGTTTGTGAGCTTTTCGGGGTGCAAGACCCTGAATGATATGATTGAGAAGGCCCGTGAGCTGGAAATTGAGTTAGAGCTCCAGACGAAGCGGAAGTCGGAGTAAGTGCAGAGAGCAGTGGGTCAGGCCAAGAAGCCCAAGAGCTCTGATACTCATAGTAGAGGCCAGTAGGGCCGATGTGCCAAGTGTGAAAAGCCGCATAGTGGAGCCTGTCGATCTACGGGCTCCGTATGTTTCAGTTGTGGCCAGTCGGGCCACGTGAGTAGGGACTGCCCCAAGAGAGCTTTGATTTGTTTCCACTACAATCAGACCGGCAATGAAAAGGCTAATTGTCCGAGACTGACTGGAGGAGTGGTGGTGGCACCTGTGCCAGCCACTTTGAGGATTACCGATCGCCGCCAGGGCAAGGCGAAGGCTCCTGCGGTGAATAGCAGGGCTTTTCAGTTGACCACCGATGAGGCCCGTGCAGTGTCGTGCGTAGTTACTGATACGTGACTTGACTTTATCTTTTATTTCTTTCTTGTTATTCTTATATTTGATATGACCTTGTATAGGGAGCTTTTTTGTTAATGGATTGTCTGCTCATGTTTTGTTTGATTCAGGGGCTACCCGATCCTCCGTATCTCTTGCGCTCAGCAAGAAGTTTTGTAACATCCATAAAATTCATGAAAAATTTAAACTTTTAAACAACCCAAAAACCATCATTGTTTACATATTGTTTTCAAAATATGTTCAATATCAGAGAAATCCCAAAATCATAAAGTAAAACATGAGGAGGTGCACGATCACACCTTCGCCTTCCCGCGATCCTCTGAGGTACTTGAAACATAATCCAAAACTGTAACCCAAAGCTTAGTGAGTTCCCTCAAAATACCAATACATAACAAATAGCACAAATACAAAACAACATACTATGGGCCCAAATCAACCATCAGGTTGGAATACCCCAGACCCCTCAACCATCAGGTTGGAATGCCAACATACTATGGGTCCAACCAACCATCGGGTTGGAATACCCATGGCCCCTCAACCATCGGTTTGGAATGCCAACATACTATGGGTCCGATCATCCTCGGGATGGAATACCCTAGGCCTTCAACCATTGGGTTGGAATGCCCCGGCCTGTTGGCTTACGCACAAAGCAGTGAAGACTCAGCCACCAACCAATTATGTGCATATAATACAGATAAACATACTATTAACCAGCCAACAAACAGATAGACGGATCTTACAGATCACTAAGCATAGTAACATCCTAAATAGCAGGATACCAATCTAATAGATCACTACAACACTATAACATACATAACCGAATATCAAATCCAAAGGTCTGGCCTTGGTGCCTTCGACCCGCAAGTACAGTGACGAAGACTCGCCTCACAAGCAGCACAGAACTGACAAGGTCCAACTATGAATCTCAGCTCTCAACTCAAATGCCTACAACTATCAAATGACCAGTTCTATCAAAATCCAGAATACCCAACCCTCAAGGTCAAACTTGGTCAAACTCAAAGTCAAATGTTCAAAGTCAACGGCCAAGGTCAACAGTCCATGTTGACCCAACACGTCGTGTGTACTAGCAAACATGCTGTGTTTTGTTAGCAATCAGACGGTCTAGAAAACCCCGGCTAACACGTCGTGTTTTTCCGAACTTAATACATTCAGCTGTTCCTTGAATAAAAGGGACTCCAGGGCACAGATCTAGACTCCAATGCTATCAAAAAGGATAAATTTTCCAACTTTATCCATTTGGACCACCGCAAGGGTTCAAAAACCCATCCACACAGCTTGAAGATTCAAGGGCTTAACCATAAAGTCCTTAGTCCTCAAGATCCAAAGTCCCTTCCTTCCAGAAGTGGCTCAACCACCTAAACCCTTCCAAAGATTGGTTCTTTTTAAGACATGCATGTCCAATGCATGTCTTGAACCCATATTAGGTCAAAAACGGGATTCATGACCTACTTTCCATGCACGGCATCAAAACTTTGGTTGAAACCAGATCCAAGCCACTACAAGGTCTCCTTGACGTGGAGATTCAAAAAGTTGCAAGCTTTCTTAGACACCTCCATGCATCAACCCATAACAAAGAGAAAAATTGGACATAACTCAAGATCTAGTGACTATGAATGATAAAAATCGGGACTTGGACACTTACAATGGTCTAGGAGAGTGCTACACTGAAGTATGATGCTAGATAGTTGAATCTTTTCTTCCTTATTTCACCTTTTTCCTTCCAAACACCAACTATCTTCACAAATAGGAGAGGAAAAGATTAGGGTTTCTTTCTAAGCTTGAGAGGGTAGATGGAGGCCGAGGGTGGACAAACCCTAGCCCCATAAACCTTAAATAGCGACTAAACCCTGAAAAATTAGGGTTTCACACACATCGGTCAACACCCCGTGCCCAGAGGAAAAATACGTCGTGTTGCTAAACCAAAACACGCATCTTTTATTGTATAGACACGCGGTGTTGGTGCCTCCAACACGCCGTGTCTAAACCCCAAGATTGCAACCACCAGACCAATTATCATGACATGAAAGATTTAGAAGTACCTGAACATCATGATGTTACCATTCTCCCCCACTTGAACTAGACTTCGTCCTCGAAGTCTGCTATGGCGAACATATCCAGATAATGCTCCCGCATCTCAGCCTCCGGCTCCCAAGTCTACTCGGAGCCCCCCGATGCCACCATCGTACCTTTACCAAAGGTACTTCCTTGCTACGCAAAACCTTTACCTTCCTCTCTAGAATGGCTACGGGCCTCTCAACATAGTCAAGGCACTCAGCGACCTGAATATCATCCACAGACACCACTGCAACCTCGTCCAATACGCACTTTCGCAACTGCGAAACATGGAAAGTGTTGTGAATCTGACTGAGCTCCTCAGGAAGATCCAATCTGTAAGAGACCTTGCCAAGCCTGGCAATAACACGGAATGGACCAATATATCAGGGACCCAGTTTTCCCCTCTTCCTGAAGCGAATCACACCTTTCTAAGGTGAAACCTTCAGTAACACCATGTCACCGACCTAAAACTCCAACTCGGATCAGTGTCGGTCAGCATAGCTCTTCTGACGACTCTGAGCAGTCTGCAATCTCTGTCTGATCTGCTGAATCGTCTCCATAGTCTGAAGGACCATCTCAGTCTGTCCCATAACCTTGTGACCAACCTCGCCCCAACAGACTGGGTTACAACATCTCCATCCATACAAGAGCTCAAAAGGCGGAGCACCAATGTTGGACTGAAAACTATTGTTGTAGGAGAAATCCGCAAGAGGTAGGTAGGAGTCCCAACTCCCACCAAAATCAATGACATAGGATAGCGACATATCCTCAAGAGTATGTATCGTCCGCTCACTGTGGTCGTTGGTCTGCGGATGATAAGTTGTGCTGAAGTGCAACCTCGTGCCTAGTTCCTCATGGAACTTCTTCAAAAAATGGGAGGTGAACCAAACACCACAGTCTGAGTCAATGGAGTCCGGAACTCCATGGGGAGCAACGATCTCACATATATATACATCGGCCAACTTCTCGGCCGAAGAACTCTCCCGAATCGCCAGGAAGTGGGCACTCTTGGTCAATCAATCCACGATGACCCAAATTACATCAAAACCCTTTGCCGTCTTCGGCAACTTGGTGATGAAATCCATTGAAATCTACTCCCATTTAAACATGGGAACCTCCAGAGGAAGCACCTTGCCATGCGGCGTCTGATGCTCGACCTTGACCATCCTGCAAGCCAATCACCTCTTCACGTACCAAGCGATCTCCCTCTTCATACACGGCCACCAGTAGCTCAGTCTCGGATCCCAATACATCTTGGTGGCCCCCGGATGGATAGAAAAGCGAGACTTATGAGCCTCCTCCAACACAATCTGTCTGACCCCACCAGACATAGGAACCTATATCCGACCGCAACGGCTCAATAAACAGCGACTACCTGGAACAAATTTGGCGATCTCACCCATGATCCTCTCAATCTTCTAATTCTCTTACCAAACACCCTCGGCGTGAGCCTCCCTAAACAATACCACAAGTAGAGAATCCACTGATATAATCGTACATGATACCCCATCAGAAGGTCCATCCGACTTGCAGCTCAAGGCATCCACCACCACATCCGCTTTACCCGTATGGTAAAGGATATCGCAGTCATAATCCTTGACTACGTCCAGCCACCTATGCTGCCTCATGTTCGGGTTCGACTGATCTATAATGTGTCTCAAGATCTTGTGATCCATGTATATAGTACAACAGACCCCATAAAGATAATGCCTCTAAATCTTGAGGGAAAAAACCACATCCCCCAACTCAAGATCATACTTGGGATATCTCGTCTTATGCGACTTCAGCTGCCGAGAATCATAAGCTATCACTTGTCCTCTCTGCATGAGAACCGCCCCCAACCCATTCATGGATGCATCACAGAAAACCACAAAGTCCTCAATTCCCTCTGGGAAGGTCAAAACGGGGCCTCGCATAGCATCTACCAAGGGTCTCAAATGCTGACTGCTGCTCAGGGTCCCACCGGAAATCCACCCCCTTCCTCATCAGACGAGTGATGGGTACTGCAATCTTAGAGAAATCCTAAATAAATCTCCGATAGTATGCTACCAATCCCAAGAAACTCCTGATATACGAGGGAGATTTCAGAACCTCCCACTGCATCACCGCCTCGATCTTGGCCGGATCGACCAATATCCCGTCTTGGTTAACGAGGTGTCCAAGGAACTGAACCTCTCGTAACCAAAACTTGCACTTCGAGAACTTGGCATAGAGCCGTTCTCGCCTCAAAACCCCCAGAAGCTCACGAAGAGGCTCCTCATGCTGCTCTCTAGTCTTGGAATATACCAAGATATCATCAATAAACATGATAACTAAACGATCAAGCATCGGCATGCATACCCGTTTCCTCAAATCCATAAATACTGTAGGCGCATTGGTGAGCCCAAATGGCACCACCATGAACTCATAATGCCCATAACGAGTTTGGAATGCGGTATTCTCGACGTCTTCCTCTCTCAACCTGACGTGATGGTAACCATACCTCAGGTCTATCTTGGAGAACCATGATGCACCCTGCAACTGATCATAGAGATCATCGATCCGCGAAAGAGGATATCGGTTCTTCACCGTGTTGGGACTATATTGTGTTGTGTCAATTTTGTATTATTTTAGTCGATTAGTAATGGGTTGGGCCTGTCGACCAAGTTTATTTATTGTGCTACGGTTAGAGTATTTATAGTGCATCCATGCACCATGTTTTTGCATCGTTCCTATTGTAACACTACTCTTCCTTTACAGTAACAGTTCTTCATCGAACTCTTCTAAGGCAGTGCTTTTAATCATTCAGCACAACGTTGATCTTCATCCTGTGTTTTGATTCTTTTACTTGTTTGAATCTAATCGATCTTACTAGTTTTATTCTTATCAATTGGTATCAGAGCAGGAGATTGTGTAAATATTTGCAAATCTTCTGTCGAGTCTCATTAGGGTTTCCGCTATTATTGGATCTGTTCTAGTCGCCTCCATCGTTGTTATCGATAGTAGACGTTGAATCTTGATCTACATTCTAACCTAAACTAGATTTTAGTTTACACATCTGATTCTTAACAGGTTTATTGAATCGACAACATGCAGCCTTACGATTCACACGTTAACTCCATCAATCTCTCAAGCGGCATCGGATCTACAACAAGGATCCATATAATTTTTCCAAACGATTATGAAGTGTGAGTACTGCACTTTGAGGATTACATGCTAGGGCTTGAAGATAATGGATCCTTAATATGGGATGCAATAACCAAGGAGACATTTGCTCATACTGGTACAAAAAGGGTAATCAAAACTCAAGCCGAGTACAACGATCTTCTTCTGGAAGTTGGAGAAGTGCCTAATGACGAAAAAGACAAGCTAATCAGTAATGTAAAGGCTATGAGGATCATCCATTTTGCTTTGCCTACCGACACGTTTCGCTTAGTGAGCTCCTGTGAAACAGCAAAAGAAATATGGGAAAAGCTTAGAGAACTCTACTCAAGTGACGCTGATCTTGAGCATTCAATTCAGACTTTGTTACTTTCGGAGTTTGGAGCGTTTGTTTAAAAGCCTTCAGAGAAACTGGACCAAAAATTCAACCGTTACAACCATATTTTGAGAAGGATGGTGAAGCACAAGATAAAATGAGAACTGATAGAGCAGAAGGTCACGTTCATGAACGGGTTGAGATCCGAATGGAAAGTTGTGGTGTCGACGGTTAAAGCACATGAGCAGTTCAAAAACTACTCATTGGCAAAGCTTCTTGGTACTCTAAGGTCACACGAGGATGAAGTGACAAGTGAGGAAAAAGTCGTTTCTAGCATGGGTTCGTTAGCTCTAGTAGCAAAGGGTAAGAAGGTTGCTGATGATGATTCAGAGTCTGATCTCTCCGATTGTGAACTCTCAAAAGAAGAGTATTCTATGATGGTGTCCAATCCAAAAAGGTTCGCAAAGAAGAACTTTGGACGCAACAAAAACCGAATCTGGCAGGGAACTTACAGCTCAGAGAAGGTGAAAGATGAGAGTTCTAACAACTCTCAAAAGGAAGATGTAAAGAAGGAGAAAAAGCTCATAGGAGACTCCGGCTATGACTGCAATTACTGTCATTGCAAAAATCATGTGGCTAAGGAGTGCATGCTAAGAAGAATGAATGAAAAGAAAGAGGAAGGGGATGATGAGGCTTATTTTCTCAGAAAGCTGGAGGAAATTAAAAAGAGGAAAAATGCAGATGACGTAAACCCGCTTTGATTGTGCAGGAACATGATGATGAGTTCGGAAGAGTTGAAGTGTGGTCGACTGATTCAGAGGACGAAGAGGTTCGTAGACCTACTCACGGGAAAAGTTTCATTGCGAAGGATGATGTTTCGCAGTTTAGTGGAAGATGCCTAATGGTGAGCAATGAAGTTTCAGAGCAAAGAGGATATGCTTCGGACAACTGTTTCGCTGTGAAACCTGTTTTGGAGCAAATCAGTGAATTTGAGAAGATGATCAGTAAGGTAAGTTCTATTCTCGAATCTCTAAACATTCCTATCTCACGGTATGAAACTGAATTAAAAGACTTAAGATTTACATTTTCAAGTTTCCGTTATAGTCTAAAACGAACCTGTTTAACTAATTCTAACTTAACCGATCAACTCGGCAGGGTTTCGAACAAAAGTGAAGAGTGGCGCATGTAGATTGAGAAGTTAGAGTCAGATTTAGCTAGGTCTAGGGATGATTTAATTTATTCGCAACATGACAATTTGGGGCTTTTGAAACAGCAAAACATTTTTTGTTTGATTGCAAAACGACTTTATTCTAATATTACACAGCTGTATATTGACCATGAAATAGGAAAGAAAATCTAGAAGATGATTTTTCCCTTTCTTGAATTGAAAAAGGACGAAATTGATGCAGACTACTACAGGTGCAAATCAATCGTGTCATCAGAACAAGTCTCGGATGCCTACAACATCGGTCTGGACAAAATTGAATCTTACATACAGTCCAAAGACCATAAAGAAATGTTAAGACAAATTTTGGATGAAAAAGATAAAGAAAAAAAAGATAAAGAGAAAATCAAATCTGAAATTGTACATAAATTTAACTCTCTATGCACTAAGTTGAATTTCCGAAAATAAACTTAATGTTGAAAATGTGTCTGAATTCGATGATGATAGTGACATGAGTGAGATCTATGTGGAGGATGAGGATGATTGTTCAGAATTAGATAAAAGCGAACCTGAACCTGCGAAAGTCTTAATTTCTAAAATTCAGTTGAGTTTGTTAGTATTTCTGAAAATAATACAAAGATTTTAAAAGAAAAAGCTTTAATTTTCCAAAAAGTTAGAACAGTTCCTAACCAAGTTTTCACAACTACCGGACTGAACAAAAATCAAACTATAGAACTAACGTCCCTGTTAGAAGAAGACAATGCTGATGGGTGCGACGAATATTTTTGGTCAACCCCCATTGACAACGCAAATAAAACCAAAGGTCTCTCTAAAATGACCTCTTGGAGAACGAAAGGAAGATATGTAGTAGAACATCTGAACAAGGTCAACTCAAGCTACGAGAAAAGAAGTCCGAGTGGAACCAAGAATATTCCAAATGATACATCATCTGAACAGGCTGAAACTCCTGTTAGAAAGTCGAAACCTAGGGCTAGTGTTCATAAGTCCTCTGAGCAATTTGCTACTCAAAAACGTCAAAGAAATGCGAGATATAATAAATATCTAAAGAAAAGAAAGAACTTCTGGAGATCCGAAAATCCTAACTTCGTTTATCAAGAAAAATCTTCAAATCCAAATGCGAAAGTCTCTTCACATGCGAACCCTAGAAATTTTTCAAAAACTCAGTCTCAGTCTCCATAGGTTTCAAAACAAAAAGTATTTCAAAAACCCTCTTTTACAAATCAAGTGAAACCTAAGGAAAATTCAAAGTCTCACTTCTCTCCTAACAAAAATGCTTCACATTCAGCCAAGACATCGAATGATGTTAAAGGAAAAGGAAATGTAGTTTCGGAACCTAAAATTCCTTCCAAGAGATCCGAAACTATCTCAAAGAGTAATGAGAAAAGGTTTGTCCAACAACAAATCAAAGACAAACAAAGGAAAAAATCCTCAAATGATAAGAACTCAAAAGATAAAAGGATCATTGTTTTTCATATAACAAAGAAAGATAACTCCACCCTAATTAAACGATCATATTTAGTTGATGTTGCAATTACTTTTCCTGTTTCCGTGAAAGCCTCACGTAGACCCAACCAACTTTGGGTTCCTAAATCTATTTGATTTTGTAGGTAATTCGTGACGAGTAATTTGACTCTGAATGGTACATTGTTAGTGGCTGCTTACGTCACATGACAGGAAGGAAGGAATAGCTGAGAGAGTTTAGAGCACTAAAGGATGGTGGAAGAGTGAAGTTCGACAATAATTCACTAGGAGAAATTAAGGGATATGGAATGATCACGAATGGGTACTTTTCCATTTGCAAGGTAGCAAATGTAGAGGGACTGCAACATGGATTGAAAGTCTCGTTCGATGATGAGGGATCTGAGATCATTGAAAAGAAGACTAAAACAGTACTGCTAAAGTCTACGCAAAAAGGCGAGACGTGTCCACTAAATCTGATCCCCATCAAAGGGAAACCTGTTATCTACCTTCTTGCGAAAGCTTCTTCGAACAATAACTGGATGTGGCACTGTAGACTCTTACACCTCAATTTTAAAGACATCAATAAACTAGTTCTTGGTGATCACGTGCCAGGGCTTCCACTCTTGAAATTCAATAAGGAACATCTTTGTGCAGCCTGCAAATTAGGGAAGCAGAGCAGGAAGAGTCATCTAACAGTTGTGAACACCAAAGTCATAGAACCACTTGAACTTTTACATATAGACCTTTGTGGTCCTTCTACAATTGAAAGAATTGGTGGAAACAAATATATTCTTGCAATTGTTGATGATTTTGCCAGATTTACCTGGGTGCATTTTATTAAACAGAAATCAGAAGTCACTCCCAAGCTCAAGGATTTTATAAAGCAGATTGAGACACAACTACGCAAGTTGGTTCGCATCATTCGCAGTAACAACAGTTTGGAGTTCAAAAATTAATCGTTTGAAGAATTTCTAACTAAAAAAGGAGTAACTCACAATTTTTCGGCTCCTTACACTCCTCAACAGAACGGGGTCGTTGAAAGACGAAACCGATCTTTATGCGAAGCTACGAGAACCATGTTATCTTTTGCGAATCTGTCACTCTACTTCTAGGCGGATGCTATTGGAACAGGCTGCTTCACACAAAATCGATCAATCCTCAATAAGCGATTTTATGTTACTCACTATGAAATATTGAATAATCGAAAACCTAATGTCAAGTTCTTTCATGTATTTGGTTCCAGGTGCTTCATTTTCAATTCAAAAGAGCAAAGGAACAAATTCAATGTGAAGGCTGATGAAGGTATTTTCTTAGGGTATCCTCCGAATTCTAAGGCATATAGGGTTCTCAACAAAAAGCTAAAAAAGATAGAAGAGACCTATTATGTCACGTTCGATGATAATTATTTAAAGAAGTATCAGAAGGATGACAGTCAATCAAAGGAGATCTTTCCCAAGCAGAATCCAACAACGATTCCACTCTCCACTCTCTATGACGAATTCATGAATCTATTTGATGAGCCAGAGAAAGCGATATCTTCAGAATCCAAAGCAGCAGATAACAAGGAGGATGCATTGAATAAAATCATCGATGAAGTTGCAAAGAATCTTGAAAGTGAGCCTCAGAATCTGAAAAATCCACAAGCTGTGAATGCTCCATTTTAGGGGGAGGGTTCTACTTCAACATCCACAACTGGTACACCTTTTTAGGGGGAGAATTCAACTCCTCCAGTGACCCACGAAAGTCCAATTCCAGAAGAAGAGGAACATACATCATTCGAGGGGCAGAATGAAAATATAAATGATGATTCGGATATGCAGTCAGAATTTGAGGATGTAAATGCTGAACTGGACCCAACCTATGATCCTAATTACCCTCCTTTGACCAAATGGACCAGAGATCATCCCAAAACACAAGTAATTGGAGAATCATCTTCAGGAGTTCTTATGAGATCAAAACAAAAGGCGAAGCATACTGCATTATTCTCTAAAGTGAAATATTGCATGTTCAATTCGTTTACCTCCAAAATTAAACCTAAAATGTTAAGGTTGCTCTTGATCATTCTGATTGGGTACAAGCAATGCAGGAGGAGCTCAACGAGTTCGAACGAAACAAGGTTTGGAGATTGATTGCCACTCCGAAGGATCTATCTATTGTCGGTCTAAAATGGGTATTTCGTAACAAACTAGACAAAGATGGAAATGTGATACGAAACAAAGAGTGACTAGTTGTTAAGGGATATTGCCAAGAAGAAGGCATTGAATACGAAGAAACCTTCGCATAAGTTGCAAGACTGGAGTCTGTTCGCATCTTTACAGCGTATGTTGCTCAGAAGAACTTTGAAGTCTTCCAAATGGACGTTAATTGTGCCTTTCCGAACGGGGAACTTGAAGAAACAATGTATGTGGAACAACCACCAGGGTTCATAAACGAAAAATATCCGAACCAATATTACATTCTGGATAAAGAAGTCTATGGTCTGAAGCAAGCTCCACGAGCCTGGTATGAAACTTTTACTAGATTCTTAAAACAAGCTAAATTTAAACAAGGTTTGGTTGACCCAACCTTCTTTCTCAAGAAAGATGGTGACCATTTGATGATTGTCCAAATTTAATTTGATGACATCATTTTCGGCTCTACAAATCCCAGTTTAACTGTTAAGTTCCGAAAGTTGATGGAAACTTAATTTGAGATGAGCTATATGGGTCGGATTAACTTTTTCCTTGGTTTGAATATAAGACAGAGTCAGGAGGGAATTTTTATCAACCAGGAGGCTTACACGAAGACTATACTTGATAAGTTTCGAATGGTGGGAGACTCTAATGTGAAGGTTCTAATGGCATTCTGAACAAAACTAACACCGTCGTTGGAAAAACCGGCTGCTGATATGACACTCTGTCGTCAAATGATAGGTTCCTTAACGTATCTAACTACTAGTCGTCCAGACATCATGTTTTCTGTTTGCTATTGTGCCAAATTTCAAGCGTATCCTTCTGAACCCCACATGATTGTTGTTAAGAACATATTCAGGTATATTAAACGAACTTCCTCGCTCGGAATATGGTACCCTTCATGTTCAGGGTTCTTTGTGCAAGCGTTTTCAGATGCTGATCTCGGGGGTTGCAGTTTAGATCGCATATGTCACAACCTAGTGCAACACTCTAAGATCAAAAACATTGCACTGAGTTATCACTTTATTAAAGATCATGTGGAAGATGGAAATGTGGAGCTACACTTTGTTAGATCCGCTGATCAACCGGCCGACATCTTTACTAAAGCCTTACCAGAACAAACCTTTAATCACATTCTTCAAGGCTTAGGAATGATTGATGTTGAATCAGTTCTGAAACCCCCTTCGCACTAGAAAAATATTAATTGAACTATGAATGGGTGCGAACGTTCGTAGTAATTCGCAGTCAACTGTTCATCTGCGAAAGTTCATAGTGATTCGTAGTTTACTGTTCATCTGCGAACGCTCGTAGTGGCTCACAATCCACTGTTCATTCGAAGGTTTGGAGCTTCTTGTATACTGTTGTATATTTCGCTTGGCTTTACTTATTTAATTTTTTTGTTTTTACTTCTATTTAGAAAATTCAAAATCCAAAAATATTTTATTTCTTTATGTCTTTGTTTCTTTTTTAGAAAATTCGAAAAACCAAAAATACTTTTGATTTTTTATATAACACCAAAATGAATAGATAATTGAGCAGGACGAACGAATCATATCATGATACTCTCAATTACGAATGATGGGCCGGGTATTGAATTTCAAATCTTTACACTAGTTAAGTGTCCCTAGAAGCATGTTGCTGCATGTAGTCCGAAGCCTCCACGACTCTATGTTGAAGCCTTAATGAATCGATAATACTAATCGTTCCTTCCCAATTAGGCTAATCATTGACATAAGTCATGAGCTACCTTACTATTCTCATATTGAGTCAAGAGTTGACTACTTGGTCACTTTCGCATAGAAGAGGTACATTTTTCTTTGGAACCACCTACTACTACTTCTCCATCACTTTCGCATTCATGAATGTAACCATTGAGACTCTAAGAAATTACCACTGAGGTTTACGGTTGCACAATCTCTGTGTTTATGATCTTAATTCGTTATAACCACCAATTGAGTGAAACCCAAAATCCAATACATATTCAAGAATTGACGGTGAACAATTTAAATGTTCTAGATTAATCACCATGGAATTGACGAAACTCCACTTTTGTGGTTCGTACCTTGAAATCTCTTTTATTTTTGCGAGATCTTAATGAAAATTTCTAGACCTAAGACTTTTCAACCCATAGGATCTAGTTTTTGTTTTTCTTAAGATTTCCATATTATCCAACCACTTAAATATATTCCAAAGCATACTTGTTCTTATGACTACACTGGTCCAACGAGTACTTCATACGAACGTTAACTCTTATTTTGAGTTTCGGACTTAGTTGAAGAAGAAGCCTCCCTTTCTCCTTATTAAAAGACGTCTTTCACCGTTTCTCAACAAAAAGATGATCGTAAATCAACGGGACACCAAACAAGCCCTTCAAAGTCTCTCTTAACTGCGAAGGAAGAGATCAATGCCTGGGATCCATCTACTTTATGTCTTTAATGACATCACTAGAATCCCTAGAGAATATGTATATTTCTTTATCTTTGGCACACTCTTGCACGAAGATCTTTATGATTTTCAACAATCTGGTTCGTTGTCCTAATGGTTACTTTCAGGTTCGGAGTACAGTAAATGGTAATCAATTGCGAAAGTATGAAACTGCGAAAGTCAAGAACTAACGACAGTATTTGTGGATAAGATTTGAATTTAGGCGCGTCAAAACTGAAACGACGTCTGCTGTTAGTTACGCCGCCTGACGTCACAGCTACCAGTCATGCCTTTTAGGCGCTTTTTCACTAAATTGGGATTATCAACCGTCGGTTTTTCTCTCTTCTATCATCTCGTATATAAGGATTTCAACGCTTCATTATTAATTACCACTTTCAAAATCATTCAAAATTCACTCGAAGATTTCTCTCTCTACTGTTCATCATCTTCTTCACCAAGAAACAATGGCAGCTTCTTCTAAAACACCTTTTGTCGCTGAACAAATGGCACAATCTACTCTGATCAACATCAAGGCTAAGCAGAATCTAATCCTAGACCTTGATCTTACCAAGTACGACGTCTTTCTTCAACCTCTAATCGAGTGCCTTCGCTATTCACCACTGGTAATTGCCCTAACAAAAACTGAGACTGTGCCCTTGGTTCATATGTCCAATGCATATTCGATTTCTAGATACAAAAAAGGAGAAGAGATGATCCATTTTGAAGTCGACAACAAGAAAACCCACATTACTAAGTCAAGGTTCTGTAGCCCGCTAGGGTTTCCTCAAGGTCGTGACCTAATTAATCCAGAATCCATCTCCAACCCTGCTATCTTGGAGATGTTCTATCAAATGGGCTATAGGGAGTATCTGGCCACCGTCTCCAAATTCAAGAAGCCTAACTTGCCACCAATGTGGAATGGGTTGTTCACCCTGATTTTCAAAAGCTTTTCTGAGAGGGTAACAGGCTCAGACTGTGCTAACAATCTGTTCATTATCATCATGTATGGTGTTTACTCAGGAATCAATCTCGACTATGCAACAGTGCTTTGGGCTCAACTAGTCCAGAGTACTCTTTCTACAACACGACACAACGAGATCTCCTGTGCACGTTTCTCGGAGATCCTCGTTCAAAGAGCAATTGAACGCTTCAATATACCAGAAAATGATGGTTCGATAATTGCTATTATTCCAGTTTTCCATACCACCAACATCATTCTGTCAGAAACTTCCAGATTCACTTTTATTGGATCAATCCCGGAATCGATGCTTTGCAACGTCCCAGTTGCTAGTGAAGTTATTCATGCCTATTGTTGTTTACCGGCTTCTGGTCCATGACCATTGAATGATGCAATACGAAAGGTTCTTGATGAGGCCGATAAGCCAATGAAAGGGGTAAACGCAAGGGGAAGGCTGGTCCATCTGAACCTGCTCAATCTCCAAAGAAGGGAGATAAAAGAAAACCAAGCACAGGACCCCCTGAACCTCCTCAAGCTCCAAAGCAGAAGAAAATCAAACGAGCCGCTCGCAGAACAAGGACTCCAACTCCAAGTGCCCAGAGGATTCGTAATCCAACACCATCTCGGAGATTCGCATCGAAGAGCAACTCCAGAATAAACAAGATGACACCGCTGCGACTTTGCATCCCCAAGTTTCAGAGCCAATACCTACGAACCCTAAGGTCACTTTTCACATGCCTACATCTGTTCCAATTACAAATGATTTCTTTCAGGGTTTCACACCTCCCCACTCTCCAATTACTACTACCACTCCCATAACTATTGCACCATGTCCAACTATGGGTGTTTCGCAACCCCAAGCTACTCTCGCACAGTCCACTCCATTCTTCATCGAATCTACAGCAAAAACAACCATAGCCACTAGTGCACCTCCAGTCTTTGTCAACGTATCTAATACGCGAGAATATGCTTCAGTTTTCACTCGTGGTCATGTCTCTACTCCCATCTCCCCTCTCCGACAAGAGGACCCTGACACTATTTTTGGGATGATAATAAAGATTTTGAAGCTTTTACTTATAGTCCTTTCACAGTTCGAGAAGATAGTGATGAGGATGCTCCAGTTACCAAAGGGCAACTCAAGGCCATCAATGAGAAGATGGATACCTTGCTTCGGTCTTCCAAAGCATCCTCGAGCAATGACTATTCTCAGGAAATTGTCAAGGAATTCCTTGAAACCATTACCAAAGAGAACACTACGAACCTTCACAAAACAAACAAGGCTGTTGTTGAGTGTGTATCTGTTTGCAAGGATACGACTGAAAAAGTCGATAAAATAATTTCTGATGCTCAATCTTTCATGACTACTTTCCAGACTTCCTTTGAAACGAAAACTGCAAAGGCGAATGCATTCATCACTACTCTTGGAACTACCCTTCAGACTGAGAAGGATGCTCTTGAGAAAGTTCGCACTAACATTCAATCCCATAATGCAGAGTTTCACACTTCCATCTCTTCAACAATCGAAAAACTTCAGGTTGATCAGGCTCGTGAAAACAAGATCATGCATGAGCTTGCTGTGAAAACTGAGCATGTGCAGGCTCTTTCAGAGCAGTTAACAAATGCCAACAACCAGATTGCTGATCTCAAGTAAGAAAATGTTGTCATTCGCAGCTGTGTTGCTGATGTGAATGTTGGGTTGCACAATCTGATCGGGACTCGCAATTCTGTCCTAACTCTTTCCGTTCGTCAACACCTTGCAGAGAAGTTACAACATATCTTTTCTATGTTAGACAGGATTCAAGGTGTTTCGGAATCTTCCATTCCAAAACAAGGGGGAGAAGCAACGACGAAAGAAGCTCAGAAAGTAATAACCGAAAGTGTTAAGAAAACCACTTGGGTGATCATCATCAGGAACAAAAGCACAAGATAAACGAACTGACAGTTAATGTAGCTTCGAGTTCGAAAGGCAAAGAGAAGATTATCGATGACAGTGAAGAAGAAGAACCTGATGAGCATGAATTGAAACGAAGGAAACTTCGCGAAGCTGAACTTGATGAAAATAATCGTATTGTCAGAGAAGCTGAAGAGAAAGCAAGGCTTGCTCGTGAAGCAGAGGAAACATTGAAAGCGCAGAAAACTATCTTTCCTCTGTGGACACTTGAGCGAATTCTGAAAGAATCTGTCGAAAATCTCAATGAATACTGGCTAGAGCCTGTTGGGTCATTTGACTTGGTGAATTCCCCGGACCTACATCTTGATATGCCTATTACTCCAAAGGCTTTTCTCTTTCGCAACTTTGATCTGATTGCGAACCCTTCTCCAGCTGATAAAAGTGCTAATCAGACTATGTGTTCATTTTATCTAAAGCACATGAGGCCACAATACGAAACGTGGAGCTTAAAGAAGATCACTACTGTAAAGGTTTTCGGACCACTTGAAACTAAGAGCTTCATTAATGCTCATTTCAAGGTTGCTCGTGGGGTTGTGAGTTCAAATCATGAATTTACACTTGCAGATCTGCCCTGACTCAACCCATTCAATTGGATTTCGTTGTTACTTCTATTGCTGAGGGATCAACAGAAATTCGAGCCTATCATTGGACACCTAAAACGAATTTTGGTCTGCTACATCCAAGTGATTGCGAAGATGGATGCAGAAATTGCCGCTGTTTGTGACAACCGTCAAATTCAAGTCAACAAGTCAAAGTTAACAAGTCAAAGTCAACAAGTCAAACCGGTCAAACTTAACTTGTACTTCTATGATAAAAGTTATTCTATGTATAAAAATGTGCATTTGTATGTCAAGAATCCAAGTGTCTCGGAGAATCTATGTGTTTATCAATGTGAAAACCCTAAGAAGGGAGTTAAACGCATCAAAACACGACTATGGACCCTTTTGGGAACTTAAAAAAATCATAAACGAAGCATAACGGGGTTCACGAACCTTGCATTACAAGATTATGCGATAATAATGGCTAAATTTAAATCTCTCCCAAATCTCTCCTAAATCTCTCTCAAAATCTCTCTCAACTTTTTATAGTCATCCGGGTCATCCCGACCCTTAACTTGGCCAAAAATCACTCAAAGCGGGAAGATTATTAGAAAAACAGCTTAAAGGAGGCGAAGCCTCTTAGAACCGAAACACCTCATTAGGATCGAAGTCAGCTACTTAGGATCGAAGCCGAAGGTCCCTTCCGGACCGAGACCCTGACGAGCCGAAGCTGCTCCGAGCGAACCGAACTACCGAGACCGAACCCGAAGCTCGCTCCGCATCAGCCTTCGCCTTCGCTTCCGGATACTGTCAGCAAGTTCGGACCGAACCTCGCACCTTCTGCCCTGAACTCAGAATCTCGCAGGTTCGCTCCTAATTCCCGGTTTTCGACTACTTTCGCATGTTAAGCCCGTTTTTGACGTTTTTGACAGGGATTTTTCACCAAATTCATATTTTTACCATTTTAAACCCCCAAAACTCATATTTTATTCATTTCTCAAGGATTTATTAATTAAAAATCATTATTTTATATTAAGAGAAGTATTTTACCCCATAAGTGGGTCAAGTGTGCCCACTAGCCTCCATGTGTCACTTCCTCATTAGCCCAACCCTATCCACATCACACAAACCAAGGCAAACATCCTTTCATCTTTGCGACTTGCTCCAGAAACCTTCTATATAAAGAAATCCCTGGAGGATTTCTTGATTTACTTTGATTATTTCCAAACTTATACACTTCTCAAACCATCAAGAGAGCCTCTTTTTCCCTCTACTTCCCACCACTTTGTGAAGGTTTTATTGAGCTATTACTTCACTTTTTGGTAATTATTCCATCTAAAATCAAGTGTTATTCCATAATTTCATAACACTCTTGGATCGTCGACTCATATCTTAACACCAAAAATCGTTCTTAGGATCATCCAAGCTTTCACGTGTTCATCAAGTGTTCTTGACTTGATACTCCTTGTCTTCAACCTTCCACTCTTCAAGAAATCACTCAAGGTGAGTTCATACCCCTACATTTTCCCGTTTTCTTTATTTTTCAAGGGGGGGATACAAGTTAAAACACCAAAACATATTTGAAACTTAACTTGACAGCTTACAACTGAAAAGTTGTGACCTGTTCACCACCTGTTTTACCCAACTTAAACTTAATATTTTTCAAAACTATTTGATACGCATGTAGCTCAGGTTTATACTTTAAAATGACTACTTGCACATCTCCATACGATTTTTATACAATTTATGGTGATTTTTACAAAACTGTCTATCACTGCAGCATCAAAATCGGACCAGGTTGTGAAGATGAACATTTTCACCCTGGTTTGAGACCACCAAAAATTAAAGGAAATTTTATGGATACAGTAGACTCTTTTTCCGAATACTCAGAGTTTACGGATTCAGTTTTTGACTTACGATGATGTTTCTATAAATATTCTAAAACAGTGACAGTTAAGGGTAAAATTGTCAAATACATGTTTAAGGGTTATTCACACCTTGTAACATGCTGAGCAAGGTGTGTACGATTTACACTTAATATTTTAAATATCATTTTATGGAAATATAAAGACATGCATAACTAGGTTTCATTCAAACACGCAACACTTTTGATAAACTATAATAGGTATAGTTTGAGCACTTCGTTTGACAAAGAAAACAATAACTCAATCGACTTACAAAACAAGTATTTCATTACACACTACGTGAACTTGTTAATAAATAAATTTGTGAGACATCCTCCTTCAGGGTACTCTTAAGTACCACAGTAAAGTCCTGTAGTTATAATCAGAATCTCCTGGAGGGAGAGCGTGATAGTTGTGTATAGATCTATATTGGGTCTGACAAACCCGCACCTAAGCTGCTTGCAACAGCTAGACCGCCAGGTCTGGGTGACAAGTGTCATCACATTTCGACGCCTGAAGAACGTCGAGTACGAGGTCTTCGATTTTAGTACGGTTATAACATCTCACATGAGAAATTAGCAAAACACACAGTTCACGGGAATTTAAGGAGTTTTATTAAAATATAAAACCACACACACACATAAGTATGACGATTTACTTACATATACTAACTTTTGGTTCAGTTAAGACTATAACAACCCTTTAGAAAATATTCGATTTTCTTAACATAAACTTGTAACAAACAAAAAGGAACATCATTCATTTTTCATTCATAAATTGCTTATGAACTCAGCAGCTTTATGCTGATACTCTTTCAAAACAACTTGTATTCTCAGGTAATCAGTAAAACAGGTAACCACAAGATTTCTGAAGTCAAGACGCTAAGGCGTAGATTCTGTTGCTATATTTTGACATCATATGTAATTTATTTGGAAACATATACTTTTGAAACGATGTAACCTTTTAAATTATATTTATGATGGTTGTGTTTACTTTCTTCACTATGGTTATTGTCACACCCCCAAACCAAGGATGGCGGAAACGTCCGGGGGTGGATGACTTCATGTATAGTATCATAAAAACAATTACAATAGTGATCAAAGTAAACACAACCAACATAAATATAATTGAAAAAGTTACACCATAGTAAGTTTACATGTTTCCAAATCAATTACATTATGTTGACAAAAATGAAATGTTTGACGCCTTAACGTCCCATCCTCAAAAGTGCTTGTTTACTTGTTTATTTATTCCCTGAGAATACAAGTAGTTTGAAAGAGTGACAACAATTAAGTTGGTGAGTTCATAAGCTTTTGAATGTAGTGATTAAAACCTTTTCCTTTGTAAAAGTAATGTTTGTTCCAGAAAAATCCAATATTTTCCTTAGAGTGTGAATTGCAGCCTTAAATCCAAAGACCAAAATGTTCAAGTAATTTCCATACTTATAGTAAAACAATGCAAGTTTAAATTGACATAAACTCTTTTGATTTAATGAAATTCTCGTAATTCCTATGAGTTGTTAATACTTTATGTGAGTTATTATAACCATACTATGACCTAGATGGCCTGAAACGACGTTCTTCAGGCGTCGGAACTGTTATGACATTTGTCACCCGTAGACCTCGAGGTCCTACTGTAGCTAACAGCAAGGTGTGGGGTGTCAATCCCAATATAGATCTATACACAACTATCACGCTCTCCCTCAAAGAGACTCTGGTTACAACACAGGATTTATAGTGCATTACTTGAAAAGTAACATGAAGCGAATGTCTCATAATTTAGTCATTAACGGATTTACGTGAAGTGAATGAAAACCCTTTTTGTGTAAATGAAACCTCTAGTAATGAACTTGTTGTGTAGTCTATTATAGTTTATCAAATAATAGTAGTAGTAGTGAACATAAACTATACTTACAATAGTTTATCAAAATGTTTGAATGCAATGGATATAAACTTTGTTTATTTTAAATAAATTACCATATTTGTGGAGGTAAAAATCCATTTGTTTTCTGTTGTATGTCTATTTACCAAGACAAAATGACATATAATATAACACATATATGCACATAATGATACACACCTTGCTCAACAAGTTACAAGGTGTAAGTGAAATAGATAACATTTTTCTAGTGTTAACATTTCTATTCCTGTTCTTAGAAGATTTATAGAAAAATCATCAAAAGTCCAAATCAGAATCTGTAAATTTTGCGAGTTTGGAAAATGTGCCAAGTTTGTTCATAAATTTTATTATGATTTTTAATGGCTTCTCACTTGTGTGAAAAGGTCCATATTCACAGACTGGTCTGGATTTGTTCTTGAAATGATAGGCAGTTTTGTAAAAATCACCATAAATTGTAGAAAAATCGTATGGTGATGCGCAAGTAGTCATTTTAAAGGTATGAACCTGAACTATTTGCACCTAATACAGTTTTGAAAACTAAAATGTTTAAGTTGACCAAAACAGTCTGTGAATGGAGTTAAACTTTTCTAATGAAAGCTGTTGGGTGAGTTTACTTCTATTCTTGGTGTTTTAACTTGTATTCCCCCCCCCCCCCTTAAAACTTAAGAAAAACACGAAAAGATAGGGGTACGAACTCACCTTGAGTGATTTCAGAGGATGGATGATGAAGAAAAGAGGTGTTCAACTCAAGAACACTTAGAAGGTGCTTGAAGATTCGAAGATCTAACACACATATGATGATGTTTGTGTAAGATATCCATGATTTAAGTAGAAAGAAGGACAAATAATCATGTGAGGAGTGATATTACTTACTAGGAGTAGATGAAGAGCTTGTGATCAGCCTTGGATTTTTCGAGATTAGAGAGAGATAGTGAGAGAGAATGAGTTTTTGCTTTTTGGTGAAGTGTGAGTGAAATGGGAGGAGAGATGGGGGTCTTACTATCCTTGTGTCAAGGCATTTGGCTGAAAAGAGTGGGAAAACGACAATGAAACGACCAGGTATGGTGGAATAGTAACTGGGGATGGTCTTGGAGTGGGTATGGGAGGTGACTTGTGTCCTTGCCCAAAGGATAAGTCAACACTCCACTTCATATCTTACCCACTATATTTTTAGTCTTAGATATTGATTACCCTCAAAATGTGATTAGATTATGGAAATATGGGGTCTTATATGTCAAAATATAAGTTTGGGTGAAAATCCCGCGTTAAAATCACGAAAAATGGGCTCAAAACGCTAAAAATATTGAAAACCGGGTAAAAGTTGCGAATTTCCGAAGTTCAAGGTCGGAGGTTCGGTTTCATAGTAGGTTCGGTTCAGGAAGGTGGTTTCGGTTCTCAAGAGGTTTCGGTTCCTTAAGGTCGGTTCGGTTCCTAAGAGGGTTCGGCTCCTTAAAGCTGTTTTTCGCGTAAACTTCCGTTTTCGAGCGGTTTGCGACTAAATTAAGGGTCGGGATGCCCCGAGTGATTATAAGAACTTGAGAGAGATTTTGAGAGAGATTTGGGAGAGATTTGACATACTTGGAGAGATTTGGGAGAGATTTGACATACTTGGAGAGATTTGGCATACTTAGAGAGATTTGGGAGAGATTTCACATACTTAGAGAGATTTGGGAGAGATTTCACATACTTGGAGAGATTTGGGAGAGACTTCACATACTTAGAGAGATTTAGGAGAGATTTCACATACTTGGAGAGATTTGGGAGAGATTTCACATACTTAGAGAGATTTGGGAGAGATTTCACATACTTAGAGAGATTTGGGAGAGATTTCAGATACTTGGAGAGATTTGGGAGAGATTTCAGATACTTGGACAGATTTGGGAGAGATTTCAGATTCTTGGAGAGATTTGGGAGAGATTTCAGATAGGGAGAGATAGAGTGAAAGAGATTGGGAGAGACTTCTTTTGTGACCTTTTTGAGTGTTTGGCTTTGTAACGCAAGGTCCGTAAACCCCGTTAAGCCATGTTTAAGAGTCTTACACACCCCCGAAGGGTATGTAATAGTGTTTTATCGCTTTGCTACATCACTTACCCCGATTAGGGCTCAAGAATCCTACACATACGAACTTTCCAAGTGATGACTTCTTCTTAAAATAACGAATTGTACAATAATTACATAACGTAAACCCTAGTATACAAGAGTTAGTAGAGTTGACCGGTTTGACTTGTTGACTTTATTTGACTTTGACTTGACCAGAATTTGACGGTTGTCACAGTTATGATATTGATCATGACGTCCTCCGCCCCTGAACGTTTCCGTCGTTCTGGTTTAGGGGTGTGACAGATTGGTATCAGAGCTTTGTTTATAGTGAACTAAGTATATCGAACCACGTAAGACATACAAACTATAAATACAACGGGACAAAATTCTCTGACGTAGCTTTTCAAAAATACTTTAAAATAAAAATTAATATTTTTATAAAAGTATTCGCACAATCGCCCATACTAATTCAGTATCATAATGGCAATAACATAAAAGTACCAAGACAAGTTGAACACCATGATTCAGCTTCGGGGTATGTGGTAAGATCTAGGATGAATATAGCCTGATCAACTATATTTACCCAAGGTAGGACCAATGTATGCCAAAGAAGGATCATGATGAGCAACAAGTCTACAACTTACCAAAAACTTCGAGAATCAAACATAAAAATACTATAGGAGTATTTTAACTCAAAAACCGTAATAAGCAAATTATAAATTGCGATAACTAACTTCTTATTCCCAAAAGTTCTCGCGATATCCTTCTTATCCCTATTCTCCTACAGGCGCAATGGCAGGATTCCACTTACCAGGTGATCCCTACTTTCCCAACCAAGGGAATGCCGGTTGGATCGTGGAAGACCCAGAGGAAGAACCCGAAGAAGAGCCGATGGAGGATGAGGAACCCATGGAAGAGGAAGAATCCGTAGACGGTGAAGAGGAAGAAGATTCAGATGGAACTGACTCCGAACCTGAAGTTTACAATCCACACCCTGCCCCTATTCCTCCGCAACACTTCCAGGGCCCGACGCCCCACTGGGCCGAAACTATACATCGATGGAGCCGAGAGCAAGGTCAACGACCTCCCTATGGCATGCAACGAGGTTTCTACGATCTCAGCAGAGGAAGGTCAGCCGACCGAGCCCTCCCTGTCATAGTTCACCGTGTCACACGCCATGAAGAACAAACAAGAGTTAACACCCGACATCTCATGGAAGTTGGTGCCACCAGCTAAGTCAACTCCGTTCGCATTTGCCGGTTGGATGACGACCACGATCGGACTCAAGACCGCACCAAGCTTCTTCGACGAGAAATGGCTGCAACCCGAGCTGAAGTGCAAGAACTCCGAGAACACCGAGCCACTCTAGAAGGACGTCTGGCGGAAGCAGGGCGCCAAGCGGCGGAATCTAGAACCGAAATGAGGAACTTCGTGTCTACACTTCGTGATCCTCAGAGCTTCAACCACCGCAAGTAGTGTTGCACTGCTCGCTCCAGTTTAATCTAGTTTTGCGGATAAATATTACTATTATTTTCTAGTATTTTATGTCCGATCTCGCGATTTAAGTGTTTACACTTCCGGGATCAGTAGGCGGTCAAAATTTTCCTATGCATTGATGTAGCATAGACCCCTAGTCGGGTCAAATTTTCCCCCAATATTGAATACTAAGTTATATCAATGAAATTGACATGCTATTTACTTTACTACATCAGATTCATAACATGAACTATTGTCAGATTAAATTTACTGGTGCCTGATTTATGATGGTTTGGTGTATAAATCAAAGTTATATATAATTAAGACCATGTCGACCTAGAAATGGTGGTTCCGCCTTGGATCCTGTTCCTTGTTTGGTTGTGGGCCCTGGGCAGACCCATTAAATTCGAAAGTTTATTTAATCTTAATTATGTATAAATATTATACCTCAAACGATCGTTGGATGGGCCCGGTATGGATTCTATTACAGACATTTCATGTGGATCAAAACTATCAGCATTCATAAAGTCTATATTTCATTATCTATAGACCTCTAGTATGAATGGATTCATACAAAATCTTTACGAGTCGGAATCATGATGCATATAAAGAACTAATAATGTTTAGTTTTAAACTCTCGACTTGTGAGTATTATCAAAGACTTATTGTCCTTTCATTCTTGATATGGCAGAAAATGCCACCTCGTAGAAACCCTAGACGCGGCGACGCCGCATGAGCTCCACCACCCCCTCAGTTCGACCCAATTATGTTCCAGGCGGCCGTAACAGCCGCAGTAGCAGCCGCAATGTCCCAAATCAGCACCAACAATGCGGGTGGTGCGGGTAATGGCGCCACAAATTCTAACCACGGGGACAGCCAGGGAACTTCGAGAGAGTGTACCTACAAAGACTTTACAAATGCCAAACTCAAAACCTTCAATGGAAGCGGAGGAGTGATAGCATTGCTACAATGGTTCGAGAAAACAGAATCCATTTTCGAAATATGTGCATGCCCAGAAGCAAGCAAGGTCAAATTCGCCGCATGTACCTTCTCTGAAAGGGCCTTAACCTGGTGGAATGGCCACGTCAAGGCATTGACACTTTCGGTGGCTAATTCGATACCATGGGAAGACCTGAAAACGATGTTGATGAACGAGTATTGCCCAAGGGGCGAGATACAGAAGCTGGAAGAGGAACTTTCGGGTCTCAAAATGACGGGCTCTGACATCCTGTCATATACCTCGAGGTTCAGCTATCTAGCCATGCTGTGTCCCGGAATGGTTCCGTCGCAAAGCAAAAAGGTGGAAAGATACATATGGGGACTATCTTCCCAACTTCAAGGAAATGTATTGGCCTCAAAGCCAACTACCTTTGACAGTGCCAAAGAGCTGGCATAGCAGCTCATCGATCACAAAGCCAGCCATGGCACTGTGACAACCACCACCGAGCAAGCAAAAAAGAGGAGCAACAAAAGAAAGTTTTGGAACAAGAAGAAGGGTCAACCTGCTCAAGACCCTGCCAAGAAACAACAAGTGGTTGTTGTACACGCTGCCACAACCACTGCCATCCCAACTCCGATAAGGCAATACGCCGAGAACCTACCCAAGTGCAACAAGTGCAGCTTTCACCACAACGGCGCCTGCCGTGAAATGCATTGCACCAACTGTAACAAAAAGGGGCATACCGCCCGGTTTTGTAGAACTCTGGCCCAACCGAACGCACAAGCTGCCAACACCGGAGCCAGCCGAACCTGCTATGGATGTGGAGAAGCAGGACACTTCAAGCGTAACTGCCCAAAGGCAAGAAACCCCAACCTCGGCGAAGTGGGCAGAGTTTTGGCGATAGGTCATGAGGAAGCCGTCGCAGATCTAACTGTGGTTACCGGTACGTTCCTCCTCAACAATACATACGCATGCATTCTTTTCGATAGTGGCGCGGAGAAAAGCTTTGTGAGCCACCAATTTAAACGCTTTCTTAATCAAACACCACAAACACTAAAAGACACATTCACCGTAGAAATGGCTAACGGAAAAATAGAGAACACTAACGACATTTACACCGGGTGTACCCTCACCTTAAACAATCACTCTTTCCAAATCGACCTTATGTCGGTCACCATAAAAAGTTTTGATGTTATCATTGGCATGGATTGGTTATGCCCTCACCATGCTGAAATCCTATGTCACGAAAAGGCCGTTCGCCTTAATCTGCCGAGTGGCAAAACTCTAGTTGTCTATGGCGAAAAACCTGGTTCAAACTTTCAGATCATCTCTTGTGTCAAGGCTCAAAAGTATCTCCGCAAGGAGTACCACGCCTTCCTAGCCCACGTCGTAGACAAGGAACAAGGAGTAAAAGACATTAAGGACATTCCGGAGGTCTGTAATTTCCCCGATGTATTCCCGGAAGACCTTCCAGGAGTGTCCCCTCCTCGACAAGTCGAATTCCGAATCGACTTAATTCCAGGAGCTACCCCTGTAGCCAAGTCGCCATATCGCCTAGCCCCGGCCGAAATGCAGGAACTGTCCAGTCAACTGAACGAACTGCTGAGCAAAGGTTTCATTAGACCAAGCTTCTCGCCAAGGGGAGCACCAGTTTTATTCGTCAAGAAGAAGGACAGATCGTTCCGCATGTGCATTGACTACCGTGAATTAAACAAACTCACCATTAAAAACCGATACCCTTTGCCTCGAATCGATGACCTCTTCGACCAGCTTCAAGGGGCAAGTTTCTTCTCGAAGATTGACCTTAGATCTGGGTACCATCTACTACGAGTTCAAGAGGAGGATATTCCCAAGACAGCTTTCAGAACGCGCTATGGTCACTACGAATTTGTATTGATGCCTTTCGGCTTAACAAATGCACCCGTAGCGTTATGGACCTGATGAATCGGGTGTGTCGACCTTACTTATACAAGTTCGTGATTGTTTTCATCGATGATATACTAGTCTACTCCCGAAGTAAGGAAGAACACAGCCAGCATTTACGTCAAGTCCTGGAGACACTGAGAGCGGAGAAATTGTACGCAAAATTCTCGAAGTGCGAATTTTGGATTCGAGAAGTGAATTTCCTCGGACATATAGTAAGCAAGGAAGGAATACATGTGGACCCTTCAAAGATCAAGGTAATTGAAAGCTGGGCAGCACCAAGAACACCCACAGAAATCCGACAATTTTTAGGACTCGCCGGTTACTATCGAAGGTTCATTCAAAACTTCTCCAAAATCGCAAAACCACTCACCACCTTGACTCAAAAAGAAGTGACCTTCGTCTGGGGGGATAAGCAAGAGGCTGCGTTCCAAACATTAAAACGGACTTTTTGTAGTGCTCCGATCTTGTCCTTACCAGATGGAACAGAGGACTTTGTGGTTTATTGCGATGCATCAGACCAAGGTCTAGGATGTGTGTTGATGCAACGAGGAAAGGTCATTGCCTACGCCTCAAGACAGCTGAAGACGCACGAGGTAAACTATACGAGGCATGATCTCGAACTAGGAGCAGTAGTTTTCGCCCTAAAAATCTGGAGACATTAACTCTACGGCACCAAGTGCACTATCTTCACCGATCACAAAAGCCTTCAGCATATCCTCAACCAAAAAGAACTCAACATGAGACAAAGGCGATGGGTGGAATTACTAAACGATTACGAATGTGAGATTAGTTATCACCCCGGAAAAGCCAATGTGGTTGCAGACGCCTTGAGCAGAAAAGGATACTCGGGCCGCCGAGTAAAGGCGTTAACTATGACCATCCATTCCCACCTGTCCGAACAAATCAAAGAGGCTCAGGAAGAAGCCTTGAAGCCAGAAAACGTGACAGGTGAAGCGTTGAGAGGCATGGACAAAAATCTTGAAGTCAGGGATGACGGCGTTCGTTGTTTCATGAACCGGATCTAGACACCAAAATTTGGTGGATTCAGGGACGTAGTCATGAACGAAGCTCATAAAACTCGCTACTCCATGCATCCCGGCTCAGACAAGATGTACTTAGACCTCAAGAAGTTGTATTGGTGGCCAAACATGAAAGCTGAATTAGCTACCTTTGTGGGCAAGTGCCTGACTTGCGCCAAGGTTAAGGTAGAGTATCAAAAGCCCCCGGGACTACTTAAACAACCAGAGATACCCGAGTGGAAGTGGGAGCGGATTACGATGGATTTCATTACCAAGTTACCCAAGACAACGGGTGGACTTGACACCATTTGGGTAATCGTCGACAGATTAACCAAATCCGCACACTTCCTACTAATAAAAGAGACAGACAAAATGGAGAAACTGACAAGGATCTACATTAAAGAAATAGTGCGCCTTCACGGAGTACCAATATCCATTATCTCCGATAGAGATAGTCGTTTCACGTCACGATTCTGGCAGTCACTACAGAAAGCTATGGGAACTAGGCTGGACATGAGTACAACCTACCACCCACAGACCGACGGGAAGAGTGAAAGGACCATTCAGACGTTAGAGGACATGCTAAGAGCTTGTGTGATAGACTTTGGTAAAGCTTGGGATTCTCATTTACCCCTTATCGAATTCTCATACAATAATAGTTATCACACTAGCATCAAATTTGCTCCGTTCGAAGCCCTCTATGGCCGTAAGTGCAGATCACCCCTGTGTTGGGCTGAGGTGGGCGATACGCAACTAGCAAGAGGACAAGTTCCTAACAGCGCACTCACTGGCCCGAAAATCATAAGGGAAAGAACAGAAAAGACTGTCCAAATTCGAGAATGAATGAAGGCTTCGCAAGACCGACAAAAGAGGTACGCGGACAAGAGAAGGAAACCTTTGGAGTTCCAAGTTGGGGATCGAGTACTATTGAAAGTATCACCTTGGAAGGGATTAATACGTTTTGGAAAACGTGGTAAATTAAATCCAAGGTATATCGGACCATTCAAAATCCTCGCCAGGATTGGCCCGGTGGCATACAAGCTACGATTACCCCAGGAACTCAATCACGTTCATCCTACCTTTCATGTGTCGAACTTAAAGAAATGTTTGTCTGATGAGACTCTTGTCATTCCTTTGGAATAAATTGAGATCAATGAGAACCTCCACTTCGTAGAGGAACCTGTTGAAATCATGGACCGAGAGGTCAAATCGACGAAACAAAGCCGCATTCCCATCGTAAAGGTCCGGTGGAACGCCAAGCGAGGACCCGAAGTTACTTGGGAACGTGAGGACCAAATGAAATAAAAGTACCCACATTTATTCCCCAACCCTTGAAGTTCCACTCAAAATGCAAATTTCGGGATGAAATTCCTTCTAACGGCGGGATAATGTGACAACCGTCAAATTCAAGTCAACAAGTCAAAGTCAACAAGTCAAACCGGTCAAACTTAACTTGTACTTCTACGATAAAAGTTATTCTATGCATAAAAATGTGCATTTGTATGTCAAGAATCCAAGTGTCTCGGAGAATCTATGTGTTTATCAATGTGAAAACCCTGAGAAGGGAGTTAAACGCATCAAAACACGACTATGGACCCTTTTTGTGACAACTCTCAACTTTGGGTCAAACAAAGTCAACAAGTCAACCAAGTTAACACGACTAGTATTAAGATTTTAGGATAAGCACTATGTTTTCTTAATGTTCCTAATGTACAACTTGCAATTATAATACAAAGTATCTATCTTTTTACCAATTATCAAATATAAACCCTAGTTAGGGTTAGTAACGTAAAAACTTGATAATTCAGCTATATACTATTTAGGAATATATAATACTCGTAACACAATGTAGTAGGGTTCATAAACCTAACAGTAGGGGGCAAAAATCATAGCAAAGGCTACTAACACAAACTTTTGGTAAATTCGTCACCAAATACGACAAAGTTTATACCCGGCTAAACACAAACTTTTAACGAACCAAAATTTGGAAATTCAACCTAACTTTCATATAATGTATTATTATTTTGATGATAATGCTTGTTATAATAGTTTGAATATTTATAATTCAAATTAAATATTTTATATGTCCTTTATACCATATTTATTTTATAAAACACCACCATTTTTATAAAAATATCAAGAAATTATAAAGGGTTGACTTTTTTTTATAGAAAGTCACTAGTTAATACAATGTTCCACCAACATAAACAAGACACATATATGCACTTACAAAAACCCTAAAAGTAGAGCACCTTTAATTAAATTCATGTTCGCCCATTACCACCCCTCATAACTCATTCCACCCACCCCACCCAACCTCTTTCCCCCTTCCTTCTAATTCACGGCCAAAAAGGCCTCTCCTTTATTCATTTTCTTCATTTCAAGCTTCTCCTCCAAGATATTCACTCTTTCACCAAAAGCAAACATATCTCTCTCTCATTTCCTCTCTCCCAAAACTCAAGATTTCAAGGCTGATCTTGAGCTTTTCCTCCACATTTGGTAAGTATCTTCCTCCTACACTTGAATATTCTACAATCTTTCACCCAAATCATGGAATTCTTATACAAATATCGTCGTATTTGTTCCTAGATCTTCAAATCTTCAAACATCTTCCAAGTGTTCTTGACTTGGAAACTTCTTTTCTTCATCATCCATCCCAAGAAATCAGTCAAGGTGAGTTCATACCCCTACATTTTCATGTTTTCTTCAAGTTTTAGGGTGGGAATACAAGTTAAAACACCTTAATACAACTTAAACTCATGGTTCAGCTCTTCACAGAAGAGTTGGGTCTCATTCACGGACTGTTTTGAACATGTTAAGCGTTTTGTCTTTCACAAATGTTTCACATGCAAATAGTTCAAGTTTTTAGCTTTAAAATGACTACTTGCACATCTCCATACGATTTTTCTACAATTTATGGTGATTTTTACGAAACAGCCTATCATTTCAAAAACAATTCGGACCAGTCTGTGAATATAGACATTGTCACACAAGTTAGAGGTTACTAAAAATAATAATAATAATTATGTACAAACTAGACACAATTTCTAAACTCTCAGAGTTTACGGATTTAGTTTTCGAGTCCGTATGATTTTCCTGTGATTTTTCCAAAAACAGTGCAGAAAGGTTAAAAGTTTAGTTAACAGTTTACAATTCTATTAACACTTTGTAACATGTTGAGCAAAGAGTAAATCAATAAGTTTCTAAATGTTGATTGTATTTAATGTTAGTTTAACATCCTAAACAGAAGTGGTTATTCATGATAAGTATTGTATACTTTACAAACACATAAAATGAACTATAAGAGGCATAGTTATGGACTTCACATTATAAATACACCCAACGAACTATATTAGGTATAGTTATGGTTTTTCACATTTCAAACACATACATAAATGAGATTCATTTTTCTACTACACATACAGGGTTTTATATACACACACACGTAAACTCGTTAACGTAAATTGTGAGACATTCTTCATAGTACTCCTAGAGTACGGGTTCAATTCCTGATAGTTATAACCAGAGTCTCTTGTAGTGAGAACGTGATAATTTGTGTATAGATCTATATTGGGACTGATACCCTACACTCCAGCTGTTCACAACAGTCCGGTCGGCAGGCCAGGAGTGACAAATGTCATATCTTTCCGACGCCTGAAAAACGTCGTAGCAGGTTCAGTTAGTCATAGTATGGTTATAACGACTCACGTAGGGAGTTAACGAAACGAAAAGTTTACGGGGAAATACTACATTGAAAATGGGTTTTATTTATTTAAAACTACACATATCATTACTAGTACAAAACCTACACTTACATTCGGTCTTGGGATTTAAGACTACGTAACACTTTTCAAGGTAAATATTGGATTTTCTTGATATACAATACTATTACAAGCAAAGGCTTTTCAACTCTACTTTGAAAAGCTTATGAACTCACAAACTTAATTGTTGACACTTTTTTTATAAAACTACTTGTATTCTCAAGAAATCAGTGAAACAGGAAATCAACAGCTTTTGGGGATGGGACGTTAAGACGTCAAACTTTTCATTTTTGTCATCATAATGTAATTGATTTTGAAACATGTAATCACATACTATGATGTAACTTTTTCAATTATATTTATGATGGTTGTATTTGCTTTGATCACTATTATACTCGTTGTTATGATACTACACATGAAGTCCGCCACCCCCGGACGTTTCCGCCATCCTTGGTTTGGGGGTGTGACAGATTGGTATCAGAGCATTGTTTATAGTGAACTAAGTATATCGAACCACATAAGATATACAACTATAAATTCATTGGGACTAAAAGTCTCTGATTAAACATTTTGAAAATAACTATACTTTTAGAAATGAAATAGTTTCTTGTTAAAAAGTATGAGTACATGCATACATGCTAGTATAGTGTCATATCTAGGACAATACAAAAGCAAAATGAGGAGTTGGACACTACGAGTAGACCTTGGGATATGTAATCAGACTTGGGATGAATATAGCCTGATCAACTATATTTATCTGAGGTGTGACTAATGTATGTCGGGGCATGGTCGTAGTGAGCAACAAGCCTAAAAACTTCCCATACAAGAAAGTTACTAAGAACCAAACATAACATTTAAAATACTATAGGAGTATCTTGTTATACTGTAACTTATGTGAAAACTAAAGAAATCCTTATTAGTAGGTCTATAATCACTAAGTGGATACGCTAAAGTTATATATAACTGAGAAGTCATAGACTTAGAATCTGTGATCATTTCTTTACTTCCTTTTCCTTGTTTGTATGTGGTCTTAGGGTAGGATCACTTATTCGAAGGTCTATCATATCTTTTGTTATATGTAACTAGTATGCACTATGTCATTGTAGAAATTACTAAAGAGGATCAAACCTTTATAAGTAATTCTAGGAATATGACTATTATATGCCTCCTACCCGGTCTATTCTCGCACGGTCATCATGACAAGATTCTACTTACCAGGCAACCCCTACTTTCCGAACCCGAGAAAAGCGTGGATGGTTAGGAATCAGAATGCAGATAATTTAATTCAATAACACCTGACTTTTCACTTTTTATCAAGGGTTTACCGTCTTTTCATCTTTAAAACTTGTGGCAGAATCATGCCACACGGAATAATCCCCGGCCTTCCGGCAACGCACCACCACCTCCTCCGCCGCCTCCTCAGTACGATCCAGCGGCTATACGGGCGGAGATATCTGCCGCCGTAGCAGCTGCCATAGCACAGATTAACCACCAGGGCACGAGTGGGTCTAGAAGTGGTATCTTTACTTCCAACCATGGAGAGGGCCAAGGACAATCGAGGGAATGTTCCTACAAAGACTTTACAAATGGCAAACCCAAACCCTTCAATGGGAGCGGGCGCGTCATCACTCTCATGCATTGGTTCGAAAAGACTGAATCAGTCTTTGAAATCTGCGCGTGTCCCGAGGCAAGCAAAGTCAAATTCGCGGCTTGCACCTTCTCTGACCGGGCCCTCACTTGGTGGAACGGCCATGTCCAGACATTGACACTCCCGGTCGCTAACTCTTTAAGTTGGGAGAGCTTGAAGGCTATGATGCTGAAGGAATACTGCCCCAAGGGGAAATACAAAAGCTGGAGCAAGAACTCTGGAATCTCAGGATGGTTGGCTCTGACCTCACTGCCTACACTGCTCGATTCAATGATTTGGCACTAGTGTGTCCCGGAATGGTCGCCCCGGAAGAAAAGAAAGTAGAAAGATACATCTGGGGGCTGTCTCCTCAGATTCAAGGGAACGTAGTCTCTGCAAGGCCCTCTACTTTTGAAAGTGCCAAGGATCTGGCACAAAGCCTTATCGACCACAGGATCAGCCAGATCACTGTTGCGGCCACCCCTGAACAAGCAAACAGGGGAAAAAATAAAAGGAAAGTCTGGAACAACAAGAAGAAACAACTGACCCAAGATCCCGCCAAGAAACAACAAAGTGTGGCAGTTCATGCTGCTACTACCCATGCCGCTCCAGTGCCCTTGAGGCAATATGCTGGGAACCTTCCGAAGTGCAACAAGTGCAACTTTCACCATAACGGCGCTTGTCGGGAAATGCACTGCAACAACTGCAACAAGAAGGGGCATACGGCCCGCTTCTGCAAGGCACCCGCACAACCAACCAACCAGTCTGCCAATGCTGGAGTAAGTCGAGCCTGCTATGGCTGTGGTGAGACAGGGCACTTCAAAAGGGACTGCCCAAAGTCGAAGAACGCTAATACGGGTGGCGTGGGAAGGGTCTTAGCCATAGGACACGGGGAAGCAATGGAAGACCCCACAGTGGTTACCGGTACGTTTCTCCTCAATCACTCTTATGCATGCATACTATTCGATAGTGGAGAGGAGAGGAGTTTTGTTAGCCACCAATTCAAACATATGCTTAAACAAAATCCACAATCACTAAAAGACAAATACACCGTAGAAATGGCAAACGGAAAGATAGAAAACACTAACGATGTATATACGGGTTGTACCCTCACTCTAGATAACCATTCATTCAAAATAGATCTCCTGCCAATCTCAATAAAAAGCTTCGACATCATTATTGGCATGGATTGTTTGAGTTCTAATCGTGCTGAAATTATGTGCTACGAAAGGGCTGTTCGCCTTAATCTGCCGAATGGCAAAACTCTCATCATCTATGGCGATAACCCTAGTGCGAACCTACAAATCATCTCTTGCGTCAAAGCCCAAAAGTACCTCCGCAAGGAGTACCACGCATTCTTAGCCCATGTTGTGGACAAGAAGCAGGAGGTGAAAGAAATCAAAGACATTCCGGAGGTCTGTAAATTCCCTGACGTATTTCTAGAAGATCTTCCCGGAGTGCCACCTGCGCGAGAAGTCGAAATTCCGAATCGATCTAATCCCTGGTGCTACCCCCGTAGCCAAAGCGCCATACCGTCTCGCACCGACTGAAATGCAAGAACTGTCCAGTCAACTGAACGAGTTGTTGAGCAAGGGATTCATCAGACCGAGCTTCTCACCTTGGGAAGCACCGATCCTCTTCGTAAATAAGAAGGATGGATCTTTTCGCATGTGCATCGATTACCGCGAACAGAACAAGCTCACCATCAAGAATCGATATCCTCTACCCCGAATCGACGACCTATTCGACCAACTCCAGGGGGCGAACTACTTTTCAAAGATCGATCTACGGTCTGGTTACCACCAGCTTCGAGTCCAAGAGGAAGATGTTCTGAAGACTGCATTCAGGACTCACTATGGTCACTACGAAATCGTAGTAATGCCTTTCGGATTGACAAACACACCCGCGGTATTCATGGATCTGATGAACCGGGTGTGCCGACCTTACTTAGACAAGTTCGTGATCGTCTTCATAGATCACATCAGTTTACTCGCGAAGCAAGGAAGAGCACAGTCAGCACCTACGACAAGTATTAGAGACCCTAAGGGCGGAGAAGTTATATGCAAAGTTCTCAAAGTGCGAATTCTGGATCCGAGAAGTGGGTTTCCTTGGCCACGTGGTTAGCAAGGAACGGATACATGTCGATCCGTCAAAAATCAAAGCGATTGAGAACTGGTCAGCACCGAGGACGCCTACAGAGATCCGATAATTCTTAGGCCTCGCTGGTTACTACCGGAGATTCATTCAAAACTTCTCGAAGATAGCTAAACCACTCACCTCGCTGACACAGAAAAGTGTGGTGTTTAAGTGGGAGGACAAACAAGAAGCTGCTTTTCAAACGTTAAAACAAGCCCTATGCAGCGCACCGATCTTGTCCCTCCCTGAAGGAACGGAAGACTTCATAGTTTATTGTGATGCTTCAAATCAAGGTCTCGGATGCGTACTAATGCAAAGAGGAAAGGTCATCGCTTATGCTTCGAGACAACTAAAGAGGCGTGAAGTTAACTACACCACTCACGACCTCGAGTTAGGAGCAGTAGTGTTTGCCCTAAAGATCTAGAGACACTACCTCTACGGCACCAAGTGCACGATTTTCACCGATCACAAGAGCCTTCAACACATCCTCAACCAGAAAGAACTCAACATGAGGCAAAGACGATGGGTAGAACTGGTAACTGACTACGAGTGCGAGATTCGCTATCACCCGGGCAAGGCCAATGTAGTGGTAGATGCCTTAAGCAGGAAAGAATACTCGAGCCGTCGAGTAAAGTCGTTAACAATAACAATTCATTCACACTTATCCACACAAATCAAAGATGCCCAGCTGGAGGCTTTGAAACCAGAGAATGTGGCAAACGAGGCATTAAGAGGAATGGATAAGAACCTAGAAGCCAAGGACGACGGAGCACGTTATCTCGTGAACCGAATTTGGACACCGAAGTTCTGTGGGTTCAGGGGCGTCGTCATGAACGAGACACACAAAACTCGATACTCCGTACATCCCGGTTCAGACAAGATGTACCTAGATTTGAAGAAACACTACTGGTGGCCGAACATGAAAGCCGAAATCGCTACCTACGTGAGCAAGAGTTTGACTTGCGCCAAAGTAAAGGTAGAGTACCAAAAACCTTCGGGTCTACTTCACCAACCGGTGATACCCGAATGGAAGTGGGAGCGAATAACCATGGACTTCATAACCAAATTACCCAAAACAGCAGGTGGTCTTGACACCATTTGGGTGATCGTTGATAGACTGACCAAGTCCACGCACTTCTTACCAATGAAAGAGACCGACAAGATGGAAAAACTTACTAGGACGTACATCAAAGAGATTGTGCGACTTCATGGTGTACCGATATCCATTATCTCCGACAGAGATAGTAGATTTACTTCAAGATTCTGGCAATCTTTACAGAAGTCTCTGGGGACCAGGCTAGACATGAGTACGACCTACCATCCACAAACCGACGGACAGAGCGAAAGAACCATCCAAACCTTGGAGGACATGCTAAGAGCTTGTGTGAGATACTTCGGTAAATCGTGGGATACCTACTTACCACTCATTGAATTTTCATACAACAACAGTTATCACACTAGCATCAAGGTCGCTCCTTTCGAAGCTCTTTATGGACGCAAGTGCAGATCACCACTATGTTGGGCCGAAGTGGGAGATACACAACTAGCAAAGGGGCAAGTCCCTAACAGCACCCTTACTGGCCCTGAATCATAAGAGAAACAACGGAAAAGATCGTACAAATTCGAGAAAGACTAAAAGCGTCTCGAGATCGACAAAAGAGCTACGCGGATAAGCAACGCAAACCCTTGGAATTCAAGGTTGGCGACCGAGTACTACTAAAGGTCTCACCGTGGAAAGGGATGATACGTTTTGGTAAACGTGGGAAACTAAACCCAAGATACATCGGGCCATTCGAAATCCTTGCCAGGATTGGCTCAGTGGCGTACAAACTTCAACTGCCACAAGAACTTAACAACGTACACCTGACTTTTCATGTATCAAACTTAAAGAAGTGTCTGTCCGACGAGACTCTCGTAATACCCCTCGACGAAATTGAAATCAATGAGAGTCTCCACTTCGTAGAAGAACCGGTCGAAATCATGGATCGGGAAATGAAAAGAACGAAACAAAGTCGCATCCCTATTGTGAAGGTCCGTTGGAACGCTAAACGAGGACCCGAGTTAGCCTGGGAATGCAAAGATCAGATGAAACAAAAATACCCACATCTTTTCCCCAACTATTGAAGTCCTAGTCGAAACGCTAATTTCGGGACGAAATTCCTTCTAACGGGGGGATGATGTGACAACTGTCAACTTTGGGTCAAACAAAGTCAACAAGTCAACCAAGTCAACACGACTAGTATTAAGATTTTAGGATAAGCACTATGTTCTCTTAATGTTCCAAATGTACAACTTGCAATTATAATACAAAGTATCTATCTTTTTACCAATTATCAAATATAAACCCTAGTTAGGGTTAGTAACGTAAAAACTTGATAATTCAGCTATATACTATTTAGGAATAAATAATACTCGTAACACAATGTAGTAGGGTTCATAAACCTAACACTAGGGGGCAATAATCATAGCAAAGGCTACAAACACAAACTTTTGGTAAATTCGTCACCAAATACGACAAAGTTTATACCCGGCTAAACACAAACTTTTAACGAACCAAAATTTGGAAATTCAACCTAACTTTCATATAATGTATTATTATTTTTATTATAATGCTTGTTATAATAGTTTGAATATTTATAATTCAAATTAAATATTTTATACGTCCTTTATACCATATTTATTTTATAAAACACCACCATTTTTATAAAAATATCAAGAAATTATAAAGTGTTGACTTTTTTTTATAGAAAGTCACTAGTTAATACAATGTTCCCCCAACATAAACAAGACACATATATGCACTTACACAAACCCTAAAAGTAGAACACCTTTAATTAAATCCATGTTCCCCCATTACCACCCCTCATAACTCATTCCACCCACCCCACCCAACCTCTTTCCCCCTGCCTTCTAATTCACGGCCAAAAAGGCCTCTCCTTTATTCATTTTCTTCATTTCAAGCTTCTCCTCCAAGATATTCACTCTTTCACCAAAAGCAAACATATCTCTCTCTCATTTCCTCTCTCTCAAAACTCGAGATTTCAAGGCTGATCTTGAGCTTTTCCTCCACATTTGGTAAGTATCTTCCTCCTACACTTGAATATTCTACAATCTTTCACCCAAATCATGGAATTCTTATACAAATATCGTCATATTTGTGCCTAGATCTTCAAATCTTTAAACTTCTTTCAAGTGTTCTTGACTTGGAAACTTTTTTTCTTCATCATCCATCCCAAGAAATCAGTCAAGGTGAGTTCATACCGCTACATTTTCATGTTTTCTTCAAGTTTTAGGGGGGGGGGGAATACAAGTTAAAACACCTTAATACAACTTAAACTCATGGTTCATCTCTTCACAGAACAGTTGGGTGTCATTCACGGACTGTTTTGAACATGTTAAGCGTTTTGTCTTTCCAAAATGTTACACATGCAAATAGTTCAAGTTTTTACCTTTAAAATGACTACTTGCACATCTCCATACGATTTTTCTACAATTTATGGTGATTTTTACGAAACAGCCTATCATTTCAAAAACAATTCGGACCAGTCTGTGAATATAGACATTGTCACACAAGTTAGATGTTACTAAAAATCATAATAAAAATTATGTACAAACTAGACACAATTTCTAAACTCTCAGAGTTTACGGATTTAGTTTTCGAGTCCGTATGATTTTCCTGTGATTTTTCCAAAAACAGTGCAGAAAGGTTAAAAGTTTAGTTAACAGTTTACAATTCTATTAACACTTTGTAACATGTTGAGCAAAGAGTAAATCAATAAGTTTCTAAATGTTGATTGTATTTAATGTTAGTTTAACATCATAAACAGAAGTGGTTATTCATGATAAGTATTGTATACTTTACAAACACATAAAATGAACTATAAGAGGCATAGTTATGGACTTCACATTATAAATACACCCAACGAACTATATTAGGTATAGTTATGGTTTTTCACATTTCAAACACATACATAAATGAGATTCATTTTTCTACTACACATACAGGGTTTTATATACACACACACGTAAACTCGTTAACGTAAATTGTGAGACATTCTTCATAGTACTCCTAGAGTACGGGTTCAATTCCTTATAGTTATAACCAGAGTCTCTTGTAGTGAGAACGTGATAGTTTGTGTATAGATCTATATTGGGACTGACACCCCACACTCCAGCTGTTCACAACAGTCCGGTCGGCAGGCCAGGAGTGACAAATGTCATATCTTTCCGACGCCTGAAAAACGTCGTAGCAGGTTCAGTTAGTCATAGTATGGTTATAACGACTCACATAGGGAGTTAACGAAACATAAAGTTTACGGGGAAATACTACATTGAAAATGGGTTTTATTTATTTAAAACTACACATATCATTACTAGTATAAAACTTACACTTACATTCGGTCTTGGGATTTAAGACTACGTAACACTTTTCAAGGAAAATATTGGATTTTCTTGATATACAATACTATTACAAGCAAAGGCTTTTCAACTCTACTTTCAAAAGCTTATGAACTCACAAACTTAATTGTTGACACTTTTTTTTTAAAACTACTTATTTTCTCAGGAAATCAGTGAAACAGGAAATCAACAGCTTTTGGGGATGGGACGTTAAGACGTCAAACTTTTCATTTTTGTCATCATAATGTAATTGATTTTGAAACATGTAATCACATACTATGATGTAACTTTTTCAATTATATTTGTGATGGTTGTATTTGCTTCGATCACTATTATACTCGTTGTTATGATACTACACATGAAGTCCACCACCCCCGGACGTTTCCGCCATCCTTGGTTTGGGGGTGTGACAGATTGGTATCAGAGCATTGTTTATAGTGAACTAAGTATATCGAACCACATAAGATATACAACTATAAATGCATTGGGACTAAAAGTCTCTGATTAAACATTTTGAAAATAACTATAATTTTAGAAATGAAATAGTTTCTTGTTAAAAAGTATGAGTACATGCATACATGCTAGTATAGTGTCATATCTAGGACAATACAAAAGCAAAATGAGGAGTTGGACACTACGAGTAGACCTTGGGATATGTAATCAGACTTGGGATGAATATAGCCTGATCAACTATATTTATCTAAGCTGTGACTAATGTATGTCGGGGCATGGTCGTAGTGAGCAACAAGCCTAAAAACTTCCCATACAAGAAAGTTACTAAGAACCAAACATAACATTTAAAATACTCTAGGAGTATCTTGTTATACTGTAACTGATGTGAAAACTAAAGAGATCCTTATTAGTAGGTCTATAATCACTAAGTGGATACGCTAAATGTTAGAACTAAGTTCTCTTAGGATCGTATGATTCTATGCAAGCTAATGATTAAGAATGTAATAAAGAACACAAGAATGGCACTGAATATGTCGTATGATTAACACTTCAACACCTCATAAGAGCTCGATGAAGAACTTCGACTGTAGAGGTGTTTAGGGTTACAATAATAAACGTAATTATCGACTCTTTAATACGCATACATGCATGCATATTTATAGTAAAACCCTATTAATTAATCTAGATAATCACGGATGGACAGGCCCAATCCGGATACAAAACTTAAGGTCCAAGACGCAACACAAATGGACTCAACAATCTCCCCCTTTGCGTCTTTGGAACCGAGACCTCAATCCTGTTTAATAACAGAAGCCTTCTTCACAGTTCTAAACACCTTCGGTATAACGGCTAAAAGATGGTAACGAAACGTAATATACCACCGAAGCATGTCTGTAAAATTCTTCTTATCAACCTCTGAATTCTGCTTGCATCTATGAATGATGTTGATGATATGCTCCAAGCAGTCTGTTGAAAATAGATGCTTATCAACCAGAGCAAACAAAAACCTGTGAGCTTCACCTTTCGTGAACATGACAGTAAGATTTGTTGAATATATCTGTCCCATTTTCATCTTGTTCACATCCCCTGGTTTCGGTGTAGGCTTGACAGTCGGCCTCTTGTTCATAACTCTTGCTATCTCCTGATCCATAGTAGCAACTTCATGGATGTAGGAGGCCAACATTCTCTTCAGATGTTCTAAAATAGGCTCATATTCCTTAGGATTAGTGAGCAGAATGTTGAACAGCAAAATCCAGTCATGGGGATTGAGATTAGGAAGATCTGCTAGAGAGATAGTTGACACCGTGTTCGCTGAACCACGAGTGATCTTGAAATTAACGTTAACAAATCTCCCAGCAGGTGAGGGTTTGAGTACCTTGACTCTAATGATCTTCTGTGCACTCCAAGTCAAGTACTGCGGTTGCCCATACTTCAAGTAGAAGTCTATCAACTCTCGGTCAACCTTAGGATGGGGAAAAGGAACCTCAGCAGTCGCATCAAAGCAATGAAACGTGAAAGCTTTTCTGGTAATCGACATGTCGAACTGCGAGTCGTTGGAGTTATCACAATCAAACGAAGCAACCGGTTCCAACCAATAGACAGAAGGAAACTCAATCGCCTGATTGATAAGTGTCTCTTTTGTCCACAAGGGAAACAAAGCCTTCTTGCAGTTCAAGGCATCTTCTTCTTCTTTGTTTCTCCTTTCCCTCTCCTCTGCTTCTTTAGCAATTTTCAGAGTTTCATCCATCTCTCTGTCTTTTTTCTTTCGTTGGAGAGCTTTAGCAATGGTTTCTTCTACATCACTATCACTTTTATCAATGGTCTCCTTTGGCTTTGCTCGTTAAACAGAACCTGAAGCTACATTATCCTTCAGTTCGGTTGTTACTTTCGGTTGAGCACCTTCTGTTTTCACAATGACTCTCGGTTGAACAACACGAGCACTACTTTCTCCCCCTTGTTTTGGAGGTACGAATCCCTCCGAAACACCCTTCATTTCATGTAGTATTCCAAGGGCAGGAAGGAGTTTGAATGTGAGATGATTGCGAATTGTAAGAGTAAGAATAGGATCATGAGCACCAAGCAAATTTGTCAACATGTCCTTCACCTCACCTGCACAACTCTTATACACAGCCCGTTGTGTCTTCAATAAAGAGATTTCTTTCTCAGCATGGGCTAGCTGCACCTTCTGGACTTCAATGGTGGCTTTGTGTTTGGCCAGATCCTCCTTCAAGGCACTTTCGGTTGCCAGATTAACATGAAGAGCATCAAAACGAGAATCAGTAGAGTGTGCAGACCATTCCATTGAGACGGTAAACATGACTTCTTCACTTTGGTAATCGTGGTGAGCACATCAGTATACCCCATCTCATAGAGCATTGAAAATAACTGTGTCGTTGTTATAAAGTCCGGCGAGATGACAGAAGAATCGACAGCAAGATTCAAAATTGAACAAAACTTCACCTTCGAAATAGATGCCTTCTTATCGTGGATGTCAAAGTAAATACGTTCTTTGTTTTTGTCATAAGACGCTGTAGAATAGACCTGCGATAATAACTACATTGGAACAGCTTCAACCTGGGTTAGGGCTAAAACCAGGGATGAATACTTCAAACATTCCACCATGTGCAGCATATATGCATCATACAAGAACGGGTTAAGTTCGATGATCATATTTTGGTTTGGCTTAATGGTGAGTAAAGATGATGATGTCGTCTGATCATGAATTGATGAAGAAGTCGCCATTGTTAATCGAAGAAGGAAGAAGATGAACAGTTTGCGTTGCGTTGGTTTTTCAGAGAAAAAATGTTGCCAGTAAAAGACAAATAAAGTTGGAAACCCTTTATATACCATTGCCAGGAGAGAGAAAAATCATGATGATAATGACGTGATCACTAAAACGTCGCCTGAAAAAGCGCGATGTGACAGTGTGGTTAGTCCCAGGTATACGTCAGCACGCATGGGTAAAGAGACCGTTCAAATTCACGCGCCTAAATCTTATCTTCAATCATCGTTTGAAATTCCATGATAACCCCCTGTTTGGCTCCAATAGATAGAACAAAATTCAAACCAATCAGTAACCAGAATGTGGGAAAACTGAAAATTTTTGTGCATTAGTGTGACAAAGATAAAGAAATAAAGCAAATGTGTATGGGATGTGAGTGATGTCTCATTACTAGACAGAAAGCAGAGGATTCTGGGCAAGAATCGCTTCCTTCAAAGTCAAGACATAATATCCGGTCTACTAGCTGTTAGATACATAAGGGACCCTATCATTTGACGATATAGTGTTATGTCCATAGCAGGTTTTTCCAGAGATGGAGTTAACTTAGTGCCAAATGCCATAGGCACCTTCACTTTTGAATCACCCTGCATTCCGAATTTCGTCAGTAAGTTCTTTGTATAGGCCTCCTGGTTGATAAATATGCCTTCTGGTCCCTGTCTAATATTCAAACCAAGGAAAAAATTAATTGGACCCATTGCGCTTATTTCAAATTTAGTCTCCATCAACTTCCTGAATTCAGCTGTTAAGCTAGGATTCGTGGAGCCGAAGTTGATATCATCAACATAAATCTAAACAATCATTAGATGTTCGCCTTCCTTCATACGAAAGAAGGTTGGGTCAACCGAACCTTGTTTAAATTTTGACATTTTCAAGAAGCGAGTTAGTGTTTCATACCAGGCCCTCGGTGCTTGCTTTAATCCATAGACAGCTTTATCCAGCACATAGCAATGATCAGGGTATTTTTCGTTCACAAAACCCGGCGGTTGCTCAACATAGACTGTTTCTTCTAATTCTCCATTCAAGAAAGCGCATTTGACGTCCATTTGGAAAACTTCGAAGTTTTTATGAGCAGCATATGCCAAAAAGATTCTGACTGATTCCAACCTAGCTACTGGAGCGAAGGTTTCCTCATAATCTATCCCTTCCTCTTGACAATAGCCTTTCACCACCAACCGAGCCTTGTTGCGAATGACATTCCCCTCTTTATCTAACTTGTTTCTGAAGACCCATTTCAAGCCAACCACAGAAGCATCCTTTGGGGTGGGAATCAACCTCCAAACTCGGTTGCGTTCGAACTCATGAAGCTCATCCTGCATTGCCTGGACCCAATCAGAATGATCAAGTGCAGCATTTACGGTTTTTGGTTCAACCTTTGAAATGAACGAATTAAACATGCAAAATTCAACTTTTGAGAATAATGCAGTTTGTTTCGCTTTCAGTTGAGAACGAGTAAGAACTTTCTCAGAAGTTTCACCAATGATCTGTGCTTTGGGATGGTCTTTGGTCCATTTTACTAACGGTGGATAGTTTGGATCATATGCTGGATTCAGTTCAGCCTCCACTTCTACTTCAAATTCTGATTGATCGTCATCACCTTCGACAGGTGTATCTTCTTTCTCCCCCTCGACTGGCGAAGTGTAACCTGAGGCAGCATCAGAGTTAGTATTTCCTGTGGAAGTTGGTTTCTCCCCCTCAATTGAACTACTACTTGTTGATTTTGGATCTGTACTTTCCCCTTCACCCAGACGTTTATGTGTTGGGGAGGGAATTGGATTCCCCCCCTCAACCGAGACTAGGGTTGTCTTTGGTGCTGTCGAGCTCTCCCCCTTGAACATTGAATTATTGTTTGGAGAGTCAGTTGATGACGTAGCACCCTTAGGGTCACTTTCCATCTCTTTAGCAGCTTCGTCTATGACCTTTTTGAGATTATCGATTCTGTTACTTGCTACTTTCGCCTCGGAGTGAATTGCTTTCTCCGGTTCATCAAATAGCCGAATGTATTCCTCGAACAAGTTGGATATTGGAACCGAGACTTGGCCAGATTCTGGGAATATGTCACCTAGGTCACTTTCAGTCCTCTGAACCTTCTTCATATAATTATCATCAAAGGTGACATAATAAGTCTCTTCAATCCTTTTGGAGCGTTTATTCAGCACTCTGTATGCTTTTGATGACAGAGAATAACCCATAAATATTCCTTCATCGGCTTTGACATCGAACTTGTTTTGGTTCTCCTTTGAATTGAAAATAAAGCATCTTGAACCGAAAATGTGGAAAAATTTAACATTTGGTTTCCTATTGTTTAAGATCTCATATGGAGTTAATGAGAATCTCTTATTGAGTAAGGACCGATTCTGAGTGTAAAAGGCAGTGGCAATTGCATCAGCCCAGAAGTATAATGGTAGGGAAGCGAAACTGAGCAAGGTTCTGGCTGCCTCGCATAACGAACGGTTTCGTCTTTCAACAATCCCATTCTGCTGTGGTGTATAAGGGGCCGAAAAATTGTGAGTTATCCCCTTATCAGCCAGAAAGTCCTCCAAATCCTTGTTCTTGAATTCCAGACCATTGTCACTTCTGATGTTCCTCACCGTCTTCCTCAGCTGTACTTCCACTTGCTTGATGAATGTCTTCAACTTGGGAGTTGCATCTGATTTCTGCTTAAGAAAGAAAACCCAAGTGAAGCGTGAAAAATCATCTACAATAACTAGAATGTACTTACTACCACCAATGCTCTCAATAGCCGAAGGTCCACACAAGTCAATGTGCAATAGTTCAAGAGCTTCAACTATCTTCGTATTTATGCGTGTGGGGTGGCTCTTTCTACTCTGTTTGCCCATTTCACATGCAGCACATAAATGCTCTTTATCGAATTTGAGAAGGGGAAGGCCTCGAACGTGATCACCAAGCACCAATTTGTTGATGTCTTTGAAGTTTAGATGCGAGAGGCGTCGATGCCATAACCAGCTTTCATCGGTATTTGCCTTTGACAGCAGACAAATAGCTGGTGTACCTTGAATTGGGTTTAGATTCAGAGGGTACATTTCTCCCTTGCGTTCAGATTTCAGCAGAAACTTCTTGGATTGTTTTTCAATTATCTCAGACCCCTCATCATCAAATGATACCTTCAAACCTGTGCCCACAACTAATTGTGACACGCTGATGAGGTTGTGCTGCAATCCTTCTACATACGCTACTTTCCTAATTGAGAATTCGCCATTGGTTATCATGCCATACCCTTTGATTGTTCCATAGGAATTGTTTCCATACTTTACACACCCACCATCTTTCAGGGACCGAAACTCCCTCAGCTCTTCCTTCCTCCCAGTCATGTGACGCGAGCAGCCACTATATATGTACCATTCATCATCGAACTGCTCGACACTGATTACCTGTAGATTCAAGCGGATTTAGGAACCCAAAGTTTCTTAGGTCCTGGTGAATCTTTCACAGAAAAAGGAATTACAGCAGAAATATCAACCAAATATGTTCTTTTTACTAAAGTGGTTTGATCTTTTCTTTTAATTGTATACACCTTGATTTTAGTTTTATCTTCTTTAATGTTCGGTGCATTGGTTGGTGTGTTGTTAGATGGTTTATGATTTTTCTTTTGACTTCTAGGGTTAGCTGATGATTTCTTATTACCCAACTCAGAGTTTGGTACTAGCTTTCCCTTTCCTTTCATATCCTTCAATGAATTTGTTTTGCTTTGGGACTTGAAGGGACCGAAACTAGGTTTATGACCGAAACTTGGTTTAGGACCGAAACTGGGTTTAGGACCGAAACTGGGTTTAGAACCGAAACAGGACTTGGAATAGTAGGAGTTTGGACTGAAATTTTCCTTTAATTTCTCCTTTCCTTTTTCCATTGATCCTTTCTTGGGAGGCTCATAGTTGGAGTTTTGAGAATTCCAGTGCCTTTTTCGTTCATTTAGATTCTTAGCATATCTTTGATTTCTCAAGCGTTTCTGCTCAGCATGCTCCCTCTGAGATTTGTGGATATTGAAGCTGGCCTTTGGCTTCTCCTTTTGAGTTTCGGTTGTCTTGTCGGACATTTTTGATTCTTCACCTTTCTTGGTTAGAACTTTCGGTTCTTCAACCCTCTTGGGTAGAACTTTTGGTTCTTCCATTGTTTTGATTGGAGCTTTCGGTTCTTCCATTGGTTCCTCAGGGATTTCTTTGGTTCCACTTGTGCTTGGTTTGTCGAAATTTGAGGGTGTGTTGATGGGTTCAGCAATGTATCTTCCTCTAACCCTCCATGTAGTCTTCTCAGATAGACCCACGGTTTCGTCTGCGTTGTCAATGGGGGCAGACCAGAAGTAGTCTTCGCACCCTTCAGCATTATCTTTATCGACCAAGATCCTTAACTCTGCAGTTTGCTTTGGAGTGACACCTGTAACTGCGTATACCTGATTTGGCACAGTCTGAACCTTTTGATAGACCATGGCCTTTTCCTTGAGTTTCTGTTTCTGATCTTTGGCAGACGAGCGAATTCAACCGAGTTTTCTGATATTAATGGTTTTTCATTCTCGGTTTCATTCCTCATAAACTCAGAGCAGTCAACTTCGTCCTCTACTGAGATTACACTCATCTCGTTTTCCTCATCAAATTCAGACGTATTACCTAAGTCTATTTTATTTTCATCGACAAGTTTGGCGTTTGAACGATCAAATGTTTGAATAGTTTCAGATTTAATTTTTAGCATATCATTTTCATCTAAGATATCTTTTAGCATACTTTTGTGCTCCTTAGAATCAATGAAGGATTCTATCTTGTCCAGACCAAGCCTATAAGACATGGATGTCTCTTCGGAGGACACTTCTGATTCACATTCTTCTATGATCTCATCTTCCTTAAATTCAAGAAAGGGAAATATCATTTTATGAATTTTCTTTCCAATTTCACAACTTAAATGTAATTGAGCAATATTAGTATATAAACACTTAGCTATTAAACAAAAAATATTTCTTTGTTTTAAAAACTTTAAATTGTCTCTTTGCAAATAAATACTTTCGTCCCTAGCTCTAACTAACTCTGCTTCCTTCAGCTCAATCCACATTCTTCTTTCCTCACTTTTTGAAGACACCCTGCTGAGTTGGTCAGTTAGGTTAGAATTCGCTAAGCGAGTTTGCATGAGGCTGCTACTTAGGTTAGAAAATTTAAAGTTTAATTCATTTAATTCTTCTACATAATCTGTTTTTGGAATTTTAAGAGATTCAAGAATAGATTGTACCTTTTTGATCAGCCGATCGCAGTCGTTGATCTTCTCACTCACTTGTTTGGCTGCAAAACACTTGTTCTCGGTCAGGTTCGGTTCCTTATCTGCACTTTCGGTTGATGGCCCAGCAGTGACAATTAAACACCTTTCAGCCGAACCTTCTTCTTTTGCCACAAACGCCTTTCCATGAGTGGGCCTTCTAACCTCTTCATCTTCATAATCGGTTGACCACACTTCTACGCCACCGAACTCATCTTCCCCAACATTCTCCTGTACAATCAAGGCATTCATTGAGCTGTTAGTCGCCTTTTTCTTCTTGACTTCTTCTAACTTGCGCATATAGTACGCCTCATCATCTTCACCCTCTCTCTTCTCATCCATTTTTCTTAACATGCAATCTTTGGCAAAATGGTTCTTGCCGTGACAGTAATTGCAGTCGTATCCAGAGTTTCCTGCAAGCTTACTCTCCTTCTTTTCATCATCCTTTTGAGAGGAGTTCTTTGCTTCATCTTTCACCTTCTCAGAGCTGTAACTTCCCCGCCAGTTTCGGTTCTTGTTGACGGGGAATTTTCTTCTTGCAAACTTCTTCGGATTGGATATCATCAAAGCATATTCCTCGCTAGTCAGATCACACTCAGACATATCAGTCTCTTCTTCATCTTCTGGGATACTTTTGCCTTTTGAGACAAGAGCCAGAGATCCCATGCCAGAAATAACTTTCGTTTCTTTGGTTACCACACTTTCATGGGACTTGAGTATTCCCACCAGTTTCGCCAAAGAGTAGGATTTGAACTGTTCATGTGCTTTCACAGTTGATACAACAGCCATCCATTATGGTCTCAGCCCGTTCATAAAAGTTACTTTCTGCTCAATTAACTTCCTCTCTATACCATGCTTGATCATCTTACTCAGAAGATGATTGAACCGATCAAAAGTCTGTATGAGCTTCTCTTCAGATTACTGTTCAAAGACTCCAAATTCTGACAGCAGCAGAGTTTGAATGGAGTGTTCCAAATCTTCATCAGTCGAATAGAGTTCTTTCAACCTATCCCAGATTTCTTTGGCCGTTGTGCATGAACCAACCAACCGAAAGGTGTCAGATTGCAAGGCGAATCTCATCATCCTCATAGCCTTCACATTACATAGCAGCTTATCTTTCTCATCCTATGGCATCTTCTCTACATCCGTCACCAGCTTGTTATAGTCCTTTAGGGACTTGACAGTTGTGTTTGTTGCTGAATGAACAAATGGCCCAAGTGTGATTGCTTCCCAGATAAGATAGCCATTATCTTCAGATCCAACCACGTAGTCTTCGAAGTGATGAGCCCATTCTTCGTAGTCTTGAGTGTAAAGAATGGGTATTCTGGTCGTGGATCCAATGTTGTTTGAGATGTTGATTGGGTTCGTTTGTGAATCTTCGTGAGACATGGTGGGCTGCTAGAATCAAACCTGTAAACTAGAGATTAGGGTTTTATCTAAAACAGAGTAGCCGTCGATATGAAGAAGATGACCTCTATTTGTACGATAAAAGCGGAAACCATAAAGTATTCTGAATACAGAAGGAATGAGTATTGATCACACAGTCTCCTGCTCTGATACCAATTGTTAGAACTAAGTTCTCTTAGGATCGTATGATTCTATGCAAGCTAATGATTAAGAATGTAATAAAGAACACAAGAATGGAACTGAATATGTCGTATGATTAACACTTCAACACCTCAGAAGAGCTCGATGAAGAACTTCGACTGTAGAGGTGTTTAGGGTTACAATAATAAACGTAATTATCGACTCTTTAATACGCATACATGCATGCATATTTATAGTAAAACCCTATTAACTAATCTAGATAATCACGGATTGACAGGCCCAATCCGGATACAAAACTTAAGGTCCAAGACGCAACACAAATGGACTCAACACTAAAGTTATATATAACTGAGAAGTCATAGACTTAGAATCTGTGATCATTTCTTTACTTCCTTTTCCTTGTTTGTATGTGGTCTTAGGGTAGGATCACTTATTCGAAGGTCTATCATATCTTTTGTTATATGTAACTAGTATGCACTATGTCATTGTAGAAATTACTAAAGAGGATCAAACCTTTATAAGTAATTCTAGGAATATGACTATTATATGCCTCTTACCCGGTCTATTCTCGCACGGACATCATGGCAAGATTCTACTTACCAGGCAACCCCTACTTTCCAAACCCGAGAAAAGCGTGGATGGTTAGGAATCAGAATGCAGATAATTTAATTCAATAACACCTGACTTTTCACTTTTTATCAAGGGCTTACCGTCTTTTCATTTTTAAAACTTGTGGCAAAATCATGCCACCACGGAAAAATCCCCGGCCTTCCGGCAACGCACCACCACCTCCGCCGCCGCCTCCTCAGTACGATCTCACGGCTATACGGGCGGAGATAGCTGCCGCCGTAGCAGCTGCCATAGCACAGATTAACCACTAGGGCACGAGTGGGTCTGGAAGTGGTATCTTTACTTCCAACCATGGAGAGGGCCAAGGACATTCGAGGGAATGTTCCTACAAAGACTTTACAAATGGCAAACCCAAACCCTTCAATGGGAGCGGGGGCGTCATCACTCTCATGCATTGGTTCGAAAAGACTGAATCAGTCTTTGAAATCTGCGCGTGTCCCGAGGCAAGCAAAGTCAAATTCGCGGCTTGCACCTTCTCTGACCGGGCCCTCACTTGGTGGAACGGCCATGTCCAGACATTGACACTCCCGGTCGCTAACTCTTTAAGCTGGGAGAGCTTGAAGGCTATGATGCTGAAGGAATACTGCCCCAAGGGGAAATGCAAAAGCTGGAGCAAGAACTCTGGAATCTCAGGATGGTTGGCTCTGACCTCACTGCCTACACTGCTCGATTCAATGATTTGGCACTACTGTGTCTCGGGATGGTCTCCCCGGAAGAAAAGAAAGTAGAAAGATACATATGGGGGCTGTCTCCTCAGATTCAAGGGAACGTGGTTTCTGCAAGGCCCTCTACTTTTGAAAGTGCCAACGATCTGGCACAAAGCCTTATCGACCACAGGATCAGCCAGATCACTGTTGCGGCCACCCCTGAACAAGCAAACAGGGGAAAAAATAAAAGGAAAGTCTGGAACAACAAGAAGAACCAACTGACCCAAGATCCCGCCAAGAAACAACAAATTGTGGCAGTTCATGCTGCTACTACCCATGCCGCTCCAGTGCCCTTGAGGCAATATTCTAGGAACCTTCCGAAGTGCAACAAGTGCAACTTTTACCATAACGGCGCTTGTCGGGAAATGCACTGCAATAACTGCAACAAGAAGGGGCATACGGCCCGCTTCTGCAAGGCACCCGCACAACCAACCAACCAGTCTGCCAATGCTGGAGTAAGTCGAGCCTGTTATGGCTGTGGTGAGACAGGGCACTTCAAAAGGGACTGCCCAAAGTCGAAGAACGCCAATACGAGTGGCATGGGAAGGGTCTTAGCCATAGGACACGGGGAAGCAATGGAAGACCCCACAGTGGTTACCGGTACGTTTCTCCTCAATCACTCTTATGCATGCATACTATTCGATAGTGGAGCGGAGAGGAGTTTTGTTAGCCACCAATTCAAACATATGCTTAAACAAAATCCACAATCACTAAAAGACAAATACACCGTAGAAATGGCAAACGGAAAGATAGAAAACACTAACGATGTATATACGGGTTGTACCCTCACTCTAGATAACCATTCATTCAAAATAGATCTCCTGCCAATCTCAATAAAAAGCTTCGACATCATTATTGGCATGGATTGGTTGAGTTCTAATCGTGCTGAAATTATGTGCTACGAAAGGGCTGTTCGCCTTAATTTGCCGAATGGCAAAACTCTCATCATCTATGGCGATAACCCTAGTGCGAACCTACAAATCATCTCTTGCGTCAAAGCCCAAAAGTACCTCCGCAAGGAGTACCACGCATTCTTAGCCCATGTTGTGGACAAGAAGCAGGAGGTGAAAGAAATCAAAGACATTCCGGAGGTCTGTAAATTCCCTGACGTATTTCCAGAAGATCTTCCCGGAGTGCCACCTACGCGAGAAGTCGAATTTCCGAATCGATCTAATCCCTGGTGCTACCCCCGTAGCCAAAGCACCATATCGTCTCGCACCGACTAAAATGCAAGAACTGTCCAGTCAACTGAACGAGTTGTTGAGCAAGGGATTCATCAGACCGAGCTTCTCACCTTGGGAAGCACCGGTCCTCTTCGTAAAGAAGAAGGATGGATCTTTTCGCATATGCATCGATTACCGCGAACTGAACAAGCTCACCATCAAGAATCGATATCCTCTACCCCGAATCGACGACCTATTCGACCAACTCCAAGGGGCGAACTACTTTTCAAAGATCGATCTACGGTCTGGTTACCACCAGCTTCGAGTCCAAGAGGAAGATGTTCCGAAGACTGCATTCGGGACTCGCTATGGTCACTACGAGTTGGTAGTAATGCCTTTCGGATTGACAAACACACCCGCGGTATTCATGGATCTGATGAACCGGGTGTGCCGACCTTACTTAGACAAGTTCGTGATCGTCTTCATAGATCACATCCTAGTTTACTCGCGAAGCAAGGAAGAGCACAGTCAGCACCTATGACAAGTATTAGAGACCCTAAGGGCGGAGAAGTTATATGCAAAGTTCTCAAAGTGCGAATTCTGGATCCGAGAAGTGGGTTTCCTTAGCCACGTGGTTAGCAAGGAAGGGATACATGTCGATCCTTCAAAAATCAAAGCGATTGAGAACTGGTCAGCACCGAGGACGCCTACAGAGATCCGACAATTCTTAGGCCTCGCTGGTTACTACCGGAGATTCATTCAAAACTTCTCGAAGATAGCTAAACCACTCACATCGCTGACACAGAAAAGTGTGGTGTTTAAGTGGGAGGACAAACAAGAAGCTGCTTTTCAAACGTTAAAACAAGCCCTATGCAGCGCACCGATCTTGTCCCTCCCTGAAGGAACGGAAGACTTCATAGTTTATTGTGATGCTTCAAATCAAGGTCTCGGATGCGTACTAATGCAAAGAGGAAAGGTCATCGCTTATGCTTCGAGACAACTCAAGAGGCATGAAGTTAACTACACCACTCACGACCTCGAGTTAGGAGCAGTAGTGTTTGCCCTAAAGATCTGGAGACACTACCTCTATGGCACCAAGTGCACGATTTTCACCGATCACAAGAGCCTTCAACACATCCTCAACCAGAAAGAACTCAACATGAGGCAAAGACGATGGGTAGAACTGCTAAATGACTATAAGTGCGAGATTCGCTATCACCCGGGCAAGGCCAATGTAGTGGTAGATGCCTTAAGTAGGAAAGAATACTCGGGCCGTCGAGTAAAGTTGTTAACAATAACAATCCATTCACACTTATCCACATAAATCAAAGATGCCCAGCTGGAGGCTTTGAAACCAGATAATGTGGCAAACGAGGCATTAAGAGGAATGGATAAGAACCTAGAAGCCAAGGACGACGGAGCACGTTATCTCGTGAACCGAATTTGGACACCGAAGTTCGGTGGGTTCAGGGACGTCGTCATGAACGAGACACACAAAACTCGATACTCCGTACATCCCGGTTCAGACAAGATTTACCTAGATTTGAAGAAACACTACTGGTGGCCGAACATGAAAGCCGAAATCGCTACCTACGTGAGCAAGTGTTTGACTTGCGCCAAAGTAAAGGTAGAGTACCAAAAACCTTCGGGTCTACTTCACGAACCGGTGATACCCGAATGGAAGTGGGAGCGAATAACCATGGACTTCATAACCAAATTACCCAAAACAGCAGGTGGTCTTGACACCATTTGGGTGATCGTTGATAGACTGACCAAGTCCGCGCACTTCTTACCAATGAAAGAGACCAACAAGATGGAAAAACTTACTAGGACGTACATCAAAGAGATTGTGCGACTTCATGGTGTACCGATATCCATTATCTCCGACAGAGATAGTAGATTTACTTCAAGATTCTGGCAATCTTACAGAAGTCTCTGGGGACCAGGCTAGACATGAGTACGACCTACCATCCACAAACCGACGGACAGAGCGAAAGAACCATCCAAACCTTGGAGGACATGCTAAGAGCTTGTGTGATTGACTTCGGTAAATCGTGGGATACCTACTTACCACTCATTGAAGTTTCATACAACAACAGTTATCACACTAGCATCAAGGTCGCTCCTTTCGAAGCTCTTTATGGACGCAAGTGCAGATCACCACTATGTTGGGCCGAAGTGGGAGATACACAACTAGCAAAGGGGCAAGTCCCTAACAGCACCCTTACTGGCCCTGAAATCATAAGAGAAACAACGGAAAAGATCGTACAAATTCGAGAAAGACTGAAAGCGTCTCGAGATCGACAAAAGAGCTACGCGGATAAGCGACGCAAACCCTTGGAATTCCAGGTTGGCGACCGAGTACTACTAAAGGTCTCACCGTGGAAAGGGATGATACGTTTTGGTAAACGTGGGAAACTAAACCCAAGATACATCAGGCCATTCGAAATCCTTGCCAGGATTGGCCCAGTGGCGTACAAACTTCAACTGCCACAAGAACTTAACAACGTACACCTGACTTTTCATGTATCAAACTTAAAGAAGTGTCTGTCCGACGAGACTCTTGTAATACCCCTCGACGAAATTGAAATCAATGAGAGTCTCCACTTCGTAGAAGAACCGGTCGAAATCATGGATCGGGAAATGAAAAGAACGAAACAAAGTCGCATCCCTATTGTGAAGGTCCGTTGGAACGCTAAACGAGGACCCGAGTTCACCTGGGAACGCAAAGATCAGATGAAACAAAAATACCCACATCTTTTCCCCAACTATTGAAGTCCTAGTCGAAACGCTAATTTCGGGACGAAATTCCTTCTAACGGGGGGATGATGTGACAACTGTCAACTTTGGGTCAAACAAAGTCAACAAGTCAACCAAGTCAACACGACTAGTATTAAGATTTTAGGATAAGCACTATGTTCTCTTAATGTTCCAAATGTACAACTTGCAATTATAATACAAAGTATCTATCTTTTTACCAATTATCAAATATAAACCCTAGTTAGGGTTAGTAACGTAAAAACTTGATAATTCAGCTATATACTATTTAGGAATAAATAATACTCGTAACACAATGTAGTAGGGTTCATAAACCTAACACTAGGGGGCAATAATCATAGCAAAGGCTACAAACTAACTTTCATATAATGTATTATTATTTTGATTATAATGCTTGTTATAATAGTTTGAATATTTATAATTCAAATTAAATATTTTATACGTCCTTTATACCATATTTATTTTATAAAACACCACCATTTTTATAAAAATATCAAGAAATTATAAAGGGTTGACTTTTTTTTATAGAAAGTCACTAGTTAGTACAATGTTCCCCCAACATAAACAAGACACATATATGCACTTACACAAACCCTAAAAGTAGAACACCTTTAATTAAATCCATGTTCCCCCATTACCACCCCTCATAACTCATTCCACCCACCCCACCCAACCTCTTTCCCCCTGCCTTCTAATTCACGGCCAAAAAGGCCTCTCCTTTATTCATTTTCTTCATTTCAAGCTTCTCCTCCAAGATATTCACTCTTTCACCAAAAGCAAACATATCTCTCTCTCATTTCCTCTCTCTCAAAACTCGAGATTTCAAGGCTGATCTTGAGCTTTTCCTCCACATTTGGTAAGTATCTTCCTCCTACACTTGAATATTCTACAATCTTTCACCCAAATCATGGAATTCTTATACAAATATCGTCATATTTGTCCCTAGATCTTCAAATCTTCAAACATCTTTCAAGTGTTCTTGACTTGGAAACTTTTTTTCTTCATCATCCATCCCAAGAAATCAGTCAAGGTGAGTTCATACCCCTACATTTTCATGTTTTCTTCAAGTTTTAGGGTGGGAATACAAGTTAAAACACCTTAATACAACTTAAACTCATGGTTCAGCTCTTCACAGAAGAGTTGGGTCTCATTCACGGACTGTTTTGAACATCTTAAACGTTTTGTCTTTCAAAACTGTTTCACATGCAAGTAGTTCAAGTTTTTACCTTTAAAATGACTACTTGCATATCTCCATACGATTTTCTACAATTTATGGTGATTTTTACGAAACAACCTATCATTTCAAAAACAATTCGGACCTGTCTGTGAATATAGACATTATCACACAAGTTAGAGGTTACTAAAAATCATAATAAAAATTATGTACAAACTAGACACAATTTCTAAACTCTCAGAGTTTACGGATTTAGTTTTCGAGTCCTTATGATTTTCCTATGATTTTTCCAAAACAGTGCAGAAAGGTTAAAAGTTTAGTTAAAAGTTTACAATTCTATTAACACTTTGTAACATGTTGAGCAAAGTGTAAATTAATAACTTTCTAAATGTTGATTGTATTTAATGTTAGTTTAACATCCTAAACAGAAGTGGTTATTCATGATAAGTATTGTATACTTTACAAACACATAAAATGAACTATAAGAGGTATAGTTATGGACTTCACATTATAAATACACCCAACGAACTATATTAGGTATAGTTATGGTTTTTCACATTTCAAACACATACATAAATGGGGTTAATTTTTCTACTACACATACAGGGTTTTATACACACACACACACGTAAACTCGTTAACGTAAATTGTGAGACATTCTTCATAGTACTCCTAGAGTACGGGTTCAATTCCTGATAGTTATAACCAGAGTCTCTTGTAGGGAGAACGTGATAGTTTGTGTATAGATCTATATTGGGACTGACACCCCACACTCTAGCTGTTCACAACAGTCCGGTCGGCAGGCCAGGAGTGACAAATGTCATATCTTTCCGACGCCTGAAAAACGTCGTAGCAGGTTCAGTTAGTCATAGTATGGTTATAACGACTCACATAGAGAGTTAACGAAACATAAAGTTTACGGGGAAATACTACATTGAAAATGGGTTTTATTTATTTAAAACTACACATATCATTACTAGTACAAAACTTACACTTACATTCGGTCTTGGGATTTAAGACTACGTAACACTTTTCAAGGAAAATATTGGATTTTCTTGGTTATACAATACTATTACAAGCAAAGGCTTTTCAACTCTACTTTCAAAAGCTTATGAACTCACCAACTTAATTGTTGACACTTTTTTTTAAAACTACTTGTATTCTCAGGAAATCAGTGAAACAGAAAATCAACAGCTTTTGGGGATGGGACGTTAAGACGTCAAACTTTTCATTTTTGTCATCATAATGTAATTGATTTTGAAACATGTAATCACATACTATGATGTAACTTTTTCAATTATATTTATGATGCTTGTATTTGCTTTGATCACTATTATACTCGTTGTTATGATACTACACATGAAGTCCGCCACCCCCAGACGTTTCCGCCATCCTTGGTTTGGGGGTGTGACACTTTTGGGGACTTAAAACAATCATAAACGAAGCATAACGGGGTTCACGAACCTTGCATTACAAGATTATACGATAATAATGGCTAAATTTAAATCTATCCCAAATCTCTCCCAAATATCTCTCAAAATCTCTCTCAACTTTTTATAGTCATCCGGGTCATCCCGACCCTTAACTTGGCCAAAAATCACTCAAAGCGGGAAGATTATTAGAAAAACAGCTTAAAGGAGGCGAAGCCTCTTAGAACCGAAACACCTCATTAGGACCGAAGTCAGCTACTTAGGACCGAAGCCGAAGGTCCCTTCCAGACCGAAACCCTGACGAGCCGAAGCTACTCCGAGCGAATCGAACCACCGAGACCGAACCCGAAGCTCTCTCCGCATCAGCCTTCGCCTTCGCTTCCGGATCCTATGAGAAAGGTCGGACCGAACCTCGCACCTTCGGCCCTGAACTCAGAATCTCGCAGGTTCGCTCCTAATTCCCGGTTTTCGACTACTTTCGCATGTTAAACCCGTTTTTGACGTTTTTGACGGGGATTTTTCAGCAAATTCATATTTTTACCATTTTAAACCCCCAAAACTCATATTTTATTCATTTCTCAAGGATTTATTAATTAAAAATCATCATTTTATATTAAGAGGAGTATTTTACCCCACAAGTGGGTCAAGTGTGCCCACTAGCCTCCATGTGTCACTTCCTCATTAGCCCAACTCTATCCACATCACACAAACAAAGGCAAACATCCTTTCATCTTTGCAACTTGCTCCAGCAACCTTCTCTATAAAGAAATCCCTGGAGGATTTCTTGATTTACTTTGATCATTTCCAAACTTATACACTTCTCAAACCATCAAGAAAGCCTCTTTTTCCCTTTACTTCCCACCACTTTGTGAAGGTGTTCTTGAGCTATTACTTAACTTTTTGGTAAGTATTCCATCTAAACTCAAGTGTTATTCCATAATTTCATAACACTCTTGGATCGTCGACTCATATCTTAACACCAAAAATCGTTCTTAGGAACATCCAAGATTTCACGTGTTAATCAAGTGTTCTTGACTTGATACTCCTTGTCTTCAACCTTCCACTCTTCAAGAAATCACTCAAGGTGAGTTCATACCCCTACATTTTCCCGTTTTCTTTAATTTTCAGAGGGGGGATACAAGTTAAAACACCAAAACATATTTGAAACTTAACTTGACAGCTTACAACAGAAAAGTTGTGACCTGTTCACGAACTGTTTTACCCAACTTAAAATTAATATTTTTCAAAACTGTTTAATATGCATGTAGTTCAGGTTTATACCTTTAAAATGACTACTTGCACATCTCCATAGGATTTTTCTACAATTGATGGTGATTTTTACAAAACTGTCTATCACTGCAGCATCAAAGTCGGACCAGGTTGTGAAGATGAACATTTTCACCCTGTTTTGAGACCACCAAAAATTATAGGAAAATTTATGGATACATTAGACTCTTTTTCCGAATACTCAGAGTTTACGGATTCAGTTTTTGACTTACGATGAGCAAGGTGTGTACTGTTGGATTAGTGTCAAATACATGTTTAAGGATTATTCACACCTTGTAACATGCTGAGCAAGGTGTGTACTGTTGGATTAGTGTCTAAGTCCATTACTATATTTGGTATGTACTTGACCCGACTCGGCATGGTCCATTTGGGTTGCATGACATCATGCATTTGGATAGACTAAAATGAGAGAAAGAACACTTAAGGTTTGGTAATATATTATAAGTTCTAATATATTAATAAGATTATTTAATTAGTATTGATCAAGAATTAATTTTGAATTAATTAAGTGATCAAAAGGAGACTAATTAAATATATGGGTTGATTATGTAAAATCATCCATACTTATATAGTGGGCTAATGCTCCATGGATTATCAAGTTGGGCTAAAATCCATAGGATGCTCCATGGTGTTTTTGTACCCATGGATCATGGAAATGAAAGGCCATGACAATTAGGGTTTACATGGTGTAACCCTAATTGTGACACACTATATAAGCATCTTATTCTTCCCAAAATTGGCAACCATGTGAGACAATGAAGAAATGGTGAGGGCTAGCGATTTCAAGAAGTGTTTATTTCTCTCTAAGTTATTCCAAGTGCATTTGATGTTGTGTGAACCATTTGAGGTGTCACACTTGGGGCACTCGGCTCTTAAGCATCAAGGATTCAAGCTTCATAAAAAGGTATGTCTTCAAACTTGTTTTTATTACCCAAGTATCAAAGATTGTATGCTAGATAGGGTAATACCTTGGAATATTCATATTTGCATTTATAATAGATAAAACATAGATCCAAGGTATTTAGGGTTGCATGTACACTTAGGAGTGTTAGAATGCTCAAAACCCAACAGTGGTATCAGAGCCTGGTTTTTTTCAATTATATTTGATGCAAAGTGCTGAAAAATGTTGAAAAAGTCGATTTTCGGGCTGTCTGGGCACTGGACTCGCCGAGTCCACTTAGAGGAAAATCATCCTACTCATCGAGTAGGTTCATACACTCGACGAGTAGGAGCCCCTGATAGCATATTTTGGACTTTTAAGGCTGGAATTGGACTAGAATCATTACCCTAAGCTGTTTTTGAACCTATAAACATGTTTTTGATGTGGTAATGTTCATTCTAATCCAATTTCAAAGATAATTGTCAATAGATTCATGTTTTGTATTAGTTTAAGGATTAGGCTAATTACCTGAAAAAATTTGATTTGTAGTATCTTGTTCTTATGAGTTGCTTAGATTAATAGAAAAAGTCATGTGAAAATGTGTTTTCAATCCAAATTAATCTAAGAGTTGATTCTAAAATGTGTTTTTGTAACTTGTCCTCAAGTTATATGAAAAGTCACATTTAAGATTCATAAGACTCATAAAGATTTCCATAAGTTATGAATAAGGAAGAGTCACATTCTTTAATGGTTTAAAGTCTTCGATAACTTGTCCTCAAGTTGTGGAACTTGAAGAGTTTTTTGAATTAAGACTACTTTAAATACATAAGTTATGGAATTGAATAGTTTTGAATAGTTTCAAAACTTGCCCTCAAGTTTTGGAATTTGAAAAGTTTTCCCTTATGAATACTTTAATTCCAAGTTAAGCCCTTAGAATTTTTTAAAAGTTAAAAAAAAATCAACCCTTATACTTTATAATATTATAAGTTAATAATATTTATATATATGTATAAGAGCAAGTCGTCTTACCATTTGTAGGCCTCATTCACGAAGCTGGTCTATAAGGGGGTATAAGGTTACTGCCTATAAAATGGCAGTTTAATGGGTGTCCACTCTCACCCACCGCTTCCTTGACTGGTGGAGGGTCGTTAGCCGAACGGGTAGGACAAGGACTATAATTCAACCTTCATTAAAAGTATTAATGATAAATACTAAGTAACTAAACACTTATAAATTCCCAATCTTAGTTACTTAGGAAAATGTGAATAAGGTGCTAACCCATGAAATTACACTTTGCACTTTGCTTAAGTCGGTTAGTGGAGCGTGTGTGGTTAACCGGCACACTAGCTTGATTTAACAAGGTAGGCAAAGGGTTTCTTAAAGTTTATCATAGGCCAGTGGAGCGTGTGTGGTTAACCGGCACATCGGTTGGGTGATAAACATTTAAGAGTACCAAGTAATTTGCATGGTTACTTCACACTTTGTTTTGTGATCCTCGGCATCCCAGTCACAAAACCTGAAGGGCACACTCGAGATTGAAACATGCCATTGAAAAGTTCAATGAATCTTAAAAGAATCTAGGAGTTTCAAAACCAATTAAAACCTAATAAATTATTTCGTTTTCATGGTGGAAATTGGTGAATCGTCATTCACCTACCTTCAAATATTCTATAGCTTGGATTACGGCATCCCTCTTCCAAGTTATAAAATATTGTGTTGGGTCCTAGCCTTAATATTTCATACTGGGTGTTATATTAAGGAACTTGAATCAACTTTCTTGAATATCTCCCAAAAGATGTCTAGTTCAGACATCTGTGATCTTCCCAAATCTCTTGGAACTTTACTTCCTCCAACTCCTCCAATTATTCTCCCTAACCCACAAGTTCAAGGTCACTCAAACCCTATTGGCAAGCAAGGTCTATGTGTGCTCACATCTTGGAGATGAAGTCACATATTGACAAGTCGGGAGAGTTGGATGTCAAAGTCTTAAGAAAGTTGGATGCTCAATCACTTTCTAGGTCACATAGTAAGTTCCTTATGGACTACTATGTAAAGGACTATGACATGACCCTTAATGATCTTATCTATTTGCTTTGTGATGCTTAATCAGCAATGATTTGGAGCACTGGCAGAGTAAATTTGATTAGAAGATCAACTTCCCAAACCTTCAATGGACATTGACAATGGTAACATTGGATACCCAGTAAAAGCTTTCTCTTCCCAATGGAAAGGGATCGGCCATAGTCAACTCGGTTGACCAAATGGTAAAGAGAAAGACAAGTCTGAGATAGTCCAGTGCACCATTCCCAAAGGGTCCATATGTTTCTGTTGCCAAAGGAAGGGGCATTGATTGCGAAGCTGCCTATTTATCTGAAAGATCATAAGGTTGATCAAGTCAAGAAGTTTGACTCTACTTCAGGTAAAGTCCACTATCTAACTCTGTTAAGTTTCTATTCTGAGATTCTTGTTACATGATGTGACTGGGTCACATGTTGATGTTTTAAGAATCAAAGTAAAGTGAAGAAACTTAAAAGGAAGTGTATGCTGATTCTAATCACAAAGATGGATCTTGATTGCATGGTTCACTGATCAGAATTTTGAGTTGTTACTTAGGAGTTATGATATACTGCTTAGGAATAGATAACAACAAGTCTTTCATATGCTTTTGCACTGTAAGGATAAGTTTTTCCGCAAAGTTTTAAAATTAAAGGATTTTTTTGATTTTATTTATTCTAAGTATCCTTACAATGGAATTTGTGAAAAATTGTTGCTTATATGATTCCATTGATAGCAATATTGGAAAATGGATTTGTTTCTTCCATTTGTAGTAGTGTATAAATTTACCAAATAAGGAAAGATTCTCATCACCCAAGGTTTCAGTTGGATAGAAACTTCGAAATCATGCAAGTTGTATAGTATGATGAATGAGAATTTTCATCTTTGGAAAATTAAGATTAAATCCTTGTTCACATGTATATGTGAGTCAAGTGAAGGACTAAGGGATCGAGTACACATTCTGGTGCACTGGTCAAGTCCACCACAAAAGATCGATAAGACTATTCGTCATGATTTACTAAAAGTTTAGTAAATATGGTTATACTTACAAGTTTAAGTATAATTCTGAAACATTAGAAAAGTTTCGATGTATAGCAGAACAAATGAGAAGAATCAAATTAGGCAGAAAGATAAAAGGTTCTCAAATCTGAAAAGATGGGAGAGTACTTTAGTATCAGGTTTTGTGATCATCTTAATAATTTAGAAATCATATCACAATTTGTCCTCTAAGGAAATCTTAGTGCATTCTTATGGCTAAGAAGAGGAGTCATGAATTGTTGAAATGGTTAAATCAAGAAGATGAGTCATACTTCGTTCCAAAACAAGTCTTAGAGTCTTACTCCAAGACTGTAAGTTGGGTGACATATCTTAAAGGAAGATTTAAAATACTTGTCAAATGTAAGAGTAAAAGTGTCCTACTCTTGTACATTTGATATTGGTAACTTGTGATGTTTTGGATAAAACAAAGACCAACTAAGGCCAATTGTGTGAAGTGTTTGTCTTGATAAAGAATCTGCACGATCTCTTGAATATTTGGCAAGATAGTTTTATATGTCAAGAGGACAGTGGGAGTCTAAAAGATTCTGAAAGTATTTCAAGATCTAATCAAGATTAAAACCTGTAGTTTCTCACTAGCTCACGACTTGAGGTTTATATTATATCGTGTTGACATATGTCTATTTCTATGCCCATTCCAGTTGAAGTTGGCTTTGCATACGAGTTCTGAGAGTTCTCAATAGGTTGCATAACAACTTGGAAGCAATGGCAGGCCCTGTACTGCCAGGTGGCGAGAAGTTAAGATTGCACAAGTTCAATCCATATGAGTTTGGATTTGTCACTAACCTAGTCTTGTGATTATGGTTTTGACAAATTCACGTGGATAAGAACACATACACCATAAAATCTAAGGGTCATAAGGTTTCTCTCCGATTCATGAAAATGATGGTGAGGAAACACTTCCACCAAGTAGTTTTTAAGTAAGATAGCAATTGTGATCTTTGCAATCTCAAAGTCATTAGTGGAGCATGCGTGGTTAACCGGCACACTAATATGGACTTATGAGAAATGGAAAAAGTCTAAACAATCGAGATTATGATTACGACATTCCTTTTCATAGTTCTAAAATTGTTTAGACACACCTGTGAGCTATCTAAGATAAGGTGTATGATTTTGATAAAGTCTTATCAAAGTAATCTCGTATCAAAGGTGTATGATTTCTAGAAGTCCAGCTGATTTCTGTATACATGTCAAAGCTAGTGGGAGCATAAGTGTTATGCTAATAATTTTCATGTTAGTTGGAGCATGATAATTATGATAAGTGTTGCAAGTTAGCAATATTAATTATAGAAAACAAAACTTTCAATTCGTGAAGTTGCAGGGGCTGAAAAGTTGTTTTGCTATAATTAAGGGAGAGGAAATTATACTTCATTTCAATTCTAAAAGCTTAGATTGAGGTTTTAATCGTCTTTAGTCAAGGATATATATATATGAATTTTGTGTTGGAATGGCTCAACATAAGGAAATTCTATATATGATTCCACTATTTGCGTTCTAAAATTCGATTATGATTACGGCATCCCTTTTCATAATCTGAATTATGAGAACTTGGCAAATAGAAATATTATAGCAAAAAGACTGGTCTAGTATCATGTCTTTATGTGAGACATCATGAATCGTGTCCCATATTTTTCGGATATAGGATCGATCGAATATGCTAAATTTTCCAAATGCTCTGGGCATTAAGGGGGAAAAATCTAGAATTGGATATGACTAAAATGATTAAGCAATTGTCGAGAACAATCTAAGGTTTACCAAAGATTGGTTGCTCAGGGACAATTGGAAGTATAGTGTTAAATTTTGGAAGGACCATATTGACATACTCTGAAAGGAGGCAACTCTTGTTCAGAAGTGACAGTCGAAATGGGAATATGGAAATGTTTCATAGTTGGAAGTTATTCAATTTGTGTAAGATTAGAAAAACTAAATGCAAGAAGGATGTTTCCATGGAGTTGATCTCCATTGGAATACTTTGTAATGTCTGTTGATAAGTCTTTGTGACTTTGTGCATAATCATTACAAGAGGATCAATGCATATAAGTTTAAAATCTAACAAATTTCGGTAAATGATAGGAATTTGGAATTCTTACATTTTCGATAAGGATTTGGGAGTGTGAAAAAGAGAATCATTGAAATTATGTTCAATCGATCTAGTTCAAGTAAAGATCATAGACAAACATAGAGTGCATACTTGGTGTATGGCAAAGCTATTGTTTAGAAGAACATAGTGTACATGCTTGGAGCATGGGACAACTAGTGTTTTTAATTCAAGTATAAAGTTGATAAAACCGAAACAATGAATAATGAGTAATCAGTATGGTGATAAATAAAAAGTGTTCTATTTATATTCATTGGTTTTGATACCGTACTAGATTCAATTATTCTTGTGTTTCATTTTCCATGTTTTGACTTCCAGAATAAACTAGGTCATTCTTCCCGAATGACTAAGTTATTCAAACCATCCACAGTCGGTCATATGTTGGAAGTAGATATGAATCAAGACTGTCATGAGTTGGGTTGTAGATGTCTAAGATGTTGGACATAGCAAAGAGGTGCTACAACACTCATGAGTGCTCATAAGTTCTGAGTATTGGATTCAACCCGTGCTCATTTGAATCACTTCATGGATTTTATCACGAGTGATCATGAGACGATAATATCTTATATTCTTCAAACCTAGAGATATGAGTTGTTACTATAAGTTGGTTGTACATTGATTGCGCGAAATCGCATTGGTAACTCGTTGTTATAAAACGTGTTATTTTGTATGATTCAACAAGCAGTAGAACAAGCCATATGAGTCGAAGTTTATCCATTCCTTTTACCTTCGGGATAAAAGTGATATCTGTGGGCCCCTCGATGATTTAGTGATGACAAATGTAAGTGCTCGGTCGGGCCTGGACTGATTTGATTTGTTCAAATTAGTCAGTCGTCATAAATCAGAAATCGGGAAACAACAAATGGACAGAGAGAATGATTTATAATCCATGTCTCAGTCCATATGATATCTAGAATGGAGGAATATATGATCCCTTATCTAATGGACAAGTCATTGACGAGATCAGAGTTCAGTTACAACGTCAGAGTTCGACAGCGGCTTAAAGAGCTACGATTGCCAGTTGGTTCTTGAAGTCATACTCAATAATAGTTTTAGACTTATCCAAGTGGGAGACTGTTGGATTAGTGTCTAAGTCCGTAACTATATTTTGTATGTACTTGACCCGACTCGGCATGGTCCATTTGGGTTGCATGGCATCATGCATTTGGATAGACTAAAATGAGAGAAACAACACTTAAGGTTTGGTAATATATTATAAGTTCTAATATATTCATAAGATTATTTAATTAGTATTGATCAAGAATTAATTTGGAATTAATTAAGTGATCAAAAGGAGACTAATTAAATATATGGGTTGATTATGTAAATCATTCATACTTATATAATGGGCTAATGCTCCATGGATTATCAAGTTGGGCTAAAACCCATAGGATGTTGCATGGATGCTCCATGGTGTTTTTGTACCCATGGATCATGGAAATGAAAGGCCATGACAATTAGGGTTTACATGGTGTAACCCTAATTGTGACACTCTATAAGCATCTTATTCTTCCCAAAATTGGCAACCATGTGAGACTATGAAGAAATGGTGAGGGCTAGCAATTTCAAGAAGTGTTTATTTCTCTCTAAGTTATTCCAAGTGCATTTGATGTTGTGTGAACCATTTGAGGTGTCACACTTGGGGCACTCGGCTCTTAAGCATTAAGGATTCAAGCTTCATAAAAAGGTATGTCTTCAAACTTGTTTTTATTACCCAAGTATCAAAGATTGTATGCTAGATAAGGTAATACCTTGGAATATTCATATTTGCATGTATAATAGATAAAACATAGATCCAAGGTATTTAGGGTTGCATGTACACTTAGGAGTGTTAGAATGCTCAAAACCCAACATGGACGATTTACACTTAATATTTGAAATGTCATTTTATGGAAATACAAAGACATGCATAACAAGGTTTCATTCAAACACACAACACTTTTGATAAACTATAATAGGTATAGTTTGAGTACTTCGTTTGTCAAAGAAAACAATAACTCAATCGACTTACAAAACAAGTATTTCATTACACACTACATGAACTTGTTAATAAATAAATTTATGAGACATTCTCCTTCAGGGTACTCTTAAGTACCACAGTAAAGTCATGTAGTTATAATCAGAATCTCCTGGAGGGAGAGCGTGATAGTTGTGTATAGATCTATATTGGGTCTGACAAACCTGCACCTAAGCTGCTTGCAACAGCTAGACCGCCAGGTCTGGGGTGACAAGTGTCATAACATTTCGACACCTGAAGAACGTCGAGTACGAGGTCTTCGAGTTTAGTACGGTTATAACATCTCACATGAGAAATTAGCAAAACACACAGTTCACGGGAATTTAAGGAGTTTTATTTAAATATAAAACCACACACACACATAAGTATGACGATTTACTTACATATACTAACTTTTGGTTCAGTTAAGACTATAACAACCCTTTAGAAAATATTGGATTTTCTGGACATAAACTTGTAACAAACAAAAAGGAACATCATTCATTTTTCATTCATAAATTGCTTATGAACTCACCAGCTTTATGCTGATACTCTTTCAAAACAACTTGTATTCTCAGCTAATCAGTAAAACAGGTAACCACAAGATTTCTGAAGTCAAGACGCTAAGGCGTAGATTCTTTTGCTATATTTTGACATCATATGTAATTTATTTGGAAACATATACTTTTGAAACGATGTAACCTTTTAAATTATATTTATGATGGTTGTGTTTACTTTCTTCACTATGGTTATGATACTGAGCATGATGTACTCCACCCCTGAACGTTTCCGCCGTTCTAGTTAGGGGGTGCGACATTGTTCTACACAAGAAACCCACTGTTCAGTTCAAGGAGCATCCGAAGGATCTCGATACGATGAAGTTGGGGAAAATATGATAGAAGGATTGGAGTGTCGCAGTTCAGATAAGGGAGAAACCAGATGTGAACTTTCATAGAGTTTGCTTCTACTTATCAGACAAGCATTTGTGCTCCACATCCTGTCTCGAATTCATTGTGGATTTCGTATGTCAGAATAAAGCAAACAGTGTTGCGGACAAGAAGTGTTTTTTGGACATGATCAACTAGTATGTCATGGTTCATAATTCCTTGCTGGGTATTATACCGAAGTTGTTCAAGGTGCAAAAGTGTCAATGGAAATGAAGAATCTGCCTTCCTAATTGACACAAAGGGGAGATTGTTGGGACTATATTGTGTTGTGTCAATTTTGTATTATTTTAGTCCATTAGTAACGAGTTGGGCCTGTCTACCCAATTTATTTATTGTGCAAGGGTTAGAGTATTTATAGTGCATGCATGCACCGTGTTTTTGCATCATTACTCTTGTAACCCCACTCCGCCTTTTCATTACCAGTTCTTCATCGAGCTCTTTTAAGGCAGTTCTTTTAATCAATCAGAACAACGTTGATATCCATTCTATGTTTTGATTCTTTTACATGTTTGAATCTAATCGATCATACTAGTTTTATTCTTCTCACACCGTAAGCTTGTTCAACTCACGGTAATCAATACACATCCGGTGTGAACCATCCTTCTTCTTGACGAATAAAATCGGCGCTCCCCACGGAGAACTACTCGGTCTGATGAACTGCTTGCCCAGCAACTCCTGCAACTTGGATGACAACTCCTGCATCTCAGATGGTGCCAAACGGTACGCCACCTTGGAAATCGGGGCCACACCTGGAACGAGGTCGATCCTGAACTCGACCTGCCTCTCAGGAGGCACACCGGGTAACTACTCCGGAAATACATCGGCAAACTCCCTGACCACCGGGAGCTTTGAGACTGAAACCTGATCCCCAACACGCGTATCCACCACATAGGCCAAATAACCCGCACACCTGTGCTGAATATACCATCGAGTTCTGGCTTTAGAGCAAAATCCTGAACCTATCCTAGTGCCCTCTCCATAGATAACCAGTTCTCCCCCACTTGGGGTTCGAACTATCACGCGTTGGCCCTCGCAATCGATCATAGCACCGAAATGGCTCAGCCAATCCATACCCACAATCACGCAGACATCCCCCCATGGGGATAGGGATCAAATCGATCAGAAAGGATACCTCGAAGATCTCCAGAACGCAACCTTGATAGACTGAAGAAGAAGAAACCCCGTGTTCGTTGGTGATAGAAACTCGCAACGGACACTCCAATTTCCGCAACGGGCATATCAAACTCTTTACTGAACAATCAAGACACAAAAGACGGACTTGCACCAGAGTCAAACAACACAAGAGCCAGCAAAGAGTTCACTAGGAAGGTACCTAACAGAGGTACACAGATAAGCATAACATAAATTATAATCAGAAGAATTAAGGATAGAAACATACCAGTCACAACTTTTGGAGCTGCTCAGCAGTAAGTTGGAAAGCGCGACCTCGAGCCCTCGGGGGATCCACTCTGCCCTGACTCTCATCGGTGATCCTCAAAGTAGCCGGTGATGGAGCCTTCGCCGGCCTGCCAGCAAGCAAATGACATTGGTCCTTCATATGGCCCACCTGATCACAATGGTAACAAAGTCTAACGCCAGAAGCTGGAGTCTGCTGCCGACAATCCCTCGCAATGTGGCCTTGCTTACCACATTTGTGGATACCTGAAGAAGACCGACAAGCTCCATCATGCACCTCTCCACGCTTCCCACAAGTGTGGTCCATCTGACTCCCTGACCTGGAGTCAGCGAACCTAAACTGCTTCGAAGCAGGCTGTGAGTGCGCCTGGGCCGGTCTCGACTCCCTCGTCTGCAAATCAATCTCAATCTCACGCGGCCTCCTGTATCTCTAACAATGAACCATAATACTGAGTAGAAATAAATTGCCTAATCTCTGTCTTGAGCATGCTTAAGTAACGGGTCATCTGAGCCTGCTCAGATGCAACAAACTCAGGACAGAACATAGCCCTCTGCGTAAACATCTTGGTGATCTCTGTCACCGTCTCTGATCCCTGCCTCAAATCTAAATACTCCTGCGCCATGCTCTCACTCTCAATCATCGGTACATAACAGGAGTGGAACATCTCCAAGAACTGCTCCCAAGACACAACAACTCTCTTCTCCTCAGAAAATGAACTAGTGGCAAGCCTCCACCAATCCTTCGCTCCAGTCCTCAAAAGGTTCAGAGCGCATCTGACCTTCTGGCCAGCAGGGCATAATAAAGTGAAGAAAAATCCCTCCACATCAGATAGTCACCTCATGGCGATGATCGGGTCCTGCACCCCATCGAAATTCGGGGGCTTCGTATTGTCGAAGTCCCAATACTGAAAAACCCGACCCGGTCCAACACCCGCAGCGGCCACGGCTGCAGGGGCTGCGTATCTGTCATCAAAGAACTCCATCATCATGGTATTAATAGACCCAAATAGCTTCGGTATCTGATCCCGGACATTGGCCACAACCTCCCCATGGAGAATCCTCCTAATCTTGGCATCCAACTCATTTTATCCAATCTGCCTGTCAGCTCCTGATCCGGATCCGGATCCGGTCTCAACTCGTCTCGTAGTCACCATACTGAAAATATTCCAGAAAGATATCATATAATACACATATCATAACGGGGAACCAACTCCCAAAGAAGCTCTAGGGGCTGCAACTTCTCTGTTACGCGTATAGGTCATGTGCTTTTAGTAGTACGAGCCCAAACTACCTTCCACACCTACCCGTAGTTGTCTCAGAGAGTCATCACAACATCCTAACAATACTTACTAGCATACTCATACACTCAATCCTCACACCCTAGTGGAATACTATATATATTTCAAAACTGGCCGGCTGACCACACACAACTCATCCATGAAACTTCCACCAACCCTGCAGCACTCGTGTATGCTAGCCATACATAACGCTGGACCCTATAGACATTCGAATATCTGATCCTACCCTAATACCTTCATCAAACAAGAACTGGAAATAAGGCCAAACCAAATATTCTCAAGCTATAAGATCTTAGTTATGTTTAAACCATGATGCATACACTAAGAAACTACATTAATGATCTCAATTCCATTAGATAAAACCCTAGGCTATCAGGCATCATATAATCAGGAAACTATATCATGCAAAACCTGAAGATCCCTAGCCTATCACTAGCATGTTGTTCTAACATATCACAATATCAGATAACAGTATGGTATCTTGGGGTCTACTTATTGGCTCCGGTTGATCGTACACATCGTATCCTCCTTGATTATTTTGAAAACCATTTGAAAATCATTTAGAAATTCTTTTTCCTTAGTTTGAGACTGGATTCACACGAGTGTTCCTCCAATTCACTCAAACCAATGCTCTAATACCAACTAGTAACATCCATAAAATTAATGGAAAAATTAAACTTTTAAACAACCCAAAAATAATCATTGTTTACATATTGTTTTCAAAATAAGTTCAATATCAGAGAAATCCCAAAATCATAAAGTAAAACATGTGGAGGTGCACGATCACGCCTTCGCCTTCTCGCGATCCTCTGAGGTACCTGAAACATAATCCAAAACTGTAAGCCCAAAGCTTAGTACGTTCCCCCAAAATACAAATACATAACAAATAGCACAAATACAAAACAACATACTATGGGACCAATCAACCATCGGGTTGTAATGCCAACATACTATGGGTCCGATCAACCATCGGGTTAGAATACCGTAGGCCCCTCAACCATTGGGTTGGAATGACAACATATTATGGGTCTGATCATCATTGGGATGGAATACCCTAGGCCCTCAACAATCGGGTTGGAATGCCCCGGCATGTTGGCTTACTGTCAAAGCAGTGAAGCCTCAACCACCAACCAATAATGTGCACATAATACATATAAACATACTATTAACCAGCCAGCAAATACACAGACAAATCTTACAGACCACTAAGCATAGCCACATCCTAAATACTAGGATACTGATCTAATAGATCACTACAACACTATAGCATACATAACATGATATCAAAACCAAAGGGACGGCCTTGGTGCCTTCGACCCGTAAGTACAGTGAGGAAGACTCACCTCACAAGCAACACAAAACTGACAAGGGCCGACTCCGAATCTCATCTCTCAACTCAAATTCCTACAACCATGAAATGACAAGTTCTATCAAAATCTAAAATACCCAACCCTCAAGTTCAAACTTGGTCAAACTCAAAGTCAAACGGTCAAAGTCAACGGTCAAGGTCAACAGTCCATGGTGACCCAACACGTCATGTGTACTAGCAAACACGCTGTGTTTTGTTAACAATCAGACGGTCGGGAAAACCCCAGCCAACACGTTGTGTTGGCTTGCAAACATGTCGTGTTTTTCCGAACTTAATACATTCAGCTGTTCCTTCGATACCAGGGATTCCAAGGCCCAAATCTAGACTCCAATGATGTCAAAAAGGATAAAGTTTCCAACTTTATCCATTTGGACCACTCCAAGGGTTCAAAACCCATCCACAAGGCTTGAAGATTCAAGTTCTTAACCATAAAGTCCTTAATCCTCAAGATCCAAAGTCCCTTCCTTCCAGAAGTGGTTCAACCACCTAAACCCTTCCAAAGATTGGTGCTTTTCAAGGTATGCATGTCTTGAACCCATATTAGGTCAAAAGGGGATTCATGACCTACTTTCCATGCATGGCATCAAAACTTTGGTTGAATCTGGATCCAAGCCACTACAAGGTCTCTTTGAGATGGAGATTCATAAAGTTGCAAACTTTATGAGATCCCTCCATGCATCAACCCATAACAAAGAGAAAAAGGGGACATAACTCAAGATCTAGTGACTATGAATGTTAAAAATCGGGACTTGGACATTTACAATGGTCCAGGAGAGTGCCTCCCGAGAGTCAGGTTGAGGTTTAGATTAATTTGATGTCTGGTTCGGCTCCGATACCCAAGGCGTCGTACCGCCTAGCACCGCTTGAGATGCAGGAGTTGTCTACGCAGCTACAGGAGCTGCTAGACAAGGATTTTATCCATCCAAGAATTTTGTTTGTGAAGAAGAAGGACGGGTCACACAGGATGTGTATCGATTATCGGGAACTGAACAAGCTAACGGTGAAGAACCGTTACCCACTTCCGAGGATTGACGATCTATTCGACCAGCTTCAGGGTGCTTCTTGGTTTTCCAAGATTGATATTCGGTCGGGATACCATAAGATGAGGATCAGGGATGAGGATGTTCAGAAGACAGCCTTTAGAAATCGTTATGGTCATTACAAGTTTGTGGTGATGCCTTTCGGGCTCACCAATGCCCCAGCAGCATTCATGGATCTCATGAATCGGGTTTGCCGACCGATGTTGGATCGATCGGTGATTGTTTTTATTGATGATATTCTGGTCTACTCCAAGATCAAGGAATAGCATGAGCATCATTCGCGAGAGTTGTTGGAGACCTTGGGGAGGGAGAGGTTGTATGCCAAATTCTCCAAACACGAATTTTGGTTGCATGAGGTACAGTTTTTGGGGCGCGTCATCAACCAGGATGGGATCCTGGTGGACCCGACCAAGATCGAGGCGGTGATGCGTTAGGAGGTTCTGAAAAACACATCTGATATTCGGATATTCTTGGGTCTTGAGAGGTATTATCAGAGGTTTATTTTGGAGTTCTCCAAGATTGCGGTGCCTCTGACCCGTCTGATCAAGAAGAATGTGACCTTTTGGTGGGGTCCGAACTAGCAGTTGACCTTCGAGACACTGAGGCAGAGGTTGTGTGAGGCCCCGATTCTCGCTTTACCTGATCGATTGGATGATTTTTTGGTATATTGCAACGCTTCTATTTCAGGATTGGGATTTGTTCTTATGCAGATAGGGCATGTGATTGCTTACGCCTCGAGGCAGGTGAAGCCTCACGAGGCGAATTACCCCACGCATGATTTGGAATTGGGGGCAGTGGTGTTTGCCCTCAAGATTTGGAGGCACTATTTGTATGGAGCTCAGTGTACTATCTCCACTGATCATAAAAGTTTGAAATACTTAATGGATCAGCCGAATTTAAATATGCGGCAATGGAGGTGGTTGGATATGGTAAAAGATTATGACTGCGAGATTTTGTACCACCACAGGAAGGTCAATGTGGTGGCTGATGCTTTGATCCGTAAGGCGGTTTGCTCATCGATCTGAGATATTTGTTTGAGGATGACTGTCACTTCACCCTTGATGGATTTGATCAAGGAGGATCAGGTGGAAGGATTGAAATAGGAAAATTGGAAGACTGAGCGAGTTAAAGGGCAGACTCCTTTGTTTGTTAGAGATATTTAGGGGTTGTTGACATAGTGTGGTAGGGTTTGAGTTTCGGCATCAGCTGGGGCGAGGCAGACGATTTTGGAGGAGGCACATAAGTAAAAAATTTATATCCACCTGTAAATCCCCAAATCTGGAACCAACTAGTGAACAAACACACAATCAAGCTGTAATCAATAAGGATAAGAAGGAGTAGAAGCAACATCAATCCAACAATGCACACGTTCTATTAGGGCCGTAAACGTCTGATACACTTGGATAACACACACAACAGTGGTACATCTGACACATCTGACACGCTATTTATAAGGGACCAAGACCGAGAACACGTTCACGGCCGTAAACAGGTTCATGGCCGTGAACACCCATACAACCGCAAACACACAACCGCACACCCAAACCTTACATGACCAAAACCCTATTCAGACCTATACAGATTGATGCCTAGCCCAAACCAATAAAATATGACCTAAAAGTCTCCCTCTTGGTTTGAGGCTAGCATGGACTCAGTCTTTTTCGATTATCAGCACGTATGACCTCCCCATTGCCCTGAGCCACATATTCTGCTCGATAAACTCCGCTATCATGCTTGTAAATTCTTTCGCAAAATCTTCAAAGATCTCATGATTGCATACAATTTGATGGCGAGTCAAGGTGTAAATATCCCGTATACCAAACTGCAGCAATTCCTTCTTCTCAACAATGCGAAAGACACCATTTGGAAATTTGATGACAGCGGAGGCTGTGGCCTCATCGTAAACCCAGTATTCCATATTGTTAAGAGATCCATCACAAAAATTCTCTTAACAATAGGAGTCTGCGTCATCTGTATAGTAGCAGGCCACATCACATACTTGAGGATCTGGTTGGTCTTAGGATCAAGAAGACCTTTGACACTCTTCATGAAGGATTCAGCAGTTCTCATCCCATCAAATTTCCTCTTAAATTGATTCTCCATGAAAAGTTTGAAATCAGTTCCGCGAGGATCATTGTGTAACAACCGTCAATTTCCGGTCAATTCAAAGTCAAATAAAGTCAACAAGTCAAACCGATCAACTCATCTAACCCTTGTATATTAGGGTTTCCATTATGTTTCTTATTGTACAACTCGCAATCTTAATACAAAGTATCACTTAGAGTTTTCACGTGTTCGGAAATTCTAAACCCTAATCAAGGAAAGTGATGAAACTACTCGGTAAAACATTATTCCATACCCCTCGGGAGCGTATAACATTCATAACGAGGCTTACCGGGATTTATGAACCTTGCGTTACGAAGCCAAACACTCAAAAAGGTCGCAAACGAAATCTCTCTCAATCTCTTTCTCTCTATCTCTCTCTATCTCAAATCTCTCCTAAATCTCTCTAAGTATGAGAAATCTCTCCAAGAATGTGAAATCTCTCCCAAATCTCTCTCATAATCTCTTTTAACTTTTTATAATCATTTGGGGCATCCCGACACTTAACTTGGTGAAAAACCGTTCGAAACGGGAAGATACCTTGAAAAATAGCCTATTAGGGCCGAAGCCTCACTAGAACCGAAACTCTCTATAGGGGCCGAAAGTACTAGGGCCGAACTGCTGAGGACCGAAACTGATGAAGACCAAAACTGTTGGACCGAACCCGAAGCTTTGAACCGAACCCGAAACTGGAGCACCCGAACCCGAACCTCAGAGGACCGAACCTGACCTTCGCCTTCGCTTCTCTTCCTGCCTTCGCCTTCGGTCCCTTCTGATGAGTTCGCCTGCGAGACCTGCTCGGACCGAAACCCCTCCCTCTCTGTTCCAATACACCAACCCAACCATGCCTTCGGTTCTAATGCTACTAAGACCGAACCTCGCCCCTGACTTCGGATTTTCCCGTTTTTCACCACGACTCCGTTTTAAGCCCGTTTTTTATTATTTTAACGTGGGATTTTCACCCAAAATTATATTTCAACATATAAGACCCCCTATTTCATAATTTTAATCACGTTTTGAGTGCAATCTTTATTTTGGAATAAAATCTAGTGGGTGAGATTTTAAGGTGGAGTGTTGACTTTACCTTTGAGTTATGACACAAGCAACCCACCACACCCACTCCAAGACCATACTCAATCACTATTCACCCATACCTAGTAAATCATTGTCCTTTTCCCACTCTTTTCCATCCATAATCTTGATCAAAGGCTAGAGAAATCCTTATCTCTCCTCCCATTTCACTCACTTTTCACCAAAAAGCAAAACACATTCTCTCTCACTTCCTCTCACCAAGAATTCGAGATTCAAGGCTGATCTTGAGCTCTTCACACACCTTGGTAAGTAAATCTCTTCCCACACTTGATTTCCTTACACTTCTTCACTCAAATCATGAGTTCCTTACACAAATATTGTCATATTTGTTGTTAGATCTTCAAATCTTCAAGCATCGCCCAAGTGTTCTTGAGTTGAACACTTCTTTTCTCCATCATCCATCTACTTAAATCACTCAAGGTGAGTTCATACCCCTACATTTTCATGTTTTCTTCAAGTTTTAGGGGGGGAATACAAGTTAAAATACCAAAAACTTAACTAAACTCAAACAACAGCTTTCATCGGGAAAGTTGAGTCCCATTCACGGACTGTTTTGACCTTCATAAACTCTTTATCTTTCCAAACTGTTTCACATGCAAGTATTTCAGGTTAATACCTTTAAAATGACTACTTTCACATCTCCATACGATTTTTCTAAAATTTATGGCGATATTTACAAAACAGCCTATCATTTCAGAAACCACTTCGGACCAGTCTGTGAAGTTGGACATCTTTGCACAAGTTAAAGTTACTAAAAATCATGATAAAATTATTGAATAAAATAGACACATTTTCTAAACCCTCAGAGTTTACGGTTCTAAATTTCGACCTCTGATGATCTTTCTATAAATTTTCCAATAACAGGAACAGGAAAGTTAAAAACTATAAAATAGTTAACAATCGTATTTACACCTTGTAACTTGCTAAAATCTCTCCCAAATCTCTCCGAGTATGTGAAATCTCTCCCAAATCTCTCTCATAATCTCTTTTAACTTTTTATAATCATTTGGGGCATCCCGACACTTAACTTGGTGAAAAACCGTTCGAAACGGGAAGATACCTTGAAAAATAGCCTATTAGGGCCGAAGCCTCTCTAGAACCGAAACTCTCTATAGGGGCCGAAAGTACTAGGGCCGAACTGCTGAGGACCGAAACTGATGAAGACCGAAACTGTTGCACCGAACCCGAAGCTTTGAACCGAACCCGAAACTGGAGCACCCGAACCCGAACCTCAGAGGACCGAACCTGACCTTCGCCTTCGCTTCTCTTCCTGCCTTCGCCTTCAGTCCCTTCTGATGAGTTCGCCTGCGAGACCTGCTCGGACCGAAACCCCTCCCTCTCGGTTCCAATACACCAATCGAACCATGCCTTCGGTTCTAATGCTACTAAGACCGAACCTAGCCCCTGACTTCGGATTTTCCCGTTTTTCACCCGGTTTTCGACCACGACTCCGTTTTAAGCCCGTTTTTTATTATTTTAACGTGGGATTTTCACCCAAAATTATATTTCAACATATAAGACCCACTATTTCATAATTTTAATCACGTTTTGAGTGCAATATTTATTTTTGAATAAAATCTAGTGGGTGAGATTTTAAGGTGGAGTGTTGACTTTACCTTTGAGTTATGACACAAGCAACCCACCACACCCACTCCAAGACCATACTCAATCACTATTCACCCATACCTAGTAAATCATTGTCCTTTTCCCACTCTTTTCCAGCCATAATCTTGATCAAAGGCTGGAGAAATCCTTATCTCTCCTCCCATTTCACTCACTTTTCACCAAAAAGCAAAACACATTCTCTCTCACTTCCTCTCACCAAGAATTCGAGATTCAAGGCTGATCTTGAGCTCTTCACACACCTTGGTAAGTAAATCTCTTCCCACACTTGATTTCCTTACACTTCTTCACTCAAATCATGAGTTCCTTACACAAATATCGTCATATTTGTTGTTAGATCTTCAAATCTTCAAGCATCGCCCAAGTGTTCTTGAGTTGAACACTTCTTTTCTCCATCATCCATCTACTGAAATCACTCAAGGTGAGTTCATACCCCTACATTTTCATGTTTTCTTCAAGTTTTAGGGGGGGAATACAAGTTAAAATACCAAAAACTTAACTAAATTCAAACAACAGCTTTCATCGGGAAAGTTGAGTCCCATTCACGGACTGTTTTGACCTTCATAAACTCTTTATCTTTCCAAACTGTTTCACATGAAAGTATTTCAGGTTAATACCTTTAAAATGACTACTTGCACATCTCCATACGATTTTTCTAAAATTTATGGCAATTTTTACAAAACAGCCTATCATTTCAGAAACCACTTCGGACCAGTCTGTGAAGTTGGACATCTTTGCACAAGTTAAAGTCACTAAAAATCATGATAAAATTATTGAATAAAATAGACACATTTTCTAAACCCTCAGAGTTTACGGATCTAAATTTTGACCTCTGATGGTCTTTTCTATAAATTTTCCAATAACAGGAACAGGAAAGTTAAAAACTATAAAATAGTTAACAATCGTATTTACACATTGTAACTTGCTGAAATCTCTCCCAAATCTCTCCGAGTATGTGAAATCTCTCCCAAATCTCTCTCATAATCTCTTTTAACTTTTTATAATCATTTGGGGCATCCCGACACTTAACTTGGTGAAAAACCGTTCCAAACGGGAAGATACCTTGAAAAATAGCCTATTAGGGCCGAAGCCTCTCTAGAACCGAAACTCTCTATAGGGGCCGAAAGTACTAGGGCCGAACTGCTGAGGACCAAAACTGATGAAGACCAAAACTGTTGGACCGAACCCGAAGCTTTGAATCGAACCCAAAACTGGAGCACTCGAACCCGAACCTCAGAGGACCGAACCTGACCTTCGCCTTCGCTTCTCTTCCTGCCTTCGCCTTCGGTCCCTTCTGATGAGTTCGCCTGCGAGACCTGCTCAGACCAAAACCCCTCCCTCTCAGTTCCAATACACCAACCGAACCATGCCTTCGGTTCTAATGCTACTAAGACCGAACCTCGCCCCTGACTTCGGATTTTCCCGTTTTTCACCCGGTTTTTGACCACGACTCCGTTTTAAGCCCGTTTTTGATTATTTTAACGTGGGATTTTCACCCAAAATTATATTTCAACATATAAGACCCCCTATTTCATAATTTTAATCACGTTTTGAGTGCAATCTTTATTTTGGAATAAAATCTTGTAGGTGAGATTTTAAGGTGGAGTGTTGACTTTACCTTTGAGTTATGACACAAGCAACCCACCACACCCACTCCAAGACCATACTCAATCACTATTCACCCATACCTAGTAAATCATTTTCCTTTTTCCTCTCTTTTCCAGCCATAATCTTGATCAAAGGCTGGAGAAATCCTTATCTCTCCTCCCATTTCACTCACTTTTCACCAAAAAGCAAAACACATTCTCTCTCACTTCCTCTCACCAAGAATTCGAGATTCAAGGCTGATCTTGAGCTCTTCACACACCTTGGTAAGTAAATCTCTTCCCACACTTGATTTCCTTACACTTCTTCACTCAAATCATGAGTTCCTTACACAAATATCGTCATATTTGTTGTTAGATCTTCAAATCTTCAAGCATCGCCCAAGTGTTCTTGAGTTGAACACTTCTTTTCTCCATCATCCATCTACTGAAATCACTCAAGGTGAGTTCATACCCCTATATTTTCATGTTTTCTTCAAGTTTTAGGGGGGGGAATACAAGTTAAAATACCAAAAAGTTAACTAAATTCAAACAACAGCTTTCATCAGGAAAGTTGAGTCCCATTCACGGACTGTTTTGACCTTCATAAACTTTTTATCTTTCCAAACTGTTTCACATGCAAGTATTTCAGGTTAATACCTTTAAAATGACTACTTTCACATCTCCATACGATTTTTCTAAAATTTATGGCGATTTTTACAAAACAGCCTATCATTTCAGAAACCACTTCGGACCAGTCTGTGAAGTTGGACATCTTTGCACAAGTTAAAGTCACTAAAAATCATGATAAAATTATTGAATAAAATAGACAAATTTTCTAAACCCCCAGAGTTTACGGATCTAAATTTCGACCTCTGATGATCTTTCTATAAATTTTCCAATAACAGGAACAGGAAAGTTAAAAACTATAAAATAGTTAACAATCATATTTACACCTTGTAACTTGCTGAGCAAGGTGTGTAGTATTATTTGAATACATGTTGCTGATAGTACATATTATTTACCTTAGTTTAAAGGTATGAATCATATACAAATGGTTACTACCACTACAAATAATTATAATAAACTATAATAAGTATAGTTAAGTCTATTATACACCACAAACAAATATGCTAAACTATAATAGGTATAGTTAGGTTGCATATACATTACAAACATTATGATAAACTATAATAGGTATAGTATTACGAACTCATTACAAAAGGTTTTCATTTCATAAAAAGGGGTACATTACAAAGTACCGGGTTTTCGTATAAATGGGGTACGAATACAAAGTACCGGGTTTATACAAAAAGGGGTACATTACAAAGTACCGGGTTTTCATATAAATCGGGTACGAATACAAAGTACCGGGTTTATACAAAAAGGGGTACATTACAAAGTACCGGGTTTTCATATAAACAGGGTACGAATACAAAGTACCGGGTTTATACAAAATGGTTTCATGGTATTAAAACTACATATCATTTAGAATTGTTAGTTTTCAGCTATAATTGCTAAGTGTATATGTTAGAGTTATATAAAATTGAGTTGTTATCGACTTAGAATTGGTGGGCCCGCCTTACTTCCTGTTCTTTGTTTGGTTGTGGACCTAGGGCAGACCCATTATATTCGACGGTTTATTTAACTTAAATTGTATATAACTTATATACGCTGGGTGATTATAGAATGAATCTACGGATCTTTCTAGGGTACATTATTGCATAACATAGGAGCTTTCATTACACATTTTATCAAGAAAATATTTGATTTTCTGGAATCATATTCACTCGCTTTTACAAGGAAAATGACATCTTTATCAAATAAAACTCTTATGAACTTACCAACTTAATTGTTGACACTTTTTCAAAACTACTTGTATTCTCAGGGAATCAGTAAAACAGGAAATCAGTGGCTTTTGAGGATGGAACGCTAAGGCGTTAAACATTTCATTTTTGTCAACATAATGTAATTGATTTAGAAACATTTAAACTAATACTATGGTGTAACTTTTTCAATTATATTTATGTTGGTTGTTTTTACTTTGAGCACTATTATACTCGATGTTGTGATACTATACATGAAGTCCTGCACCCCCGGACGTTTCCGCCATCCTTGGTTTGGGGGTGTGACAGATTGGTATCAGAGCATTGTTTATAGTGAACTAAGTATATCGGACCACATAATATATACAAACTATAAATATATTTGGGACTAAAGTCTCTGATTAAACATTTTCAAAAGACTATACTTTTAGAAATAAATAGCTTCTTGTTAAAAGTATACATGCATACATACTAAGGTCAGCATCATACTAGAACAAAACAAAAGTTGTGATTGTTGAATGGCACAAGTAGGCTTGGGGATGTATAGTCAGGTATGGGAATAACATAGCCTGATCAACTATGTCTATCCCAGAAGTGATTAGCATATGCACGAGAATGGTTGTGTTGTTGCAACAAGTCTGAAAACTTACCAACTCTATCTACAAAGAAACATTGAAAACATAAGGCAAACATTAAAATACTATAGGAGTATTTGGTGATACTATAACCAACTTATGTGAAAACTAAAGACCCATATTAGTAGGTCTATAATGACTGAGTGCATACGCTAAGGTTATACATAATTAAAGATATTATAGACTCAGAATCTATGGCTATTGCTCTACTTCCTGTTCCTTGTTTGGTTGTGGACTTAGAGTAGAGCCATTTATTCGAAGGTCTATTCTATCTCAGGTTATGTATAACAGGTATGCACTATGTGATTATAGACATGACTAATAAGGATCATCCCCTATAAGTAATTATACGATTAGACGTCTATTAATTATATTTTCTACCCCTATTCTCGCACAAGCCACGTGACGGGAGCTCAACTACCAAGAGACCATATTCTTCCTAACCAGGAAAATGGTGGTTGGATCAGAGAGAAATTCGAAGAAGATCCTAAAGAAATAATAGAGGAAGACCTGAAAACAATTCGGAAGAGGAGTGAGAGGAAGAGAAACCGAAGGGAAACAAAGGAAAAGAAGAAATGGGAGAAGACCCGACGAGGTTTCCATGGTCTGACGCCTTGATAAGTTGTAGATTTATAGAGACGGAGTTAGGAACAAGGTTAACCCCCTCCCTATGACATGGATGAGGATTTTACAACCTCAACAAGAGGAGGATTAGTAGACAGGGATCTCCTTGTCATGGTACGCCGCATCACTCACTAGAGCATACAAACACGAGCATCGGTCATCCGAAATCATGGAGGTTGGCGCTACCACCAAGATCTCCACAATTCGCCTTTGTCACCTGGATGGAGGCCATGAACAGATCAGAAACCACATCAAAGCCTTCAGAGGGAAGTGACCGCAACTCGAGCCGATATTAGAGAATAACGGGAACGTCAAACAGCGTTAGAGAAAACGTGTGGTAAAAACAGAACATCAAAGGGCAGAAGCCAGGGCAAGGTTTAGGGCAATGCAAACTTTCGTGTCTTCATTCTATGGCCCACGGAACATCACCCGCCACGAGTAGTGTGTACACTACTGACATACCATTACAGACTCAAACTCCTGGCGTGCGTTTGAGCACTGCCCTGTTCAATACATAAATTCGACCCTTCAAATTTAGAGACCTAATATAAGGTCAAACTTTCCTGAACTCTATGAACTAGAGTATATCAATAAAATTGGCATGCATTTTAATTCATTGGGAGTTTACCACACATTTCATAACCTGTTATTACAAACGATTTGCTTATGGTAACTCTAAGATTACTTAATGTATACCTCAAGATTATGTGTAATTAAGAGACGATCGGCTTAGAAATGGTAAGTCCGTCTTAGGTCCTGTTCCTTGTTCGGTTGTGGACTTAGGGCAGACTCATTAAGTTCAACGGCTTATTGGACCTTTATTATACACAACTGGTATATGCCAAGTGATCTTGGGAGTGGATCAGGCGTGGAACAAAGATTACAAGATTACATTCGAGTCACTACTACTAAATTCATGAGTTTATTTATATAAACCTCTACTATGAATTGATTGCCACATTCGAAGAATCGGGAAATACTATACTTGAAAACTAATAACCTAGTTTTACGACGCCCGACTAATAACCATTACTAAAAGACTTATACTCATTTCTTCTTTGAAATTCTATAACAGAATGATGCCGCCCCGTAGGTCTGCTAGACACACTAGCGGAACGCAAACAAATCCACTACCGCCGCCTCCCCAATATGATCCTGTTATGTTGCAAGTTGCGGTCACGGCCGCGGTGGCAGCTGCTATGTCCCAAATCAGCACTGATGGTGCCAGGAGGACAGGGAGCGGTACTAATAACTCCACTCAAGGAGATAGCCAAGGGCGTTCGAGATAGTGTTCCTTTAAGGACTTCACTAATGGCAAACCCGATTCGTTCAATGGTAGTGGGGGAGTCATCGATTTGATGCAATGGTTCGAGAAGACTGAATTTGTCTTCGAGATCTGTGCGTGCCCCGAAGTGAACAAAGTCAAATTCGCAGCTCGCACTTTCTCCGCTCGGTCCCTTACTTGGTGGAACGGCCACGTTAAGTCACTAACGCTTACAGTGGCTAACTCGATGAGCTAGGAGGACTTGAAGGAAATGATGCTGAAGGAGTATTGCCCAAGGGGCGAAGTGCAAAAGCTAGAGCAAGAACTGTGGAACCTCAAGATGACAGGCTCTGACCTTGCAACATATACCGCTCGATTATGTGATCTAGCACTCATGTGTCCCGCTATGGTCACCCCGGAGAACAAAAAGGTGGAACGATACCTTTGGGGATTGTCTTCCCAAATTCAAAATAGTGTGTTGGCCTCAAGACCAACCACCTTGGACAGTGCCAAGGAGTTCGCACAACAACTCATCGACCATATGGCCAGCCATGACACTGTAACAACCACCCCTGAGCAAGACGGAGGGAGAAGCAACAAAAGGAAGTTCTGGAACAACAAGAAGGACCTGATGGGTTTTCAGCATTCTAACACTCCTATGGTGTACATGCAACCCTAGAAACCTTGGATCTATGTTTGACTAAGATACATGCAAATAATTATTTTTCCAAGGTTCTTATCCTAACTAGCATGGCATGGGGTACTTGAATCAAATAAAACTAGTAGAATTACTTACCTTGTAGTAGTAGTTGATTGCTTGGAGTTTGAGAGCCTAGCACCAATAATGTGGATGCCTCAAATGGAAGTCACAAATCACCACAAACTTGGAAACTTGAGAGAATAGTCACAAACTTCTTGAAATCGGCCCTCTTACTTTACTCACCACAACTCGTCTAATTTCAAGAACCAAAGCGTCCTTTATATAGTGTGGTGGATTAGGGTTACATCCATGTAAACCCTAATACCCATGTCTTTTCATTTCCATGAGATCCATGGGTTAAAGCTCCATGGAGTATCCATGGACTTTCCATGCAAGCCTAGCCCATTCCAAATATGCATTAGCCCACACTATATAAATACAAGAGCCCATATTTAATTAGTCATACTTTTGATCTCTAAATTAATTCTAGATTAATTATAGATCAATACTAATTAAATAACATGATTTTATATTAATATATTAGGACTTATAATATATTAATAAATCATAACTTATACTATTCTCAAACGATTATCCATAAATTGTTCGGGTGAAGTGCAACCCAAATGGACCATGCCGGGTCGGGTCAAGTACATACCAAATATAGTTATGGACTTAGACACTATATCCAACAGTCTCCCACTTGGATAAGTCTAATAACTATAGTTGCAAGTATGACTTCAGGAACCGATCAATAATCGTAGCTCTTTAAACTCTGTTGAACTATGAAGCGCCATTTTAGATAAGTGACCATATAATCCTCTGTTCTAGATATCAGCCGGACAAATACATGGAACATGGTCTTGCTTATTGTCCAGCATTTGTTTCCCGATTTCCGATTTGTTTGACATAGAACTTAACTGAACACATCAATTTAGTTCTGACCGGGCCCGGTACATAGGTCAAAACAAAATCATCGAGGGGCCCAGATATCGCTTCTAATCCTAGAAGGAACAGATAAACTTCGACTCATATGTTTGCTCTACTACTTGTTGAATTATACACAAAAGCACGGTTTATAACATCGAGTTACCAATGCGTTTCCGTGCAATCAATGCATAACCAACTCATAGGCAACAAATCATATCTCTAGGGTTGAAGACTTATATGATATTACCGTCTCACGATCACTCGAGATAAATTCCATGAAGTGATACAAGTGAGCGTGGGTTGAATCCAATACTCAGAACTTATGAGAACTCATGAGTGTTGTAGCCCTGCTTTGTCGAACATCTTAGACCTCTACAAGCCAACCCATGACAGTCTTGATTCATATCTACTTCCAACATATGACCGACTGTGGAGAGTTTGAATAATATGATATAAACCATAACATAATTATTCAGGAAGTCAAAACATGCAAAAAAAAATAATAGTAAACGATTGACAAGAGATAGCAACACTTTACTCATAAATAACAACTTTTATTTATCATCAAACGTCAATTACATTTTACAAATTTCTAGATTATCTAACTACTAAAACTAATATCATCCTTCAGCCCTATGCTCCGAGCATGCTGGAGATGCTTAGCCCGAGTCAGTCCCTTCGTGAGGGGATCTGCTGGGTTCTCATCCGATGATACCCTCTTTGCCACGAGGATTCCTTCTTCTATTCGATGTCTGATAAAGTGATATTTTCTATCAATGTGTCTGGATCTCCCATGATCTCTTGGTTCCTTGGCTAAGGCAACTGCACTATTGCTGTCACAAAAAATCTCCATTGGCTCCTTTATAACTGGTACAACTCCAAGGTCTCCGATGAAGTTCTTTAGCCATATAGCCTCCTTTGCTGCCTCGCTTGCTGCTATATACTCTGATTCACAAGTGGAATCAGCCACTGTCTCATGCTTGGAACTTTTCCAAGTAATTGCCCCTCCGTTTTGAGTAAAGACCCAGCCCGACTGAGAGCAGAAATTATCCCTGTCAGTCTGAAAGCTAGCATCACTGTACCCTACAACTCTCAAGTCCTCACTGCCACCGAGGGTAAGGACCCAGTCCTTAGTCCTCCGTAGGTACTTGAGGATATTCTTTACCGCAGTCTAGTGTGCCTTGCCAGGGTTCCCCTAATACCTGCTAACCATGCTCAAAGCAAAGGCTACACCAGGTCGAGTACACGTCATAACATACATGATCGATCCTACAGCTGAAGCATAAGGTATTCGACTCATTTCTTCTATCTCAGCCTCAGTACTAGGGCTTTGTGTCTTACTCAATCTGACGTTACTCTGGATGGGTAACTCTCCTTTCTTGGAGTTATGCATGTTGAACCTTTTCAACACTTTGTCCACATAGGTGCTTTGACTAAGTCCAATTAGTCTTTTACTCCTGTTTCTCAAAATCCTTATCCCTAGGATATAGGCAGCTTCTCCAAGGTCCTTCATAGCGAAACACTTCCCAAGCCAGGTCTTTACTTCCTGCAGGGTTGGGATGTCATTTCCTATGAGTAGTATGTCATCCACATACAGTACCAAAAAGCTGACTATATTCCCACTAGCCTTGATATAGACACAAGATTCATCTTCACTCCTTGAAAAGCCAAATTCTTTGACTTTCTCATCAAAGCAAAGATTCCATCTGTGAGGTGCCTGTTTTAATCCATAAATGGATTTCTCGAGCTTACACACTCTACTGGGGTACTCTGTACTGAAAAAACCCTCTGGCTGAACCATGTAAACATCTTCAGCCAACTTTCCATTAAGGAAAGCGGTTTTGACATCCATTTGCCATATTTCATAATCATGAAATGCAGCAATGGCTAACAGAACCCTAATAGACTTAATCTTGGCCACTGGTGAAAAGGTCTCATCATAATCAACTCCCAGAGTTTGAGAATAACCCTTTGCAACCAGTCGTGCCTTATAAGTGTGTACATTACCATCCATGTCGGTCTTCTTCATGAAGATCCATTTGCACCCAACTATCTTACGATCAGGTACATTGTCAACCAAGTTACAAACTTGATTGTCATACATGGACTGTATCTCGCTATCCATAGCCTGTTTCCATTTAGCAGCCTCAGGGCCTGCCATGGCTTCCGTGTAGCTGTTAGGCTCATCCAGATTACCAGTGTGTTATCACTGATAAGTGTCTCACCTTCTGCAGTAATATGAAAACCATAATAATGCTCAGGTGCATTCCTAACTCTGGTGGAACGCCTCAGAGGTATAGATTCTTCAGTCGGCTCAACAGGAGTTTCCTCCTCAGGTTGAGGGCTAGGTTTTGAGGTTCCTTCACCACTTGACTCTTGAATTTCCTCAAGGTCAATTTGCCTCCCACTGTCTCCTTGGCTCATGAATTCTCTCTCTCGAAATAATCCTCTTCTTGCTACAAAGACCACATTATCACTGGGTCTGTAGAAGATGTAACCAAAGGATTTCTGTGGGTAGCCGATGAAAATACACCTTTTGCTTCGGGGTTCGAGCTTATCGTGAGTCTCGCGTCTCACGAAAGCCTCGCAACCCCAAATCTTGATGTGGTCTAGATTGGGAACTTTTCCAGTCCACACCTCGTGAGGTGTTTTGGCAACCTTCTTTGTAGGGACTAGATTAAGGATATGGGCGGCAGTCTCTAAGGCATACCCCCAAAATGAGATTGGTAGCAAAGCTCGACTCATCATGGAACGAACCATGTCCAACAAGGTCCGATTGCGCCTCTCAGCTACACCATTCAACTGTGGTGTCCTAGGAGGTGTCAATTGTGAGACAATCCCACATTCCTTAAGATAGTCAAGGAACTCAGTACTAAGATACTCACCACCACGATCGGATCGAAGCATCTTAATGTTCCTGCCCAACTGATTCTCCACTTCTTGCTTAAACTCTTTGAATTTCTCAAAGGTTTCTGACTTATGCTTGATTAGGTAGACATATCCATATCTACTAAAATCATCAGTAAAAGTCACATAGAACCGATTAGCATCTCTTGTGGCGGTTCTGAAGGGTCCACACACATCCATGTGTATGAGGTCCAACAAACCTTCACCCCTAGCACAAGTGCCAGTAAAATGTAACTTTTTCATTTTACCAAGCAAACAAGATTCACAACTATCATCTGACTTTAGGTCAAATGACTCTAAGACTCCATCCTTTTGGAGTTGGCCTATGCGTTTCTTGCTTACATGTCCAAGACGACAATGCCATAAGGATGCTTTGTCTAAGCTAGAGGAAGAGTTAATACACAATACATTATTTCCTAAATTATCTACAACAGATACAGTTTCATACACGCCATCACAAGGTAATGCTTTAAAATAAAGAACATTATTAAAGAAAGCATCAATACTACCATTATTATTATCAAAATAAAAGGTACAACCTTGTTTATATAATGCATGAAAGGAAATAACATTTCTTGCCATTTCTGGCGAATAATAACATTTATTCAAATCTAATGTAAACCCACTATTTAGCACTAAGGAATAAACTCTTATCTTGGTGACAGGTGAAGCTTTCCTGTTTCCCATGATCAAGTTTATCTTTCCTTGCTCCACATTCTCACTTCTTTTTAGTCCCTGCAAATCACAACATATGTGAATACCACAACCTGTATCAAGGACCCAAGACTTAGAATGAGGTGAGTTATTAGACAATATAGTGTATATACCTGCATGGTTGGGTTTTACTTTCCCATCCTTCAAATCTTGCTGGTAGTTTTGGCAGTTTCGCTTCCAGTGCGACTTTTCATGGCAATAGAAGCATTCAGCCTCATTAGGGTTAGCAGAAGGAGTGACAAAACCTTTCTTGGTTTTGCTTGAAGAGGAGCCTTCAAGGGTCTTACCCTTGGTATCCTTAGAAGGGTTCTTTCTCTTTTTCCCTTTTCCATGCCCGATTGCCAAGACATTGGCCGTAGTTGGAGTAGGAGTAGGAGTAGTAACAACCGACTTACCCTTTAGACCACTTTCGGCGGTCTTCAAGACCCCTTGAAGTTTGCTGAGGGTGACTTCTTCCTTGTTCATGTGATATGTCATGCGGAATTGATCATAACACGATGGCAAGGAGTGCAAAATGATGTCTATTGCTAACTCCTCAGGGAAGTTCACATTCAGCTTCAGTAAACGGTCCACATACCTTTGCATTTTCTGCATGTGGCCCGTGATGGGTTCACCATCCTTCATTCGGGTTGTTATCATGGAGTAGATTATTTCATATCGCTCTTGACGAGCACTTTGATGGTAGCGGTCCATCAAGTCCTGGTGCATCTCAAAAGGATAATAGTCCTCATAGGACTTTTGGAGCTCGGCTGTCATGGTGGCCATCATGATGCACGCCACTTTGTAGCATCTCTTTCATGTACCTCATATTCAGCAAGCTCTTCAGGAGTAGCAGTTGGCTCGGGTACCTTCATCTCCTTGTCGAGAACATATTCTTTGCTCATACCGAGTGACCATCCTGATGTTTCTGATCCAATCTGTAAAGTTGGACCCATCAAAGATGACTCTCCCACAAAGATTCATGAGAGAGAAGGAGCTAGTAGGGTTTGAGCAAGAAGCATTGTTATTAGAAGACATCTGAAAAGAAGAGGGAATAGATTAGATTAGATATAGAGATAGTCCTTAACAAAACACCCAAATGTAATATTAAGGCTAGGACCCAACACAATATTTTATAACTTAGAAGAGGGATGTCGTAATCTAAGCTATAAGATATTTGAAGGTAGGTGAATGACGATTCACCAATTTCCACCATGAAAAACGAAATATTTAATTAGGTTTTAATTGGTTTAGAAACTCCTAGATTCTTTGAGATTCATTGAACTTTCTTCAATGGCATGTTTCAATCTCGAGTGTGCCCTTCAAGTTTTGTGACTGGGATGCCGAGGATCACAAAACAAGGTGTGAAGTAACCATGCAAATTACTTGGTACCCTTAATGTATTACCCCTCAATCGATGTGCCGGTTAACCACACACGCTCCATCGATACTATGATAAACATTAAGTCACCCTTTACCTACCTTGTTAAGTTCAAGTTAGTGTGCCGGTTAACCACACACGCTCCACTAACGACTTAAACAAAGTGTAAAGTGTAATTTCATGGATTAGCACCTTATTCACAGTTTCCTAAAATAACTAAGATTGGGAATTCAATAAAGTTTAGTTACTTCAGTATTATCATTATACTTTTAATGAGAATTTATAAGTCCTTGTCCTACCCATTTGGCTAACGAACCTCCACCGATCAAGGAAGCGGTGGGTGAGAGTGGACACCCATTAAGTTGCCATTTTATAGGCAACAACCTTATACCCCCCTTATAGACCGGCTTCGTGAATGAGGCGTACTAGCGGTAAGACGACTTGATCTTATTCATATATAAATATTATTAAACTTATAATATTATAAAGTATAAGGGTTGAATTTTAACTTTTAAAATTCTAGGGGTTGGAACTAAAGTTTTTAATATGACTTTACATGTTCCAAAACTTGAGGGCAAGTTTTGTAAACTTTCAAAACTTTTCATTTCTCATAACTTATGAGTTAATGGTTATTAAAAATGAAGACTCTTCATTTTTTTGTAACCTATGTGTTCTTTTAATGGTTATTTATAAATGTGACTTTTGGTTATCCATAACTTAAGAACTAGTTATGGACTCCATTAAAACACATAAAGATCAAGAATTAATCTAATCAATTATTAGCACATAATTTCTATGATCTTCTAAACTCATATGTTTATGAATATTCATATCAAAAATTTCAAGAATCGTAAGTACATATACAAAACTTGAAATTTTGATACGAGCTTTTGAACAAAACTTCGATTTTCAAGTTTTTTTTTTTTGCATCAAGTATCAAATAAACAAACCATGCTCTGATACCACTGATGGGTTTTCAGCATTCTAACACTCCTATGGTGTACATGGAACCCTAGAAACCTTGGATCTATGTTTGACTAAGATACATGCAAATAATTATTTTTCCAAGGTTCTTATCCTAACTAGCATGGCATGGGGTACTTGAATCAAATAAAACTAGTAGAATTACTTACCTTGTAGTAGTAGTTGATTGCTTGGAGTTTGAGAGCCTAGCACCAATAATGTGGATGCCTCAAATGGAAGTCACAAATCACCACAAACTTGGAAACTTGAGAGAATAGTCACAAACTTCTTGAAATAGGCCCTCTTACTTTACTCACCACAACTCGTCTAATTTCAAGAACCAAAGCCTCCTTTATATAGTGTGGTGGATTAGGGTTACATCCATGTAAACCCTAATACCCATGTCTTTTCATTTCCATGAGATCCATGGGTTAAAGCTCCATGGAGTATCCATGGACTTTCCATGCAAGCCTAGCCCATTCCAAATAAGCATTAGCCCACACTATATAAATACAAGAGCCCATATTTAATTAGTCATACTTTTGATCTCTAAATTAATTCTAGATTAATTATAGATCAATACTAATTAAATAATATGATTTTATATTAATATATTAGGACTTATAATATATTAATAAATCATAACTTATACTATTCTCAAACGATTATCCATAAATTGTTCGGGTGAAGTGCAACCCAAATGGACCATGCCGGGTCGGGTCAAGTACATACCAAATACAGTTATGGACTTAGACACTATATCCAACAGGACCAACCAGCCCAGGACTCAACCAAGAAGCAACAGACTATTGATGTTCATGCTGCCATAACTCATGCCACTCCAGCACCCATAAATCGATACGCTGGAACCCTTCCGAAATGCAACAAGTGTAACTTCCATCATACTGGGGTTTGCCAGGAGATTTATTGCAAGAATTTCAACTGGAAGGGGCACACTAACCGTTTCTGTAGAGCACCGTCATAACCCATCACTCAGGTCCCTGGCACTGGAGTAAGCCCAGCCTGTTACAAGTGCGGCTAAACATGACACTTTAAAAGGGACTGCCCAAGAGCAAGGAATGCTGGTGATGTTGGAAGGGTGCTTATGATCACCGCAGGAGAAACTCCCCCGAAACCACCCATGAATAGCGGTACGTGCTTCTAACCATCACATGTAGGTTTTAAATTTCTCTTTACTTAAACCAGTGCAATTTAAGGTTTACCAACCATAGGTCTAGAAAACACGACAAACCCAACTAAGTCTTATCATTTATATAAAAACACAGGGTTTTTACTAGTAAATCTATGATGGCTAGTGAAAACATTAAGGCCATATATCATTAAGATTGTATAGACTTAGAATGTATAATTCCGCCTTATTTCCTATTCCTTGTTTGGTTGTGGGCTTAAGGCGGGGTCACTCATTCGACTGCCCTTGCAAATCTTAATGATATATGACTAGTTTACACCAAGCGATTATAAAAGATCAGGTAGGACTTATATTGCAAATTTCATCACAAATTGTTGAAGCATTCGTAATACTAGTACTCACAAACTACAACCTGGAATATTCATAATGGTAACAACAAGGATAAAACGGGGAGCATAAAGGAACACATAGAATACACTACCATTCCAAAACAATAACTCCTTCTAAATCGACTCAACTCAAGTTACAATAAGAAATTCCAAGGTCGTTATTTAACACCAGGCGGATTGGTCCCCGCCATATCAATTTCTTATGCTACGAAAAGTTCCCCCATCTTTTCTCCAAATTCTTGAAGTCCCAGTCAAAACACTAATTTCGGGACGAAATTCTTTCTAACGGGGGGATGATGTGACAACCGTCAATTTCCGGTCAAGTCAAAGTCAAATAAAGTCAACAAGTCAAACCGGTCAACTCATCTAACCCTTGTATATTAGGGTTTCCATTATGTTTCTTATTGTACAACTCGCAATCTTAATACAAAGTATCACTTAGAGTTTTCACGTGTTCGGAAATTCTAAACCCTAATCAGGGCAAGTGATGAAACTACTCGGTAAAACATTATTCCATACCCCTCAAGAGCGTATGTGACAACCGTCAAATTCTGGTCAAGTCAAAGTTAAATAAAGTCAACAAGTCTAACCGGTCAACTCTACTAACTCTTGTATACTAGGGTTTACGATATGTAATTATTGTACAATTCATTATTTTTAATAAGAAGTCATCACTTGGAAAGTTCGTATGTGTAGGATTCTTGAGCCCTAATCGGGGTAAGTGATGTTGCAAAGCGATAAAACACTCATACATACCCTTCTGGGGTGTGTAAGACTCTTAAACATGGCTTAACGGGATTTACGGACCTTGTGTTACAAAGCCAAACACTCAAAAAAGGCACAAATGAAATCTCTCCCAAATCTCTCCAAGTATGTCAAATCTCTCCCAAATCTCTCCAAGTATGTGAAATCTCTCCCAAATCTCTCTAAGTATGAGAAATCTCTCCAAGTATGTCAAATCTCTCCCAAATCTCTCCAAGTATGTGAAATCTCTCCCAAATCTCTCTAAGTATGAGAAATCTCTCCACGTAAGTCAATCTCTCCCAAATCTCTCCAAGTATGTCAAATCTCTCCCAAATCTCTCCAAGTATGTGAAATCTCTCCCAAATCTCTCTAAGTATGAGAAATCTCTCCAAGTATGTCAAATCTCTCCAAGTATGTCAAATCTCTCCCAAATCTCTCCAAGTATGTGAAATCTCTCCCAAATCTCTCTCAAAATCTCTCTCAACTTTTTATAATCAGTCGGGGCATCCCGACCCTTAATTTAGTCGAAAACCGCTCGAAAACGGAAGTTTACGCGAAAAACAGCTTTAAGGAGTCGAACCCTCTTAAGGAGCCGAAACCTCTTAAGGAGCCGAACCTTCTTAGGAACCGAACTTCCCTTAAGGAACCGAAACCTCTTGAGAACCAAAACTACCTTCCTGAACCGAACCTACTAAGAGACCGAACTCCACCTTCGGTCCGAGAATGCCACCTTCGGTCCGAGAATACACCTTCGGTCCGAGAATGCTCAAGACCGAACCCTACTCTCGGTTCACATCTACTTTCGGTTCTAATGGCTAGGACCGAACCTCCGACCCTGAACTTCGGAAATTCGCAACTTTTACCCGGTTTTCAATATTTTTAGCGTTTTGAACCCGTTTTTCGTGATTTTAACGCGGGATTTTCACCCAAACTTATATTTTGACATATAAGACCCCATATTTCCATAATCTAATCACATTTTGAGGGTAATCAATATCTAAGACTAAAAATATAGTGGGTAAGATATGGAGTGGAGTGTTGACTTATCCTTTGGGCAAGGACACAAGTCACCTCCCATACCCACTCCAAGACCATCCCCAGTTACTATTCCACCATACCTGGTCATTTCATTGTCCTTTTTCCCACTCTTTTCAGCCAAGTGCCTTGACACAAGGATAGTAAGACCCTCATCTCTCCTCCCATTTCACTCACACTTCACCAAAAAGCAAAAACTCATTCTCTCTCACTATCTCTCTCTAATCTCGAAAAATACAAGGCTGATCACAAGCTCTTCATCTACTCCTAGTAAGTAATATCACTCCTCACATGATTATTGTTGGATTAATGTCTAAGTCCATAACTATAATTGGTAAGACTTGACCCGACCCGGCATGGTCCATTTGGGTTGCATGGCATCATGCATTTGGATAGACTATAATGAGAGAAATAACACTTAAGGTTGGTTAATATATTATAAGTTCTAATATATTAATAAGGTTATTTAATTAGTATTGATCAAGAATTAATTTGGAATTAATTAAGTGATCAAAAGGAGACTAATTAAATATATGGGTTGATTGTGTAAATCATTCATTCTTATATATGTGGGCTTGTGATCCAAGATTCCTTATGTTGGACTAAGTCCATGGGGTGACCCATGGATACTCCATGGAGGTTAAAATCCATGGAGCATAAGGAATGGGTAAAGTTATGAGTTACATGGTGTAACCCTAATAGCCACCATATAAAAGATTCCCATGGCTCAAGAAATCGTGCACTAATGTGTGAGTGTGAGGGCTAGACGATTTCAAGGAGTGTTCAAGTTTCTCTCAAGTTATTCCAAGTGTATTTGGTGTTGTGTGAACCATTTGAGGTGTCACACTTGGGGCATTAGGCACTCAAGCTTCATGAAGACATTCTACATCAAAGAGGTATGTATTCTATCTTGTTATATTTATTATTTTGTATGCTAGATTAGGATAATACCTTGGATGTTCATAATTGTATGTATAATAGAGAAAACATAGATCCAAGGTATTTAGGGTTGCATGTACACTTAGGAGTGTTAGAATGCTCATAACCCAACAGTGGTATCAGAGCCTAGGCTTGTTTTCTTGTTATACTTGCAAAAGTAGCTGAAAAATCGAGTTGGATGCATATATTCGATTGTTTTGGCTGGAATTGGACTAGGAACATTACCCTAAGATGTTTTTGGACTTATAAACTTGTTTTTGATGTGGTAATGTTCATGCTAATCCAATTTCTAAGATAATTGTCATAATTTCAAGATTTGTATTAGTTTGTATGTTCATGCTAATTTCTTGAAGATTGATGATTTGAATTATCTTGTTCTTATGAGGTTCTTAGATTAATAGAAAAGTTGTGTGAAATAGTTGTTTTCAATCCATTTTAATCTAAGAGTTGATTCCAAAGTGTGTTTTTGTAACTTGTCCTCAAGTTATATGAAAAGTCACATTTAAGAATCATAAAACTCATAAAAGTTGGCAAAGGTTACAAAATGAAGAGTCTCTTCATTAAATTAAAAAAAAAGGTAACCTTAATTAGTTCCATAAGTTACAATAAAAAAAAGGTTATTTTTTTTTATTAATTAGTTTAAAGTCTTCCATAACTTGTCCTCAAGTTATGGAACTTGAAGAGTTTTTTTTTTTTTTTTTAATTAAAACTACTTTAAACTCATAAGTTATGGAATTAATTAGTTTTGAATAGTTTCAAAATTTGCCCTCAAGTTTTGGAATTTGAAAAGTTTTCACTTATGAATACTTTAATTCCAAGTTAGCCCTTAGAATTTTAAAAGTTAAAATTCAACCCTTATACTTTATAATATTATAAGTTAATAATATTTATATATATGTATAAGAGTAAAGTCAGTCTTACCGTTAGTAGGCCTCATTCACGAAGCCGATCTATAAGGGGGGTATAAGGTTACTGCCTATAAAATGACATTTTAATGGGTGTCCACTCTCACCCACCGCTTCCTTGACTGGTGGAGGGTCGTTAGCCGAACGGGTAGGACAAGGACTATAATTCTCCTTTCATTAAAAGTATTAATGATAAATACTAAGTAACTAAACTCTTATTAATACCCAATCTTAGTTACTTAGGAAAATGTGAATTTGGTGCTAACCCATGAAATTACACTTTGCACTTTGCTTAAGTCGTTAGTGGAGCGTGTGTGGTTAACCGGCACACTAACCTGGACTTAACAAGGTAGGCAAAGGGTAACTTAATATTTATCATAGTATCGGTGGAGCGTGTGTGGTTAACCGGCACACTGATTAAGGGGTAAATATTAAGGGTACCAAGTATATTTGCATGGTTATTCACACCTTGTTTTGTGATCCTCGGCATCCCAGTCACAAAACCTGAAGGGCACACTCGAGATTGAAACATGCCCTTGAACAGTTCAATGAATCTCAAAGATCTAGGACTTTCAAATCCAATTAAAACCTAATAAATTATTTCGTTTTTCATGGTGGAAATTGGTGAATCGTCATTCACCTACCTTCAAATATTTTATAGCTTGGATTACGGCATCCCTCTTCTAAGTTATAAAATTGTTTGTTGGGTCCTAGCCTTAATATTTCATATTGGGTGTCATATTAAGGACTTTAAATCAACTATCTTGAATATCTCCCAAAAAGATGTATGGTCTAGACATTTATGATCTTCCCAAATCTCTTGAAACAAGCTTTCCTAAATGAAGATGATGTCCCATGGATATCATACTTCTTTCACCTCCTCCAATTATTCTCCCTAACCCACAAGTTCCTAAAAAGTTTAAGGTCACTCAAGCCCTATTGGCAAGGCAAGGTCTAGGTGTGATCACATCTTGGAGATGTAGTCACATATTGACAAGCCGGGAGAGTTGGGTGTCAAAGTCTTGAGAAAGTTGGTGGCTCAACTACTTTCTAAGTCACATAGTGAGTTCTTTTGGGAATCCTATGAAACAGACTAAGACAAGACCCTTAATGATCTTATCTATTTGCTAAGATCAACTTCCTAAAACGCTATGGACATTGACAATGATGACATTGGATATCCAGTAAAGCTCTCTCTTCCCAATGGAAAGGGATCGGCCATAGTCAACTCGGTTGACCCAATGGTAAAGAGAGAGGCGGAGTCTGAGATAGTCCCATTATCAAGGGTCCATAGGTAACTATTGCCAAAGGAAGGGGCATTGGTTACGAAGCTGCCAAATTTACCTAAGGATGTTAAAGTCAATAAGTTTGGCTCTATTTCAGGTAAAGTCTATTGTCTAACTCTATTAAGTACATGCTGATTCTGATCGCGAAGATGGATTTCAATCGCATGGTTCGGTGATCAGAATTTTGGGCTATTACTTAAGAGTTATGATATTTATATTGCTTAGGAATAGATAACAACAAGGTTTTCATATGGATTGTAAGGATAAGTTTTTCCGCAAAGTTTTAAAATAAAAGAAAAAGGTTTTGATTTTATTTATTTTAAGTATCCTTACAATGGCATTTGTGAAAAGTTGTTGCTTATAAGATTCCATTGGTAGCAATATTGAAAAAATGGATTTGATTCTTTCGGTTGTGGTAGTGTCTAATATTACCAAATAAGGAAAGATTCTCATCACCCAAGGTTCAATTGGACCGAAACTTGGAATCATGCAAGTTGTATAGTATGATGAATGAGAACTTTCAGCTTGGAAAATTAAGACTAATTCCTTATGTGAATAAGGAAAGGACTAAGGGATCGATTACACATTCTTGTGCACTGGTCAAGTCCACCACAAAAGATCAAGAAGACTATTCGTCATGATTTACTTAAGTTCAGTAAATATGGTTATACTTATAAGTTTAAGTATAAGTCTGTAGCATTGGAGAAGTTTCAATGTGAGACAGAACGAACAAGAAGAATCAAAGTATGGCAGAAAGATAAAAGTTTCTCAAATCTGAAAAGATGGGAGAGTACTTTAGTTTCATGTTTATGATCATCTTAATGATTAAGATACCATATCACAATTGGTCCTCTAAAGTCATCTTAGTGCATTCTTATGACTAAGAAGAGGAGTCATCAATTGTTGAAATGGTTAAATCAAAAAGATGAGTCATACTTCGTTCCAAAACAATTCTTAGAGTCATACTCCAAGATTGTAACTTGAGTGACATATCTTAAAGAGGGTTTGTTAACACTAGTCAAATGTAAGAGTAAAAGGTTATCTACTCTTGTACATTTGAAATTGGTAAGTTGTGATGTTTTGGATAAAACAGAGACCAACTTAGGCCAATTGTGTAAAGTGTTAGTCTTGATAAAGAATCCGCACTATCTCTTGAATATTTGACAAGGGAGTCTTATATGTCAAGAGGACAGTGGGAGTCTTAAAGCTCTTGAAAGTTTCAAGACTTAATCAAGAATAAAACCTAAAGTCCTTCACTAGCACACGACTTGAGGTTTATAACCTATCGTGTTGAAATTTTTGTGCCTATTCAAGTTGGCTTTGCATAGGAGTTCTGAGAGTTCTCAATTGGTTTCACAACTACTTGGAAGCAATGGCAGGCACCTGAGCTGCCAAATGGCAAGAATTTAAGATTGCACAAGTTTAATCAATATCAGTTTGGATTTGTCACTAACCTTGTCTTGTGATTATGGTTTTAACAAATTCACATGGATAAGAACACATACACTATTAAATCTAAGTGTCATAAGGTTTCTCTCCGATTCATGAAAATGATGGTGAGGAAACACTTTCACTAAGTAGATTTTAGCTAGATAGCAATTGTGATATTTGCATTCTCAAAGTCGTTAGTGGAGCGTGTGTGGTTTACCGGCACACTAACATGGACTTGTGAGAAGTGGCAAAGGTCTAAACAATTGAGACTATGATTACGACATCCCTTTTCATAGTTCTAAAATTGTTTAGACACACATGTGAGCTATCTAAGAGAGGTGTATGATTTTGATAAAGTTTTATCAAAACAATCTAGTATCAGAAATCTGAACTTTGGTAAGAAAGTCAGCTGATTTCTGAGTACATGTCAAAGCTAGTGGGAGCATAAGTGTTATGCTAATAATCATCATGTTAGTGGGAGCATGATAATTATGACAAAGGTTGCAAGTTAGCAATGTTAATTATAGAAAACAAAAGTTTCAATTCGTGAGGTTGCAGGGGTTGAAAAAGTTGTTTTGCTATAATTAAGGGAGAGGAAATTATACTTCATTTCAATTCTAAAAGCTTAGATTGAGATTTTAATTGTATTTAATCAAGGATATATATATGAATTTCATGTTGGAATGGCTCAACATAAGGAAATTCTATATATGGGTCCATTATTTGCGTTCTAAAATTCGATTATGATTACGGCATCCCTTTTCATAATCTGAATTTTGAGAACTTGGCAAATTGAAATGGAAATATTATAGCAAAAGACTGGTTTAGTCTTTATGTGAGACATCATGAATCGTGTCCCATATGCTTCGGATATAGGATCGATTACATGTGCTATATTCATCCTTTCTAAAATTTTCCAAATGCCTGGGGCATTATGAAGGGAAAAGGTCTAGAATTGGATATGACTAAAATGATTAAGCAATTGTCGAGGACAATCTGAGGTTTACCAAAGATTGGTTGCTCAAGGACAGTTTGAAGTATAATGTTAATTCTGGAAGGACCATATTGACATAATCTGTAAGGAGGCAACTCTTGTTCAGAAGTGATAGTCAAAATGGAATATGGAAATGTTTCAAAGTTAGAAATTATTCAATCTGTGTAAGATTAGGAAACTTAATGAAAGAAGGATATTTCCAACGAGCTGATCTCCTTTGGAATGCTCTGTAATGATTGTTGTCAAGTCTTTCTGACTTCGTGCATAATCATTAAGAGGATCAATGCATATAAGTTTAGAATCTAACAGATTTCAGTAAATGGCATGAATTTGGAATTCTTGCATTTGCAGTAAGGATTTGGGACTGTGAAAAGAGGATCATTGGAGTGATGTTCAATTGATCTATTTTACAAAGTAAAGATCATAGACAAACATAGTATGCATACTTGGTGTATGGCATGACTAGTGTTTAGAAAACATAGTGTACATGCTTGGAGCATGGGACAACTATTGTTTTAAATTCAAGTATAAAGTTGATAAAACCGAAACAATGAATAATGAGTAATCAGTATGGTGATAAATAAAAGTGTTTATTTATATTCATAGGGTTTGATACCATATTTGATTCATTTATTCTTGTGTTTCACTTTGCATGTTTTGACTTCCAGAATAACTAAGTCGCTCTTCCTGAATAATTAAGTTATTCAAACCATCCACAGTCGGTCATATGTTGGAAGTAGATATGAATCAAGACTGTCATGGGTTGGTTTGTAGAGGTCCAAGTTGGTGGACAAAGTGGTGCTACAACACTCATGAGTGCTCATAAGTTCTGAGTATTGGATTCAACCCGCGCTCATTTGAATCACTTCATGGATTTTATCACGAGTGATCATGAGACGATAATATCTTATATTCTTCAAACCTAGAGATATGAGTTGTTACTATGAGTTGGTTATACATTGATTGCACGAAAACGCATTGGTAACTCGATGTTATAAAACGTGCCTTTGTGTATGATTCAACAAGTAGTAGAACAAGCCATATGAGTCGAAGTTTATCCATTCCTTTTACCTTCGGGATAAAAGCGATATCTGTGGGCCCCTCGATGATTTAAAGATGATACATGTGAGTGCTTGGCCAAGCCAGGACTGATTTGATTTGTTCAATTAGTCAGTCATCATGAATCGGAAATCGGGAAACAACAAATGGACAGAGAGAATGATTTATAATCCATGTCTCAGTCCATATGATATCTAGAATGGAGGAATATATGATCCCTTATCTAATGGACAAGTCATTGACAAAGGTCAGAGTTCATCGACAAGGTCAGAGTTCGACAGAAGCTTTTGAGAGCTATGATTGCTGATCGGTTCCTGAAGTCATACGCAATAATAGTTTTAGACTTATCCAAGTGGGAGACTGTTGGATTAATGTCTAAGTCCATAACTATAATTGGTAAGACTTGACCCGACCCGGCATGGTCCATTTGGGTTGCATGGCATCATGCATTTGGATAGACTATAATGAGAGAAATAACACTTAAGGTTGGTTAATATATTATAAGTTCTAATATATTAATAAGGTTATTTAATTAGTATTGATCAAGAATTAATTTGGAATTAATTAAGTGATCAAAAGGAGACTAATTAAATATATGGGTTGATTGTGTAAATCATTCATTCTTATATATGTGGGCTTGTGATCCAAGATTCCTTATGTTGGACTAAGTCCATGGGGTGACCCATGGATACTCCATGGAGGTTAAAATCCATGGAGCATAAGGAATGGGTAAAGTTATGAGTTACATGGTGTAACCCTAATAGCCACCATATAAAAGATTCCCATGGCTCAAGAAATCGTGCACTAATGTGTGAGTGTGAGGGCTAGACGATTTCAAGGAGTGTTCAAGTTTCTCTCAAGTTATTCCAAGTGTATTTGGTGTTGTGTGAACCATTTGAGGTGTCACACTTGGGGCATTAGGCACTCAAGCTTCATGAAGACATTCTACATCAAAGAGGTATGTATTCTATCTTGTTATATTTATTATTTTGTATGCTAGATTAGGATAATACCTTGGATGTTCATAATTGTATGTATAATAGAGAAAACATAGATCCAAGGTATTTAGGGTTGCATGTACACTTAGGAGTGTTAGAATGCTCATAACCCAACAATTATTTCTCCTTCTTTCTACTTAAATCATGGATATCTTACACAAACATCATCATATGTGTGTTAGATCTTCGAATCTTCAAGCACCTTCTAAGTGTTCTTGAGTTGAACACTTCCTTTCTTCATCATCCATCCTCTGAAATCATTCAAGGTGAGTTCATACCCCTATCTTTTCATGTTTTTTCTTAAGTTTTAAGGGGGGGAATACAAGTTAAAACACCAAGAACACAACTAAACTCACCCAACAGCTTTCATCAGAAAACTTTAACTCCATTCACGGACTGTTTTGGTCAACTTAAACATTTTAGTTTTCAAAATTGTATTAGGTGCAAATAGCACAGGTTCATACCTTTAAAATGACTACTTGCACATCACCATACGATTTTTCTACAATTTATGGTGATTTTTACAAAACTTCCTATCATTTCAAGAACAAATCCGGATCAGTCTGTGAATATGGACTTTTTCACACAAGTGAAAAGCCACTAAAAATCATAATAAAATTTATGAACAAACTAGACACATTTTCCAAACTCTCAGAATTTACAGATTCTGATTTAGACTTTTGATGATTTTTCTATTTCACATACACCTTGTAACTTGTTGAGCAAGGTGTGTATCATTATGTGCATATATGTGTTATATTTATATGTCATTTTGTCTTGGTAAATAGACATACAACAGAAAACAAATGGATTTTCACCTCCACAAATATGGTAATTTATTTAAAATAAACAAAGTTTATATCCATTGCATTCAAACATTTTGATAAACTATTGTAAGTATAGTTTATGTTCACTACTACTACTATCATTTGATAAACTATAATAGGTATAGTTTATGATGCACTACACAACAAGTTCATTACTAGAGATTTCATTTACACAAAAAGGGTTTTCATTCACTTCACGTAAATCCGTTAATGACTAAATTGTGAGACATTCGCTTCATGTTACTTTCCAAACTATAAGTCCTGTATTGTAACCAGAGTCTCTTTGAGGGAGAGCGTGATAGTTGTGTATAGATCTATATTGGGATTGACACCCCACACCTTGCTGTTAGCTACAGTAGGACCTCGAGGTCTACGGGTGACAAATGTCATAACATTTTCGACGCCTGAAGAACGTCGTTTTAGGCCATCTAGGTCATAGTATGGTTATAATAACTCACATAAAGTATTAACAACTCATAGGAATTACGAGAATTTCATTAAATCAAACGAATTTATGTCAATTTAAACTTGCATTGTTTTACTATAAGTATGGAAATTACTTGTACATTTTGGTCTTTGGATTTAAGGCTGCAATTCACACTCTAAGGAAAATATTGGATGTTTCTGGAACAAACATTACTTTTACAAAGGAAAAGGTTTTAATCACTACATTCAAAAGCTTATGAACTCACCAACTTAATTGTTGACACTCTTTCAAACTACTTGTATTCTCAGGGAATAAATAAACAGGTAAACAAGCGCTTTTGAGGATGGGACGTTAAGGCGTCAAACATTTCATTTTGTCAACATAATGTAATTGATTTGGAAACATGTAAACTTACTATGTTGTAACTTTTTCAATTATATTTATGTTGGTTGTGTTTACTTTGATCACTATTGCAATTGTTGTTATGATACTATACATGAAGTCCTCCACCCCCGGACGTTTCCGCCATCCTTGGTATGGGGGTGTGACAGATTGGTATCAGAGCAATGTTTATAGTGAACTAAGTATATCGAACCACATAAGATATACAAACTATAAATGCATTGGGACTTAAGTCTCTGATTTAAACATTTTCAAATAACTATACTTTTAGAAATAAATAGTTTCTTGTTAAAAGTATAAGTACATACATGCATACCGGTTTAGTGCCACGTCTAAGGAAAACACAAAAGTTAAAAATAGAAGAGTTGTGCAATGTGAATATGCACTAGGATATGCAATCAAGTCTGGGAGGAATATAGCCTGATCAACTATCTTCGTCCGAGAAGTGACTTGCATATATTGGGGGATAGTCGTAGTGGACAACAAATCTGACTACCTAACATCACCCTATAATGAATGCACTAAGAACCAAACATAACATTTAAAAATACTATAGGAGTATTTTGTAAATTTATAACTCGACATTCTAGATTCATTTCATATCTCTTACACCCCTATTCTCGTACAGACAACATGGCGGGATTCCATCTACCTGGAGACCCTTACTTCCCTAATGAGGGAAACGCTGGATGGCTCGAGGCATAACCCGAGGAAATGATCGAGGAGGACCCTGAGGAAGACCCCGAATAGGTTGAGGAAGAAGAGGAACCCGAGGAGGAAGAAGAAATGGGGGACGAAGAAGAAGAAGAAGAAGAACCAGAGGAGGAAGTCATCAACCCTCCCTACATCGCCAGGGTGCCTGCGAACCGTTCTGGCTACAACGGGCCCGAACCCCGTTGGGCAACAGTGATCGAGCGATGGAGCCTTCAACAACGACAACGATCACCATTTGGCGATCAACGAAGTTACTACGACCTCAGCCACGGGGGACCGACTGACAGAGCGCTTCCAGTCATGACTCAACAGATAACTAACATCGATGATCACGGTAGAGCGATGACGGACCGAATTCGGGAGCTGGGTGCCAATATAGAAGCTACTACTACCCGCACCAGAGACCTAGAGAGAGACTCCTACTTCAGGAACCAACTCATCAAGGACCTTCTCGCCGCTCGAGCAGAAGCAAGTGAGTATCAAGAAAAATACTTGGCACTCGAGGAAAGAGTAATTACAGCCGAGCGACGATTGGCTGAACTCCAGGGCGCATCGACCTCGTCCCAAGCACCACCAGGGACTGATCATCGTGAGTAGAACTCATGCTACTCGCACGTCCTTGTAGAATAGGTTTATGAGTATGCGTTGGTGCTACTCTTTTTGCATGTAAGCTAACCCTGCGATTAAGTGATTACACTACTCAAAGGGCTATGTTGTGCCAAAATTTTCCGTTACATTGATGTAGACCTGCATAAAGGTCAAATTTTCCTGAACAATATGTATCAAATTATATCAATGAAATTGGCATGTATTTTATTTCATTGCGAGTTTATGATAAATCTCATTACATGACAGTACAAACAATTTTCTTTCGGTGTTTCTGAGATTCTTAATGTGCACCTCCTGGTTAATTGAAATTGTGAGACGATCGACTTAGAAATGGTGAGTCTGCCTTAGGTCCTGTTCCTTGTTTGGTTGTGGGCTTAGGATAGACTCATTAAGTTCAACGGCCTATTGGACCATAATCACAAATAACTGGTGTGCATCGAGTGATCATAGGAAAGGACCAGGCATGACCAAAGATTACATAATTACATTTGGGTCACTACTAAATTCGGGGAGTTCGAGCGCATGAACTTTCTTCATAAATCATTTCTGAATGTTTTAAGTCGGGACATATAACAAATAATCAAATTCAATAAACTCCAACTTACAATTGAAGGCTTACCGATTTTTCGTCTTTATAACTTTTGACAGAACTATGCCACCAAGGAAAAGACCCAGACCTTCCGGCAGCACAGCACCACCTCCTCCGCCGCCACCTCCACAGTTTGATTCCGTGATGTTCCAGGCTGCAGTAACAGCAGCTGTGGCGGCCGCAATGTCATAGATAGGTACAAACAGTACTGGTGGTTCTGGATCTGGTGCTACGCACACTAACCACGGGGACAGTACAGGACGTACAAAAGAGTGTTCTTACAAAGACTTCACGAATGGCAAACCTGATTTTTTTAATGGAAGTGGGGGAGTGGTCACACTAATGCAATGGTTCGAGAGGACTGAAGCAGTTTTCAAAATCTGTGCTTGTCCCGAAACGAGCAAAGTCAAGTATGCGACATTCACTTTCACCGGTAAAGCTCTCACTTGGTGGAATGGCCGAGTTAAGTCACTTACTCCTGCAGTGGCTAACTCTATAAGATGGGAGGACTTGAAGGCTTTGATGCTAAAGGATTATTGCCCGAGGGGTGAAGTGCAAAAACTTGAAGAAGAACTCTGGAACCTCAAGATGTCAGGCACCGACCTTGAAACTTATACTACCCGATTCAATGACCTCACACTCCTCTGCCCAGCAATGGTCACTCCAAAAGAGAAGAAGGTGGAACGATACCTCTGGGGGCAATCATCCCAGATTCAAGATAGTGTTCTGGCTTCGAAACCCACTACTTTTGACAGTGCCAAGGAATTGGCACAACAACTTGTCGACCATAGGGCCAGCCACGGTACTGTTACTACCACCCATGATCAAGCTAAGGGGAGGAGCAATAAAAGAAAATTCTGGAACAACAAAAAGAAGCAGTCGGTACCAGACTCTGCCAAAAAGCAACAGACAGTTGTTATCCGTGCTGCCATTACTCCTCCCACTCCAGCACCACAGAGGAAATATGATGGAAACCTTCCCAAGTGCAATAAGTGTAATTTCCACCACACCGGTGCTTGTCGGGAAATGTACTGCAACAGTTGCAACAAGAAGGGGCATACCGCTCGCTTCTGTATGGCGCCAGCTCAACCAATCACTCAAGTCGCCAATATGGGGGCAAGTCAAGCATGTTACGGCTGTGGGGAGACAGGGCACTTCAAAAGAAACTGCCCAAAGGCACGAACCCCTAATGATGGTGGCCTGGGGAGAGTCATGGCTATAGGACATGGAGAAGCAGTCAAGGACCCCACAGTGGTTACTGGTACGTTTCTTCTCAATAACTCATATGCATACTCTTCGATAGTGGAGCGGAGAAGAGTTTTGTGAGCCATCAATTTAAACAATTACTTAGACAAGATCCCCAATTACTAAAAGACACATACGTCGCAGAAATGGCAAACGGAAAGGCAGAGCGCACTAGCGATATATACTCAGGGTGTACCCTCACACTAGACAATCATTCATTTAAAATCGACCTAATGCCGGTAACAATAAAAAGTTTTGACATAATCATCGGTATGGATTGGTTAAGTTCTCATCGTGCCGACATTCTATGTTACGAAAGGGCCGTTCGCCTCAATCTGCCAAGTGGCGAAACCCTTCTCATTTACGGTGATAAACCCAGTGCAAACTGGCAAATCATCTCTTGCGTCAAGGCTCAAAAGTATCTCCGAAAGTAATACCACGCCTTCTTAGCCTACGTAGTAGATAAGAAACAAGAGATGAAGGATATCAAAGACATTCCAGAGCTGTGCAACTTCCCCGACGTATTCCCAAAAGACCTTCCAGGCGTACCACTCGCACGACAAGTCGAATTCCGAATCGACTTGGTCCCCGGAGCTACCCCAGTAGCCAAAGCTCCACACCGCCTAGCGCCAGCGGAAATGCAAGAATTGTCCAGTCAACTGAACGAACTGTTAAGCAAAGGGTTCATCAGGCCGAGCTTTTCACCTTGGGGAGCACCAGTTCTCTTTGTGAAGAAGAAGGATGGATCCTTTCGCATGTGCATCGACTATCGGGAGTTAAAAAAAACTTACCATCAAGAATCGATATCCCCTATCCCGAATCGACGACCTCTTCGACCAACTTCAAGGAGCAAGCTACTTTTCAAAAATCGATCTGAGGTCGGGTTACCATCAACTACGAGTTCAAGAAGAAGATATCCCCAAGACAGCCTTCAGAACTCGCTATGGGCACTACGAGTTTGTAGTGATGCCCTTCGGGTTAACAAACACACCTGCGGTATTCATGGACCTGATGAATCGAGTGTGTCGACCATACTTAGACAAGTTCGTGATCGTATTCATCGACGACATTTTGGTCTACTCACGGAGCGAGGAAGAGCACCGCCAACACCTGCGACAAGTGTTAGAGACATTGAGAGCTGAGAAGCTTTATGCTAAATTCTCTAAGTGCGAATTCTGGATCCGAGAAGTGGATTTCCTTGGTCATGTGGTCAGTGAAAGAGGGATACATGTGGACCCCTCCAAAATCAAGGCAATCGAAAACTGGTCAGCACCTACAACACCGACGGAAATCCGACAATTCTTAGGGCTTGCTGGATACTACCGGAGATTCATCCAAAACTTCTCCAAGATCGCTAAACCGCTCACCACCTTGACTCAAAAAGGTGTGATGTTTAAATGGGAAGATAAACAAGAAGCTGCCTTCCAAACGTTAAAACAAGCCCTGTGCAGCGCACCAGAAGGAACCGAAGACTTTGTAATCTACTGCGACGCATTAAACCAGGGGCTTGGGTGTCTATTAATGCAGCGAGGAAAGGTCATTGCCTATGCATCGAGGCAATTGAAAACGCACGAGGTCAACTACGCCACGCATGACCTCGAATTGGGAGAAGTAGTGTTCGCCCTAAAGATCTGGAGGCACTACCTTTACAGAACAAAGTGTACTGTCTTTACCGATCACAAGAGCCTTCAGCACATTCTCAACCAAAAGGAGCTCAACATGAGGCAAAGGCGATAGGTAGAACTACTGAACGATTACGAGTGTGAGATTCGTTATCACCCAGGTAAGACAAACGTAGTAGCAGATGCCTTAAGTCGAAAGGAATACTCGGGGCGCCGAGTAAAGTCATTAACAATGACAATCCATTCACACCTGTCCATACAAATCAAAGAGGCTCAGCTGGAGGCCTTGCAACCGGAAAATGTGACGGGTGAGGCATTAAGAGGAATGGATAAAAACCTAGAAGTCAAAGACGACGGAGTTCGTTACCTCATGAACCGAATCTGGACACCGAAGTTCGGTGGTTTCCGAGACGTCATCATGAACGAAGCACACAAGACTCGATACTCCATCCACCCAGGTTCAGATAAGATGTATCTGGATCTCAAGAAGTTGTACTGGTGGCCAAACATGAAAGCCGAAATTGCTACCTATGTAGGCAAGTGTTTGACTTGCGCCAAGGTCAAAGTAGAATATCAGAAACCCTCAGGACTACTACAACAGCCTGATATACCTGAGTGGAAGTGGGAACGGATAACCATGGACTTCATAACCAAGCTACCTAAGACCACGGGCGGGCTTGATACCATATGGGTAATCGTAGACAGATTGACCAAATCAGCGCACTTCCTGCCAATAAAAGAAACCGACAAGATGGAGAAACTGACTAGGACATACATCAAAGAGATTGTACAACTACATGGCGTGCCAAAATCCATTATCTCAGACAGGGATAGTCGATTTACCTCGCGATTCTGGAAATCACTTCAGAAGTCCTTGGGAACTAGGTTGGACCTGAGTACAATCTATCACCCACAAACCGACGGGCAAAGTGAGAGAATCATTCAGACGCTAGAAGACATGCTTAGGGCGTGTGCGATAGACTTTGGTAAAGCTTGGGATACCCATTTACCACTTGTCGAATATTCGTACAATAACAGTTATCACACTGGCATCAAGGTTGCACCATTTGAAGCCCTCTATGGCCGCAAGTGCAGGTCACCTCTGTGCTGGGCTGAAGTGGGTGACACGCAACTAGCTAAGGGACAAGTACCTAATAGCACCCTCACTGGCCCGGAGATAATAAGAGAAACTACAGAGAAGATTGTTCAAATCCGAGAACGATTAAAAGCTTCCAGAGACAGACAGAAAAGTTACGCAGATAACAGACGAAAGCCCTTAGAATTCCAGGTTGGAGATCGTGTGCTATTAAAGGTCTCACCCTGGAAAGGTTTAATACGTTTCGGCAAACGAGGAAAGATGAACCCTAGATACATCGGACCATTCGAGATCCTCGCTAGGATTGGCCCAGTAGCTTACAAGCTTCGCCTACCACAGGAACTTAATAACGTACATTCTACCTTCCACGTATCAAACTTAAAGAAATATCTATCCGACGAGACCCTCGTGATACCACTCGACGAAATTGAAATCAACGAGAGTCTCCACTTCGTGGAAGAACCGGTAGAAATCATGGATCGAGAGATCAAAAGAACAAAGCAAAGTCGTATTCCCATTGTGAAAGTCCGCTGGAACGCGAAACGAGGACCCGAATTCACCTGGGAACACGAGGATCAGATGAAACAAAAGCATCCACATCTCTTCCCAAATTCTTGAAGTCCCAGTCAAAAAGCTAAATTTCGGGACGAAATTCCTTCTAACGGGGGGGATGATGTGACAACCGTCAAATTCTGGTCAAGTCAAAGTCAAATAAAGTTAACAAGTCGAACCGGTCAACTCTACTAACTCTTGTATACTAGGGTTTACGTTATGTAATTATTGTACAATTCGCTATTTTTAATAAGAAGTCATCACTTGGAAAGTTCGTATGTGTAGGATTCTTGAGCCCTAATCGGGGTAAGTGATGTAGCAAAGCGATAAAACACTATTACATACCCTTCGGGGGTGTGTAAGACTCTTAAACATGGCTTAACGGGGTTTACGGACCTTGCATTACAAAGCCAAACACTCAAAAAGGGCACAAATGAAATCTCTCCCAAATCTCTCCAAGTATGTCAAATCTCTCCCAAATCTCTCCAAGTATGTGAAATCTCTTCCAAATCTCTCTAAGTATGAGACATCTCTCCAAGTATGTCAAATCTCTCCAAGTATGTGAAATCTCTCCCAAATCTCTCTAAGTATGAGAAATCTCTCCAAGTATGTCAAATCTCTCCCAAATCTCTCCAAGTATGTTAAATCTCTCCCAAATCTCTCCAAGTATGTGAAATCTCTCCCAAATCTCTATAAGTATGAGAAATCTCTCCAAGTATGTCAAATCTCTCCCAAATCTCTCCTAGTATGTCAAATCTCTCCCAAATCTCTCCAAGTATGTGAAATCTCTCCCAAATCTCCCTCAAAATCTCTCTCAACTTTTTATAATCACTCGGGGCATCCCGACCCTTAATTTAGTCGAAAACCGCTCGAAAACGGAAGTTTACGCGAAAAACAGCTTTAAGGAGCCGAACCCTCTTAAGAACCGAACCTCCCTTAAGGAACCGAAACCTCTTGAGAACCGAAACTACCTTCCTGAACCGAACCTACTAAGAGATCGAACTCCACCTTCGGTCCGAGAATGCCACCTTCGGTCCGAGAATACACCTTCGGTCCGAGAATGCTACCTTCGGGTCCGAGATGTGAAGCTGCTCAAGACCGAACCCTACTCTCGGTTCCCATCTACTTTTGGTTCTAATGGCTAGGACCGAACCTCCGACCCTGAACTTCGGAAATTCGCAACTTTTACTCGGTTTTCAATATTTTTAGCGTTTTGAACCTGTTTTTCGTGATTTTAACACGGGATTTTCACCCAAATTTATATTTTGACATATAAGACCCCATATTTCTATAATCTAATCACATTTTGAGGGTAATCAATATCTAAGACTAAAAATATAGTGGGTAAGATATGGAGTGGAGTGTTGACTTATCCTTTGGGCAAGGACACAAGTCACCTCCCATACCCACTCCAAGACCATCCCCAGTTACTATTCCACCATACCTGGTCATTTCATTGTCCTTTTTCCCACTCTTTTCAGCCAAGTTCCTTGACACAAGGATAGTAAGACCCTCATCTCTCCTCCCATTTCACTCACACTTCACCAAAAAGCAAAAACTCATTCTCTCTCACTATCTCTCTCTAATATCGAAAAATCCAAGGCTGATCACAAGCTCTTCATCTACTCCTAGTAAGTAATATCACTCCTCACATGATTATTTCTCCTTCTTTCTACTTAAATCATGGATATGTTACACAAACATCATCATATGTGTGTTAGATCTTCGAATCTTCAAGCACCTTCTAAGTGTTCTTGAGTTGAACACCTCCTTTCTTCATCATCCATCCTCTGAAATCACTCAAGGTGAGTTCATACCCCTATCTTTTCATGTTTTTTCTTAAGTTTTAAGGGGGAAATACAAGTTAAAACACCAAGAACACAACTAAACTCACCCAACAGCTTTCATCAGAAAAGTTTAACTCCATTCACGGACTGTTTTGGTCAACTTAAACATTTTAGTTTTCAAAACTGTATTAGGTGAAAATAGCTCAGGTTCATACCTTTAAAATGACTACTTGCACATCACCATACGATTTTTCTATAATTTATGGTCATTTTTACAAAACTTCCTATCATTTCAAGAACAAATCCGGATCAGTCTGTGAATATGGACTTTTTCACACAAGTGAGAAGCCACTAAAAATCATAATAAAATTTATGAACAAACTAGACACATTTTTCAAACTCTCAGAATTTACAGATTCTGATTTGGACTTTTGATGATTTTTCTATAAATCTTCTAATAACAGGAATAGAAATGTTACCACTAGAAAAATGTTATCTATTTCACTTACACCTTGTAACTTGTTGAGCAAGGTGTGTATCATTATGTGCATATATGTGTTATATTATATGTCATTTTGTCTTGGTAAATAGACATACAACAGAAAACAAAAGGATTTTTACCTCCACAAATATGGTAATTTATTTAAAATAAACAAAGTTTATATCCATTGCATTCAAACATTTTGATAAACTATTGTAAGTATAGTTTATGTTCACTACTACTACTATCATTTGATAAACTATAATAGGTATAGTTTATGATGCACTACACAACAAGTTCATTACTAGAGGTTTCATTTACACAAAAAGGGTTTTCATTCACTTCACGTAAATCCGTTAATGACTAAATTGTGAGACATTCGCTTCATGTTACTTTTCAAGTAATGCACTATAAGTCCTGTATTGTAACCAGAGTCTCTTTGACGGAGAGCGTGATAGTTGTGTATAGATCTATATTGGGATTGACACCCCACACCTTGCTGTTAGCTACAGTAGGACCTCGAGGTCTACGAGTGACAAATGTCATAACATTTCGGACGCCTGAAGAACGTCGTTTCAGGCCATCTAGGTCATAGTATGGTTATAATAACTCACATAAAGTATTAACAACTCATATGAATTACGAGAATTTCATTAAATCAAATGAGTTTATGTCAATTTAAACTTGCATTGTTTTACTATAAGTATGGAAATTACTTGTACATTTTGGTCTTTGGATTTAAGGCTGCAATTCACACTCTAAGGAAAATATTGGATTTTTCTGGAACAAACATTACTTTTACAAAGGAAAAGGTTTTGATCACTACATTCAAAAGCTTATGAACTCACCAACTTAATTTTTGACACTCTTTCAAACTACTTGTATTCTCAGGGAATAAATAAACAGGTAAACAAGCGCTTTTGAGGATGGGACGTTAAGGCGTCAAACATTTCATTATTGTCAACATAATGTAATTGATTTGGAAACATGTAAACTTACTATGGTGTAACTTTTTCAATTATATTTATGTTGGTTGTGTTTACTTTGATCACTATTGCAATTGTTGTTATGATACTATACATGAAGTCCTCCACCCCCCGGACGTTTCCGCCATCCTTGGTTTGTGGGTGTGACAGCGTATAACATTCATAACGAGGCTTAACGGGATTTACGAACCTTGCGTTACGAAGCCAAACACTCAAAAATGTCGCAAACAAATCTCTCTCAATCTCTTTCGCTCTATCTCAAATCTATCCCAAATCTCTCTAAGTATGAGAAATCTCTCCAAGAATGTGAAATCTCTCCCAAATCTCTCCGAGTATGTGAAATCTCTCCCAAATCTCTCTCATAATCTCTTTTAACTTTTTATAATCATTTGGGGCATCCCGACACTTAACTTGGTGAAAAACCGTTCGAAACGGGAAGATACCTTGAAAAATAGCCTATTAGGGCCGAAGCCTCTCTAGAACCGAAACTCTCTATAGGGGCCGAAAGTACTAGGGCCGAACTACTGAGGACCAAAACTGATGAAGACCGAAACTATTGGACCGAACCCGAAGCTTTGAACCGAACCCGAAACTGGAGCACCCGAACCCGAACCTCAGAGGACCGAACCTGACCTTCGCCTTCGCTTCCCTTCCTGCCTTCGCCTTCGGTCCCTTCTGATGAGTTCGCCTGCGAGACCTGCTCAAACCGAAACCCCTCCCTCTCGGTTCCAATACACCAACCGAACCATGCCTTCGGTTCTAATGCTACTAAGACCGAACCTAGCCCCTGACTTCGGATTTTCCCGTTTTTCACCGGGTTTTCGACCACGACTCCGTTCTAAGCCCGTTTTTTATTATTTTAACGTGGGATTTTCACCCAAAATTATATTTCAACATATAAGACCCCCTATTTCATAATTTTAATCACGTTTTGAGTGTAATCTTTATTTTGGAATAAAATCTAGTGGGTGAGCTTTTAAGGTGGAGTGTTGACTTTACCTTTGAGTTATGACACAAGCAACCCACCACACCCACTCCAAGACCATACTCAGTCACTATTCACCCATACCTAGTCAATCATTATCCTTTTCCCACTCTTTTCCAGCCATAATCTTGATCAAAGGCTGGAGAAATCCTTATCTCTCCTCCCATTTCACTCACTTTTCACCAAAAAGCAAAACACATTCTCTCTCACTTCCTCTCACCAAGGCTGATCTTGAGCTCTTCACACACATTGGTAAGTAAATCTCTTCCCACACTTGATTTCCTTACACTTCTTCACTCAAATCATGAGTTCCTTACACAAATATCATCATATTTGTTGTTAGATATTCAAATCTTCAAGCATCGCCCAAGTGTTCTTGAGTTGAACACTTCTTTTCTCCATCATCCATCTACTGAACTCACTCAAGGTGAGTTCATACCCCTACATTTTCATGTTTTCTTCAAGTTCTAGGTGGGGAATACACGTTAAAATACCAAAAACTTAACTAAATTCAAACAACAGCTTTCATCAGGAAAGTTGAGTCCCATTCACGGACTGTTTTGACCTTCGTAAACTTTTTATCTTTCCAAACTGTTTCACATGCAAGTAGCTCTGGTTAATACCATTAAAATTACTACTTGCACATCTCAATACGATTTTTCTACAATTTATGGCGATTTTTACAAAACAGCCTATCATTTGAGAAACCATTTCGGACCAATCTGTGAAGTTGGACATCTTTGCACAAGTTAAAGGTCACTAAAAATCATGATAAAATTTATGAATAAAATAAACACATTTTCTAAACCCTCAGAGTTTACGGATCTAAATTTCGACCTCTAATGATCTTTCTATAAATTTTCCAATAACAGGAACCGGAAAGTTAAAAACTATAAAATAGTTAACAATCGTATTTACACCTTGTAACTTGCTGAAATCTCTCCCAAATCTCTCCGAGTATGTGAAATCTTTCCCAAATCTCTCTCATAATCTCTCTTAACTTTTTATAATCATTTGGGGCATCCCGACACTTAACTTGGTGAAAAACCGTTCGATACGGGAAGATACCTTGAAAAATAGCCTATTAGGGCCGAAGCCTCTCTAGAACCGAAACTCTCTATAGGGGCCGAAAGTACTAGGGCCGAACTACTGAGGACCGAAACTGATGAAGACCGAAACTGTTGGACCGAACCCGAAGCTTTGAACCGAACCCGAAACTAGAGCACCCGAACCCGAACCTCAGAGGACCGAACCTGACCTTCGCCTTCGCTTCCCTTCCTGCCTTCGCCTTCGGTCCCTTCTGATGAGTTCGCCTGCGAGACCTGCTCAAACCGAAACCCCTCCCTCTCGGTTCCAATACACCAACCGAACCATGCCTTCGGTTCTAATGCTACTAAGACCGAACCTAGCCCCTGACTTCGGATTTTCCCGTTTTTCACCGGGTTTTCGACCACGATTCCGTTCTAAGCCCGTTTTTTATTATTTTAACGTGGGATTTTCACCCAAAATTATATTTCAACATATAATACCCCCTATTTCATAATTTTAATCACGTTTTGAGTGTAATCTTTATTTTGGAATAAAATCTAGTGGGTGAGCTTTTAAGGTGGAGTGTTGACTTTACCTTTGAGTTATGACACAAGCAACCCACCACACCCACTCCAAGACCATACTCAGTCACTATTCACCCATAACTAGTCAATCATTGTCCTTTTCCCACTCTTTTCCATCCATAATCTTGATCAAAGGCTGGAGAAATCCTTATATCTCCTCCCATTTCACTCACTTTTCACCAAAAAGCAAAACACATTCTCTCTCACTTCCTCTCACCAAGAATTCGAGATTCAAGGCTGATCTTGAGCTCTTCACACACATTGGTAAGTAAATCTCTTCCCACACTTGATTTCCTTACACTTCTTCACTCAAATCATGAGTTCCTTACACAAATATCATCATATTTGTTGTTAGATATTCAAATCTTCAAGCATCGCCCAAGTGTTCTTGAGTTGAACACTTCTTCTCTCCATCATCCATCTACTGAAATCACTCAAGGTGAGTTCATACCCCTACATTTTCATGTTTTCTTCAAGTTTTAGGTGGGGAATACAAGTTAAAATACCAAAAACTTAACTAAATTCAAACAACAGCTTTCATCAGGAAAGTTGAGTCCCATTCACGGACTGTTTTGACCTTCGTAAACTTTTTATCTTTCCAAACTGTTTCACATGCAAGTAGCTCTGGTTAATACCATTAAAATTACTACTTGCACATCTCAATACGATTTTTCTACAATTTATGGCGATTTTTACAAAACAGCCTATCATTTCAGAAACCATTTCGGACCAGTCTGTGAAGTTGGACATCTTTGCACAAGTTAAAGGTCACTAAAAATCATGATAAAATTTATGAATAAAATAAACACATTTTCTAAACCCTCAGAGTTTACGGATCTAAATTTCGACCTCTAATGATCTTTCTATAAATTTTCCAATAACATGAACCGGAAAGTTAAAAACTATACAATAGTTAACAATCGTATTTACACCTTGTAACTTGTTGAGCAAGGTGAGTAGTATTATTTGAATACATGTTGCTGATAGTACATATTATTTACCTTATTTTAAAGGTATGAATCATATACAAAGGGTTACTACCACTACAAATAATCATAATAAACTATAATAAGTATAGTTAAGTCTATTATAAACCACAAACAAATATGCTAAACTATAATAGGTATACTTAATAAACTATAATAAGTATAGTTAAGTCTATTATAAACCACAAACAAATATGCTAAACTATAATAGGTATACTTAGGTTGCATATACATTACAAACATTATGATAAACTATAATAGGTATAGTTTATGTTTCATTTACATTACGAACTCATTAGAAAAGGTTTTCATTTCATAAAAAAGGGTACATTACAAAGTACCGGGTTTTCGTATAAATGGGGTACGAATACAAAGTACCGGGTTTATACAAAAAGAGGTACATTACAAAGTACCGAGTTTTCATATAAATGGGGTACTAATACAAAGTACCGGGTTTATACAAAAAAGGGTATTGTAACAAATCGTTATTTCAAACCTATGTAATAGTATAAGTCAATGTGTATTTCTTTTTATAATAATAAAGAGAAATTTTAGCATAATGTGCATATTTACATAATTAACCCTCAAAAATAAATTATTTAGCAATCTCTATTGGGATGAACCAAGTGATAGAGATTGTAACAAGGTTTCCAAAAACATAAAGAACACTAAAATCCGAGTTATAACGAAGAAGTTATGACCAATCGAAAATCCGCAACAAAACCGGCAAAACACTATTCAGTGTAAAAACTGAATTTTCAATAAAAGTCTTTTTAGCCTTAACAATCTAAATGAAAGTTGTAGTTTATGTTAAACCGATAACTTTCATAAAAAGAACGGAAAAATCTGACTTCGTATGAGGAAGTTATGATTTTTCTAAGTTTCAGTATAGCAGTGTACAGCTAAAAACTCGAAATTAAGATCGAGCGATTTTTAGCCGACACAACCTAAACGAGAATTGAAGGTCTCGTCGGTAGTAGTACAACGGTAAAAAGACAGACGAAAACGGACGTCGGATGAAAAAGTTATGAATTTTTAACGGATTCCCGCCCCGGTCTGTTTAAAATAATAATATTAAAAATAAAGTCAAAATTAGCTGACGAAGTCTAAACGAAAGTCGTAGAGTATGATTTTACCTACGCGTGCATATAAAGAACGCCAAAAACGGAGCTCGTATGCGAAAGTTATGATTTTCGCAATTTTTGGCACAAAAATAAAGAAAAATAGGAAAACCGGGCAATTTCGCATGTGACACGTCACCTCGCACGTGGCAGCTGCTGAGTGGACCGAACCCATGCGTGGTACCTCCTGATTAGACCGCAGCCGAGGTCCACTAAGAAGCGAACAGCTTCGCATGAGATGCCCCGGAGACACCCCTCGGACACCCTCCTTCGCACGTGGCCTCTTCCCATTGGACCGAGGTTTGGTCCAATCCGAGCCTAACACCCTGCGAGCCTTCGGTCCGAAGTAAGCCACCTGTCCGACGCGTTTCAGCCTCGCATAGCTCCGGGTCCGAACCTTCGGACTATATATAGCATGCGAGGGCTTCCGAAGAAACACCATTTTTCACACCAAATTTCACACCCATTCACCCTTTTCACTTCCATAAGCTCTCATACAACCCCTAAAGCCCCGGTATCAAGTCTCGGACCTTAAGCAAGCCTCGAAGCCCCGAGATTCCCGAGAAGTAACCTCTCTCCTGTCGAAACTCTGCCCAATTTGAGCCGGTTTGTCGACAAATAAACTCCTTTTCGTGAAACGAAACTCTGTCCGGTTCACCACCTATCAAGTGAGTTCATACCCCCGTATTTTCATATTTTCTACTGTTTTAAGGGGGGAATACAAGCATAACACAAGAACTTTGTGTTATAAAATCATGATTCAAATCATGATAAAATAACATTAAATTATCCAAAAATACTCAAAACATCAAACCTTTTATAATCTTATATTCTTCCCCAAAAATTCATATTTGTATATATATATATATATATATATATATATGTATATATATATATATATATATATATATGTATATAAATAAGATTTAAAAGGCTTAGGACTGATAACTCATTCTGCGTCCTTTTCTTTGGATGTGGGCTTATAGTTTCGGTTATTTGTCCGAGTGTCGTTTAAATTTTATTTGTATATGAAATTGTGTATGTATATAAATATAAAAGTTATTTCATTAATTCAAACACCTTTGTAACATGTTGAGCAAGGGGTTACATGCTAAATACAGTATATACACATTCAGAAAGTACATATAAATTATAATAGGTATAATTTATACTTAGAACAATAATTCATAATACAAGAATACACAGTCTTACAAGAAACTAGGGTTTTGATACAGAACAAATCAAGGTTTACACTTATCAAATACATGTTTGAAATACTAAATCAAGAACATACTGTCAATCATTTATTTCAGAATGATTGGGTTTTCTTAACTAATATACATGTAACGTTTATATGCTTTTTATGAGACATTCAGGTTGTTTAATTCATTTTAGACAACCAAGGTAAAGCCCTGATATTATAACCAGAATCTCCAGCCTCGGGGATCGAAACAAGTTGTGTGTAGATCTATATCGGGATTGACAACCCCGCACTCAGGCTGCTAGCTACAGTCAGGCATACACGCCGATGAGTGGCAATTGTTATCAACCGTTTAAACGCCAACAAAGCGTTTGTTTCAGGCCATCCGTCATAGTATGGTTATAAGAACTCATTAAAAAGATATTAACAATACGTTAGTGTATAAACAATTAAACGAAAGTACACCTTCAAAGTACCAGTTTTCAGAATACAAACTACAATGGTTCAATACATTTTTCAATAACAGCTGGCGGAGCCAGGCACACTCTCAGTTACAAATTTTCATAAAGGAATACAAATACAAAACATTGATACAAAGAGAACGGTTTTATGAGAATAAAACTACTTTTCATATACAACAGAAAATATAGGATTTTCTGGAATAGTTCTCATATACAAGATACAGAGATACTTTTTTTTAAACATAAATACTTATGCACTCACTCAACTTTATGTTGATACTCTCTTTTCAAATTACTTGTATTCTCAGGGAAATAATACACAGGTACTCCCCGAGCTTTTGAGAAGATGGAGCTTTGTTCAGTCATATCTTCTTTTGTATAACTATATTTTGGTTCAATATACAATGATTGAACACATGTAAATACTTATATTTTTTAAATACAATGGTTGCTTGTACTTTGATTACTATGATGCATGTGTTGTGATACTACAATTCAAGTCCTCCACCCCCAAACGTTTCCGCCGTCTGGTTTGGGGGTGTGACAGATTGGTATCAGAGCATTGTTTATAGTGAACTCAGTATATCAATCTATAAAAGATATACAAACTATAAATACATCGGGGCAAGGAGCTCTGACTACAAGTATACTTTAAAAGATTTAAGTATTTTTATAAGAAGTATACTAACATTCATACCTACAAGTACAGTATCACAGTCATAAGAACACACTCATACTTACAAATACAATATCACAATCATAAGAACTTAAAAGTATTTGGATGTTAAACACTATAGTCAAACCTGAGCAGTTATGTAATCATATCTGGAATTAATATAGCCTGATCAACTATATTGATTTGAGATATGACCAACATGTGTTTGGGAGTGATAGTGGTGTTGCGACATGTCTAAAACTTACCATACATATACAGAAGAACTATAGAACAGAAAACACAGACTAAAATACTACGGAGAGTATTTTACTAACCTTACCTCTAATACAGAACCTATGGCTGCACCCAATTTACCGGGAGACCCCTACAATCCACAGAATGCAGGCTGGATCACAGACTCAGACGAAGAACCATTTGAGGACAGCGAATCAAGTGGTACAGATACAGAGCCACAAGTCTGCAACCCTAGGGAGCGTCCCCTAAGGCAAGAGGAAGCAGAACCAATACCTGAGTCGGGCCATATGGAATGGCACGAGGTTTCTATAACGTCTCTAGAGGGGGAACTGCTGACAGAGCTCTTCCAGTTATAGTAAACCGAATAGCCCGGCAGTTCGATCAATCAAGGATGTCGATCAATCGAATCCTAGAGGTGAATGCGGCTGCGCAGGCTAACACTACAGATATCCTTCGTCTTGACGAGATGCAAGATGACACCCAGCACCATACTGAAGCCCTTCAAAGGCAACTTAATGCTGCTGAATCAGAGATCAGAGAACTGAGGGAGCATCAAGCTGCCCAAGAAAGGCGCTGGAAAGCGCAAGACAAAGCGGAACCTAGCAATCGTTGTAGAAACCGTCGCAAGTAGTGTTCGCACTACTTCTACTTTCTACTTTCTATATCGAATGTGTATACTACTTTCTACGTTATGTACAAATCTAGTATCAATAAAACAATAAGCACTTTACTTCAACAAGAGTTATTACAGTTCCCATAATCAACTATTCCAAAGTTTTGAATCACAGAAATGTTCCAGTGTTATTTTTCATGCTTTCACTACGACCGCGGAAATGATATTTTCGGTAGGTCGGTTTGATGTCGATACTTTCTCAGTGTTGGGGTATATTATAATCCTGCTTAAAGGTCAAGTTTTCTGGACCTTATACACTTAATATACCAATACAGTCGACATGTACATTCATATTCTTTGAAAAATAACCATTCAATTTCATATCATCCTGTTGCAAGTTGTACTTGCAGTGGGTTTCTATTTCCAATTCTTTGTGAAATTCATGTTGAATTAAGTGTTTAGTTCAGAGATATCAAATTCATATTCATTCTTGATATCTCACTATCTTTCTATCTATTGACTTATATAGCAAGAGATGTCTCCTCGTAGAAATCCAAGACGTATCAACACCAATGAAGCACCGACGCCACCCCCACCACCACCTCCTCAGTTCGACCCCGCTATGTTTCAAGCGGCGGCCACGGCGGCTGCCATGTCTCACGTTCATACTCCTGGTGTTAGTGGGTCGAGAGTCGGTGCACATCCTTCTAACCATGGCGAAAGTCATGGGCATTCGCGAGAATGCACTTATAAGGATTTCTCTAATGCCAAACCCAAAACCTTTAATGGGACTGGGGGAGTTATGGCACTAAGGCAGTGGATAGAAAAGACGGAAGCAATCTTTGAAATTTGCTCCTGTCCTGAGGGTAGCAAAGTTAAATTTGCTGCCTGTACTTTTTCTGATAGGGCTCTAACGTGGTGGAATGGCCACATTAAGTCACTTACTCTAGGAGTGGCTAACTCCATCAGTTGGGAGAGCCTGAAAGCCATGTTAATGCTGGAATACTGCCCGCGAGGGGAGATACAAAAACTGGAGCAAGAACTATGGGCTCTTACAATGGTTGGTTCTGATATATCAACCTATACCAATAGGTTCTGTGATCTGGTAATTCTTTGTCCAGATATGGTTCCTATCGAGAGCAAAAAGATTGAGAGATATATTTGGGGTATGTCGCCCCAAATTCAGTCTAGTGTTTTAGCTTCAAAGCCTATTACTTTTGACAGTGCCAAAGAACTGGCACAATCTCTCATCGACCACGGAGCCCATCAAAACTCTGTGATCTCTTCTCCAGAACAACCCAAGGAGAACAACAACAAGAAGAAGAAGAGGGTTTGAAACAAGGGGAAGGGCAAATCTCCTCTGGAACCAGCAAAGAAGCAACTAGTAGTGGCAGTCCATGCTACTACTGTACCTGCTATCATACCCGCTATTGTACCTGCTGCTGTCTCCAATAACTTTGCACCAACAAAGCCCTATGCTGGTACCCTCCCTAAATGCAACAAGTGCAATTTTCACCACAACGGAAATTGCCAAGAAATGCAGTGTCGAAACTGCAACAGGAAAGGGCATACTGCCCGATTATGTAGAATACCACCCCAACCACTTAACCAAGTACCTGCCGCTGGAGTAGGCCGAGCATGCTACCAATGCGGTGATGTGGGGCATTTAAAGAAAGATTGTCCAAAGGCTGGTAATGCCGGTGGAGTTGGGAGGATTTTAGCACTGGGTCATGAAGAAGCAGTGGCAGACCCTGCTGTGGTCACGGGTACGTTCCTTCTCAATAATACTTATGCAAGCATTCTATTTGATTGTGGTGTTGAGAGGAGCTTCGTGAGCCATAATTTTAAACACCTACTAAATCAAAACTCCCAACCACTAAACGAAACGTTTATAGTAGAAATGGCTAACGGGAAATCCGAATCCACCAACGATATATACATAGGATGTATCCTTACCTTGAATGACTTGTCTTTCCCAATAGACTTTATGCCGGTCTCTATCAAAAGTTTTGACATCATAATAGGTATGGATTGGTTGTGCCCCAACCATGCCGACATCCTATGTTATGAAAGAGCTGTGCGTTTGAACTTACCAACTAACGAAACTCTTATTATCTATGGCGACAAACCCGGAACGAACCTTCGGATCATTTCTTGCATCAAGGCACAAAAGTACCTTCGCAAAGAGTACTGTGCTTTCTTAGCTCACGTCATAGACAAAAAGCAAGAAGTAAAAGATATCGTGAGCATTCCATAGGTTTGCAACTTTCCCGATATCTTTCCCGATGATCTTCCAGGAGTACCTCCCGAACGACAAGTCGAATTCCGAATCGACTTAATCCCTGGAGCTACCCCTGTAGCCAAATCCCCCTATCATCTTGCACCTTCTGAAATGCAAGAATTATCCAACCAACTTAACGAACTCCTTAGTAAAGGTTTCATAAGACAAAGCTTCTCACTATGGGGAGCACCGGTTTTGTTCGTAAAGAAGAAGGATGGATCATTCCGCATGTGCATAGACTACGTCGAGCTGAATAAACTTACCATCAAGAACCGATACCCTCTACCTCGCATTGACGATCTGTTCGACCAACTTCAAGGAGCGAGCTACTTCTCGAAGATAGACTTAAGATCCGGGTATCACCAATTACGGATTTTGGAAGAAGACGTTCCCAAGACCGTATTTAGAACTCGTTATGGTCATTACGAGTTTATAGTGATGCCATTCGGATTGACGAATGCACCTGCTGTGTTCATGGATCTAATGAACAGAGCGTGTCGTCCATTCCTAGACAAATTCGTCATAGTCTTCATCGACGACATCCTTATCTACTCAAGGAGCAAGGAGGAACATGGCCAACATCTTCGTCAAATATTACAAACCCTTAGAACCGAAAAACTTTATGCGAAGTTTTCAAAGTGCGAGTTTTGGATTAAGAAGGTTGAATTCCTAGGTCACGTGGTCAGTTCAGAAGGAATACACATGGACCCTTCCAAAATCAAAGCAATTGAAAACTGGCCAGCACCCACAACTCCTACAGAAATCCGACAATTCTTAGGTCTTGCTGGCTACTATCGCAGGTTCATCCAAAATTTCTCCCGAATCGCTAAACCACTTACCACCCTGATGCAAAAAGGTGTAACTTTCAGTTGGGAGGAGAAGCAAGAAGCAGCATTTCAAACGCCCAAACTAGCCTTATGCAGTGCACCGATCTTGTCCCTACCCGAAGGGACAGAAGACTTTGTAGTGTACTGCGATGCTTCAAATCAAGGGCTTGGGTGTGTACTTATGCAAAGAGGAAAGGTTATCTCCTACGCCTCACGACAACTTAAGACGCATGAAGTCAACTATACAACACACGACCTTGAACTAGGAGCGGTGGTGTTTGCTCTGAAGATCTGGAGACATTACCTATATGGCACGAAATGCACAATATTCACGGACCATAAAAGTATCCATCACATCTTCAACCAGAAAGAGCTGAACATGAGACAACGACGATGGGTGGAGCTACTAAACGACTACGAATGTGAAATTCTTTATCACCCTGGTAAAGCAAACGTAGTAGCTGACGCCCTTAGCAGAAAAGAATACTCTGGTCGCCGAGTAAAGTCGTTAACCATGACAATCCATTCACATCTGTCCACACAGATCAAAGAAGCTCAACTCGAAGCCTTGAAACCCGAAAACGTGGCAGGTGAAACTCTGAGAGGAATGGATAAGAACTTTGAATTCAGGGATGATGGAGTCTATTATTTCATGAACCGAATCTGGACACCAAAGTTCGGTGGTTACAGAGACATGGTTATGAATGAAGCACACAAAACCCGATACTCCATTCATCCAGGTTCAGACAAGATGTATTTGGACCTTAAGAAACTATACTGGTGGCCTAACATGAAGGCCGAAATCGCTACCTTTGTGGGCAAGTGCCTTACTTGTGCCAAAGTCAAGGTAGAGTACCAGAAACCTTCAGGTTTATTACAACAACCTGAAATCCCTGAATGGAAGTGGGAGCGGATTACAATGGATTTCATAACCAAATTACCCAAGACTTCGGGTGGTTATGATACTATTTGGGTAATCGTCGACAGATTAACCAAATCCGCCCACTTCTTGCCAATAAAAGAAACCGACAAGATGGAGAAACTAACCCAAACTTACCTCAAGGATATTTTTAGACTGCATGGTGTACCAATATCTATTATTTCGGACCGAGATAGTAGATTCACCTCTCGTTTCTGGCAGTCTTTACAAAACTCTTTGGGAACTAGGCTGGACATGAGTACAGCCTACCATCCACAAACCGAAGGACAAAGTGAGAGGATGATTCAAACACTAGAAGACATGTTGCGAGCTTGCGTAATAGACTTTGGAAAAGCATGGGATATTCATTTACCCCTTGTTGAATTCTCTTATAACAATAGTTATCACACTAGCATTAAGGCTGCTCCATTCGAAGCCCTCTATGGCCGCAAGTGCAGATCCCCTCTGTGCTAGGATGAAGTGGGTGACACACAGCTAGCTAGAGGTCAAACTCCTGACAGTGCTCTCACTGGTCCGGAAATCATTCGAGAAACCACCGACAAAATCGTACAAATTCGGGAGCGACTTAAAGCTTCCAGAGATAGACAGAATAGCTACGCTGACAAACGAAGAAAACCCTTGGAATTCCAGGTTGGTGACCGCGTCTTGTTAAAGGTCTCACCCTGGAAGGGCATGATACGCTTTGGAAAGCGTGACAAATTGAGTCCAAGGTACATAGGACCCTTCGAAATTCTTGCTAGAATTGGTCCTGTAGCTTACAAACTTCGACTACCCCAAGAACTAAATAACATTCATCCTACCTTCCATGTTTCAAACTTGAAAAAGTGTTTATCTGATGAGACTCTTATGATCCCACTCGAGGATATCGAGTTAAACGAGAGCCTCAACTTTGTGGAAGAACCCGTAGAGATTCTAGACAGGGAAGTTAAGAAAACCAAACAAAGCCGTATCCCGATAGTGAAGGTTCACTGGAATGCAAAACGGGGACCATAATTCACTTGGGAGCGGGAGGATCAAATGAAACAGAAGTATCCACATCTTTTTCCCTAGTCTACCTGAAATACTAATTTCGGGACGAAATTCTCTCTAACGGGGGGATAATGTAACAAATCGTTATTTCAAACCTATGTAATAGTATAAGTCAATGTGTGTTTCTTTTTATAATAATAAAGAGAAACTTTAGCATAATGTGCATATTTACATAATTGACCCTCAAAAATAAATTATTTAGCAATCTCGATTGGGATGAATCAAGTGATAGAGATTGTAACAAGGTTTCCAAAAACATAAAGAACACTAAAATCCGAGTTATAACGAAGAAGTTATGACCAATCGAAAATCCGCGACAAAACCGGCAAAACACTATTCAGTGTAAAAACTGAATTTTCAATAAAAGGCTTTTTAGCCTTAACAATCTACATGAAAGTTGTAGTTTATGTTAAACTGAGAACTTTCATAAAAAGAACGGAAAAATCCGACTTCGTATGAGGAAGTTATGATTTTTCTAAGTTTCAGTATAGCAGTGTACAGCTAAAAACTCGAAATTACGATTGAGCGATTTTTAGCTGACACAACCTAAACGAGAGTTGAAGGTGTCGTCGGTAGTAGTACAACGGTAAAAAGACAGACGAAAACGGACGTCGGATGAAGAAGTTATGAATTTTTAACGGATTCCCGCCCCGGTCTGTTTAAAATAATAATATTAAAAATAAACTCAAAATTAGTCGATGAAGTTTAAACGAAAGTCGTAGAGTATGATTTTACCTACGCGTGCATATAAAGAATGCCAAAAACGGAGCTCGTATGCGAATGTTATGATTTTCGCAAGTTTTGGCACAAAAATAAAGAAAAATAGGAAAACCGGGCAATTTCGCATGTTGCACGTCACCTCGCACGTGGCAGCTGCTGAGTGGACCGACGTCATGCGTGGCACCTCCTGATTGGACTGCATCTGAGGTCCACTAAGAAGCGAACAGCTTCGCATGAGATGCCCCGGAGACACCCCTCGGACACCCTCCTTCGCACGTGGCCTCTTCCCATTGGACCGATGTTTGGTCCAATCCGAGCCTAACACCCTGCGAGCCTTCAGTTCGAAGTAAGCCACCTGTCCGACGCGTGTCAGCCGTGCATAGCTCCGGGTCCGAACCTTCGGACTATATATAGCATGCGAGGGCTTCCGAAGAAACCCCATTTTTCACACCAAATTTCACACGCATTCACCCTTTTCACTTCCATAAGCTCTCATTCAACCCCTAAAGCCCCGATATCAAGTCTCAGACCTTAAGCAAGCCTCGAAGCCCAGAGATTCCCGAGAAGTAACATCTCTCCTATCGAAACTCTGCCCAATTTGAGTCGGTTTCTCGACAAATAAACTCATTTTCGTGAAACGAAACTCTGTCCGGTTCAGCACCTATCAAGTGAGTTCATACCCCCGTATTTTCATATTTTCTACTGTTTTAAGGGGGGGAATACAAGCATAACACAAGAACTTTGTGTTATAAAATCATGATTAAATAACATTAAATTATCCAAAAATACTCAAAACATCAAACCTTTTATAATCTTATATTCTTCCCCAAAAATTCATATTTGTATATATATATATATATATATATATATATATATATATATATATATATATATATATATATATAAGATTTAAAAGGCTTAGGACTGATAACTCATTCTGGGTCCTTTTCCTTGTTTGGATGTGGGCTTATAGTTCCGGTTATTTGTCCGAGTGTCGTTTAAATTTTACTTGTATATGAAATTGTGTATGTATATAAATATAAAAGTTATTTCATTAATTCAAACACCTTTGTAACATGTTGAGACGGGGTTACATGCTAAATACAGTATATACACATTCAGAAAGTACATATAAATTATAATAGGTATAATTTATACATAGAAAAATAATTCATAATACAAGAATACACAGTCTTACAAGAAACTAGGGTTTTGATACAGAACAAATCAAGGTTTACACTTATCAAATACATGTTTGAAATACTAAATCAAGAACATACTGTCAATCATTTATTTCAGAATGATTGGGTTTTCTTCACTAATATACATGTAACGTTTATATGCTTTTTATGAGACATTCAGGTTGTTTAATTCATTTTAGACAACCAAGGTAAAGCCCTGACATTATAACCAGAATCTCCAGCCTCGGGGATCGAAACAAGTTGTGTGTAGATCTATATCGGGATTGACAACCCCGCACTCAGGCTGCTAGCTACAGTCAGGCATACACGCCGATGAGTGGCAATTGTTATCAACAGTTTAAACGCCCACAAAGCGTTTGTTTCAGGCCATCCATCTTAGTATGGTTATAAGAACTCATTAAAAAGATATTAACAATACGTTAGTGTATAAACAAGTAAACGAAAGTACACCTTCAAAGTACCAGTTTTCAGAATACAAACTACAATGGTTCAATACAGTTTTCAATAACAGCTGGCGGAGCCAGGCACACTCTCAGTTACAAGTTTTCATAAAGGAATACAAATACAAAACATTGATACAAAGAGAACGGTTTTATGAGAATAAAACTACTTTTCATATACAACAGAAAATATAGGATTTTCTCGAACAGTTCTCATATACAAGATACAGAGATACTTTTTTTAAACATAAATACTTATGCACTCACTCAACTTTATGTTGATACTCTCTTTTCAAATTACTTGTATTCTCAGGGAAATAATACATAGGTACTCCCCGAGCTTTTGAGAAGATGGAGCTTTGTTGAGTCATATCTTCTTTTGTATAACTATATTTTGGTTCAGTATACAATGATTGAACACAAGTAAATACTTATATTTTTTAAATACAATGGTTGCTTGTACTTTGATTACTATGATGCATGTGTTGTGATACTACAATTCAAGTCCTCCACCCCCAGACGTTTCCGCCGTCTGGTTTGGGGGTGTGACAGGTACATTACAAAGTACCGGATTTTCATATAAATGGGGTACGAATACAAAGTATCGGGTTTATACAAAAAGGGGTACATTATAAAGTACCGAGTTTTTATATAAACGGGGTACGAATACAAAGTATCGGGTTTATACAAAATGGTTTCATGGTATTAAAACTACATATCATTTAGAATTGTTAGTTTTCAGCTATAATTGCTAAGTGTATATGTTAGAGTTATATAAAATTGAGTTTTAATCGACTTAGAATTGGTGGGCCTGCCTTACTTCCTGTTCCTTGTTTGGTTGTGGACCTAGGGCAGACCCATTATATTCGACGGTTTATTTAACTTAAATTTTATATAACTTATATACGCTGGGTGATTATAGAAGGAATCTACGGATCTTTCTAGGGTACATTATTGCATAACATAGGAGCTTTCATTACACATTTTATCAAGAAAATATTTGATTTTCTGGAATCATATTCACTCGCTTTTACAAGGAAAATGACATCTTTATCAAATAAAACTCTTATGAACTCACCAACTTAATTGTTGACACTTTTTCAAAACTACTTGTATTCTCAGGGAATCAGTAAAACAGGAAATCAGCGGCTTTTGAGGATGGAACGCTAAGGCGTTAAACATTTCATTTTTGTCAACATAATGTAATTGATTTAGAAACATGTAAACTCATACTATGGTGTAACTTTTTCAATTATATTTATGTTGGTTGTTTTTACTTTGAGCACTATTATACTCGTTGTTGTGATACTATACATGAAGTCCTCCACCCCCGGACGTTTCCGCCATCCTTGGTTTGGGGGTGTGACACATTGGCTGGGTTGGAGAATGGAGCTTCAGAAAGCTCAATGAGGTCCACCTTCGTCCAAGAGGAAAAATCATTCTTGTGCTCATAATATTCCACATTTCCTCTCTTTCTCTTCACCAGCCAGCAATTTAATCTTTCATGAAAACCCCACATAAGAATTCCTGACCGGTCGCCATATTTGTCTCTAAATCGCTTCTTTCCGATCTCAGTTACAGTCAACTGAGGTTGATATCCACAAACATTTTTGTCAGAGTTTTTCATGAAGAGCAAACCTCCCGTTCGTTGAGCAGTAACTTGTCTTGGACCTTGCTTCAGAGTTATCCTTGGATGAGCTTGGGCTAGTTCGTTCTCAAAACGATCAACAATTCTTGTGGTTCTGGCTGGTGGATCTGGTTGAGATGTATTGGCAGGGGCACTTTGAGAGGTCTCGACTGCACTTGGTTCTTCGACAGTTGTTTTGAATTTGTCACCAAATTCTGCTATCAGTTTGTTCTTTAGGTCGAAGTAACCAGCGGTTACGGCTCCAAGGTTGAGTTGTAGAGCAGAAATTTGTTTTGATTTTAGCGAATTTCTTCCTCAAGTTCGGAAACTCGAATGTCGAGATTTCCAATCAAAACGTCCTTTTCAAGAAGCCATTGATTTAGAACACCTATCTCCTCCTTGAGCTCAGAAATCGATGGGTCCGCTCCCCCATAACTTCCCTCACTTATAGATATTCCCTTGCCTCGGGGTGAAGGGTCTGAATCTTGTTGGGCCAAATACCTGGCAAGCCTCTCGGAGGCAGCATCATGCGTAGGTAGTGGTGGAGAGGAACCTCCAGGAGCTGAAGAGCTCCCGGCTTCATGAGAAGATCGAACAACACTTGTTCCTTCTTTCATAACTTGACTTTCTTCCAGGGTCAGTTGGGTTGGTGCAGCAGAAGCAGAAGCTTGTTGAACTGGCGGTACTTGTTCCCTTATCAGCACTCCCGGCCTTGGGTCGGCTCTTCTCCTTTTGATCGGAGGATGGGAGGCATGTGTCAAAATAAGATCACTCTCAGATGGCAAGGATGTTGGAATAGCAACTGGAAAGGGAGGAATCCTTGAAGTTGTATCCATATCAGTTGAAGGATCGGCCATCTGAGTAGAAGTTGGAGGCGTTGTCTTGAGAACATCATCAACTCCCTCTGTCTCCGTTGCAGTTTGTGCAACATCATTGACATTGTCAAAGAAAGCATTGAGGTCTTCACTGCTTAGCCTTACATCATGACTTTGCTCAAGACCGAAGAATAAGTCATCATTATCATAACTAGAAAGATCACCACCAAGATCCATATTCTCTTCATCATCATCATCATCATCATCATCACCATCCCCTTCTACATTAACCATTGGTACATGTTCCTCAGCAATGATTGCAACTGGAGGAACACACTCGTCTTCATGTTCGGAAGCAGTAATCACCTCGTCTTCAATTTCTTCATGAGCTGAGGAGCTTTCAGTCTCATACGCATCACTGACTTCTGCGAATTGGCCAAATTTCACCAATGGATATTTCCCTTGGAACATGAACTTTCCTTTTCGATTATGCTTCATGAGACCAAAAGTGTTAGAACCATGGGACTTCACATCTAGGGTTTCTCCTTTTCTTTCAAGTTTTGGATATTTGATGTTGAATATCATTTGTAGAAACCTCGGAAACATGAGAAATTTATCCTTCCTCTTCCCTTCCACATTTCCTATCATTTTGTTCAGGACGTATTTTGAGAAGTTAAAATCGAGACCCGTAGCGAGAACAGCAATGGCACCCGTGTTGAGTAGCGAGATCTCGTCAGCACCGGCTCTCCTTCCTGAGATGCAGCTCACGAACACATAAACAAGGAACCTCCAATAGGGTGGCAACATCTTCTTAATTGTAGGAGGAAACACTCCCTCATAGCCCATTCGTTTAATGATTTCCTCCGTTTGTTCAATGGAGATTTCTGTTGGAAACCATGGCTGGTCATTGATCTGTAACACTTCACGGATGGTTTGCTCATTCACTATGATTTTCTTTCCATTAACAGTTGATTCAACAGAGTCTGCACTATCTTCTCTTTTGTTCACAACAGCTTTGTTCCAGAATTTCTTCACAAGATCTCGATAAATGATTAGACTTGATGCGAAGGCATAAGCGAGGCAACATCTGTTGAATCCATGAATCATGGACTTGAAATCATTGTGTGCAACTGTTGGATCCAACAAGAAGGCTGCAATGTTGTGATTGTCTGAAAACCTCAATTCTGCCATTTTGATCTGCACCAACCGAGCCAAGTGAGAAAACAAATGATTTATTCAATTAAAAGCTAAGTTTTCTCAATTATCAATTAGTTAGGCTTTAATTTTGAATTTAATTTAATAAAGAATGTGTTTATGTCCAAAAAAGGGTTCACGGCCGCAAACAGGTTCACGGTCATAAACACTTCATCGGTCGTGAACACTTCAACGGCCGTGAACACTTCAACACTGCCGAAAATATTTTTGCTTTAATAAACCCTCAAAATGCAGTCTTGGTAAATTTAGCATGAATAGGACCGCCTTTGCATCACCTACAAGATGCAGTGGTCAATTTCTGATGAAAAACACAAAATGATGATGAATTGAGAAATCTAGAGAGAGAACATAGTTTGGGGTTCACGGCCGTAATAAAAAAATTAAGGGTAAAGAGGTTTACTGCCGAGAACCCTTGCTTTTATACCTGGACCCATACCCGGTCCAAAACCCATGGGCTGCAAACCCAAGAAGCTTCAAATCTAAGCCCAATACTTCAATTTTCAAAAATAAAACATTTTGAAAGACTTAACATTAAAATTAAAATTAAAATTAAAATTAAAATTAAAATTAAATAAAATTCTAAAAATTTAAACTAAATTAATTTTTTAATTTTTGAATTTTAGAAAAATAAAAAATAAAAATAAAATTGTATAACACTAATTCCTCCTTCATCATTGCTGATATTATTTTTGTGATTTTGGGATCAAAGTTTTTAGACAGTCTTAATCTTTTTTTCGGTACCTCCACCTTCATGAATAGATCTGGTCAATCGCCGGTATTGTGGTCCACTTAAGCACGGAAATTTGTGACAAATTTGGACATGCTACAAGTGACAAGACATTTTACCCTATGTACCTAAATAATATTCCTAAAGGACCATTCAGCTGACGACGACTAAGGATATTGTTGTCCACCTAAATTTAGCATCGAGATCTACAAACAACCTATTAAATGTTCAATTTGAGAGGTACTAGAACATGTTTCCCGCTTCCTGATATACCCCAATAATCAAGGACTTCCAAAATACTCCTTACTTTAGATGAGCAGATAATTATTATGGGAGAAGTCATATTTAGAATGCATATGTTGTACACCCATGTCGGATCTCTTCCAATCATGCACAGGGATTAACATATGACTAACCAGAGTTAGAGGTGTTGAGAAGTAGAATGGTGCATATGCTGTGTACCAGGTCGAATCTCTTCCAATCACGCAAAGGAGACAGCATATGGCTAACAGATAGAAAGAATTGCATATATAAGAAGATGCAAAGAGATAGAATTGCATATGTTGCAGTCCAGGTCGGATCTTTCGATCATGCAGAGGAGGCAACATATGACTGACAGAAAGAAAGCAAGAAAATAACCTTCTACAGATCTACTTTATCGGAATTCCCCAGTCGCCCCGTCAGTACCGGAATTAAGGACATGAGTCCGTACATGGAGGAAAAGTTAAGCCATAGTTCTAGATACTGATTATTTAGTGTATCCCGCAGGTTCCCATGAATATCTCAATCTACCCGAGCATCGTATTGTCAGACCAAACGGGACTATCTAAGTCAATGATTGTCAAGTATTTTCTTAGTCCAACTATGCCTAGTCCAGTCCATATAATCTTTCGTGCCTACCAGCGCATTGAACATAGAGCCTAGACAGTTCAACATTGGTACCTTACACAAATGAAAATTGCCTGTTATCACTTGTTGATATCACTTCCCAACACATCACCTGCAGACAAACTACCATGAGATACTATTTTTGGATTTTTCATATTTTCTGAAAAAAAAAAAAAACAGAAATAACACTATTTTTGGATTTTTTGATTTTTTAATTTTTTAATTTGTTTTCATTTTCTCATTTTTGTTTTGTTTTATTTCTCCCCATAAATTTGTGCATAGGAGAGAAAAGAAAGTAAATGCGCAAATTTAAACTACATAAAACAAAAAATTAGTCTTCAAAACGTACCATTTTTAGAAAGCCCACAAGCACATCGAATCGGGCTTTGTTAAAAGGTTTGGTGAACAGATCCGCTACATTATTATCAGTGTGAATCTGTTCCAACCGGATGAGCGAACGCTCATAACAATCTCTGATAAAATGAACTTTGATGTCGATGTCCTTGGTTTTGGAGTGTTGGACAGGATTTTTGACTATTTGGATTGCAGCTTCATTATCACAGAAAATTGGTGTTTCTAGAAAATTCAAATCGTAGTCCATAAGCTGATGTTGAAACCAAATCACTTGAGAGCAACAGGCAGAAGCAGCAACGTATTCTGCCTCTGCCGTTGAGGTTGAGACTGTTTGTTGTTTCTTGCATTGCCATGACACCAGACGGTCGCCTAAGAATTGACATCCCCCGGAAGTTGATTTCCTGTCAAGTTCACAACCGCCATAATTGCTGTCAGCGAATGCATATAAATCAAAATTAGAATTTTTAGGATACCAAAGACCCAATTTTGGGGTGCCTTTGAGGTATCTAAAAATTCTTTTTACTGCAATTAAATGGGAGAGTTTAGGATTGGCCTGATATCGTGCACATTAACAAACTGCGAACATGATGTCCGGTCAACTCGCAGTTAGATACATCAGGGATCCGATAATCGATCTGTACTTTGTCTGATCTACAGATTCGCCTTCAGGATCTAGAGACAACAGGGGTCGTTCAACTACCGGCGTCAAGGCAGCTTTTGAATCTTTAAACCCGAACCTCTCAAGCATGTCTTCAACATATTTTCCTTGATGTAGAAGGATTCCGGTTGAATCTTGATGTACTTGTAAACCCAAAAACATTGTCATTTCCCCCAAAGAATTCATCTCGAATCTCTTCTTCATAATCGTCTCAAACTCTTTGCATAGCTTCGAGCCTCTAGTATAACCATGCTCGAGCAAATAATATGTGAGATAAGCATACCAAGCTCGAGGAGCCTGATGCAACCCATACAGAGCCATGTCTAATTTGTAGACATGATTTGGAAATTTGGAGTTGACAAAACCAGGAGGTTGATCAACATAAATATCCTCTTTCATAGTTCCATATAGAAAGGCAGTCTTAACGTCCATCTGATAAACGGTGAACCCCACGTAGGAGGCGTAAGCCAGGAAGATACGGATAGCTTCAAGGCGCGCTACAGGAGCATACACCTCAGTGTAGTCAAGTCCTTCAATTTGCCGAAACCCACGAACAACCAGACGAGATTTGTTCCTCACAATTACTCCGCAATCGTCCTGCTTATTACGAAACACCCACCGGGTATCCAAAGACTTATTTCCTTTAGGCAGCTCAACCAGTTTCCATACTCCCAATTTCTCAAATTGATTGAGTTCCTCATGCATTGCATCAACCCAACTAGGCTCATTCAGTGCCATTTCCACATTCTTTGGCTCTATCTGATAGATAAAGCAAGAGTAGATACATGTATTGACATCTCCACTCTGACTCCTCGTTTTAACTTTGTCGCCTAGTTGACCAATGACGTTTTCGATCGGATGATCGCGTTGAAGTCTGGTGGGAATTTCCTGATTGATGTCATTGAGTGTGACAGGAAGGTTGTTGATGTTGATGAGTCCATAATTTGCCGCCTCAGATGATCTACAATCGTATGAGGTGCTTGCCACGTACTAATTTGCGATTAGCTCGAGAAAGAGAAGCTCCCTGAAAGTTTGAGTAGCAGCGGAAGTATCTATGGTCATGAACTCTCTTTCAGCAAGAGTAAGAGGAGTGGCTTCATCATCAGGATTGATTCTTTGACTTGGGGAATCTGAAGAAGTACTTGGAATAGGGTCATCCACCGAAGGAGTCATAGTAGGCACCAAAGGTGGTCTGTACACAACATTTTCCTCTTTATCTTCAATAACAACCTTCGAACCTGAGCAAGAACCTGACACATCATCTGAAAACACATTAAATGATTTAAATAAAGAAGCATAATCAAATAACCAGTCAGGATCGACTCTGGCGTCCGTCTCATTCTCCTCCAACCATCGCACATCGAAAGATTCCACAATCTGCTTGGTTTTCTTGTTGTATACTCTATAAGCAGTCCGTGCGGCGTATCCCACGAAGTAACAGTCATTAGCCTTCGAGTTAAACTTGGGGTTGGACTCTAAGTGAAGGAGGGTGCAAGGACATCCAAATATTCGGAAGTGAGGAACTGATGGCTTGTGATTATACAGAATTTCATATGGGGTCTTCATCTGGGTTTTGTTGATCAAGACACAGTTTTAGACGTAGCAGGCAGTGTTGATCGCCTCTGCCCAAAAGAAGACCGGTAATTTTGAATCACATAGCATCGTCCTTGCGGCGTCTATTAATGTACGGTTTCGCCGTTCCGCAAAACTGTTTTGTTGAGGTGTTCGAACGACACTATATTGACACACTATCCCCTTTTGTGTGCAAAAATGATCCAAAACAGTGTTCTTGAATTCTGTGCATTTATCTGTTCTGAGCGCTTTCACCTTCTCATTTGTTTGATTCTCAATCATCACCATGAACTTCTTGATCAAGTCAGAGATCCCACTCTTGTTGGATAGGAAGAAAACTCATGTGAACCGCGAGTAGTCATATATCACAACCAGGCAGTATGAACTTTTGTTGATGCTGAGGACATTGACAGGACCAAATAAATCTATGTGTAATAACTGGAGAACCTTGCTGATTTAATTAACATCCTTGGGCAAATGGGGCTTGCGATGATGTTTACCCTGAGCACAAGCCATGCATTTCTCAAAAGTGATAAAGTCTTTGACAGGAAGGCCATGCACGATCTCGTTTTTTGCAAGACGATTCAGGTTTTTGGCATTCGCATGGCCGAGACGACGATGCCAAAACATCGCATTGTGTTCAGAGACTTTAGAGAAGAGACACGTGACTTGTTCTTGGATATTATGATTCATGTCGATGATGTAAGAATTTCCATCTCTCTTTGATTTCACCAATATCCAATCTTCCGGGATGATGATTCCAGGTTTCAAGATAAAACATTCTTTGTCAGTGAAGTGAGTTGAATATCCTTTGTCGCAGATCTGTGAGACACTCAACAAGGTATGCTTTAACTCGGGAGCATAGTTGACGTTCTCAAAGCTCAGCACTCCATTTGTGACAGTTCCTCTCTGTGTGATCTTCCCTCCATCCCCTCCCGCGAAGGAAACATAGCCCCCATTAAAAGTCTAAATGTCGTGCAGTTGGGAGATGTCTCCGGTCATGTGCCTGGAACAACCGCTATCGACATACCAGGGTCTGACGAAATTCCTCCGCAGCTGTTCCTGCACAATGTGCGAGATTAATTAGATTCAGGAAGCCAAGTCATAACAACACTGGGTTTTCCCTTGTTAACAGCTGATTTTCCTTTTTCAAATTTGAATTTGTTTCATTACCAAATGCACTTTCAGAAGATTAAGATGATTGGACATTTAGATTCTTGGGCACCCATTAGTAGTTAGGTTTATAAACTTTTACAGGTGATTTTGAAACGTTTTTCTTTGAATTTGATAATGGGTTTCCGTCTACAATTAGCCGAAGACCCAGACGAAGCCTTTGACGAACCCGATCTTGGCTTAGCTATGTTCGGATTCGTCTATGTTCGGATTCGTAAAAGTTCCTATTTTATTTTCATTAAAAACTTGTTTATTCTTTTTAAGATCAGCCCATTTTCTTTCTTTGTTTACATTCCAATCATCATCACAAGGACAAGATCTCGAGGATTTTCTAATGAGAGACCTTCCTTGAGACTCATTCTCGCTTCTGTGTGCGTAGAAAGGTACAAATTCCCGATTTGGACAATTTCGTGCAATATGACCAGCAGTACCACAGTTAAAACATGTCTGCTTCTTAGTATAAAAACTGGTACCGCCTTTTTCTGGTTTAGTGGTTTTATTGACTCCCTTATTTTTCCCGCACGTGCATGTGCAAGAATCAGTGTGACAACCCGAAAATTTTTAAAATTTTGCCTGGTAAAGCTCAGCCAGTCAACTCAGCTGAGTGTCAAACTCATGTCTTCTATCATTTAGCCTTGTTTAGAGTCCATTTAAAGGTCCAAAGGTTAGTACATTCAAGCATTGAACATAGAAAAGGATCGCGTGCGCTTTTAGCATCAAAACCGGGCCTTACACTCCAACACAAGGAGTGTACGGCCGCATACATGGGTGTGCGGCCGGACACTCCTCTCCTGGCAGAACACTCACGAGTATAAGTGTAGAACTCAGCCTCCTTTAATCACTTTTCACCCTCCAAGGCTTAGAACTCGATTTCTCTCTCAACTATCATCCGATTTTCAGCCTAGATCTTCAAGAATGTAAGTGTTCTTCACTTAAATTGTTGTTAATCCTTCCAAACTAGTAACACTCTTTGATTTCATCCATTTGAAATCGTTATTTGGCTAGATCTTCAAATCTTCATCCATTTCACCAAGAACACCAAGAACACACACTTGTTCTTGGCGATTTTGGACCTTCTCGAGCTTCCGGATCGTAAGTATTCTTTCGTTAAGCTTAGAACTTGATGAGAACACTTGTTTAAAGACTTGAAAATGCCCAGAACTCAAGAGCATGTGGTGTGTGCGGCCGCACACACAGTGGTGGCCGTACACCCCTCAAAAACCCCTCAAATCACCCTTTAAACACACCTAAAGGCTTCCATATTATAAGGACCATTCCCAAAGCTTGTTACTACTAGTTATGAGCCTTATAAAACGTCCAAAACATGTTCATCAAGGAGTGTGCGGCCGCACACACTCATGTGACCGCACACCCCTTTGTTTGGTGCTTTAGGGCTTCCAAAATGTCTTTCTAGCTTCAACACTTGATGAACATCAGCCCTACAAGCCTCCCCACCATTTGGAAAACGTTTTGAGCACACTTTACCATGAGTGTGCGGCCGCACACTCCCTTGGCCGCACACCCATCAAAATGGTCGTACACTCCCTTAGTTTGAATCACATGTGATTCCAACAGTTGGTCAAGGTGTTTCCTAGTCCCGGGAGGTGTTTCCTTGTATTTGGTTGCTTATAAACACTATATTGATGTCAATATATGCCAATATATGTCATTTAGGACTTATTGTGTCTTGGGACTTCATTCGTGGAACTTCTCATCCTTACACGCATACCCGTTTGAATCACCCACATCAGGTGAGTTCATACCCCGTAATGAATCTTTTAACTGTTTTAACTGTTTTAAGGGGGGAATACAAGTTGAACACAATGATAATTGTGTAAATGTTTGTTATAAACATCTTTCAAAATGTTACTTATGTCATTTATAAGTTGTCAAAACATTTCAAAAACTCTTTTAAAGTTATGTTACTGTATAGTTATACAAAACTCCGTTGTTAAAGTACAAACATAACTTGGTAGATAAACGAGTCTTTTCAGTAACAGTCCAAATAGAACATTAGTAAGCTATAATAGGTATAGTTTAGGAGAATACTTTTCATTACTTCTAGTACAATGTAGTACAGAAACAAACAATAGATACTATGATGAGAAACAAACAATAGATACTATGATGAGAAACAAACAATAGATACTATGATGAGAAACAAACAATAGATACTATGATGAGAAATAAACAATACAGGCTAGACAGAGAAAGAACACACAATACAGCTAGCACATACATATACATATACATATACATTACATTCAGTTATGTGAGCCACTTAACGGGGGCATGGCACTACCTGTCATGACCCGTTTTGTATCCAGAATCTCCTTAAATGGGGAGCGTATGAGTTTGTGTATAGATCTATACTGGATTGACTATCCTACACCTCGCTGCTCGCTACAGTGGGACCTGCAAGTCTACGGGTGCCAAACATCATTTCTTACGACGTCTTACATCGTCGCTTTTCTATAGATTCGGTAGCAGGATACAGGCCGATCACATGGTACTTTAAATAACAATAGGTTTAAAGTAATTAGTACATCGGTAGTTACTTAATACAACACTACAGTACTATTTCATTTTCCCATTTCTTTCATAAAGTGACAGTACCACTTGAAAGTCAAACTCAAACTATTTTCGCGTCAAGATAGTTATAAACTAGGGAAAATATACATTTTTTACAATCGACAAGTGGGACAGTCGAGTCTAATACGTAACAGAAGATGCCTTGGTAGAAGGCTACGTTTAAAAGAAAGGACCATAATGCTAGTCTTATGATTCCTTAATGTATACATCACAGGATATATATATACCAGTAGAGTCCGACAGGTAATAGGATGTGTGCTCTCCGTTTCATTTCCTGTTCCTTGTTTGGTTGTGGGCTTGGAACGAATTCACCCAATCTATTTTCTACCCGATTCTATATATATGTATGCTTAGTATACATTAAGTCATCATAAGGATACCAGGTATGGGTCAGGTTAGGACACAGAGTCAAAGCACAGTTTTTCTAGTACAAAACATACTTTCCAAAATTAGTACTCTTGGTATACAAAACTAGAAGTTTCCCAGTAAAGGGTTTAATCCATTTTATTAAACCAGAACAATTTAAAGGACCTTAGGTGAGTAACTCTATAATACCTTAGTTTATACATCATGTTTATATATAAAATTAATACCCAATAGGTAGTTGGATGTGTGCTTTCCGCCTTACTTCTTGTTCCTTGTTTGGTTGTGGGCTTAGGGCAGATTCACTCAATTAACTTTCTATCCGATATTAGATTATATATATCAGTATAAACTAAGCTATTATAAAAGTAGTCATTGTGGTCACCATTTTATTATAAGAAATAAGGTTTTTCTTAAAGAACTTTTCATTAGATATAAAGGAACCATTACAACTAACTCCATGAGTAACAAGTGAATACACCTGGGTTATATATGACAATGATCTAACAACCAATGGGATGTGTGCTATCCGCCTAAATTTATGTTCCTTGTTTGGTTGTGAGCTTAGGGCAGATGCGCACAATCGATTGTTTGTTTACTCTGAGTCTTATATAACTTGTACCCACTTAGTACCCATAGAAGGGGTTGTAGTGTCATTTTACATAAACTTCCATCAAAGTAAGAAATATAGGATTTTCTAGAGGAACAGGCGAGCTTTTCAAAACAGAACTTACAACTTACAATATTTTACAACTACATGTTACATCTACATTTTTAACAACACTTTACAACTTACTTACATCACTAAAATCTTATGAACTCACCAGCTTAATTACTGATCAACTCTTTCAAGTAACTTGTATTCTCAGGAGACTATTAGACAGGTGCTCGTGCTGGGAAGTCAGAAGATGGAGCACTATAGCTTCAAGTCTTGTTTTGTTATTTGTTTATGAATTCTATGTTTTGTGAACACACAGATTGTAAACACTTTCTTTCGAAATGAAATGGTTGTTCATTACTTGCTTACCATATACATATCTCGTGATACTAAACATGACGTCCTTCACCCCCGAACGATTTCGCCGTTCCGGTTTTGGGGTGTGACAATCAGACTGTGTGACATGTGTAGGTGGAGTGTGTGTGCTAGTAACAGAAACATCAGACTTATCAGACGCATCATCACTCTTATCATAATCATCAGAAATCAACACATCAATTTTAGAGTTAGAAACACAAGCATCATTGTTTTGAACAAAAACATCAGATTTTGAAACACTATTATTATGAGACACACTCTCTTCTGAAGCCTGCTTGCCTTGACTTAAAGGAGAATCTGTGTAGGAAGTACACATGTTAGTATCCTTTTCCCTATCACTACTCTCCGTCACTGGTATAGAAGGTTTGCCATACACAAGATGTTCTTCTCTATCCATCTCTTCCTGAGTCATACGGATAGCAGTGTAATTGTGATTAAAAGTAGGAGGGACACTCTCATACCCTAGACCTACCTGCTTCTTATCTTTCCATTTCATTTGTTTTTCTATTATGGTTGCAACTCTCTCACTTGACACATCAAACTTTTTGAAATTAAAATCAGCATTTTCAAATCGGATTTTTAATGTGTCAAGCTCGTCAGTCACAAGGGCAAGTTGTTTCTTGATAAAATTGTAGTTCTCACACTTATTGCTATAATCTTACTGTAGTTTCCTAAAGTCCTGAGTCTTGATCTCTAGTTGTTCTTTTAGAGGTCTTTGGCCCTTCCTAAGGGTATAACCTTCGTAGTTAAGGTCCTCGTTCTCTCTACACAATAATTCAATTTGTTCACATAAAAATTTAATAGTATCAATGCATGTTTGAGAACAAGAAATTTGACTGACATCATTTTTCTCAGGCTCGGGGGTAGTGGATACCATGAAGGCAAACTGTAACTCCATCATCTTTTCTTCAGGATCCTCTTCAACCTTCTTTTCAGGGATTTCACTTATTTAGGCCAAATGAGCATGCACTGGTCCAGAAAGGTTCAGTGCTTGAATTTGATCCTCCCTGCCAAATGACTGAACTACCACCCCTAGATTTTCAGTCTCATTGTTAGTAGCAGCTCCCCTGTTATTTCCAACCGACACCATTGTTCTTTCATGATTTACTCCTCTATCAGGCTTCAGACAATCATGAGCAAAGTGACCAGGATCGTGACAGTTAAAGCATCTCAACTTTCCTTTGTCAAATCCAACCTTCTTCTCTCCGTTCATTCCCCAGTTATTATTTCCTGTTTTCTTGGCAAATTGTTTGGCCCTAAACACTACCATGACAATCTTCCAGGTAATATCCATTTCCTCAACGTCTTCAGGATGAATCTGGTCAAGGTCAGTAAAAGAGATTTGGGGAGGCAAATCTACAGCTACGAAGGCATTGTAGCAGTGTACAAGACCAGTTGCTAGGGCCATGTTCTCTTCGACTTCTTTTGGAGAAGAGGTGGTAATAGCAACCTTTGAGGATGAAACAGCATATGGATAAGGCATGGATGGTGGAACAACATGGGATGATGGTTCTGAAACAGGAAAAGCTTTATTTTGTGGAGTAGTAAAGGATGAAAAGGCTTTGTTTGAAGAAATCCCTAGATTTGCAGTCGATTAGGAATTCATATGGTTAATTTCCCTTTGCTTGTCAGCAAGATCACATGCTTTAATGATTGCCATTGTTTCCGCAAGACTGAGTCTGTTCAGATCCTTTGTCTTCCTGATAACTGAGACATTCATGTCCCATGACTTTGGGAGAGAGTTAAGCAGCTTCTTATTAATTTCTGATCTTGGCACTGAAATTCCGACAGTACTCATCTCAGTGGTAAGAGTAATAAAAGGTTGTAGTTGAGCCTCCAATGATTCTCCAAGAATGTGATTGAACATGTTGAACTTCTGTCTGAGCATGTCCTGACGGCTTTGCTTCATATCTTCATTTCCCTCATACACTTCAATTAATGCTTCCCACAAAGCTTTGGTTGAGTCATACTCACGAAATCCTTGTGCAATTTCCGGAGATAAGGCCATTGTAAGTGTTGCGAGAGCCTTTTCTTGCTCTTCAATTTTCTCGAAATCCACATCTGTGTAATTTGCAAAATCTTTGTCGATAATGGCTCCATTTGCAAGAGTGGTAGTGGTTCTAACTGGACCCTTCTGAATATTGCGCCAAATTTTGAAATCCTTCATTTTGATGTACTTCTCCATTCTGTACTTCCATTCTGGGAAACCCTCTGTTGACAGAAGACGTGGGATTCTTGTGGTAGTTCCCATAATTCAGTCCAACTCATGATGTACAGTCAAGTTTTGTGAATCCATTTTTTTAATTTTTCTTAATTTAATTGAAAAACAAGACTTAAAAGAAAATGTAACCGAAAACGAAAAGGGCTCTAAAACCAAGAGGGGTTCACGGCCGCAAAGAGTTCACGGCCGTACAAAGGAGATGGTTCACGGTCAATGAATTCACAGTCAACGAATGGTTCACGGTCAATGAATGGTTCACGGTCAAATGAGTGATTCACGGTCAACATAGATGAGTGGTTCACGGTCAACATAAATGAGTGGTTCACGGCCGTAGATACTGTTCACGACCGTAAACAATTCAACAGATGAAACCGTAAACACCCAGATTTTGATGAAAACAGATGATTTTGAGAAGATTTTGATTCCTTTGGCCTTGAATTCACGATCAAATGTAGAAACCCAACAACTAAGCTTGAAATAATCACGAAAATGAAGAAATCTCCAATCGTAAACGCAACTTGATCAGTTTTGACACTAGATTGGCTCTGATACCAATTGTAAATCCCCAAATCTGGAACCAACTAGTGATCAAACACACAATCAAGCTGTAATCAATAAGGATAAGAAGGAGTAGAAGCAAGATCAATCCAACAATGTACACGTTCTATTAGGGCCGTAAACGTCTGGTACACTTGGATAACACACACACAACAGTCGTACATCTGACACATCTGACACGCTATTTATAAGGGACCAAGACCAAGAACACGTTCACGACCATAAACAGGTTCACAGCCGTGAACACCCATACAGCCGCAAACACACAACCGCACACCCAAACCTTACATGACCAAAACCGTATTCAGGCCAATATAGATTGATGCCTAGCCTAAACCAATAAAATATGACCTAACAGCACCCGAGGGCCACGAAGATGTACCGAGATTTAAGTTTGAGTTGTTGGTGGCCCTATATGAAAAGGGAAGTTTATTGGTTTGTTGAGTGGTGTTTGACCTGTAGGAAGGTCAAATCCGAACATCAGAGACCTCATGGCAAGGTCCAGTTGTTACCCATCGCCATGTGGAAGTGGGAGGAGATCACTATGGATTTTATCATGAAATTGCCCAGGACGGCGCGGGGTGTTGATTCTCTTTGGGTCATTGTGGACAGGTTGACCAAGAGTACACATTTTATCCTGATTGCCGAGAGATATCCGCAGAAAAGTTAGCGGATATCTATGTTAGAGAGGTGGTAGTCAGGCACGGGGTGCCGGTATCTGTAGTCTCGAACCGCGATGTTCATTTCACCTCTAGGTTTTTCATGAGGAGTTGGGTACTTAATTGCATTTCAGTACAACATACCACCCCCAGACCAACGGTCATAGCAAGCGGATGATCCAGACGCTCGAGGATATGCTTCGGGATTACGTGCTGGATTTTGGAGGGAGTTCGGATACTTACCTTCCACTGGCAGAGTTCTCCTACAACAACAGTTATCATGCTAGTATTGATCGACCACCATTCGAGATGTTGTATATAAGCCGGTGTAGCACCCTGGTTTGTTGGGGAGAGGTTGAACATCGGGTCATGGGAAGCACCGAGGTGGTGCTTAAGACCACTAAGTTGATTTAGCAGGTGTGCGACAAATTGTGGGTTGCACTAGGGGTGAGCAAAAACCGAACCGCAAACCAAAAATACCGAAAAAACCGCATAAACCGAAATCAAAAAACTGAAACCAAAATGAAAACCGATGGTGCGGTTTTTCGTTTTGCAAAAACCGAAAATACTCGGTGCGGTGTGGTTTCTAGTCTCCCAAAAACCGCAAAAAACCGAACCGCACCGCATATATATATATATATATATATATATATATATATATATATATATATATATATATATATATATATATATATATATATATATATATATATATTAAGTGTTGATATTTGTAAGAACCAAGAACTTATGATAATTAAAATTTCTATAAATATAAATATCTATCTTATCTATCGGATGATGATTGTATATTTTTAAGCATACAGTTAGTGGTATTTGCAATAACAAATAATGTTTATGATATTTTTTAACATTTAAATATGAAGAGTACTAGTGATGATAGTATCATTTTTATGAATACATTAATTGATATTATTGCATGTACATGTGAAACAAATATTATATTAAATTCGTATTATGTTCAAGAATTAGAAACATGTTGGATGAGTGGTTATGTAATTTGATTTCAAACCAAGAGGTGGTGGTATCGGTTCATCTCCAAAAAATGATTAGCACTCCTCATCTGAGTCAAAGTAACTCGCCGGCTTACTTGAGTTTTAGTAAAAAGGCAAAATGAAAACCAAAAAAAAAAACTTACAAAAAACCGCAAAAAAACCGAACCGCAAAAAAACCGCAAAAACCGAACCGCATAAAAACCGAACGGTGCGGTTTCTAAACTTCAAAAAACCGAAGTTGCGGTTTTCAGTTCGGTTTTGGCCAAAAATCTCATCGAACCGCACCATGCTCAGCCCTAGGTCGCACAGATTCGTCAGAAGAGTTATGCTCACCGACTCCGTTCGGATCTTGAGTTTCAGTAGGAGACTATGTGTTGCTGAAGGTGCACCTTGTAAAGGTGTCATCCGATTTCGGAAGAGGGGGAAGATGGGTCCCCGATTTATTGGTCCATTCAGGATTTATGCCTGTGTTGGCAGGGTTGCATACTGGCTAGATCTTCCTTATGAGCTCAGTCAGATCCATTACACTTTCTATGTATCTCAGCTATGGAAATGTGTAGTCGATGATTCTGTAGTGATCTCGTTAGATGATACTCAGGTGGATGAGCGCCTGAACTATGTGGAGAAGCCCATTACAATTCTTGACAGGAAAACTAAGACTTTACGTAACAAGGTGGTGAATCTGGTGAAGGTGCAATGGCAGCACCGAAGGGGCTCCGAGTGGACGTGGGAGCCGGAGGACGAGATGAGGGAGTACTACCCAGATTTGTTTGTGGCAGCAGACTTCGAGCATAAAGTCTAATTCAAGTAGGGGAGATTTGTAACACTCGGATTCAGGTATGTTACCTTTTAGTCCTAGGGATAATAATTTTATTGCGAAAGAGGTCCCTCCGTACGTTGAGCGTACGTCTATGTACGCTTAGCGTACATGGGCATGCGGAGTCAGGACAATGAGCCACGTACGCAGGGCGTACGTCGCCAATTTCTAAAACCCTAAATTTAGGGCATGAGCCTTATTTAAGCTCACTAATGACCTTTGGACCCTCTCTCTTATCCGCCTCTACTGCATTTGAACGTCCCTAAAACCCTAGTTACCATTGAGAGTGATCTGTGAGCTTGAAAGAGACTTTGGTGGCCTTTTGGGTGTGTTTGCAAGAAGAAGAAGTTGGTGAGTAGGCCTTGGACGTGGTTAAACGTGAAGATCCTGAATCTACATAATCTTAGGAAGCTTTTGGAGGAAAAAAGCTCATACATTGTTGATCCTTTTGATAGTTAGAGTTAGGGTTTGTTTATAAGCTCATTTTTGATCCATGGATTCTCTTTTGTGGGTTTGGACAACTCCAGAAGCTGGAAATGCTAGATCTTAGTCCCTTTGGCATGTTAGAAGCATAAAAATGTTATCTTGGTGATGGGTAGGCAGTCATGCATGAATCAAGGTCCTTTAAGTGAGCTTGATGAACAAAAATGGATGTTGGACTCCCATAAGACATGCTAAGGCATAAAGTTGCCAACTTTATGCCCTGAGACCCTTTTAATGACCGAGATCTGGTACTGAGATTAAGTGACTGCATGGATTAAGCACCATATGGCTGAAGGTGTTGAGCAGCGCAGTACGCTGAGCGTACCAAGGTGTACGCAGCTCGTACTACATGGCAAACGAAGTACGCTGAGCGTACTGGGATTACGCTGCGCGTATGCTCCGAGTGAGCTTTTGGACTTGTGTTGGGTTTTGGGTCATTTGGGCCCTATTTGGTTTTGGGCCTTGATCTATTTTGAGTAAGCGGGCCTTTGAATTCTCTAATGGGCCCTAAGTGGCATAGTTAGGCCTTTTGGGCCTTGGAGCCCATTATTGCATTTGGGCCAGGAATAGTTAGGCCCATTAAAAGGAATAAGCATTTGAGCCCTTATTTTAGGAGTTTGGACTTAGTGCTTAGGCCCATGATTTGGGAATGTGACCAAATTCTGATTAAGGCTAATTGTTTGTGTAGTGTGGGATCTTGCTATTTAGTAGTCGAGCATCTTGTTGCTTCCAGCAAACTGCGGTGAGTTTTCTCACTGTATCAACGGGTCGAAGGCACCAAGCTCGGCCCATTATTTGTTTATAGGATACAGATTACTTGTGTGTTATGTGTATGAAAGACCAGGGTTTGTCCCCTGTCACCTATATGAAAGACCAAGATCTGGTCCCTAGCAATTGCATGAAAGACCAGGATCTGGCCCCTGACAATTGTATGGAAGACCGGGATTTGGCCTTCGGCAAGAATTGTACGTAAGACTATGGTTTGTCCCGTAGCAGTACTTTGTATGTTGGTATGTGGTACTTTGTGGAAAACTTACTAAGCGTCTACTTACAGATTGTGTTTATGGTTTCAGGTACTTCCGGTACTAAGGGGAATGGCCCGGCGTGATGGCACAACATTCTTTGCTGTTATTTTCGCATTTTGATATTGTACTCTGATGATGTAATGTTTAATACATTATGATGGTTTTGGAACAATGTTATATATGTAGTACTTGTTTTAAAAATGAAAAATTCTATCGTGTTTTTGGGTCGTTATATAAATGTCCACGCCCGACCCGACGTACCTATCTCGTACGCCCAACGTAGGGACAAAATTTGCAAATTTTTAAAGAAATGAGCCTCAAATGAAAATACGTGGAATACTTGTGTTACAGTACGGATTTGCAACTAAAATTTGGAAGATCATCTTCAAATGGTGTGACATAGATTTTGTTTGGTTATTAAAAGTAGAGGAACTGTTAATACAAGTTGGGGCTAGCTCACTTGGCTAATAAGGTGTCTAACTAAAAGTTTCCAACTAGGAGGTCATTAGTTCAATCTCAGGCATATACTAACCCATCCTTTAAAAAAAAAAAAAAAAAAAAAAAGGGAGATTAGCAAACCACGTAAGATTATTACATGATATATTTTTTGAGCTTGTCGTGGTTCCTATGGAGGTCACGGAATGTGAATGTTTTTAAGGGAAAACCTTCCTCAGATTTGTGTAAACACTCGAGATTTAATGGCAAATTCATTTTACTAAATAAAAACAAGGAGAAGGCAGTTATATTAGATTGAAACAATTGATGTGTTTCTCCAATTGTTTGTCTTTTGCATGACACCTTGTAATTGATTATTTGAATCCCGAAAAAGGTAAAACTTCCAATTTTAGAGGCTAAATAAATAAAATCAAATAGATAATCACTTAATTTCAATTAAATTAATATAGGGATAATGACTTATAAGGGTAATATATTTTTCGATTTGTCCACATTTGGTCACTGAATTTTTTTTTCGTCCTTATAACCGGTTACTCCAGGTTAGCAGAGAAAAATGACTTAATAGGGTAATATATTTCTCATTTTGTACATATTTAGTCCTTAATATTTTTGTACATATTTAGTCCTTATTATTTTTTTGGTTTCAAAATAAGTCCTTTTTGTTTTTCTACTCATTCAGTACGAATGATTTCTTTAGGTTTTCTCACGACATCTTATGTAGAACAATCATTGATGAGGTGTTTGAGGCTGTTGATGCTTATGTCCATTGTGATCTCGACTGTTTGGTTGTGTAGGTCTTGTGGTTTGGCATAGGTTTTGTGTTCTAAACGTCGTAACTTCTTCATATGATATCAAATTTTAACGATCGTTATATACACATGTTCGTTTTATGAGTCTACTACAACTTTCGTTAAGATTACTCCCGTTAAAATGTAATATATTTTTACTTACAATTTTATAAAATAAAAAAAAAATCCATACACGCATTCATAAAAACGTATGGATATAAAGATCGTAACTATAAATATATTACTTTTTAACGGGAATAATCTAAACTAAAGTTGTAGTAGACTAAAATACGAATGCATGGATATAAAGATCGTTAAAATCCGAGATCGTGTGAAAAGTTATGACGTTTAGAACACATGATCTAAGCAACCAAGTAGTCGAGATCGTGATGGACATAATCATCAAAAGCCCCAAACACCTTATTAATGATTGTCTCACGTAAGATGTCGTTAGAAAAACCTACAGAAATCATTCGTAAGTATTGAATGAGTACAAAAACAAAAATGACTTATTTTGCAACAAAAAAAAATATTAAGGACTAAATGTGCACAAAAATATTAAGGACTAAATGTGTACAAAGTGAGAAATATATTACCCTGTTAAGTCATTTTTACCGGCTAACCTGGAGTAGCCGGTCATAAGGAGTGAATGTGTACAGTTTAACAAGTTGAAGGAGTAAATGTGGACAAAAAAAAAACTCAGTGACCAAATGTGTACAAATCAAAAAATACATTACCTTTTTAAGTCATTATCCCTTAAATTAATAGAAATATATAACTAATAAAATACGAACTTAATTTTTTTTTATTTTAGGGATAATGACTTGTTAGTATAACAAATGTTTGTAATTATACATATTAGGTTATTTTTTTTAGCACACATTTAAACAATAAACTTACATAAACATGTTCAAAAATACCATTTTTTCTGGCCATAAAACGATTTTCCGATTACATTTAGTCACTTTTCTTTCTTGAATGCATTTAGTCGATAAACATTTATAAAATGTTCCAAAAATATCATTATGATCAACAATTAAAAGATTTTGAAGGTTACTTTCACCTATCTGTTACCATAGACACAAAAATGTTCATCAATGGTATTATCTTTCCTCCATCTTTTTGCATGGTCACATGAAAATTAGGACCTCATAGGAGAAATTATGGGATGACCCCTTGGTTCGAGGGAGATCACATCCTCCAAGCATGCAAAATAAACAACTTCTTACTTGCTAGTTCATACAGCTCAACGCATCAAGTTCATGTCGTTAGTGAAAGTCAATGGTGAATATATCTACCTCCTCCAACTCGATCTTCCGGGAAAAAATTCACGAAATCACCATAATACTCTCTTTTTAGTTCGACGATAGAACACCATAATACTCCTTACCTCTCAAGCCATTACATCATAGAGTAGAAAGGAAAAGGTTGGAGAGAGCTAAAGAGAGAAAGACATCAAGTGGATCGAGGATGTATTCTCCGTTGACAACGAGAACCTACTTGGTTAAGTTGTAAGACTTAGTGATATAAGTTTGAAACAATTTTTTAGGTGTATGTTTGAAGTTAGGTTTACGCTTAATATGAAGGTACGTGGAGTGGCATTATTTTTGGTGAGGAATGTGTGATCTCCGTCAAAACAAGGGGCTATTATATAATTTCTCTTGTAAGGTCCTGATTTTCATTTGACCTTGCAATGAAATGGAAAAACGATGATGTTATTGATGGATACTTGGTGTCTATGAGAACGAACATGTGAAAATCATCGAAAAAATTACTGAAATTTTTTAACTGTGTGTAATAATTTTCTTTATTTGGAGAATTCTGTATATACCTTTCCTAAACAACAAAATATCATATTTATCCAACCTAATCTTTAAATACCCTTAAAGACTTTCGAAATATCGTATTTTCCCCAAAAAAAAATTCATAAATATTTTATAATAATTTTAATTCTTTACTTTTATCAACTGACTATTATACCCTTGTTATACATTTATATGTAAAAATATCATTTATACATTTCATAAACATTCCAAAACCTTACTCGACCAAATGTCGCCGGCATTTACCTCAAAAGCTTCATCTTAATATATTATAAATAAAAGGCTTCAAAACTAGAGGTGACAATGGGTCGACCTGGGTTGTGTTGGGTTCGGGTTCAACCCATTTAATAAATGGGTTGAAAAATTCAACCCAACACATCCTATTTATTTAAATGGGTTGATATTTCCAATCCAACCCAACCTTTTAGATAAATGGGTTGTCACCGGGTTGACCTGTTTATGTAGTTCCCGACCCAACCTATTAAATAAATGGGTTAACCCATTTAAAATCAATTAAATAAATTATATAATTAAATATTATACCACTTAAATTATAAAACGTAAATAAAACTTTATAATTATGACAAAAGCACAATCCTAATTCATAAATACAAATAAATTGTTCAAATAACATTAAAAATGTTTAGTTTCACAGTGATTTTGTAGAGTGACCAGTATTATCGGCGCTAAAAAATGATGAAAATTATGATTGAAGTTTATTAAACATAGATAATACTAATGCAACATTATAATTTACAAATTAATACTTTGATTAATACATTATAATATTCAAATAATATTAAATTAAATATATATATTAAAGTTAAATGGGTTCACAGGTTGAAAACGGGTTGATAATTTTTACCCAACCCAACCTATTTAATTAAATGAGTTAGACGGGTTGACCCATATAAGTTAAATGGGTTGAAAATCTCAACTCAACCCACTAATTTTGGGTTGGGTCGGCGGATTGGGTCGATTTTAGCCGGGTCTATTCAAAACGATTGCAATATGGATTGTTAATTTCACAATATAGAAAGCCTTGTTTCACCCACCCTTCCTACGATTTTGTGTATCCATTTCTCTTTTCTCCTTATAAGTTGTATTCACTCAATTTCCTCCAAATATCATCTATCAATAATTAAGTATTCAATACGCTCGTTTTGCTTACTTTTGCCTCAATCTTTTGATACCATACACAATGTTTTAACATAAAATTTAATGTATAGAAAATTTTAAAAGTCGTTTACTTAGTTAAATGAGTGGTTGTTTCTGTTAGGAACGTCAGCGTAACAAACATCACACGCTCATGGACTTGTTTCATATAAAATGTTTTGTGAGAATAACAATTCATACCGATTCTATGCTTTTTATCTCAAACACTGTACTAGAATGAAACTTCGAAGGTAAATGCCGGCAACTTTGGTGGAGTAAAGGTTTTGTAAAATTTTAAAAGAGCACAGAGTATCGTCATCTTTCATCTTTCATTTTTTAAGTGTCACGTCAGTTCTTCCCCACTTATTTTTTACTCACAAAAATGCAATAAATGATCACCTTACTACTTTTAACTTTTTTTATTTTTAAAAAAAATATATTTTATATAAAAATTATACTCGTTTGGTGGAGAATTAAAAATCAAGAATTTTAATATACTTTTATATAATTTTTCAATATATATATATATATATATATATATATATATATATATATATATATATATATATAAAAAGAGACCGAGGCCCCGGCAAAAACTATATATATATATATATATATATATATATATATATATATATATATATATATATATATATAGGTTTAGGTTATTCTATTCAAAGTAATTATTGTGTTATTGTATGCATAAATATGGGCGAATCAATTTTACTTATTTTAAGAAAGTGATTAATATATATTATTGAATTAAATATAATTGAAAAATATCATATTAATTAATTACAAGGGTAATTTAGTCAAATAATATATATTTAATAAAAGGAAAATTGCATTTTTTAAGGAATCATAGATTCTATTAATTTTAAAAATCCAATTTTACGAATTATAATTCTTTTAATTCGGACATTCTGACAGAATATGTTTATGAGTATATTCAAAAATAAAAATATTCTTGAACCATAAATAATAAAAATATTCTTGAACCTATTTCTTGATCATGAATTTAAAAACTTCTTGTAGAATAACAAATTCTTGAACAATCAATTGAAGAATAAAAACAAAAAATACATTATTTCTTAGAGAATACGAGTAACAATTGTTAAGAATTACATTTATTGTTAAAGAATAAAACTAAAAAAACTTTCAAAACGGGAAAGAAAACATCAAAATCTAACAACGACTAAAACATTCTAAAAGAATAATGTTGCTTAGAATCACTTTCATTTTTATGGTCCGTTCTTCAAGGATCAACTTCTGTGATTCCAACAGAATTGGAATTCGTGATTCAATTCCAACAGAATTAGAATTCGTGATTCCATTCCAATAGAATTGGAATCTCACCTCCACCTTTGTAACAAAGCTTGTTTCGAATAGCTTCAGGGCTACAACACACCACGATTAATTTGACCTTGTTCTTGTCCACATCAAAGACCTGGTCCCTTATTTGTAATAATTAGTCAAAAAATAATGAAAAAGTTAATTTAATTATATATACATCTAGCATGAATCATGAATATATAATTATACATCGAATTGATTTAGAATTTTAGATTCCAAGGATTCGATACTTTTATAAAGATAGACAAAAGCGGAATTCAATTACTAAAAGAAAAATTTATGTAAAACGGAAAGTAAAAGATGAAGAAAAACTCACAGGGGATTTTACAGATAACCTTCTTCACTTTCTTGTAGCAGCCGGAGCATTTGAGATCGACATTCAGCACCATTTCTGTCACCTGTTTCGTTATATCAAATAGATTTAATCGACATTAGTTCTTGAGTATATTAGCTCATTTCAATTCTTAAAATGCTTAATTAACAGGAATATTTTGTCATGAGAAACTAGATTGAAAAGATAAAACGACAATGGCTTCGGAATGCAGATGAAACTTAATTGATAATCTGAGAGGGAATTGAAATATCGAATGAGTACCTTCTCAGGCGCCATGGCAGCGAAGGAAGAATCGATCTGTGAGAGAGATGAAGAGACACAAAATAAGGTGTGTCAGTGAGACTTTGGATTAAAAAGAGGAAAGGGAGCGGTGAAGTGGTGACGTCATCCGCTCTCCTCTTTCCACCATCGACGAGCAACAGACCCTTTTCCCTCACACCTTTCCCTTCCTTTCCCATCAACCATCGCTTCTGCCTACCTCCTCCCAAACCTTCTTCTAACCTCCTCCTCTTCTCACCTCACAGTAGGACAAGAGGGAACAAAAGCTCGTTGCTTCTTGCCTTCGTTGCTTCAGTCTCGTCGACCCCGGAGACGCTTCCTTAGCCTGCAATCGATCGACATCCATTGGACCTTGCAGCCGCTTCGTGCTTTCCTTCTCACCTTCATCGATGTACAAATACATGTGTCAACGCCCATGAAATCATAAATCAAGAAATCGGACTTTCTTTCCCTTTCTTTCTTCATTCGAGCCCTAACTATGTGCAGGTGTATGTGTATCGTGACTCTTAAATCAGAATTGCAGAAGAACATGTAGAGGCGATAATGGCTTGGTATTATTTTGAAGATGGCGAAGAGATGAAGGGAATAATAGCTGGTGTTCAGTCAAGATCCAAACTTTGGATCGTGGTGGCTGAAAGCTTTCGATCGAATCCTACGGGGGGTTTTTCAAAGTTACATCGGTGGTAATTAAAAGGGGATAAATTAGGTTAAAATCAACTAGCATAATTATAGGAAAGTATTTAGGGAAGTTGTCTATAAAATTACCTAATTACCCTTATTTATTTATATTTTAAATTTTGATTGACCCACATTTATGCATACAATAACACAATACTCTCTCTCTCTCTCTCTTTATATATATATATATATATATATATATATATATATATATATATATATATATATTAAAAAAGCAGAAAAAAATAAAATAAAATAAGACTGACCAATCTGATGAGCAGAGAGAGCGCGGGATAACCTCCCCTCACCCTTTTCCTGCACCCTTTATACCGAAGAAGTGATATATATATATATATATATATATATATATATATATATATATATATATATATATATATATATATATATATATAATTTAATGAATATTAAAAAAATCAGAAAAAATAAAATACAAAAAAGACTGACCAATCAGACGAGCAGAGAGAGCGCGGGATGGTGTGACAATGTGAGGTTTGCTATCTTTCCCCCCCTTTTCCGCTCCATACGCTTTGACTTGAAAGGTATCTAAGATTTTTTAAAATTAGATTTATAATAGGAGAATAATAGTCAATTGATAATAATAAATATTTAAAATGATTATAAAATATTTATAAATTTTTTTTTTGGCCAAATACGATATTTTGAAAGTTATAAAAAGGTAAATATAATATTTAGCATTTAAGTTGAGTAAATATGATATTTTCAGATATATTTTTGAACATTTTATATAAGTTTATTGTTTATATATATATATATATATATATATATATTATATATATATATATATATATATATATATATATATATATATATATATATATATATATATATATATATATCATAATTATATTTTTTGAATTTTTTTCTATAAAGTTGTTGGTTAAGACAAAAAAGAAACAAAAAACAATATTATTACCCATTCATTTATTTTAAATGTCATACTATATCAATCGTCATTTGGTTTTTAAAATTTAACACCATTTTTATTTTGTAATAATAAATGTCGTTCTATTTTCAAATAAATAAAATAATTATTAATTTAAAATCAATAACAAGACCATAGCTTATGTATAGACAAAACTGTAAAAATGGTTTTGTGGTTTGTATTTTTTCCAGGAAAAATATACAAACCCTGAAAATTGAGATGAATGGTCATTTTTAGCAAGTTTGCTTATAGTTTTGGTCATTGTCCAAACTGAAAAGACAATTATACCCTTATTCGATATTTTGAAGATTTTTATATTATTTTTGTAACATCCCAAAAATTTCCGATAAAAATTTCATCTTTAATTCATTTAAAAGTATCCAATAATCATATCAAATCAACCAAAAGGATGTCATAGTGAAAAGTCATCGGAGTACAAAATTCCAAAATTACAAATGCGGAAAAAGAGTCATGGGCGGATGAGGTGCGATCATGTCGGGTCCTTTCCTTTCGAGCTGGAAGTACCTGAAACATAACTGAAAACCGTAAGCACAAAGCTTAGTGAGCTCCCTCAAAATACCCCATACTATACATACATAACAGTCAAAACATAATTGGGTCTATTTCACCCCCTTCGGTCTTTTTCAACCGGTACTGGGTATATTTCACCCCTTCGCTCTCTTTCAACCGGTATTGGGTCTATTTCACCCCCTTCGGTCTCTTTCAACCGGTACTTGGTATATTTCACCACCTTCGGTCTCTTTCAACCAGTATCGGCTAGCATACAATCATATTAGCAAGAGTCACAAAGACAATATACATATACAGGTATAACATGAAATTTTCACGAAGACATCTATCATCCTACAAACATAATCCAATGGGTCGGCATTGGTGCCTTCGACCCACGAGTACAGTGAAGGAACTTACATCAGTCTGAAGATAAACCAAATCACACTCGGGCTGTTGAATCATAAAATCCCCACACTAAATCACAAATAATAGAACCCTAATTAGCAATTAGGTCATTAACCCAAACCGAGGGTCCAAATCCTAAATCCCGACTCCTAGGGTAAAAAGGTTGCTTTACCCTTCCCTTAATGGGCCTAACATATCACAGTCCAAATCCAAACTAGCCTAAAGTCCAAAAAGGCCCAAGAGGCTTAAAGCCCACCATGGTTCAAAAGGCATAAGATCCACTAATGGCCCAACACTATAAACCTGAAAAGCTCTCTGGTGAGTACGCTAAACGATTGTTAGAGGCCTAACACCAGAACGCCCGACAAACTCAATTGCTACACAAGGATCAGGATCCTAGACGCATACGCTCAGCGTACGCCTTCGTATGCCCGACGTACGCCCCAGTTAGCCAAAAACGTCCATTAAGACTTAATGCTTTAAGTTTAACGTAGAAAACACATATCTAACTTCGAAATAAGGTCTTCATCCTTAAAGTTGCCAACTTTATGCTATTACATGACTTAAAAAGGCATAAACTTCATTTCTAACTTCTATACTCCATAAGATAACCATTAAGTCATGCATGGTTGGACCAAAACCACCAAGACATGATTTTAATGAACAAGGGACCCTAAAAACACCAATAAGTACAACCCAAATCTTTTGGAGTAGCTTTTACTCACAAAGAGAAAATCATGGGAAATAAATACGCTCAAAACCCTAACTAACCTAGATCTAAGCAAGGAATCAACAAGGTTAAGACTTTATACCTCCTAGAGGCTGAAAATGATGGATGGACTCTGGATCTACAAGCTCCTACTTCATGAATGCTCCTCTACAAGGCTTCTTCTTATTCTATATGTACCACACACACCAAAACACACACACACACAAGGGTCAATTTCTTGAGAAATGGGTTAGGGTTTCGAGATATAGCTTAGAAGAGGCAATGAAGGTTGATAAAGAGAAAGCTTTGGGGTTATAAGGTGTTTAAATAGGGTGCAAGCCCTAAAAATTACGGTTTTCCCGGACTAACGTACGCCCAACTTACAAATGCGTATGCCCAACGTATTAAGGGGCTACCCCGTCTCATGCATTCTTTCAAGTACGCCTGACATACCTTATGTACGCACAACGTACTTGGGTCCTTAAGTCAAAAATAAAAGAAAATGAGTAGCTAAGATTTTACCTGACATTTCAGGTATTACAACTCTCCCCCACTAAATCACACTTCGTCCTCGAAGTCCACAACTACAAACAACTCTGTGTAATGCTCTCTTATCTCTTCCTCAGTCTCCCATGTCCATTCTGACCCCTTGTGGTGCGGCCACTGCACCTTTACCAATTCCACAACCTTGTTTCGAAGAGTTTTCGTCTTCCTGTCGAGGATGGCCACCGGTTTCTCTATATAACTTAAGCGATCATCCACCTGAATGTCCACCATAGGAACCACTGCGGAATCATTAACCCGACATTTCTGTAGATGAGAGAAATGGAAAGTGCTATAGATCTGGCTGGTCTCCTCTGGTAGGTCCAAGAGGTATGTAACCCTGCCCACCGGGATAACACCCTGAAAGGACCAATATATATGCGGCCTAGCGTACCCCGCTTCCTGAATTGGATGACACCTTTCCAAGGTGACACCTTCAGGAGCACCATGTCCCCAACCTAGAATTATAAGTACGACTGGCGTCTATCTACGTAACTCTTCTGTCAAGTCTGTGATGTCTAAAGTCTGTCGCGAACCTGTTGAATTAGCTCCGTCATCCAAAGTACCACCTTCGTACTACCCATGACTTGGTGACCGACCTCACCCCAGCATATCGAGGTCCTACACTTCCTCCCATAGAGCATCTCAAAAGGAGGTCGATTAATGCTGGCGTGACAACTATTGTTGTACGAAAACTCCACCGAAGGAAAATATGTAGCCCAACTCATGCCAAAATCCAATACACATGCCCGCAGCATGTCCTCCAATGTCTGGATAGTCCGCTCAATCTGACCATCAGTCTGCAGGTGAAAAGTCGTACTAAAATGCAAACGAGTACCCAACTCCTCGTGGAATATCTTCTAGAACCTAGAAGTAAACTGAACATCCCTATCAGAAACCACGGAAACCGGCACCTCGTGCCGTGCCACAACCTCTCGAATGTATATGTCGGCCAGCTTCTTAGCCGAAATACTCTCATGGATCGGGGTAAAGTGTGCGCTCTTGGTCAATCGATCCACGATGAGCCATATTGAATCTACTCTGCGCGTCGTCCGAGGTAACTTCGAGATAAAATCCATCATAATATCTTCCTATTTACAAACGGGAATACCCAACGACTCCATTTTTCCGCGGGGTCGATGATGCTCGGCCTTGACCCTCCTTCAAGTCAAGCACCTCTCCACATATCAGGCCACATCCAGCTTCATGCATGGCCACCAATAGTCAGGCCGGAGATCTGTATACATTTTTGTTGCTCTGAGATGAATAGAGAACCTCGACTTATGCGTATCCTCCATCAAAACCCGATGCGCTCCACCCCAATATGGAACCTACACCCTTCGATGAAGGGTCAATAGTACCCGACTATCATAATCAAACGAAGCCAGCTAACCCACTATGCGCTCAATCTTCTTGTGTTCTTCCTTCATAGCCTCAACCAGAGCCTCGCATCTGCTCCAAGAGTGGGGTAATCATGGTCATCCTCAAACATACATCCTTGATCGGGGTAGTAACCGCCTTGCGGCTGAGAGCATCAACCACCACGTTGGCCTTCCACGGGTGATAAAGGATCTCACAATCATAATCCTTTATCACATCCAACCATCTACGCTGCCTCAAGTTTAGATTCACATGATCCATCATATACCTCAGACTCTGGTGATCTGTGTAAATAGTACAACGGAACCCATAGAAATAATGTCGCCAAATCTTGACCAGAATACCGTTCTGGTTTACAAGGTGTCCAAGAAAATGCACCTCACGCAACCAAAAATGACACTTGGAGAACTTCGCATACAACTTCTTCCTCCTCAAAGTCTCCAATATCTCTCTCAGATTCTCCTCATGCTGTTCTTGAGTCTTGGAATAGACCAGGACGTCATCTATAAACACAGTCACTGACCGATCCAACTTAGGCCTTCATAGACGATTCATGTGGTCCATGAATGAAGCTGAAGCATTGGTGAGCCCGAAGGGAATCACCACGAACTCGTAATGACCATATAGACTTCGGAAGGCCGTTTTCTACATATCCTCCTCTCTGACCCTCATCTGGTGATAACCTGAATACAGATCAATCTTGGAAAAACAAGATGCGCCCTGAAGCTGGTCAAATAAATCTTCGATCCTCGGGAGTGTATAACGGTTCTTCACCGTTATCTTATTTAGATCCCTTTTTTGGATACACATCCGATGCGACCCATATTTTTTCTACACATATAAGATCGACGCTCCCCATGGTGAACTACTCGTCCGGATAAATCCCTTGTCTAACAGCTCCTACAACTGTGTAGACAACTCCTGCATCTTTGGAGGTGCTAAACGATAAGGTACCTTGGCTATCGGAGCCGTACTTGGGACCAAGTCAATCCGAAACTCCACCTGCCTGTCTGGAGGCACTCTAGGCAGATCCTCCGGGGAAACATTCGGGGTATTCCCGAAAAATTGATACATCATCCACAATCACCTTATCCTTTTCCCGGGTATCCATCACATATGCCACAAACCAGAAGCATCGCTGCTGAAGATAATGCCTGGCTCTCGCCGCCGAATAGAGCCGACCCACGCTGAGCACCCTCACTATGGATCACCAACTCTCCCCCACTTGGGCTTCGAATACGCATCGGATGAAGCCCACAATCAATCATCTCCCCATTAGGGCTCAACCAATCCATCCCCACAATGACCTTGCTCTCACGCAGGAGGATAGGAACCAAATCAATCGGATACTGCTCGGTAAATAACTCCAAAGTGCATCCCCGATGAACCCTCGATACTCGCACCGGACGGTCTTCAGCAATCTCAACCTCTAATAGATAATCCAGCTCCCCAGGGGTAGCGTCAAACCTCTTGCTAAGCACAAGAGATACAAAGGATCGGGTAGCTTCTGAATCGAATAACACCAATGCAGGAATACCGTTCAAAATGAACAACCCTAAACAACAACACAGACATATAAGCATGATAAATAACATAAATAAAAACGTAGGGAAAAGATACATAACAGTGACCACATCAGGTGCTGCACGAGCCTCCTCGGCTGTCAGATGAAATGCCCTGATCCGAAAAAATGGTGCCTCCGCCTTGCCCTGGCGGCCATCAGTAATCCTCATAGTCGCCGGAGCAGGTGCTGATACTGGTCCTCCTGCTGATAAACTCGGGAAGTTGGCATTCTTATGGCTCTTTTGATTGGAATCGAAGCAAATCAGATCAGATACTTGGGTGGTGGTAGGGGCAGTACAATCCCTATCGTTGCCGCACTTGTAGTAGCCCGAACTACCCGCCCTGCAAACTCCGTCATGCGCCTTGCCGTACTTGCCACAACGGCCCTGACCCTGCTGGTCCCTCAGTATAGAATCGAAACCCTTGGGTTTCTTTGCTAAAACCCCAATCGTCTGCCCGTGCTATGCATTTTGCTTCCTTATATGCTCCAAATCAATTTCCCGTTCCCGGGCCCTAGATATCACGTCATCCAGTGTCGGTCAGGCAGAAAACTCCCTGATATCTGATCTCAACATGTCATGGTACCGAGTCTTCCTCATATCTTCGTCTGTAGCATACTGGGGTAGCAATAAATCTATCTCTCGGAATTTGGTAGTGATCTCTGCCACAAAATCAGTCGTCTGTCGCATATCCAGGAACTCACTCGCCATCTATTACACCTCAACACCTGGTGTAAACTCCGCTCGGAACCAGGTCACAAAGTCAGACCAGGTCATGACCTTAATGGTTGGGGCTCCCAAAGCATAGCCAACCTCCTCCCAGCAATCTCGGGCTTACTCCCTCAGACATCCTGTGGCGAACCTCACATTCGACCCCTCGGGGCAGAAGCTAGTCATATGGGCACACTCAATATCTGCTATCCATTACCTGGCGGCAATGGGGTCCTTCGCCCTAAAGAATTATGGCGCCCCATATTCCCTGAAATCATTGAAGGGGAGAGTGCGGGCTCCATACTGACTAGCAGCGAAATCGTCCCTAAAGAGCCGAAGACGATACTTCATCAACTCGATGATACCCTCCTTGATCAACCCAAACATCACCGGGGTCGCCTCGAGGATGCCTCTCATAATATCAGATGCGATGAACTCGCGTAAACCCTCAACAATTAGTTCGATGCCCAAGCCTGAACCATATCCAGATCATGAACCTCCTGCCCCACCGCGTGTCATCACCATGCTGAAACATAACACATAAATAATCAATATACACATGAAGAGGTTCACACTCTCAAAGTTGCTTGAATTCATCATGTCCTTCCTTGTCATGGGTATAGATCTTGTACTTCCAGTAGTACAGGCCTAATACTACTTTCCAAACCTATATATACCTTCCCCAAGGACTGTCTCGAATCCTCCAAGTCACTTCCTTTCTATCTAGTACTCCTCTCATACTATAGAGCGCTCTATAAGCCAATACATATCCCATGAACTCCCTAAGGTTCCTTTCCTCACCTCTCTCTACTATCAGCTGTAGAAGTAACTCCCTCTAATACCATCTAACTACTACACGATTTCAATTACATACTATCAGTACTAGATAATTCTTTGAATTAAAGTTCTCACACTATAGCGGTTGGAGTCAGACAAGAGTGTGCCGTAGAGTTAAACCTAGCCCTATAAAATCATCTAATCTCAACAATAGGCAACCAAGCGCATTCGTTCACTACTTAGCTGATATTAATGAGAATTCCTAAAAGCACAAAGCACACAACATTCAAGCATTAAGCAATTCAAATCAGAACATAAAATAAACAGGACCTCCTATCAGATAACTAATCTCATACTAGCATGCAAATCTATAAGCTCATACATTAGGCACATAAATGTATCTCTCATAGCATTCTATCATGCAACCCTGAGTAGATCCCTAGTCCTAATCTAGCATGCGATTCTCATATCATAACATAAAACATTTAACATGTATGGGTATTTTGGGAAGACTTACTTGAGCTCGGTTCATTGCACGCATCACACCCCTTTCTTTTATTAGAAATATCTTAGTAAAATATTTATTTTTATGATTATACCAAACCCTCAGTTTGAGTTCAGACTCACCCAAGCGTATGCTTGAATCCCTCAAACTAAGGCTTTGATACCAACTTGTAACATCCAAAAAATTTCAGATAAAAATTTCATTTTTAATTCATTACAAAGTATCCAATAATCATATAAAATCAACCAAACGTATGTCATAGTAAAAAATCATCAAAGTACAAATTCCCAAAATGACAAATGCGAAAAAAGAGTCATGAGCGGATACGGTGTGATCATACCGACCCTTCCCTTTTGAGCTGGAAGTACCTGAAATATAAATTGAAAGTCGTAAGCACAAAGGTTAATGAGCTCCCTCAAAATACCACATACTATACATACATAATAGTCAAAACATAAATGGGTCTATTTCACCCCCTTCGGTTTCTTTCAACCGAGACTAGGTATATTCCATCCCCTTCGGTCTCTTGCAACCGGTATTAGGTCTATTTCACCCCTTCGGTCTCTTTCAACCGGTATTGGGTATATTTCACCCCCTTTTGTCTCTTTCAACCGGTACCGGGTCTATTTCACCCCTACACTTAGCATACAATCATATCAGCAAGAGTCACAGAGACAACATGCATATACAGGTATAACTTGAAATTGTCACGAAGACATTGTTGGATTAGGTGTCTAAGTTCATAACTATTTTTGGAATGTACTTGACCCGATTAGCATGGTCCATTTGGGTTGCATGACATCTTGCATTTGGATAAACTAAAATGAGAGAAATAACACTTAAGGTTTATTAATATATTATAAGTTCTAATATATTAATATTATTATTTAATTAGTATTGATCAATAATTAATTTGTAAATAATTAAGTGATGAAAAGAAGACTAATTAAATATATGTGTTGATTGTGTAAATCATCCATACTTATATAGTGGGCTAATGCTTCATGGATTATCAAGTTGGGCTAAAACCCATAGGATGCTCCATGGTGGTTATAGAACCCATGGGTCATTGAAATGAAAAGTCATGACAATTAGGGTTTACATGGTGTAACCCTAATTGTAACACACTATATGAGCATCCTTATGTTCACCAAAAATCGTCCACTAAGCATACAAGTGAGGGCTAGCCGATTTCAAGAAGTGTAGCATTTCTCTCTAAGTCATTCCAAGTGTATTTGGTGTTGTGTGAGACATTTGAGGCATCACACTTGAGGTGCTAGGCTCACAATGTTTTCAAGGAATCATAACTACTACAAGGTATGTATTTCCTACTATCTTTTATGTATAATAGATCCCCATGTATGTTAGATAGGTTATAAACCTTGGAAAAACAAATTTGCATGTATCATAGAAAAACATAGATCCAAGGTTTCTAGGGTTGCATGTACACCATAGGAGTGTTAGAATGCTCAAAACCCTTAAGTGGTATCAGAGCCTAGGTTTGTTTTCCTGATACTTGATGCTATTTGCAAGAAAAATCGGTTTTTTTTGGAATCTGGTAGTTTACCACGAGGTGGTAAATTTTACCACGAGGTGGTGACTGTTCAGTGAAAAAAAAATTTAGTTTTTGGCCTGTTTTGGATTAGAATCATTACCACAAAGTGTTTTTGTTCATAAAACTTGTTTTTGATGTTATGGTAATGTTTATTCTCATCCAAATAAATGGTTATTATCAAAATTTCAAGCTTTGTATGGTTTAATTCTATGATTCTTGAAATTGTTGATATGCATATTCATGAACTTATGAGTTTAGAAGATCATAGGAATTATTTGTAACTTACTTGTTAGTTTAATTCTTGATCATTATGTGTTTTAATGGAATCCATAATTTTTCCTCAAGTTATGGATTACCAAAAGTCAATCTTTTAAAGTCCATTATTAAACACATAAGTTACATAAAATGAAAAGTCTCTCATTTTAATAAACCACTTAACTCATAAGTTATGAAAGATGAAAAGTTTTGAAAGTTACAAAACTTTCCCTCAAGTTTTGGAACATGTAAAGTCACCTTAAAAACTTTAGTTCCAACCCCTAGAATTTTAAAAGTTAAAATTCAACCCTTATACTTTATAATATTATAAGTTTAATAATAATTATATATGTATAAGAAAAAGTCGTTTTACCGTTAGTAGGCCTCATTCACGAAGCCGGTCTATAAGGGGGGTATAAGGTTGCTGCCTATAAAATGGCAGCTTAATGGGTGTCCACTCTCACCCACCGCTTCCTTGATCGGTGGAGGGTCGTTAGCCGAACGGGTAAGACAAGGACTTTTAATCTTCATTAAAAGTATGATGAATATAAAGTAACTAAATGTTTTTTATAAATTCCCAATCTTAGTTACTTTAGTAAAAAGTGAATAAGGTGCTAACCCATGAAATTACACTTTTCACTTTGCTTAAGTCGGTTAGTGGAGCGCGTGTGGTTAACCGTCACACTAGCTGGACTTAACAAGGTAGGCAAAGGGTAACTTAATGTTTATCATAGTATCGATGGAGTGCATGTGGTTAACCGACACATCGATTGAGGGGTAATACATTAAGGGTACCAAGTAATTTGCATGGTTACTTCACACCTTGTTTTGTGATCCTCGGAATCCCAGTCACAAAACCTGAAGGGCACACTCGATATTGAAACATGCCATTGAAAGTTCAATGAATCTCAAAGATCTAGGAGTTTCAAATTCAATTAAAACCTAATAATTTATTTAGTTTTTCATGGTGGAAATTGGTGAATCGTCATTCACCTACCTTCAAATATTTTATAGCTTGGATTACGAAATCCCTCTTCCAAGTTATAAAATATTGTGTTGGGTCCTAGCCTTAATATTTCATATTGGGTGTTTTATTAAGGACTTTAAATCAACTATCTTGAATATCTCCTAAAAGATGTCTGGTTCAGAAAATTATGATCTTCCCAAAACTCTTGGAATAAGCTTTCCTAATGAAGATGATGTCCTGTGACTGGATCATGGAAATCATACTTCAATTCCTCCACCTCCTCCAATTATTCTCCCTAACCCACAAGTTCGAGGTCACTCAAGCCCTAATGGCAAGCAAGGTCTATGTGTGATCACATCGTGGAGATGAAGTAACATATTGACAAGCCGGGAGAGTTGGGTGTCAAAGTCTTGAGAAAGTTGGTTGTTCAATCACTTTCTAAGTCACATAGTGGGTGTCCTTTGGGACTACTATGTAAAAGACTATGACATGACCCTTAATGATCTTATCTATTTGCTTGGTGCTGCTGAATCAGAAATGATTTGGAGCTCTGGTAAAGCAAATTTGATTAGTACATCAACTTCCCAAACTACCATGGACATTGACAAATTGGTGACATTGAAAATCCAGAAAGCTTTCTCTTCCCAATGGAAAGGGATCGGCCATAGTCAACTCTGTTGACCAGATGGTAGAGAGAAACGGTAAGTCTGAGATAGTCCTGTGTACCATTCCCAAAGGGTCCATATGGTTCTATTGCCAAAATGGAAGGGGCATTGGTTGCAAAGTTGCCCTAACTACCTGAAAGAAGGTTTAGTCAGAAAGTTTGATTCTGCTTCAGGTAAGTCCACTATCTAACTCTGTTAAGTTCCTTATTGATGATTCTTAATACAAAATGTGACTCGGTTACATTTTGGTGTTTGGCAGAATCAAGCAAAGAGAAGGACACTTAAAGAAAGAGTATGCTGAATCTGATCACGAAGATGGATTTCAATCGCATGGTTCAAAGATCGGATTCTTGAGCTACTACTTAGGAGTTATGATAGATTGTTAGGAAATATGTAATAGCATAGTTTTCATTTAAAGCTGCATTGTAAGGAAAAAAAATTTCCGCATTTTATAAATAAATAAAATTTTGATTTTATTGAAGTTTATATCTCCTTGCAATGGCTTTTATGGAAAATTGATGTTTATATGGTTCTAGCAATAATGGAAATATGAATTTGATTCATTCATTTGTGGTAGTGTCTAAATTTACCAAATAAGGAAAGATTCTCATCACCCAAGTGTTCAGTTGGATAGAAACTTGGAATCATACAAGTTGTATAGTATGATGAATGAGAATTTTCATCTTTGGAAAATTAAGACTAGTTCCTCGTTCACATGTATATGTGAGTCAAGTGAAGGACTAAGGGGCCGAGTACACATTCTTGTGCACTGGTTAAGTCCACCACAAAAGATCGATAAGACTATTCGTCATGATTTACTAAAGTTGAGTAAATATGGTCATACTTACCATTTTAAGTATAATTCTGACACATTGGAAAAGTTTGAATGTATTGCAGGACGAATGAAAAGAATCAAATTAGGAAGAAAGATAAAAGTTTCTCAAATCTGAAAAGATGGGAGAGTACTTTAGTATCATGTTTAGTGATCATCTTAATGATTAAGAAACCATATCACAGTTGGTTCTCTAAGGACATCTTAGTGCATTCTTATGGCTAAGAAGAGGAATCATGAATTGTTGAAATGGTTAAATCAAGAAGGTGAGTCATACTTCGTTCCAAAACAAATCTTAGAGTCATACTCCAAGATTGTAACTTCAGTGACATATCTTAAAGAAAGGTTTATAACACTAGTCAAACGTAAGAGTAAAAGTGTCCTACTCTTGTACATTTGCAATTGGTAAGTTGTGATGTTTTAGATAAAACAAAGACCAACTAAGGGCAATTGTGTGAAGTGTTTGTCTTGATAAAGAATTTGCACTATCTATTGAATATTTGGCAAGTGAGTCTTATATGTCAAGAGGACAGTGGGAGTCTCAAAGATCTTGGAAAAACTTCCAGATCTAATCAAAAAGAAAAATCTATAGTTTATCACTAGCACACGACTTGAGGTTTATAACCTATCGTGTTGACATATTCCTATTTCTGTGCCCATTCCAGCTAAAGTTGGCTTTGCCTATGAGTTCTGAGAGTTCTCAATTGGTTGCATAACAACTTGGAAGCAATGGCAGGCCCTTGTGCTGCCATGTGGCAAGAAGTTAAGACTGCACAAGTTCAATCCATAAGAGTTTGGATTTGTCACTAACCTTGTCTTGCGATTATGTTTTTGACAAATTCACATGGATATGAACACATACACCAGAAAATCTAAGTGTCATAAGTTTTCTCTCCGATTCATGAAAATGATGGTGAGGAAACACTTTCACTAAGTAGATTTTAGGTAGATAGCAAGTGTGATATTTGCATTCTCAAAGTCATTAGTGGAGCGTGTGTGGTTAACCGGCACACTAACATGGACTTGTGAGGAATGTCAAAGGTCAAAACAATTGAGACTATGATTACGACATCCCTCTTCATAGTTCTGAAATTGTTTAGACACACATGTGTGCTATCTAGGTAAAGGTGAATGATTTTGATAAAGTTTTATCAAAGCATCTCGTATCAGAAATATGAACTTTGGTAAGAAGGTCAAGAAAGTATTGATTTCTAGAAGTCCAGCAGATTTCTGAGTACATGTCAAAGCTAGTGGGAGCATAAGCTTCATGCTAATAATCATCATGCAAGTGGGAGCATGATAATTATAATAAGTGTTGCAAGTTAGCAATGTTAATTATAGAAAACAAAAGGTTTCAATTGGGAAAAAGTTGTTTTGCTATAATTAAGGGAGAGGAAATTATACTTCATTTCAATTCTAAAAGCTTAGATTGAGGTTTTAATCATATTTAGTCAAGGATATATATATGAATTTCATGTTGGAATGGCTCAACATAAGGAAATTCTATATATGGGTCCATTATTTGCGTTCTAAAATTCGATTATGATTACGGCATCCCTTTTCATAATCTGAATTATGAGAACTTGGCAAATAGAAATAGAAATATTATAGCAAAAGACTGGTCTAGTATCATGTCTTTATGAATCGTGTCCCATATGCTTCGGATATAGAATCGATTGCATGTGCTATAATATTCATCTGTTCTAAATTTTTCCAAATGCCCAGAGCATTAAGAGGGAAAAAATACTAGAACTAGATATGACTAATTTGATTAAGCAATTATTGAGGACAATCTAAGGTTTACCAAAGATTGGTTGCTCAGGGACAGTTGGAAGTATAGTGTTAATTTTGGAAGGATCACATTGACATATTCTAAAAAGAGGCAACTCTTGGTCAGAAGTAATAGTCAAAATGTGAATATGGAAATATTCCCATAGGTGGAAGTTATTCATTAAATCTGTGTAAGATTAGGAAACTTAATGCAAGAAGAATGTTCAAAGCAATGAATTTTGATGAATATGAGACTTCGTTTCCATGGAGTTGATCTCCATTGGAATACTCTCTAATGTCTGTTGACAAGTCTTTGTGACTTTGTGCATAATCATTAAAAGAGGACCAATGCATATAAGTTTAGAATCTAACAGATTTAGGTAAATGGCAGGAATTTGGAATTCTTGCATTTGCAGTAAGAATTTGGGATTGTGAAATGAGTATGATTGGAAGTATGTTCAATCGATCTATTTCACTGAGTAAAGATCATAGACAAACTTAGTGTGCATACTTAGTGTATGGCATGACTAGTGTTTAGAAAACATAGTGTACATGCTCGGAGCATGGGACAGCTATTGTTTTAATTCAAGTATAAAGTTGATAGTTTGAAACAGTATACAATGAATAATGTGTAATCAATATGGTGATAAATAAAAGGTGTTTTTATTTATATTCATAAGTTCTGAGACCATAGTTGATTCGATTATTCTTGTGTTTCACTTTGCATGTTTTGACTTCCAGAATAACTAAGTCGCTCTTCCTGAATGACTAAGGTAGTGTTTGTTTTTTGTCTGCAGATCTGCGTGGCCTCTTCTGTCTGCGTCGCGCAGACCACGCGCAGACATTAGCCTTCGCAGACTGTTTGTTTTTGTGAAGACTGCAGACCTAAAAATGTCTGCGCGCCCTCTTCTTGGCGCAAATGTGGACCAGAGTCTTCTAACATCTTCAGACATCTTCTAGCCTAAAAAAACATATATATCTTTATTTTTTTTTAATTTTTTTTTAATTTATATTTTTTCCAACTTTATTAATGATAAACAATTTGAAAAAAAATTACAAAACTTAAAAAAAAACCTTCGACGATACAAACATGATATTTTGGACAAATTTATAAATAAAGATTTATTACAATAATAGTCACTGAAGTTGTTTATATAAATATGAAAAAAAAATCATAATATATTTTTATATTTTTTTGCCAAATTTTGTAAAACATTATTTAATACAGTATCGTCAATTTCTCGAGAAAATATTTATGGTACGTTTTTAATGGATTTACTTAAAATAATCGAAGTTTATTTCCATCCATTTATGTATCAAATTCTTTGATCACTAATTATAATGTTTAGTTATAACTTTGCAACCAAAGTTGTTGGTTTTTATCAAATATATACGTTAATTCATACCATTTTTATTTTTATTTTTTATACAATAATACATAAAAGTTGATCTAGATTCGTTAATTATTTATAACAAAGTCATAAAAATATTAAAAAAACACTTTGAAGTTAAAAAAAAAATCAGTTTATATAGATTTCAATTTATTTTAGTAGCCCGCAGATGTTAAAAAAAACAAACAGTCTTCTTTTTTCAGACTGCAGACGTTTGGTCCACCTCTTCTACTGCAGATGTCTACAGATGTGGTCCGCAGACTGCATACATTTTGCCTCAGAAAAAACAAACAACACCTAAGTTATTCAAACCATCCACAGTCGGTCATATGTTGGAAGTAGATATGAATCAAGATTGTCATGGGTTGGCTTGTAGAGGTCTAAGATGTTGGACAAAGTGGTGATACAACACTCATGAGTGCTCATAAGTTCTGAGTATTGGATTCAACCCACGCTCACTGGTATCACTTAATGGAATTTATCTCGAGTGATCGTGAGACGGTAATATCATATAAGTCTTCACACCTAGAGATATGACTTGTTGCCTATGAGTTGGTTATACATTGATTGTATGTAAACGCATTGGTAGCTTTATGTTATAAAATGTGCCTTTATGTATGATTCAACAAGTAGTAGAACAAGCATATGAGTCGAAGTTTATCTGTTCCTTCTTGGATTAGAAGCAATATCTGGGCCCCTCGATGATTTTGTGTTGACCCATGTACCGGGTGTGACAACCGTCAAAATTCGAGTCGGTTCTAAGATTTGACTAAACTTAGTTTCACGTATAAGCACGACACATACTAGACTTAGTAACTAGAAGTTAAGATATAACCTATTAGAAACTTGGAAAAAATTAGAAACAATGGATAATGTGCTTGCATTTCACATTGGTATGTGAATTCTACAACTACTTAACTAGAGTGACTATCCATATTCGGGTCATTCTTTGACTTGAACACCCCTTTCATGAATCATATACACACATCATGCACATGACCTGGAAGTAGAAATTAGGTCAAAGTCTCATAGAAACTTAAGTCAAAGTTGAAAACTAGGACTAGTATACTCGATTCCTCAATTTCGCTTGAATCTCGAAACCACTACATAGAATGCCAATAAATCGATAAAAATAAATTACAAACATTATTTTTAACTAGAAAAGAGTTATGAAACTCTAACATAAATTGAAATCTCAAATAATTCAATTTATTTTGATATCCAAATATATATTAAATCTCAAGACCCTAAAAACCCTAAAATCTCAAATTTATAAACTTTAACACCTAAAAATCCATAAAATTGGTATGGACTTTATAATATCAATTTAACGTAACTCAAATTAGTAAAATATAACCAAGGAGAAATAAAATTTAAGTCATTAGTATTTAACCTTATTTTCTAAGCAAAAAATCAAGGTTTTGTGAATGAAAATTAAGATAAGGTGCATATTTTATAAAAACTTGATATTTTTATAAAATAAAGTTATAATTTTTTAAAATTTAAGAGAGGGAGACCCTCTCTCCATTCAAAAGTCGGGCTCCACCTCCCAAGAAATCTCTTCCCAACAAACATTAATCATTCTTCACCCACACACTCCATCTCCTTCACTTCTCTCTCTCTCTCTCTCATTTCTCTCTCACACTCTCACACATATTTTCTCTCTTCCTCTCTCTATGAACCACGAAATTTACAGAGAATAGGACCCAAAAACACTCCTTAAACTCGAAATGTTCATCATCTAGGAGTGTTCTTAAAGGTAAACCCGAAAATCCTTCATTTTCCTTCACTTTTCTTTCTTGTTTTAAAGGTTTTTCTTGCACTTCTCATTCTTCTACACCATTCTTTATGAACATTCATGAACATATCCATGAATGTTGAGTTTGATGATGATGGTGGTAGGGTTTCACCCAAGAACAACATGCATGTTGTCTAATGGTGAAATCCAAGGACCAAAACCTATGTCAAACCCTAAAATACGGATTTTTACAAGTTTTAAAGGTTCATCTACCTTGTGCATTCAAGTTTTTCCTTTGAAAACATCACTATGAACAAAATATGTCCATGCATGGTCTGCGAACCGTGAAGCATGTGATGAACATCAAGTTAAAGAGCTTGATGATCAAAGTACATTGTTAATGGTGCATGTAAATGATTTTATTCATAAAAAAAATCTAAAAATCCTTTTCTGTTCAAAACAAAATTTTCTCAGAATCCCAGTAAGATAGTAAGAGGTTCTGGAAAATACTAAGACCTTTTATCATTTCCTTGATTTACTAAAATTGTTACAAGAAAACAAGGCCATAAATCATATAAAATACTTTCGGAGGTCTATAAATCCTAGAAAAATTCGTGGATGCCCCTATGCTAAATAATGACCCCTCATTAAATGTCATCGATTTTTGTTGCTGTTTAGTATGGTTTTGATTTTTCTTTTTGTTTAGCTCCAATAAATCATAAAACCACTTTAGCGAAGGTTAAATGGCTACCTAATAATTTTCGAAGCTTCTTATCTATGTGGAAGACTTAGAAAAATATTTTCAGAATTTTTCATATTGCATTCCTATTTTTCCCCGATTTTTGTATTTATAATGGCCTAAAAAGAGAAAAAATAGTTCTGCTGATCCAAAGTTCATGACAATTTACCAGAACACCTTGTAGTACATTAGGATGCTACATAAAAATTTTGATGATTTTTCTCTTCTGTATACTATTTTTCTTCTATTTTCTCAAGATTAAATACACTTAAACCCAATTTTTATTAGAATAAATGCACAAAAATCATAAAATTGGGTTAAACAATTTAGGAATCCATTCTTATATTTTTCCCAGCTTAATAATGCTTAATAACAGTAATACAAAAAGTTTGGGTAATTTTGGAAACTGTTTTCTATTTATTTCAATTTCTATTAGAATAAATGCACACAAATCATAAAATTGGGTTAAACAGTTTGGAAATCCATTTTTATATTTTTCCCAGCTTAATAATGTTTAATAACAGTAATAAAAAAAGTTTGGGTAATTTTGGAAACTGTTTGCTATTTATTTCAATTTTTATTAGAATAAATGCACAAAAAATCATAAAATTGGGTTAAACAATTTAGAAGACCATTTTTATATTTTTCCCAGCTCAATTATGTCTAATGGCAGTATTACAAAAAGTTTGGGAATTTTATCATCTGGATTCTATTTTTCACGAATTTATATCGTTATGAAGGCACAAAAATTTGGAAAAATAGTTAATCACATCAAAAATTCAAGATAAATTTTCTAGAAGACATCTACTGTATTTGGAACAAAAATGTAAATTTTGATGAATTTTGGAAACTGTTTGATAATATTTTTGGATTTTTAGGAGTTTAAAACACCTTTAAATGTATTGAAATACCCTCAATTAATATTACAAAATTATGGAAAATAATATCCAAAATTATCTTAATCACATGAGTTATAAAATTCCACCATTTCAGAAAAATGTTTGTAACTTATCAATATTAAATTTTGACACAATATTGGCATAATTATATAGTAGTAGTAAGTATACTAGTGTTAGATTTCGATTAGAGACTCACTAGCGAATACCATTATTGTAGGAATCGATAGTGGTACGAGTGGAGCGTAGTCAAGACACCATTTGCATCATCTCAATGCATTGTGAGTATTCACGCACTCCCCTATTTTCGGTTTTTAAATGTTTTGGGGAGGAAAAGCATGTCCTAAACTTTTTATGTTCGTTGTATTTATTTTGACTCGTATGAAACTTGGTTGCTATATTTCATATGTATGTGTATGTTACTTTAATTCATGAGGACTATATCGCGGTTAAGTCCCTGGAATCTCTAGACACAACTCATTAACTCTTTTGAGCCTATGGTTATTATGGATAACGCTATCAGGAGGTAGACAACTCCTCACTCGCATGATTCGCTTGAGTGCATTTTACCATTTTATACACTATGTTTGCGATACACATAGTAGTCAATAGGGCACGATTCGGTCATTAGGCTTGGGTTGTGAACTCATGAATGGAAACTTGATGCACATACGAATCTTTATGCACATACCAAACTTGTATTCTCATGTTAGCAACGACACTTGTATACTTATTTTAGCAATGAAACTTTTATGCTTATTATAGCAACGAACTTTGTTTCTCATTATAGCAACGAACTTTTATTACTGAAAACTTATATACTTGTTTTAGCAATGAAATTGTTTGCTCCTTGTAACAACGAATATTATTTCGATTCTTGAAAACTCATTTTAGCAATATACTTTTATTTATGGAAACTTTTATCAAAACTTTTAATTCGATTCTTGAAACCAATATTATTTTTAATCTGTGAGTACTCACCAACTATTTTTATACTTGATGCTCGTTTTACATGCTTTTTCAGGAATCATCTAGTAAGAGGCACGTAGAGACACAACACTTGTAGGAGCATTTGCATGTGTTGACTTTTAAATACATTGTAATATCTTTTAAAAAGTTGTGCAAAGTTATTGTAAATTTGTAATGATTTTTAATACTATGGTTGGTGTTGTGTTTTAACTTTTGCTATGAAACCCTTTATACTGCCATGCCTCGTGTTTCCGCTTTAGCAGGGTGTGACAGAAATGGTATCAGAGCCGAAGGTTATAGAGAATACCGGTTTTCCTTTGGAGAACCACAACTATAGCCAAAATTTTAAAAATGTTTTTAAAATACTGAACATACTACTGGTATAACTAATTCGAGTACGCATTATTGGACTTTAATTAAGTATAGTCTGGCCAACTATGCTTAATTAACGAAAGTTAATGTGAGGTTGGAAACGATTATACTAGAATTATGTTCAAAACAATTTTCAACTTAAACTTTTGAAAAACAAAATTTTTCGGTGTGCATACGGGCATTGCATATTATAGGCATTCATCTAGATACACTTACAAACTAAGTGCACTTTTATAACAATGCCTTTATTTAGAAATATTCTTGTCGCTTATCAAGTGCTAGGTTAACCACTTAGGTTATATTACTAGCCACTCTAGGAGAAATGCACTTAGTACTGAGAAATGAGTATTCCTCGGTAGCTATTGACTTTAGATGTAAGGTTAGTAGCTAGATATACACTAGTAATAATCTTAAGTCGAAACCTATACCAATTATTCCTTAATACCTCTTCATCGTCTTCGTATTAGAGTTACAACTAGGAAAAATCATCTCGATACCGACACAAATGATAATTGAAGCATCGCATAAGGAGGTAGATGAGTCGCCACTAAGTAATCACTTGGATACCATTGGCGGGCATTCCGGATTCGACTCACAAGGAGACACAGAGGTTTAACCTATATGTGAGATCTTATTTCTACGCTACGATTTAGCTCTAGGTTGTTTCCACCTCGAGGTTAAAACTTAACATAGGATATCCCTTTGACCTCTATAAAAGGTCGTCAACTGCATTGACACCATAAAATGTTTTTCAAACAATTTTTCTTGTCCTTTATTTTAGGGAAAAGACATCGGCACTCGCCTTATACTCGTTTTGTACTCGCCTTAGTATTTAGGTACGATCAACTACACTAACATACTTTCTCCTTACTTCTTAATCTTCCATCGAAAAATTATTTCGCTTCATCGGTTTTATTTATCATCGATAAAATATTTTATAACCACTTCATTCAACTTAGTAGACATTTCCTAACAATGTAAGCCATATTCTCGCTAAAAATCTTTTGACAACTTGCTTTAATTTAACACTTTTCTTCAAAACTCAATTTAACCAATATTGGTTTTAACATTGCTATTTCAATTTCAATTCAATCCATTTCAATGGATAGATGTGCTTTTAAGGGCATATACACCATTTTGAACCTTGCTTACCATTTTGGCACGTTTTCGAAAAACTTAGAAACATTTTCTTTTATAAAAGTGTTTAAACATTATGCTATAAAACTTAAACATATGACGTTAATGTTCATGTTATGTGTAAAAGCTTCATCGGATCTTCAAACCACTTTTGTTTTAAGACTTTTGACTACCTTCTCATTTAGGCATTGTACTTTACTTAAATGTGTTTTCTTGAAACCCAACACAATATTTTTACAACTTTCTAATTTAAACATGTTTATAAGAAATCTCTAATTCCTACATTTCCAACATACCTCATTTTTTTTTTTCAAATTATTTTTATAATTTGTAAAGTTTCTAAAATTTAAAGAATTGAAAAACTTAGTGCTCACTTTTAAAATTCCAGTGACGCACTTTCGACAATGGACAATTATTCTTCTAAATATATTGAGTCTTTACCTTATCCATTTTAACCATTGTTGGACCCAGTCAAAAGATCAAAACTGTCAAATTTTCAATTACGAGTTTTAGTGTTTCTTCTTTTTCACAAATGGAGTTTAACTTAATAAGTAACTTATAAATTTTTAGCAATCCTTAGCCAACACTTTAGAACTCCCACATGTCTATTTAATCATCAATATACATCAAATATTGAAGTTTGAAATATATCTCAACCTAGTTTTAAATCTACTTATAGGTATTGTTCTTATAATTTTAACAATAGCAATCATTGCCGCCGCTACCTTCCTTTTTCTTCCCCCCTAACTTGATTTCTCGCTCTCCTTCTGATTTTAGATCTCGCACGCCCATAATAGTAACATTATACATAGTCTAACTTTGTTTCTGTCTATTTTGCTTCTCCTGGTATCATGTTCGTGTACATAAAGACTTGAACTCTACCCTTTCGTTTTGAGCGATTAACACATCTATAGTCGTGAGGAATAATTTTGATTTAGTCAACTTTGATATATTCGATTACGCCTTTTATCATATGCATCTTGTTTTTATTTTGAAATCTCTATAAACAACCGATCCTTATTTACATTTTGTCTTTCGTTCTAAATTCAGAAACTTGATATAAAATGCAATTTCCATTATATTTTTCCTTATAATTAATACACAATATGAATACTCTTATGCTTATCATTTTTCTATATTCGGAAATTATATGTGAAGGATATGTTTCCTTATGTTTCTTCTTTTATTTAAATACATCAAAAGTCTTGAATTTTACTATTATATATTCTCTAAATGATTGTTTTTGTAGAAACACTAAATTAAGAATCCACTATTTTCAATGATAGATATTTTTACACCTTTCTTAAAATAGCATTCTACTTTGTAATTTTCATTGAGTTCCTAAACTCTCAACTTTGTTCACATAAATATTCTGACTCGTAAGCTTGAATTTGTCCCGACTTAGACAATTGGACAATTTCTCAAAAATTTAATACGAATATTTCTTTACAAATTCCTTTATTGACGACTTAAACCTTTAACCTTAATTAATCTTTATACTATTTTACTACTTCGTTGGATTGCCAAACATGTATTTTCATTATCTTGGAATTATTACATATTTTGATAACAGTGAGATTTTTATCACTTCTAAAACACTTAAAATGCTATCTACACAATGTGATTTAATCGCCTCCATTTGCAACATTGACTCTCTAAATATATATATTCTTCGAATATAGTTCTATTATTGTAAGAGTAACCGTAGTAGTAATTATAGCCTCGGAGATCCTCAATCATTTCGTGACTTATTTTGTAGACGACACTTAAATAGCCTTTACATTGGAGATGTACCAAAACTTCGTTGCCTACCCTTAGAACGTATTTTTAGGAACTTAACCTCGATCGCTTCCCTTTCATTCGTGATACCCCTTCTTATTTCGGAATATATCTTTTCCAGATATAGTAGCCAACCCGAAAGTGAACAAATTGTTCCTAATCTCTTCTTTATTAAGCGGCGAATTTGCACTTAGTGCTAATTTAGAATGCGACTTAAGGATCAATGCAGACTTAACGTTGAATGCAGTTGGTGCTTCGGCAAAAATTATAGCTCTCTTAATTCAGATAATATCTAATTAAATAATCTTTTCAACTAGGTCGCCAAGGTTGGATCATGATTTCCATGAACCAGATTTCCCACAATCTAGACGATAGAACTCGAATTAGGGACACACTAATTTGACTGTAGCTAAAGAATTGGGTTCTCCCCTTGAGGAATTAACCCAAAATAATCAAAGAGCTCTTCAAGTCACCATCTCTCCAATTTTACAATTGTATTCGGCTGAGTTCTAATAGAATGTGTCACGAATTGAATTTCGGGACAAAATTCTTTCAACCGGGGGAGACTGTGACAACCGTCAAAATTCGAGTCGGTTCTAAGATTTGACTAAACTTAGTTTCACGTATAAGCACGACACATACTAGACTTAGTAACTAGAAGTTAAGATATAACCTATTAGAAACTTGGAAACAATTAGAAACAATGGATAATGTGCTTGGATTTCACATTGGTATGTGAATTCTACAACTACTTAACTGGAGTGACTATCCATATTCGGGTCATTCTTTGACTTGAACACCCCTTTCATTAATCATATACACACATCATGCACATGACCTAGAAGTAGAAATTAGGTCAAAGTCTCATAGAAACTTAAGTCAAAGTTGAAAACTAGGACTAGTATACTCGATTCCTCAATTTCGCTTGAATCTCGAAACCACTACATAGAATGCCAATAAATCGATAAAAATAAATTGTAAACATTATTTTTAACTAGAAAAGAGTTATGAAACTCTAACATAAATTGAAATCTCAAATAATTCAATTTATTTTGATATCCAAATATATATTAAATCTCAAGACCCTAAAAACCCTAAAATCTCAAATTTATAAACTTTAACACCTAAAAATCCATAAAATTGGTATGGACTATATAATATCAATTTAAAGTAACTCAAATTAGTAAAATATAACCAAGGAGAAATAAAATTTAAGTCATTAGTATTTAACCTTATTTTCTAAGCAAAAAATCAAGGTTTTGTGAATGAAAATTAAGATAAGGTGCATATTTTATAAAAACTTGATATTTTTATAAAATAAAGTTATAATTTTATAAAATTTAAGAGAGGGAGACCCTATCTCCATCAAAAGTCGGACTCCACCTCCCAAGAAATCTCTTCCCAACAAACATTAATCATTCTTCACCCACACACTCCATCTCCTTCACTTCTCTCTCTCTCTCTCTCTCTCTCTCTCTCATTTCTCTCTCACACTCTCACACACATTTTCTCTCTTCCTCTCTCTATGAACCACGAATTTTACAGAGAATAGGACCCAAAAACACTCCTTAAACTCGAAATGTTCATCATCTAGGAGTGTTCTTAAAGGTAAACCCGAAAATCCTTCATTTTCCTTCACTTTTCTTTCTTGTTTTAAAGGTTTTTCTTGCACTTCTCATTCTTCTACACCATTCTTTATGAAAATTCATGAACATATCCATGAATGTTGAGTTTGATGATGATGGTGGTAGGGTTTCACCCAAGAACAACATGGATGTTGTCTAATGGTGAAATCCAAGGACCAAAACCTATGTCAAACCCTAAAATACGGATTTTTACAAGTTTTAAAGGTTCATCTACCTTGTGCATTCAAGTTGTTCCTTTGAAAACATCACTATGAACAAAATATGTCCATGCATGGTCTTCGAACCGTGAAGCATGTGATGAACATCAAGTTAAAGAGCTTGATGATCAAAGTACATTGTTAATAGTACATGTAAATGATTTTATTCATAAAAAAATCTAAAAATCATTTTCTTTTCAAAACAAAATTTTCGCAGAATCCCAGTAAGATAGTAAGAGGTTCTGGAAAATACTAAGACCTTTTATCATTTGCTTAATTTACTAAAATTGTTACAAGAAAACAAGGCCATAAATCATATAAAATACTTTCGGAGGTCTATAAATCCTAGAAAAATTCGTGGATGCCCCTATGCTAAATAATGACCCCTCATTAAATGTCATCGATTTTTGTTGCTGTTTAGTATGGTTTTGATTTTTCTTTTTGTTAGCTCCAATAAATCATAAAGCCACTTTAGCGAAGGTGAAATGGCTACCTAATAATTTTTGAAGCTTCTATTCTACGTGGAAGACTTAGGAAAATATTTTCAGAATTTTTCATATTGCATTCCTATTTTTCCCCGATTTTTGTATTTATAATAGCCTAAAAATAGAAAAAATAGTTCTGCTCATCCAAAGTTCATGAAAATTTACCAGAACACCTTGTAGTACATTAGGATCCTACATAAAAATTGTGATGATTTTTCTCTTCTGTATACTATTTTTCGTCTATTTTCTCAAGATCAAATACACTTAAACCCAATTTTTATTAGAATAAATGCACAAAAATCATAAAATTGGGTTAAACAATTTAGAAATCCATTCTTATATTTTTCCCAGCTTAATAATGTTTAATAACAGTAATACAAAAAGTTTGGGTAATTTTGGAAACTGTTTTCTATTTATTTCAATTTTTATTAGAATAAATGCACACAAATCATAAAATTGGGTTAAACAGTTTAGAAAGCCATTTTTATATTTTTCCCAGCTTAATAATGTTTAGTAACAGTAATACAAAAAGTTTGGGTAATTTTGGAAACTGTTTGCTATTTATTTCAATTTTTATTAGAATAAATGCACAAAAATCATAAAATTGGGTTAAACAATTTAGAAGACCATTTTTATATTTTTCCCAGCTCAATTATGTCTAATGGCAGTATTACAAAAAGTTTGAGAATTTTTATCATCTGGATTCTATTTTTCATGAATTTATATTGTTATGAAGGCACAAAAATTTGGAAAAATAGTTAATCACATCAAAAATTCATGAGAAATTTTCTAGAAGACATCTACTGTATTTGGAACAAAAATGTAAACTTTGATGAATTTTGGAAACCGTTTGATAATATTTTTGGATTTTTAGGAGTTTAAAACACTTTTAAATGTATTGAAATACCCTCAATTAATATTACAAAATTATGGAAAATAATATCCAAAATTATCTTAATCACATGAGTTATAAAATTCCACCATTTCAGAAAAATGTTTGTAACTTATCAATATTAAATTTTGACACAATATTGACATAATTCTATAGTAGTAGTAAGTATACTAGTGTTAGATTTCGATTAGAGACTCACTAGCGAATACCATTTTTGTAGGAATCGATAGTGGTACGAGTGGAGCGTAGTCAAGGCACCATTTGTATCATCTCAATGCATTGTGAGTATTCACGCACTCCCCTATTTTCGATTTTTATATGTTTTGGGGAGGAAAAGCATGTCCTAAACTTTTTATGTTCGTTGTATTTATTTTGACTCGTATGAAACTTGGTTGTTATATTTCATATGTATGTGTATGTTACTTTAATTCATGAGGACTGTATCGCGGTTAAGTCCCTGGAATCTCTAGACACAACTCATTAACTCTTTTGAGCCTATGGTTATTATGGATAGCGCTATCAGGAGGTAGACAACTCCTCACTCGCACGATTCGCTTGAGTGCATTTTACCATTTTTTACACTATGTTTGCGATACACATAGTAGTCAATAGGGCACGATTCGGTCATTAGGCTTGGGTTGTGAACTCATGAATGGAAACTTGATGCACATACAAATCTTTATGCACATACCAAACTTGTATTCTCATGTTAGCGACGACACTTGTATACTTATTTTAGCAACGAAACTTTTATGCTTATTATAGCAACGAACTTTGTTTCTCATTATAGCAACGAACTTTTATTACTGAAAACTTATATACTTGTTTTAGCAATGAAATTCTTTGCTCCTTGTAACAATAAATATTATTTCGATTCTTGAAAACTCATTTTAGCAATATACTTTTATTTATGGAAACTTTTATCAAAACTTTTAATTCGATTCTTGAAACCAATATTATTTTTAATCTGTGAGTACTCACCAACAATTTTTATAGTTGACGCTCGTTTTACATGCTTTTTCAGGAATCATCTAGTAAGAGGCACGTAGAGACACAACACTTGTAGGAGCATTTGCATGTGTTGACTTTTAAATACATTGTAATATCTTTTTAAAAGGTGGGCAAAGTTATTGTAAATTTGTAATGATTTTTAATACTATGGTTGGTGTTGTCTTTTAACTTTTGCTATGAAACCCTTTATACTGCCATGCCTCGTGTTTCCGCTTTAGCGGGGTGTGACACCGGGCCCGGTCAGAACTAAGTTGATGAGTTCAATTAAGTTCTATGTCAAACAAATCGGAAATCGAAAAACAAACTGCTGGACAATAAGTAAGACATTGTTCCATGTATTTGTTCGGCTGATATCTAGAACAGAGGATTATATGATCACTTATCTTAAATGGCGTATCATCATCATATCAGTTCCGAGAGACCTTGAAAGAGCTACGATCGCTGATCGGTTCCTGAAGTCATTCTTGCAGTTATAGTTATTAGACATATCCAAGTGGGAGACTGTTGGATTAGGTGTCTAAGTTCATAACTATTTCTGGAATGTACTTGACCCGATTAGCATGGTCCATTTGGGTTGCATGGCATCTTGCATTTGGATAGACTAAAATGAGAGAAATAACACTTAAGGTTTATTAATATATTATAAGTTCTAATATATTAATAGTATTATTTAATTAGTATTGATCGAGAATTAATTTGGAATTAATTAAGTGATCCAAAGAAGACTAATTAAATACATGGGTTGATTGTGTAAATCATCCATGCTTATATAGTGGGCTAATGCTTCATGGATTATCAAGTTGGGCTAAAACCCATAGGATGCTCCATGGATGCTCCATGGTGGTTATAGAACCCATGGGTCATGGAAATGAAAAGTCATGACAATTAGGGTTTACATGGTGTAACCCTAATTGTAACACACTATATAAGCATCCTTATTTTCACCAAAAATCGGCCACTAAGCATACAAGTGAGGGCTAGCCGATTTCAAGAAGTGTAGCATTTCTCTCTAAGTCATTCCAAGTGTATTTGGTGTTGTGTGAGACATTTGAGGCATCACACTTGAGGTGCTAGGCTCACAAGGTTTTCAAGGAATCATAACTACTACAAGGTATGTATTTCCTACTATCTTTTATGTATAATAGATCCCCATGTATGTTAGATAGGTTATAGACCTTGGAAAAACAAATTTGCATGTATCATAGAAAAACATAGATCCAAGGTTTCTGGGGTTGCATGTACACCATAGGAGTGTTACAATGTTCAAAACCCTTCAAACATCTATCATCCTACAAATATAATCCAGTGGGTTGTTAGTGGTGCCTTCGACCTATGACTATAGTTAAGGAACTCACCTCAGTCTGAAGATAATTTAAATCACACTCGAGCCACTGAGTCGTAAAATCCCCTGACTAAATTACAAATAATGGAACCTAATTAGCAATTAGGTTATTAACCCAAACTGAGGGTCTAAATCCTAAATCCCGAATCCTATGGTAAAAAGGTTGTTTTACCCTTTCCTTAATGGGCCTAACATATCACGGTCCAAATCCAAACTAGCCCAAAGTCTAAAAAGGCCCAAGAGGCCAAAAGCCCACCATGGCCAAAAAGGTGTAAGATCCACTAATAGCCCAACACTCTAAACCCGAAAAGCTCCCTGGTGAGTACGCTAAGCGTACCACCAGTATGCCCGACAGAATCGATTGCTACACAAGGATCGGGATCCCAGACACATACACTTGGCGTACGGCTTCATACACTCGACGTATGCTAAAGTCAGCTAAAAATGTCCATTAAGCACTTAATGCTTTAAGTCTAATGTCCAAAACATAGATCTACCTTCTAAATAAGGTCTTAGTCCATAAAGTTTCCAACTTTATGCTATTGCATGACTTAAAAGGGCATAAACTCCATATCTAGCTTCTATACTCCATAAGATAACCATCAAGTAATTCATGGTTGGACCAAAACCATCAAGACATGATTTTTATGAACAAGGGACCCCAAAAACACTAATAAGTACAACCCAAATCTTCTGGATTAGCTTTTACTCACAAAGACCAACTCATGGGGACCAAAATATGCTCAAAACCCTAAGTAACCTAAATCTAAGCAAGGAACCAACAAGGTTAAGACTTTATACCTCTTAGATGTTGAAAATGATGGATGAACTCTGGATCTACAAGTTCCTACTTGATCAATGCTCCTCTACAAGGCTTCTTCTTCTATATGCACCACATACACCAAAAAACACACACACACACACAAGGGTCAATCTATTGAGTAATGGGTTAGGGTTTCGAGATATAGCTAAGAAGAGGCAATGAAGGATGATAATGAGAAAGCTTTGGGTTATAAGGTGTTTAAATAAGGTGCAAAACCTAAAAATTATGGTTTTCCCTAATTGACGTATGCCCAACGTACCACGGGCTACCCCGTATCATGCATACTTTTAAGTACGCCGACGTACCTTATGTACGCCCAACGTACTAGGGTCCTTAAGTCAAAAGAAAATGTGTAGCTAAGATTTTACCTGAGATTTTGGGCGTTAATTTTTTTTATAATGTTTAATATATATATTAACGAAGGGCCTATAACTTCTCTCTCTCTCTCTCTCTCTCTCTCTCTCTCTCTCTCTCTCTCTCTCTCTCTTTCTCTGCCCACCACTGTTCAACTTCTCTTCTAACTCTTTTCAAAAGACACGGATATACACACACACTCTCACTCAAGAAACCACAACTCCATCTCCATCTGGAATCACCATTTGCCACCACCATCCGTCGCCAACCACCTTGAAACATCCAAAAATTATGACCCAAAAATTTCATTTTTGATTTAAGTAAAAACAGTATTCCACAACATTGTTCATACATCCCAATAAAACAAGTATGTCAAACATCATAAAAAATAGAGTACGTGCCATAAACAGCATCCATATGGTGTGTGCGATGCAGTCAACCCGAGCTCTTCCCCTTGGAACGGGAAGTACCTGAAACATAAACTAAAACCGTAAGCACAAAGCTTAGTGAGTTACCTAAGATACCACATACCATACATATGATATAACAGGCCCCGTCCAATGAGATACGGGCCCCGCCCACACTCCCATAACGGGCCCTGCCCAATGAGATACGGGCCCCACCCACACTCACATAACGGCCCCCGCCCAAATAAGATACGGGCCCCGTCCACACTCGCATAACGGGCCTCGCCCACATAAACATAGATATACAAACACATACAAGTATCACATAGACAACAATTATATCAACATAACCAATCAAGGGTCGGCCTTAGTGCCTTAGACCCACTATACTCAGTGAGGAAACTCACCTTGAATGCTGAGTCTTACTGAAATAAATCCCTAGCTGCTGCCCTGACGACTCCCCGAGCTAACAATACACAATAACACCCAATTAACACTTGGGTTCCATTCCATATTCAATAATCCGTTCATGGGGTAAAATGACCATTTTATCCCTGACCTAATATGATCCAAAACCAAGGTCCAAAACCACTTGTCCTTCCACAGCCTAATGTACTCACTCATTAAGCCATTTCTCCAATAAGTTATTAAATCCTTAAGTCTAAGGGTCCCAATCACAGATCTGAGTCATATGCAATATCTTGTACCATAAAGTCGTAAACTTGGTGGCTTTGCATGCCCCAAATGAACCCAATCTCGAAATACAACACTCTACTTCCATAAAATGAACTCAACCTCATGCATGGATGGTTCAAGGCTTCAAAGATGGCAACTTTATGACTCTAGGACCAAAAGAACACCAAGAGTAGCAACTATAAGCTTCAGAAATGAAAATAATCCACAAGATCTCATCTATAGGACCAAAAAGGTCCAAAAACTCAAATAAAGGATATCTAAGCATTAACAAAGCAAGTTCTGAGCTTTATACCTCAAATGAGTGCCAAATGATGATAATGATAACCCGGATCTTCAAGCTCAAGTTCCAACAACTCTTCTTCACCAACTTCTTCTTCTTCCTTCCAAGGCACCAAACTACCAAAAATGCACTCCACAAGGTCAAGAACACACCAAGATGCTATAGGGTTCGATATTAGGGTTTCTGGACAATAGAGGCTGATAAGGAGGCTAACACTTGGGACTTAATGACATTGTATAGGGCTTGAACTCTATAAAATAGGGTTTTGAGTCTAACCACGTACGTTGTGCGTATGTGCATGCCTCCGCGTTTCCTTGTGATCCTTTTACGCCCCGCGTACACCAGGCTTACGCCCAACGTATGACCTCAACTAAGCCCACTCATAAAGGCCCAATCCTCTAAGACCAACATAACTTACATGATTTAGACAATTAAATAAATAAATAAATATTACCTTGGAACCATCAGGTGTTACAATTCTCCCCTACTTGGATCGGACTTCGTCCTCGAAGTACGCTGCCCCGAACAACTCAGGATAGTGCTCCCTCATCTCCTCCTCAGGCTCCCAAGTCCACTCTGAACCCTTGCGGTGCAACCACTTCACCTTCACCAGCTCCACAACCTTGTTTATCAAGGTTTTCGTCTTCCGATCTAGAATTTCCATCGGCCTCTCAATATAATTCCGGCGGTCATCCACCTGAATATCTGTTGGGTTTTGAGCATTCTAACACTCCTATGGTGTACATGCAACCCTATAAACCTTGGATCTATGTTTTATCTATTATACATGCAAATATTAACTATTCCAAGGTTTCATCCTAACTAGCATATTATGAAGCACCTATAGTACAAAGTTCTAGTTAGATGACATACCTTTTGATGTAGCTTGATGTCTTCAAGCTTTAAGAGCTTAGCCCCAATAGTGTGGAAGCCTCAAATAGAATCACAAATCACCAAAACACCTTGGAAGAACTTGAGAGAATATGTATGCACACTAAAATCGGCCCACTCTTATTTTCACATACTTGTACCAATTTTGTGAGCCAAGGACCCCTTTATATATTATGGAGGATTAGGGTTACATCCATGTAAACCCTAATACCCATGACCTTTCATTTACATAGGATCCATGGGTTAAAAGCTCCATGGACCATCCATGAATGCTTAGCCCAACCTAAATGAACTTGGCCCATTCCATATATATAAGAGTCCATATTTAATTAGTTCTTTTTGATCACTTAATTAATTTTAAATTAATTCTTGATCAATACTAATTAAATAATATGATTCCATATTAATATATTAGAACTTATAATATATTAATATAAATCATAAATATACTATTCTCAAAAGACTATCCATATAAATTGTGCCGGTGAAGTGCAACCCAAATGGACCATGCCGGGTCGGGTCAAGTACATACCAAATATAGTTATGGACTTAGACATTAATCCAACAGTCTCCTACTTGGATAAGTCTAAAACTATTATTGAGTATGACTTCAAAACCTAACTGGCAATCGTAGCTCTTAAAGCCGCTGTCGAACTCTGACCTTGTCAATGACTTGTCCATTAGATAAGGGATCATATATTCCTCCATTCTAGATATCATATGGACTGAGACATGGATTATAATCATTCTCTCTCTCCATTTGTTGTTTCCCGATTTTCGATTTATGATGACAGACTGATTGAACAAATCAAATCAGTCCTGGCTTGGCCAAGCACTCACATGTGTCATCGCTAAATCATCGAGGGGCCCACAGATATCGCTTTTATCCCGAAGGTAAAAGGAATGGATAAACTTCGACTCATATGGCTTGTTCTACTACTTGTTGAATCATACACAAAGGCACGTTTTATAACATCGAGTTACCAATGCGTTTTCATGCAATCAATGTATAAACAACTCATAGTAACAACTCATATCTCTAGGTTTGAAGAATATAAGATATTATCGTCTCATGATCACTCGTGATAAAATCCATGAAGTGATTCAAATGAGCGCGGGTTGAATCCAATACTCAGAACTTATGAGCACTCATGAGTGTTGTAGCACCACTTTGTCCACCAACTTGGACCTCTACAAACCAACCCATGACAGTCTTGATTCATATCTACTTCCAACATATGACCGACTGTGGATGGTTTGAATAACTTAATCATTCAGGAAGTGCGACTTAGTTATTCTGGAAGTCAAAACATGCAAAGTGAAACACAAGAATAAATGAATCAAATATGGTATCAAACCCTATGAATATAAATAAACACTTTTATTTATCACCATACTGATTACTCATTATTCATTGTTTCGGTTTTATCAACTTTATACTTGAATTAAAAACACTAGTTGTCCCATGCTCCAAGCATATACACTATGTTTTTCTTAAACACTATGGCAAAGCTATTGTTTAAGAAAAACATAGTGTACATGCTTGGAGCATGGGACAACTAGTGTTTTTAATTCAAGTATAAAGTTGATAAAACTGAAACAATGAATAATGAGTAATCAGTATGGTGATAAATAAAAGTGTTTATTTATATTCATAGGATTTGATACACTATTTGATTCATTTATTCTTGTGTTTCACTTTGCATGTTTTGACTTCCAGAATAACTAAGTCGCTCTTCCTGAATGATTAAGTTATTCAAACCATCCACATTCGATCATATGTTGGAAGTAGATATGAATCAAGACTGTCATGGGTTGGTTTGTAGAGGTCCAAGTTGGTGGACAAAGTGGTGCTACAACACTCATGAGTGCTCATATGTTCTGAGTATTGGATTCAACCCGCGCTCATTTGAATCACTTCATGGATTTTATCACGAGTGATCATGAGACGATAATATCTTATATTCTTCAAACCTAGAGATATGAGTTGTTACTATGAGTTGGTTATACATTGATTGCACGAAAACGCATTTGGTAACTCGATGTTATAAAACGTGCCTTTGTGTATGATTCAACAAGTAGTAGAACAAGCCATATGAGTCGAAGTTTATCCATTCCTTTTACCATCGGGATAAAAGCGATATCTGTGGGCCCCTCGATGATTTAGCGATGACACATGTGAGTGCTTGGCCAAGCCAGGACTGATTTGATTTGTTCAATCAGTCAGTCATCATAAATAGAAAATCGGGAAACAACAAATGGACAGAGAGAATGATTATAATCCATGTCTCAGTCCATATGATATCTAGAATGGAGGAATATATGATCCCTTATCTAATGGACAAGTCATTGACAAGGTCAGAGTTCGACAGCGGCTTTAAGAGCTACGATTGCCAGTTAGGTTTTGAAGTCATACTCAATAATAGTTTTAGACTTATCTAAGTGGGAGACTGTTGGATTAATGTCTAAGTCCATAACTATATTTGGTATGTACTTGACCCGACCCGGCATGGTCCATTTGGGTTGCACTTCACCGGCACAATTTATATGGATAGTCTTTTGAGAATAGTATATTTATGATTTATATTAATATATTATAAGTTCTAATATATTAATATGGAATCATATTATTTAATTAGTATTGATCAAGAATTAATTTAGAATTAATTAAGTGATCAAAAAGAACTAATTAAATATGGACTCTTATATATATCGAATGGGCCAAGTTCATTTAGGTTGGGCTAAGCTTTCATGGATGGTCCATGGAGCTTTTAACCCATGGATCCTATGTAAATGAAAGGTCATGGGTATTAGGGTTTACATGGATGTAACCCTAATCCTCCATAATATATAAAGGGGTCCTTGGCTCACAAAATTGAAAAAGTGTGTGAAAAAAAGAGTGGGCCGAGGCCGAGTTTAGTGTGCATACATATTCTCTCAAGTTCGCCCAAGGTGTTTTGGTGATTTGTGATTCCATTTTAGGCTTCCACACTATTGGGGCTAAGCTCTTAAAGCTTGAAGACATCAAGCTACATCAAAAGGTATGTCATCTAACTAGAACTTTGTAGTATAGGTGCTTCATAATATGCTAGTTAGGATGAAACCTTGAAATAGTTAATATTTGCATGTATAATAGAGAAAACATAGATCCAAGGTTTATAGTGTTGCATGTACACCATAGGCGTGTTAGAATGCTCAAAACCCAACACCACTAACATGATGATTATTAGCATAACACTTATGCTCCCACTAGCTTTGACATGTACTCAGAAATCAGCTGGACTTCTAGAAATCAATACTTTATTGACTTTCTTACCAAAGTTCAGATTTCTGATACGAGATGCTTTGATAAAACTTTATCAAAATCATACACCTTTCCTTAGATAGCATGCATGTGTGTCTAAACAATTTCAGAACTATGAAAAGGGATGCCGTAATCATAGTCTCAATTGTTTAGACCTTTTGCCTTCTGCTTCAAATCTACTTGGTGGAAGTGTTTCCTCACCATCATTTTCATGAATCGGAGAGAAACCTTATGACCCTTAGATTTTATGGTGTATGTGTTCTTATCCATGTGAATCGTCAAAACCATAGTCACAAGACAAGGATAATGACAAATCCAAACTTATATGGACTGAACTTATGTAATCTTAACTTCTTGCCACCTGGCAGTACATGGCCTGCCATTGCTTCCAAGTTGTTATGCAACCAATTGAGAACTTTCAGAACTCCTATGCAAAGCCAACTTTAACTGGAATGGGCACAGAATATGTCAACACGATAGGTTATAAACCTCAAGTCGTGTGCTAGTGAAGAACCTCAGGTTTTATTCTTGATTAGTTCTTGAAATTCTTTTTAGGATCTTTAAGACTCCCACTATCCTCTTGACATATAAGACTATCTTGCCAAATATTCAAGAGATAGTGCAGATTCTTTATCAAGACAAACACTTCACACAATTGGCCTTAGTTGGTCTTTGTTTTATCCAAAACATCACAACTTACCAATTTCAAATGTACAAGAGTAGGACACTTTTACTCTTACATTTGACAAGTGTTTTAAACCTTTCTTTAAGATATGTCACTCAAGTTACAATCTTGGAGTATGACTCTAAGAATTGTTTTGGAACGAAGTATGACTCATCTTCCTGATCTAACCATTTCAACAATTCATGACTCCTCTTCTTAGTCATAAGAATGCACTAAGATGACCTTTAGAGGACTAATTGTGATATGATTTCTAAATCATTAAGATGATCACAAACATGATACTAAAGTACTCTCCCATCTTTTCATATTTGAGAAACTTTTATCTTTCTGCCTAATTTGATTCTTCCCATTCGTTCTGCCATACATTGAGACTTTTCCAATGTTTCAGAATTATACTTAAACTTGTAAGTATAACCATATTTACTAAACTTTAGTAAATAAAATAGTCTTAACGAGCTTTGTGGTGGACATGACCAGTGCACAAGAATGTGTACTCGATCACTTTAGTCCTTCACTTGACTCACACATCCATGTGAACAAGTAATTAGTCTTGATTTTCCAATGCTTGAAAGTTCTCATTCATCATACTATTCAACTTGCATGATTCCAAGTTTCGGTCCAATTGAAACTTAGGTGATGAGGAACTTTCCTGATTTGGTAAATTTAGACACTACCACAAATGAAAGAATCAAATCCATTTTCCAATATTGCTGTCAGTGGAATCATATAAGCAACAATTTTCCACAAATGCCATTGTAAGGATACTTCAAATAAATAAAATTAAACAATTTTCTTTTATTTTAAAACTTTGCGGAAAAACTTATCCTTACAATCCACATGGAAAATTGTTGTTATCTATTCCTTAGTAATATATCATAACTTCTTAAGCAACTGCTCAAAATTATGATGTGATCGAAATCCACCTTCGCGATCAGAATCAGCATATACTTCCTTTAAGATTTCTCTCTATTCTTTGATTCTTAAAACATCAACATGTGACCCAGTCACATCATGTAATGAGGATCTCAGAATAGAACTTAACAGAGTTAGATAATGGGCTCTACCTGATGTAGAGTCAAACTTATTGACTTTAACATCCTTAGGTAAATTTCGCAGCTTTGCAATCAACGCCCCTTCCTTTGGCAAAATAAACATATGGACCCTTTGGTAATGGGACTATCTCAGACTTAGCCTTTCTCTTTACCATTTGGTCAACCGGGTTGACTATGGCCAATCCCTTTCCATTGGGAAAAGAATGCTTTTTCTGGATTTCCAGTGTCACCATTGTCACTGTCCATAAAGTTTTTGGGAAGTTGATCTTCTAATCAAATTTGCTTTACTATCGTTCCAAATCATTGCTGATTCAGCAGCACCAAGCAAATAGATATGATCATTAAGGTTCATGTCATAGTCTGTTTCATATTAGTCCCAAAGGAACTCACTATGTGACTTGGAAAGTGATTGAACATCCAACTTTCTCAAGACTTTGACACCCAACTCTCCCGGCTTGTCAATATGTGACTTCATCTCTAAGATGTGATCATACATAGACCTTGCTTGCAATTAGGGCTTGAGTGACCTTGAACTTGTGGGTTAGGGAGAATAATTGGAGGAGGTGGAGGAAGAGAAGTAGGACTTCCATGAGCCAAACTCGGGAAGTCATATTCATTATGAAAGCTTGGTTTGGGAAGATCATTGTTGTCTAAACCAGACATCAACAATGGGAGAAATTCACGTAAAGTTGATTTAAGTCCTTAATATAACACCCAATATGATATATTAAGGCTAGGACCCAACAAACTATTTTATAACTTGGAAGAGGGATGCCGTAATCCAAGCTATAAAATATTTGGAGGTAGGTGAATGACGATTCACCAATTTCCACCAAGATAAACGAAATGTATTATTAGGTTTTAATTGGTTTTGAAACTCCTAGATTCTTTTGAGATTCATTGAACTTTTAATGGCATGTTTCAATCTTGAGAGTGCCCTTCAGGTTTTGTGACTGGGATGCCGAGGATCACAAAACAAGGTGTGAAGTAACAATGCAAATATACTTGGTACCCTTAATATTTACCCCTCAATCGATGTGCCGGTTAACCACACACGCTCCAACGATACTATGATAAACATTAAGTTACCCTTTGCCTACCTTGTTAAGTCCAGGTTAGTGTGCCGGTTAACCACACACGCTCCACTAACGGTTTAAACAAAGTGCAAAGTGTAATTTCATTGATTAGCACCTTATTCACATTTTCCTAAGTAACTAAGATTGGGAATTAATAAAAGGTTTAGTTACTTAGTATTTATCATTAATACTTTTAATGAAGGGATAATTATAGTCCTTGTCCTACCTGTTCGGCTAATGACCCTCCACCGGTCAAGGACGCGGTGAGTGAGAGTGGACACCCATTAAACTGCCATTTTATAGGCAGTAACCTTATACCCCCCTTATAGACCGGCTTCGTGAATGAGGCCTACTAATGGTAAGACGACTTGCTCTTATACATATAATATATTAAACTTTTAATATTATAATAGTATAAGGGTGTATTTTAGACATTTAAAATACTTGGTGGTTTAATCTATTAATTAAACTAGACTTTTAATTTAATTAAACTCAAACCATATATTTATGGATTAATAATACTCTTTTAATTAAATGCTTTAATTAACTATTAATAAAGTCCATAAGAGTTAATTTGAACTATTCAACAAAACATCATAATTCCAATTATTAAACTCAAAATTAAAACCATTTAATTAATTGTTTAAGTTATGAACCCAAGAGTTTTAGAATTCAATTCTTTTTTTCATAAAAAACTTTTCTCAAATTCCAAAACTTGAGGGCAAGTTTTGTAATTCTTGAAAACCTTTGGATTCCATAACTTATGGAATTAATGGTGTTTTATGATGAAACTTTCCATGTTCCATAACTTAAGAACAAGTTATGGAATTCTTTAAAACATTAACACCAAATTTTGTAACTCCATAAAAACTTTGAATCAAATTTTTTTTTTAAAAAAAAACTTTCGTATCCATAACTTATGGAAGTTTCAAAAACCCTTAAGATCACAACTTTAAAAAAACTTTTGAGCTCCAAAATTTTATGACAAAATATGTAACTCCTTAAAACATTTAGATCATACTTTTAAAACTAATAAAATAATCATATCATTTTATCTTTTACTAAATTTGACCTAATTCAACTCATATAACAAATGATTCAAATTTTACAAATAATTCGTTTTTCACAAAACAAGTAATTATCTTAAAATTTGACAAACGTCATGTTTTTTTTTCTTTTTTTTTTCAACTTGAAAATAAAACATTTGCATCAATATAACAGAAAACAACCTGGCTTTGATACCACTGTTGGGTTTTGAGCATTCTAACACTCCTATGGTGTACATGCAACCCTATAAACCTTGGATCTATGTTTTCTCTATTATACATGCAAATATTAACTATTCCAAGGTTTCATCCTAAATAGCATATTATGAAGCACCTATACTACAAAGTTCTAGTTAGATGACATACCTTTTGATGTAGCATGATGTCTTCAAGCTTTAAGAGCTTAGCCCCAATAGTGTGGAAGCCTCAAATGGAATCACAAATCACCAAAACACCTTGGAAGAACTTGAGAGAATATGTATGCACACTAAAATCGGCCCACTCTTATTTTCACACACTTGTATCAATTTTGTGAGCCAAGGAACCCTTTATATATTATGGAGGATTAGGGTTACATCCATGTAAACCCTAATACCCATGACCTTTCATTTACATATGATCCATGGGTTTAAAGCTCCATGGACCATTCATGAAAGCTTAGCCCAACCTAAATGAACTTGGCCCATTCCATATATATAAGAGTCCATATTTAATTAGTTCTTTTTTATCACTTAATTAATTCTAAATTAATTCTTGATCAATACTAATTAAATAATATGATTCCATATTAATATATTAGAACTTATAATATATTAATATAAATCATAAATATACTATTTTCAAAAGACTATCCATATAAATTGTGCCGGTGAAGTGCAACCAAAATGGACCATGCCGGGTCGGGTCAAGTACATACCAAATATAGTTATGGACTTAGACATTAATCCAACAATATCCTCCAAAGGTACAACTGCGGAATCATCCGCTAAACACTTCTGCAACTGAGAGAGATAAAACGTGCTATGAATCTGACTGACCTCGGTTGGAAGATCTGGACGATACGCAACCCGTCCCACCCGAGCCAAAACCCTGAAGGGACCAATATACATGGGCCCCAACTTGCGCTGCTTCTTGAATCGGATGACACCTTTCCAAGGTGACACCTTCAGGAGAACCATATCTCCCACCTAAAATTCCAATTCCTATCAGCGCCTGTTAGCATAACTCTTCTGCCGACTCTGAGCTGTTTGGAGCCTGTTCTGAACCTGCTGAATCAGCTCAGTGGTCTTGAGTACCACCTCGGTACTCCCCATGACTCGATGACCGACCTCACTCCAACAAATCGGGGTCCTTAATTTCCTCCCGTAGATCATCTCAAAAGGAGGTCGATCAATGCTAGCATGATAACTGTTGTTATACGACAATTCCGCTAACGGAAGATACATATCCCAACTCCCACCAAAATCCAAAAAGCACGCACGCAACATATTCTCAAGAGTCTGAATAGTCCGCTCACTCTGACCATCAGTATGCGGATGAAATACTATACTGAAATGGAGACGAGTGCCCATCTCGTCATGAAACCTCTTCCAAATCTGGAAGTAAATCAAACATCCCTGTCTGAAACCACTGATACCGGCACCCCATGACATGCCACCACCTCCCTCACATAAATCTCGGCTAAATTATCTGCAGAAATACTCTCCTTGATCAGAATAAAATGCGAGCTCTTGGTCAAACAATCCACGATGACCCACATAGAATCAACTCCACGCGCAGTCCTGGCAAGCTTCATGATACAATCCATAGTGATGTCTTCGCATTATCATACGCGAATCTCCAACAACTGCATCTTGATGTGAGGTCACTGATGCTCGGCCTTGACTTTCCCTACAAGTCAAGCACCTCTCCACATACCATGCTACATCCCGCTTCATGCAGGGCCACCAATAATCAGGACGAAGATCCTTATACATCTTCGTCACCCTGGGATGAATGGAGAATCTTGAATTATGAGCCTCCTCCATCAGAACTTGGTGTACACCGCCCCAATACAGAACCCAAACTCTCCGATGCAGAGTCAACAATCCGCGACTATCATAATCGAATGAAGCCACCCGAGGCTCAACCTGAGCCTCACGAATATGCTCCAACAACAGAGTAACCACAGTCATTTTCAAACATAGGTCTCTGATCAGAGCCGCGACCGCCTTGCGGCTGAGAGCATCGGCCACCATATTGGCCTTCCCCGGGTGATAAAGGATCTCACAATCATAATCATTCACCACATCTAAGCAATGACGTTGCCCTTATGTTCAGATTCGGTTGATCCATAAGATACCTCAAGCTCTTGTGATCCGTGTAAATAGTACAACGAACCCCATAGAGGTAATGCCGCCAAATCTTGAGGGCGAAAACCATAACCCCCAATTCCAAATCATGTGTCAGATAATTCGCCTCATGAGGCATCAGGTGCCTCGAAGCGTAAGTTATCAGACGACCCCGCTGCATGAATACTACCCCCCAAACAGGAGATCGAAGCATCACAATAAACCACGAAATCATCAACATCCTCAGGCAGGGTCAGAATCGGCGCCTCACACAACCACTGATGAAGAGTCTCAAAGGCTGCCTGCTGCTCAGGCCCCCAAGAAAATGTCACTGACTTCTTGGTCAGTCAGGTCAAGGGAACAACGATCCTGGAGAAATCCTGAATGAATCTCCGATAATAACCAGCCAAACCATGAAAGATCTGAATCTCAGATGAAGACCTCGGAACCTCCCACTGCATCACGACCTCGAACTTGGCCGAATCGACCAGAATACCCTTCTGGTCGACAAGGTGACCTAGAAACTGCTCCTCGGGCAACCAAAACTCGCACTTTGAGAAATTTGCGAAAAGTCTCTCCCTCCTCAATGTCTCCATCACCTCCCACAAGTGCTCCTCGTGCTGCTCCTGATTCTTCGAATAAACAAAGATGTCATCAATAAATACGATCACAGACCGATCTAGCATCGGTCTGCACACGCGGTTCATGAGATCCATGAACGCGGCCGGAGCATGGTATGCTTAAAAGGCATCACCATGAACTCATAATGACCATATCAAGTCCGGAAAGTTGTCTTCTGCACGTCCTCATCCCGGACCCGCATATCATGATAACCCAGTCACAAATCAATCGTGGAGAACCAGTATGCACCCTGAAGCTGGTTGAAAAGATCATAAATCCTCGGGAGGGGATAACGGTTCTTCACCGTTACCTTATTCAACTCCTGGTAGTTAATACACATACGATGAGACCCGTCCTTCTTCTTCTTCACAAACAGAATCGGGGCTCCCCATGGTGAATTGCTCGGCCTAATAAATCATTTGTCTAACAGCCCCTGTAGCTGTGTAGACAACTCCTGCATCTCGAGAGGAGCCAGCCGATACGGTGCTTTGGCTATCGGAGCCGCACTTGGAACCAAATCAATCCTGAACTCCACCTGCCTCTCCGGAGGTACCCCTGGAAAATCCTCGGGGAACACATCCGGATAATCCCGCACGATTGGCAAATCATCCACGGTCTCCTTACCCTTTTTCCTGGTATCCATGACATAGGCGACAAAACCCAAGCAACCCTAATGCAGATTGCGTCTGGCCCTCGCTGCATAATACATAACCGGCCCACGTTGCGGTCTATCACCTTGAATCACCAACTCTCCCCCACTTGGGGTCCGAGCCCGAACTAAGTGTTGCTCACTGTCGATCACTGCCCCATTAGGGCTCAGCCAATCCATGCCCACAATAACCTTGTTCCCATGTAGAGGAATGGGAACCAGATCAACCGGATACCGATCATTGAATAACTGGAGAGTACAACCTCGATGAATCCTCGCTACCCGAACAGACCTATCATCGACAATCTCAACATCTAAATGACAATCCAGCTTACCCGTAGCTCCAATAAATCTCTTGCTAAACGCAAGAGATAAAAACGATCGGGTCGCCCCCGAATCAAATAATACTAAAGCAGAGATACAAATGATCCTTGGATCTGTCACACCCCAAAACCAGAACGGAGGAAACGTTCGGGGGCGGAGGACGTCATATGTAGTATCAGAACACATGCATCATAGTAATCAAAGTAACAAACAACCATTGCATTAATATTAAAGTGTTTACAAAGTATGTGATTCACAAAAGGTTGACTCTAAAAGTAAATAACAAAACAAGACATGTAGCTACTATACTCCATCTTCTGAATTCCAGTGCGCGTACTTGTCTACTAGTCTCCTGAGAATACAAGTTATTTTGAAAGAGTAGATCAACATTTAAGCTGGTGAGTTCATAAGTATTTAAGTGATTAAAAGTAAGTTCTTTAGAAAAGTGCGTATGTTCCTCCAAAAAATCCTATATTTTCTGATATGATGAATGAAAGTAAAAATGACTCTACAGTTCCTTCTATGAGTACTAAATGGATACAAATTATATACAATTTAGAGTAAACAGACAATCAATTCTGTGAATCTGCCCTAAGCCCACAACCAAACAAGGAACAGGAAATGAGGCAGAAGTCACACATCCCATTGTTTGTTAGGTCTTCACTGTATATAACCCTGGCGTATTCATTTGGTACTTACTGAGTTAACTGTAATAGTTCTTTATATTTGTTGAAAACATTCTTTAAGAAAAATCATATATTTCCTTTAGTAAAAATGGTAACCACAATAGTTCCTTCTATAATCACTTAGTTTATACTAGCTATATATAATCTAATATCGAACGGAAAGTTAAATGGGTGAATCTGCCCTAAGCCCACAACCAAACATGGAATAGGAAATGACGCGGAAAGCACACATCCAATTGCCTGTCGGATATTAATTATATATAACCCTGATGTATAAACTAAGGTATTATAAAATTAACTACTAAAGGTCCTTTAAGTTATACTGGTTTAGTATGAAGTATTAAATCCCTTTTTATAAATAAGTTTCTAGTTTCACTAAGTCAATTGTGAAACGTTGTTTTTGGTAAAACTCTATTGTGTTCAAAAAGTACAATCAAAACTGTTTACCTTAAAAATAATGATGTTTACCATAGAAAATCCTATGTTTTCTATAAAAAACGACTGGATGTCCATGTTGTTCTAAGTTTGAAAAGCACAAGTATACTCCCTATACTTACTACAATGATATATAGTTTTGTTGATATGTTAAACTGAATAAAGTCTTGGTTGTTCTGGATGCCTGATACGACGCTACTACCTTCCTATGATTACCTAATACATACGAGTTGCATATAACCGATATCGAATAGACAGTTGAATGGGTGAATCTGCCCTAAGCCCACAACCAAACAAGGAACAGGAAGTAAGGCGGAAAATGCACATTCCACAGTCTATCGGACTTCAGTTATATCTAACCCTAAAGTATACTTTGGGTAATCACATAGTTAGTGTCCTTTGAGATTTGTTCGTGAAAAGTTTATTACTACGTAAATATATCGTTGTTATCTATTTTTGAGTTTTACGAGCATACTAATTGGACCGGTTAAACACAACGTATGGTAGACGTCGAAAAGAATATGACATTTGTCACCCGCAGACCTGCCGGTCCGACTGTAGCTAACAGTGAGGTGCAGGATTGTCAATCTCGTATAGATCTATACACAAACTCACGCTCTCCCTCCAGGAGACTCTGGTCGTAAGGGTAGACTTTCACTGGTACTTATATGAGTACTCAAAGACGTGTCTCACAAGTTGGATTAACGACTTTACAAGTAATAATATGGAAAACCCTTTTTATATTTGTCATATAAGTTTATAAAAAGATCCTTTTGTTCCTTAAGTTAAACTTATTAAAGTTTATAAGCTTATTTCCATGTTCTATTTACAGTTTCATGTTCTACATACAATTTATTGGTACAAAGATGTAATAAGCAGTTTATATTTTAAAACACAACATTTATTGTGTTTTACTTGTATTTCCCCCTGAAAAGCATTTAAAAAAAACCATTTAAAAGATTGATTATAGGGGTATGAACTTACCTTATGTGGGTGATTCAATTGAAGATTCGATTAAGGATGAGAAGTTCCACGAATGAAGTCCCGAGGCACAAACGAGTCCTAAATGACATATATTGATACATATATGTCTATAATTAGTGCTTAAAACAACTAACATGAAGGGAAACAACCTTAGGAACTAGGAAACACTCTCAATGGAGTGTTAAAATCACATGTGATTGATCACAAGGAGTTCACGGCCAAACTCTATGAGTTCACGGCCTTGGGATGGTTTACGGCCCAAGATCCTTTGAAGGGTTTAGGGCCCTTATGAAGGGTTTACGGCCGAAAACCCTTCAAGATCTGGAAGATCTTGAAGATGGTGACAAATAGTGATGAATCAAGGCTAGAACAAAGGGGTTGTTAAGCATGAACAAGTAAGGGATGAGATGCTTACGTTTTGGGAGTGAAATGAGAGCTTTTCTTGGATGATACTTGAGAGAGAATTGAGTGTTTGCGGCTGGAACTTGGAGAAATGAAGTAGAAATGAAGCAATCTCTTATATATATGGAGGGTGGTTCACGGCTAGAAGAGTTTTCACGGCCGTGAACCTCATGTGTTGGATTTTCTGGTTCGGGTGCAGGCTTCTGATCTCGAGCTAATACTAGAAAACACTCAATCCTTAAGTGTATTAGGCTTAAAACTCATTGGAATGACCCTTAACAAGGCTAAAAGGCAATAAAATTAAGTCTGACTTTTGGTTGATTGGATTGACTTTACAAGATAGAAATTTACGGGTTGTCACATCATCCCCCCGTCAGATGGAATTTTGTCCTGAAATTAGCTTTCTTAGTAGTACTCCTGGGGTTGTGCTCCTCTGAATGGTAGAATACCCACTCGCAGACCTGGGAAAACTTTCCCTTACGCTCATGATAAGATTCATACCTGGTCCATCTATCATTACCTCGTGTATACAAGTTGTATATAATTAAGATTAGTAAGACGGTCGGATGTGCGACTCTGCCCCAAGTCCACAACCAAAAAAGGAACAGGAGATAGGGAGGAAATACACATACTAAATCTGCATAATCATAATTATATACCACTCTCGCGTATACACTTAATAATGATAGGTGGGCTGTATTCGTCCTTAGCCTCTGTGCTTGAACTTGATCTGTTGGACGAATGGTAGTTCGGGAAGGTCTGCTGAGTATACTGTGGCAAGGTTTCAGAGGGCAAGGTACTCCTCGCATGAGTACTTCGGGGTTTAGAAGACAAGAGACAATACCGAGGTCTGGGTTGGGTTGTCGTTACGAATGACGAGGGTTTCATTAAATTGTTGGTTAAGGCGTTGGGTTTTCAAAACACATGAAATTGGTATGATGAGGACCACGCCAATCCATGACGAATGATGACAACAGACTGTTTACAGAAACAAATGTTAGTCCGATTTGAAAGAAACGTTTGTTATACGATGGTGTATCCCGAGTGTGCTCGACAATGTATTTTGTGTAGACTTTCTAGTGCTTTCAGTTTTCTCCTTGATAAAACCACTGCCACAAATTGTATCGCGATGAGCGAGCACTAACAGTGAAAGTGTTTTGATAACTAGTATCGATAGTTTATATTATGATCCTCCTCGGTACCTCTTTGATCGCCTGGCATATACAAGTTATGTATAATTAAGATGAATAAGACGGTCGACTGAGTGACTCTGCCCTAAATCCACAACCAAACAAGGAACAAGAAATGAGGAGGAATCACTCACTCTAAGTCTGCAGAATCTTAGCTATGCACAACCCTGATGTACATACTAAGCCATCATAGCTCACCTGTACGGATCTCTAGTTCTCTTATGAATGTTGTGACTTGTTCAGACGAGTGAGTTATTATAATTACTTTTAGTATCCCTAATTTTAATCTTATATTAAATATAAATTAATATTTTAAGTAATTGTTTTATTTCGAAGACGTACCGCTGCTCGCTGGTGATTCCGGGGTAGTTTCTCCTACGGTGATCAGCAGAATTCGTCCATCCACGCCTGAGTTCTTCATTATCGGGCAGCCCTCTTGTAGTGCCCAGTCTCACCACATCCATAGTAGGCCTGGTTCATTTCAACTCCGGGGACTTGGGAGATTCGTTGTGCCGGTGCCCTGCAGAAACGGGCAGTGTGCCCCTTCCTGCTGCAGTTCATGCACTACATTTCCCGGCATACTCCAGTGTGGTGATAGTTACACTTACCACACTTGGGGAGAGTTCCAACATATCCACTAACAGACGCTGGAGTGGCAGGTGTTGTGGCGGCGTACACAGTAACCACTTGTTGCTCCTGCGGGGGTTCTTGTGTCGTTCGCTCCTTCCTCTTGTTCCCTGACTTTTGTTTATAATCGCCTCCCATTGATGGCTCGGGAACGGGGGCCACTACGTCATGGCGAACTCCATGGTCAATGAGTCGTTGGGCCAGGCGTTTGGCGCTATCAAAGGTAGTTGGATTTGAATACAATACATCCCCCTGAGTCGGGGTAGTTAAACCCCAGATGTACCTTTCTATCTTCTTACTTTCCGGGGTAACCATCCCGGGGCACAGTGCTGCCAAGTCACTAAACCTGTCAGTATAGGTCACTATGTCTGAGCTGACCATGGTATGCTCCCATAGTTCTTGTTCTAGCTTTTGAACTTTGCCTCTTGGGCAATATTCTTCCAACATCATCCCTTTTAGGTTCTCCCAACCTATAGAGTTATCCATTGATAGGGTCAGTGACTTAACATGGCCATTACACCATGTTAGGGCCCTGTCGGAGAAGGTGCAGGCAGCAAACTTCACTTTGCTCCCTTCTGGGCACAGACAGATTTCAAAGACCGAATCTGTTTTCTCGGGTCATCGGATCAAAGCAATTACTCCCCCATTTCCATTACAGGTGTTAGAACAAAGTTCTAGTAGGATCGAGAGATTCTAAATAGAAAAACAATAAATGACATAATGAAGAACACAAGAATGGTTTAAACGATGTCGAATGATTAAGCTTTCACACCTCAGAAGAGCTTGATTAAGAACTTCGATTGTAGAGGTGTTTAGGGTTACAAAGCAATAATAATAATAATCACGACCGTATCTAATGCATATATGCATGCACTATTTATAGCTTAACCCTACTTAACAATCACGGATGGACAGGGCCAATCCGGATATACAAAACTAAGCCCATGATGCAACATAAAATACCCAACAATCTCCCCCTTTGCGTCAATGTAGCCGAAAGCTCAGTTCGGTTGAGCTATAGAAGATTTCTTGACAGTCTTGAACACCTTCGGTATAATGGCCAATAGAGTATGACGAAAAGTGATATACCACCGAAGCATGTCCGTGAAGTTCTTCTTGTCTGCCTCAGTGTTCTGCTTGCATCGATGAATGATATTAATAATATGCTCCAAGCAGTCAGTTGAGAACAGATGCTTATCAACAAGAGCGAAAAGAAATCTGTTGGCTTCACCTCTTGTGAACATCACTGTGAGATGTTTAGAATCAATTTGACCCATCTTCATTTTGTTCACATCTCCAGGTTTTGCAATTGGCTTTACGGTTGGTTTCTTCTTCAAAACTTTAGCAATCTCCTGATCCATTGCAGCAACTTCATGGATATAGGAGGCCAACATCCTCTTCAGATGATCTAGGATCATCTCATATTCTTTCGCATTGGTGAGCAATATGTTAAACAACAAGATCCAATCATGAAGATTCAAATTTGGAAGATCTGCCAGGGATATAACTGAAACCGAGTTGTCTGAACCTCGGGTGATTTTGAAATTGACATTAATAAACTTCCCTGCAGGCGAAAGTTTCAGCACCTTGACAGTTATAATCTTCTGAGCACTCCAAGTCAGGTACTGAGGCTGACCGAACTTGAGATAAAAATCGATAAGTTCACGATCAACCTGAGGGTGAGGTGAGGGAACTTCAACAGTCGAATCAAAGCAGTGAAAAGTAAATGCCTTTCGTGTTATAGGCATATCAAACTGAGAGTCCCTCGAATTCTCAGAATCAAACGAAGCCACAGGTTCCAGCCAGTACACGCTTGGAAACTCTATTGCTTCTTTTATGAGCGTTTCCCTAGTCCAAAGAGGAAACAAGGCCTTTTTGCAATTTAAGGCATCTTGCTCTTCCTAGTTCTTTCGCTCCCTCTCTTCTGCTTCCTTCGCAACCCGAAGGGTTTCATCCAATTCCTTATCCCTTTTCTTTCGTTTTAGGGCTTCGGCAATTGTTTCTTCTTCATCACTAGCATCGGCAAGTCCTTTCTTCTTATCTTGATTTCCAGAACCCGAAGCTTCATTACCCTTCGGTTCTGTTTTGACAGTGACTTTCGGTTGAGTTGCCTGAACACCTTCTCCCCCTTGTTTTGGAGGTACGAATCTCTCCGAAACACCCTTCATCTCATGTAAAAGTGCAAGGGCAGGAAGAAGCTTGGAAGTCAGATGATTTCGGATGGTGAGGGTAAGAATCGGATCATGAGCACTAAGAATATTGTTTAGCATATTCTGAACATCACCAGCACAACTCCGGAAAACAGCCCGCTCAGTCTTTAACAATGAAATCTCCCTTTCAGCTTGAGCCAATTGAACTTTCTGAACTTCAATGGTAGAGGTTTGACGTGCAAGATCCTCCCTTAAAGTACTCTCCTTAGCTAAATCAGCATGGAGTGTTTCAAGGCGAGAATTCACTGAGCTTAGAAGAGAAGTGTTCTCAGCTAGAATTGAAGAACGAACATTTTCGAATTTTGCTTGCTCCTCTTGAAGTGACTTTGATAAAGAATCAACTGAAGCGTTCACTTTAGCTGCATTCTTATCAGCATGACTCTTGAGGGATTCAAGAAAAATCTTGGACCTGTGAATAAGTTTTGCAACTTCAGTTGTAGCCTTCTGGCAAGAAGAGGTTGAATCTTCAACGGCCTTCGTCGATTTGTCAATGGCCCCTGTATATTGCTCAAAAGCGGTGTCCAAAAAAGCGTTGAGCACCACATCATTATTCGTCTTAGTAGAGGCAAGCAATTGATCAAGCTTTTCATCAAGACCCTGTACTTGTTGTCTGGTGACGGGAGCATCTTCATCTTCATCAGTGGGAATCCGATAAGGACTGTAATAATTTGAGTCAAACTTAAGATTGGCACCACCGAGAGTATCACCAGAATCTGTTGAGGATGAGGGTGAAAGAGGTTTGGATGTAACAGGAGGTTCGGTTTCAGTAGTAGCCCCCGTATCAGATACGTTGACATTTACTGGATCGGTTGTAGTGGTGGTAGTTGCTTGTGAAAGGATAGGAGGTGGTAAAGGAGTGGTAGAGATTGGTATCGTACTAACTAGTGGTGGTGGTGGCATAGAAGTGGTGGTTTGAGATGTAAGAGGTGGTGGAATGGGAGCAACCGAAACTGGAAAAGTAGATTTCGGTGGAGATGGAGGAGGAGTTGGAATCTGGTCATGAAGTTGTTCAGTAGGAGTTGGAGAACGAGGAGGTGTATTACCTCTTGGTGAACCATGAGGCTGAACATCTTCTTACTCATCTGCCGATCGCTCCCCATCATGGTCTGAGCTCGAAGGAGAGGGACTTTTGGATTTCCTTGCCATCTTCTTAACTTTCTTTGGAGCCGAAGAAGCAGCCTTTTCAGCCTTTCGCTTTTTAGACCTGACAGGCTTAGACGAAGGACCTTCGGTTGCCACTTTCTTGGTAGTTGCCCTTTTTCCTCGGTTGGCTGGCTTCTCCACAACATCCAAAGCAGCTTGCTGTTCAGGTGTCTTTTCTCTTGGTCCTTTTGGAGTAAGCTTTCGGTAGTCAGCCATCACTTTACTTTCGCTTGATACACACTTGTACATCGTTTCAGGTATTGAACCATTGTGAAAGAACTTGGTGGCATCTGAGAAGATGATCTTTTTCGTGTGAAAAGTAGCCACAGAGGAGACCAATGCATCCTTCATGACTGGAATCTGTAAAGTGTCAATGGCCCTTCGAGTGACGATGGTCCAGAAACGACCACAAGAAATCTCTGAATGTCCCGTCGATGTGTTGAGACTTTGCACCAGTTGCGACCAAATAACCGACCCATAATCGAGATTAATGCCATTGTAGAGACCATAGAGAATGGTCAGAAAAGCCTTACTGGTACCATCTGACCCAGCAACCCTCTCCGCTAAAGCCTTATTGATAAGAGTAAGTAACCCATTCCATTGCGGCGGCAAACACGATTTCTTAAACTTCGTCACTGTGGTAAGAACATCAGTGTACCCCATCTCATAAAGCATTGTAAACAGCTGGATAGTGGTGACGAAATCAGGAGAGATAACAGAAGCATCAATGACAAGCTTTAACAGGGAACATAATCGTCCTTTCAAAATCGATACCTTGTGAGAGAAGATTTGAAAATAGATCCTCTCCTTGTTCTTGTCATAGGTTGCAGTAGAATAGACTTGGGATAGTAGAGACATTGGAACAGATTCCATCTGCGTGAGTGCGATAACCAGAGGAGAGTACTTGAGACATTCAACAACGTGGAGCATGTACGAACCATACAAGAAGGGGTTCAGTTGAATGATCAAGTTCTGATTAGGTTGGATCACAAGCAATGGGGATGAAGCAGTTTGATCTTGAACAGATGATGATTCCGCCATTGTTGATATAAGGAAGAAGATGAACAGTTACAAATCGCCTTGTGTATTTGAGAGAGTTTGAAGAAGGTAAGAAGGTACAATTGGTGCGAGAAACCCTTTATATACCGTTACCAGGAGAGAGAAAGTATCTTCGTGATGATGATACGATCACTGAAACGTCACCTGAAAAAGCGCGATGTGCTAGGTTGGTTACCCCAGACAGACGTCATCAAGCGTGGGTTTAGGAACTGTTCAAATTCACGCGCCCAAAATCTTATCCACATATCGTCTTTTCAAATTCACTTTCGCTCCAGATGTTATAATAACCATTTTCGCGCCTAAAAGAAACTTTAAACGAGCCATAAGGAACATCAACCAGAATTTTGGAAAATCACAAAGTATTTTCGTGTAAGAGTGTGCCAAAAATAAAGAAATAAAGCAAAATGTGTATAGGATGTGAGTGATGTCTATAATAAGACATAAAGCAGATGATTCCGGGCAAGAATCTCTTCCTTCAAAATCAATAGAGACTTGAAGTGCTTGCGTGGTTCCCCGAGAAAATACGATCGAGTGTTTGTAAAGAAACACCGAAAGGCTTCTTTTAAATAATAGTCTAAAGGGTGGCTTATCTTCAACCGAACATCGATTCTTAACATAAGACCGAACGTTGGATGAAGTACTTGTGAGACCGATGTGGTCTGTTGAACAAGTAGGTTGGATATAATTTGTTGTGACTAAAGATGTTATAAAAATCTCAAAAACAAAAACAAACTGGATCTTTTTGGGAAGAAATGCCTTGGTGTTAGACAATTTCATAAAAGACCACTCAAAACTAAAATGAGATTTCGTTAGGTAACAAGTGAGATCTTGAATATTAATATTCACCGTCAATTCCTTGTTGGTATTGGATTTTGGGTCTCACTTAGCACGTGGTGTACGCATCTAAGATCATAAACACATATTTTGTGCAACCATAAACCTCAGTGGTAATAACTGAGAGTCTCAAGGGTTACCGTGTTGAAACGAAAGTAGATGGAGAATGCAAAGGAGGTGGTTAAAGGACCGAAAGTACCTCTGCTAGTAAGAGTAAGGTAGCTCATGACTTGAGTGGATTTAGCAGCCTGATTGGGAAGAAACAATACGTAGAGATCGAATCATTAAGGCCTTGCTCCTAGTCGTAGAGGCTTCGGTCTACATGCATCAGCATGCTTCTAGGGACACTTAACTAGTTCATATTAAGATAATCATACCTGCCCTAGCTCCAATATGTAGCAATGATGTACTTGATACCTAACAAAGAGAAGTAGCAAACAAACAAACCACACAAACAAAACAAACAAAGAAAAATAAAGAAAAAAAAACTATTTTTGGAATTTTAAATTTTCTGAAAAATAATAAAAACAGAAAAAGAAAAGAAAAAAAATATATTTGGATTTTTGAATTTTCTGAAAAAAAAATAAAAACAGAAAAATAAACAAAAATAAATTAACGCTAAACACTCTTGAAGTAAAAAACAAAGAGAAAATAGAGTAAGAGAAAGATTTAAAAATGAGTTTACAAACTATACAGCCGAAACCAAACCTTAAAAGAATGAAGCGAAATAAGCCGAGCGTTCGGTTCATTTCGGTTCCCTAAAATTTCGGAGCCGAAATAGACCGAGCGTTCGGTTCATTTCGGTTCCCGAAAATTATGGAGCCGAAATAGACCGAGCGTTCGGTTCATTTCGGTTCCCGAAAAATCCGGAACCGAAATAGACCGAGCGTTCGCTCTATTTTGCTTGTCTAATTTTTTTAGAGAGAGGTTTGAGGGTTCGGTACCGACTCTGCTTCCATCATTCCCAAACCTTGTAAAATTTTATTGAAGCTTGCTTCTGGTAAGGCTTTAGTGAATATGTCAGCTACTTGATCAGAGGACCGAACGAAATGTACTTCCACGTTCCCATCTTCTACATGGTCCTTGATGAAATGGTATCTCAGTGTAATATGCTTTGTCTTTGAGTGTTGCACCAGATTGTGACATATTCTTATCGCACTTTCAGAGTCACAATAGAGAGGTATTTTCTTCATACTTAGTCCGTAGTCTCTTAGTTGGCTTTGTATCCATATCACTTGTGAGGTACAGGATGCTGCAGCTATGTACTCAGCTTCGGCTGTTGAAAGAGACACACATGTTTGCTTCTTGGACTGCCAGCTAACAAGTTTACCGTCAAGGAATTGGCATCCACCCGTTGTGCTCTTTCGGTCCAGACCACATCCTCCAAGATCGGCGTCAAAAAAGGCTTGAACAAAGAATCCAAATCTAGCAGGGTACCAAAGACCGAGAGAAGAGGTTCGCTTCAGATAACGGAAAATACTTTTCACTGCCACCATGTAAGGTTATCTTGGATTTGCTTGAAACCTGGCACAATAACAAACAGAAAACATAATGTCTGGTCTACTAGCTGTTAGATACATAAGAGACCCTATCATTTGACGATAGAGTGTTACGTCAACGACAGGTTTTTCCAGAGGCAGTGTTAACTTTGTGCCAAACGCCATAGGAACTTTCACTTTCGAATCTCCCGTCATACCGAACTTTGCCAGCAAGTTCTTCGTGTAGACCTCCTGGTTGATAAAAATGCCTTCTAGACCCTGTCTTATGTTCAAACCAAGGAAAAAATTAATCGGACCCATTGCGCTCATTTCAAATTTAATCTCCATCAACTTCCTGAATTCAGCCGTTAAGCTAGGATTCGTGGAGCCGAAGATGATGTCATCAACATAAATCTGAACTATCATTAGATGTTCGCCTTCTTTCTTTCGGAAGAAGGTTGGGTCAACCGAACCTTGCTTGAATTTCGACATTTTAAGAAAGCGAATTAAAGTTTCATACCAGGCCCTCGGTGCTTGCTTCAGACCATACACAACTTTATCTAACACATAGCAGTGATCAGGGTATCTCTCGTTCACGAACCCAGGTGGTTGCTCAACATACACCGTTTCTTCTAGTTCTCCATTCAAGAAAGCACATTTCACATCCATTTGGAAAACTTCGAAGTTTTTATGAGCAGCATATGCCAGAAAGATTCTAACTGGTTCCAACCTTGCTACAGGAGCGAAGGTCTCCTCATAGTCTATCCCTTCTTCTTGGCAATATCCCTTCACCACCAACCGAGCCTTATTGCGTATGACGTTGCCCTCTTTATCCAACTTATTCCTGAATACCCATTTTAAGCCGACCACTAAAGCATCCTTTGGAGTGGGAATCAGCCTCCAAACTCGATTACGTTCAAACTCATGGAGTTCATCTTGCATAGCTTGTACCTAATCAGCGTGATCAAGTGCAGCATTAACCGTCTTCGGTTCGACTTTGGAGACAAACGAATTAAACATACAAAATTCAACATTAGAGAATAATGCAGTTTGTTTCGCTTTCAATTGAGAACGTATGAGAACTCCCTCAGATGATTCACGAATAATTTGTGCTTTGGGATGATCCTTAGTCCATTTCGTTAGAGGAGGGTAATGAGGGTCATAGGCTGGATCCAACTCTGCATTTACCTCTTCTTCAAGTTCTGATTGATCACCTTCATCATTTGTATTCTCATTCTCCCCCTCAAATGGCGAAGCGTATCCCTTGTCAGGTTCAGAGTTTTCCTCCTCTGTTGGAGTTGGATTCTCCCCCTCGATTGGACTATCATTGGTTGGGATTTGAGTTGGATTCTCCCCCTCAACTGGACTATCGGTTGTTGTTGGTACAGATGAACCCTCCCCCTTGAACGTTGAGCTGTTGTTTGGAGGGTCAGTTGAGGGTTGACCACCAGACAGTTTAGGAGGTTCATTTTCCATTTCTTTTGCAGCTTCATCAATAATCTTCTTAAGATTGTCGATTTTATTGTCTGCTGCTTTCGCCTCTGAGTTTACAGCCTTCTCCGGTTCATCAAATAGCCTTATGTACTCTTCAAAAAAGTTGGAAATGGGAACCGGGACTTGTCCTGATTCAGGTAATATTTCCCCCAAGGCACTTTCGCTTCTTTGAACTTTCTTCATGTAGTTGTCATCAAAGGTGACATAGTATGTTTCTTCAATCTGCTTGGAGCGTTTGTTCAAAACTCTGTATGCCTTTGAAGTGAGAGAATAACCAAGAAAAAATTCCTCATCGGCTTTAACGTCGAATTTGTTTCGGTTCTCTTTTGAGTTGAAAATGAAGCACCTTGAACCGAACACGTGGAAAAACTTAACATTGGGCTTTCGGTTGTTCAGAATCTCATACGGAGTGATGGATAATCGTTTGTTAAGTAAGGATCGGTTCTGTGTATAGCACGCGGTTCCAATTGCATCGGCCCAGAAGTATAGCGGAAGAGAAGCGAAGCTTAGCATGGTTCGGGCTGCCTCACACAAGGAACGGTTTCGTCTTTCAACAATTCCATTCTGTTTTGGTGTATAGGGGGCCGAGAAGTTGTGAGATATCCCCTTTTCAGCCAGAAAAATCCTCAAAATCTTTATTCTTGAATTCAAGCCCATTGTCACTTCTAACATTCCTCACCAGCTTTCGCAGCTGCACTTCCACTTGTTTGATAAACGTCTTCAACTTGGGAGTTGCGTCTGATTTCTGTTTAAGAAAGAAAACCCAGGTGAAGCGTGAAAAATCATCTACTATGACAAGAATGATGTAACACCCAGAATCAGAAAGACCAAGAAAAGAAAGGAAAGGCTCTAAGTCAAGAGTCAACTCATCGAGTCCAGGGAGGAACTCGACGAGTCGGAGCGGGATCTGGGGCATAGAGTAAGTGACCGACTCGGCGAGTCGGCTAGTGGACTCAACGAGTCTGGTCTGGATGAGAAAAACCCTAATCCCTAGGGTTGTGCTCGAGTCAAGGAGGGCCGAGATGGAACCAGGAATCTTGGATAATGTGTGAGACCTTTCGGGGTATGTTTTGATCCGGACATTTATGTGTTTATCTCCAGTATGGTGACCACGCGACAAGGAGTAGGAGGCTCAGGATCTGGATCAGGATCGGGCTCGGGCGCGGGATCCGAGCAAGTTGATGATGGGTTACGCGAGTTCATCGCGTCTGAGATTACGAGAGGCATCCTTGAGGCGACCCCGGTCATTTTCGGGTCGATCAAGGAGGGGATCATTGAGCTGATCTAGGATCGCCTCCGAGCTTTCAGGAGTGATTTGACGTCTGGCCAGGCGAGTACGCGCACACTGTCCTTCAAGGACTTCAGAAGGAGTGGTGCGCCGGATTTTCACGGGGTGAAGGACACCATTGCTGCCAGGAGATGGATCGCATACATTGAGTCTGTTCAGTTGACAAGCTTCTGCCCGGAGGTGTCACACCCCAAAACCGGAACGACGGAAAACGTTCTGGGGTGGAGGACGTCATGTACAGTATCATAACAATGCATAATAGTAAAGACAAGCAACAACATCCATTGCATTGATATAATAATTGTAATACAAGCGTGTTCTGTATAGTTTGTAAGACACCAAAAATATAATCAAAATAAAAGAGGAGTCTTGTATATGCTCCATCTTCTCAAAAGCTGCATCTGTACCTGTCTACTGATGACCTGAGAATACAAGTTATTTTGAAAGCGAGTATCAGCATAAAGCTGGTGAGTTCATAAGTATTTAGTGTCTTTGCTTGTATAAAAATGTTTACAACAATGTAGTATAATAGCTGATATCAATGTTTGACAATAGTATACTCTCGAGAAAATCCTATATTTTCCAGTAAAAGTAGTCTTCTACCAAGACCCGTTTGTTTGCATGTTTGATCCTTTGAAAATGTAAAAGTTTTCCCCAGTGAAACTATCAGTAAGAAAATATAGTTTTAGGCTTTATTCATGTAAAGTAATTGGGAAAATAAGGTTTTACCCCAGCGGTGGCACTGCCGGCTAAATGAAATAAAATGCAGACTCCAGGTAGTATTAAATGTACAATACACCTCGGGGAGCCTGTTTGACCTTTAATTCTTAATGTGTAATTACAGGTTTGAATGTGAATTCGTATGTAACCATGTTGATTGACGATCGAATAACTGATGACCCTCCGAGTCATATGTAGTTATGTGACATTTTGTCACCCCTTGGCCTTTCGGCTGGGACTGTAGCTAGCAGTCGGGATGTGGGAGTGTCTGTCCCGTATAGATCTATACACACAATGCCCGCTCTCCCTCCAGGAGACTCTGGTTACATGGTGATACCACTTTGAAGCGTCGTATCGAGAAGTAGTATGTCACATTCTAATTATAGTATATTCTCTTGTATAATGTATTTTCTGGTATAATATATAGAGTGTTCTCTTGTATAGTATATAGTATTCTCCTGGTATAGTATTTAGCATGTATTGAATCATAACTGTACTGACTCTGGTAGGTGTCATTGTAATAGTAGTAACGAGTAGTAATCCTTAACTATACCTATTATAGTTAAATAGTAATGTTTGTTGCATGCCTTTGATGCACAAAGGTACTGAACTGAAGTGAAGACTTTTATATCCAACACAAATATATATGATATATAACTAAGAATTCAACGACAATCGGACAAATAAAAGAATACCCTAAGTCCACAACCAAACAAGGAACAGAAAATAAGGTGAGCTATCGGTCCTAAGTCCTTCAAGTCTTACTTGTATAAATATTTTATTATAGATATGGGTTTGAAAATAAAGCAAGTTTAAAGGAATTTGAAAACAGTTTTGGCATTTAAAGACTTTGATAAAAGGTTTGAAACACTTGAAATCCAAAGTTTGATGGTAATTTGAAAGCAGTAACAAATCTTGTAGTCTGTTATAGTTATTAATCGCATATGATTAAAGCAATAACTAGAAATGTTCAACTTGTATTCCCCCCCCCCCCGCATAAAAGCATTTAAAATCATTTAAAAGGGTAATTAAGGGGTATGAACTCACCTGCAGTGAGTGGATTGGATGGAAGTGTCGGGTAGGATGCTAGGTGTCAAGTGAGGACTTGAACACACACACGGATCCTATGTAACATGAAGTGATACATAAATGTATCTAATTAGTTATTTAATAACTAATTAATCAAGTAAGGACCTCCTAAGACATAGAAACACTTTGTTTTAAGTGCTAGGAGTGCTAAGGGGTTGCATGTAAGGAGAGTATGCCTTACATTGGAGTTTACTCCCCATTTGGCAACCCTAGAAGTGTTTACGGTTTCTGGACCATTTCCCCCATGAGTTTACGGCCGTAAACTTATGGTACTTGGTGCATTTGTGTGTTTTAAGGTCTTATACTTCACAAGAAAGTGTTCTAAGTGTTGGATTAATGTCTAAGTCCATAACTATAATTGGTAAGACTTGACCCGACCCGGCATGGTCCATTTGGGTTGCATGGCATCTTGCATTTGGATAGACTATAATGAGAGAAATAACACTTAAGGTTGGTTAATATATTATAAGTTCTAATATATTAATAAGGTTGTTTAATTAGTATTGATCAAGAATTAATTTGGAATTAATCAAGTGATCAAAAGGAGACTAATTAAATATATGGGTTGATTGTGTAAATCATTCATTCTTATATATGTGGGCTTGTGATCCAAGATTCCTTATGTTGGACTAAGTCCATGGGGTGACCCATGGATACTCCATGGAGGTTAAAATCCATGGAGCATAAGGAATGGGTAAAGTTATGAGTTACATGGTGTAACCCTAATAGCCACCATATAAAAGAATCTCATGGCTCAAGAAATCGTGCACTAATGTGTGAGTGTGAGGGCTAGACGATTTCAAGGAGTGTTCAAGTTTCTCTCAATTTATTCCAAGTGTATTTGGTGTTGTGTGAACCATTTGAGGTGTCACAATTGGGGCACTAGGCACTCAAGCTTCATGAAGACATTCTACATCAAAGAGGTATGTATTCTATCTTGTTATATTTATTATTTTGTATGCTAGATTAGGATAATACCTTGGATGTTCATAATTGTATGTATAATAGAGAAAACATAGATCCAAGGTATTTAGGGTTGCATGTACACTTAGGAGTGTTAGAATGCTCATAACCCAACACAAAGTTTGAATCAAAGGCTTAGGAAGTGGTTAGGGCTCGAAAAGGACCTTCTTTGGAGTTTACGGTCCTTGGACCACCTTTGAGAGTTTACGGTCGTAAACCCTTGAGTTTAAGGTCGTAAACCCATGAGTTTACGGCCGTAAACTCATGGTTCCTCAACCATTTCGTGTTTTGGTGTTTCTAGTTCATGCATGCAAGGTTCTAGTCTTTTATCCAAGCTATAGAAGGTGTTAGGGGCACATAAACACCACTTGGTGGTGTTTACGGTTCAAGGATCTCCCTTGACCGTAAACACATATGTTCTTGAGGATTTTGATGTTCTTTCCATGGATTAACAAGTATACTAAGCAAATAACTAGCTAGGAGGAGTATACTTACTTATATGAAGCTTGTAAGAGTGTTTAGGACCCAAAAACACTAGTGTGTCTTCTTGGTGTTCTTGGTGTTTTGAAGAACACTTGAAGATCAAATTAAAAATGAAGAATCCATGGATGAAATGATGTATAAACACTAGATTAAGTGTTGTATGAACGAATCTAGGAAGGAAATACTTACATTTTTGGCGGATTTGAAGAAAGTGTGTGATGATACTTGAGAGAAAAGTGGTGGGGGTTCTTGAGGTGGAAGGTGTAAAGTGAGGGAATAGTGGGTAAACTCATGCTATATGCATGAGTTCTTGGAAAAATGGTGTTTACGGCCCAAACTCCTCTTGTTTGGCCGCAAACATCTTGCTAAGGTGTTGTTTGTTTTGTTTGTTACACACCACTCATAACGACACTTCCTTTTATTTATCCGTTTGACGAAAAATAAAATAAAACACCCAAACGGACTTAAATCCGGCCAAAAATGTACTGAAATGTTTTTGACTATTATTTGAAGTGTTTGACTGTAGAGATTATGCAAATGAAAATTTCGGGTTGTCACATCATCCCCCCGTTAGAGGGAATTTCGTCCCGAAATTAGAGTTCAAGCAACTAAGTTATTACAAAATAACTAAGTAAAAAGATGAGGATATTTAAGTTTCATTTGATCCTCGCGCTCCCAAGTGAATTCAGGTCCTCGCTTGGCATACCAGCGAACCTTCACGATTAGGATGCGGCTTTGTTTCATTCGTTTGACCTCGCGGTCCATGATCTCTACAGGTTCTTCCATGAAGTTGAGGCTCTCGTTGAGTGGGATTACAAGAGTCTCGTCAGATAGGCACTTTTTCAGGTTAGAGACGTGGAAGGTAGGATGTACATTACTGAGCTCGCGGGGTAGATTTAGTATGTAAGCTACGGGGCCGATTCTAGCGAGGATCTCAAAAGGCCCTATGTATCTCGGATTCAGCTTTCCACGCTTTCTGAAGCGTATCAAGCCTTTCCAGGGTGAGACCTTCAAAAGGACTCGGTCTCCCACCTGAAACTCCAAAGGTTTCCTCCGTTTGTCCGCGTAGCTTTTCTATCGGTCTCTAGAGGCTTTCAATCGTTCACGAATCTGAATGATCTTCTCTGTTATTTCCCGAATGATTTCCGGACCCGTGAGAGTGCTGTCAGGAACTCGTCCTTTAGCTAATTGAGTGTCACCCACCTCAGCCCAGCACAGTGGGGATCTGCACTTTCGGCCGTAGAGGGCTTCGAATGGAGCAGCCTTGATGCTCGTGTGATAACTGTTGTTGTAAGAGAATTCGACAAGGGGTAAGTGGGTATCCCACGCCTTACCAAATTCGATCACACAGGCTCGCAGCATATCTTCCAAAGTTTGGATAGTCCTCTCGCTTTGTCCGTCGGTCTATGGATGGTAGGCTGTACTCATGTCCAGCCTCGTTCCTAAGGAGCTTTGTAATGACTGCCAGAACCTCGAAGTGAATATACTATCTCTATCTGAGATAATAGATAGAGGAACACCATGCAGCTGTACGATCTCCCTAATGTATGTTCTTGTGAGCTTCTCCATCTTGTCGGTTTCTTTGATGGGTAGGAAGTGTGCGGACTTGGTCAATCTGTCGACGATGATGTTGGATTAATGTCTAAGTCCATAACTATATTTGGTATGTACTTGACCCGACCCAGCATGGTCCATTTGGGTTGCACTTCACCGACACAATTTATATGGATAGGCTTTTGAGAATAGTATATTTATGATTTATATTAATATATTATAAGTTCTAATATATTAATATGGAATCAAATTAGTTAATTAGTATTGATCAAGAATTAATTTAGAATTAATTAAGTGATCAAAAAGAACTAATTAAATATGGACTCTCATATATATGGAATGGGACAAGTTCATTTAGGTTGGGCTAAGCTTTCATGGATGGTCCATGGAGTTTTTAACCCATGGATCCTATGTAAATGAAAGGTCATGGGTATTAGGGTTTACATGGATGTAACCCTAATCCTCCATAATATATAAAGGGGTCCTTGGCTCACAAAATGGAAACAAGTGTGTGAAAATAAGGGTGGGCCGATTTTAGTGTGCATACATATTCTCTCAAGTTCTTCCAAGGTGTTTTGGTGATTTGTGATTCCATTTGAGGCTTTCATACTATTGTGGCTAAGCTCTTAAAGCTTGAAGACATCAAGCTACATCAAAAGGTATGTCATCTAACTAGAACTTTGTAGTATAGGTGCTTCATAATATGCTAGTTAGGATGAAACCTTGGAATAGTTAATATTTGCATGTATAATAGAGAAAACATAGATCCAAGGTTTATAGGGTTGCATGTACACCATAGGAGTGTTAGAATGCTCAAAACCCAACAGTGGTATCAGATCCATGGGTTGTTTTCTGTTATATTGATACAAATGTTTTATTTTCAAGTTGGAAAAAAAAGGAAAAAAAAAACATGACGTTTGTCAAATTTTAAGATAATTACTTGTTTTGTAAAAAACGAATTATTTGTAAAATTTGAATCATTTGTTATATGAGTTGAATTAGGTCAAATTTAGTAAAAGATAAAATGATATGATTATTTTATTAGTTTTAAAAGTTTGATCTAAATGTTTTAAGGAGTTACAAATTTTGTCATAAAATTTTGGAGCTCAAAAGTTTTTTTTAAAGTTGTGATCTTACGGGTTTTTGAAACACCCATAAGTTATGGATATGAAAGTTTTTTTTAAAAAAAAAATTTTGATTCAAAGTTTTTATGGAGTTACAAAATTTGGTGTTAATGTTTTAAAGAATTCCATAACTTGTTCTTAAGTAATGGAACATGGAAAGTTTCATCATAAAAAACCATTAATTCCATAAGTTATGGAATCCAAAGGTTTTCAAGAATTACAAAACTTGCCCTCAAGTTTTGGAATTTGAGAAAAGTTTTTTATGAAAAAAAGAATTGAATTCTAAAACTCTTGGGTTCATAACTTAAACAATTAATTAAATGGTTTTAATTTTGAGTTTAATAATTGGAATTATGATGTTTTGTTGAATAGTTCAAATTAACTCTTATGGACTTTATTAATAGTTAATTAAAGCGTTTAATTAAAAGAGTATTATTAAATCCATAAATATATGGTTTGAGTTTAATTAAATTAAAAGTCTAGTTTAATTAATAGATTAAACCATCAAGTATTTTAAATGTCTAAAATACACCCTTATACTATTATAATATTAAAAGTTTAATATATTATATGTATAAGAGCAAGTCGTCTTACCATTAGTAGGCCTCATTCACGAAGCCGGTCTATAAGGGGGGTATAAGGTTGTTGCCTATAAAATGGCAGCTTAATGGGTGTCCACTCTCACCCACCGCTTCCTTGACTGGTGGAGGGTCGTTAGCCGAACAGGTAGGACAAGGACTATAATTCTCCCTTCATTAAAAGTATTAATGATAAATACTAAGTAACTAAACCTTTTATTAATTCCCAATCTTAGTTACTTAGGAAAATGTAAATAAGGTGCTAATCCATGAAATTACACTTTGCATTTTGTTTAAACCGTTAGTGGAGCGTGTGTGGTTAACCGGCACACTAACCTGGATTTAACAAAGTAGACAAATGGTAACTTAATATTTATCATAGTATCGGTGGAGCTCGTGTGATTAACCGGCACATCGATTGAGGGGTAAATATTAAGGGTACCAAGTATATTTGCATGGTTACTTCACACCTTGTTTTGTGATCCTCGGCATCCCAGTCACAAAACCTGAAGGGCACACTCGAGATTGAAACATGCCATTGAAAAGTTCAATGAATCTCAAAAGATCTAGGAGTTTCAAATCCAAGTAAAAACCTAATTAAATCATTTCGTTTTTCATGGTGGAAATTGGTAAATCGTCATTTACCTACCTTTAACTATTTTATAACTCGGATTACAGCATCCCTCTTCCAGTTATAAATAGGTTGTTGGATCCTAGACTTAATATTTCATATTGGGTGTTATATTAAGGACTTTAGATCAACTATCTTGAATATCTCCCAAAAGATGTCGAGTTCAGACATCTATGATCTTCCCAAATCTCTTGGAACTTTACTTCCTCCACCTCCTCCAATTATTCTCCCTAACCCACAAGTTCAAGGTCACTCAAGCCCTAATGGCAAGCAAGGTCTATGTGTGATCACATCTTAGAGATGAAGTCACATATTGACAAGCCGGGAGAGTTGGGTTTCAAAGTCTTGAGAAAGTTGGATGTTCAATCACTTTCTAAGTCACATAGTGAGTTCCTTTAGGACTACTATGATACAGACTATGACGTGAACCTTAATGATCATATCTATTTGCTTGGTGCTGCTGAATCAGCAATGATTTGGAACGATAGTGAAGCAAATTTGATTAGAAGATCAACTTCCCAAAAACTTTATGGACAGTGACAATGGTGACACTGGAAATCCAGAAAAAGCATTCTCTGCCCAATGGAAAGGGATTGGCCATAGTCAACCCGGTTGACCAAATGGTAAAGAGAAAGGCTAAGTCTGAGATAGTCCCATTACCAAAGGGTCCATATGTTTATTTTGCCAAAGGAAGGGGCGTTGATTGCAAAGCTGCCAAATTTACCTAAGGATGTTAAAGTCAATAAGTTTGACTCTACATCAGGTAGAGCCCATTATCTAACTCTGTTAAGTTCTATTCTGAGATCCTCATTACGTGATGTGACTGGGTCACATGTTGATGCTTTAAGAGTCAAAGAATAGAGAGAAATCTTAAAGGAAGTATATGCAGATTCTGATCGCGAAGGTGGATTTCGATCACATCAGAATTTTGAGCAGTTGCTTAAGAAGTTATGATATATTGCTAAGGAATAGATAACAACAATTTTCCATGTGGATTGTAAGGATAAGTTTTTCCGCAAAGTTTTAAAATAAAAGAAAATTGTTTAATTTTGTTTATTTGAAGTATCCTTACAATGGCATTTGTGGAAAATTGTTGCTTATATGATTCCACTGACAACAATATTGGAAAATGCATTTGATTCTTTCATTTGTGGTAGTGTCTAAATTTACCAAATCAGGAAAGTTCCTCATCGCCCAAGTTTCAATTGGACCGAAACTTGGAATCATGCAAGTTGAATAGTATGATGAATGAGAACTTTCAAGCATTGCAAAATCAAGACTAGTTACTTGTTCACATGGATGTGTGAGTCAAGTGAAGGACTAAAGGGATCGAGTACACATTCTTGTGCACTGGTCATGTCCACCACAAAGCTCGTTAAGACTATTTGATTTACTAAAGTTTAGTAAATATGGTTATACTTACAAGTTTAAGTATAATTCTGAAACATTGGAAAAATCTCAATGTATGGCAGAACGAATGGGAAGAATCAAATTAGGCAGAAAGATAAAAGTTTCTCAAATCTGAAAAGATGGGAGAGTACTTTAGTATCATGTTTGTGATCATCTTAATGATTTAGAAATCATATCACTATTAGTCCTCTAAAGGTCATCTTAGTGCATTCTTATGACTAAGAAGAGGAGTCATGAATTGTTGAAATGGTTAGATCAGGAAGATGAGTCATACTTCGTTCCAAAACAATTCTTAGAGTCATACTCCAAGATTGTAACTTGAGTGACATATCTTAAAGAAAGGTTTAAAACACTTGTCAAATGTAAGAGTAAAAGTGTCTTACTCTTGTACATTTGAAATTGGTAAGTTGTGATGTTTTGGATAAAACAAAGACCAACTAAGGCCAATTGTGTGAAGTGTTTGTCTTGATAAAGAATCCGCACTATCTCTTGAATATTTGGCAAGATAGTCTTATATGTCAAGAGGATAGTGAGAGTCTTAAAGATCCTAAAAAGAATTTCAAGAACTAATCAAGAATGAAACCTGAGGTTCTTCACTAGCACACGACTTGAGGTTTATAACCTATCGTGTTGACATATTCTGTGCCCATTCCAGTTAAAGTTGGCTTTGCATAGGAGTTCTGAAAGTTCTCAATTGGTTGCATAACAACTTGGAAGCAATGGCAGGCCCTGTACTGCCAGGTGGCAAGAAGTTAAGATTGCATAAGTTCAGTCCATATGAGTTTGGATTTGTCATTATCCTTGTCTTGTGACTATGGTTTTGACGATTCACATGGATAAGAACACATACACCATAAAATCTAAGGGTCATAAGGTTTCTCTCCGATTCATGAAAATGATGGTGAGGAAACACTTCCACCAAGTAGATTTGAAGCAGATGGCAAAAGGTCTAAACAATTGAGACTATGATTACGACATCCCTTTTCATAGTTCTGAAATTGTTTAGACACACATGCATGCTATCTAAGGAAAGGTGTATGATTTTGATAAAGTTTTATCAAAGCATCTCGTATCAGAAATCTGAACTTTGGTAAGAAAGTCAATAAAGTATTGATTTCTAGAAGTCCAGCTGATTTCTGAGTACATGTCAAAGCTAGTGGGAGCATAAGTGTTATGCTAATAATCATCATGTTAGTGGGAGCATGATAGTGTTGCAAGTTAGCAATGTTAATTATAGAAAACAAAAGTTTCAATTCGTGAGGCTGCAGGGATTGAAAAAGTTGTTTTGCTATAATTAAGGGAGAGGATATACTTCATTTCAGTTCTAAAGGCTTAGATTGAGACCTTAATCATCTTTAGTCAAGAATATATATATGAATTTCATGTTGGATTGGTTCAACTTAAGGAAATTCTATATATTGCGTTCTCAAAATTCGATTATGATTACGACATCCCTCTTCATAGTCAAATTTTGAAAACATGGCAAATAAAAATATTGTAGCAAAAGACTGGTCTAGAATCATGTCTTTATGTGAGACATCATGAATCGTGTACCATTTGCTTTGGGTACATGATCGATTGCATGTGCTCTAATATTTGTCATTTCTAAATTTTTCCAAATGCCCACAGGCATTAAGAAGGGAAAAGGTGTAGAATTGGATATGACTAAAATGATTAAGCAATTGTCTAGGACAATCTGAGGTTTACCAAAGATTGGTTGCTCAGGGACAGTTGGAAGTATAGTGCTAATTTTGGAAGGACCATATTGACATATTCTGAAAAGAGGCATCTCTTATTCAGAAGTGATAGTCAAAATGAGAATATGGAGTTGTCTCCATAGGTGGAAGTTATCTGTGTAAGATTAGAAAACTTAATGCAAGAAGCATGTCCAAAGCAATGTACTTTGAATATGAGACTTAGTTTCCATGGATTTGATCTCCATTGGAATACCTTATAATGACTGTTGACAAGCTCTGTGACTTTGTACATATTCATTACAGGAGGGTCAGTGCATATAAGTTTAAAATCTAAACAGATTTCGATAAACGATAGGAATTTGAAATTCTCACATTTTTCGATAAGGATTTGGGAGTGTGAAATTAGAATCATTGAAATTATGTTCAATTGGTTTATTTCACAAAGTAAGGATCATAGACAAACATAGAGTGCATACTTGGTGTATGGCAAAGCTATTGTTTAAGAAAAACATAGTGTACATGCTTGGAGCATGGGACAACTAGTGTTTTTAATTCAAGTATAAAGTTGATAAAACCGAAACAATGAATAATGAGTAATCAGTATGGTGATAAATAAAAGTGTTTATTTATATTCATAGGGTTTGATACCATATTTGATTCATTTATTCTTGTGTTTCACTTTGCATGTTTTGACTTCCAGAATAACTAAGTCGCTCTTCCTGAATGATTAAGTTATTCAAACCATCCACAGTCGGTCATATGTTGGAAGTAGATATGAATCAAGACTGTCATGGGTTGGTTTGTAGAGGTCCAAGTTGGTGGACAAAGTGGTGCTACAACACTCATGAGTGCTCATAAGTTCTGAGTATTGGATTCAACCCACGCTCATTTGAATCACTTCATGGATTTTATCACGAGTGATCATGAGACGATAATATCTTATATTCTTCAAACCCAGAGATATGAGTTGTTACTATGAGTTGTTTATACATTGATTGCATGAAAACGCATTGGTAACTCGATGTTATAAAACGTGCCTTTGTGTATGATTCAACAAGTAGTAGAACAAGCCATATGAGTCGAAGTTTATCCATTCCTTTTACCTTCGGGATAAAAGCGATATCTGTGGGCCCCTCGATGATTTAGCGATGACACATGTGAGTGCTTGGCCAAGCCAGGACTGATTTGATTTGTTCAATCAGTCAGTCATCATAAATCGAAAATCGGGAAACAACAAATGGACAGAGAGAATGATTATAATCCATGTCTCAGTCCATATGATATCTAGAATGGAGGAATATATGATCCCTTATCTAATGGACAAGTCATTGACAAGGTCAGAGTTCGACAACGGCTTTAAGAGCTACGATTGCTAGTTAGGTTTTGAAGTCATACTCAATAATAGTTTTAGACTTATCCAAGTGGGAGACTGTTGGATTAACGTCTAAGTCCATAACTATATTTGGTATGTACTTGACCCGACCCGACATGGTCCATTTGGGTTGCACTTCACCGACACAATTTATATGGATAGTCTTTTGAGAATAGTATATTTATGATTTATATTAATATATTATAAGTTCTAATATATTAATATGGAATCATATTATTTAATTAGTATTGATCAAGAATTAATTTAGAATTAATTAAGTGATCAAAAAGAACTAATTAAATATGGACTCTTATATATATGGAATAGGCCAAGTTCATTTAGGTTGGGCTAAGCTTTCATGGATGGTCCATGGAGTTTTTAGCCCATGGATCATATGTAAATGAAAGGTCATGGGTATTAGGGTTTACATGGATGTAACCCTAATCCTCCATAATATATAAAGGGGTCCTTGGCCCACAAAATGGAAACAAGTGTGTGAAAATAAGAGTGGGCCGATTTTAGTGTGCATACATATTCTCTCAAGTTCTTCCAAGGTGTTTTGGTGATTTGTGATTCCATTTGAGGCTTCCACACTATTGGGGATAAGCTCTTAAAGCTTGAAGACATCAAGCTACATCAAAAGGTATGTCATCTAACTAGAACTTTGTAGTATAGGTGCTTCATAATATGCTAGTTAGGATGAAACCTTGGAATAGTTAATATTTGCATGTATAATAGAGAAAACATAGATCCAAGGTTTATAGGGTTGCATGTACACCATTGGAGTGTTAGAATGCTCAAAACCCAACAGATGACCCATATGGTATCAAGTCCACCCGCTGTCTTGGGTAACTTGGTTATGAAGTCCATAGTGATCCGCTCCCACTTCCACTCAGGTATCTCCGGTTGTTGGAGTAGACCTGACGGTTTCTAGTATTCGACCTTGACCTTCGTGCAAGTAAGGAATTTACTTACGAAGGTAGCAATCTCTGCTTTCATGTTAGGCCACCAGTATGACTTTTTGAGATCCAGATACATCTTATCTGAACCTGGGTGGACGGAATATCGAGTATTGTGCGCTTCCTTCATGACTAAGTCTCTGAAGCCACCGTGCTTCGGTGTCCAGATCCGGTCAATGAGATATAAGGCTCCGTCACCCTTGGCTTCCAGGTTCTTATAGATTCCTCGCAGGGATTCTCCCGCTACATTTTCAGGTTTCAAAGCTTCGAGCTGAGCCTCCTTAATTTGTTCGAATAGATGCGAATAGATAGTCATTGTTAGTGACTTGACTCTTCGGCCAGAATATTCTTTCCGACTTAGGGCGTCTGCTACTACGTTGGCTTTACCCGGATGATAACGAATTTCGCATTCGTAGTCATTGAGTAGCTCGACCCACCGTCGTTGTCTCATGTTGAGCTCTTTCTGGTTGAAGATGTGTTGGAGGCTTTTGTGGTCGGTATAGATGGTGCTCTTCGTACCATACAGATAGTGTCTCCAGATTTTTAGGGCGAACACAACCGCTCCTAATTCGAGATAGTGTGTGGTGTAGTTGACCTCATGTGTCTTCAGCTGTCTTGATGCGTAGGCGATAACCTTACCTCGTTGCATCAGAACACAACGGAGCCCTTGATTTGACGCATCGCAATAGACCACAAAGTCTTCTATCCCTTCGGGGAGGGACAATATCGGTGCGGTGCATAAGGCTCGCTTCAGCGTTTGGAACGCTTTCTCCTGCTTCTCTTCCCAGTCAAAGGCCACGCCTTTCTGGGTCAATGTCGTGAGGGGTTTCGCGATTCGAGAGAAGTTTTGAATGAATCTGCGGTAGTAGCCAGCGAGGCCTAGAAATTGACGGATTTCCGTAGGCGTCTTCGGTGCTGACCAGTTCTCAATGGCCTTAATTTTGGATGGGTCCACATGGATTCCCTCTTCGCTAACCACGTGTCCTAAGAATTCGACTCTTCGGATCCAAAATTCGCACTTAGAGAACTTCGCATAAAGTTTCTCTGATCGTAGGGTTTCCAGGACTTGTCGTAGATGATTGTTATGCTCCTCCTTACTTCGAGAGTAGATAAGTATGTCATCAATGAAGACGATGACGAACTGATCCAAGTAAGGACGGCACACCCTATTCATTAAGTCCATGAATACTGCGGGCGCATTGGTCAGTCCGAACGGCATTACTACGAACTCGTAGTGTCCGTAACGAGTTCGGAAGGCTGTCTTCGGAACATCCTCCTCAAGCACTCGCAACTGGTGATACCCGGACCTCAGATCAATCTTGGAAATGTAACTCTCCCCTTGCAGTTGGTCAAATAAATCGTCTATGCGAGGAAGAAGGTAATGATTTTTGATCGTAAGCTTGTTGAGTTCCCTGTAATCGATGCACATACGGAACGATCCGTCTTTCTTCTTCACAAACAACACTGGTGCTCCCTAGGGTGAGAAGCTCGGTCTTATAAAGCCCTTGCTGAGCAGCTCGTTAAGTTGACCGGACAGTTCTTGGATCTCAGCAGGCGCTAGACGATAGGGCGATTTGGCTACGGGGGTGGCCCCTGGAATTAAGTCGATTCGGAATTCGACTTGACGTTGGGGAGGTAAACCCGGTACCTCTTCCGGAAAGACGTCGGGGAAGTCGCGTACTACTGGAAAGTCTTTTAGATCTTTCGTTTTCTGGCTCGTGTCTACGATGTGTGCAAGGAACGCGCGATATTCCTTACGTAAGTATTTCTGGGCTTGAATACTTGAGGTGATACGGAGGCTCGTACTGGGCTTGTCTCCGTAGATCATCAAGGTTTCGTTATTCGGTAGATTCAGGCGGACAAATTTTTCGAAGCACAGGATGTCGGCACGATAAAGACTCAGCCAGTCCATGCCTATGATGACGTCGAAACTCTGGATAGCTACTAGTATGAGGTCGATTGGGAACGAATGATTATCTAGCGTGAGGGTACCACCTATGTAGATCTCGTTAGAACTCTCTGTCTTTCCGTTAGCCATTTCTACGACGAAGTTTTCTTTTAGTGGTTGCGGTGATTGTTTAAGTAAGTGTTTAAAGTTTTGGTTTACAAAACTCCTCTCTGCCCCACTATAAAATAGGATACAAGCATAAGAGTTATCGAGAAGGAACGTACTCGTGACTACTGTGGGATCTGTTACTGCTTAATTGTGGCCAATAGCAAGTAGTCTGCCTGCTCCTCCCGCATTCCCAGCCTTTGGACAGTTTCTTTTGAAATGTCCCACCTCGCCACAGCCGTAGCAGGCCTGGCTTACTCCTGAACTGGGGACCTGGGAAATGGGTTTGGGCGGTGTTCGTCAAAACCGGGCGGTATGGCCCTTCCGGTCACAGTTAGTGCAGTGCATTTCTCGGCAAGGGTCGTTGTGATGGAAAGAGCACTTGGTGCACTTGGGTAGATTCCCTACATATGTTTTGGCTGGTACAGGGGCAGCAGGAGTAGTGGCAGCATGGACAGCCACCTTTTGTTGGTTCTTGGAAGAGGATTGGGCAGATTTGCCCTTCTTTCGGTCCCACCGCTTCCTCTTGTTGTCGGATGTCTTGGTCGGTGCAGTGGCAACCGTTGTGGTTGTTGATGGAGTGTAAGGAACTTCATGATCAATCAACCTTTGGGCCAATTCCTTGGCACTGTCAAAGGTCGTAGGGTGTGATGCTAGGACGTTCCCTCGATACGGGGGCACTAAACCCCAGATGTATCTTTCAATCTTCTTAGCTTCTGTGGGGACCATGTTAGGACATAGAGTCACCAAGTCGCAGAACCTGGCTGTATAAGCCACTATGTCGGTCCCTTTCATTTTCAGGTTCCAGAGTTCCTCCTCGAGTTTCTGGATTTTGCTCCTAGGGCAGTACTCCCTTGTCAGAAGGTCTTTCAGTGTGTCCCAGCCCATGGCGTTGGCTGTTACCAAAGAGAGTGATTTGACATGGCCATTCCACCATGTCAGGGCCCTTTCAGTGAAGGTGCAAGCAGCGAACTTTATCTTGCTTTCTTTAGGGCACGAGCACATCTCGAAGATGGCTTCAGTTCTTTCGATCCATTGGGACAGTGCAATGATCCCTCCGGTCCCATTGAAGAATGTTAGTTTGCAGTTCATGAAATCCTTATAGGTACACCCCTGTGTACGTGGGTGGATTTCACCATGTCTAGAGTTGGTGCCCATTCCGGCTACACTTGCATCACTAGAATTTATTTGGGCCATAGCTGCGGTCACAGCTGCGGTTACAGCTGCCTGAAACATCACCGCATCGAACTGCGGAGGAGGTGGTGGTGGAGGAGTTTGACTTGCAGGCGTGTTTCTGGTCGGACGCTTGCGAGGAGGCATCTTTTACTGAAAGTTTATAAAGATGATGACAATAGTGAAAAACAATTGTAAGCATGATGGGAGTGTTTTATGGACTAAATCACCATAGTCCAACTACCAGATAGAAATGTACTAATAGATTAGAGAAACACAAGAGTACAAACTTTCCCATAGATTAAATAGTTGTCAATATTACTGGCATTACTGATGTAAAATGAGTTCGGAAAAGTTGACCTAACAGTAGGTCTTACATCAAACCATAAGGAAATTGTTGGCAGCTTAGAAGTCTAATCAGAGTACTTTTTAAAAAAGTTAGGAATATTTTATAGACAAGTGCTCTCTAGAGCACATGAAATAAAGGCTATTCCTTAATTCAAAAGTAAAGACGAGTTGATATCTTCTACGGGCGACGGGTGTCCCTCGGACGAACCCTTAGGTCTGCCAGTTGACGTACAACTTCCTGAAGATGTCGCTAATGCGCTCTCTGATGCACTCGGAGTTCCATGACTTCGGCCCGGGATGCAGCTAATTGTTGTTATGGAGCCTTATTGGTTCTCCTAGTCCTATCCACCGTCACTTCAAGTTGGCGAATGCGGACCGTGTTAAGGCTAAAGTTGGCGTCAATTTCTACTACTCGCTCGATGGCTGCATGACCTTGCTCGATGTTCCTAGCAATCCTTCGGACCATGATGGACAGGACTCGGTCAGCTGATCCTCCCTCGCTTATATTGTAAAAGCTTCGGTCTCCGTTGAAGGGTAAGGGCTGACCCTGCTCATCACTCCATTGGTTCAAGGTTGTTGCCCACATGGGAGTGGGACCTTGAAATGTCGGACGGGGGTTGGGGTTTGGAGCTACTGGGGGTAGGTTGTTGACTTCTGGTTCGGAGTCGGAGCCATCTGAAAAGCCTTCTGCGAGGTGATCATCCAAATGGATTGGGTGATCATCTTCCGGCTCATCATCAAGCCATCCTCCAATGCCTTGGTTTGGATAGTACGGATCGCCAGGGAGATGAAAGCCAGCCATGCTATCTACGCGAGAATGGGGAAAGAATAGTTAATAGACGTACTAATCTAAGATACTTATAAGATGATCATTATTAGTTGATTCAATACTTGCATAGTGCATACCAATTACATGCAACCGAAGCAGGATAGACCTTCGAATAAGTGACCCTAACTCTAAATCCACAACCAAACAAGGAACAGGAAGTAAAGTAAAGATCACAGATTCTAAGTCTATAGCGCCTTAGTCACATGTAACCTTGGTGTACCCACTTAGCAACTATTGTCCTACTAGTAACGACCTTTCTAGTTCTCACATATGTAATTCATAGTAATGCAGAATACTCCTATAGTGTTCTTGTTCTAATGCTCTTGTAGTAGTGTGGGTAAGTTTTTAGACTTGTTGTAACACCACAATCATTCTTAGGCACATGCTAGTCACTCCTCAGAAAATATAGTTGATCAGGCTATATTCCCTTAGGTTTGACCATATGTCTCTAAGCCTAATTGTGCTATTCAGCAATCGTAATACTTTTGTTCTGTTCTAGTATGATACTGACACTGGTATGGGTAAATGTATATATATATACTTATTAAATATTTTATTATTTAAAAGTATATTTTCTTGGTCAGAGTGTTTTAATCCCGATGTGTTTATAGTTCGTATATCTTTTATGGGTTGATATACTTGATTCACTATAAACAAAGCTCTGATACCAATCTGTCACACCCCAAAACCGGAACGGCGGAAAACGTTCTGGGGTGGAGGACGTCATGTACAGTATCATAACAATGCATAATAGTAAAGACAAGCAACAACATCCATTGCATTAATATAATAATTGTAATACAAGCGTGTTCTGTATAGTTTGTAAGACACCAAAAATATAATCAAAATAAAAGAGGAGTCTTGTATATGCTCCATCTTCTCAAAAGCTGCATCTGTACCTGTCTACTGATGACCTGAGAATACAAGTTATTTTGAAAGCGAGTATCAGCATAAAGCTGGTGAGTTCATAAGTATTTAGTGTCTTTGCTTGTATAAAAATGTTTACAACAATGTAGTATAATAGCTGATATCAATGTTTGACAATAGTATACTCTCGAGAAAATCCTATATTTTCCAGTAAAAGTAGTCTTCTACCAAGACCCGTTTGTTTGCATGTTTGATCCTTTGAAAATGTAAAAGTTTTCCCCAGTGAAACTATCAGTAAGAAAATATAGTTTTAGGCTTTATTCATGTAAAGTAATTGGGAAAATAAGGTTTTACCCCAGCGGTGGCACTGCCGGCTAAATGAAATAAAATGCAGACTCCAGGTAGTATTAAATGTACAATACACCTCGGGGAGCCTGTTTGACCTTTAATTCTTAATGTGTAATTACAGGTTTGAATGTGAATTCGTATGTAACCATGTTGATTGACGATCGAATAACTGATGACCCTCCGAGTCATATGTAGTTATGTGACATTTTGTCACCCCTTGGCCTTTCGGCTGGGACTGTAGCTAGCAGTCGGGATGTGGGAGTGTCTGTCCCGTATAGATCTATACACACAATGCCCGCTCTCCCTCCAGGAGACTCTGGTTACATGGTGATACCACTTTGAAGCGTCGTATCGAGAAGTAGTATGTCACATTCTAATTATAGTATATTCTCTTGTATAATGTATTTTCTGGTATAATGTATAGAGTGTTCTCTTGTATAGTATATAGTATTCTCCTGGTATAGTATTTAGCATGTATTGACTCATAACTGTACTGACTCTGGTACTGAACTGAAGTGAAGACTTTTATATCCAACACAAATATATATGATATATAACTAAGAATTCAACGACAATCGGACAAATAACAGAATACCTTAAGTCCACAACCAAACAAGGAACAGGAAATAACCTGAGCTATCAGTCCTAAGTCCTTCAAGTCTTACTTATATAAATATATTAGTATAGATATGGGTTTGAAAATAAAGTAAGTTTAAAGGAATTTGAAAACAGTTTTGGCATTTAAAGAGTTTGATAAAAGGTTTGAAACACTTGAAAATCCAAAGTTTGATGGTAATTTGAAAGCAGTAACAAATCTTGTAGTCTGTTCTAGTTATTAATCACATATGATTAAAGAAATAAATAGAAATGTTCAACTTGTATTCCCCCCCCCCCCCCCGCATAAAAGCATTTAAAATCATTTAAAAGGGTAATTAAGGGGTATGAACTCACCTGCAGTGAGTGGATTGGATGGAAGTGCCGGGTAGGATGCTAGGTGTCAAGTGAGGACTTGAACACACACACAGATCCTATGTAACATGAAGTGATACATAAATGTATCTAATTAGTTATTTAATAACTAATTAATCAAGTAAGGACCTCCTAAGACATAAAAACCCTTTGTTTTAAGTGCTAAGAGTGCTAAGGGGTTGCATCTAAGGAGAGTATGCCTCACATTGGAGTTTACTCCCCATTTGGCAACCCTAGAAGTGTTTATGGTTTCTGGACCATTTCCCCCATGAGTTTACGGCCGTAAACTCATTGTACTTGGTGCATTTGTGTCTTTTAAGGTCTTATACTTCACAAGAAAGTGTTCTAAGTTTGAATCAAAGGCTTAGGAAGTGGTTAGGGCTCGAAATGGACCTTCTTTGGAGTTTACGGTCCTTGGACCACCTTTGAGAGTTTACGGTCGTAAACCCTTGAGTTTACGGTCGTAAACCCATGAGTTTACGACCGTAAACTCATGGTTCCTCAGCCATTTCGTGTTTTGGTGTTTCTAGTTCATGCATGCAAGGTTCTAGTCTTTTATCCAAGCTATAGAAGGTGTTAGGGGCACATAAACACCACTTGGTGGTGTTTACGGTTCAAGGATCTCCCTTGACCATAAACACATATGTTCTTGAGGATTTTGATGTTCTTTCCATGGATTAACAAGTATACTAAGCAAATAACTAGCTAGGAGGAGTATACTTACTTATATGAAGCTTGTAAGAGTGTTTAGGACCCAAAAACACTAGTGTGTGTTCTTGGTGTTCTTGGTGTTTTGAAGAACACTTAAAGATCTAAGTAAAAATGAAGAATCCATGGATGAAATGATGTATAAACACTAGATTAAGTGTTGTATGAACGAATCTAGGAAGGAAATACTTACATTTTTGGCGGATTTGAAGAAAGTGTGTGATGATACTTGAGAGAAAAGTGGTGGGGGTTCTTGAGGTGGACGGTGTAAAGTGAGGGAATAGTGGGTAAACTCATGCTATATGCATGAGTTCTTGGAAAAATGGTGTTTACGGCCCAAACTCCTCTTGTTTGGCCGCAAACATCTTGCTAAGGTGTTGTTTGTTTTGTTTGTTACACACCACTCATAACGACACTTCCTTTTATTTATCCGTTTGACGAAAAATAAAATAAAACACTCAAACGGACTTAAATCCGGCCAAAAATGTACTGAAATGTTTTTGACTATTATTTGAAGTGTTTGACTGTAGAGATTATACAAATGAAAATTTCGGGTTGTCACAGGAGGGGTCGAAGGTCCGCTTTGCGGCGGGATGTTTGAGAGACAGAGCTAGAGATTGGTGGGAGTCGGTTGGTGACTCATTGGGAGCCTCGGTCGTCGAGGCTATGACCTGGTCAGACTTTGTGACCAGGTTTATTGCGGAGTTTGCGCCGGCGGTGGAGCTTCAGCAGCTGGCCAGAGAGTTCCTAGACATGAGGCAGACGACAGAGTCGGTGGCGGAGATTTCCGCCAAGTTTCGGGAGAGGGCCTTATTGGTGTCTCAGTATGCAGGGGATGTTGAGATGCAGAGGACCCGCTATCATGACATGTTGAGAGCTGATATTCGGGAGCATGTCAGCTTCTCGGCATGCCCGACCCTGGACTCTATGATTTCCAGGGCGCGGGAAAGGGAGATTGATTTGGAGCACATTATGAAGAGGATACTTTAGAGGGTCCCGGGAAGAGACCCAAGACTTCAGATCAGCGATTAGTAGGTCGGCAGGTCCGAAGTCAGTGCAGCACGTGCGGGAAACCACACGAGGGAGTTTGTCGTTCCAGGGGTTCAGACTGCTACAAGTGTGGCAGTGATGGTTACGTCAGTAGGGACTGCCCACAGGGGGTAAGCCCATTATGTTTTCACTGCAATCAGGTGGGACACAAGAAGGCCGACTGCCCGACGGTGAGGGGAGGAGCAGGGAGTGCGTCTGCCCCGACAACTTTGAGGATCACCGATGGGTGAGAGGGTAGGGCCTTGCAGTGACAGATGAGGGAGATCTGGATTACAGGAGGGAATGTTGTAGGTATGTATCTATGGCTATTTTTCGATTCTATATGTATTAGGGTTGTTCTTACCCCGGACTCAGGTAATAGTATGTATGAGTTGTCTCTCTGCTTGTATTCGGATTGTACTTTCAGAATTGTCATATGCCAATTCCATACCGGGAACTATTAGTAGCTAGTGTAGGGTCATCCCTCACTTCGGGTTCGAAGTGTCCAGTATTATCTCGATTATGACCAAAGTGGTTCAGGAGTGTTGCGTGGAGGTTGGTGGACAGAGTCCATGGAGTAGCCCTCCACCATCATTAGGGTTTGGTGGTTCTAGTCTTGGTACTTGGGATAGCTTTTGGAAGCATCAAGTGAAGTGGTCTATCACTGATGGGGTTGCTCTGAGCATTAGTTATTCGGACCTTAAGGGCATTAGTTGGAGCTCAGGGGATTATCAGTATCGGGGATGCATGAGGTGTTCATCTAGTATTCGGTAATCGTACGGTATTTGGAGCGGACTAGTGATGGATCGCTAGCGACATCAAGGTGACGGTAGTTATCATGCCTTTTGTGCAAGGGAGGAAGGAATGGAAATCCTCGGGTTTTCGCGTGCAGGAAAGACTTAGCTGAAGCTAAGTGGGGGAGAAACAATCATGTTATGGGTGCAGAAGCGGTTTTGAAACTAGGATAAGTTTTGCTCTCCTGTCAGGAAGAAAGAAGGCCCAGGTGGCTGTATGAATTGAGGGCAGTGTGAATTGGAAGTTTTGGAAAAACTTGCCAATTGTGAGACCTCATTCTCGAGATGTCTGGTAGCAGATCGCAGAGGAATCAGTTGGGAGTTCCAGTTGGGACATGAGTACCACTTGGGGGTACTAGCTTGTGCTTGTATGCTCGACTATGGGTTAGTCGTAGCATCCACTAGCAGCCAGTCGGTGTGGAAAGGTGTTGTCAGACTATCGGATGGCCGTAGCATTCACCAGTGGTCAGATAGTAAGAAGAGTGTGGTAAGACTGCGAGGCGGTCCGTAGCAATGGTTAACAGATAGCGTCAAAGTGTGGTGCGACTGCGGTGTGGCCCGTAGCATTAGTTTAGTAAGACTGCGGTGTGGCCCGTAGCAATCATATGTGAGGATAGTTAGACTGCGGTGTGGCCCGTAGCATTAGTTTAGTAAGACTGCGTTGTGGCCCGTAGCAATCGTATGTGAGGATAGTTAGACTGCGGTGTGGCCCGTAGCATTAGTTTAGTAAGACTGCGGTGTGGCGCGTAGCAATCGTATGTGGGGATAGTTAGACTGCGGTGTGGCCCGTAGCATTAGTTTAGTAAGACTGCGGTGTGGCCCGTAGCATTAGTTTAGTAAGACTGCGGTGTGGCCCGTAGAAATCGTATGTGAGTATAGTCAGGCTGTGTTGTGGCCCGTAGCTTTAGTTGGCTGGCAGCGCAGAAGTGTTGTAAGACTATGTGGGTGGCCGTAGCATTCACTAGTTGACAGAGCGAGTATAGTAAGACTACAGGGTGACCCGTAGCATTCGTCGGTCCCTATTCGCTAGTGCGAATGTATCAGGTGTGTGATTCAGTGGCAGGGTTTTTCAGATAGTTAAGTTCAGGACGGGGCAGCCGCTCGGATGTGAGTGGGCCACATTATGGTTGGGTCCGGAAGGCGGTAGGTCATTGGAGACCAAGAGTGGCGTAAGACTGCGGGTAAGCCGTGGCATTCATTAGTAGCTTAGTTCGCGGAGTGTGGGAGGGGGCCCGTATCTCCGAGGTAGTGTGGGGGAAACCGGTATTCCGGGTAATGGTAGATCAGTTGGGACCAGGGCGGTCTCGGTTCATCCGGTAGGCGGATGGGAGTCAACAGGACTACAGGCAGGAATGATGGTAAGGGTTTCGGTGTGAAAATCTATGAGCTGATCGGATGATGCTAAGCTGCTCATCGCGGGATCGAATGATCTCAGAGTAAAGGATTTGGCTCGGTGACGCCGTTCTCGTCTGAGCCTTAAACGTAGCAGAGAGGAATCTGCTACCCGAAGGATTGTCTGAATTCTCACGATTGGGTGGAGTTTTCAGTATTGGAGCATTGTATGGGGGTTATTCCGTGAGTATTGGTATGATGGCCGGCGCTGGGAGTGGCCGGGATGGCGGTTTCAGCAGAGGATCAGTCCTCGAAGGAAATTGGGAAGGTTGTTGCTTGTGGAAAGTGCCTTAGAAAGGCCAGTGACAGCGTAGGGAAAAAGGGTAAACCCCTTGCGAATCAAGGGTAAGTGTATTAGGAGTATCGGTATGATTACCAGTTGGATAAAAGTGTTGTACTCGAAGGTAGTAAGTAACAGGTTATTCTGAAGATGACATCTTCAAGGTTTGGATCGGGTGGGCGGAGTGTGTACCTTGTGGTAAAGTGGCGACCAGATGGTAAGGTAGTTGGCCGTGGCAGACTTCGAGGACGAAGTCTAGTTTAAGTGGGGGAGTGTTGTAACACCTAGAATCAGAAAGACCAAGAAAAGAAAGGAAAGGCTCTAAGTCAAGAGTCAACTCGTCGAGTCCAGGGAGGAACTCGACGAGTCGGAGCAGGATCTGGGGCATAGAGTAAGTGACCGACTCGGCGAGTCGGCTAGTGGACTCGGCGAGTGTGGTCTGGACGAGAAAAACCCTAATCCCGAGGGTTGTGCCCTATTTAAAGAACATTACATTCCTTCCCCAGCCTCTTTACTCCCCTTTTGAGATCCAGAAACCCTAAAACGTGAGTGAGAGCCCTTGGAAGCAATTTGGAGCTTGGATAAGTGTTTTTTTGTGAAGAGATCTTGAAGATCAAGAAGCTTGGATCAAGGGGGTTTACAGAGATTGGATTATTCTTCAGTAGGAGGTCATCTTGGAGGTAATAAGCTGTTACCTTCACCCTTTTTGGCATCTAGATCTATTCTTGAATGAGATTTGGGGCTATATTGGCAAGATTGAGGTCTATTTCGGATTTGGGGCTTAGATCTGAGGTTGCTACTTCAGATCTAGGGTTGTGATGGTCCAGAATGTCTTAAAGCAGCAGTCAATGAGTCATTGGTGAAGCCCCTTTGTCTTAAACCCTAGCCCTAGAGTGTTTTGGGCCTATATCTCCTTGGCTTCACGTAAAGTTTGCAACTTTATGTGGGGGATAGACTGTAGAAGAGTGGATCTATGGATTGGAGCCCCTGCATGGCTCGAAAAGCCACTATATGGATTGAGAACAGGAGAGACTCGGCGAGTCACATGGGTGTACTCGACGAGTTGTATGAATATGTGCATGGGCTCGGCGAGTTGGAAGATCAACTCGGCGAGTCTGTTGAAGATTGCCTAGGACTCGGCGAGTCTGTTCTTGGACTCGGCGAGTCACGTCGCAGAACCCCCAACCTCTTCTCGTTAAGACGCAGATCAGTGAGTTGAGTGGTGGCTCAGTGAGTTGGACAGGATGGGACTCAGAGATCGTTGAACTCGACGAGTCCTGGGGTGACTCGGCGAGTTGGATCGTATTTTGAGAGCTTCTGAGTTTAAGGACTCGGCGAGTCTTCGGGTTGACTCGGCGAGTCGAGTCAACTGGAAGGTTGACTTTGACCAGGACTTTGACTTTAACCAGAGTTTACTTAGTTTGACTTATGGAGTTCAGTTTGGAACTAAGTGTTTCATTGATATTAGTAGCTCGGGGAGCTAGTGGAGCAGCGGTTCAGAAAGTAGTCGGACAGCAGCCAGAGGATTATCAGCAAAGTTCAGCAGTGCGAGGTGAGTCTCCTCACTGTTTGTATGGGTCTACGGCCACAATGCCGACCCATTTAGTTTATGTATGGTAGGAAGACCCGGGGGTTAGCCCTAGGCATTATGCATGAAAGACCAGGAGGAGGCTCCTGGCACACAATATGTTATTATGTATGGTAGGAAGACCCGGGGGTTAGCCCTAGCCATAATGCATGAAAGACTAGGAGGAGGCTCCTGGCACACAGTATGTTATTATGTATGATAGGAAGACCCGGGGGTTAGCCCTAGGCAACATGTATGAAAGACCAGGAGGTGGCTCCTGGCACACTGTATAGTATTATGAATGAAAGACCAGGAGGTGGCTCCTGGCACACTGTATGTTGAGTAGCCTAGTAAAGTAGTATGTATAGTTGTCTTTGTGATGCTTGCATGGAAGACCAGGGGGTGGCCCTTGGCACTTGTCTGTAAGACCCAGGGAGTGGCCCCCAGGCTTGACAAGAAAGACCACGTGCGGCCCGTGGCAATACAGCAAGACTATGTTTGGCACATAGCACCTTAGCAAGACTATGTTTGGCACATAGCACCTTACTTGATTATGGATATGTTGGTTATGTATGGCTCTTGGCTATGTAAGGCATGTATGGATCAGTTGGTTTGTATGGTATGTGGTATCTGGGGAACTCACTAAGCTTCGTGCTTACGGTTTTCAGTTTTGGTTTCAAGTACTTTGTTTTCAAGGAAAGGAGCCGGCTCGATCGCAACGCATCACACTATGTTTTCCGCACATGAGATCTTTCGGATCACAGTCTGATATGGTTTTATGATAATATGTTTTGATTACTGACACTTTGGCTTGACACGAGATATCATTATGAATGTTTTTATACTTATGTAATAACTTATTTAAAAATGAAACTTTTGGCCTTGAATTTTGGGATGTTACAAATGAACTTACTACCACCGAAGCTTTCGATAGCCGAAGGTCCACATAAGTCAATATGTAGAAGTTCAAGAGCTTCAACAATCTTTGTATTGATACGTGTAGGATGGCTCTTTCTGCTTTGTTTGCCCATCTCACACGTTGCACATAGGTGTTCCTTATCAAACTTGAGAAGAGGAAGGCCTCGAGCATGATCACCAATCACCAACTTGTTAATGTCTTTGAAGTTCAGTTGCGATAGGCGTCGATGCCATAACCTGCTTTCATCAGTGTTCGCCTTTGACAGCAGGCATATTGCTGGTTTTCCTCGAATTGGGTTGAGATTTAAAGGATACATCTCTCCCTTGCGTTCAGACTTCAACATAAATCTTTTGGATTGCTTCTCAATTATTTCTGATCCCTCATCATCGAATGAAACCTTCAAACCAGTTCCCACAACCAATTGAGATACACTGATGAGGTTGTGCTGCAACCCTTCCACATAAGCCACTTTTCGAATCGAGAAGTCTCTGTTGGCTATCATTCCATATCCTTTGATTGTGCCAAAAGAGTTATTTCCATACTTCACACATCCACCATCCTTAAGGGACCGAAAGTCCCTCAGCTCTTCCTTCATTCCTGTCATGTGACGCGAGTAGCCACTGTCTATGTACCATTCGTCATCAAACTGTTCGTCACTTATAACCTGCAAATTCAAACAGATTTAGGAACCCAAAGTCTCTTGGGCCCTGGTGAGTCTTTTACAGAAAAAGAAATGACAGCAGAAATATCAACCAAATAAGTTCTTTTTATTAGAGTGGTTTTGTCTTTTCTTTTGATGGTATACACCTTGATTTTGTTTTTATCTTGTTTAAATTGTGGTGTATCAGATGGTGTGTTGTTAGATGGTTTTGGATTATTCTTTTGAATCCTAGGGTTAGCTGACTTTTTCTTATTATTGATATCAGAATCTGAATCAAGCTTTCCCTTTCCTTTGATGTCCTTCAATGAATTCGGTTTTCTTGGGTAGTAGGAAGGACCGAAACTTGACTTTCGGTTATTAGTCTTGATGTTGTGACCGAAACTTGACATTCGGTTCTGAGCTATGCTCGGGTTTGTCGGATATTCATTTGCGTATTTGAAAACCGGTGTTACTTCGAGGGGGAGTTTGGTCTTGATCGCGCTAGCTCGTTGGAGACTGGAGCCGGCACATCCAATCCTAACTTTGAGGGGGAGAATGTTAGGGTGCAAAGTCATTCTTGGATGTAGTGTTTTAGGCTTACCCTCTTGTATGTGTAAATGGGTTGAGTCTTTCCTATAAATAGGAAGTGAGTGACTCCCATTATGTAAGAAACCATTTGGAGTGTTAGACTAGAGAGAGAAACTTTGTACAAACCCATTTGTATATTCTTTCTAGATCTAATATGAGCTTACAAAGATTTATTTACTCCTTGTGTTCTTGATTTTACATGATGATTCACTAGATCTTTCTAATTCCGCACATGCCATCATAATCAACACCACTACAATTGGTATCAGAGCGGGCGTTCTTGATTGGATCAAGAATTGATCCTTGATGGCTTTCATGATTTGGTGATTCATTTTTTGATCTTTGATCTTTGTGTTTTAGAGAGTTTTTGATTCTAGAAATCGAATTCATCTTTGATTCTATTCAAAATTCGATTTTCTTCACTAGAATTCAAGTGATTTTTACTTTCTCTCTCTAGAAAACGCATTCAAAATCACTTTCTCTCTCTAGAAATTTTCAAGTTCTAGTGATAAAAAATGGCGGTTTACTTGGAGTATGATTCTTGGATTGTGATCGTTAAAGATGTCAAATACAAAATCGGTTTAGAACAATTCATTGGATTAATATTGAAAGGCTTGATGGTTTCATGGGATACTTTGATTTCTTATGGAGGTTTGAAGGATGATCATGGAGGATTGATTTTTCAACCACTTTCAAAGATTGAATGCTTGACTAAAGTTTGCCATAACTTGAAGAATGAGAGAGATAAAAATGAAGGAAAGGAAAAAGAATTGTTTGATAAGTATTTCATTTCTCTTATTGATAACCCAAGTGATCTTCATGCTCTTATGTTTGTTGAAGATGTTCTTGATGATCATCATGTTCTTGATGTTCTTGATGTTCAAGAAAAAGGAGTTCAAGTTGATTTTCATGATGAAAAAGTTTTTTGCTCGATTGGAGTTCAAACCGATGATATTTTGTGTTCTTGTGATTTGTTTGAAGGAATGATTCCTTATCGGAAGCCGGTGATCCAAGAAATTCACAAGTATCAAACTCCAAAAGATTTGATTCAAACTCAAGAAGTTGTGGAAAGTGGGTTTGTTCATGAAATCAAGTCTTCAAGATGCAAAAAGATGAGAAAGAAAAAGAAGAAGAAGATTAAACGGAAGAACAAGCGGGTTTATTCACAAAAATCGTTGAATGTTGTTGTGAATCCGAAATCCGTGAAGCAAATTTGGGTTCCAAAGCAACAATCTCCAAAGGTTGCATTGAATTTGAAGTCGAAACCCAAAAGTGTTGGTGGTTCTTTTGAAGATGTTCTTGGATCGTTGAAGAACACGAAGAACGAGTTGTACATCTCGCATACTAGGTGGTACAATGTTCAAATTGGAGATTTTCTCATTCCAACAAAAGAACCAAGATCTTCTAAATTTTATTCGTTCGTTGCAAATGGATCTCAATTCGTCAAAAATGTATCTCAAATTCTCAAATAGGTTCCAAAACATCCATGATTTCTATTCGTATTTTACGTTTATCATTTTTGATCGATTTGCCTTATTGGATCAAATCCGTTTCAACCTCATTGATTGATCCAATTGTTTTTGTTTAGATCAAATTCAAACCAAAATCAAAATTATTCTCAAAAATTTTGAGTTTTACTATTCATCCAATTGACATTCTTACTGTTCATGAAGCCCAACCCTAAACAACTTTTCGTTACTATTCATCTTATTCAACTGAGTCCAAATCGTATTATACTTACTGTTTTCTTAGTCCAATTCGTTTTGCTTTGTTTTGGTCATGCTTGAGCCCAACAATTCAATAAATCTATCTGATAACAGAGTACATGTGGCACGATTCTGAAAAAGTCATATGTTCGTCATCGCATTTCACGTTTGTACATTCTGATAATCGACGACCGTTCAGCTGATGTGTTTTTGTTTTTGGTTCTTCATTCTCAATAATCAATCAATGTTATTAGTGATTCTAAGCTTGTGAATCGATTTGATGTAATTTGCTCAATCATAAATCGATGATGATCAAGTTATACATAACGAATCGAAAACTGGATCTTTGATTGTGGTGATAGAATCGATGTTGGTTCAAAATCGATTTCGATTATTGAGTAATTCTAATCGAGGAATTTGAAGTTTTTTTTTAAAACGAATGAAGAACACTGAAGAACAGATGAATCGAAGGGTCAAACTAAAAGTCAAAATTGAGTTTTTGGCTGTGATTCATTGAATAGAAGTTGAAATTGATTTAAAATTGATTTTGAAACCAGCATGATGTTCGTGTTTGGTAAATCATTTGGAGTTATAAGGGCGAATCAAGGGTTTTGTGTGTTTGAAGACTATCAGTCGATTGTTTTGATTTCGTTATTGAGGTTTGTGAATCAAGGGTCTGATAAAGGTGAAAGGATTTGTCTTTTGATTTCGAAGTATAGTGGTCGTTGGCTTACTGATGACGAAATTGTTTTGATTCGGGAGTTCAATTTGAGTTGAATGGGTTTATGTTTTAGAGTCAAATTCAATTTTGACTTATATCTTCGGTTGTTCGTCTCCTGATATCAATTTCGATTGTTGGTTTATGCTGGAAATCGAATGGGAAAGTTGATTCTTGCATATATGGAGGCTAATAACGAATTCGATTTTGGGAAAAGACGTCTTGGGGTCGATTGACGAACAAATGGTTTGGGGACGAACAGATCTTGCATTGTGTACGAATCTTCAATAGTTGTTCTGGGTTTTCGTTAAAATGGTGTTAAGACTTCGTTATCTGATTAACGAAGTGAAGAAGAAGGGTTGATTTTTGATGCTGGGCTATGGGAAGTTTGATCAGATTCGAAGGTTGACTGGAACAAAAGGAGTTGGAGTCGATGGCGTAAGATCGGCTTTGGAATTGTGTTGATGTCGATTTTGGAGTCAATGTTCGAAAGGTTGAGCTGATTGTGAGTCGATGTTGGTTTGTTAATTGATAACGAATAGGAAGCCATGGATTTTGAAAACGAACGAAAGTTTGTGGGTCATGAAAGTTTATTTTGTGATGTTAGTATCTGAGAAACGAAATTGGTGCTCTGATTGAACGAAGGGGAGAGAGAAAATGGGTGTTTGATTTCGTACGAAGCCTTGATGTTGAGCTGTTGTTGAATGAACGAAGTGTGTTGTTCTTTCAAACGAAAAACTATAAGAACGAAATTATGATTCAGAGTTTGGATGATTAAGAGGTTACTGTACATTAAGAGGCTTCGTTATGCTTCGATTTCGTGTGTTTGGATGAAGTTTCGTACGAAGTGAAGCATGGATGATTTCGTACGAAGGGAATTGTCTGAGAAACGAAATTGGGGAAGAAAGAAGAAAAAGTTTCATATGAATTGGGAAAATAGGGAAGAAAATTAACGAAGAGTGTTGATTCGCGCTTCGTTATCATGGATCACGATTCGTACCTGATTAACGAAACCTGTTGAGACTTTGTTACCTGATTAACGAAGTGAAGGGAAGAAAGCTGAAAGCTTCGTGTATCACTGTGAAACAAATGAATTGGGGAAGAAAACACTCAAGTTTCGAATTTGGCCCCTTACATTTTCACAAAATGGCAAAATTGGTCCAGTTTCGAATTTGGAGCAAAAATTGATGAGAATACAGAATTTTCGAAGTGAGTCCCTGCAGTTTCGTAATATTGGCAGTTTATACCCAACTTCGAAAATGGGTAATAAAAGCTGAGAAATTGCAGAATTTTCAATTATGGTCCCTGCAGTTTGTGCGAATTTACATTTTCTACCCAGTTTAGCAAATGGGGGAGAATTTCGCATTTTTGGCTGTTTTTGGCGTAATGGGTCCCTGCAAGTTTCAGAAAGCGACAATTTCTACCCGGTTTTTTAAAAATCTTGCAACTTTCACTCAAAAAGTCGAAAAATTTCATAAATTGGAAATTTTTTGTGGCTTTTTCGTGATTGTTTTTCCGTGCAAGATTTTTGGTGATTCATTTTTGGTACACATCAAGGGGGAGTATCGTGAAGACTATTCCTCGGGCGCTTCTCACCCTTAATGGGTTTTATAATCATTTTTTTGATTATAAAAAGGGGGAGAATGATGGGTATTCGAAGCTTCTCGGGTTTGTCAGATATTAATTTGTGGATTTGAAGACCGGTGTTACTTCGAGGGGGAGTTTGGTCTTGATCGTGCCAGCTCGTTGGAGAGTGAAGCCGGGACATCCAATCCTAACTTTGAGGGGGAGAATGTTAGGGTGCAAAGTCATTCTTGGATGTAGTGTTTTAGGCTTACCCTCTTATATGTGTAAATGGGTTGAGTCTTTCCTATAAATAGGAAGTGAGTGACTCCCATTATGTAAGGAACCATTTGGAGTGTTTGACTAGAGAGAGAAACTTTGTACAACCCCATTTGTATATTCTTTCTAGATCTAATATGAGCTTACAAAGATTTATTTACTCCTTGTGTTCTTGATTTTACATGATGATTCACTAGATCTTTTTAATTCCGCACATGCCATCATAATCAACACCACTACAGTGTTGGAACCGAAACTAGATGTTCGGTTCTGAGCTTTGGTGTTGGAACCGAAACTGGATGTTCGGTTCTGAGCTTTGGAATAATAGGAGTTTGGACTAAAACTTTACTTTCGGTTTGGCTCGTCATTTTTCTTGACGTTTGACTCTTTCTTGGAAGGAACGTAATTAGGATTTTGAGACTGCCAATAGCGTTTTCGCTCATATAGATTCTTCATGTATCTCTGATTTCTTTGGTGTTTCTGTTCAGCTAACTGCTTTTGAGATTTATGAATATTGAAGCTTGAATTTGGCTTCTCCTTTTGAGTTTCGGTTGTCTTGGAAGGAACATTTGGTGTTTTCTTTGGTTCTTCAGGTATCTCTTTAGTTCCACTCGTGCTTGGTTTATCAAAACTCGAGGGTTTGTTGATGGGTTCAGCAACGTATCTATCTTTTACCCTCCATGAGGTTTGCTCCGATAAGCCGATGGTTTCGTCTGCATTATCAATAGGGGCTGACCGGAAATAATCGTCGCACCCTTCAGCATTGTCTATGTCGACCAAGATTTTCAATTCTGTTGTTTGTTTTTCAGTGACCCCTGTAACAGCATATACCTGATTTGGCACAGTTTAAACTTTCTGATAAACCTGTTAGAACAAAGTTCTATTAGGATCGTTAGATTCTATGCAAGCAAATAATTATGAAAGTAATTAAGAACACGAGTATGGCTTTGAATATGCCGTATGATTAATGCTTCAACACCTTAGAAGAGCTCGATAAAGAACTTCAAGTGTAGAGGTGTTTTAGGGTTACAAATAATCAACGTGATAATCGACTCTGTATAATGCATACATGCATGCATATATATAGTATAACCCTACCAGCTAATCTAGATAATCACGGATGGACAGGCCCAATCCGGATACAAAACGTAAGGCCCAAGACGCAACACAAATGGACTCAACAATCTCCCCCTTTGCGTCTTTGGAGCCGAAACCTCAATTCTGTTGAACTACAGAAGTCTTCTTCACAGTTTTAAACACCTTCGGTATAATGGCTAAAAGATGGTAGCAAAATGTAATGTACCACCGAAGCATGTCTGTAAAATTCTTCTTGTCAGCCTCTGAATTCTGCTTGCACCGATGTATTATGTTGATGATGTGCTCCAAGCAGTCTGTGGAAAATAAGTGCTTATCAACCAGAGCAAACAAAAATCTGTGAGCTTCGCCTTTGGTAAACATCACAGTGAGATGTGTTGAATCTATTTGGCCCATCTTCATCTTGTTCACATCCACTGGCTTTGGTGTAGGCTTGACTGTTGGCTTCTTGTTCATGACCTTTGCTATCTCCTGATCCATAGCAGCAACTTCATGGATGTAGGAGGCTAACATTCTCTTCAAATGTTCTAGAATGGGCTCATATTCCTTAGGATTAGTGAGCAGAATGTTATATAGCAGAATCCAATCATGGGGATTGAGATTAGGAAGGTCTGCTAGAGAGATAGTCGACACCGTGTTTGCAGTACCACGAGTGATCTTGAAATGGACATTGATAAATCTACCAGCAGGTGAAGGTTTCAGTACCTTGACTGTAATGATCTTCTGGGCACTCCAAGTCAAGTATTGCGGTTGCCCATACTTCAAATAGAAGTTAATCAGCTCACGGTCAACCTTCAGATGAGGAAAAGGAACCTCAGCAGTCGAATCAAAGCAATGGAACGTGAATGCTTTTCTTGTAATTGGCATGTCGAACTGCGAGTCCTTAGCGTTATCACAGTCAAATGAAGCAACAGGTTCCAACCAATAAATACTTGGAAATTCTATCCCTGATTGACAAGTGTCTCGTTCGTCCACAAGGGAAACAAGGCCTTTTTACAATTAAAGGCTTCTTCTACTTCCTTGTTTCTCCTTTCCCTCTCCTCTGCTTCCTTAGCAACTTTTAAATTTTCATCCAGCTCTCGGTCTCTCTTCTTTCTCTGGAGAGCTTCAGCAATTGTTTCTTCCACATCACTTTCACTATCATCATTGATCTCCTTTCGCTTCATTTGTGAACCAGAACCTGAAGCTACATTATCCTTCAGTTCGGTTGAGACTTTCAGTTGAGCACCTTCTGTCTTTACAATTACTCTCGGTTGAACAACACGAGCACCTTCTCCCCCTTGTTTCGGAGGTACGAACCTCTCAGAAACACCCTTCATTTCATGGAGCATTGCAAGGGCAGGAAGCAATTTGGTTGTTAGATGATTTATGATGGTGAGAGTTAGAATGGGATCATGAGCACCAAGGATATTGGTCAACATGTCCTTTACATCTCCTGCACAGCTTCGAAATACAGCCCGTTCTGTCTTTAATAAAGAAATCTCTTTTTCAGCTTGGGCTAGCTGCACCTTCTGGACTTTAATAGTAGACACTTGTTTGGCCAAATCTTCCTTCAGAGCACTTACGGTTGCCAGGTCAGCGTGAAGAGAGGCAAAACGAGAATTCACTGAACTCAAAAAGGAAGTGTTCTCAGTTTGGATAGATGAACGCACAGCTTCAAACTTAGTGCTCTCTTCCTGAAGGGACTTAGAAAAGGAATCCACAGAGGCTTGTACTTTTGCTGCACTTGTATCAGCATGACCTTTCAATGATTCAAGAAAAATCTGAGTTGTGTGAACAATCTCAGTAACATCATCTATTGCCTTTTTGCAGGAAGAAGTAGACGCATCAATGGCTTTAGTTGTTTTTTCAATTGACGATGTGTATTGTTCTATGGCAGTTTCCAGGAAAGCTTTGAGAACCACACCACTATAAGCCTTGCTGTCTTCAAGCAAACGATCCAGCTTTTCATGAATACCCTGCAAGTGTTGGCTGTTGATAGGAGCATCATGATCTTCATCAGTTGGAAGCCGGTATGGACTGAAGTATGTAGAGTCCACTATAAGCCTTGCTGTCTTCAAGAATCGGTTGAGTTGGTAGGTGAAAGAGGTTTAGTGATGACTGGAGTTTCTGTTACAGTAGTTGCCCCTGCATCAGAGACGTTGACTTCTACTGTTGGGTCAGGAATAGTAGTAGTGGTCGATTGGGAAATTATGGGAGGTGGTAATGGAGTTGTGGAAATAGGAATTGAAGTGACTGGTGGTGGTGGTGGTAAAGAAGTGGTTTCTTGAGAAGTAATAGGTGGAGGAACAATAGGAACAGATACTGGAACAGTCTGTGTCGGTGATTGAGGTGGGGTAGGAGTTTTGTCATGAATGGGTTCGGTTGGGGTAGGAGAACGGGGAGGAGTATTACCTCTCGGTGTTGCATGACGAACTTCCTCTTCTTCTTCATCCTCTTCATCATGTTGAGAACTAGGAGGAGTAGGACTCTTGGACCTTCTTGCCATCCTTTTGATTTTCTTGGGCTTGGAAGACTCTTCCTTATCAGACTTGCGCTTCTTCGACTTAGAAGACTTAGACTTTCCCTCCTCAGTTGGCTCTTTCTTTGAAATTCTTTTCCCTCGGTTGTTAGGCTTATCCACAGCATCCAGGACAGCCTGCTGTTCTGGTGATAGAACTCTCGGTCCAGTAGGAGTAAGTTTTCGATAGTCAGCCATGATGTGACTCTCGGCTGTGACACACCGATACATCGACTCAGGAATTGATCCATTGTGAGGGATCTTGTGTGGATCCGAAATAATGATCTTCTTCGTGTGAAAGGTAGCAATAGACGCAAGTAGAACATCTTTCATAACCGGAATATCCAATGAATTGGTCGCCCTTCTCGTAATAAGAGTCCAAAATCTTCCACATGATACTTCAGAATGCCTCGTAGAAGTATTGAGGCTCTGCACCACCTGAGACCAGATAATCGTCCCATAATCAAGATTTATTCCGTTGTAAAGACCATAAAGAAGGGTCAGGAAACCCTTGCCGGTGCCATCTGATCTACCACTTCTTTCTGCCAAACCCTTAATGAGTAGAGTAAGCAAACCATTCCACTGAGATGGCAAACAGGACTCCTTTACTTTGGTAATGGTGGTGAGCACATCTGTATACCACATCTCGTAGAGCATCAAGAATAATTGAGTCGTCGTGATAAAATCTGGCGAGATGACAGAGGAATCTACGACAAGATGCACTAATGAACAAAATCTTCCCTTGGAAATAGAAGTCTTTTTATCATGGATTTGAAAGTAGATGCGCTCTTTGTTCTTGTCATATTGCGCAGTAGAATAAACTTGGGATAAAAGCGACATTGGGACAGCTTCAACTTGAGTTAGGGCTAAAACCAGCGGTAAGTATTTCAAACATTCAACGACGTGCAGCATATATGAATCATACAGAAACGGGTTAAGTTCGATGATCATATTTTGATTTGGCCTGATAGAAAGCAATGTAGACGACGTAGTCTAATCATGAATTGAGGAAGAAATCGCCATTGTTGATCGAAGAAGGAAGATGAACAGTTGATACTTGCCTTGTAAGTTTGAGAGAAAATAAAACGAGAAAACCTTTATATATCATCGCCATGAGAGAGAAAAATCATGATGATAATGACGTGATCACTGAAACGTCGCCTGAAAAAGCGCGATGTGACAGTGTGGTTACTCCTAGGTATACGTCAGCACGTATGGGAATAGAAACTGTTCAAATTCACGCGCCCAAATCTTATCGTTAATAGTCGTTTCAAATTCTGAGTAACCCCTCTTTTGACTTCAATAGAGAAATAAAGATCGAACCAAATAGTGACCAGAATGTGGGAAAATAGAATTTTCGTGCATTAGAGTGTCAAAACATAAAGAAATAAAGCAAATGTGTATGGGATGTGAGTGATGTCTCATTATAAGACAGAAAGCAGAAGATTCCGGGCAAGAATCGTTTCCTTCATAGTCAAAAGAGACTTGAAGTGCTTGTGTGGTTTCCCGAAAAATACGATCAAGTGTTTGTTAATAAACATTGAAAGGCTTCTTTTAATTATCAGGTTTAGGGTAGCTTATCTTCAACCGAATATCGAGTCTTAACATAAGACCGAACATTGGAAGAAGTACTTGTGAGACCGATGTGGTCTGTTGAACAAGTAGGTGGGATATAAGTTGGAGTGACAAATAAAGTAATAAAAATCTCAAAAACAAAATTAAACTGGATCTTTTTGGGAAGAAAAGCCTTGGTTTTAGACAATTTCATAAAAGACCACGCAAAAATAAAAAGAGATTTCATTGGGTAACCAGTAAGTTCTTGAATATAATAATTCACCATCAATTCATTATAGGTGTTGGATTTTGAGTTTCACTTAGCACGTGGTATACGTATCTAAGATCACTAACACATATTTTGTCCAACCATAAACCTCAGTGGTAAGGACCGAGAGTCTCAAAGGTTACAATAGTGAACTGAAAGTAGATGGAGAATATAAGAAAGATGGCTAGAGAACCGAAAGTACCTTCAGATCCAACTACGTAATCTTCAAAGTGATGCGCCCACACTTCATAGTCTTGAGTGTAAAGAATGGGAACCCTTGTAGTGGATCCAATGCTGTTGGAGATGTTTATGGGATTAGTTTGAGAATCTTCGTGAGATATGGTGAGCCTTTCCTTAGAACTGCTAGAATCAGACCTGTAAACTTGAGATTAGGGTTTTATCAAACACAAGAGTTACCATCGACATGAAGAAGACGAGTTCTTTATATTCGATAAAAGCGGAAACCCTAAAGAATTCTTCACACATAAGGAATGTGTATTGATCACACAGAATCCTGCTGTGATACCAATTGTTAGAACAAAGTTCTAGTAGGATCGATAGATTCGAAACAGAAAAACAATAAATGGCGTAATGAAGAACACAAGAATGGTTTAAACGATGTCGAATGATTAAGCTTTAACACTTCAGAAGAGCTCGATTAAGAACTTCGACTGTAGAGGTGTTTAGGGTTACAAAGCAATAATAATAATAATCATGACCGTATCTAATGCATACATGCATGCACTATTTATAGCTTAACCCTACTTAACAATCACGGATGGACAAGACCAATCCGGATATACAAAACTAAGCCCATGACGCAACATAAAATACCCAACAACAGGATTTGGGTTTGCAGTTCATGAATTCCTTATACGAACACTCCCGTGGGTGACCGTGGGTAACTCCGGGGTTAGTTATGGGTACCGCTACCAGCTCCACTGGTACCACTTGTGTGGAATTGATTCATAGCAGCTGTTACTGCGGATGTTATCGCTGCTTGGAGGGCAGCAGGATCGAATTGTGGTGGTGGATTCCATGTTGTGCTATTGGCTACGCGCCTTACAGGTCTACCGCGAGGCATCTTTTGCTTAAAAGGATACACAGTGAGACGGAGATAAGTATATGGCAGTGGTTATAAGCCGAAAGCTGAATGACTAAGTTATCCTAGTTCTGGAAAACAATTCATAATAGGAGTCTATATAAAATAAACTTTATGAATCAGAAGTAGCTATCCTCGAATGAATTCTTGTGAACTGAATATTTGTTAATGGCCGTAAGAAGAAGAAATAATCCTAACACATAGTGTGAGTAGTGTATTCACTAGCTTACTAAGTCAGTTAAGGTTATTATTCATTAGTGTGACGCATAGGACGTTTTTGGTTCCTTCGGTTGATCCCCCCTTGGAAAAATTCCCTATAAATCACTTCCTGCTCCTCCTTGACTCCTCTGCTGACTGCTATGATGGAGTGGTTACATATATCTGGGGTTGTCGTGCGAGAATGGAAATGTCTAATGAATCTATGACATTAAGTGTAACTTTATGGGGTGATCCTTATTGGGTCCTCCTATAATTGCGTAATGTATACATGTTGTATATAATCTAAGATTAAATAGACCTTCGAATAAGTGATCCTACTCTAAAACCACAACCAAACAAGGAACAGGAAGTAGAGCATAGATCACAAATTCTAAGTCTATAAAATCTCAATTATATAAAACCTTGGAAGTACACACTCCAGAATTATAGACCTGCCAGAAGGGTATTTAAATTATCACATAAGTTATTTATATAGTGCCTAAAATACTCTTATAGTTGTTTAATGTAATGAACTTGGTATGTTTTAAACTTGTTGTTGTCTTATAGTATCATAAAATACTCCTATAGTGTTTTAACTTTATGTTCTGATCTAGAAATCCCTTGTATATAGAGTTAGGTAAGTTTTAAGACTATTGCAACACCACATCACTCCCAAACACATGTTGGTCATATCTCAAATGAATATATTTGACCAGGCTATATTGATCCCTGAATTTATTGACAGGGAACTTCTTTCGAGCAAACTTCTTTGGGTTGGTGACCATCATTGCATATTCTTCGCCTGTAAGGTCACACTCAGACATATCTGAATCCTCCTCTTCTTCTGCAACACTTTTGCCTTTTGAGACAAGGGCCAGCGATCCCACACCCGAAACTATCTTCGCCTCCTTGGTTACCACACTCTCATGGGATTTAAGTATACCCACCAGTTTCACTAACGAGTATGATTTAAATTGTTCGTGAGCTTTCACTGTTGAAACCACTGCCATCCATTCTGGTCTTAAACCATTCATGAAGGTTACCTTCTGCTCAATCAATTTTCTTTGAATATCATGCTTGATCATCTTGCTAAGAAGATGATTGAAGCGATCGAAGGTTTGTATCAGTTTCTCTTCAGGTTTTTTTTTCGAAAACTCCAAATTCTGAGAGCAACAAGGTTTGAATTGAGTGTTCTAGATCCTCATCGGTTGAGTAGAGTTCTTTCAACCTATCCCAGATTTCTTTAGCCGTCGTGCATGAGCCAACTAACCGAAAAGTGTCAGATTGCAGTGCGAATTTGATCATTCTCATGGCTTTCATATTACATAGCACCTTGTCCTTTTCATCATGTGGCATCTTATCTACGTCCGCCACGAGCTGATTATATTCTTTTTGAGTCTTCACTGTCATGTTCGTTCCTGAGTGAACAAACGGCCCAAGCATGATAGCTTCCCAGATGAGATAACCATTATCTTCAGATCCAACTACATAATCTTCAAAGTGATGCGCCCACACTTCATAGTCTTGAGTGTAAAGAATGGGAACCCTTGTAATGGATCCAATGCAGTTGGAGATGTTGATGGGATTAGTTTGAGAATCTTCGTGAGACATGGTGAGCCTTTCCTTAGAACTGCTAGAATCAGACATGTAAACTTGAGATTAGGGTTTTATCAAACACAAGAGTTACCGTCGACAGGAAGAAGACGACTTCTTTATATTCGATAAAAGCGGAAACCCTAAAGAATTCTTCACACAGAAGGAATGTGTATTGATCACACAGTCTCCTGCTCTGATACCAATTGTTAGAACAAAGTTCTAGTAGGATCGATAGATTCTAAACAAAAAAACAATAAATGACGTAATGAAGAACACAAGAATGGTTTAAACGATGTCGAATGATTAAGCTTTAACACCTTAGAAGAGCTCGATTAAGAACTTCGACTGTAGAGGTGCTTAGGGTTACAAAGCAATAATAATAATAATCACGACCGTATCTAATGCATACATGCATGCACTATTTATAGCTTAACCCTACTTAACAATCACGGATGGACAGGCCCAATCCGGATATACAAAACTAAGCCCATGACGCAACATAAAATACCCAACAACAGGATTTGGGTTTGCAGTGTATTTTGAGATTTGTTCAGGAAAAGTTTATTACTACGTAAATATATCGTTGTTATCTATTTGTGAGTTTTACGACCATACTAATTGGACCAGTTAAACACGACGTATGGTAGACGTCGAAAAGAATATGACATTTGTCATCTGCAGACCTGTCGTTCCGACTGTAGCTAACAGTGAGATGCGGGATTGTCAATCCCGTATAGATCTATACACAAACCCACGCTCTCCCTCCAGGAGACTCTGGTCTTAAGGGTAGACTTTCACTGGTACTTATCTGAGTACTCAAAGACGTGTCTCACAAGCTGGATTAACGACTTTACAAGTAATAATGTGGAAAACCCTTTTTATATTTGTCAGATAAGTTTATAAAAATATCCTTTTGTTCCTTAAGTTAAACTTATTAAAGTTTATAAGCTTATTTCCATGTTCTATTTACAGTTTCATGTTCTACATACAGTTTATTGGTACAAAGACGTAATAAGCAATTTATATTTTAAAACACAACATTTCTTGTGTTTTACTTGTATATCCCCCCTTAAAAGCATTTATAAAAACCATTTAAAAGATTGATTATAGGGGTATGAACTCACCTTATGTGGGTGATTCAATTAAAGATTCGAGTAAGGATGAGAAGTTCCACGAATGAAGTCTCGAGGCACAAACGAGTACTAAATGACATATATTGATACATATATGTATATAATTAGTGTTTAAAACAACTAATATGAAGGGAGACAACCTTAGGAACTAGGAAACACTCTCAATGGAGTGTTAGAATCACATGTGATTGATCACAAGGAGTTCACGGCCAAACTCTATGAGTTCACGACCTTGGGAGGGTTTACGGCCCAAGATCCTTTGAAGGGTTTACGGCCCTTATGAAGGGTTTACGGTTGTAAACCCTTCAAGATGTTGAAGATCTTGAAGTGGTGACAAAGAGTGATGAATCAAGGCTAGAACAAAGGGGTTGTTAAGCATGAACAAGTAAGGTATGAGATGCTTACGTTTTGGGAGTGAAATGAGAGCTTTTCTTGGATGATACTTGAGAGAGAATGGATTGTTTGCGGCTGGAACTTGGATAAATGAAGTAGAAATGAAGCAATCTCTTATATATTGAGGGTGGTTCACGGCTAGAAGAGTGTTCACGGCCCTGAACATGGTTTACGGCCGTGAACCTCATGTGTTGGATTTTCTGGTTCGGGTGCAGCCTTCTGATCTCGAGCTAATACTTCAAAACACTCAATCCTTAAGTGTACTAGGCTTAAAACTCATTAGAATGACCCTTAACAAGGCTAAAAGGCAATAAAATTAAGTCTGATTTTTGGTTGATTGGATTGACTTTACAAGATAGAAATTTACGGGTTGTCACAATCGAGTACGAATCCTCTGCTTCCAGTAGTACGGGCGCATACTACCTTCCACATCTATCTGTAATTTCGTCAAGAATTTACTTAATTCAACCAAGCTACTCTATATCCCAAATAATTCCCCCCCCCCCAGATAAGGCTCTAAGCACTAGATCTCATCCTAGTTTTTCCTAGGGCAAACTCCACACCACTCTCCGCCATCATCTGCATAAGGAACTCCCGCTAACTTCCTCTAACTAGCCCACGAATACAATTACATATTACAAAAACTAGTTAATTCTTTGAATGAGAGGTCTCACACTACAACAATTGGACTCAAACAAGAGCTGCGCAATAGAGTTAAAACCTAACCCTCTAAAACTATTTGGTTCCCATAATATGTAACTTAGCATATTCCTTTACTAGTTAGCTGAAGCTAGTTAGAACTCCTAAAAGCACAAAGCAAGCATCATTCGAGCATCAAGCAATCAGAAACAAGCATAACCTAATCAGGCCATCCTATTACTTATTGATTAGTACTAGCATGCAAGTCTACAAGCTCGTACATCAGACATACAAAGGCATCTCTCCTAGATCCTTTGCCCTAATCTAGCATGCAATTCACAGATTCACAATTCAAAACACATCATAAACATGTATGGGTATTTTGGGATAACTTACTTGAGCTCGGCTGATTGCATGCACCGCACATTTCCATATTTTTTTAAAAAAAAATTTAAAATTCATTTTTCCTTTTAAACCTCTTACCAAATCCTTAGTTTGAGTCCAGACACACCCGAGAGTGTATCTAAATCCCTCAAACCAAGGCTCTGATACCAACTTAAAACATCAAAAAATTATGACTCAAAAATTTCATTTTTGATTTAAGTAAAAACAGTGTTCCACAATGTGACATCCCCATTTTTCACGGCCAGAAAAGACCAATTTTGTTTATGCTTTATAAAAATCAGAGTATCTCCTTTAATAAAAGTGTTGCGGAATTTGTTACCAGAAAAACATGATAAATACGTTATCAAAGCATTTCCGAATAAATGTATTTTTATTCATTTTCAAAACCTTGGGATGTCATCGTCAATACATAAACATAAGCATAAACAGAACTTACATTTATTTACACTAGTGATCTACATCTCTTTTAAATATCTCAGTGTAAAGTAGCTTCACATCGACACCTGTGATACAAATAAACTGAGTGGGTCAGGTTGGGAAACCTGGTGAGTACATAGGGTTTTCAACCCACAATAATATAATTATTATGCTTAAACATCAAACAATCAACCCAATTACCCATCCCCATTATCTTCTTTACTCTTTAGGATCTACCCTAAGAATGAGCTATTCCTCGTTCATTCATTCCTAAGGATCATCCTAAGGAATTGACACGAAATCCATCGTTGCCAGGGTTTACTCGACAGGCACTAAGTCGCATAGTCGCCAGGGTTTAGGCACTAAGTCTCATAGTCGCCAGGGTTTATACAACAGGCACTACGTCACATAGTCGCTAGGGTTTAGGCACTGAGTCTCATAGTCGCCATGGTTATCTCGTTTATCGACAGTATCGTTTCCGAGAATCCACTCGCAATACGTATCAATGGGTTTTTAGAGTACCGCTGGTGAATACACAGTTCAAATACACCTACAGGTTGCGAGCCTGCTAGTGTTCCACTGGACTGTCTAGAATAGTCCGTGGTTGTCATCCATACTCTGCTAGATGACGGGGCCATCACTTGGGTAAAAGGCTTCTCTCATGGTTCACCTCTCACCCTTATCTCGTGGTCTATATCACCTATCATCATTTTGTTTTTGTCACACAACAACTATTTCATCTACCCATGTTTTACCCAACACATTTTGTAGATATAAAATACATATATAGTTTAAATCATTTAAAACATGTATAAAAAAATCTTTCACCCAACATAGACGGCAAGTATACAGACAATATGCACACGTAGCATGTAATTTATATTAAATACTTCATATCTATGTGTAAGATGCAAGTAACTATGCACTCACCTGGTAAGGTGGTGATTCGGTACTCGGACAACACTTCGTTATCTCAAAACAATTTTCCCTTGACAAAACCTAGTATCAATACCACTAGGGTTTAGTCTAATGTTAACCGCGACTAATTAATAGTCTAGCTATTATTATTATTATATAAGCGTTAAACAACACTCTATATAACCCAACATGCAGAATTCCAAGAAAGGTGACTTACCGATCCAGCATAATGCCAAACTAAGCAAGGCTCAGAGCCCGAGTATAGAGGCTGAGATAGCTGAGATGAGTCGACTACCATATGCTTCCGCTGTTGGCTCGATCATGTATGCTATGACTTGTACCCGCCCTGATGTGGCCTTTGCTATGAGCATCGTCAGCAGATATTAAGGGAATCCTGGCAAGGCTCACTGGACTACCGTGAAGAACATTCTCAAGTACCTGCGGAGGACTAAGGATTGGGTCCTTACCCTTGGTGGGAGTGATGACTTGAGAGTAGTGGGGTATAGTGATGCTAGCTTTCAGACTGATAGGGATAATTTCCGCTCTCAGTCGGGCTGGGTCTTTACCATGAATGGAGGAGCAATTAGCTGGAAAAGTTCCAAGCAGGAGACAGTAGCTGATTCGACTTGTGAATCAGAGTACATAGCAACGAGTGAAGCGGCGAAGGAGGCGATATGGCTGAGGAACTTCATCGGAGACCTTGGAGTTGTACCAGCTATAAAGGAGCCTATGGAAATTTTCTGTGACAGCAATAGTGCGGTTGGCTTAGCTAAGGAACCAAGAGATCATGGCAGATCCAGGCACATTGACAGAAAATATCACTTCATAAGACACAAGATAGAAGAAGGACTCCTCGTGGCAAAGAGGGTATCGTCAGAAGAGAACCCCGCAGATCCCCTCACGAAGGGACTGACTAGGGTTAGGCATTTGCAACATGCAAGGCGCATCCGGCTGAAGGACGATATTAGTTTTACATATTAGATAGCTATTTATGAAACTTGTAAAATGTAATTGACATTCGATGATTAAATAAAAGTTGTTGTTTATTTATAAGTAAGGTGTTGCTATCTTGTGTCAATTGTTTACTATTGTTTCAACTTTGCATGTTTTGACTTCCAGAATAATTACTTTATTCAAACTCTCCACAGTCAGTCATATGTTGGAAGTAGGTATGAATCAAGACTGTCATGAATTGGGCTTGTAGATGTCTAAGGTGGTTAGACATAGCAAAGAGTTGCTACAACATTCATGAGTGCTCATAACTTCTGAGTATTGGATTAAACCCACGTTCCCTTGTATCACTTCATGGAATTTATCTCGGGTGATCGTGAGACGGTAATATCATATAAGTCTTCAAACCTAGATATATGAGTTGTTGCCTATGAGTTGGTTGTGCATTGATTGCACGAAAATGCATCAGTAACTTGATGTTATAAAACGTGCCTTTGTGTATGATTCAACAAGTAGTAGAACAAGCATATGAGTCGAAGTTTATCTGTTCCTTTTAGTCCTTGGATGATTAAAAGAGATATATGGGCCCCTCGATGATTTTGTTTTGACCTATGTACCGGGCCCGGTCAGAACCAAATTGATGTATTCAGTTTAGTTTTATGTCAAACAAATCGGAAATCGGGAAACAAACTGCTGGACAATAAGTATGACATTATTCCATGTATTTGTTCAGCTGATATCTAGAATAGAGGATTATATGATCACTTATCTTAAATGACACTTCATAGTTCAGCAGAGTTTTAAGAGCTACGATTGCTGGTCGGTTCCTGAAGTCATACTATAGTTATCAAACTTATCCAAGTGGGAGACTATTGGATAAGGTGTCTAAGTCTGTAACTATATTTGATATGTACTTGACCCGACCCGACATGGTCCATTTGGGTTGCACTTCACCGAAACAATTTATATGGATAATCTTTTGAGAATAATATAAGTTATGATTTATTAATATATTATAAGTTATAATATATTAATATGAAATCATATTATTTAATTAGTATTGATCAAGAATTAATTTAGAATTAATTTGGTGATCAAAATGAACTAATTAAATATGGACTCTTATATATATGTAGAATGGGCCAAGTTCATTTAGGTTGGGCTAAGCGTGCATGGATAGTCCATGGAGTTTTTAACCCATGGATCCTATGGAAATGAAAGGTCATGGTTATTAGGGTTTACATGGATGTAACCCTAATCCTACATATTATATAAAGAGGTCTTTGGCACATGAAATGGCACTAGTGTGTGTGAATACAAAGGGTGGGCCGATTTCTACTTGGTGCACACTATTCTCTCAAGTCTTCTAAGGTGTTTTGGTGATTTGTGATTCCACTTGAGGCATCTACATTATTGGTGCTAGGATCTTAAGACTCCAAGCAATCAACCACAAGAAAAGGTATGTTATTCTACTAAAGTTTTATAATACAAGTACCCCATAACATGTTAGTTAGGTTGAGAACCTTGGAATTTAAATTTGCATGAATATTAGAGAAAACATAGATCCAAGGTTTCTAGGGTTGCATTTACACCATAGGAGTGTTAGAATGCTCAAAACCCATCAGATATAGGGTTCGATATTAGGGTTTCTGGACAATAGAGGTTGATAAGGAGGCTAATACTTGGGACTTAATGACATTATATAGGGCTTGAAACCTAGATTAGGGTTTTGAGTCTGACCACATACGCTGCGCGTACTACCTTTTACGTTGCGCGTACGTGCATGCCTCCGCGTTTCCTTATGATCCTTCTACGCCCCGTGTACACCAGGCTTACGCCCAGCGTACGGCCTCAGCTAAGCCCACTCATAAAGGCCCAATCCTCTAAGCCCAACATAACTTACATGATTTAGACAATTAAATAAATAAATAAATAATACCTTGGAACCATCGGGTGTTACACACCTCCATCCCCCTACATCTCTTCACCACAACTCTAAATGGCTACTGCCCTGTCATTACATCATTGCCTATACTTACCATGACATCATCGTGCAGCTCAGTTCAACAAGAAAGGAAAGTGGAACCATTCAAATTGTTGACGATGAAATCATTGAGAAGAATCCTAGTACAGAATATGAAAATGAACATATATCAACACCCAAGAATGGTTCACCATCAACCTAGTAAACTAACAATCAACCAAAGGAATTAGTATGTCATCATCCAACTCTAATTCACCACAACTAACAATAAGATCTTTAAGAAGTATCTATTCTAACACTTGACCGATTAATTTTGATGAGTGTACATATTTTTCTCCTTTCTCTGATTCTGACTTGATAAGCTTTCAAAAGGCCAGTAAAAGGGGGAATTGGATGCTTGTAATTGATGACGAGATGAAAGCCATAATCAAGAAACCTATATGATGAATCCCAATTATAAGAATCACAACCCATTTGTTTCACTTTTGATTTGGTAATAGTATACAAAGATCCAACTTCATGGGTGTCGTTTGGGGATGAGCACACCCAAAGCATTGTTGGGATAATGGGTGGGACTTGGCATCTGTTTTTTACTTGAGTGTTGTAGGTGTGGACGATTGTACTTGACTGAAAGGAAGTTGGGGAAACAGAGCTATTTAGGTAGGCGATGGTTCCTGGCCTTGGATTAGTTACGCCGTCGGTTAGGCCACCACTGACCACCATTGCATTCGCCGCCTCAAAGCATTACTCCTTTTTCATCTCCTACCACCACTGCCTTTTTATAAGCCACCTTGCACTACCACCCTTAGGTCACCTCCATCGAACCCTTATCTCTTTTTTCTATCCTTATTATCATACGAACACAAGGAGTATATGTGCATTTTTTGCTTCTTCTATCGGTAACATAGAAGTGGTGTATTTTTTTACTTTTGATAACTAGGAGAGAGAGAGAGAGAGAGAGAGAGAGATTTCATTTATTTATTATAAAAATAGTTCAAAAAAAAGGAAAAATAAAAAATAAATATATTAAAGTATTTTAGTCTTTTCAATTTGGGGATATCACATTTTCAAAATACAAACATGATCAAAAGGACCACCAATACAAAAAAGTTGAGATTTGGACAAAAATCTGAAAAAAAATACGTACCAAATAGACTATTTTTACAGTTTGTCCTTATGTAGATGTAGATGTAAAACCATAAAAAAAATATTATTATTTTATTTTAATATATACATATATATATATATATATATATATATATATATATATATATATATATATATAAGGTTAGGTTTATGTGAGACGACCTAATTTTGTGAGACCGTGAGACGCAATCCTAGCCACTAATTTAGTAGATAAAAAAAATATTTTTAAAATGCAAAATAATTGAAAATTTTCGAATTTTTTTTTTCAAATATTATTTTCGGAATTTATATTTTCCAATAAAAAATACCAAAAAAAATAAAAAATAAATAAATAAAAATAATTTTTTTTACATATTCTAGTAGATTATTAGAATATTCTACATATCTGACAAATTTAATACAATATTCTAACATCCTAAAAATCACATTAGAATATTTACAGTGTAATATTTTATTAGAATATTTCACGTAATTTAAAAAAACGGTACATTTTTTTAATTTTTTTAGGTAATTAATGTTCCGAAAATAATAATTAAAAAAAGAATTTTTTGATTTTTCTTTTTATTTTGCATTTTAAAATTATTTTTAGATTTGGTCTCACGGTCTCACAAAATTAGCATTGTCTCAAATTAACCTGAATATATATATATATATATATATATATATATATATATATATATATATATATATATATATATATATATATATATAGCAATGATCATTTGAGAACTCATAGTTTCCCGAGAACCCGAGAAGTAAAAGTGGAGCGTTGGATCAATTATTTGGATGGCTTAGATGATCAATGGCATATTTTGTAAATATGACTATCTTTAGTGGCATATTAGGTTTCTGTAAACATAATCATAAGGGTATTATCGGTATGAAAAAAAATCTGGAAATTAGATCATTCCCCCAAAATCCGATCGATTCTTTTTCTCCCAAATCCATCGATTGTCTCACCCAACGACTCTCTTTCTTTCAGAGCTTCATCGACGATTGCTTCTAGATCAGATCCTTCAGCCTTCCATATCGGTGCGCTCTGCCTTCCAGATCAACGTCGGTCTCCATAACGATCACACCTTGTTGATTTCTGTCTATTTCTTCCATGATTTAACCACGAACATGGAGGCACAAACCTCCTCGGAGCAAACCCTTTCAGAAAACGAAAACAGTGAAGTTACCGATCCATACAACTAATAACATCCGTAAATCTCTTCACCTTCTTCTCTTTGATGCTAGATGTAAATCTATTCAGAGCTTTCTCAATCGATTTCCTTTCTCACATCCATCATTCTGATTCTAGATCTATTCAGAGCTTGTTCACTGTGGCTGGAGTTCTAATTATGTTCATCGGTGTTTTTGTGGTGATAGATGAGATCGTGTTTGAATCTAATTTCTAGATATGTCCCTGGCTTTAGATTTTTTTTAGGTTATTTGTGTTTCTAGTCGTGAGTCGGATCATCATTCGCCTGCTCCGCCAAATCCTTCCACTGGTTCATCAGGTAATCACCCTTAACCACAACATTTTCATTCTCTTCCTCCTTAATCGAATAATGAAACTATAATTGTTCTCAAAGAGGAGAAAAGGGAAGCAATCAAGCATTTGTGTGTGTGGACTGATTATCACCGGAGTCGAGCTGATTTCTCACTAAATTGCTTTCCGATCTCCTCGCTAGAAACCACAGACCGATTTAGTTTGATGTTGACGTTGATTGGACCAGGTTATTCACTAAAATTTGAATCATGTAAGAAAGTAGGATACAAGAAACCTGTAACAAATTTCTCATCTGATCTCAAGATAAATCTTCGTTTTTCATTTGTGTTTTTTTTCATGTTTATTAACAACAGTGTGATTTGGTACATGATGTGTGTAGGATGGAGAAGCTTATGCTCACCTGCTTAATGTTCTTGCACCAGAACATTGCAGCCCAGGCACATTGGATACCAATGATCCGACTGAAAGGGAAAATTTGGTACTCGAGCATGCAGGAAAAATGGATTGCAAAAGATACTTGGCTCCTAAAGATATCGTTGAAGGCTCTGCAAATCTAAACCTTGCATTTGTGGCACATACTGTTCAAGATTCACTTGGTAGGTAAGTTATTAAAAAATCAAAATTTAAGTATATTATAGAGTAATTTACTTTATATTCACCTTTTACATAATTAACTTGAGAAATTTCAAAACAAAACAAATGGAGTGACACCAAGAAGATGGATATATTACTGCAATCCTGCCCTCAGTAAAATCATAACCAAGTGGACTGGTGGAGAAGATTGGGTACTCAACACTGAAAAATTAGCAGAATTGCATAAGGTAATAACTAATAAATTTAATTTTATCTTTCCTTTTTTCTATATATTCATCACAATTCATATCATTATAAATTTTTTATCAGGAGCTTTAAAACGAGTCCACTATTAATTATGATGTTTCAAATCTTGATTTTAGAATTAAGAAATGACTAATTACACATTGTAAATGTTATATTTTAAAACAGTACAATAATAAAAAATATATATATATATTTTAGTTTTATTTTTAGAATAATATGATATTTTTTGATGTGATGTTTTAACTTTTAAGTGTGGTTATGAATAAATGATGTCTGTTTGGATAAAGACAAAGTCTGTGATCCAGAACTATTGACTTTTTTTTGATTTTTTTTATGCAGTTTGTAGATAATGAGGATCTACAAAGTGAGTGGAAAGCTGCAAAAAGGAGCAGCTAAATCAAGGTTGTGTCATTAGTTAAAGAGAAAACAGGATATTCTGTTAGTCCTGATGCAATGTTTGCTAATTTCCTGTATTTCTTCTTGCATTTGCAGATTTGCTCTTGATATTGACCTTGATGCTCCAAAAATTAGAATTCCTATAAGATTAAATGCCTCATCAAAGTATAACAGTCATTTTCGTTTGGATTTTGGTCATTTTACATTGAGGAAAGAGGTATATTTTAATTAATCTTTGGGATATTTTCTGTTCCATCATTGATTTCTGATTCGGTGACCAATAAACTAATCCATTAGTATAATATATAAATGAAAATATAATTTTATTGAAGTATTTTGGTTGCAAACTTTACATATGAATTACATGTGATTCACATGTAATTTATATATGATTCACATGTAAATCACATATGAATTACATGTGATTCACATGTAATTTATATGTGATGTAAATAACAAGTGAATCACATATGAATTACATGTGATTCACATGTAAATAACATGTAATTCACATATGATTCACATGTGATTCACATTTTAATCACATGTAATTCACATATGATTCACTTGTTATTCACATGTAAATATGAATTACATGTGATTCACGTGTAAATCACAAGTGAATCACATATGAATTACATGTGATTCACATGTAAATAACATGTAATTCACATATGAATCACATGTAATTTACATATGATTAATTTGTGATTCACATGTAAATTACAAGTGAATTACCTATGAATTACATGTGATTCACAAGTTAATCACATATGACTTATATGTGATGCACATGTAAATCACATGTAATTCACATATTAATCACATGTAATTCACATGTAAATCACAAGTGAATTACATGTGATTCACATGTAAATCACAAGTGAATTACATGTGATTCACATGTAAATCACAATTGAATCACATATGAATTACGTCTATATGCACACATGTATTTTGTGTAAGTGTTCTTCGTTAATTATTTTTTAAAATTTTCTTGTGAATTTTACATTTAAATCTTAAAAGATACAATCACATGTGAATATCAAATTATATAGTCACATGTGAATCTTACATTATATATACATGTGCATGTTCTTGCATTAATCAATTTTTTTATTTTCTTGTAGATTTTGAATAATTTTTGGAAATATTGAAGATGTGAAAAATGATAAATTGAATAAAATATGGAAATCTTGATATGAAGAAATGATAACACTGTAAATCTTTGTAGTTTTTGTATATTTTATTTTGTATCGAATAAAATATTTGTATTATGTTTATAGATTGATTAATAAAAATGAGGTTTTTTATAATTTACTTACGCATATTATAGTATAAGAAATATGCATATATGCATTTGAAAAAATATGCATATATGCACCTAAAACGTTGATATTTTTGTTAAAAAAATGCAGTTTTAAAAAAAATTGCATTTTTTATAAAAATCGTAGTTTTTTTTTTTTTTGGAAAAAAATGCAGTTTTTCTGAAAAAAAAATGCATTTTTTCTGAAAAAAAAATGCAGTTTTTTTCTAGAAAAAATGCAGTTTTTTTTAAAAAAAATGCAGTTTTTTTTGAAAAAAAGAAGCAGTTTTTAAAAAAATATTTTTTTTTCATTTTTTTTGAAAAATTCATGTTTTTTGAAAAAAAATAAAAAATCTCCATTTTTTAAAAAAATCGAAAAGTTTTTTTTTTTTTAAATAAATCCGAAATTTTGAGTTATGTTGTTAATTTTTAGACATTTATATTAATATATTAAATAATACAAAAAAATTAAACATTAAATGAGATTGGTAAGATGACGATCATTTCCTTAACGAATTAGTTTTGATCCAACGCTCCACTTTTAGTTCTCGGGTTCTCTGGAAACTTTGAGTTCTCAACCGATCTCAACCCTATATATATATATATATATATATATATATATATATATATATATATATATATATATATATATATATATATATATATATATATATATATATATATATATATAGGGCTAGGTTATTTTGTTTCTTACATTTATTGTGTGCTATAATGCACCAATAGGAATTTAGTAAATTAAATAAATATTTAATTAAATAAAAATATATATTAAATGATTTCCATAATTATATGTATATTAAATGATATCCATAATTATAATTCTCTTTTTATGGAAACTAATTAAATCCGTGATTAATGTCAGCAATAACATTCTTTCAGAATGAATTCGCATCTAGGTTTTTATATATGAGTTCGTATTTTGTTTCAGGACTCACTCACTTAAAATACAATAAAGTTGCATGTAATATGAAGAACAAGAGTGTATTCTACTAGAATACACTCTCATTCTTCTAGATATGAATTCATTCTGAAAGAATATTATTGTTGACATTAATGTCGAATTTAATTAGTTTCCATAAAAATAAGTTATAAGTATGGATATCATTTTATATACATATAATTAATACTAAATTTCTATTGGTGCATTTTAGCACACAATAGATGTGAAAAACATTTGAAAAACATTAGCACACAATATATATATATATATATATATATATATATATATATATATATATATATATATATATATATATATGGGTGATGATATTTCCAAGACACTTTTTGATACATCCACGAAATTACAAAGGAAAATGACAACTATGCCCCTTAGAATGTAATTAAATAATTAATTGTTTAAAAGGTTAATCGATTTTCTCTCAATAATCGGAGGCCACTTAGGCACTTACTAAAAAAAGGAAACAATTCTTTTATCAAATCTCTTAATCTCCCACCCAAATTGAAAAACACGAGAAAGCTCCCAATCTCCATTATCAGCCATGGGGTTTTAATGTAGAAGAGGTGACGACATCCACTTGAGATCTACTCATCGCTTTACGAGGTTGCAAACAATCGCCGTTGACAACCCTTTGTTATGCTTGTGTATGCCGTCGTCGGCTATATTACGCCGCTTCATGAGACTGCAACAGTAGCCGGAGAAATTCTTTCAGGTGGTTCAATATACATTCGTTGAGGAACAAAAGGAAGGAAAGAAAATGTGCCTAAACAGATTGTCGGATAAATTCTTTCCTTTTTTCACTCGCAACAATTTCTTAGTGTTGGGTAAATGAGAAATAATCACATAATTCATCACCAGAATATGAATTTCTTCGAGTTTATGATGGTTTTATTTCTAATGTATCTTCGATTTGATGTAATTTGCAACAGGTTTGAAATTGAATCCGAGCAGGGCAAATACATTGCTCACGTTTTGCACTTGTATCAGCCTCACAAGTGTAGGCATAATGCTTACCATATTCGTTCCATACGTCAGCAATAACCACTTCCCCCTCATCGTTTTCAGCCCATCGGTGTAAGTTTTCTTTCCCTCTTCATAACTATCTTCCTTTTTCTGTACATACAATCTGAAATGAGGAATTGGAACATCAGAGGGTGTTCAGTGAGAATGCTGGTGGCGGAATACAGGACTCTGTCGGAGATTATGGTTCAACGGGACGATCAGCAAGTTGAGTAGAGTTGGAAGGAGTTGCAAGCTAAAGATTGTCGTAAAAAAGAATCAGAGATTTGTGGTAGATTGTGGTGAAGATTGCAACATCGGAGAAGGACCGGCATGGACGAATTATACTTTAATTGTTTTGCTACAAATTATCCTGTTCCTTTGAATAATTAATTATATTCTAAATATATATTATGGGCATAATTGTCATTTTATTTAAAATTCAGTGGGTGTGTAAAAAAGATAAGTGGAAATATCACCTCCCTATATATATATATATATATATATATATATATATATATATATATATATATATATATATATATATATTGAGAATAACGACTGTTGGGGATGAGATATTCGAGAGATTCGGGGGATATATCCTAAACATCAAGCGATTCGTTGGCCAAGAAAGTATATTAATTGCCAACTAAATCAAAACAAAACAAAAATGAAAAAGATCGGTGTTGACCTCAAGTCAATTTGACTGTGGCCGCCGTGAGGTCGTACGTTGCCGTGGAATTGGTAAAATAGATGACCAACTACGAAGATCACCGATCAACGGTCCAACTAGCATTATATTTTTTATTCTTAAACTTTTAAAGTTGAAACTCATAAGTAAATCAAATCAAAATATATTATTATTATTATCTCCACGGATCTATTTAGGGATTGTCACCATAAGTTGTAGATAATTTCAAGAAAATTTATATTTTACGGATCTATGTTAGGACTTTCTCAATGTAAAAGTGAGCAAATTGACGCACGTAAAAAAACATTAATATTCACTCATAAACAATTTCATTTACATAGGAAAAAAACATTAATATATTTTTTATCCTAGGATTCTCCTTTTCGTTTGCAAATGTTATTTAGGGTGTTTGGAAGATTTATTAATCTCGTGAGATATGGATTATTTCTGGCGTTGTCTACAGTTTTATTGGCATGACACATAATGGTGATTCATACGAAATATTGTAAAAATAATGTTGGCAAGTTAGATCAAATAACTATATCAACATCCTTTTTACAACATCTAAAGTTCAACCAACATGTTTTCACATATTAATCACATGTTTTCACAACCATCCTTATGATATAGTCGAGTCTTCGTTAATGGATTGACTTATCAAACTAGTTGGCTTTAAAAAATCCAACCAACCTTTTTGTTGGTGATTTTAGTGTCACCATGTCATTTTATGTATCTGGAACTAACATGTGACCTAAGGGGCTTTATAATTTGTATTCTAATATATGTACGGGTTGGTGCGGAGTGCACACATGTATAAGATCGAATTAGAAGTCCGTTCGACGACAAATCAAGGGTCCGGGGTTTCCAAAGGGGCGGCGCCCCTTTGGCGGGGTCTAGGAGCAGCGCCCCTAGCGGGGTCGAAGGGGCAGAGCCCCTGGCTGGGGTCCCGCTGACTAATGACAGCCCAACCCTATTGAAACCCTAATTTCGTTTATTATATAAACGACTCTTCCTATTGTGATGTGATAATCCGAAAATTAGCTCTCGTTTTCTTCAAACTCTCACATAATCTTTCTAGCAAATTGGCTTACGATTTATGTGCCTAGAATCGTAAGTGTCCACTTGGATTATCCTAGGCTGAATTTCTTGCAACCTAGGCATATGGTAGAAATATCAGTTCGGAAAGTGTTCTCACGATCCCAGTTGGTATCCAGATATCCACCACAAACCCTATATTTTCCTACAATCGAACTGATATCTTATGTCCCTGGAGATGGGTGATTTAATCCGCGAGATGACCACTAAGTTTGCAAAGCTAGAGAAGTTCGAAGGTGTTGACTTTAGGCGGTGGAAGAAGAAGATGCATTTCATGCTGACTACTCTGAAGGCAACATACGTGTTGACTACTCCTAGACCAGCGGAGCCTGAGGAAGGTGCTGTTGAGACAATTGAAGAAATAAGGAGGAGACAGAAGTGGGACAATGATGACTACATCTGCAAAGGTCACATTCTTAACGGTATGTATGATGCTTTATTTGATATCCATAGTGAAGCCTTGTGTGCCAAGGAGTTGTGGGACACCCTTGAATTGAAATATATCACCGAGGATGCTTCTGATGGGATTTGAGCATTCTAACACTCCTAAGTGTACATGCAACCCTAGAAAACCTTGGATCTATGTTAGTCTAAAATACATGCAAAATACTTTTTCCAAGGTTCATAATCCTATCTAGCATACATGGGGAACTTTAATCATAAAAGATGGCTAGAATTACATACCTTGTTGTTGATTTGATTCCTTGTAAACCTTGAGAGCCTAGCAACCCAACTGTGAGGCCTCAAATGTTTCACACAACACCAAATGCTCTTGGAATAAACTTTGAGAGAATGTCTAACACTTGAAATCGGCCTTGCCCTATTGTCTCACTAGTGTGACCGATTTTGTTGGATGTAAGTATGCTTATATAGTATGCTGCATTAGGGTTACACCATGTAAACCCTAATGTAACATGGCTCTTCATTTCCATGACCCATGGGTTTGTAACTCCCATGGAGGATCCATGGAGCATCCTATGGACCTTAGCCCAACTAGATAATCCATGGAGCATCTAGCCCACTATACAAGTATGGATGATTACACAATCAACCCATATATTTAATTAGTCTCCTTTTTTATCACTTAATTAATTCTAGATTAATTCTTGATCAATACTAACTAAATAATACTATTAATATATTAGAACTTATAATATATTAATAACCACAGGTGTTATTTCTCTTATTTAGTCTATCCAATTGCATGATGCCATGCAACCCAAATGGACCATGCCGGGTCGGGTCAAGTACATACCAGAAATAGTTATGGACTTAGACACCTTATCCAACAGTCTCCCACTTGGATAAGTCTAATAACTATAACTGCAAGTATGACTTCAGGAACCGATCATCAATCGTAGCTCTTTTCAAGGTCTCTCGGAACTGAGAAGATGATGATACGCCATTTAAGATAAGTGATCATATAATCCTCTATTCTAGATATCAGCCGGACAAATACATGGAACAATGTCTTAATTTTGTCCAGCAGTTTGTTTCCCCGTTTCCCATTTGTTTGACATAGAACTTAATTGAACACATCAACTTAGTTCTGACCGGGCCCGGTACATAGGTCAAAAGAAAATCATCGAGGGGCCCATATATCGCTTCTAATCCAAGAAGGAACAGATAAACTTCGACTCATATGCTTGTTCTACTACTTGTTAAATCACACACAAACGCACGTTTTATAGCATCGAGTTACCAATGCGTTTTCGCACGATCAATGTATAACCAACTCATAGACAACAAGACATATCTCTAGGTTTAAAGACTTATACGATATTACCGTCTCGCGATCACTCGAGATAAATTCCATGAAGTGATACCAGCGAGCGTGGGTTGAATCCAATACGCAGAACTTATGAGCACTCATGAGTGTCGAGGCCATGTCCAATATCTTAGACCTCTCCAACCAACTCATGACAGTCTTAATTCATATCTACTTCCAACATATGACCGACTGTGGATAATTTGAATAATATGTAAAACACAACATGAATATTCTGGAAGTCAAAACATGCAAAAGAAATAATAGTAAACGATTGATAAAATATAGTAACACTTTACTCATAAATAAACACAACTTTTATTCATCATCAAATGTCAATTACACTTTACAAATTTCAAAACTATCTAACTACTAAAACTAATATCATCCTTCAGCCCTATGCTCCTTGCATGTTGGAGATGCTTAACCCTACCCAGTCCCTTCGTGAGGGGATCTGCCGGGTTCTCATCCGATGATACCCTCTTTGCCGCGAGGAGTCCTTCTTCTATTCGATGTCTGATGAAATGGTATTTTCTGTCAATGTGTCTGGTTCTCTCGTGATCCCTTGGTTCCTTCGCTAAGGCAACTACACTTTCACTATCAAAAAAAATCTCTATGGGCTCCTTTATAGCTGGTACAGCTCCAATGTCTCCAATGAAGTTCTTTAGCCATATCGCCTCCTTTGCTGCCTCGCTTGCCGCTATATACTCTGATTCACAAGTTGAATTAGCCAATGTCTCCTGCTTGGAACTTTTCCAAGAAATTGCTCCTCCGTTTAAGGTAAAGACCCAGCCCGACTGAGCGCGAAAATTATCCCTATCAGTCTGGAAGCTAGCATCACTATACCCTAGAACTCTCAAGTCATCACTCCCACCGAGGGTAAGGACCCAGTCCTTAGTCCTCCGCAGGTACTTGAGAATGTTCTTTACCGCCGTCCAGTGAGCCTTGCCAGGGTTCCCGTGATATCTGCTAACCATGCTCAAAGCAAAGGCTACATCAGGACGAGTACACGTCATAGCATACATGATCGAGCCTACAGCTGAAGCATAAGGTACTCGACTCATTTCTGCTATCTCAACCTCGGTACTCGAGCTCTGAGTCTTACTCAATCTAGCGTTACTCTGGATGGGTTTCTTGGAATCTTGCATGCTAAACCTCTTCAGCACCTTATCCAAGTATGTACTTTGACTAATTCCAATTAGTCTTTGACTCTGGTCTCTCAGAATCCTTATCCCTAGAATATAGGCAGCTTCTCCTAGGTCTTTCATAGCAAAACACTTCCCAAGCCAGGACTTCACTTCTTGCAAGGTTGGGATGTCATTTCCTATGAGTAGTATGTCATCCACATACAATACCAAAAAGGTAACTATACTCCCACTAGCCTTGACATATACACAAGATTCATCTTCACTCCTCGAAAAGCCAAACTCTTTGACTTTCTCATCGAAGCAAAGATTCCATCTGCGAGGTGCTTGTTTCAATCCATAGATGGATTTCTCAAGCTTACACACTCTGTTAGGGTTCTCTGTACTGACAAAACCCTCAGGCTGACTCGTGTAAACATCCTCAGCCAACTTTCCATTAAGGAAAGCAGTTTTGACATCCATTTGCCATATTTCATAGTCATGAAATGCAGCTATGGCTAACAATACCCTAATAGACTTAATCTTGGCTACTGGTGAAAAGGTCTCATCATAATCAACTCCTGGAGTTTGAGAAAAGCCCTTTGCAACCAGTCGCGCCTTATAAGTGTGTACATTACCATCCATGTCGGTCTTCTTCTTGAAGATCCATTTGCACCCAACTGTCTTACGACCTGGTACATTGTCAACCAAGTTCCAAACTTGATTGTCATACATGGACTGTATCTTGCTGTCCATTGCCTCTTTCCATTTAGCAGACTCGGGGCCTGCCATGGCTTTTCCATAGCTGTTAGGTTCATCTAGACTTACTAGTGTCTCATCACTGATAAGTGTCTCACCTTCTGCGGTAATATGGAAACCATAGTAGTGCTCAGGTGCATTCCTAACCCTTGTGGAACGCCTCAGAGGTACAGACTTTTCAATTGGATCAATAGGAGTTTCCTCCTCAAGTTGACTGCTAGGGTTTGAGGTTCCTTCACCACTTGACTCTTGAATTTCTTGAAGGTCAATTTGCCTCCCACTGTTTCCTTGGCTTATGAACTCTCTCTCTCTATCTCTCTCTCTCTCTCTCTCTCTCTCTCTCTCTCTCTCTCGAAAGACACCCCTCCTTGCTACAAAGATCACATTCTCACTAGGTCTGTAGAAGAGATAACCAAAGGATTTCTGTGGGTAGCCGATGAAAATACACCTCTCACTTCGAGGTTCGAGCTTATCGTGAGTCTCGTGTCTCACGAAAGCTTCGCAACCCCAAATCTTGATGTGGGCTAGACTAGGAAGTTTTCCAGTCCATATCTCGTGAGGTGTTTTGGCAACCTTCTTTGTAGGGACCAGATTAAGGATATGGGCGACAATCTCTAAGGCATACCGCCAGAATGAGATTGGTAGCGAAGCTCGACTCATCATGGAACGAACCATGTCCAACAAGGTTCGATTACGCCTCTCAGCTACACCATTCAACTGTGGTGTCCTGGGAGGTGTCAATTGTGAGACAACCCCATATTCCTTAAGATAGTCGAGGAACTCTGTACTAAGATACTCACCACCATGATCAGATCGAAGCATCTTAATGTTCCTGCCCAATTGATTATCGACTTCTTGTTTAAACTCGTTAAACCTTTCAAAAGTCTCTGACTTATGCTTGATTAAGTAGACATATCCATATCTACTATAATCATCAGTAAAGGTCAGATAATAACGATTAGCATCCCTTGTGGCAGTTTTGAAGGGTCCACACACATCTGTGTGCACTAGATCCAACAAACCTTCACCCCTTTCACAAGAACCAGTAAAGGGTGACTTTGCCATTTTTCCAAGTAAGCATGATTCACAACTATCATATGACTTTAGGTCAAATGACCTCAAGACTCAATCCTTTTGGAGCTGGCCTATGTGTTTCTTGCTTACATGTCCAAGACGACAATGCCATAATGATGCTTTATCCAAGTTATTATCATTAGTAGAATCAATACACAACACATTATTTCCTAACTTATCTACAACCGACATAGTTTCATACACACCATCACAAGGTAATGCTTTAAAATAAAACACATTATTAAAGAAAGCATTTATTCCACCAACTTCATTATCAAAAGAAAAGGTAAACCCTTGTTTGTACAAAGCATGAAAGGAAATAACATTTCTAGCCATTTCAGGCGAGTAACAACATTTATTCAAATCTAAAGTAAACCCACTACTTAGCAACAAAGTATAAACTCCAATCTTGGTGACAGGTGAAACTTTCCTATTCCCCATGATCAAGTTTATCTTTCCATGCTCCACATTCTCACTTCTTCTTAGTCCCTACAAATCAGAACAAATATGAATACCAGAACCGGTATCAAGGACCCAAGAGTTAGAATAGGATGAGTTATTAGATAATATAGTGTAAATACCTGCATGGTTGGGTTTCACTTTCCCATCCTTCAAATCTTGCTGGTACTTTGGGCAGTTCCGCTTCCAGTGCGTCTTTTCATGGAAATAGAAGCATTCAGCCTCTTTTGGGTCAGCAGAAGGAGTGACGAAACCTTTCTTGGTTCCGCTTGAAGAGGAGCCATCAAGGGTCTTACCCTTGGTACCCTTCGAAGGGTCTTCCTCTTTTTCCCTCTACCTTTCCTGATTGCCAGGACAGGTGCGGAGTTTGGAGTAGGAGTAGGAGTGCTAACAACCGACTTACCTTTAAGACCTGATTCTGCGGTCTTTAGGAGTCCTTGAAGTTTGTTGAGGGTGACTTCATCCTTGTTCATGTGGTATGTCATGCAGAATTGATCATAACACGATGGTAAGGAGTGCAAAATGATATCTATTGCTAACTCCTCTGGGAAGTTCACATTCAACTTCATCAAACGGTCCACATACCTTTTCATTTTCTGCATGTGGCCCGTGATGGGTTCACCATCTTTCATTCGGGTTGTTATCATGGAGGAGATGATTTCATATCACTCTTGACGAGCACTCTGATGGTAGCGGTCCATCAAATCCTGGTGCATTTCAAAAGGATAGTAGTCCTCATAGGACTTTTGGAGCTCGGCTGTCATAGTGGCCATCATGATGCATGCCACTTTGGTAGCATCTCTTTCATGTGCCTCATATTCAGCAAACTCCTCAGGAGTAGCAGTCGGCTCGGGTACCTTAAGCTCCTTGTCGAGAACATATTCTTTGTTCTCGTATCGAGTGACCATCCTGATGTTTCTGATCCAATCAGTAAAGTTGGATCCATCAAAGATGACTCTCCCACAAAGATTCATGAGAGAGAAGGAGCCGGTAGGGTTTGAGCCAGGAGCAGCATTGTTGGAAGACATCTGAAAAGAAGAAAAGACAAGTTTAGTTTAGATATAAAGATAGTCCTTAATAAAACACCCAAATGTAATATTAAGGCTAGGATCCAATCACAATATATTATAACTTAGAAGAGGGATGCCGTAATCTAAGCTAAAACATATTTGAAAGGTAGGTGAATGATGATTCACCAATTTCCACCATGAAAACGAAATATATAAATTATTAGGTTTTATTTGGTTTTTAGAAACTCCTAGATTCTTGTGAGATTCATTGAACTTTTCAAAAGCATGTTTCAATCTCGAGTGTGCCCTTCATGTTTTGTGACTGGGATACCGAGGATCACAAAACAAGGTGTGAAGTAACCATTCAAATTACTTGGTACCCTTAATGTTTTTCACTTAATCGATGTGCCGGTTAACCACGCGCGCTCCACCGACCTATGAAAAACCTTAAGTCACCCTTTGCCTACCTTGTTAAGTCCAAGTTAGTGTACCGGTTAACCGCACACGCTCCACCAACGACTTAATCAAAGTGCAAAGTGTAATTTTATGGGTTAGCACCTTATTCACATTTTCCTAAAGTAACTAAGATTGTGAATTTATAAAAAAACATTTAGTTACTTTATAATAATCATTACACTTTTAATGAGAAGTTTTAAGTCATTGTCCTACCCGTTCGGCTAACGACCCTCCACCAGTCAAGGAAGCGGTGGGTGAGAGTGGACACCCATTAAGCTGCCATTTTATAGGCAACAACCATATACCCCCCTTATAGACTGGCTTCGTGAATGAGGCCTACTAACGGTAAAACGACTTGATCTTATACATATATATATATATATATATATATATATACATATATATATATATATATATATATATATATTATTAAACTTATAATATTATAAAGTATAAGGGTTGAATTTTAACTTTAAAAACTCTAGGGGTTGGAACTAAAGTTTACTAGATGACTTTACATGTTCCATAACATGATGGCAAGTTTTGTAAGTTTACAAAACCTTTCCAATTCATAACTTATGAGTTATTAAAATGAAGACTCTTCATTTTTGTAACTTATGTGTTCTTTTAATGACTTCAATACAAAGAGACTTTTGGTTATCCATAGCTTGAGGACAAGTTATGGACTCCATTAAAACACATAAAGATCATGAATTCAGCATTAAACAAGTAATTCCTATGATCTATCAAGAACTCATAAGAACATGAATAATCATATCAAAATTTCAAGAACATATGAACACATATAATCATGTAATTTTGATATTAGCCATTGTAAATGGACTAGAACAAACATTACACCATCTAAAACAGGTTTTAAAACACCAAAACAATTTAGGGTAATGTTTCTAGTCCATTTCCAGCAGCAAAACTCGAAAAACTGCACTCAGGGGCTCATACTCGTCGAGTGCAAGAACCTACTCGACGAGTAGGATGAGTTTACTCATGGACTCGTCGAGTCCGCCCATGGACTCGGCGAGTTCATGCTGCAGAATGCATAAAAACGAGTTTTTTTCACAATTTTGCATCAAGTGTCAAACAAACAATCAAAGGCTCTGATACCACTGATGAGATTTGAGCATTCTAACACTCCTAAGTGTACATGCAACACTAGAAAACCTTTCTAGCATACATGGGGAACTTTAATCATAAAAGATGGCTTGAATTACATACCTTGTTGTTGATTTGATTCCTTGTAAACCTTGAGAGCCTAGCACCCCAAGTGTGATGCCTCAAATGTTTCACACAACACCAAATGCTCTTGGAATAAACTTTGAGAGAATGTCTAACACTTGAGATCGGCCTTGCCCTCTTGTCTCACTAGTGTGGCTAATTTTGGTGGATGTAAGTAAACTTATATAGTATGTTGCATTAGGGTTACACCATGTAAACCCTAATGTAACATGGCTCTTCATTTCCATGACCCATGGGTTTGTAACTCCCATGGAGCATCCATGGAGCATCCTATGGACCTTAGCCCAACTAGATAATCCATGGAGCATCTAGACCACTATATAAGTATGGATAATTTACACAATCAACCCATATATTTAATTATTCTCCTTTTTTATCACTTAATTAATTATAGAATAATTCTTGATCAATACTAATTAAATAATACTATTAATATATTAGAACTTATAATATATTAATAACCACAAGTGTTATTTCTCTTATTTAGTCTATCCAATTGCATGATGCCATGCAACCCAAATGGACCATGCCGGGTCGGGTCAAGTACATACCAGAAATAGTTATGGACTTAGACACCTTATCCAACAGCTTCTAGCAAGAATATTCTGGTCAGCGACTTTAACAATTATAAGATGGACGATTCAAGGTCTGTTACTGAACAATAAAATGAACTCCTTGGCTATTGGTAGCTTGATGTATGCCATGACAAGTACCAGACCTGATATTGCTTTTGTTGTGGGTAAATGGAGCAGGTATACTAGTAATCCTAGTGCTCAACATTGGCAAGTAGTGAATAGAGTGTTCAAGTATCTCAAGGGAACCATGGATTATGGCTTGAGTTATTTGGGAAGTCCTTTGGTTTTAAAAGGTCATTCGGATGCAAGTGGGATAACCAACACGGAGGATCATTCCTCAACTTCTGGTTGGGTATTCTTGCTTGGGGGAGGTGCCATTTCTTGGGCTTCCAAGAAGCAATCTTGCATTACAAACTCGATAATGGAATCTGAGTTTGTTGCGTTAGCAGCTGCTGGTAAAGAAGCAGAGTGGCTAAGGAATTTAGTTTATGAGATTAATTTTTGGTCTAAACCGATAGAACCTATTTCTATCCTTTGTGATAGTGCAGCCGCTTTGGCTAAGGCATATAGCCAGTTTTATAATGGAAAGTCTAGACACCTAGGTGTTAGACATAGTATGATTAGAGAACTTATCATGAATGGTGTGATTTCGGTTGAGTTTGTGAAATCGCAACAAAATTTGGCAGATCACTTGACTAAAGGTCTGACAAGAGACTTAGTGCACAAGTCTGTAATCGGGATGGGATAACCAACATGGAGGATCATTCCTCAACTTCTGGTTGGGTATTCTTTCTTGGGGGAGGTGCCATTTCTTTGGATTCCAAGAAGCAATCTTGCATTACAAACTCGACAATGGAATCTGAGTGTGTGGCGTTAGTAGCTATTGGTAAAGAAGTAGAGTGGCTAAGGAATTTAGTCTATGAGATTCCTTTGTGGTCTAAACCGATAGCACCTATTTCTATCCTTTGTGATAGTTGAACCGATTTGGCTAAGGCATATAGACAGGTTTATAATGGCAAGTCTAGACACCTAGGTGTTAGACATAGTATGATTAGAGAACTAATCATGAATGGTGTGATTTCGGTTGAGTTTGTGAAATCGCAACAAAATTTTGCAGATCACTTGACTAAAGGTCTGACAAGAGACTTAGTGCACAAGTCTGTAATCGGGATGGGATTAAAGTCCATTGAATTCTGTAATAATGAGACACCCAATTGCATCCTAATATAATGTTAGGAGTTGAATTCAATGTGGAAAGCTCGTACTTATAGATTGGAACACATGAAGTATTCATCCCAGGTATGTGTTCGGTTCTGCAAGTTAGCCAGGTTGAAGTTTAACTTCTTAATAATTCTTTTGATAAGTGTATGTGCAGATTCATGGAAAGGAGTTTCCTACGTGATTGTGAAGTGTAGTCGCATTTCAAGACGTTGTGGACTTGACCTTGATACGATCATGAGAGGTTTGGGACACACGGCTTTATAATAGTGTCAAGTTGTATTTTGCTAGAAATTCAATAAACTAGTATTATTTTACTTTCTAGTATTCAAATGGATTGATGGGTTCAATTCTTAGAACACCCTGATTCTCGAGTATTTGCAAATGTATGATACTAACTGGAAATTTAATCGTTTCGATAGTTTCATTATGTACTGGTTTGGTTTGTTTTGATAAGGTTATGTTTGTTCAAGGGTTACACAAAAATGGGGGAGGATTGTTGGTGATTTTAGTGTCACCATTTCATTTTATGTAACTGGAACTAACATGCGAGCTAAGGGGCTTCATAATTTGTACTTTAATATATGTACGAGTTGGTGCGGAGTGCACGCATGTATAAGATCGAATTAGAAGCCAGTTCGATGACAAGTCGGGGGTCCGGGGGCAGCGCCGCTGGCTCCGTGGTTTCGAAAGGGGCGGCGCCCCTTAAACGGGGTCTAGGTGCAGCGCCCCTAGCGGGGTCCAAGGGGTAGAGCCACTGGCTGGGAACATAGTGGAAAATTCAGATTCTTAAGGGTGATTATGGTAAAACTAACGAAACTCGTTAGTTTTGGTAACCCTAAATTCTCATTAATCCTGATTACCGTGACTTGCTTCCAAAGCAACTAATGACGACCCAACCCTAATGAAACCCTAATTTCATTTATTATATAAACAACTCTTCCTATTGTGAATTGATAATCCGAAAATTAGCTCTCGTTTTTTTAAACTCTCACAGAATCTTTCTAGCAAATTGGCTTACAATTTCTGTGCCTAGAATCGTAAGTGTCCACTTGGATTATCCTAGGGTGAATTTCTTGCAACCCAGGCATAGGGTAGAAATATCAGTTCAGAAAGTGTTCTCACGATCCAAGTTGGTATCCAGATCTCCACCACAAACCCTATATTTTCCTACAATCGAACTGATATCTTATGTTCCTGGAGATGGGTGATTCAATCCGCGAGATGATCACTAAGTTTGCAAAGCTGGTGAAGTTTGAAGGTGTTGAATTTAGGCGGTGGAAGAAGAAGGTGCACTTCATGCTGACTACTCTGAAGGCAGCATACGTGTTGACTAATCCTAGACCAGCGGAGCCTGAGGAAGGTGCTGTTGAGACAATTGAAGAAATAAGGAGGAGACAGAAGTGGGACAATGATGAATACATCGGCAATGGTCACATTCTGAACGGTATGTATGATTCTTTATTTGATATCCATAGTGAAGCCTTGTGTGCCAAGGAGTTGTGGGACACCCGTTAATTGAAAATATCACCGAGGATGCTTCTAGCAAGAAGTTTCTGGTTAGTGACTTTAAAAATTATAAGATGGACGATTCAAGGTCTGTTACTGAACAATACAATGAACTCCTTGGCATATACGATCAGTTTAAACTGCACCGTATGAATATGGATGAATCCATTGTTGTGTCAACCATCATTGACAAACTGCCTCCATCCTGGAAAGACTTCAAACACAACTTGAAACATCAAAAGGAGGAAATGTCTTTGGTTCAACTTTCTAGTCACATTCGTATTGAAGAATCTATTCGTGCGAAGGAAAGTGACAAATCTGAAAAACCCAAAGGAAATGTTGAACCTGGACATCCCTCGGTTCATATGGTTGAAAACAATCCAAGGAACCAGAACCACAAAGGACATGACAAACGTAATCAGGAACATGTCCTAAGCAACTCCAACAAAAAGAGAAAGGATCTGGTTTGTTGGAGGTTCAATCAAGTTGGGCATTGCAAGCATGATTGTCATGTGAATTTAGGAAACAATGGTGCTGGAAACAGTGGAGCCAATGGGAAAGTGAACGGGTCTTCGACCCAAGTTAAAGGAGGTCATTTATTGACTAACTTTGATAATTCTAATCAGAATTATGTTTACTATGTTTCATTCATTCCTAAATCATTTTATGTATAGGATGATGATGTTGCTTGGTGGATCGACTCTAGGGAAAAAAACCATGTATGCAAGGATAAACGGATGTTTGAAACATTAACTCCGCTTGAAGATGGGTCGGTGCTGAAAATGGGAGACGATTCTTTTATTCCTATTTGTGGTTTAGGTGTCGTGTGTCTTGAATTTACTTCTGGAAAGACAATTAAGTTATTTGATGTTTTTTTTTGTTCCCAAGATTTGCAAGAATCTTGTTAGTTCTAGTTGTTTGAATTCTGATGGTTTTAAACAAGTTATTGAGTCAGATAAGTTTATTTTATCTAAGGGTGGAATGTTTATTGGCTTTGGATATTTAAATAATAGAATGTTTCGTTTAAATATTGTTGACAAATTATTACCTGTTCAAAATTCTGCATTTGTATCTTTTGCTTCTAATGTAGATAAATCTATGCTTTGACATGTAAGATTAGGTCATGTTAACTTTAGAAGGATACATGAGATGTCAAAAGATGGATTAATTCCAGCCTTTGATATGACATCTGCTAAATGTAAAACATGCATGCTTACAAAAGTGACAAAACAGCCCTTTCCTAATGTCACTAGAAATTCAGCTGTTTTGGAACTTGTACATAGTGACCTGTGTGACTTTCACTCCACTCCTTCTTTGGGAAATAAAAAGTATGTAGTCACTTTTATTGATGACTGCACTCGGTTTTGCTATGTGTATTTGTTACATTCTAAGGATGAAGCCTTAGATAAATTCAAAATATACAAAACCAAGGTGGAATTGCAATTGGGCATTCCGGTTAAATGTCTTAGGACTGACAGGGGAGGTGAATATATGGATCCCATATACTTCCAATCAGTGGGTATCATTCATGAGACCACGACACCTTACACACCCCAACAAAATGGAATCGCTGAACGTAAAAATCGAGTTTTAAATAGGGTTCCAAATAAAAGGAGCAAAATATTCCCATATGAACTTTGGTTCAATAAAAGCCGAATTTGAGTTATTTTCGGGTTTTGGGATGTCGGGCAGTTGTACAACTCACTGAGCCGAAAAAGAAAAATTTAGGAGAACGTTGAATTGATTGCATATTCCTAGGATATGCTGAACATTCTAAGGCATATACGTTTTATGTAATAGAACCTAACGATTCGGTTTCAATTAACACTGTTATCGAATCACATGATGCAATTTTTGATGAGATGCATTTTTCATCGATTCAAAGGCCTAAGGATCTGACTTTTGGTGCTAATAAAGAGAAAATTTCAGAAAGTCAAGATGGTGGTAACGTACAAGAACCACAAGAGATTCGTAGAAGCAAAAGAGGCCAAATTGCGAAAAATTTTGGATCCGACTTCTAACTGTATTTGGTTGAAGGTTCAAGAGATGAAATTAATCTTGAATACTCATATTGCTATAGTATTGAAGATGATCCTAAGACTTATCAAGAGGCCCTGGAGTCTCGTGATAGTGCCTTTTGGAAGGAAGCAATTGATGATGAAATGTCATCAATTCTGGAGAACAATAAATGGGTGTTGTCCGTTTTGCCTCCAGGTTCTAAACCACTTGGTTGCAAATGGATTTTCAAAAAAGAAAATGAATGTTAATGGGACTATTGACAAGTTCAAATCCCGGTTAGTTATTCAAGGTTTTAGACAAAAACCCGGGATAGACTATTTTGATACGTATGCTCCAGTGGCATGTATTTCTACTATTAGATTGTTGATTTCCTTGGCAAGTATCCACAATCTGGTTATTCACCAAATAGATGTGAAAATAGCCTTTTTAAATGGTGATCTTGACGAGGAAGTTTACATGAAACAACCAGAAGGTTTCATTATGCCCGGTAAAGAGCATATGGTTTGTAAACTTGTCAAATCTTTGTATGGGCTGAAACAAACGCCTAAACAATGGCATCAAAAATTTGATGAAGTTATTTTGTCTTCTGGTTTCAAGACAAACCAATGTGACAAACGTGTTTATAGTAGATTTGATGATGCTACTAGAGCTGGAGTGATCATTTGCTTATACGTAGATGACATGTTGATTTTTGGTACTGACCAAAATCAAGTAGATAGAATAAAGAAATTGTTTGCGCCTAAGTTCTCCATGAAAGATTTAGGAGAGGCTGATTTAATTCTTGGAATAAGAATTAAAAGGATGAATAAAGGTTTGGTAATGACTCAAAGTCATTATATTGAGAAAATACTCAAGAGGTTTAATTTTACCGATTGTTCTCCTGTGAGTACTCCTATAGATCCAAGTGTGAAACTAATGCCAAATAATGGTGTTCCCATTTCATAGTTGGAATACTCTAAGGCTATTGGTAGCTTGATGTATGCCATGACAAGTACCAGGCCTGGTATTGCTTTTGCCGTTGATAAATTGAGCACGTATACTAGTAATCCTAGTGCTCAACATCGGCAAGCAGTGAATAGAGTGTTCAAGTATCTCAAGGGAACCATGGATTATGGATTGAGTTATTTAGGAAGTCCTTCGGTTTTAGAAGGTCATTCGGGTGCAAGTTGGATAACCAACATGGAGGATCATTCCTCAAGTTCTGGGTGGGTATTCTTGCTTGGGGGAGGTGCTATTTCTTGGGCTTCCAAGAAGCAATCTTGCATTACAAACTTGACAATGGAATCTGAGTTTGTTGCGTTAGCAGCTGCTGGTAAGGAAGCAGAGTAACTAAGGAATTTAGTCTATGAGATTCCTTTGTGGTCTAAACCGATAGCACCTATTTCTATCCTTTGTGATAGTGCAGCCGCTTTGGCTAAGGCATACAACCAGGTTTATAATGGCAAGTCTAGACACCTAGGTGTTAGACATAGTATGACTAGAGAACTAATCATGAATGGTGTGATTTCGGTTGAGTTTGTGAAATCGCAACAAAATTTGGCAGATCACTTGACTAAAGGTCTTGACTAAAGGTCTGCTGGTAAGGAAATAGAACACTCGTTGAAGCTGCTCGATCCATGCTTAATTTTGCAAACCTGCCACTCTATCTTTGGGCTGAAGCTATTTCTACTGCATGCTTCACTCAAAATAGAAGTATCATCAATCGATGCCTCAACAAAACACCGCAAGAAGCGATGAACGGTCGAAAGCCAACTATCTCATTGCTTCATGTTTTCGGATGCAGATGCTTCATCAAGAATAACCGTCATCAGCTTACCAAGTTCCAACCTAAAGCTGATGAAGCCATCTTCCTTGGATACTCTTCCAAATCAAAGGCTTACAGAGTTCTTAATCGGAGAACTCGTGATCTAGAAGAAAGCTTTGATGTTACCTTTGATGACAAGTTCGTTCGGAATTCTAGCCCAACCCATGTTACAAGTCACATTATGGAGTCCGATGCTCCCGCGCCAGGATGTCCGACCCAACAAACAATTCTTGAAGTTGACTTTGAGACCCTGTTCGGACTCTCAGAAATGACTCTTGATTCGGAATCTCGAACAAGATCAACCATGTCCGAAGCTCCGGTCTCTCAAACAATGTCCGGTCCGATCCCAAGTCTTCCTCCATTTGATTCCGAACCATTTCAACCTTCTCAGGTTGAGGGGGAGAATGGTCACTCTTCCCTTGAATCAAATGTGGATGGATTTGAAGATGCAACTACTGATTTTGATGATTCCAATCCTATCAACATTGATGATGATGTAAACTTCTTTGAATTCCCACCTGAAGATGATGTCAACCTATCCGGTTCAGAAGTTCAGGGGGAGCATCATCCATATGTTCAAACTATTCAGGGGGAGCAACTTAACCCCATTGTTGATATTGGATCATCTGCTGCACAAGAACTCCCAAGGTTACATGTTTCGACCAAGGATCATCCTCCGAACCAAGTAATAGAAAATCCAAACGATGGCGTACAAACTCGATCTACTACAAGTCTTCAACATGAATGTCATTTCTCGGCATTTATCTCAATGGTTGAACCTAAATCCATCAAAGAAGCACTCAAACATGCTGATTGGATTACAACAATGCAAGAAGAATTAGGAGAATTTGATAGAAATGAAGTTTGATCTCTCGTCCCTCCCGCTTAGAACCATCCCATTGTCGGTACTAGATGGGTGTTTCTCAACAAGTTAGATGATGCAGAAGTTATCATTCGAAACAAATCAAGATTGGTGGCTAAAGGATTTACACAGATTGAAGGCCTTGATTATGATGAGACCTTTGCTCCTGTTGCACGTCTTGAAGCCATCAGAATCTTTCTTGCTTATGCTGCTCACAAAGGCTTCAAGGTTTACCAGATGGATGTCAAAAGTGCTTTCTAAAGGGTGAACTTGACACTGAAGTATATCTTCAACAGCCTCCCGGTTTTGTTAATCTTTCATATCTGAACTACTGCTACAAACTCCGGAAAGCTGTCTACGACCTTAAGCAAGCTCCTTGCGCATGGTACGAGACCCTATCTGATTTTATCAAGCGTTCAGGTTTTCAATGAGGAATTTTAGATCCCACTCTATTCCGAAGGTTAAATGGAAAGCATCTCATGCTGGTCCAAATTTATGTTGACGACATCATTTTCGGATCCACCGATTCTTCAATGGTTGCTGAATTTGCTAAGTTAATGGTCAGTAGATTTCAAATGAGCATGAATCGGGAATTAAGCTTCTTTCTTGGTCTTCAAGTGAAACATACCAACAGAGGAATTTTCATTCACCAAGAGAAGTACATATCAGAAATCCTAAAAAAGTACTAAATGGACACCTGTGCCTGAGTCAAGGTACCGATGGGTTTCAGACACAAGATCTTTGCCGACCCTTCAAGTGTAGCGGTTGATGAAAAGAAGTACAGAGGAATGATTGGATCCCTGCTATATCTCACAGCAAGTCGTCCGGACATCATGTTTTCCACATGTTTGTGTGCCAGATTTCAAGTCAACCCAAAGATGTCTCATCTTTTGGCTGTGAAGCAAATTTTCCGATACCTCAAAGGCATAAAGAATCTCGGAATCTGGTACCCAACAAATGAGAGCTTCCTACTTCAAGTATATTCAGATTCAAACTATGGTGGTCTTCAATTGGATAGGAAAAGCACATTTGGTGGCTGTTAATTTTTAGGTGGTCGATTGGTTAGTTGGTCATCCAAGAAACAGAAATGCATTGCACTCTCTACAGCCGAAGCAGAATACATTGCTCCTGCCAGCTGTACCTCTGAAGTTCTATGGATGAAATCTCAACTTTTGGATTATGGTTACCGATTTTAATGTATTCCTATCTATTGTGATTCTCAAAGTGCCATTGTGATTTCGCACACTCCAATCCAGCACTCCATGATGAAGCACATTGACATACGGTACCATTTCATAAAATATCATGTCTTAAATGGCAACATTGAACTCATTTTTGTTCCATCTGATGATGAAATTGCCGATGTCTTTACTTAGGCATTAGACGAAACCAAATGTAATGGTTTTCTGAACAAGATGGGTATGATGATGCCTGATCCTCAGTTCTTTCAAGAGACTTGCTCTCTCTGATGGTAACATCAGTTAGAAAATTGGGTTCGAACTCCAAACGCCTTTTATCTCGGAACTATTGTCTCTCGGAATACATAGGATCATTTTACTTGTCTTTATTACTAACCACCACTTGAGTTTTTTGGTTGTACAGTTCATCTTATCATATGATGACTTCAGGCCACATAGTCAATAGTTAAATTTTCACATCGGAATTTACTTCATAAGATCATCCCGAAATTCAAATCCGGAAAGGTATTGTATTTCATACTTCGGAATTTGCATAAATCCCACTCCGGAAATTTTTCAAAATCTTGTTCCGGAAGTCTTGAAAATCTTGTTCCGGAAATTTTTTCAAAGTTCTCTCTGGAACACCAAAATAATCCTTTCGGAATTTCGCATTTTTTCTCCGAACTCATTTCTCAAAACTTTTCGGAAATCATTAAAAAAAACTTTACTCTGGAATTTTCCAAATGATTTTTGCTCCAGAATTGAAAGATATTTGTCTCCGGAATCTCAAAGCTTCTCTCCGGATTGATCACATTCTGGATCTTTTTCTTTAAATTCCATGATCCGGAACTCACCTCTTTAACCTCCAGATCACCAACTGTCCGGAATCGATCATTCGGAAGTCCAAAGGTTTTTAAGGTGATACTTTTTCAAACGGTTAGTTTTAAAAGATGCTTATCATGTTCCTTGAAATCCGTGCCACGTTTGCACGTCCTTTAAAGCAAACATCCCATCGCCGTTTGACGATTTTTATTCCTCACTTCATTCTATAGAAACCTTTCATCATCATTAGTCAACTCACCCTCAAAAAGGCAACACATTAAATGCGACCCATTTCAATTTCGGATCCTCGTCATTACACTTTATGATCCGACCCGTTTCCATCACCTATATAAACCTTCTTAAACCCCCATTTACCTCTTTACGCGCTCAAACTCTCCAAAACTTCTAAATTATCTGTGTTTATCATGTTCTTTAAGCTATCATAACCTTCAACAATGGCGTCCCAATCATCTTCACAGAAACCCACTCAAACCGCTTCAACACCCAAGAAATTGATTGCCAAGAATAAATCACCCAAGTGATCTTCATCCTCTACCTCGCCTGAACCCTTTCTCAGGGATACAACACATATGTTCTCATTGAATCCTATAGATTATGATGAATCCATCAGAGTAATGATCGAATTCATGGCAAATCATCCCATCTCCATTCCTCTAATCAAAATCCCTGAACCTCCACTTCCACTTTATCTTCTTCACACAGCATTCACCCGAGTGAAAATCGACGACAATGTGTTGGAAACCAAGATCACAGGCAATAGGATTGTGCCCATTCACAAATCGACATTTCTTAGGGCTATTGGTGTAAAAGAAAACCCCAAGGGTTTCAAGGTACAAGAACCCACTACAGAAGAATTTCAACTTTTCTTGAACAACATTGGGTACAACTAGGATTACAAGGCCAAGGATTTCAAAAAATCAGCCGTTTCTGGACTATGGACTGTGCTGATGCATTTCATCATCCGTGGGCTGTCCAGAAAGCATGTTGGCATGGGCACCCTTCGCAAAGACTGGCTGCACGTAGTCTACAACATATACTCCAGACGCAACAATGGTGTCGATCTTCCGGAGGTGCTATGGAAAGACTTCCGCAAGTTTGCCATCAAGAGGAAAGACAACGAGATTTCAAGCCCTAGGTTTTGGGCCTTGATAATTCAGGAACTCTATAGAGAAAGGTCCGAACCCATTCCTGTTTCCACGATTCCGCGGGAGATATATCTTTCCTTTAAAGCAATTAAAAGTTATAGAATTCCGGACCAATCTTCCTTTGGTCCTGTCCGAAGATTGCCTCAACACATGTTGGACCTTATCCCTTCCGGATCTATTCATTTGAAGAAGCATCTGGATACTTCGAATGTGTACATCCCAACACAGTCTACTCAAGTCCCCATTGAGCCCACTCCGAAAGTGGCCAAGCCAACATCATCCAGACCTAAGAAGACAAAGAAATCCGCAAAACGGAAATCTTCTCCCACCAAGTAAAAGCCGAAAAAGAGAACCAAAGTCAGCTCTTCCTCTCAACAGGAAGGTGCTCATGACATTTCGGCTGACTCTGGCCGTTCGAACACCCCATCTGCCCACTCATCTAAGGTACCCCTCGATGTTTCAAAACTAATTGCACACACTCACGGGGAGTCTGCTAATAAACCACCCACACCTTCCTAAGTAAATGAAGAGTCATGGGTATTAGGGTTTACCCTAATCACTCTACACTATATAAAGAGCACTAAGGCTACTATTTTCGGGACTAGAAGTGTATGTAGTGAGCATAGCCGAGAATAGTGTGTGTTATACTCTCTCAAGTATTCCAAGATTGTTGGTGGTGATTTGTGATTCCACTTGAGGCATTCACATTATTGGTGCTACGCTCTTAAAGCTCCAAGCAATCAACTACAAGAAAAGGTATGTATTTCTATCTAGTTTTTATTGTATAAGAACCTATGATTATATGCTAGATAGGACAATGCTTTGGAAATCAATTTTGCATGTATAATAGAGAAAACATAGTTCCAAAGCATTTAGGGTTGTATGTGCACCTTAAGGTTGTTAGGATGCTCAAAACTCATCAGTGGTATCAGATCCTAGGCTTGTTTTCTATTATATTGGTTCTTATATGTGATTTTGCAAAGTTGGAATTGCTGTCTGACTGCTCAACTCGGCGAGTCCATGAATAGAATCGACCAGTTGCTACTTTTAGCCTTGGACTCAGCGAGTCTGGACTTGCACTCGATGAGTCTGATGAGCTGACAGCAAGTTGTTCGAGTTTTTTGGCCTGAATTGGGTTAGGATCATTACCTATAACTGTTTTTAATCATTTAAATTGTTTTTATGATATGATAATGTTCATCCTAATCTAATTACAAGGTAATTGTCATAATTTCAAGAATTAGTTAATATGATTATGCTTAATGTCTTGAAGATATATTGTTGGGTTTAAAGGGTTGCGCCATTGGGCCTTAGTAGTTCGGTCCATTATGTACTCTCGGTTTGGGCCTGTCCAACCGTGCTTATCTTTCTAGGGTTTAGTATATAAGGTGCATGCATGCATCCTTGTCATCAACGCTGTTATTGATTATCTCATTGATTGTACTGTAAACCCCTGCACACCTCTACAGAGGAAGTTCTTAGTCGAGCTCTTCTGAGGTGTGACTATATTTTAATCATTCGACGTACGGATTGATTCATTGAGTGTTTCAGTATTTGTTAATCTTATTGTTTTAGCTGTTGAAGATATAATCGATCTAAAGAGTTCTCAACTCATCAATTGGTATCAAAGCAGGAGACTGTGTAATCCATATGCATCTCTTCTATTGAAGAAGGTTTTAGGGTTTTCCGCTATCATCGTTTTCTGCAAGAACCATCATTCTTCATTGACGCAGTTCCTGGACTTCGATCATACCCTAACTTTGTTTACTAGTCTGATCTTGAACAGGTTTCAAAACAAAATCATCATGTCTCTTGACGATTCACAAACGAACCCAATCAACATCTCCAACAGTATCAGATCAACCACCAGGATTCCTATCCTATATACTCAAGATTATGAAGTCTGGACGCATCACTTTGAAGACTATGTGATTGGTTCAAAAGATAATGGATACCTAATCTGGGAAGCGATATATGTAGGTCCGTTTGTTCACTCTGGCACAAACAGAACAATCAAGACGCAAAAGGAGTACAACCAACTCGTGGTTGATGTAAAGGAAGTTCCTAATGACGAGAGGAAAAGCTTGTGAGAAATATTAAAGCACTGAGAATGATTAGATTCGACCTACAATCTGATACATTCCGGTTGGTCAGTTCATGCTCGACGGCACACGAAATATGGGTTAGACTGAAGGAGTTATATTCCACCGATGAGGATCTTGAGCATTCTATCCAAACTTTACTGCTTTCAGAGTTTGGAGACTTCAAACAAAAACTAGAAGAGAAACTCATTCAAGCCTTTGATCGTTTCAATCATCTTCTAAGCAAAATGATAAAGCATGGCATAGAAAGGAAGGTAATAGAGCAAAAGGTCACATTCATGAATGACCTAAGAAATAAATGGATGGCGGTGGTGTCTACAGTAAAAGCTCATGAACAATTCAAAAATTACTCCTTGGCGAAGTTAGTGGGGATTCTAAAATCACACGCAAGTGCAGTGACCAAAGAAACGAATGTGGTTTCAAGCATGGGATCTTTAGATCTCATATCAAAAGGAAAGAATGTGGCTGAAGAAGAAGACGATTTAGATCTGTCTGAATTTGATCTAACCAACGAAGAATATGCTTTGATGGTCTCTAATCCAAGGAAGTTCGTGCGTAGAAAGTTCCCTATCTCAAAGAACCGAAAATGGCAAGGAAGCTACAGTTCGGATAAAGCAAAGGAGGAACCGAAGAACTCTCCTCAGCATAAAGAACTGAAGAAGGATAGTAAGCTTGTTGGTGACTCTGGGTTTGATTGTGACTTCTGCAAAGGCAAAAATCACTTTGCCAAAGATTGTGTCTTGAGAAAGATGTCAGAAAAGAACGAGAATGAAGATGGTGAAGCCTACTACCTGCGAAAGCTTGAAGAAATAAAGAAGAAGAAAGCTGCTGCTAATAACACTATGAATGCTTTAATTGTGCGGGAAAATCTCGAGGATGATGAGTTTGGTGGTGTGGAAGTCTGGTCTACAGATTCTGAGGATGAAGAAGTCTGTAAACTCACACACGGCAAGGCTTTCATTGCAAAAGAAGCTGAAACCGAAAGTGCAGGGAAGTGCTTGATGGTGACTACTGGAGTGTCTCAGATGAGAGGCTATACTAGTGACGGAGGTTGTGATGAAGCAAGGGAGCGAGAAGATAGATGCTTCGCTGCCAAACCTGTTGGCGAGCAGATCAACGAATGCGACCAGTTGATCAAGAAGGTACAATCGATTCTCGAATCGTTAAAAATCCCTGTCACAAACTATGAAAAAGAACTGAATGAACTAAAATCTAAATTTTCAAGTTTAAGTGGTAGTTTAATACAGAATCGCTTAACAAACTCTAACCTAACTGATCAACTCAGCAGGGTGTCTTCGAAGAGTGAGGGGAGACGGATGTGGATAGAGCAAAAGGAGATCGAGTTAGTTAGGATTAAGGATGAGAATTTTTTTTTGCAAAGGGATAATTAAAAGCTTTTAAAACAGAGAAATGTTTTTTGTTTAATTGCTAAGCGTTTATATTCAAATATTACCCAACTGCATTTGAATTATGAAATAGGCAAGAAAATTCATCGTATGATTCTGCCCTTCCTTGAATTTAAGGAGGATGAAATAGATGATGATGTATATAACTGTGAAGCTGTTGTATCTTCTGATGAAATTTTTCCTGCATACAGAATTGGTATTGATAAAATCGAGTCCTTCATCAAGTCCAAAGACCATAAGGACATGCTTAAGAACCTTTTGGATGAAAATGACAAATTAAAAATTAAAATCGAAACCATGCAGAAGTTTGACTCATTGAATTCCAAGTTAAGTTTGGAAAACAAAATTGATGTTCAAAATACTTCTAAATTTAATGAGGATGATGATATGAGTGAAATATCTGTAGAGGATGAGGTGGACTGTTCTGAATTTGTCAAAAGCAAACCCGAACCTGTCAAAAATCTCATTTCTGAAAATTCCGTTGAGTTCGCTCGTTTGTCCCAAACTAAGTCCATAATTCTGAAAGAAAAAGCTGTGGTATATCAAAAGGTTCAAACCACACCAAATCAGGTTTATGCAGTTACAGGAGTCACACAGCAGCAAACAGCCGAACTGACAGCAATAGTAAACGAGGACAATGCTGACGGTTGTGAGGAGCATTTTTGGTTAGCTCCAATCGGCAATGCTGATGAAACGGTTGGTCTATCTGAGAAAACATCATGGAGGGTAAAAGGAAGATATGTGGCAGAACCACTTAACAACCCTACACATTTTTATGTGCCAAGCACAAGTGGTACCAAAAATATTCCAATAGAGCCAGTCAAGGTGACAAGCGAAACCTCCTCGCTAGAGAGTGAAACTCGTGATGAAAGACCGAAACCCAAAGCTAATATCCATAAAACTCCAAAGCAGTGGGCAGAGAAGAAACATCAATGTAATAGGAGATATAAGAAGAATCTCTCTGAAAGGAAGCAGTTTTGGAAGTCCCAAAACACTGATTATGTTCACTCAGATAAATCTTCTCTCCTTACAGATGAAGCAAAATCAAAACAAAAATCTACTTCTTGCACAAAATGCCATTCCTGCAGTCAAGCGAACCGAAAGAGTAGTTTCGGCTCCCAAAATGGAAGCGCACGAAACCAAAAGAGTGGTTTCGGCTCTCCATCTTCAGACGGAAAGAACCTAAAGCCAGGTTTCGCTCCTAAAACTCATCCCTCTTACTCAAAGCAAAATCCAAAAGTGGATATAAAGGGAAAAGGGAAGCTTGTCTTGGAAGATGAACATAAGAAAAAGAAAACGTCTGTTAACTTTAGGAAAGAGAACGAAAAGTTTGTGAACAAAAAGAACACCATTCCAAACCCTAAAGTTAAAGAAATAAAAACTAACAAAATCAAAGTTTTCACAATTAAAAGAAAAGATGAAACCACCTTAATAAAACGAACTTTTTTGGTTGATTCTTCTCTTACAATTCCATGTTCAGTAAAAGGCTCACAAGGACCCAAGAAATTTTGGGTTCCTAAATCTGCATAATTTTTGCAGGTTATTCATGACGAGCAGTTCGACGATGAATGGTATATTGACACTGGCTGCTCACGTTACATGACAGGGAGAAGGGAAGAGCTACGGTAGTTTCGGGCTTTGAAGGATGGTGGATGTGTCAAGTACGGGAACAATTCTTTCGGCACAATAAAAGGCTATGGAATGATAAAAAATGGAGACTTCTCGATCAGAAAGGTGGCATATGTAGAAGGCTTACAACACAATCTCATCAGTGTCTCACAGCTGGTGGTGGGAACCGGACTGAAGGTTTCGTTTGATGATGAAGGATCAGAAATAATAGAAAAGAAGACCAAGAATGTTCTGATGAAATCTCAAAGAAAAGGCGAAATGTATCCATTGAACCTTAATCCAATACGTGGGAAGCCATCTGTATGCCTACTAACGAAAGCACATTCTAACAAAAGTTGGCTATGACACCGAAGGCTCTCGCACCTCAACTTCAAAGACATCAACAAGCTTGTTCTTGGTGATCATGTGCGAGGACTTCCACTTCTCAAGTTTGACAAAGAACATTTGTGTGCTGCCTGTGAAATGGGAAAGCAATGCAGGAAAAGTCATCCAACTCGTGTTAACATAAAGATCATCAAACCGCTTGAGCTCCTACATATTGATCTGTGTGGTCCTTCGGCTATTGAAAGCATCGGTGGTAACAAATATATACTTGTCATAGTTGATGATTTTTCTCGGTTCACCTGGGTTTTCTTTCTTAAACAGAAATCAGAAGCAATGCCTAAGCTCAACACCTTCATAAAGCAAGTAGAGCTTCAACTGCGAAAGGTGGTTAGAAACATTCGCAGCGACAATGGGTTGGAATTCAAAAACCAAGTGTTTGAAGAATTCCTTGCTGCAAAGGGAGTGTCTCACAATTTCTCTGATCCCTATACTCCACAACAAAATGGTTCGTTAAAAGACGAAACCGCTCGTTATGTGAAGCAGCCCGAACCATGCTCAACTTCGCTTCGTTACCCCTGTATTTCTGGGCTGATGCTATTGCTGCTGCTTGCTACACCCAGAACCGATCTCTACTCAGCAAGCGATTCACAATAACTCCTTACGAAATCCTGAACAACCGCAAGCCTAACGTCAAGTTTTTCCATGTGTTCGGTTCGAGATGCTTGATATTCAATTCTAAAGAGAACCGAAACAAGTTTGATGTAAAGGCAGACGAATGAATTTTTCTTGGGTATTCGCTTACTTCAAAAGCATACAGGGTTCTGAATAAACGATCAAAGAAAATCGAAGAAACATATTACGTGTCGTTTGATGATAACTACGTGAAGAAACTCGCATCAAGTAAACAACCAACAGATGAAATCTTTCCTCAAACTGGTCAAGTCTCGATTCCCATTTCCAACTTATTTGAAGAATATATGAAGCTCTTTGATGAACCAGAGACCGCTATTCTCTCTAAAGCGAAAGCAGCTGACAACGAAATAGATAATCTAAAGAAGGTGATTGATGAAGCTGCTAAAGTCATGGAAAGCGAACCTTCTAATTCCAGTGGATCTCAAGAATCTGAAAAATCTTAAAAGCCAAGTGAATCTTCCAATTCTACTTTCCAGGGGGAGAAACCATCAACCACCATTGCCTCTGAACGTCCAATCCAGGGGGAAAATTCTGAGCCTGAAGCCGAAGCTGTTTCATCATTCGAGGAGGAGAATGTTAATACAAATAATGAAGATGATGATACATATTCAGAATTCGAAGAAGAAGTAAATGCTGAATTGGATCCCTCCTATGATCCAAATTACCCTCCTCTCACCAAATGGACAAAAGATCATCCAGAAACTCAAATCATTGGTGAATCATCGGAAAGAGTTCTCACTCGTTCTCAACTGAGAGCGAAACAAACTGCATTGTTCTCTCGAGTGGAGTTTTGCATGTTTAATTCGTTTGTCTCCAAAGTTGAACCAAAGAGAATTAACACTGCACTCGATCACTCTGATTGGGTACAGGCAATGCAATACGAACTCAATGAATTTGAGCGAAACAAAGTATGGAGACTGATTCCTATGCCAAAGTGTGCATCTGTGGTTGGATTGAAGTGGGTCTTCAGAAACAAGATGGACAAAGAAGGAAATGTCATTCGCAACAAGGCAAGGCTGGTGGTCAAGGGATATTGTCAGGAAGAAGGGATTGATTATGAAGAAACCTTTGCTCTTGTAGCAAGGCTAGAATCAGTTCAGATTTTTCTGGCATACGCAGCTCACAAAAACTTTGAAGTTTTCCAAATGGATGTAAAGTGTGCATTCTTAAATGGAGAATTAGAAGAGACGGTGTACGTAGAGCAACCACCGGGTTTCGTGAACGAAAAGTATCCAGATCACTGCTACATTCTGGACAAGGTGGTTTACGGTCTTAAACAAGGTTCGGTTGACCCAACCTTCTTTCGTAAGAAAGAAGGTGACCACCTTATGATCGTCCAAATTTATGTCGATGATATCATCTTCGGTTCCACGAATCCCAGCCTCACAGCTGAATTCAGGAAGTTGATGGAGACTAAGTTTGAGATGAGCTCAATGGGTCCAATTAACTTTTTCCTTGGCTTGAATATTAGACAGGGACCCGAAGGCATTTTTATTAATCAAGAGGCTTACACCAAGACTTTACTAGCCAACTTTGGAATGATGGGAGAATCAAAAGTGAAGGTTCCTATGGCGTTTGGCACGAAGTTAACACCTTCTATGGAAAAACCAGCTGTTGACATGACCCTCTATTGCCAAATGATAGGGTCCTTAATGTATCTGACAGCTAGTCGACCAGACATAATGTTTTCTGTCTGTTATTGTGCCAGGTTTCAAGCTAATCCACTCGAACCTCACATGATGGTTGTGAAGAATATTTTTCGATACAAGCTTTTTCTGATGCCGATCTAGGTGGATGTGGACTGGACCGAAAGAGCACAACTGGTGGGTGTCAGTTTCTTGATGGCAAACTCATTAGCTGGCAATCAAAGAAGCAAGCATGTATGTCTCTTTCCACAACCGAAGCTGAATACATAGTCACAACGTCTTGTACCTCATAGGTCATATGGATACAAAGTCAACTTAGAGACTATGGCGTGAACATGAAGAAAATCCCTTTGTATTGTGACTCTGAAAGCGCAATAAGGATATGTCACAATCCAGTGCAACACTAAAAAACGAAACATATCGCACTGAGGTATCATTTCATCAAGGATCACGTGGAGGATGGTAATGTCGAAATCCATTTTGTTAGAACCACTGATCAACTAACTAACATTTATTCAGTACCGAAATCATTTTACAAGGCTTAAGAATGATGGAAGCTGAGTCAGTACCGAAATCATTTTCACCTCATTAAAATTTATTCAAGCGAAATAGAGCGAATGCTCGGTCTATTTCGGCTCCTGAATTTTTGGGAACCGAAATGAACCGAACGCGAAATAGAGCGAACGCTCGGTCTATTTCGGCTCCTGAATTTTTGGGAACCGCAATGAACCGAACGCTCGGTCTATTTCGCTTCACTACTTTTGGGTGAAGTTTCGGTTGTATATTTTGTACATTGTTTATGTCTTTTTCTGTTTTTAATTCTTTTTTAGGAAATTCCTAAAAATCAAAAATATTTTTTTCTTTCTGTTTTTAATTCTTTTTCAGAAAATTCCTAAAAATCAAAAATATTTTTTTTCTTTCTGTTTTTAATTCTTTTTCAGAAAATTCATAAAATCCAATTTTTTTTTCTTTCTTTTGTTTTGTTTATGTTGCTTATCATTAACGTTACAAATTCCAAAACATCACGAAAAGGTATCATTGTTCATTCAACTGATGGAGCTGGGACAGGTATACATTTATTTCTCTAAGTACTAGCTAAGTGTCCCTAGAAGCATGTTGCTGTATGTCGACCAAAGCCTCAAAGATTTCGAGTGTAGCCTTACTGATTTGGTATACACAAATCAAATCTTCGCAATCAGGATGATAAAATCACTTATGTCATGAGCCACCTTACTCGTCTCATATTGAGTTAAGAGTTTTCTGCTCGGTCCTTACTCTATAGCAGCGGTGCTTTCGGTTCTGTAACCCTTGAGACTCTCAGTCTTTAACACTGAGACTCTCAGTCTTTAACACTGAGGTTTATGGTTACACAACATCTGTGTTAATGATCTTAGTTTCGTTCTTCCACGAACTAAGTGAAACCCAAAAACCAACACCAATAATGAATTGACGGTGAACGCTCCAATGTTCAAGCTATTACTTGTTACCTCAAGAAATTTCTTTTTATTTTTGCGTGATCTTTATGAAATTGTCTAACACCAAGACGTTTTCTTCCCATAGGATCCAGTTTTATTTTTTTGTGAGATTTCTAAAATACATCAAGTCACTGAAAATTTTATCCAACCTACTTGTTCAACAGGCCACATCGGTCTCACAAGTACTTTATCCAACTTTCGGTCTTATTTCAAGCACTGAAGTTCGGTTGAAGTTAACCCACCCTATAAAGCATTATTTTGAAAAGAAGCCTTTCAATGCTTCTTAACTAGTATTTGATCGTATTTTCACGGGGAACCACACAAGCACTTTGAAGTCTCTCTTGACTTTGAAGGAAGAGATTCGTGCCCGGGATCTACTGCTTCATGTCTTGATTGACATCACTTATATCCCAAATAAAATTTCCTTTATTTCTTTATCTTTCACACTAACTTGCACGAAAATCTTTATGATTTTTCCAAACTCTTGTTCGGTTGCTAATAAGCTATTTTCAGACATATAGCTTCGGTTATTTGCGGTGGCGTTGATTTATTTAAAAAAAAAATAAGGATGATTCAGCATGAATTTGAAACGGTTCAGAATTTGAAAAGGAGATAAGGATGGAAAGGCGCGTGAATTTGAAACGGTTCCTAATATCACGCCTGATGACGTCTTCCTAGGGAAACCCAGCTATCAAATCACGCTTTTTCAGGCATCGATTCAGAAGATCGTCGAATAATTACTGGGGATTTTCTCTCTCCTGGCGATGGTATATAAGGTTTTCTCACACCTCTTAGGTTACTTTACCAATTCTCCACTCTCTTACGAATACCACAGGCGATTTTCAACTGTTCATCTTCTTCCTCACTACAACAATGGCAGAATCATCATCTGTTCAAGAGCACACTGCTTCCTCATCTCTTCTGGTCATCAAACCAAATCAGAATCTTATCATCGAACTGAATCCATTCGTCTATGATTCATACATGCTTCATGTGGTCGAATGTCTCAAGTACTCCCTGATGAATCGCGAAATCAAGTATTAATCGAAATTAGAGTTAAACAAATTCAGATTGAACAAAACGATGTAAATAAGATCTGGTTTCTGCTCATTTATGCTTCCAACTTTTACAGAGAAAATACGCAGGTTCTGTAGAGGACTCTTATCTAACTCTAGTAAAGTTCCATATTTATAGGAACAGTGAAAGCATAAAAAAAATACTAAGGCATTGACCATTAAGCTTCGTACAAAATACACCTTAGTAAATAAACTTTACAAAACATACGAAGGGTAAAATAAACTTCGACATATTACAACATACTTCGACCCTAACAATCTCCCCCTTTGTAATCATGTCGACCTTCGTCAGTTCAAGAGTATCTATATAGCATACATCATAATTCTTCGAATCTCAGTGTACCATGAGATTATCTTCTTCAGTTCCTTCTTATCTCCTTCGTTATTCTTCTTGCAGCTATTCATACGAACAATGAAATTTATATATTGGGATGTTGTATATCTTTCCACTTCAGAAGCTTGAAACAAGAATCTTTTCGCCTTCCCATTTTTGTCTTTTCCAGGAAATACCATACCAAATGGCTTCAAACATATTTCTCCGTCAGCATACTTTTTCAACATATGTTGAGGTAAAGGATGTTCCATTGGCACTTTTACAGTCAATTCCTTTTGGTGTAGCTAACTCAACATCAGTAAGTGCTAAACACTCATAATAGTTGTCAATGAAAATCTTGATGTGAGCCAACCCAAGTCGAAAAACTTCAGGATCGGTTTCTCGAAGATATGAAGCATCTTTATCCTTTAGCAACAATGCAACTTGTATCAGATCATACAAGTTTATTAAAGGAAAATCAGCTACTGAAAAATCACACATTTGCCCATTCGCCCTCGAAACAATAAAGCGAAGATTTTGCATCATATTTTCGAACAACACATCTCGCTTTATACTTATCACCTTCTTTATCTTCACCAGTGACCAAATCTCCTCTGGAAGTTTTCCAAGTACAACATGAAATCTGATCTTCATGTAAGTGTACTCATTATCATTGTCAAATTTCTCAGCAATTTTGTACTGAGCCATGATGAACATCATCTCATTGATGGGAAAATCCAATTGAATCATATTAGTGTTGAGAACAACATAACTTTTCTTTGGCTTCTTTTCGAAAGCATACATATGATTATATGCAACTTTCGACTCTATTGTTTCATAATTATAGTGCTTTGAAGGATCACCCTTGTTCATCCTAGGTGGATCATTTGCACGAAGTCGCATAATACTTTGTACAATTCGGAGCTTTTCAACTTCAGCCTCCGCTTCAGCTTTCTTTTCTTCCTTTGACTTTTCGACCAGAATAGTTTTGCCTTTGTCTTTTACAGATGAATTATGAACACTTTCCTTAGGCTTCGAACTGCTGCCACCTTCCCCAATCACAATTCCTTTATGAATTGGTCTTGAAATTGGCTTCGTTGAAATTGGCATTGTTGTTACAACAATCGAAATAACTGGCTCAGCGGTTGACAAAATTGATTTTGTTATCGGAATCTTCGAAGAAAACACCTTTCCAACAACCTTTGCATCTGCATGAAAATTTTCATCACTAGACTTCGTAATACCAACCCCCTTTTCTCCCCCTTGCACCCCTGTGAAAACAGGTGGGGCATTCGTCGGAAGAAGGCTAGAAATATGAGAAAGAGGAGCAAGTTGTTTGTGTAAAATAGCTTCAAAATGAACAAACTTTAGAGACAAAAAATCCGAAGTAATGAACGGAGAGGAAACTGATCGATCAGTTAAATCTTTGAGCTCCTTCAGCAACTTGAACACTTCCACAAAGCTCTGTGTTTACGATGTTGACATTTGAGTAAGTTGAGGACTCAAATCTTCGTACAATTTGACATATTTGGTAACAACATCACAAATAATGTCAATTTTCTGATTAATCGAAGCATAATCCCTTTGCACAATTGAGATTTCCTTTTGCATATCCTATCGAAGCTCTTGAATTTGCAAATTTACATCTTCCCTCACCTTCTTGAATTCCTGAACAAATAGCACGTGTCTTTCCTTCACCAAATGCTTGAATTCTTTCACCCTCCCTTTAAACATCGAAATTAGAGAATTCACCCTTAATTCGTTATTCTGATCATTGTGATCAATCTTCTCGAAGATTCGAATCTTTGAAACTTGGATCATCCCAGAGACTTTACTCACCACCTTGGCTTCGAAAGTTTTCAACATACTATCAACTTCCATATTAGAAACAGACGAATGACTCCCCAAATCTGCTTGAGATTGAAGAATAGAATTCAATTTCTTGTTGAGAATCTTGAATTGTTTCATTGTCATCAATATATGATCAGGAATGTGATCTTCTTCATCATCAAACTGTAAATATTCAAATGTGCCTCGAAAACCTTCATTGTCAGTTTCCGTTTCAACAAAAGGTGAAGTTTTAACAGGTGAATCAATCTTGGGTGAATCAGTGGATTGAGATGGAAAAAGAGTTGTAAAGGGTTGATGAAGTATGTGTTCAAAGGTTGGAGAACTTGTATTATTTGGAATAAGAAAAGGAGGTAAGGACACGAAAGTATCTGCCATTGAAGATACAGGAATACCTTGAGTAGTAGCCGCAACTTCTTTATTTGACTCTCCCTCACCCATGTTGACATTTACATCCATATCAGATACGTGTGTAGAAATGCCTGAAGTTCGAACCTCGTCAGTATTTGATTCAGTTAACGAGACTTCGGGTGGTATGACAATAGTCTGCTCAGGAGTAGATACACTTTGAGAAACAATTGGTTCTAGTGTGTCAGGAACTACTTCTTCTTCGGAAGACGCCTCTTGAGTTACCAACTTCTGTTGCCGTTTCTTCTTCTTTGAAATGTGTTTGGCCACATCTTCAGCTCGACGTTTCTTGGACAGAGGCGAAACTGGAGCTGGAACCTCTCGAAAAATGACTCCTTGATGAGAGAGTTGTGGTTTACGAACATTAGAAGGAGAAGATTTTAACACACCATCAGAAGATTTTCATGAACCCCTAGCCCTTTTCTTAAATCGTCGAAAAACACCAGTTTTCGAAGGAATTTTATCTACAGTAGCATCAACTGGTTCCACTGGTGTGATGATAACAGTCAAAACATTCACTTTAGTCGTCTCAGGCTTCTTTGGAGACTTCGTAGATTCGTGCACAATCTTCTCAGGAGACTTCTTTGATTCATGCATTGGCTTTTTTGGTGTAGCCTTTGCATCCTTTTTAGAACGTTTAGACTTCTTGGAAGAACCATCTTCTTCTTCCGTCAATAATTTTCCAGTTTCAACATCTGGATTAATGGTTTTCAAGTACTCAACCAACACTGAATTTGTTGGCTCAACCCTTTTTAACATTGTATCAAGAATCCGAGCAATGTTTGTGAATACCTCCATATCATCCGAAACTGCCTTTGAGAAGTGATACTTCAGAAACTCAGCCTTTTCTTCATCAGCAGGGACAACAATTCCTTCTTTATCATAGAAATAACCAAGGATTAAGCTCCAATACCTAGCACACGAAATGCCTTGAACCACATTCGTGTTTTCGACACTCTTTTGGAATTCCTTCCACAGTTGTGTAGAGTAGTCGACAGAGATATCATAATACAATCATGCCACCATCGCATAAACCTCCATGCGACCTTTGTCTAAACCAACACTTCGACCTGTCAAGCATCGAAGAAAAATTCCAAACAAGAAATTCCAAACAGTTGGCAGGGCTAATTTCTTGAAATCACTGATCTTTGTGAGTGGGGGTTGATGACCCATCTCATTAAACATATGAATTACTTGTGCAGATGTAAGATCAGTAACAATTGGAGAATTAGGAATATCCATAATCTGACAAAAGATCTTCTTGGACAAACGGATTTTTGTTGTCATTCACCAGTTGAAAGGTGATGATATCCATTGCTTTGCTATAAGTAGCAGTGGATCCTGCCTGAGAAAGCCATGAGAGAGGAACTGAGAAAGAATTGAACATCGCCTTGGAAAGAACAAAACTCTTCAATGCGACAATTAGCATCTTTAATTCTTCTGGATATAAAGACACATCCCCTTCCACTTGATAATTGGTGCTTTGAATCTTCATGATCGGATGAGAAGTAATGTCTTTAGTTGTGTGAGAAGTAGAATCAACGCCAGCTATGATTAGGGTTTAGAAGCTTTGAAGAACAGAGAGAATTTGGGTATTTGAGTTCTTTTGTGAGCGTAAAAAGATAAAGAATCCGTAACCTTTTTATATGTAACCCTTAATTTGAATTGAACGCGGGATAGGCATTGATTGAGACCTAACGTGGCACCTTAAAAGTCGCACCAGTCTGCCAATAAAGTTGCCATGCGTCAAAAAGTAACTGTCACATCGCCTTGAAACCAGGAAACGTTGCCTTACACAGTCTGTTCGTGTCACCTCAAGGAATAGCAACCGTCATCAACCTTCGGATGGAGGTTAAGCTCTTTCGTCTTTGGGTTTAGAGACGAAGTCATATGCTAGACTATCAAAATCATCAGCCTGAGTTGGTAGTACTCAGAACCTCAAGGATTTCGTGTGTGCTGTGTGCCAAAGAAAAGATAAGAAACAAATTAACGAAAATTTGGATCTGTTGATGTCAAAAAAAAATTTCGACACAAAAGCAGAGAAACGCCGGGAAAAGGTTACTTCATTAATTATCAAGAGAGATAATCAACTGCTTGTGTATGTTCCCGTGAATTACAATCGAATACTTGTAGCGAAGTATCGAAGGGCTTCTTTTGTTAGGCATATTGGGTGATTTAGAATTTCGTTACATATCATCCTAAACATAAGGTGAGTAATTGTAACAGAAATTTCTTGTTTGACCAGTGTAGTCAGTGACAAGTATGCTTTGAAATATATTGAAAGTAACGTGGAAAGCACATGAAACTCATACAAAAATCATATTCTTAAAAAAAAATTTTGTTCTGGATCCGGTTGGGTAACAAACATCGTGGGTTTCGATAGTTTGATCAAGATCACACATAAGAATAGAATATGATTTTGAGTTTCGAAAAATGGTACTGAAACAAATGTTTCGTCAAATCTGGAACATAGTTCCCCGTCAATTCCTTATTAAGATAGGAAGTTGGGTTTCACTTTCATCACGGCCTCATGATGTCAGATCCTTAACACAGAATTTAGATATATATAAATCTTGATGGGTTGAATCAAAGATCTCTTGGATATATGTCTTTGTGTGTGCATGTGTAAGAAATTTTAAGATGAAAAAGATTGGCTTCGAAGAGCGAATTGTACCTCTGTTATTTTCGGACAAACCAGATTACTCTTAACTTATGTGAGAAGAGTAAGGTAGCTCAATCGACTAATGTGAATATAAGCCTGACTTGGGAAGAAATTTTGGTATGAAAGATTTCATTAAGGCTTTCGTAAACACACATTGAGTCTACAGAGGCTTGGGTCAACATGCTGCAGCATGCTTCTAGGGACAACCTAACTAGTACATAGTTGACGAAAGGTTACCTTCCCATAGAAACATAAGCATGACCCTTGAAAAAATGTTCGTGTTATCTGCACAATGAAAAAGAAACAAAGAGAATAACAAAAATCTTTTTGATAGTTTTGAAAAATGAAACAATTAACAAAAGAAAATCTTTTTGGAGTTTTTTTAATTTTTCGAAAAGATAACAACAAAACGAAAATAAAAACTTTTTGAATTTTTTGATTTTTCGAAAATATACCAACAAAACGAAAATAAAATCTTTTTGAAGTTTTTGATTTTTCGAAAATATAACAACAAAACGAAACTAAAATCTTTTTGGAGTTTTTGAATTTTCGAAAAGATAACAACAAAACGAAAATAAAATCTTTTTGGAGTTTTTGATTTTTCGAAAAGAAAACTAAAATATAAAACTTACGAAAATCATTTTTACAAACAAACGAAAATTTGTAAACAAACTACAATTCGCCATTCTTACGAAAATTTGACAAACTAACGAAAATTGGACAACCTTACAAAAATTTTGACAAACGAACGAACATTTTGTACCACTCAGCCAACATGCAAATTGTCGAATTCAAAGCGTGTCGAAGCGTTGACTATGGACAGTAACCGCTGAATGGCGTCTTATTTCCTCTGAATCGACACATTTGTATAACACGCCTTTGCTATACATTCGAAATCTGTCCTGGAACTGAACTCGCTTCAATCATTCCCAAACTGTCAAAATTCGAACAAATGATTTTTCATCCAAAGCTTTTGTAAAAATATCAGCAAGCTGATCTGTTGTTTTTACAAAATGAACTTCAGTGTTTTCATCTTCCACATGATCTTTGATAAAGTGATAACGAAGAGCTATACGTTTTGTTTTCGAATGTTGTACTGGATTATGACAAATGCGTATAGCACTTTGAGAATCACAATACAATGGAATCTTTGTCATATTCACTGCATAATCCCTCAACTGACTTTGAATCCAAATAATTTGTGATGTACAAGCAGCAGCTGCTACATATTCGGCATCGACAGTAGAGATCGAAACACACGTTTGCTTCTTCGACTGCCAACTAACCAACTTTCCATCCAAAAATTGACAACCACCACTAGTACTTTTTCGATCCAATGTACACCCTCCTAGATCTGCATCTGAAAATGCCTGAATGAAAAATCCTGTTTTCGAAGGATACGACAATCCTAACGAAATTGTTCCATTGAGATAACGAAAGATATTCTTCACAGCTGTTAAATGTGGTTCTCGAGGATTTGCTTGATACCTAGCACAATTACATACAGAAAACATGATATCAGGTCTACTTGCAGTAAGATAAAGCAATGAACCTATCATGCTCCTGTATAAAGTAAGATCAACCGCAGGCGATTCTAACGAAGGTGTTAGCCTTGTGCCAACAGCCATTGGTACTCTTAACTTCGTGCTATTTGTCAATCCAAACGTTTCGAGCAAATTCCTTGTATATTTCTCTTGATTGATGAATATGCCTTCTCTGTTTTGACATATGTTTAAGCCAAGAAAATTATTGATTTTATCCATCATGCTCATTTTGAATTGGCTTTTCATCAAGTTTTCGAATTCTCTAGACAAAGCAGGGTCAGTAGAGCCAAAAATAATATCGTCAACATAAATTTGAACAAGCATCAGATGACACCCAACTTTCTTTCGAAATAATGTGGGGTCAACTGATCCTTGCTTAAATTTCAACTGTTTTAAGAAACTGGTAAGAGTTGCATACCATGCTCTTGGTGCTTGTTTTAACCCATATACAACTTTATCTAAAATATATACATGATCAAGATGCATTTCATTTACGAAACGTGGAGGTTGTTCGACGTAAACAGTTTCTTCGAGTTCTCCATTGAGAAAGGCACATTTCACATCCATTTGATAGACATCAAAATCCTTATGAGTTGCATATGCTAAGAATATTCGAACAACCTCGAGTCTTACAACAGGGGCAAAGGTTTCTTCATAATCAATTCCTTCTTGTTGCGGATATCCTTTTACAACTAAACGTGCTTTATTTCGTACAATATTTCCATCTTTTTCGGTTTTGTTTTTGAAAATCCATTTCAACCCGACAATCGAAACATTTTCAAGTTTAGGAATTAATCTCCAAACCTTGTTTCTTTCATATTCAGCCAGTTGTGATTGCATTGTAACAACCCAATCTGTGTGTTCCATTGCCATCTTAACTGTCTTTGGTTCAATTTTAGATATGAAAACATTGAACATGAAAAATTCTTGACGAGTATTTAATACCTCATTCTTCGCACGAATCTGAGCTCTTGTTAATACTCCATATTGAGGATTTCCAATGACTTGATCTATTGGATGAGTCTTTGTCCATTTATCTAATGGTGGATAGGCCGGATCAAATTCCAAAGGTGCATCTTCGTACATCTCTTCATTTTCAGATCCTACGACAGAAACATTATCATTTAGATCATGAAAATCATCATTTTGATTAAAATTTATTGTATCATTTTCCTCCTCAACACTATTATCATTTTGATGCCCCCCCTCAACTAGATGCTCCCCCTAAACAACATCATCCATTCTCCCATTCTCCCCCTCGAAAGAATGCTCCCCATTAACTAGAGTATTCGAATCCAAGTGCTCTCCTTCGATTGGATTATCAAGCATACTTTCGCCAAGTCCAAAAGAATTCGTTGTTGAATTAACATCTACTATGTTTTGAGGAATTTCCAAGTCATCATTATACCTCGAAGATTCAGAGTGATGATTATCATTCGCAAGAACTTCAGCATCCACATCCCTGTCAGGAATACCAAAAATTAAATCATAATCAAAATCAAATGAATTGGATTCTTCAGTTTCATCAGATGATTAATTAATAATTGGTTTTTGTTCAAATTGCTTTTCAACTTGTTTGACATAATAATCATCGAAAGTAAGATTGTAAGTTTCTTCGACTTTTCGTGTTCGTTTATTTAACACTCTGTATGCAACCGAATTGTGCGAATATCCAAAAAATATTTCTTCGTCAGCTTTAGCTTGAAATTTTGAATGGTTATCTTTAAGATTCATGATAAAACACCTGCAGCCAAAAACATGAAGGAATTTGACATTAGGTTTCCGATTATTGATAATTTTATACGGAGTGATATTGAATCGACGATGAATGAAAGATCGATTTTGAGTGAAACAAGCTGTCGAAACTGCTTTAGCCCATCGATATTGACGAAGATTCGCATATGTCAACATAGTTCTTGCTGCTTCACAAAGTGACCTATTTCTTCGTTCAACCACACCATTTTGCTGTGCTGTATAAGGCGAAGAGAAATTATGCGAAATTCCTTTTTCTGTTAAGTACGAATCCAACACATTGTTCTTAAACTCATATCCATTGTCACTTTTGATCTTTCGAACATGTTTCTTCAGACTCATCTCAATCTTCTTAATAAACTCGATCATTATTTGAGCAACTTCAGATTTTAACCTGAGAAAATATACCCAAGTAAATCATGAAAAATCATCAACTATAAACAAAATGTACCGTTTCTTGTTGAGAGTTTCAACAGTCGATGGTCCACAAAGATCAATGTGTAAAAGTTCCAACGGTTCGACAATTTTCGAATCTATCACAATTGGATGGCCTTTCCTTTGCTGTTTCCCTTGTTCACAAACTGCACACAATGTATCATTATCAAATTTTTGTATAGGTAAACCACGAACAAGATCACCAAGAACCAATTTATTCAGGTTTCGAAAGTTTAAATGTGATAAACGTCGATGCCATAACCAGCTAATGTCAGAGGAAGCTTTCGAAAGTAAGCACACTGAGGGTTTGCCGATGATTGGTTTGATATCAAGAGTAAACATATCACCATGTCGTTTGGATTTGAGCAAGACTTCGTTAGTTTCAAAATTTGAAATGATGCTACCTTCTTCGTTAAACACCACTTGATTGCCAGTGCCCACCACAAGTTGGGAAACACTTATCAGGTTATGTTGAAGACCTTCGACATAAGCAACGCGATTAACAGTGAATTTTCCATTCGTGACTTTTCCATAGCCTTTCACTTGGCATTTGTGATTATTGCCAAACTTCACAACTCCTACATTCTCCAAGCTGAGAAAATCTCTCAGGTTTTCCTTTCGTCCAGTCATGTGACGTGAGCAACCACTATCAATATACCATTTCTCATCATATTGCTCGTCACATAGTACCCGCGATCAATGAAAGAATTTAGGTACCCAAGGCTGTTTGGGTCCTTGGAAATTAGTTTTGAAAACAAAATGGAATGAAGAACTTTTAACCCAATCAAAAACTTTAGTTTTGAAACTATCAATTAAGTCCACATCATTATTTAAAGAAACAGAAACATAAGTTTTTGTTAGTTTGGGATTGTCACTGACACATGCCTTCGTCTGTTTAAATTGAGTATGATCAAGCTTGTCTTTCGAAACCGGTTGCCAAGTTTTAACCAAAACATTCGAAACTTTTGATGACGAGCTTTCAGTTGACGAAGAATTCACATAATTCTCATAAGCTTCGTAAATTTGTTGTTGAGAATATTTCCTTGATTGATATTTTCGACCTTTTCCTTCCAACCAATGATCGATGTTTTGGTCACGAGACAACCCTTTTGTGTACGAAACTTTTAAATTTTGTTTTCCTATAGGATTTGGAAAATTCGGTTTTTGTGGAAAGAAATCAACATTTGATTTAGGTCGAAATGCCACAGCATATCGACTTCCATCATTGTTGTCAACACTTCGATTTTGAGAAAATCGATTTGGAGATTTTTGTTTTTAAGAAAACCTTGTTTGTTGATTAGAAGAAAATCGTTGATGTGATGATTGATTTTGAACAGTCTTTGATGTATTTTTGTTATCTCTTGAAAATGATGAGTTTGAAACTTTCGAAAACTTTGTTTTTGGTTGAAATTCAGATTTAGATTTATTTGTTTGAACGGGATTTTGCTTAAGATCTGAATAAATTTCTGAATGAGAAGACTTGTTTTCAACAGATTTAGTCTTTTTGTTTTCAGTTGTTTTCAAATTCAACCCATTTTGTTGTTTTCGAAATTCCATGGTTTGCCAAAAAAATTTCTTTCGAGCTTGTCTTTTTGAAATAGCATTTTCTTTTGAAAACTTGTCAATTTGTTCTTTAAATTCTTTGGAATTCAATTTGACAATAGTTTCTTTTTCCACAACAACTTCTTTTGTAACTTCTTTCACAATTTTCGATTTTTCAACCCATTTGCGTTGTGGTTTTTGTCTTTGAAAAACATACGAATTCTTTGTTAAGGTATTTTCGATTGTGCTTTGATTTGAAAAGAATCCTTCATTCGTTGTCTTGTTGTTATCATCTTCGACCATTTTGGTGAATTCTGGTGTAATGTTTTCAACATTTCCAGTTGTAACAAACACTTGGTTTGGAAAGACAACATAATCGGTACACTTGAAATTAGAATACACCACTTGATTTGTTTCCAAATAATGGGCTCCTTTTTCAGACAACACTTTGTCAAAATTTTCATTGTCTCCAAATACTTGATTTGGAATCATCATTTTCATCATCACTGCTATTCGTTTGACTATCTCGGATATCCACAAACTCATAATCACAATCTTTTGAAGTTGAAGGTTTGTCAGTGTCAATCTTAACTTCCAAATCCTTAAGTTTTTCTTTTCCTTTAGATTTTGATGCAACATTAATGACAGACAACTGAGAATAATCAATATCCTCAATATCACTAATTTCGCTAATATTGTCAGAGTTATCCTCAATATCGGAAAAATTAGATTGAGAATCAGATGTCGAATTCTCAGTCTTTTTCAAAATTTTGATTTGTTCTGACTTTGTCAAAGCATCAATTTTGACAATTCCATAAGCATATCTATCATCAGGAATTTTGTCAAACTTAGCAATGTTTTTCTCACAATCATACGAAATATTTTCTACCTTCGCTCTTTCGTATGCTAGAAAAGGTAATAATTTCCTATGTTGTTCCTTGCTAATATCACACGAATGATGCAATGCAGTTAATTTCGCATATAGACGTTTAGCAAAATTGCAGTAGATATTTCGTTGAGCTAACAAAAGTTTTACATCACTAGATAACGAATCACGATCACACATAATGTTTGTTATTTGCAATTCTAAACATTCTATCTTGACCACTTTCGAATCTAACTTCTTCTGTGTCTCTAACAACTGATTGCTTAATTTTTTAGCTTTATTGCTAGCAGAAACAACAAAATTATCGAAATAAGCAACAATATAATCAAAAGCAACAATTTCAGAATCATATGCACTCAAAGGAATATTGAAAGATTGAAGAATGTTACTTACCTTTGTTGTCATTGGAGACTTATCAGCAGATTTTGACACAAAGCAACGGCCCTTGACCTCTTCGTCTGAATCTTCCTCCAGCTTTGCATACATAGCTCCATGCGTAGGATTACGCATTTCCTCATCATCCGAGCCCGAAGACCAGATTTGATATGTGCCATCATTCTCGTGTTTACCTTGAGCCACCAAAGACATATTTTTCGCCTTCATACGTACCTCTTCTAACCTCTCCACATAATATTCCTCATCCTTCACTCTATTCTTCTTCTCATCTTTCTTTCGAAGCATGCAATCATTTGCTAAATGATTGACTCCATTGCAATAGTGACAATCCATACTAGAATCTCCTTTCAATTTCTTCTCTTTCTTTTCCTCAGTACCCTTCACATCATTCTTCTCATACTTCTTCTTCTCTTCTCCTGCATCTTTGTTCACGAAACTTCCTTTTCCTTCACTTTGCTTCACCTTCGAATTAAACGGTTTCTTAAAAAACTTTTTGACTCGATTGTTAGAGTAAAAAGCAATTGCCTCGTCATACGAATTCATTATAAACCCCTCTTCTTCATCAGAATCATCTTTTTCGACAATTTCTTTTTCAGTCACTTTTGAGACAAGTGCTAATGGACCTCCCAGACTAAGCTTCGACTCTTCTGCCATTTCATTCACTTCACTTTCGTGAGTTTTCAGTTGATTGTACAAATCATTCAAAGAAGATGTGTCGAAACTCTGTTGATTTTTCACCATCATGCTAACACTTCTCCATTCTTTACGGAGTCCCATAACAAAGGTGAGATTGAATTCCATGGCAGACCTTGTGATTCCATAACGATTGCATTTGTATATCAGCTCATTCAGCCTATCATAGTAACTTTCAAATCGTTTCACCATCTTTTTTCTTGAAATCCTTCAATTCAATCAAACATTGCTTAACTGAATTGATTTTCGTCTTCTCGCTGCACCGAAATTTTTCTTTGAGATTATTCCAGATTTCCTTTGCAGTTGTACAACTTCTGACATAGTTATACACCACTAGAGGCAATGCACCACGCAACTCCCTTATGCATCGTTTTTCAAGTTTCTTCATACGATCATTTTGATTTTCCACACTCGAAGTACTGGATGAAGATCCAATTGGTTGAAGGTTCGTTAGAAGAGTAACATTCCCAGAGATGCAAGTCCAAAGCTCTTCGTTGATTCCATTCAAGTAATCCTGCATACGATCAGACCACTGATCATAGTATTCAGGAATGAGCATAGGAATCTTAGTTGAAGATCCTAGCAAATGAGAGTATGAAGTCATCGAGTTGAGACTGAAGTTCGCCATTGATGTACGAAATAAAATTTTTGAGAATTTATGAGAAATCAAAGAGAATTAGAGAGCAAATTGTTGAATTGAACAGAAAAAACAAAGTAGAATACTCGATTCAACAAATCTGTTGCAGAATCGAATCACAACTCAAGATCTAGAAAGCTTTTTCACATCAAAAGATGCGGAACTTTTTGAATTAAATGTTTGATTCAAAAACCTTTTGAAACAGAATGAAAATTAGACCTCAGATCACGATTCCTGCTCTGATACCAATTGATGAATCTCGAAATCAAGTGTTAATCGAAATCAGAGTTAAACAAATTTAGATTGAACAAAACGATGTAAATAAGATCTGGTTTCTGCTCATTTATGCTTCCAACTTTTACAGAAAAAATAGATAGGTTCTGTAAAGGACTCTTATCTAACTCTAGTAAAGTTCCATATTTATAGGAACAGTGAAAGCATACAAAAAAATACTAAGGCATTAACCATTAAGCTTCGTACAAAATACACCTTAGTAAATAAAATTTACAAAACATACGAAGGGTAAAATAAACTTCGACATATTACAACATACTTCGACCCTAACACTCCCTGCTGGTGGTTGCTCTCACGCAGGTGGAAAATGTTCCTATGTCACTGCTCTCACAGGTCTATTAATCTTCTACATACGACAAGCGCAAGGAAAGGATCTTCTTTGACATCTTCAATCACAAGACCTCTGTCTCAAAGGCTTGTTTTTGTTCTCTGCTGCACCTTCCTACAGACGCGTCTGTCATCTCTCCTGATTTCATCACCAATACTCAGTTATTTACTATGTTCTATGACATGGGGTATACTGATGTCCTAACCACGGTGACGAAATTCAAGAAATCATGCTTACCACGTCAATGGAATGGTCTTTTCACACTCATCTTCAAGGGGTTAGCTGAATGGGTTGCTGGGTCTGATGGTGCCAGCAAAGGTCTCATGACCATTCTCTATGGTCTCTATCATGGAATCAACTTGGATTACGGATCCCTTCTTTGGTCCCAGATGGTGCAGAGCCTCAACATATCGACCACATACTCAGAAATTTCTTGTGGACGCTTTTGGACGTTGGTGACTCGAAGAGCCATTGACCACTTTCAGGTTCCGATTATGGCAGATGCGCTGATGTCGTCAATTACCACTTTCCACACAACAAAAATCATTGTCACCGATCCCACGAAGTTCATATTTGTTGGTTCAATTCCTGAATCAATGTGCATGTGTCTCTCAAGCGTAAGCAACGTTATGGCTGATTACCGGAAACTACCTTCTTTCGGGCCGAGAAACCTCACTCCAGAAATACAACAAGCCCTGGAGGCTGTTGACAAACTAGCAAAGCGGGGAAAGAAACAAGAAAAGAAGAAGAAGGAAGGTGAAGGTCAATCATCCCAAGTGGCAAGGCCTCCCAAGCGAAAGCAAGATGAAGAATCTTCTCCTATTCACAAGAAACAAAAGATTAAGAAGAAAGCTCACAGGCCGAAGTCTCCTTCCCCATCTTCAAGTGACTCTGAGTATGTTCCATCTGACCAACAGCCCGAGTCCACTGAAGACGACGTTTCTCCAACCGAAAGTCCGCCTCATGGTAACTCGCCCCCACCGTCACCAACTAATGTAGGTAACCGAACCTCACCTTGTCACACCCCGGCCGTCGGCGGAAACACCGGGCAGTGTAACGTCATTTCTCGTATCATAGTTATCAACTTCCTGAAAACCCATGCATTTTAAAATACTGATGGGTTTTCAGCATTCTAACACTCCTATGGTGTACATTTGACTAAGATACATGCAAATAATTATTTTTCCAAGGTTCTTATCCTAACTAGCATGGCATGGGGTACATGAATCAAATAAAACTAGTAGAATTACTTACCTTGTAGTAGTAGTTGATTGCTTGGAATTTGAGAGCCTAGCACCAATAATGTGGATGCCTCAAATGGACGTCACAAATCACCACAAACTTGGAAACTTGAGAGAATAGTCACAAACTTCTTGAAATCGGCCCTCTTAGTTTACACACATCAACTAGTGTAATTTCAAGAACCAAAGCCACTTTTATATAGTGTGGTGGATTAGGGTTACATCCATGTAAACCCTAATACCCATGTCTTTTCATTTCCATGAGATCCATGGGTTAAAGATCCATGGAGTATCCATGGACTTTCCATGCAAGCCTAGCCCATTCCAAATAAGCATTAGCCCACACTATATAAATACAAGAGCCCATATTTAATTAGTCATACTTTTGATCTCTAAATTAATTCTAGATTAATTATAGTTCAATACTAATTAAATAATATGATTTTATATTAATATATTAGGACTTATAATATATTAATAAATCATAACTTATACTATTCTCAAACGATTATCCATAAATTGTTCGGGTGAAGTGCAACCCAAATGGACCATGCCGGGTCGGGTCAAGTACATACCAAATATAGTTATGGACTTAGACACTCTGTCCAACAGTCTCACACTTGGATAAGTCTAATAACTATAGTTGCAAGTATGTCTTCAGGAACCGATCAGCAATCATAGCTCTTAAAACTCTGTTGAACTATGAAGTGCCATTTTAGATAAGTGATCATATAATCCTCTGTTCTAGATATCAGCCGGACAAATACATGGAACATGGTCTTGCTTATTGTCCAGCATTTGTTTCCCGATTTCTGATTTGTTTGACATAGAACTTAACTGAACACATCAATTTAGTTCTGACCGGGCCCGGTACATAGGTCAAAACAAAATCATCGAGGGGCCTAGATATCGCTTCTAATCCTAGAAGGAACAGATAAACTTCGACTCATATGTTTGCTCTACTACTTGTTGAACTACACACAAAGGCACGATTTATCAGATCGAGTTACCAATGCGTTTTCGTGCAATCAATTCATAACCAACTCATAGGCAAAAAATCATATCTCTAGGTTTGAAGACTTATATGATATTACCGTCTCACGATCACTCGAGATAAATTCCATGAAGTGATACAAGTGAGTGTGGGTTGAATCCAATACTCAGAACTTATGAGCACTCATGAGTGTTGCAGCCCCGCTTTGTCTAACATCTTAGACCTCTACAAGCCAACCCATGACAATCTTCATTCATATCTACTTCCAACATATGACCGACTGTGGAGAGTTTGAATAATATGATATAAACCATAACATAATTATTCTGGAAGTCAAAACATGCAAAAAGAAATAATAGTAAACGATTGACAAAAGATAGCAACACTTTACTCATAAATAACAGCCTTTATTTATCATCAAATGCCAATTACATTTTACAAATTTCAAGATTATCTAACTACTAAAACTAATATCATCCTTCAGCCCTATGCTCCGAGCATGCTGGAGATGCTTAGCCCGAGTCAGTCCCTTCGTGAGGGGATCTGCTGGGTTCTCATCCGATGATACCCTCTTTGCCACGAGGATTCCTTCTTCTATTCGATGTCTGATGAAGTGATATTTTCTGTCAATGTGTCTGGATCTCCCATGATCTCTTGGTTCCTTGGCTAAGGCAACCGCACTATTGTTGTCACAGAAAATCTCCATTGGCTCCTTTATAGCTGGTACAACTCCAAGGTCTCCGATGAAGTTCCTTAGCCATATAGCCTCCTTTGCTGCCTCGCTTGCTGCTATATACTCTGATTCACAAGTGGAATCAGCCACTGTCTCCTGCTTGGAACTTTTCCAAGTAATTGCCCCTCCGTTTAGAGTAAAGACCCAGCCCGACTGAGAGCGGAAATTATCCCTGTCAGTCTGAAAGCTAGCATCACTGTACCTTACAACTCTCAAGTCCTCACTGCCATCGAGGGTAAGGACCCAGTCCTTAGTCCTCCGTAGGTACTTGAGGATATTCTTTACCGCAGTCCAGTGTGCCTATCCAGGGTTCCCCTGATACCTGCTAACCATGCTCAAAGCAAAGGCTACATCAGGTCGAGTACACGTCATAGCATACATGATCGATCCTACAGTTGAAGCATAAGGTATTCGACTCATTTATGCTATCTCAGCCTCAGTACTAGGGCTTTGTGTTTTACTCAATCTGGCGTTACTCTGGATGGGTAACTCTCCTTTCTTGGAGTTATGCATGTTGAAGCTTTTCAACACTTTTTCCACATAGGTGCTTTGACTAAGTCCAATTAGTCTTTTACTCCTGTTTCTCAAAATCCCTATCCCTAGGATATAGGCAGCTTCTCCAAGGTCCTTCATAGCGAAACACTTCCCAAGCCAGGACTTTACTTCCTGCAGGGTTGGGATGTCATTTCCTATGAGTAGTATGTCATCCACATACAGTACCAAAAAGTTGACTATACTCCCACTAGCCTTGATATAGACACAAGATTCATCTTCACTCCTTGAAAAGCCAAATTCTTTGACTTTCTCATCAAAGCAAAGATTCCATCTGTGAGGTGCTTGTTTTAATCCATAAATGGATTTCTCGAGCTTACACACTCTACTGGGGTACTCTGTACTGACAAAACCCTCTGGCTGAACCATGTAAACATCTTCAGCCAACTTTCCATTAAAGAAAGCAGTTTTGACATCTATTTGCCATATTTCATAATCATGAAATGCAGCAATGGCTAACAGAACCCTAATGGACTTAATCTTGGCCACTGTTGAAAAGGTCTCATCATAATCAACTCCCGGAGTTTGAGAATAACCCTTTGCAACCAGTCGTGCCTTATAAGTGTGTACATTACCATCCATGTCGGTCTTCTTCTTGAAGATCCATTTGCACCCAACTATCTTACGATCAGGTACATTGTCAACCAAGTTCCAAACTTGATTGTCATACATGGACTGTATCTCGCTATCCATAGCCTCTTTCCATTTAGCAGCCTCAGGGCCTGCCATGGCTTCCGTGTAGCTGTTAGGCTCATCCAGATTTACCAGTGTGTTATCACTGATAAGTGTCTCACCTTCTGCAGTAATATGAAAACCATAATAATGCTCAGGTGCATTCCTAACTCTGGTGGAACGCCTCAGAGGTATAGATTCTTCAGTCGGCTCAACAGGATTTTCCTCCTCAGGTTGAGGGTTAGGGTTTGAGGTTCCTTCACCACTTGACTCTTGAATTTCCTCAAGGTCAATTTGCCTCCCACCTCTCCTTGGCTCATGAATTCTCTCTCTCGAAAGAATCCTCTTCTTGCTACAAAGACCACATTATCACTGGGTTTGTAGAACAAGGTCCGATTGCGCCTCTCAGCTCATCATGGAACGAACCATGTCGAACAAGGTCCGATTGCGCCTCTCAGCTACACCATTCAACTGTGGTGTCCTAGGAGGTGTCAATTGTGAGACAATCCCACATTCCTTAAGATAGTCAAGGAACTCAGTACTTTCTAAGATACTCACCACCACGATCGGATAGAAGCATCTTAATGTTCCTGCCCAACTAATTCTCCACTTCTTGCTTAAACTCTTTGAATTTCTCAAAGGTTTCTGACTTATGCTTGATTAGGTAGACATATCCATATCTACTAAAATCATCAGTAAAAGTCACATAGAACCGATTAGCATCTCTTGTGGCGGTTCTGAAGGGTCCACACACATCCGTGTGTATGAGGTCCAACAAACCTTCACCCCTAGCACAAGTGCCAGTAAAAGGTGACTTTGTCATTTTACCAAGCAAACAAGATTCACAACTATCAACTGACTTTAGGTCAAATGACTCCAAGACTCCATCCTTTTGGAGTTGGCCTATACGTTTCTTGCTTACATGTCCAAGACGACAATTCTATAAGGATGCTTTATCTAAGCTAGTGGAAGAGTTAATACACAAAACATTATTTCCTAGATTATCTACAACAGATACAGTTTCATAAACGTCATCACAAGGTAATGCTTTAAAATAAAGAACATTATTAAAGAAAGCATCAATACTACCATTATTATTATCAAAATAAAAGGTAAAACCTTGTTTATACAATGCATGAAAGGAAATATCATTTCTTGCCATTTCTGGCGAATAATAACATTTATTCAAATCTAATGTAAACCCAATATTTAGCACTAAGGAATAAACTCCTATCTTGGTGACAGGTGAAGCTTTCCTGTTTCCCATGATCAAGTTTATCTTTCCCTGCTCCACATTCTCACTTCTTTTTAGTCCCTGCAAATCACAACATATGTGAATACCACAACCTGTATCAAGGACCCAAGACTTAGAATGAGGTGAGTTATTAGACAATATAGTGTATATACCTGCATGGTTGGGTTTTACTTTCCCATCCTTCAAATCTTGCTGGTACTTTGGGCAGTTTCGCTTCCAGTGCGACTTTTCATGGCAATAGAAACATTCAGCCTCATTAGGGTTTGCAGAAGGAGTGACAAAACCTTTCTTGGTTTTGCTTGAAGAGGAGCCTTCAAGGGTCTTACCCTTGGTACCCTTAGAAGGGTTCTTTCTCTTCTTCCCTTTGCCATGCCCGATTGCCAAGACATTGGCCGCAGTTGGAGTAGGAGTAGGAGTAGTAACAACCGACTTACCCTTTAGACCACTTTCGGCGGTCTTCAAGAGTCCTTGAAGTTTGCTGAGGGTGACTTCTTCCTTGTTCATGTGATATGTCATGCGGAATTGATCATAACACGATGGCAAGGAGTGCAAAATGATGTATATTGCTAACTCCTCAGGGAAGTTCACATTCAGCTTCAGTAAACGGTCCACATACCTTTGCATTTTCTGCATGTGGCCCGTGATGGGTTCACCATCCTTCATTCGGGTTGTTATCATGGAGGAGATTATTTCATATCGCTCTTGACGAGCACTTTGATGGTAGCGATCCATCAAGTCCTGGTGCATCTCAAAAGGATAATAGTCCTCATAGGACTTTTGGAGCTCGGCTGTCATGGTGGCCATCATGATGCATGCCACTTTTGTAGCATCTCTTTCATGTACCTCATATTCAGCAAGCTCTTCAGGAGTAGCTGTTGGCTCGGGTACCTTCAGCTCCTTGTCTAGAACATATTCTTTGTTCTCATACCGAGTGACCATCCTGATGTTTCTGATCCAATCTGTAAAGTTGGAACCATCAAAGATGACTCTCACACAAAGATTCATGAGAGAGAAGGAGCTAGTAGGGTTTGAGCCAGAAGCATTGTTATTGGAAGACATCTGAAAAGAAGAGGGAATAGATTAGATTAGATATAGAGATAGTCCTTAACAAAACACCCAAATGTAATATTAAGGCTAGGACCCAACACAATGTTTTATAACTTAGAAGAGGGATGCTGTAATCTAAGCTATAAGATATTTGAAGGTAGGTGAATGACGATTCACCAATTTCCACCATGAAAAACGAAATATTTAATTAGGTTTTAATTGGTTAAGAAACTCCTAGATTATTTAAGATTCATTGAACTTTCTTCAATGGCATGTTCAATCTCGAGTGTGCCTTTCAAGTTTTGTGACTGGGATGCCGAGGATCACAAAACAAGGTGTGAAGTAACCATGCAAATTACTTGGTACCCTTAATGTATTACCCCTCAATCGATGTGCCGGTTAACCACACACGATCCATCGATACTATGATAAACATTAAGTCACCCTTTACCTACCTTGTTAAGTTCAAGTTAGTGTGTCGGTTAACCACACACGCTCCACTAACGACTTAAACAAAGTGTAAAGTGTAATTTCATGGATTAGCACCTTATTCACATTTTCCTAAAATAACTAAGATTGGGAATTCAATAAAGTTTAGTTACTTTAGTATTATCATTATACTTTTAATGAGAATTTATAAGTCCTTGTCCTACCCGTTCGGCTAACGACCCTCCACCGATCAAGGAAGCGGTGGGTGAGAGTGGACACTCATTAAGTTGCCATTTTATAGGAAACAACCTTATACCCCCCTTATAGACCGACTTCGTGAATGAGGCGTACTAGCGGTAAGACGACTTGATCTTATACATATATAAATATTATTAAACTTATAATATTGTAAAGTATAAGGGTTGAATTTTAACTTTTAAAATTCTAGGGATTGGAACTAAAGTTTTTAATATGACTTTACATGTTCCAAAACTTGAGGCCAAGTTTTGTAAACTTTCAAAACTTTTCATTTCTCATAACTTATGAGTTAATGGTTATTAAAAATGAAGACTCTTCATTTTTTTTTGTAACCTATGTGTTTTTTTAATGGTTATTTATAAATGTGACTTTTGGTTATCCATAACTTAAGAACTAGTTATGGACTCCATTAAAACACATAAAGATCAAGAATTAATCTAATCAATTATTAGCACATAATTTCTATGATCTTCTAAACTCATATGTTTATGAATGTTTATATCAAAAATTTCAAGAATCGTAAAAACATATACAAAACTCGAAATTTTGATACGAGCTTTTGAACAAAACTTTGATTTTCAAGTTTATTTATTTATTTTTTTTTTTGCATCAAGTATCAAATAAACAAACCTGCTCTGATACCACTGATGGGTTTTCAGCATTCTAACACTCCTATGGTGTACATGCAACCCTAGAAACCTTGGATCTATGTTTGACTAAGATACATGCAAATAATTATTTTTCCAAGGTTCTTATCCTAACTAGCATGGCATGAGGTACTTGAATCAAATAAAACTAGTAGAATTACTTACCTTGTAGTAGTAGTTGATTGCTTGGAGTTTGAGAGTCTAGCACCAATAATGTGGATGCCTCAAATGGACGTCACAAATCACCACAAACTTGGAAACTTGAGAGAATAGTCACAAACTTCTTGAAATCGGCCCTCTTAGTTTACACACATCAACTAGTGTAATTTCAAGAACCAAATCCTCCTTTATATAGTGTGGTGGATTAGGGTTACATCCATGTAAACCCTAATACCCATGTCTTTTCATTTCCATGAGATCCATGGGTTAAAGCTCCATGGAGTATCCATGGACTTTCCATGCAAGCCTAGCCCATTCCAAATAAGCATTAGCCCACACTATATAAATACAAGAGCCCATATTTAATTAGTCATACTTTTGTTCTCTAAATTAATTCTAGATTAAGTATAGATCAATACTAATTAGATAATATGATTTTATATTAATATATTATGACTTATAATATATTAATAAATCATAACTTATACTATTCTCAAACGATTATCCATAAATTGTTCGGGTGAAGTGCAACCCAAATGGACCATGCCGGGTCGGGTCAAGTACATACCAAATATAGTTATGGACTTAGACACTATATCCAACAAATACGTCAACATAAACTTGGTGAGTCCACAGGTTTTGACTCCATATAAAAATAATACATTTTCCAAGTTTCAAAAGTATAGTTTTGAAAGTATCATTTTGACTCTCCAACATTTAGTATATATATCCTAGGTATAATGGTTTACTTACCAAATAAGTATATACCTATAAGTCTCATATATTATAAATATAAATACAAACTTCCATACAAACTAAGTTACAACGTATAAATCTTATTTCAATTCTATACGAGTAAAACCGCTACGTATAAATCTATTTCAATTCTATCCGAGTAAGTAGGATAGGTGTAGTGGTCTACTTAATATACAAGTAATATACCTACTAGATTCTTATACTTAGAGTATAAGTCTTTGGGGAAGTTATACTTAACATTCATACTTGTATATCGACAAAGTATAATGATTCTAAAGTTGTGCTACCATGAGTCTGTAGCTGCGACTGTATGACTTAGTTTTATACCTCTTATTATTATTACAAGGATCACACATTGCGGTAATACAAGGATTACACCTTGTGGTAGTACAAGGATTACACCTTACGGTAGTACAAGGATTTCACGTTGCGGTAGTACAAGAATCACACCTTGCGGTAGTACAAGGATTACACCTTGCGGTAGTACAACAACTATAATTAGAATTAAAACCAGGTTTTATCTTGACATAAAACCAATAAAAACAACATATAACATACCTGGTTTTATCTTGACATAAAACCAATAACAAAAACTTATAACATAATTGGTTTTATCTTGACATAAAACCAACAATAACAACATACTTATCAATTAACATATAGAACTTCCGAGTATAACTCTGGAACTATATCGCACACAACATATATATAGAATCCTAAGTATAACTCAAGATCTACATTAGTATACTACTATAACAATAACATGCTAACAACTTTACGATAGTTGTATATTTTTAGATACGAAATAACTATATCCCGGTTATTATAACTATCTACGTTGATATTAATATACTATCATATAGACATAATAATAATGTATATACAATATTTAGCATGTGTTTTCCCCCGAAAACATTTGAAAGTGGGGCCATGAAACTCACCTTAATATCGTACTTTGACATAATCTAACTGAAAACAGTCAGCGGTTCGCGATCACTGGGCTCGGGAAGCGAAACGGCTTCAGCAAACGAGAGAGAAAGAAAGTAGAAATGGTGTAAGGAAGCTTAGGGCCGAAATATGGCTATTTATAGGCTGATTTTTCGCCCTAACGACATGAAAATGATAGGTTCACGTCGTGGGCTATGGCAAGAGTCATCTCGTAGCTTTAACGCGTGTTTTCTAGGCTCGATTAGTGTCCCTGACACGTTTCACGTCGTGAAATTCATGTTCACGTCGTGAGGATTGAACACCTCACTCCCGTAGACTTCGCACGTGTTTTCTAGCCTCAAAATGTGTCCTGGACCAAGTCCACGTGGTGAATGTAAGGTTCACGTCGTGAATCCAGAAATCTAGGGTTTTCTGCCACGTGTCATGCTCTAAGACAGCTACATCTTCGGAAGGTCATAACTTTTCCATACGAACTCCGTTTTTGACGTTCTTTATATGCACGCGTAGGTAATTCCGAGTAATACAATTCACTTGTAGACTCCAATATCTAATTCTAAGTCTATTTTAAATTCCTTTGGTTATAAGGATTTTATAGTGTTCGGTTTATCATAACTTCTTCACGCGAAGTCAGATTTAGATATTCTCTATATTTTTGGAATCGTATGGACGTATACTTTGAGTTGTATCATAAAATATGTATGAAAGTTCATATTTATATTAGAATTATCATGAAATACATAGTGAGTTTACTACATTACTAGTTTTAACAAAATCACATTACATGATTGGTATAATCACATGTGATTGTTATTGACCTAATTTTGACGGGTGTTACATACGTCCTCATTCTCGTACACAATCGGTTCCTATTACCATTGCTCCCTTTCCTCCACCCATCTCGTCTACCACTACTACCTCAATTCCAATTCGAACCCCTTTATTCACCGAAGTTACTACCACTACTACTTCTCCAACCGAACCTAATGTTTGTGTCAACGTATCTGATACGTCGGCATCTACCTTCGGTTCTGAACCCGTTATTACCTCAAAACCTTTATCCCCACCTCCTTCACCCGAATCTGAACCTGTTCTTGGCGGAGAAAACATGTAAATTTGACTCTGTTTACTATAGTCCTTATCGAGTACAGAGTGATGAAGATGATGAAGCTCCTGTCACGAAGAAGCATTTAAAGTCTATGAATAACAAGCTTGACCAACTGCTTTCTTCCTCTTCTGGAAGTGCATATTCCGAAGCAGCTATCAAGGCTCTGTTGGCAACCTTTGTCAAAGAGCATGATACTTCCATCTCTAATGCTGTTAAAGCTGTTGAAGCCTCCACTTCCACCTGTCAGAAAGCTTCCATTGCAGTCGAAGCCTCCACCAAGGATTGTAAGCAAGCGACCGAAAATGTCGAAAAACTAGTTTCTGATGCTCAAATCTTTCTTGATTCTCTTCAAGCTGCTGCTCAGAAGAATGCTCAAACAATGAATGCTTCTGTTGATAATCTTACGTATTCACTAAAGGCTGAAAAGAAGCATTTTGAGGAAGCACGCCAAGCAATTCAGGCCGTTAACACTGAGCTTCACACTTCAGTTGATGCTCGTCTCACTCAACTTGAAGCTGAACTTGCTGTCGAAAACAGGATTGACAAATTAAAATCTGAGCGTGCAGTGGTTAAAAGTTCGGTTGGTGATGTGCATTCCATTCTTCTACACCTTCTGGAAGCCCATGACTCGATCCTTACCATCTCAATTCGACGCCACTTGGCTGAGAAATTGAGACCTTGTCTGGATATTTTAAGCAGGATTGAGGGTGTTCCGGAGCCCGTTGTCCCTCCGAAACAAGGGGGAGAAAATGTTAGTCAGGGCCAAGGTCAATCTCAACCACCTCCAAAAAGTAAACCTTTCACCCAACCGAAAGTCACTACTGAGCCAAAGGGTAATGAAGCTTCGGGCAGTATGAAGGACAAACGAAAGAAGAAGATTGGTGATGATGATGAGGATGAAAACGATGATGAAACTGATACAGGAGAAAAAGGCTCTAAAACCAAAAGTCTCAAAGTTGAGCCTGATGATCGAGAGATTGAGGCAAAGGTTCGAAAAGCGAAGGAAATGCTTGATAAAGAGAGGAAAGCGAACGAAATGCTAGAACAGAGGAAGTCTATGTTTCCTCTATGGTCTATGGAAACGCTTCAGAGGGAGGTAATTGAAGCTCCAAGCACTCATTGGCTCGAGCGCTTGAGAATTCTAAGGACTCACAATTTGATATGCCAATCACCCGAAAGGCATTCATTTTTCATTGTTTTGAGTCAACGGCTGGCATTTCTTCCCCGGACCCGAAAGTTGATCGAGATCTGCTTAATTATTATCTTGAGTCCGCTCAGCCTCAGTACCTGACTTGGAGTAATCAGAAAATCACAACTGTCAAGGTGTTGAAACCCACATGAACATGGAAGTTCATCAACATTAAGTTTAAAGTGACCCGAGGCTTTGATAGTTCAGTTCATATGATTTCCCAGGCTGATCTGCCAAATTTAAATCCTCATGATTGGATTCTCCTGAACAGAATCTTGAAGACTAATCAAAAGGAGTATGAGCCTATTATAGATCACATCAAGCGAATGCTGGTGTGTTACATTCTTCAAGTCGCAAAGATGGATCAGGAAATCGCCTCTGCAATAAAGAAGAAGCCCACTATGAAGCCAATTGGGAAGGCAAGCGACATCAATGTGATGGTTAAGGGTAAAATTGACCCCAAGTTTCATACGGTCATGTTCATTAGGGGCGAAGGTCAAAAGTGCCTGTTCGCTCTTATTGACAAACACATGTTCTCCACTGCTTGCTTGGAGCATATTCTCGATATTATACACGGGTGTAATTAGAACAGTGAAGCCGACAAGAAGATGTTTAATGATATGCTTCGGTGGTATATTATTTTCTGTCAAAATCTTCTTGCTATCATCCCCAAGCTGTTCAAGACTGTGAGGAAACTACAGTTACTCAATCGAAGTAGTCTCTCGCCTCAATTGGCGCAAAAGAGGGAGATTGTTGGGTTTAAAGGGTTGCGCCATTGGGCCTTAGTAGTTCGGTCCATTATGTACTCTCGGTTTGGGCCTGTCCAACCGTGCTTATCTTTCTAGGGTTTAGTATATAAGGTGCATGCATGCATCCTTGTCATCAACGCTATTATTGATTATCTCATTGATTGTACTGTAACCCTAGCACACCTCTATAGAGGAAGTTCTTAGTCGAGCTCTTATGATGTGTGACTATATTTTAATCATTCCACATACGGATTGATTCATTGAGTGTTTCAGTATTTGTTAATCTTATTGTTTTATCTGTTGAAGGTCTAATCGATCTAAAGAGTTCTCAACTGATCAAGATTGATGATATGAATTGCTTTATTTGATTATTATGATTAATTGAACCAATGATGTATGTGTTTTGATGCAGTCCATAATTTGTCCTCAACTTATGGATTACCAAAGGTCTTTTTTTTAAAAGAGTAGTTAAAGAAATCATAGGTTATAGAAATGAAGAGTCTTCATTTTAATAGGCCATTAAACTCACAAGTTATGGAGTTGAAAAGTTTTGAAGAGTTTCAAAACTTGCACTCAAGTTTTGGAATTTGTAAAGTCTCATACACTAATACTTTATTTCCAATCCCTAGAATTTTAAAAGTTTAAAATTCAACCCTTATACTATTATAATATTATAAGTTTGATAATATATATATATATATATATATATATATATATATATATGTATATATATATATATATATATATATATATATGTATATATATATATATATATATATATATATATATATATATATATATATATATATGTATAAGAACAAGTCAGTCTTACCGTTAATAGGCCTCATTCATGAAGCCGGTCTATAAGGGGGTATAAGGTTGTTGCCTATAAAATGACAACTTAATTGGTGTCCACTCACACCCACCGCTTCCTTGACTGGTGGAGGGTCGGTAGCCGAACGAGTAGGACAAAGACTATAATTCTCATTAAAAGTATAATGATAAATATAAAGTAACTAAACCTTTTATAAATTCCCGAGCTTAGTTACTTTTGGAAAATGTGAATTTGGTGCTAACCCATGAAATTATACTTTGCACCTTGTTAAGTCGTTAGTGGAGCGTGTGTGGTTAACCGTCAAACTAATCTGGGACTGAGAATGTGTGGCAAATGGTAGCTTGATGCTAATCATAGATCAAGGGAGCGTGTGTGGTTAACTGATATATTGATTAGATGGTTGTAACATTAAGTTTACCAAATTGATTTGCATGGTTATTCACTCCTTGTTTGTGATCCTCGGCATCCCAGTCACAAACTTTAAGGGCACAATCGAGATTTAAACATGCCATTGAAATGTTCAATGAATCTCAAAAGTATCTAGGAATTTCAATTCATTTAAAAATTAATGATATTTCGTTTTCATGGTGGAAATCGGTAAATCGTCATTTACCTACCTTCAAATATTTTGTGGCTTGGATTACGACATACCACTTCCAAGTTATAGAATATTTTGTTGGGTCCTAGCCTTAATATTTCATATTGGGTGTTATATTAAGGACTTAAATCAACTAAACTTGAATTTCTCCCTCATAGATGTCTAGTTATGACAACTATGGTATTCCTTATCCTTTTGGATAAAGCTATCCTAATGAAGATGACATCCCAAATGGCGATCATGGTGAAAGATTAATCCATTTGATATGCATTAATGGGACTGGAAATCATACTTCACTTCCTCCACCTCCTCCAATTATTCTCCCTAACCCACAAGTTCTTGAAAAGTGCAAGGTCACTCAATCCCTATTGGCAAGCAATGTGTATATGTGCTCACATCTTGGAGATGAAGTCACATATTGACAAGGTGGGAGAGTTGGGTGTTGAAGTCTCGAGGAAGTTGGCTGTTGACAGGGTTCTTCAATCACTTCCTAAGTCATATAGCGGGTTCTTTGAAGGACTACTATGTGACAAACCACAACATGACCCTTATCGATCGTACTTATTTACTTGTTGTTGCTCAATCATAAATGATTTGGAGCACTGGTAAAGCAAGTTTGATTGGAAGATCTACCTCCCAAAATTTCATGGACATTGACAATGGAAACATTGGTAGTCCAGCAAAGTCTTCTCTTCCCAATGGAAATGGATCGGCCATAGTCAACCCGGTTGACCAAATGGTAAAGAGAAAGGCTAAGTCTGAGATAGTCTCATGTACCATTACTAAAGAGTCCATATGTTTCTATTGCCAAAGGAAGGGGCACTGGTTGCGAAACTGCCTTATTTACCTGAAAGTTCACTAGGATGGTAAAAGTAAAAAAATTTGACTATGCTTCAGATAAAGTCCACTATCTAACTCTATTAAGTTTCTATTTGGAGATTCTTATTACATGATATGACTAGGTCGCATTTTGATGTTTTGTAGAATCGAAAAGGGAGAGAAAGCTTAGAAAAAAAGTATGCTGAATCTGATCGTGAAGATGGATTTCGATCGCATGATTCGAAGATCAGAATTTTGAGCTGCTGCTTGAGAGTTATGATAGATTGCTTAGGAATAGATAACAACATAGTTTTCATATGTATTTTCATGGTAAAGATAAGTTTTTCAGCAATTTTAAAATAAAAGGAAAATTTTTGATTTCATTTATTTTAAGTATCCTTACAATGGGATTTGTGAAAATTGTTGTTTATATGATTCCATTAATAACAATATTGGAAAATGGATTTGATTCTTTCGTTTGTGGTAGTGTCATAATTTACCAAATAAGGAAAGATTCTCATCACCCAAATTTCAGTTGGATAGAAACATGGAATCACGCAACTTGTATTGTATGATGAATGAACATTTTAATCTTTGGGAAATTAAGACTAATTCCTTGTTCACATGTATATGTGAGTCAAGTGAAGTACTAGGAAATCGAGTACACTTGGTTGTGCGCTGATCAGGTCCACCACAAAGAACGATAAGGCTATTCATCATGATTTACTAAAGTTTAGTAAATATGGTTGTGCTTACAAGTTTAAGTATAATTCTGAAACATTGGAAAAGTTTCAATGTATGGCAGGACGAATGAGAAGAATCAAATTAGACAGAAAGATAAAAGTTTCTCCAATCTGAAAAGATAGGAGAGTACTTCAGTATCATGTTTTATGATCATCTTAATGATTATTTAAACCATATCACAATTGATCCTCTAAGGACACCTTAATACACTTGTATGGCTAAGAAGAGGAATCAAGAATTGTTGAAATGGGTAAATCAATTAAGGTGAATCATACTTCGTTCAAAAATCAAGTCTTAGAGTCATATTCCAAGATTGTACCTTGAGTGACATAATCTTAAGAAAGGTTTATAACACTTATCAAATGTAGAGTCTAATGTTTTCTACTTTTGTACATTTGAAATTGGTAAGTTGTGCTGTCTTGGATAAGACAAAGACCAACTAAGACCGATTGTGTGAAGTGTTTTTCTTGATAAGTAATTGCACTAACTCTTGAATATTTGTTTGTCAAGTAATGTCTCATGAAAAAAGATAATCTTATATGTCAAGAGGTCAGTGTGAGTCTTAAAGATCATGAAGAGTTTCAAGAACTAATCAAGAGTAAAGCAATTGTTTATCACTGGCACACGACTTGAGGTTTATAACCTATCGTGTTGACATATTCTTGTTTCTGTGCCCATTCGAGTTAAAGTTGACTATGCATGTGAGTTTTATGAGTTCTCAGTTGTTTGCATAACTACTTGGAAGCAATGGTAGGCCCTTGTGCTGCCAGGTGGGAAGAAGTTAAGATTGAACAAGTTCAGTCCATATGAGTTTGGATTTGTCACTAACCACCTCTTGTGGTTATGTTTTTGACAAATTCACATGGATAGGAACACATACACTATAAAATCTAAGTGTCATAAGGTTTCTCTTCGATTCATGAAAATGATGGTGAGGAAACGCTTTCACTAAGAAGATCTTAAGGAGATAGAAATTGTGATATTTGCATTCTCAAATTTAATTATGATTACGACATCCCTGTTAATAATTCGAATTTTGAGCAATGGCAAAGGTCTAAACATTTGAGACTATGATTACGACATCCCTTTTCATAGTTCTAAAATTGTTTAGCACAGATGTGAGCTATCTAAGGAAAGGTGTATGATTTTGGGAAGCTTAGATAAAGTCTTATCGAAGCATCTCGTATCAGAAACCTGAACTTTGTTAATGAAACTCAATACAATATTGATTTCTAGAAGTCCAGTTGATTTATGGTTACATGTCAAAGCTAGTGGGAGCATAAGTGTGAAGGGTTTTGAGCATTCTAACACTCCTATGGTGTACATGCAACCCTATGAACCTTGGATCTATGTTTTCTCCATTATACATGAAAATATTCAATATTCCAAGGTTTCATCCTAACTAGCATAATAAGAAGTATATACAATACAAGTATCTAGTAGAATGACATACCTTTTGATGAAGCTTGAAGTCTTGAACCTTTAAGAGCCTAGTGCCTCAAGTGTTGCACCTCAAATGGTTCACACAACACCAATAACCCTTGGAATAACTTATGAATAAGGATACTTAGGTTCACACTAATGAAATCGGTTTTTGCCCTCTTTGTGTATACACACTCTAGTTCCTAGCACTCAACACCCATTTCATGAACCATAGACCTCTTTATATAGTGTGGAGGATTAGGGTTACATTCATGTAAACCCTAATACCCATGACCTTTCATTTCCATAGGATCCATGGGTTAAACACTTCATGGACAATCCATGAAAGCTTAGCCCAACCTAAATGAACTTGGCCCACCACACATATATATATATATATATATATATATATATATATATATATATATATATATATATATATATATATATATATATATATATATATGTGAGTTCATATTTAATTAGTTCCTTTTTTATCACTAAATTAATTCTAAATTAATTCTTGATCAATACTAATTATATAATATGATTTCATATTAATATATTAGAACCTATAATATATTAATATAAGTCACTTAGTATCCTTTTTCTCATTTTGTCTATCCAATTGTTCCGATGCCATGCAACCCAAATGGACCATGCCAAATCGGGTCAAGTACATACCAATTATAGTTATGGACTTAGACACTAATCCAACAGTCTCCCACTTGGATAAGTCTAAAACTATTATTGCTTTTGACTCCAAAACCCGACTAGCAATCGTAGCTCTTAAAGCCGCTGTCGAACTCTGACCTAGTTAATGACTTGTCCATTAGATAAGGGATCATATATTCCTCCATTCTAGATATCATATGGACTGAGACATGGATTATAATCATTCTCTCTGTCCATTTGTTGTTTCCCGATTTCCGATTTATGACGACTAACTAATTGAACAAATCAAATCAGTCCAGGCTTGGCCAAGCACTTTGGGGTGTCATCACTAAAGCATCGAGGGGCCCACAAATATCGCTTTTATCCCTCCAAGGGTAAAAGGAATGGATAAAATTCGACTCATATGCTTGTTCTACTACTTGTTAAATCATACACAAAGGCACGTTTTATAACATCGAGTTACCAACGCGTTTTCGTACAATCAATGTATAACCAACTCATAGTCAACAACTCATATCTCTAGGTTTGAAGAATATAAGATATTATCGTCTCATGATTCACTCGTGATAAAATCCATGAAGTGATTCAAATGAGCATGGGTTGAATCCAATACTCGAATCTCATTCCAGGAGCACTCATGAATGTTGTAGCAACTCTTGCTATGTCCAACACCTTAGACATCAACATACCCAATTCATGACATTCTTGCCTTAATACCTACTTCTAACGTATTATCGACTGTTGATGGTTTGAATAACTTTGTCATCCGGGAAGAATGACCTAGTTATTCTGGAAGTCAAAACATGCAAAGTGAAACACAGGAATAATCGAATCCAATATGGTCTCAGAACTTATGAATATAAATAGAACACCTTTTATTTATCACCATATTGATTACACATTATTCATTGAATAAGTTTCGAATAATCAACTTAATACTTGAATTAAAACAATAGTCATGCCATGCTCTAAGCATGCACACCATGTTTGTCCAAACAATAGCTATGCCATACACCAAGTATGCACACTATGTTTCTCCATGATCCTTACTTTTGTGGAATAGATCAATTTAACATAATTTCAATGATTCTCATTTCACAATCCCAAAACCTTACCATAAATGTAAGAATTCCAAATTCCTGCCATTTACTGAAATCTGTTAGATTCTAAACTTATATGCATTGATCCTCTCGTAATGACTATGCACAAAGTCACAAAGACTTGTCAACAGACATTGTAGAGTATTCCAATGGAGATCAGTTCCATGGAAACGAAGTCTCAAATTCAAAGTACATTGCTTTGAACATCCTTCTTGCATTAAGTTTTTCTAATCTTATACAGATTTAATGGATAACTTCCACCTATGAAAAAATTTCATATTCCCATTCTGACTATCACTTATGAACAAGATCTACCTCTTTTCAGAATATGTCAATATGGTCCTTTTCCAAAAATCTACACCATACTTCCAACTGTCCATGAGCAACCAATCTTTAGTAAAACCTCAGATTGTCCTCAACAATTGCTTAATAATTTTAGTCATATCCACTTCTAGACCTTTTCCCCTCTTAATGCCCTAGGCATTAGGAAAATTTAGAAAGGATGAATATTATAGCACATGGAATCGATCCTATATCCGAAGCATATGGGACACGATTCGTGATGTCTCACATAAAGACATGATACTAGACCAGTCTTTTGCTATAATATTTCTATTTCTATTTTCCATGTTCTCATAATTCAGATTATGAAAAGGGATGTCGTAAACATAATCGAGTTTTAGAACGCAAATAATGTTCCTATATATAGAATTTCCTTATGTTGAACCATTCCAACATAACATTCATATAAACTTCACTAAATTTGATTAAAATCTCACGATCTAAGCTTTTAGATTTGAAATGAAGTATAATTTCCTCTCCCTTAATTATAGCAAAACAACTTTTCCCAATTGAAACTTTTGTTTTCTATAATTAACATTTCTAACTTGCAACACTTACCGTAACTGATTATGCTCCCACCAGCATAATAATTACTAGCATAACAATTATGCTCCCACTAGCTTTGACATGTACTCAAAAATCAGCTGGACTTCTAGAAATCAATACTTTATTGACTTTCTTACCAAAGTTCAGATTTCTGATACGAGATGCTTTGATAAAACTTTATCAAAATCATACACCTTTCCTTAGATAGCTCACATGTGTGTCTAAACAATTTGTAGAACTATGAAAAGGGATGCCGTAATCATAGTCTTAATTGTTTAGACCTTTGCCATTTTTCACAAGTCCATGTTAGTGTGCCGGTTAACCACACACACTCCACTAACGACTTTGAGAATGCAAATATCACAATTGCTATCTACTTAAAATCTATTAGTGAAAGCGTTTCCTCACCATTATTTTCATGAATCGGAGAGAAACCTTATGACACTTAGACTTTATGGTATATGTGTTCCTATCCATGTGAATTTTTAAAAACCATAATCACAAGACAAGGTTAGTGACAAATCCAAACTCATATGGAATGAACTTGTGCAGTCTTAACTTCTTGCCACCTGGCAGCATAAGGGCCTGTCATTGCTTCCAAGTTGTTATGCAACCGATTGAGAACTCTCAGAACTCATATGCAAAGCCAACTTTAACTGGAATGGGCACAAAAATAGGAATATGTCAACACGATAGGTTATAAACCTCAAGTCGTGTGCTAGTAATATACTATAGGTTTTTATTCTTGATTAGTTCTTAAAACTCTTTCAGGATCTTTTAGACTCCCACTGGCCTCTTGACATATAAGACTCTCTTGCCAAGAACCATTCCTTGACAAAAATAAATATTTAAGAGACAGTGCGGATTCTTATCAAGACAAACACTTCACACAATTGGCCTTAGTTGGTCTTTGTTTTATCCAAAACATCACAACTTACCAATTTCAAATGTACAAGAGTAGAACACATTTTACTCTTACATTTCACAAGTGTTATAAACCTTCTTTAAGATATGTCACTCAAGTTACAATCTTGGAGTATGACTCTTACGAAGTATGACTCATCTTCTTGATTTAACCATTTCAACAATTCACGATTCCTCTTCTTAGCTATAGGAATGCACTAAGATGTCCTTAGAGGACCAATTGTGATATGGTTTCTTAATCATTAAGATGATCACAAAACCATGATACTAAAGTGCTCTCCCATCTTCTCAGATTCGAGAAACTTTTATCTTTCTGCCTAATTTGATTCTTCTCATTTGCTCCGTCATACATTGAAACTTTTCCAATGTTTCAGAATTATACTTAAACTTGTAAGTATAACCATATTTACTAAACTTTAGTAAATCATGACGAATAGTCTTATCGATCTTTGTGGTGGACTTGACCAGTGCACAAGAATGTGAACTCGATCACTTAGTCCTTCACTTGACTCACATATACATGTGAACAAGGTATTAGTCTTAATTTTCCAAAGATGAAAATTCTCATTCATCATACAATACAACTTGCATGATTCCAAGTTTCTGTCCAATTGAAACTTGGGTGATGAAATCTTTCCTTATTTGGTAAATTATGACACTATCACAAACGAAAGAATCAAATTCATTTTCCGATATTGCTATCAATGGAAACATATAAACAACAATTTTTCACAAATGCCATTGTAAGGATACTTAAAATAAATAAAATCATAAAATTTTCTTTTATTTTAAAACTTGTGGAAAAACTTATCCTTACAATGCAAATGCATATGAAAAACTATGTTGTTATGAATTCCTAAGCAATCTATCACAACTCTTTAAGCAACAACTTAAAATTCTGATCGCCGAACCATGCGATCGAAATACTTCTTCGTGATCAGAATCAGTATATACTTCCTTTAAGCTTCCTCTCTTTTCTTTAATTCTTAAAACATCAACATGTGACCTAGTCACATCATGTAATAAGAATCTCCAAATAGGAACTTAATAGAGTCAGATAATGGACTTTACCCGAAGTAGAGTCAAACTCTTTGACTTTACCAACCTTATGATCCTTCAGGTAAATAAGGCAGCTTTGCAACCAATGCCCCTTCCTTTGGCAATATAAGCATATGGACTCTTTAGTAATGGTACACCGAATAATCTCAGACTTAGCTTTTCTCATTACCATTTGGTCAACCGAGTTAACTATGGCCGATCCCTTTCCATTGGGAAGAGAAAGCTTTTCTGGATTTCCAATGTTACCATTGTCAATGTCCATGGAATTTTGGGAAGTCGATCTTCCAACCAAATTAGCTTTACCAGTGCTGCAAATCATTGCTGATTCAGCAAAATCAAGCAAATAGCTAAGATCATTAAGGGTCATGTCATAGTCTGTTACATAGTAGTCCCACAGAACTCACTATGTGACTTAGAAAGTGATTGAAGAACCTATTCAGCAACCAACTTCCTCAAGACTTTGACACCCAACTCTCCCGGCTTGTCAATATGTGACTTCATCTCCAAGATGTGAGCCGACATAGACTTTGCTTGCCAATTGGGCTTGAGTGACCTTGAACTATTCAAGAACTTGTGGGTTAGGGAGAATAATTGGAGGAGGTGGAGGAATTGAAGTATGATTTCCATGAACCAACCACGAAACATCATCTTCATTAGGAAAGTTTTTTCCAAGAGATTTGGGAAGATCATAGTTGTCTAAACCAGACATCTACAATGGGATAAATTCAAGTTAGTTGATTTAAGTCCTTAATATAACACCCAATATGAAATATTAAGGCTAGGACCCAACACAATACTTTATAACTTGGAAGAGGGATGCCGTAATCCAAGCTATAAAATATTTGAAGGTAGGCGAATGACGATTCACCAATTTCCACCATGAAAAACGAAATAAATTATTAGGTTTTTAATTGGCTTTGAAACTCCTAGATCTTTTGAGATTCATTTAACTTTTCAATGGCATGTTTAAATCTCGCTTGTGCCCTCTCAAGTTTGTGACTGGGATGCCGAGGATCACAAACAAGGTGTGAATAACCATGCAAATATACTTGGTACCCTTAATATTTATCACTTAATCGATGTGACGGTTAACCACACGCGCTCCACCGATCCTATGATAAACATTAAGTTACCCTTTGCCTACCTTGTTAAATCTAAGTTAGTGTGCCGGTTAACCACACTCACTCCACTAACGACTTAAGCAAAGTGCAAAGTGTAATTTCATGGGTTAGCACCAAATTCACATTTTCCTAAAGTAACTAAGATTGGGAATTTATAAAAGGTTTAGTTACTTTATATTTATCATTATACTTATAATTAAGGAAGAATTAGAGTCCTGTCAAACCCGTTCGGCTAACGACCCTCCACTAGTCAAGGAAGCGGTTGGTGAGAGTGGACACCCATTGAACTGCCATTTTATAGGCAGTAACCACTACTAGAAAAACAGCCTTTTACGACGCTCATTGCGCGTCGTAAAACACTCAGACGACGCGCAAATGCGCGTCAAGGAAGGCCGTATCATAAAGAGAGACGACGCGCATTTATGACGCGCATTTATGACACGCAATGCGTATCATTAAAACCCCTGTCAAGAAAGGCCATGTCATAAACGAAGATGACACACATTTTTGCGTATCGTAAATTTAAATGTTTAAAAAAAATATATTTATATATTTCTTAATTTTTAAATTAAATTTGCATTTAATGTCTCATAATAGAAATAAAATACCATATAGAAAAAATACAATCCATTGCATAATATAAAATAAAATTTCATACTAAAAAAATAAAATAAATTGCACAAATTATAATATGTCATACAAAGAATCATTCAAATGTTAAGCAAAAATAATACATTGCTAACATGGGTTATACATTCCTATAAAACTAACGAATAATCATCCATGTCCAAAGTCGGATCTAGCTTCCTAATTTGTATGTATAACAAAGACACATATGTTAAACTTGTTACCATTAACATCTGATCGTATGGACTTGAGTGTTAAACTTGTTACCATTTACATCTGATTCATATGGTCCACAGAAAGTCATGTGTTCTTCACCTCTAATTCAACAAGATTGTTACCAACATAAATGAAAACAAACAGGAACATTAATAGCCCAATTATAAACAATTTCACAGGATGCCATATCATGTATTACCAAAAATGATGATCATTAATAAATCCTTTCAAGGATAATTTGGTCTGGATAGAAGATTAAACTAAATACAAATTATAAAGATTCTAAAAAACAGTCAACTGCATTGGAACAAACTTACAGTAATCAGAAACCAGAGACAAAACATTGGGGTAATACACCTGATCAACCAACAGACCATTGCGCTGCCTCACTTTGTCAACCACTTCCTGAGCTGCAGCCTTCATCAAATTTCTCTTGATAATAAAGAACAAGATGTTAACAGATAGCATATTCGATGTACCTTGAGCTGTACATGAAATAGGAACCAAACACAGACCTCTACTCTTAGTATCTAGCTTTGTATCTCCTTTATCAAAGTCTTAGAATTTAATTCAAAAAGTATCAAAGTCTTACAACAAAACTTGTTATAAACTGTAATTGGTTGGTGAATTTTAAAAAGTGTCAAAGAGAGACATGGAAAAAAATATGATATGCACAAAATCTCAATCAAATTCCACTAACAAACCAAATCAACTTACCAAAAGAAAAATTCTTGGTGAAGACAAAAATTACCTCTTGACTAGCACAATAACCACTATATTGTTGAGTGACTTCACAGCTTGATACCTTAGTTGATCAAGCAACAAACCTAAGTTCCTACTTGAATTATTATGACCATTTCACAGTTTGATACCTTAGTTGATCAAGCAACAACTATTTGGATATATTATAAAGGGTATTAAAGTAATACTTGTTCAAGTTTTTATCCTTATTCAATGAGCTTTGACTTTTCTTCTCATCTTCTGATGGAATGCTAATAGCTTTATAAGCTTCTAACATTTCTGCATGGTTTGCCAACATATATAAAATAGAATTTTAATCGAAATTAATGTTTAATTATAAAACCAAAATTAAGGTGCTAAAATATTTATTCCTACCTTGCTCATTAGCCATGTCAAAGAAAGCTTGAAGCTTCAACGCCCTTCTCTAGTACATCATCCCTCTAACTGAACTGGTGGATAAAGGAAAAGCTTTTGCAAGAAGGTAGCTTACGAATATAACAAGCAGCCATAAAGAATTCCTAACAAAAAAAAGAATTTAACATCAGTGGAAGTGAGAATAGAAGACTGGTTTTATTTAATCTAAAAAGACGAAAATAACCTCATTCATCTGCTTAATCAAATCACTGGCAAACGTAACCCCTGCTATTTTCCTCCCTCTCACTATCACTAAAAGACGTTTTTGTCCATTGAAAACGAAACCTTGCTAATACCAAGTCCCTGTTTTCCAGAAGTTGCTTTATCCTGCAAAAACAAAATATGTCAATTTTGTAGATTTTTCTACAATACTATAATAGGAAAAAGTAGAAGTGTAATAAACAATTTTAACATTTGCAAGTTCCACCATCAGAGTGACCATCCCTACAATGACAAAAAAACTGGTTCGGAAGACAGTTCACTTTTATGGTCAAACATGTTACAACATTAATATATAAATACCTTAACCTCTCACAAAGACGAACCAAAGCATCTGAACTAGTTCGATATGAAACATCTTCAATCATAGAAGCATTTCATGATGTCACACAGTCTGGAATTTGAAACTCACACAACTCTTTCAATGAACACACATCTATTAATACAGCAGAGTGGCCCCCACCAGCTGCTAGCTTCCTTACTTCCCCCAAACACCTGTTTCGATTATTCATCAGTCAAACCTTCAAGTCAAATGAGATAGAGAGAGAGAGAGAGAAAAAGAGAGATATACCAATCAACTGGAGATGGGTACCAAGTATAAGTGCATTTCTGGTTAGCTGCTTGGCCATAGCTGTTATAACCCCAACTATGGATTCTACCATCTTGTGTGCAGATAAGTTTGTGAGAATGTCCACAAGCAACCTGTTTTACACCAAATGGCAGTTTCGCCCTTTGCTGATTTCCTGATTTTGATCGGACACTGAAGAGCTGTAATCTAATCCCAGTTTCCAAAAATTCAAACAAATTTGCAATCAAAGCGAAGGGAGGTGAAGAAAAGTATAACGAACCTGAACAGTGCAATCATCGAGTTATGATTCGTAAAAAACGAGATATATTGAAAAACCTAGATACCTTCTTTTTGGTGGTGAAAGCGGACTGAACGAGAATCATGAACTGGGTAGCAGTATGTGCACCACGTATCTTCTTCTATAATATTTATTCTCTCTAATTCTTACGAAGTAGCTAGAGGAGGTGTGACCCTGGGGAGGGTCGACGGTGGCGTGCTAGCGATGGTGGGCGAAGGTGGGTTTGTCTCAAGGAAAGTGGGTTGGAAGCGGGAAAAAAGTGTGTGCTGAGAGGGGAAACAGGGTAGAGCAAAGAATAAATCCGGCGATGACAAGCATGTTGTTGCCTTTATGGATGCCGACAACCGGAAAGAGAAGGCGGTGGCGGTCGGAGTACGAGCGAAAGAAGCAGCGGCAGTCGTTGCCGATTACGGAGTCAATCCAACTTCCTTCCACACAATTCTATTAGGGTTGATGGGGTTCGATGGCCCAGCTGTCGATTTCATCAGATGCATTCCGAACTCGTAGAGATGATGGGGTTCGATGCTGGTGGTGGCGGTTAGGGCTTCCAAAGGGAAGGGATAGAGAGTGCATAGGTAGAGGAAGAGGGGCTGCTTCAAAAGGATTGACAGCCTCACAATTCTATTAGGGTTCATTGGTAGAAGGAGAAAAAGGAGATACATGGCGGGGTGTTTAATTTTTTGGGATTTCATTTCCCGGCTATTAAAAAAAATGGAGAATCGCGCGCCTTCCTAAAAAAATATAAAACAACACCTTTAGAGGACACGCTTTTTTCCTTAGGTGCCCTCCGTGTTTTTAATTTTTTTTCTTGAGACAGCAATTTAAGGGCACGTAAAAATGTGTGTCTTCTATCCTTCAGTTTTTGGTAACCTTACATTATTTTTAAGGACGCACACAAATGCATATTATAAATCTGCGAGTGTCATTGTTTGCGCGTCATTAAAGGGTATTTTTCTTGTAGTGAACCTTATACCCCCCCCCCCCCTTATAGACCGGCTTCGTGAATGAGGCCTACTAACGGTAAGACTGACTTTGTTCTTATACATATATATAACTATTAACTATTAATATTATAATAGAATAAGGGTTGAATTCTAACTTTTAAAATTCTAAGGGTTGAAATTGGAATTAAAGTATTCATGAGGGGAACTTTATAAATTCCAAAACTTGAGGGCAAGTTTTGAACTATTCAAAAACTTTTGGATTTTCATAACTTATGAGTTTAATTAAGGTTTTAAAACCTTTAATGAAGAGACTCTTGAACATCCATAACTTGAGGACAAGTTATGGAGTTCATAAGACAAAAGACACTTCAATTTTGCAACCTATGAATTTTAATGGATCTTTAAAAGAAATGACTTTTGGTAATCCATAACTTGAGGAAAAATTATTGACTCCATTAAAAAACATTTAGATCAAGAATTAACTAACAACCAATTTGCAAATAATTCCTATGATCTACCAAAACTCATAAGTGTATGAACAATCATATCAACAATTTCAAGAATTACATAAACACACATAAAATTTGAAATTTTGATAACAACCTTGAAATTGGTTTACCATAATCATTACCACATCAAAAAATAGTTTTTGTAAGTCCAAAACAGTTTAAGGTAATGATTATAGACCAATTTCAGCCTTAAAACTCGAAGATATGCTGTCAGGGGGTCCAACTCGTCGAGTGCATGAAGCAACTCGACGAGTTGGATGAATTTAGGCATGGAATCATCGAGTCCCTTATTGGACTCGGCGATTCACCTGTCCAGACAACTTACAAACTTTGATTTTTAGCAATTTGCATCAAGTATAAATGAAAACAAGCCTAGGCTCTGATACCACTAAATGGTTTTGAGCATTCTAACACTCCTATGGTGTACATGCAACCCTATAAACATTGGATCTATGTTTTATCTATTATACATGCAAATATTCAATATTCCAAGGTTTCATCCTAACTAGCATAATAAGAAGTATATACAATACAAGTATCTAGTAGAATGTCATACCTTTTGATGAAGCTTGAAGTCTTGATCCTTTAAGAGCCTAGTGTCTCAAGTGTTGCACCTCAAATGGTTCACACAATACCAATAATGCTTGGAATAACTTGAGAATAAGGATACTTAGGTTCACACTCATGAAATCGGTTTTTTCCCTCTTTGTGTATACACACTCTAGTGCCTAGCACTCAACACCCATTTCATGAACCATAGACCTCTTTATATAGTGTGGAGGATTAGGGTTATATTCATGTAAACCCTAATACCCATGACCTTTAATTTCCATAAGATCCATGGGTTAAACACTCCATGGACTATCCATGAAAGCTTAGCCCAACCTAAATGAACTTGGCCCACCACATATATATAAGAGTCCATATTTAATTAGTTCCTTTTTTATCACTAAATTAATTCTTGATCAATACTATTTAAATAATATGATTTCATATTAATATGTTAGAACTTATAATATATTAATATAAATCACTTAGTATCCTTTTTCTCATTTTGTCTATCCAATTGTTCCGATGCCATGCAACCCAAATGGACCATGCCAAATCGGGTCAAGTACATACCAATTATAGTGATGGACTTAGACACTAATCAAACAAAGTGTTGTGCTGATAAGAAGATAATTATCATGTTAGTGGGAGCATGATTATTATGTTAAGTGTTGCAAGTTAGCAATGTTAATAATAGAAAACAAAAGTTTCAATTTGCAAAGTTGCAGGGTTTGAAAAGTTATTTTGCTATAATTAAGGGAGTGGGAATTATACTTCATTCCAATTCTAAAAGCTGAAATTGAGAATTTAATCAAATTTAGTCAAGTATATATATATGAATGTTATGTTAGAATGGTTCAACATAAGGAAATTCTATATAAATATTAATTGTGTTCTCAATATTCGATTATGATTACGACATCCCTCTTCATAGTCCAAATTTTGAGAACATGGCTAACAAAAAAAATATTATTATAGCAAAAGACTGGTCTAGGATCATGTCTTTATGTGAGACATTATGAATCGTATCCCATATGCTTCGGGTATAGGATCGATTGCATATGCTATAATATTTCTATGTGTTCTGAATTTTCCAAATGCCTAGGGCATTAAGAGGGAAAAAGGACCAGAGCTGTATATGACTAAAATGATTAAGCAATTGTCGAGGACAATCTGAGGCTTACCAAAGATTTGTTACTCATGGACAGTTGGAAGTATAGTGTTATTTTTGGAAGGACCATATTGACATATTCTGAAAAGAGGCAACTCTTGTTCAGAAGTGATAGTCAAAATGGGAATATGGAAATGTTTCCATAAGTGGAAGTTATTCTTTAAATCTGTGTAAGATTAGAAAACTTAATGCAAGAAGTATGTTCAAAGGAATGTACTTTGAATGCGAGACTTCGTTTCCATGGAATTACTCTCCATTAGAATACTTTGTAATCTCTGTTGCCAGTGTTTGTGACTTTTGTGCATAGTCAGTACAAGAGGATCATTGTATATAAGTTTAGAATCTAACAGATTGGCAAAGAATCTTGTTTTCTTACATTTGTCATAAGGATTTGGAATTGTGAAATGAGCATCATTGAAATGTTTTGAATTGATCAATTCCACAAAGAAAGGACCATAGGTAAATATAGTGTGCATGCTTGTAGCATGGGACTGTTGGATTAGATGTCTAACCCCATAACTATTATTGGTATGTACTTGACCCGAGAGTAGCATGGTCCATTTGGGTTGCATATCATCAGGACAATTTGTTAGGATGGACTTTTGAGAGAAGGTTATTTATGGTTTATTAATATATTATAAGTTATAATATATTAATACGAAATCATATGTTTTAATTAGTATCGATCAAGAATTAATTTGGAATTAATTTAGTGATCAAAAGAGACTAATTAAATCTATGGGGACTAATTATGATAATTAGTTATATTTATATGTGTTGGGCTTATGATCCTTGTTGGACCAAGTTTATGTATGGATACATAAAGAGTTGGGCCACATGAACCATGGATCATAAAACCCATGGGTATGGATTATGGGTTATACCCATGACCCTTGGAATCCTACATATAAATAGGTTACTCCATTGCCAAAATTACCACTTCTTTTCTTAGAGAAATATGGAGGTGTTTTGGTGCATGGAATTCTCTCTCAAGAGCCACCTTTGTCATAGGTGTGCTGTGATTCCATTTGAGGCATTTCATACTATTGCTGCTAAGCTCTTAAGGCCAAATACATCAAGACTTCAAGCCACATAAAAGGTATGTTTCCCTAACTAGTATATTATATGGTTTATGTCAAATACATGCTAGTTATAGGTTTAATGCCTTGGAAACCATTTGCATGTATAATAGAGAAAACATAGATCCAAGGTATTTAGGGTTGTATGTACACCATAGGATGTTGTAGTATACTAAAACCCAACAGGGACAACTATTGTTTTAGTTGAAGTATTAAGTTGATTATTTGAAACATTATACAATGAATAATGAGTAATCAGTATGGCTCAAAAGTTTTGGGGCCATATAGGATTAGTATTATTCTTGTGTTTCACTTTGCATGTTTTGACTTCCAGAATAATTATATTATTAAAACTTTCCACAGTCAATCATACTTTGGAAGTAAGTATTGAAATAAGACTGTCATGAATTGGGTTTGATGATTTTTCTGAATTGTATTAGACATAGCAATGGTTGCTACAACATTCACGAGTGCTCATAAGTTCTGAGTATTGGATTAAACCCACGCTCACTTGTATCACTTCATGGAATTTATCTCGAGTGATCGTGAGACGGTAATATCATATAAGTCTTCAAACCTATAAATATGAGTTGTTGACTATGAGTTGGTTGTACATTGATTGTACAAAAACGCATCAGTAAGTTGATGTTATAAAACGTGCTCTTGTGTATGATTCAACAAGTAGTTAGTACAAGCATATGAGTCGAGGTTTATCTGTTCCTTTTAGTCCTTGGAGGATTAAAAGCGATATCTTGGGCCCCTCGATGATTTTGTTTTGACCTATGTGCTGGGCCCAGTCAGAACTAAATTGATGTGTTCGATTAAGTTCTATGTCAAACAAATCGGAAATCGGGAAACAAACTGTTGGACAATAAGTATGACATTGTTCGATGTATTTGTCCGGCTGATATCTTGCGAACGGAGGATTATGTGATCACTTATCTAAAATGGCACTTCATAGTTCGACAAGGTTTTAATAGCTACGATTGTTGGTCGATTCCTGAAGCCATAGTTGCAACTATAGTTATTAGACTTATCCAAGTGGGAGACTGTTGGATAAGGTGTCTAAGTCCATAACTACATTTGGTATGTACTTTACCCGACCCGGCATCGTCCATTTGGGTTGCACTTCATCGAAACAATTTGTATGGATAGACTTTTGAGAAGAGTATATTTATGATTTATTAATATATTATAAGTTATAATATATTAATATGAAATCATATTATATAATTGGTATTGATCACGAATTAATTTGGAATTAATTTAGTGATCAAAAGAAGACTAATTAAATATGGACTCTTATATAGTATGGGCCAAGGTTTATTTAGGATGGGCTAAGCTTACATGAAGTCCATGGATAGTCCATGGAGTTTTAACCCATGGATCCTAAGTAAATGAAGAGTCATGGGTATTAGGGTTTACCCTAATCACTCTAGACTATATAATGAGCCCCAAGACTACCATTTTCGGGACTAGAAGTGTGTGTAGTGAGCATAGAAGAAAATAGTGTGTGTTATACTCTCTCAAGTATTCCAAGATTGTTGGTGGTGATTTGTGATTCCACTTGAGGCATTCACATTATTGGTGCTAGGCTCTTAAAGCTCCAAGCAATCAACTACAAGAAAAGGTATGTATTTCTATCTAGTTTTTATTCTATAAGAACCTATGATTATATGCTAGATAGGACAATGCTTTGGAAATCAATTTTTCATGTGTAATAGAGAAAACATAGTTCCAACGATTTAGGGTTGTATGTGCACCTTAAGGTTGTTAGGATGCCCAAAACCCATCAGCTGCAACCAAGCATGGTACTTCTGTTCACCCTCATCATCCGAACCACAATTACTCCAGTGACTCTACCGGATCCTCAACCGGCAAGTATATCGATCCATTTTCCCTCTTGGAAATTCAGGAAAATGTGTTCGGAACCATGAAGAAGGTGGAAACAATCGAAGCCTCTGTCTCCGGACTCAACTCCAAGATTGAAGAAAAGGTTTCCAGACTGGACTCCAAGCTAGATCCAATTCTCCAGTCTTCATCAAGTCAGTTCGGACCTTCGGTAGCTAAACGAGAAGCCCAACTAGATCAACTGATCTCACTCCAACTTAAACATTCAATCGAAGAAGTGGAAGCGAAATATGATGCCTCCGTTGATCAGTATCACGATACAATCACCCAGATGCTCAAAGTCCATGATGACTTGGTTACTGCTACCAATGAACTCATCAAGCAGACCCATGTCCGTCATGAGAAACAGATTCAGAGACTGGAGAAGGAGATTAAGAAGAAAGACGAGTGAACTTGATTATCCAACAAGTCCTCATTAAATTGCTCCGATCCACTTGGAACATTGTTGATGTTCCGAATCGCAAGTTTGATGAGATGCTTGCCATCCTTGGACACTTATTTAATCATCTCGGATCTCAGGCGCTTACTGTTGAAGCCTATGATGCTCCCACCCTTCAACTCAACACAGTTCTTCAAAAGGTGTTTGAGGAGTTTTCCGATATGAAGGAATCGTTGATGCTTGCACCGGTTTCCAAGGCCACCGATGCAAGAGGGGGAGAAGGCCCAAGCACAGTATGGAAACCTGCCTTGGAGTTCACACTCTGGGATGAAGATGAAAATGATGATGATGATCTGAAGATTCTTTCGGACTCTCCTCGTAAAATTTTTGGTGAAAGAGAAAGCGAAGCTTCAAAGGAGAAGACTGAAGAATAAGACAGTGAAGAAGAGGAGTATGTTACTAATGGAGTTATTGGTCTTGAAGCTCCAAGGAAGCTTTTCCCAAAGGTGATGACCGAAGAAGAAAAGAGGATCTGGTCTGACGTTTCTTGGCCATCCTCTTTACCTGATGTTCTTCAAAGGGCAATCAAAATGGCTAAGGCAAAAATCTTTATCACCGCTCAAGCCTTCCGAGCCACCCCTTCAATGTTACCTCCAATTCCGATCCCAAAAGTTGATCCTATTGACCAGGGTTCTCCACTCCGGATCGCTGATGACATTCTGGAAGAACCTCTTCCGGCACCCACTTCGGAACTTATTGTTGATGAAAACATGAAGCAAGTGCTTGCAGCACTGGATAAAGATAAGGGCAAAAAGCCTATCTTTGAAAGTCATCAAGCTCATCCCTCCGGACATCCTTCAAAGAAAAAGTTCGGATGGTCTCAGGAGGAAATCAACCAAGATCTAGAGGACAGCATCTGGATCCAAGCGCTCAAAGACAATCCTGGTCCGATGCATGGTATCTCTCCTCTCTGCCGTGAAGGTATTCTTAAGGATGTGGATATAGTACCCGTCATGTACTATGACATTCCTTCTAATGATTCGGAACAACTTGATCTGCCCCTCTCACCCTTCAACAAATTTTACATCAAAGTTGCTCCTCTCCATCCCAATGACAATCCGGAAGTCACCATCCAGACAGAGCGTGAAAGATTAAAAACCTTCTATGCCAAGAATACACTTCCTCTAAAGGAAGTATGGACGAGGAAGAAGATTACAAAGATCTCTGGGTACGGAAGGAAGATCATCACATAATTTGAACTCAGTTGTCCACTATTCCGGTACCATGTCAGAAATAAACCAACTTATAAAACCATCACTGATGCCGATTTTCCCGCAATGAATCTGAACGATATCCTGACTATAGTTGCACACTTTCGGACCCTTCAAAATGATGATATTAGTATGGGTGCTTATCATGATGCCATAAACTTTCTCAAGGACTATGTCGCAGAATTTTGTCGACGCGACTACGAGTTAGCAAGATTGTGCGGAACCCAAGATTTCGTTCGCAAAATTGAATATGTGCTGCCAGAAGCCGAACTGCTAGCTGAAGGTCCCATTGATGATCCGGTTCTAGGTTTTGTTTACAAAACCAGGAAGAAAAACAAGAAGGACTTCTTCCGAGTCCTTGATAAACACCTAGTTCCGACAAGAGACCTCAACATGTTCATCAGTCGAGCATCCAGGTCCGAAGCCCCTGAGCCTGACCAGATTGCTAAGTTCACTTAGGGGGAGATCGTTGGAACCTGAAAGTAAACCTCTAGCAATCTCAATCCCTTTTGAAGATCCGAAGTTAGTCAAGATTCCAAAGTAATAAGTTGGTGCAGAATTAGTTGGATTCCGGAAGTCAAGCCAAGTCCGGAGCTGATGAGTAGAAGGCATTCCGGAATGAATATTAGGACCGGAATGTTTGTGTTTCCGAATCAGTACCTTTTTCACTATGCATTAATTGGTTTTGTCACTTAGCATGATTAGACATTTCATAGGACTTAGTCTGTTTGTCAACTTGGACAATCAAAATGTCAGAAACATATTTTTTATCCAGTCCTATGTATGTATCTCAGTTTGTACCTTGTATCATGCTCTCCTATTTATAGGAGCTTTTAATGCAAATCTAAATGACGGATCATTCACTCAAATATAGAAATACTCTAGTTACTTCATCTCTCTAGTTATTCTCTCAAACATTCTTCCTGTTCTTCATTTATTAACTTTACCTTGATCATTATCATCTCTCTTCATTTATAGCTTGAATATTTGTTGAATACATTAACTCAGACTTGACTAGTCTATCCAGTCTTGAGTAGAACATTCATTAGCAAGCAGACATTGATCTTAAGTATTAACTCAAGGTTTCCGTTTTCAAACCTTGTCCCTGCACATCAAATCAATTTGTTTTCACAGTTTAAGATTTGGCTTTGGAGATTTTATCTCCTGACGGCGTGTTGTTCTGTTTTCCAGTGCATGGTGGTGACACGTTACCAAAACGTAGTGATTATTTGTGACCACGACGCGGGGCTGCAATGCACATATAATCCTTAGTTTCAGGCTTTGGGCAATATTTTAAAAAAAGGGGGCTAAGGTTTCGACTACCCTAAGCATCCACCACCCCGGAAGCATCCCATTGTTAATGTATCCTTCTAGGAATACATTAAAGATAGCAGAAATGCTATCTTTAAGACGACCTAGTTAACGGTTGCTGCTCTGCCTAGTGCCGGACCCGGGCCCTCGCCCTTGTGGTATTGCACTAGGACCTTGGCGCTCTAGCGCCTAGGTCCACTTCCAGACGATAATCTCCGATCTATAATAAGCCAAAACATAGCTCGTCACCTCTCAGGGCGACAAGTGTAACGCTCAAAGCGCTGCCCCTAGTCTCATCCGCACCAATAGAAGATGACCACTAGTGGTGCACGATGCACCAATAGGACCCCTCCACGTACTGTCGGTCCAGACGGGTAAAGGATACTGTTGGGATCATGCTTAAAAGAAAACAAGTATGAAAGAGAACCCTCTCTTCTAGAGGAAGGGATCACTTTTTCCTATAAAAACCCTAATTTTTGTATTCCTCCATACACCTATACTAACTAGACCATCAGAGCTTCGTCCCTGTACCACCTCCCGGACGTCGACTAACATTCATTCTTCATTGTCGTGATTATAGGGCTCAAACTAGTCAGACTCATCAAGTGACGACATTAAGCCCCAAGCACATATCACAACATTTGGCGCCATCTGGGCTTGTACCCAGAATTACACAACCTTGAAGGATCTTGTATGCTGAAGAATCATATTAAAATGATATTGCTAATTAACATATGATACTAATGGGTCACACTAAAATCTTGATATAATTGATTATTTGTTAGAAATTTATTTTAATAAATATTCAATATAGTCTTATAATTAAATTGGAAATTATTTATTTCTAGGAAATAATAATTTTCATCAGAAAATAACATTATATTTCATATGGTATGAATTATTAAGTCATGTACAACATTTTGAACCATAAGGACTTTTTTTTGTCTTTTACCAAAAGGTTTAGGTTTATATTTTATACAAGAGTTTATAAAAATTGCCAAGTTTGACTACTTTTTATATACAAAAATCATGAGCATGCTTGCATGGTGCAAGTGATGGGTTTTTGATTATTTAAATGAAAAGAAACCAAGCTTTGTGGAATATGGGAGTCAAGTAGAGTATAAGACACATAATATTCTTAAAGTGTTAAGGACTAATGGTCAATGGAATAACTTTATGAATGTCTTTATGGGGCTTTCACTTGGACACTCTCTCGGACACACTAAAATCGTAACATGCTCTCTACCATGGGCTCTCTCTCTTTTCTTCTGAAATCTTGAAGATTACTTTCTTCTTATGTTCTCTTTCTGTTCTTATTTTGATAAGAACATTAAGCTTAAGAGTCTTAAGAGTTTTATACAAAAGAACTAACATTCTACAATAAGTTGATTCATTGTTGGTGTCTCTAAAGTTCATCATTATTCATCAACTTCCAAGCCTCCCAAGAGGACCCAATGAACTACAAAGGTTGTTATTGATATATTTTGAGCAAAACAACAATCCTATGGTGTACATGCAAACCCTAAAGCTTTGGATCTAGTTTTTCTAATTGTACATGCAATAATCATCCAAAGATTGCAAACCCTAATCTAGCATACATAAAATCGAAAGCATAACTAAAAACTAAGTTAGGATGTTACCTTTCAATTGTAGCTTGAATTTTAACCATTGAGAGCTTTAGTATCACAAGTGTAATACCTCTAATCGATCACAAACACCAAGAGCAAGTTGGAGAATATGAGAGAGAGGAGGAGGAGGCTCACAATCGGCTCTAAGATCCTAGTAGGGTTTCTGGTAGCCGAAAATGTGATGCCAAGGGGTTCCTTATATAGCTGAAGAATTAGGGTTTCAGTCAAAGACCTAATCTGGTTGCTTAGGCTCTAAGCAGCCCATAAGATCCTTCCAGAATCCTTATCATGGACGAATTCCTTATGAGCTATCCATAAGATTTTGTCCACCCCTATCCATAGGGATCCTCAGCCCATTTTGCAATTATCACATAATCACAATATCAGTCCCCTTACTTTAGTTAATCTCTTTTGACCACAAAATTAATTCTAAATTAATTCTTGGCTAATATTAATTAAATAATATGATTTCTCTTTTAATATATTATTCACATAATATATTAATAAATCATAATTAACCTCTTTCTCCATAATTCATCCAGTCAAGTTGCTTTGGTGAAGGTAACCCAAAAGGGCCATGCTACTATCGGGTCAAGTACATACTAATTATAGTTATGGACTTAGACACCTAATCCGACAGTCTCCCACTTGGATAAGTCTAATAACTATAAATGCAAGTACGACTTCAAAATCCGATTAGCAATCGTAGTTCTCAAAAGCCGCTGTCGAACTCTAACACGTCCTTTAGATAAGGGATCGTATAATCCTCCGTTCTCAAGATATCGTGTGGACAAATACATGGAACATAATCATAATTATTGTCCAACAGTTTGTTTCCCGATTTCCGATTCGTCTGACATATAACTTAATTGAACACATCAACTTATGTGACAACCATCAAAATTCGAGTCGGTTCTAGATTTGACTAAACTTAGTTGCACATATAGGCATGACACATACTAGACTTAGTAACTAGAAGCTAAGTTATAACCTACTAAAAGCTAGGAAACCATTAGAAATGATGGATAATGTACTTAGATTTCACATTGATATATGAATTCTACAACTACTTAACTGTAATGACTATCCATATTCGGGTCGCTCTTTGACTCGAACACCTTTTCATGAATCATATACACACATCATGCACTTGACCTAGTGGTATAAATTAGGTCTGAGTCTCGTAGGAACTTAAGTTAAAGTTGAAAACTAGGGCTAGTATACTTGATTCTTCAATTTCACTTGAGTTTCGAAACCACTACATAGAATCCCAATAAACGGATAAAATAAATTACAAACATTATTTATATCTATAAAAGGGTTATAATACCACAATATAATTTGAAGTCTCAAAGATTCTATTTATTTTGATATCCAAAGATTTACAAACTCTCAAAACCCTAAAAAGCCCTAAAAACACATATTTATAAACTTTAACCTTAAAAATTCTACAAAAATAATTATGAAACTTATAATATTATCTTAAAATAGTTAAAATTATGAAAATGCATTCAAGGAAAATAAAATTTAAAGTATCAACATTTATTCCTAATTATCAAGTTAAATCAATAATTTTATAAAACAAATCATGACTTAATGCATTATTTATAAAAAAATGGGAAATTTTATAAAAATTGAGGGAAATTTATATAAAATAAATGGAAGAGATGGGGGTCTCTCTCCTCATTTAAAATCCGGATTGCTCTCCTCATATCTCTCCTCTTCCAACACAACATCATTTTTCTCCACTCTCACACTCCATCTTCCCTCATTCTCTCTCATTTCTCTCTCACTCTCTGACACTCATTTTCTCTCTTCCTCCCTCTAAGAACCACGAAATTTTCCAGAAAACAAACCCAAGAACACTCCTCAAAGTCGAAATCTTCATCATATTAGGGTGTTCTTGAAGGTAAAATCGATTTCTACTTCACTATTCCTTCAAGTTTTACTATTTCTTCTTCTCCATAAACACTTTTCTTTGAGATTATTCACATGCATGTTCATAACCATGATTTTTATGATTATGGTGATATTATTTCACCCAAAAACCAACATGCATGTGATGATCTTTAAGCTTAGAGGCTTGATCATCAAAGTTGGTTGTTAAAAACCTTTCAAATAGGTTCATAAAGGATTTATTCCCAAATAAATATCTAAAACTTCTTTTCTAATAAAATCCAATTTTTCCCAGAACTCCACCAACAAAATGAGATGTTATACAAATTTTCAGAAAATAATTCATTTTTCTAGAATTATTAAAATTATTGCAAGAAAATAGGGCAATAATTCATATAAAATACTTTATGAGGTCTATAAATCCTAGGTAAATTCGTGGATGACCCCTAACGTGAATGATCACATCTCAGTGAGTTTCATCGATTTTGGTTGCTGTTTAGTATGATTTTTAATTTTCTTTTTATTTAGTTCCAATAAATCATAAAACCACTTTAGGGAATGTGAAAATATCATCTCTTATTTTTTGGCACCTTCTACCCTATGTTCAAGACTCAGAAAAATATTTTGGGACTTTTGCAAATGTATATCTATTTTTCCATGATTTATGTGTTTATAATGGACTAAACACAGGAAAAATAGTTTCACTCATCCAAAATTCATTAAAATGTACCAGACACTCTTATAATATGTTAGGATACGACATAAAAATTATGATGATTTGTCTCTTCTATATGCTATTTCTCTTCTAATTTCCCAAGATTTAATACACTTAAATCCACAAAAAACATAACGTTAGATTAAACAGTTTAGAAATCCATTTTTATATTTTTCCCAGCTTAAGAATGTTTAATAACAGTAATACAAAAAGTTTGGGTAATTTTGGAACTGGTTTCTATTTATCCCCATTTTTATTCAAATAAATTCACAAAAATCATATAATTGGGGTACGCATTTTAGAAATCCATTATTATATTTTTCCCAACTTAAGAATGTTTAATATCAGTATTACATAAAGTTTCGGTAATTTTGGAAACTATTTTCTATTTATCCCCATTTTATTCAAATAAATGCACAAAAATCATAAAATTGGGTTAAAAAGTTTAGAAATCTATTTTTATGATTTTCCCAGCTTAAGTATGCGTAATGGAAGTATTATAAAAAGTTTGGGGAATTTTTGTAACTGATTGCTATTTTTCATGAATATTTATCTATTTAGAGAATTAAATATAAGAAAAATGGTTATGCATATCTATAATCCATGAACATTTATCTGGAAGTCGTTTAATGCAGTTAGAACCAAAATCTAAAATTTGGTAATTATTATTAACTTTTTAGTATTTTTGATAATTTTATGGTTATTCAAGAAATTAAAATGGTGAAAAATAGCTAGACATATCAAAAATGCAAGAAAAATTATCTTAACATCCTTGACTTCAGTTGAAACTAAAACACAAAGTTTGGAAAATTTTAGAACTAAACTACGTTAGTTTTTCAATATTTAATCATTGGAACACCTCTTAAAATGTTAAATATTAGCATTTCATTAATGAGAATTTTTCCACTTAAATTGTTATATAACAATTGATTCATTGAAATTTAATTTTCACAGAAAAATAGTTGTAACTTATCAATATTAAATTTTGACACAATATTGGCATAATTCTATTGTAGTAGTAAGTATATACTAGTGTTAGATTTCGATTAGAGACTCACTAGTGAATACCATTATTGTAGGAAAACGATAGTGGTACGAGTGGAGCGTAGTTCAAGGCACCATTTGCATCATCTTAATGCATTGTGAGTATTCACGTATTCCTCTATTTTCGGTTTTTATGTTTTGGGGTGGAAAAGCATGTCCGAAAAACTGTTTATTGTTCGTTGTACTTAAATTGATTTGTATCAACCTTGATTGCTATATTTTGCTATGTATGTCTATGCAACTTGAAACATGAGGCCTTATAATCTTAAATCCCTTCCCTTACACTTTACTCCAACCATTAACTCTTTGAGCCAATGGTCATTATGGATAGCGCTATAAGGAATTTACAACTCCTCACTCCCCCGATTGCTTGAGTACATGATACCATATTAATCTATGGAACGATAAGCATAGATCTTAATAGGGCATCATACATAGGCTTGGTTGTGAACTCATTGTTTGCTCATATACATACAAACTTGTTATTTATTATGGCAATAAACTTGTTATTTATTATGGCAATAAACTTGTTTATTAATTATGGCAATAAACTTGTTATTTATTATGGCAAGAAACTTATATACATGTTTTAGCAATGAAATTGTTTGCTCCTTGTAGCAACGAACTTGATTGCTCATTTTAGCAATGAAACTTGTTTACTCGTTTGAGTAACGAACTTTATTTCCCATGAGAATATGAACGTTGCATCTCATTTGGGCAACATACTTTATCTCTCATGATGACAACGAACTTTGTTTATACAAACTTATTTACTCATTCTAACAATATACTTTTATTTATGGAAATCTTTATCAAAAAATTGATTTCGATTCATGAAACCAATATTATACTTTTTTATCTGTGAGTACTCACCAACTATTTATATAGTTGACGCTCATTTTACATGTTTTTTTAGGAATCATCGAGTAAGTGGCACTTAGGGACACTTCACTTTTAGGAGCATTCGCGTGTGTTGTATTTCAGTTTACATTGTAATTTCTTTTAAAAATTTGTTCAAACTCATTGTAAATTTGTAATGATTTTTAATACTATGGTTGGTGTTGTGTTTTAACTTTTGCTATGATTAATAATGTTTAATATCAGTATTACAAAAAGTTTGGGTAATTTTGGAAACTGTTTTCTATTTATCCCCATTTTTATTCAAATAAATGCACAAAAATCATAAAATTGGGTTAAACAGTTTACAATCTATTTTTATATTTTTCCCAGCTTAAGTATGTGTAATGGCAGTATTATAAAAATTTTGGGGAATTTTGTTAACTGATAGCTATTTTTCATGAGTTTTTATCTATTTAGAGAATTAAATATAAGAAAAATGGTTATACATATCTATAATCCATGAAAATTTATCTGGGAGTCTTTTAATGAAGTTAGAACCAAAATCTGAAGTTTGGTAATTTTTATTAGCTGTTTAGTATTTTTCATAATTTTATGGTTATTCAAGAAATTAAAATGGTGAAAAATAGCTAGACATATCAAAAATGCAAGAAAAATTATCTTAACATCCTTGACTTAAGTTGAAACTAAAACACAAAGTTTGGGAAATTTTAGAACTAAACTAATTTAGTTTTTCATTATTTAATCATTGGAACACCTCTAAAAATGTTAAATGTAAGGTCCTAGAAACAAGATCTTAACCAGTGATCAAGCAATCTAACAATCAAATAAGATGAGAATTGAGTAGAAGAAGAATGAACCAAAGCTTGCACACGTTTATATTCAGAAAACGTCTGGTACAACTTTGACAATGACCGTAAACTCTGTGGATCATCAACAACAACTGACAGACACAGACTCATCTTATATATAGGGGAAAAGACAAGGCCGTAAACTGGACTTGGCCGTAAACAGGTTTACGGCCGTAAACAGGTTTACGGCCGTAAACACACTCTTGGCCGTAAACACACCAAAATAATTCTATTACAAGACTCAAAGTACGAATGTCCTATACATCCAAAAGCCTAGCCCAAACCACAACTTAGACCCTTCAATCTCCCCTTTGGTTTGGGGCTAGCTGTGACTCAGTCTTTCTCAATTATAAGTACATCGGACCCTCCCATTGCCCCTTGCCACATCTCCTTTGCAAGAGATCCATCACTGAAGGTCTGCAATACTGGAATTTGTCTAACTTGATTTGTTGCCGGCCACATGACAGTCTGAAAGGGCTCATTTGTCTTGGGATCCAGCACGTTAGGGAAGCGTTTGATGAAAGACTCAGCAATCTTCATGCCAGGGAATCCCTTCTTTACTTGATCCTCCAAGAATAGCTTGAAATACGTAGCCCGTGGATCACCTGCTGGATTGGCAAAAGGAGCACTGGACAATTCTGAGAGATCAACCCTTGTCCAGGAATTGAAGTCATGGAAATCGTTGTAATACTCCACATTTTTGCTTTTGCGTTTCATGATCCACATGTTCAGCCTATCATGAAAGCCCCATGAGACAATTCCCGTTCTATCACCGTACTTGTGACCAAATTTTTTCTGTTCAAGATCAGTGGCGGTGATAGTGCGTTTATTTCCAGGAGCATTCTGATCAGAGGTTTTCTTGAATAGAAGTTGCTTTTTCTTGTCGGAAGCTGCTAATTTGGCACGTTTGAGTGCAATAATGCTTGGCGCTTGAACTGGTTCCTTTTCAAAGCGATCGACAATCTGAGTTCATCTTTGAGTGGACCGGTCAACAGGGGGGTCTTGAACATGTTGAACAGAAGACTGGCCAGCATTGAAATGTTGAACTGAAGACTTGAATTTGTCGCCAAATTCTTATGCCAGCTTCTTCTTAAGGTCAAAGTAACTTACAGTTAAGGATCCCAAATGGGTTTGCAGATCAGAAATTTGCTGAGATTTCAGAGTTTTATCCGCTTCAAGATCTGCAACCTGAATTTTAAGTTGGGCCTTTTCAGCTTCAAGATCAGCCACCTGGATATCAAGCTCAATATTCTTCTGATTAAGCACGCTGATTTCCTTTTGAAGTCCAGTTATGGTGGGATCATCCTCTTTTGAGTGGCCTTCCTCAATGAAAATTCCCTTAGCTCGGGAGGAAGGCACTGAGCTTTATTCGTGGGCCAAATGTAGAGCAAGCCTCTCAGAGGCAACATCATGATAAGGCCTAAGAGGAGATTATCCCGAAGGAACTGCTGAACCTCCAGCTTCATAAAAGGTGCTCGGTCCTTCATGGGATGGAGTAGGTGAAGTAGAAACAGAAGTAGTTATTGGTGGAGTCGAAATGCCTTGAGATAGTTCTGGCACAAAAACACCCGGTCTAGGATCAAGTCTTCTCATCTTCAATGCAGGCGAGGAGGTCTGAGTTGTTAGTGGTTCACTCACTGTTGGCTCAATAGTAGGAGTAACATTCTCAGAGGGAGGAATCTCTGAATATGTCTTCATAGGAGTTGAAGTTTCAGCCATTTGTTTTGGAGAAGCAGGTTTAGTCTCAAGAACGTCTTCTGACTCTCTGATCTCCATTGCTGGATGAGCAACATCATTGATAGTGTCAAAGAAAGTGTCAAGATCCTCATTTGACAAGAAATTTGCATTGCCTCCAAGATTCAAGGGAATATCATCCTTCTCAAAACCGGTAAGATCCAAATCATCAAAGGAATCATTTTCTTCGTTCTTTGTTGCATCCTCTGTTGTTCCCTCGAGGAAATCACTCTCAACATTTACAGAGTGTAAATCATGCTCTTCAGCTACCATCACAACAGGAGTAGCTTCAGCATCTTCGTGATCGGAAACCGGAATAACATCATCTTCAGAAAAGATATCATCTTCAGAGGTCACACGGTCAGATGATACATGAGACTCAGATGCCTCACAAGAATCGGCAAACAAGCCAAACTTCATTAAGGGATACTTTCCTTGAAAAGTAATTTTTCCCTTTTTGTTTTGCTTCATTAAACCGATGGTGTTTGGCCCAAGAGACTTCATATCGAGGACTTCTCCATCTTTAGCCATTTCAGGAAATTGTTCATCAATGAGCACTTGAATGAACCTAGGGTACAACAAGAACTTGTCCCTAGTTTTTCCTTGGATGTTTGCAATCAGTTCATCAAGAATAAACTTGGAGAAATTGTAGTCCAATCCCGCAGCTAGAGAGATGATGGCACCAGTGTTTCTTAGAGAAATCTCATCTACGCCAGACTTTCTTCCGGAAATGCAGCTCACGAAGACATGAGCTAAGAATCTCCAGAACGGTGGCAGCAACTTCTTCATGGTTGGAGGGAAAACACCTTCATATCCCATTTTGACAAGAAATTCTTCAAGTTGGGAAATCTCGATCTCAGAGGAAAAAGTTGATTGATCGTCAATTTTGAGAACATCCCTGATGAACTGTTCCGTGATGATGATTCTGCAATTTTTGACGGAAGCCACAACAGAAACAACTCATTTCCTTTCTTCACCTTTGCTGACCTCCAGAATTCCTTGAGCAAGCCATGATAGATATCTGGATTAACATTCAGAGCAGTAGATAGGCAACACTCTTGCAGTCCATGCATAATTGATTTGAATTCTCCGTGAGCAGCCGGAGGATCAGCCAAAATGATAGCCAGGTTGTGACTGTCAGCAAATTTGAGTTCTGCCATTTCAATCTGTATTAAAACAAGCCAAGTGAGAAAACAATCTATTTAAACATTCAAAATTAATGTTTTACTCATGTTTGCAGTTCAAATTGGCTTTTAAGTGAAACACACAAAGAAAAATCAATTTTATTGACCAAAATGGAGTTCACGGCCGTAAACAGCCTGACCGTAAACTGCCGGGCCGTAAACAGCCTGGCCGTAAACAGCCTGGCCGTAAACAGCCTGGCCGTAAACAGCCTGGCCGTAAACTGTCTGGCCGTAAACGTTCTGGCCGTAAACGCCGACAGTTGATTTTTCTTCGATTAATCCTTGAAAACATGTCGATTTGATGCGAAAATAGCATATTCTTGGTCGGAATCAGCATACCATTGAAACTAACGGATCAATTTCACTAAATTTCACGAATTTTTTTTAGAGAGAAAGAGAGAGAGAGAGTTTGCGGCCGGAAATTTGAAAATGAGAAGTGAAAAAGGGTTCACGACTATTTTTTATTTATATACTTGGTCCAAAAATTAATGGGCCGCAATCCACAAGGATAAAGTCCAATACCCGAAAAACCTTTTAAAAATAAAACATTTTGAGGACAAAAATAGAATAAAAATAAATAAAAATAAATAAAAATAAAAATAAAATAAAATATAAAATTAGAAGTAAAATTAAAATTAAAATGAAATTAAAATTTAACGGAAATTTAAAACTAATTTCACCTCTTTCTAACTAAAAATAATTTTGTGATATTGGGATCAAAGTTGTTAGACAACCATAATCCACTTATCGATACTTCTGTATTCATGTCCACGTCTGGTCGATCGCCGGTATTGTGGTCCACTTAAACACGAAAGGTTTTGATAAATTTTTGTACATACTATAAGTGACAAGTCATTGGATCTTACAGCTGACAACGACCAAAGGTATTGTTGTCCACCTAAATTGAACAGCGAGATCTACAGACAATCTATAAAATGTTCAATTTTAATTGTATTAGAATGCGTTTCCCATTTCCTGATATACCCCAGTAATCAAGTTCTTTCAGAATACTCCTTACATCAGATGAGCAGACAATTATTAAGGAAGAAGTTAGATTTAGAATGCATATGTTATACACTCAGGTCGGATCTCTTCCAATCACGCAGAGAGTGAAACATATGACTAACTAGAGTTTAGAGGGATTGAGAAGTAGAAGGTTGCATATGTTGTGTACCCAGTCGGATTGCTAATCACGCAAAGGAGACAACATATGGCTTACAAGTAGAAAGAATTGCATAGATAGAAGTTGCATTCCAGGTCAGATCTCTTCCAATCAGTAGAGGAAGCAACATATGACTAACAGATAGAAAGAAAGAAAATAATTTTCTACAGACCTAACTTAACGGAATTCCCCAGTTGCCCCGTCAACACCGGAATTAAGAACAGAGTCCGCATATCGAGGAAAGGTTAATCCACAGTTCTAGATACATATCTTTTAATGTATCCGCAGATTCTCATGTATATCTCTCTGCTCAACCTACCCAAGCGACGTATTGTCAGCCCAAATGGAACTATCTAGGTTAATATTTGTCGGGTCTCTAGATTCCTTAAGTTCATCTAATCCTAGTCAAGTCCATTTTAAAAACTTTCGTGCCTACCAGCGCATCGAACACAGAGCTTAGACAATTAAACTTTTGGCATCTTACACAGATTCAGATTGTCTGTTATCACTTGATTATATCACTTCCCAAAACATCACCTACAAACAAAAACTGTTAGCAACATATTTTTTTTTTGATTTTTTGATTTTTTTAATTTTTTTGGATTTTTAAATTTTTAAATTTTTGTTTATTTCTCCCCCTAAATTTGTGCATCGGTGAGAATGAAATTAAAATGTGCAAATTTAAATTAACCAAAAAAATTAGTCCTCAAAACGAATCATTTTCAAAAAGCTCACAAGCACATCAAATCGAGCTTTGTTAAACGACTTTGTGAATATATTCGCCACATTATTAGCAGTGGGAACCTGTTCCAGCCGAATGAGGGAACACTCATAACAATCTCTGATGAAATGAATTTTGATGTCATTGTGCTTGGTTTTCGAATGCTGGAGTGGATTTTTAGCAATCTGAATTGCAGCCTCATTATCACAGAAGACAGGGGTTTCTAAGTAATTCAAACCGTAGTCCAACAGCTAATGTTGGATCCATATAACTTGAGAACAACAAGCAGAGGCAGCAACATATTCCGCTTCTGCTGTTGAGGTTGAGACGGTGTGTTGTTTCTTGCACTGCCAAGAAACTAGCCGGTCACCAAGGAATTGACACCCCCCGACGTAGATTTCCTGTCAAACTCACAGCCTCCATAATTACTGTTAGCAAATGCATATAAATCAAATTCAGAATTTTTCGGATACCAAAGACCCAATTTTGGGCTGCCTTTGAGGTACCGGAAGATTCTTTTGACAGCAATATGATGTGAAAGTTTAGGATTAGCCTGATAGCGTGCGCATTGACAAACTGCAAACATGATGTCTGGTTGGCTTGCAGTTAGATACATCAACGAACCGATCATTGATCTGTAATGAGTTTGATCTACGGATTCGTCATCAGTATCTGGAGTCAGCAGGGGTCTTTCGGCCATTGGCGTCAAAGCAGGTTTTGCGTCTTGAAACCCGAACTTCTCAAGTATATCGACCACATACTTTGCTTGATGGATCAGGATTCCGGTTGATCTTTGTTGGACCTAAAGCCCCAAAAACATGGTCATCTCGCCTAACGAGCTCATATTGAACCGCTTTTTCATCACTCCTTCGAACTCTTTGCAAAGCTGTGGACTTGTAGACCCGAAGATAACGTCGTCAACGTAGAACTGGACTAGAATCTGATCATTACCCACATGCTTGATAAATAAAGTTTGATCGATAGTGCCGCGAGAATATCCATGTTCGAGCAAGTGCTTTGTGAGAGTTGCATACCATGCTCGAGGAGCTTGATGTAACCCATACAACACCTTGTCCAACTTGTAGACATGATTGGGAAGCTTCGAGTTAACAAACCCATGGGGTTGATCAACGTAGATTTCTTCTTTCACTTTGCCATACAAGACGGCTGTCTTGACATCCATCTGATAAACAGTGAAGTTCATGTAGGAAGTGTATGCAAGGAAGATACGGATAGCCTCCAAGTGCGCCGCCGGAGCATAAACTTCAGTGCAGTCAAGACCCTCAATCTGTCTAAACCCACGAACCACCAATCTCACTTTATTACGCACTATGACTCCAGAATCATCTTGCTTATTGCGGTATACCCAACGAGTGTCAAGAGACATTTTGCCTTTAGGAAGTTCAACCAGCTTCCAAACCCCAAGTTTTTCAAATTGATTTAACTCTTCATGCATAACATCTACCCAGCTGGGCTCATTCAATGCCATTTCAACATTCTTTGGCTCTATTTGAGAGATAAAGCAAGAATAGAGACATGTATTGACATCTCCACTCTGGCTTCTTGTTTTGACACCATCACCCAGCGGGCCAATGACATTATCGATCGGATGATCGCATTGAATGCGTGAAGGTATCTCCTGGCTGATGTCATTGAGTGAAACAGGAAGATTGTGAATGTTGATAACTCCATCATTTGCCGAAGGATCCACGTCAGACGAACCTATCTCATTAGTAGGATCTGCCACAAACTCATTTGCAATTTGCTCAGGAAAGAGAAGTTCCATAAAAGTTTGAGTAACAGCGGAAGCATCTTTGGTCATGAACTCTCTTTCATCAGGAGTAAGAGGTGTAGCATCAGCATCTGGATCATGTTGTTGGCTTGGAGATTCTGGACAATTAATTGGAACAGATGACTCCACCAAAGGAATCGCAGAAGAAACTATCGGCGGTCTGTAAACAACTTCTTCGTCTTCATCTTCAGGTACAATCTTCGAACCAGAAATAGAACCAAATAAACTATCTGAACACATATTGAACGATTTGAACAATGATGTGTAATCAAACAGCCAATCAGGACCCACTCTAGCATCTGTTTCATTCTCCTCCAGCCAGCGCACATCGAAGGATTCTATAATTTGCTTTGTTCTTTTGTTGTAGACCGTGTACGTAGTGCGAACAACATACCCCACAAAGTAGCAGTCATCAGCTTTGGCATTAAACTACGCGTTGGACTCCAGGTGAAGAAGGGTACAAGGGTAGCCCAATACACAGAAATGGATGACAGATGGCTTGTGACCGTATAGAATTTCATACGGAGTCTTCATCTGAGCTTTGTTGATCAAAACACGATTCTGAACATAGCAAGCAATGTTGATCGCCTCAGCCCAAAAGAAAACTGGTAAACTTTGAGTCACACATCATCGTCCTTGCAGCGTCTTGCAGCGTTCGATTCCTCCGTTCAGCAACACCATTTTGTTGAGGTGTGCGAACAGAACTGTATTGACGCACAATTCCCTTTTCTGCGCAAAAGTGATCAAGAACTGCATTCTTGAATTCCGTTCCATTATCAGTTCGAAGCGCCTTCACCCGATTATTTGTTTGGTTCTCTATCATTACGATGAATTTCTTGATCAGATCAGATACCCCGACTTTTTTGGATAAGAAGAAAACCCACGTGAAACGAGAGAAGTCATCAATCACAACTAGACAATATGAATTTGTATTGATGCTTAGGACATTGACCGGACCAAATAAATCCATGTGCAACAACTGGAGCACCTGACTGATTGAATTGATTTGCTTTGGCAGGTGTGGTTTCCTGTGATGCTTTCCTTGGGCACATGACACACACTTTTCAAATGTTATGAAGTCTCTGACAGGCAGGCCACACACCATTTAGTTTTTAGCAAGACGATTCAGATTCTTAGCGTTAGCCTGACCGAGTCGTCGATGCCACATCATAGCATTTTGTTCTGAGAATTTTGAAAAGAGGCAAGTGACTTGCTCAGGTATGTTTCTATTCATGTCTATAATGTAAGCATTTCCATCCCGCTTTGATTTAACAAGAATCCACTCATCCGGGATGACAATGTGTGGCTTTAAGATCAGACACTCTTTATCAGTAAAATGTGTTGAATAACCCTTGTCGCAAATCTGAGAAACGCTCAACAAGTTGTACTTTAACTCGGGAGCATAGTTGACATTCTCGAAACTCAGCACACCGTTTGTTACAGTTCCTCTCTGCGTGATTTTCCCGCCTTCTCCACCCGCAAAGGAAACGAATACCCCATTAAAAGTCTGAATGTCGTTCAATTGGGAGATGTCTCCTGTCATATGCCGGGAGCAACCACTTTCGACATACCAAGGTCTGACGAAATTCCTCCGCAACTGTCCCTGCAAAAACGAGCGGGATCATTTAGATTTGGGGACCCAGGTCATTTCTTTCCTGGGTTGACCCTTTACAATCATAGATTTATTCTTTAAACTTTTGGATTTTGAATCATCATGTAAAACACTTTCAGAGGATGATGATGAGTGGTAGGAATATAATTTGGGCACCCAATGGTATTTAGGTTTCTTAAAACTCACGGGTGATTTTGAAGCATTTTTCTTTTCAGTTTGCTTTGAGCATTTGGATTTTCTACCAGAAGTGGTTGAAGATCCATATTCACTCTTTGACGAAACCGACCTTGGTTTAGCCGAACTCGATTTTGGCAAACTGTTTGTGACTTTGTTATTGAAAACCTGTTTGTTCTTTTCAAAAACTGCCCTTTTCTTGTTTTGATTAGCCTTCCAATCATCATCTCGAGGACGAGATCTCGAGGACTTTCTAGTTAAAGACCTTCCTCGAGACTCGTTCTTTCCTCTTTGAGACGAAAAATGCACAAATTCCCTATTAGGACAATTCCTAGCGATGTGACCGGCAGTACCACAGTTAAAACAAATCTGCTTATTATTATTGTAACTGGTACTGCCTTTGTCTGATTTGCTTTCTTTACTGACGCTCTTACTTTTTCCAAAAGAACATGTGCAAGAATCAGATTGTGTGATAGGTGGGGGTGAATCCGATTGTGTGATTGGTGAAGTGGATGTGCTTGAAACAGGAACATCAAATTCAGGAACATCAGAATTATCAAACAAATCATCAAATATGTCAAAAAATTGGAATCAACATGATCCGATGCAGAAGTATCACAAGAAGTAGTATTGATTTTAACATCAGAAACAAAAGAGTCCTTTTTTGAAACAAAAACATCAGGTTCAGAAACATTTTTATTTTCAGAAACATATCCTTCAGCTTCTTGCTTTGAGTGACTTAAACATTGATCTGCATGGGAAGTAGAAACATTAGTATTTTTGAAATTAATACTACCTCCTGACACAAATCCATATTTAAGAAATGGCTCTCTGTCTATTTCCTCTTTTGTCAAAGGGTTATTAGTATAAGTATGATTAAAAGGAGGAGGCACTTTTTCATATCCTAAACCCTTTGACTGATTATTTTTAAATTGCAAATTAGTTTCTATCATGGATGCAACTACTTCACTTGACACATCAAATTTTCTAAAAGTGAAATCTGCATTTTCAAATTTGTTTTTCAATGTGTAAAGCTCAGCAGTTACCTCAGGAAGTTGTTCAGTCACATATCTATAATGTGCACTCTTAGTGCTATACTCTTCCTGAAGTTTTCTAAAGTCTTTGGTTTTTGCTTCTAATTCAGCCTTCAGGGTTTTCTGTCCTTTCCTAAGTTGATACCCTTCATATCTCAAGTCCTCGTTCTCTCTATGTAATAATTCTATATGCTCAAGAAGATTTTTATCTTTATCAATGCATGTTCGAGAACAAGAAGTTTGACTTACCTCATTCTTTTCATGTTCTGAAGTAGAATATACCATGAAAACAAATTGCAACTCCATCATCTCTTCTTCAGGATCAACTTCAGCTTCTTCCACAGGACTATCATTGATTTGAGCCAAGTGATCATTTTTAGGTCCTGAAATATTTAGTGCCTGAATCTGGTCCTCCCAGTCAAAGGACTGAGCAACCACTGCTAGATTAGCAGTTTCACTGTTGACAGCAGCATTTCCGCGACCATTTCCCAGTGGAACCATTGTTCGATCACTACTTAATCTTCTGTCTGGTTTGGGACACTCACGAGCAAAATGACCCGACTCGTGACAGTTGTAGCAACGTAAATTTCCCTTGTTAAACCCTACTTTCTTATCCGCATTCATTCCCCAATTATTCTTTCCGGTCTTTTTAGCAAATTGCTTTGCCCTGAACACTGCCATAGCTATCTGCCAAGTAATGTCCATTTCTTCTACATCCTCTGGATGAATTTGATCCTGGTCAGCAAATGAGAGTTGAGGTGGAAGCTCTCCAGCTACAAAAGCATTGTAGAAATTGACAAGTCCAATGGCAAGAGCTAAGTTTTCATCGTTTTCTTTGGAATGGGGAGCAGGAACCATAACTGGTGCGATTGAGGAAGAAACAACTTGAGGAACAGCGTAAGACTGACTTTGTGGATGAGAAACAGATGCTGAAGCAACATGTGGATGAGAGACAGATGCTGAAGCAACAAATGGTGCAACTGATGGAGTAATAAAGGTTTGATTTTGAGGTTGTTGAACAGAAAAAGCTTGACTTGGAGAAGAGGTATAGGATGAAAAAGCATTATTTGAGGAAATCCCAAGATTCGCAGTCGAGTAGGAATTCACATGATTAATCTCTCGTTGCTTGTCATCAAGATCACAGACTTTGATGATCGCCATTGTTTCAGCAAGACTAAGACGATTGAGATCTTTTGTTTTCTTGATGACAGCCACATTCATATCCCACAACTTCGGAAGTGAGTTCAGCAACTTTTTGTTTATCTCAGACTTAGTCAAGTAAATCCTAGTTGTACTCATCTCAATAGTAAGTGCAGTAAATCGCTGCAACTAAGCTTCCAGGGTTTCTCCAACGATATAATTGAACATGTTGAATTTTTGTCTTAACATATCCTGACGGCTTTCCTTCATATCTTCATTTCCTTCATATCGGGAGATAGAGCCATAGTCAAAGTAGCCATTGCTCTTTATTGTTATTCAACCTTTTCAAAATCTTCATTAGTGTAAGCGGCGTACAATTTGTCAATTACTTGTCCAGTTGGAAGATTTGTAGTGATTCTGACTGGTCCTTTGAGAATGCTTCTCAAAACCTTAAAATCTTTCATTTTGATGTATTTCTCGATTCTGTATTTCCATTCTGCGAACCCTTCTGCAGATAACAATCGGGGAATGCGAGTGGTAGTTCCCATGATGGAATCCAATTCATGATGAAGTGCTTGACCTTTAGAATCCATTTTTTAAAATTTTCAGTTGAAAATGACTTGAAAAATAAACTAAAATGCCAAAAAGGTAGTTTGCGGTCACACGATTACGGTCGTAAACACGAGTTTACGGTCAACGTTTACGGTTGAGGTTTACGGTTGGAAGTTCACAGTTGAGTTCACGGTTGAGGTTTACGGTTTGTGTTCACAGTTGAGTTCACGGTTGAGTTGAGTTTATGGTTAAGGAGAGTTTACGGTTGAGGAGATTTTACGGTTGAGTTCACGGTTAAAGGGAGATTACGGTTAAGGGTAGTTTACGGTCAATGAAGATTACCTGTTTACGGTTATTGAAGATTGCCTGTTTACGGTTGTGAATGCGAGTTTACGGCCATAAACTCTTGACCGTAAATGCCCAGAACTTGATTGAAACACGAATTTAAAGCATATCTGATCCCCTTTAGCCACGAAAACACCAAATCCAGTCTCGAACAATGATGAAACTGAGCTCCTTTGACCGAAAACGAGATTGAAAGATGATTTGACACCGAATTTGCTCTAATATCAATTGTAAGGTCCTAGAAACAGGATCTTAACTAGTGATCAAACAATCTAACAATCAAATAAGATGAGAATTGAGTAGAAGAAGAATAAACCAAAGCTTGCACACGTTTATATTCAGAAAACGTCTGGTACAACTTTGACAATGACTGTAAACTCTGTGGATCACCAACAACAACTAACAGACACAGACTCATCTTATATATAGGGGAAACGACAAGGCCGTAAACTGGACTTGGCTGTAAACAGGTTTACGGCCGTAAACACACTCTTGGCCGTAATCACACCAAAATACTTCTATTACAAGACTCAAAGTACAAATGAGCTATACATTCAAAAGCCTAGCCCAAACCACAACTTAGACCCTTCATTAAATATTAGCATTTCAATAATGGGAATTTTTCCACTTAAATTGTTATATAACAATAGATTCATTGAAATTTATGTTTCACAGAAAAATGTTTGTAACTTATCAATATTAAATTTTAACAAAATATTGGCATAATTCTATTGTAGTAGTAATTATATACTAGTGTTAGATTTCGATTAGAGACTCAGTAGTGAATACCATTATTGTAGGAAAACGATAGTGGTACGAGTGGAGCGTAGTTCAAGGCACCATTTGCATCATCTCAATGCATTGTGAGTATTCACGCATTCCCCTATTTTCGGTTTTTATGTTTTGGGGTGGAAAAGCATGACCGAAAAACTATTATTTGTTCGTTGTATTTAAATTGATTTGTATCAAACTTGATTGCTATATTTTGCTATATTTATCTATGTATGTCTATGCAACACGAAATATGAGGCCTTATCGTCTTAACTCCCTTCTCTTATACTTAAATCCAACCATTAACTCTTTGAGCCAATGGTCATTATGGATAGTGCTATTAGGAATTGACAACTCGTCACTCGCCCGATTGCTTGAGTGCATGATACCATATAATCTATGGAACGATAAGCATAGATCTTGATAGGGCATCAGTCATAGGCTTGGTTGGGAACTCATTGTTTGCTCATACACATACAAACTCGTTACTTATTATAGCAATAAACTTTGTATATCATTATAACAACGAACTTTTGTTACTAAATACTTATTTACTTGTTTTAGCAACGAACTTGGTTGCTCCTTATAGTAAGAAACTTGTTTGCTCCTTGTAGCAACGAACTTGATTGCTCATTATAGCAATGAAACTTGTTTACTCATTTTAGTAACAAACTTTATTTCCCATGAGAATATGAACGTTGCATCTCATTTGGGCAACATACTTTATCTCTCATGATGACAAAGAACTTTGTTTATGCAAACTTATTATTCATTTTTGCAATATATTTCTATTTATGGAAACTTTATTACTCGCTTTAGCAACGAACTTCTATTCATGAAAACTTATGTATTTATTTTAACAATGAACATTTGTTTATGGAAACTGTTATCAATATTTAGATTATCATGAATTTCAAACTCGATTATGTTATAAACTTGTGAGTACTCACCAACTATTTTTATAGTTGACGCTCGTTTTACATGCTTTTTCAGGAATCATCGAGTAAGTGGCACATAGAGACACTTCACTTTTAAGAGCATTCGCATGTGTGGTATTTCAGTTTACATTGTAATTTCTTTTAAAAATTTGTTCAAACTCATTGTAAATTTGTAATGCTTTTTAGTACTATGGTTGGTGTTGTCTTTTAACTTTTCCTATGAAACCCCTTATACTGCCACGCCTCGTGTTTCTACTTAAGCGGGGTGTGACAACTTAGTCCTGACCGGGCCCGGCACATAAGTCAAACCAAATCATCGAGGGTCCCAAGATATCACTTTTACCCTTGTAGGATAAAAGGAACATATAAAATTCGACTTATATGCTTGTACTATTTACTCATCAAAACGTACACAACAATACGTTTTATACCATCAAGTTACTGACATGTTTACGCATTATCAATGCACAACCAACTCGTAAACAACAAATCATATATCTAGGTTTAAAGACTATATGATATTATCGTCTCACAATCACTCGTGATTAAATCCCATGAAGTGATTCATGTGAGCTCGGGTTTAATCCAATACTCAAATCTTATTTAACAAGCACTCATGAACGTTGCATCAAACTTTTGCTATGTCTAAACGCTTAGACAATCTATAAGCCAATTCATGACAGTCTTCTTTCATACTTACTTCCAACGTATGATTGACTGTGGATAGTTTAAATAATCTTATTATTTAGGAAGTCAAAACATGCAAAGTGAAACAATAGTAAATTATTAACACAAGACAGTAACATTACTTATAAATAATACTCCTTTATTTAATCATCAAATGTTAATTAAAATTTATATATTACAAGTTTCTAAAAGCTATCTAATCACTAAAACTAATATCGTCCTTCAGCCCAATACTCCTAGCATGATGCAAGTTCTTAACCCTACTTAGTCCCTTCATAAGGGATCTGCTGGGTTATCATCTGACGATACCCTCTTTACTAAGAGGAGTCACTCTTCTACCCGATGTCTAATAAAGTGGTATTTTCTGTCGATATGCCTGGATCTGTCATGATCCCTGGGTTCCTTGGTTAAGGCAACCACACCTTCTTTATCACATATAATCTCCATAGGCTCTTTTATGGCAGGTACAACTCCAAGGTCTCCGATGAAGTTATTTAGCCATATCTCCTCCTTTAACGCTTCACTTACTACTATGTACTCTGATTCGCACATTGAATCAGCTACGGTCTCCTGTTTGGAACTTTTCCAAGTCACTGCTCCTTCATTCAGGGTAAAGACCCAACCCGACTGAGAGCGGAAATTATATCGGTCGGTTTGAAAACTGGCGTCACCATACCCTCGCACTCTCAAGTCTTCACTCCCAACGAGGATAAGAACCCAATCCTTAGTCCTCCGCAGGTACTTAAGAATGTTCTTTACCGCAATCCAATGTGCTCTACCAAGATTCCCTTGATATATGCTGACCATGCTCAAAGCGAAGGCCACATCAGGGTGAGTACATGTCATAGCATACATGATTGAGCCAACTGCGGAAGCATAAGGTACTCGGCTCATCTCTGCTATCTCGGTATCGGTACTCGTACTCTGAGTCTTACTCAGCTTGGTATTGCTTTGGATTGGTAACTCCCCTTTCGTGGAATTCTCCATGCTAAAACGTTTTAACACTTTATCCAAGTAAATACTTTGACTAAGTCCTATTAGTCTCTTACTCCTATTTCTCAATATCCTTATCCCTAGAATATAGGTAGCTTCTTTGAGGTCCTTCATAGCGAAGCACTTCCCAAGCCAAGACTTAACTTCCTGCAAGGTTGGGATATCGTTTCCTATAAGTAGTATGTCATCCACATACAAAACGAGAAAGCTAACTATACTACCACTGGATTTGACATATACACATGACTCATCCTCGCTTCTCGAGAAACCAAATTCTTTGACTTTCTCAAAGAAACAAAGATTCCATCTGCGAGATGCTTGTTTCAATCCATAAATGGATTTATCAAGCTTACACACTCTATTTGGGTGTTTCACATTGACAAAACCCTCTGGCTGACTCATGTAAACATCTTCAGCCAACTTCCCGTTTAGGAAAGCAGTTTTGACATCCATCTGCCATATTTCATAATCATGAAATGCGGTTATGGCTAGCATCACCCTTATAGATTTAATCTTCGCTACTGGTGAGAAGGTCTCATCATAGTAAACTCCGGGAGTTTGAGTAAAGCCCTTCATAACCAATCGCGCCTTATATGTGTGTACTTTCCCATCCAAGTCGGTCTTCTTCTTGAAGATCCATTTGCACCCGACTGTCTTACGACCTAGCACATTTTCAACCAAGTTCCAAACTTGATTCTCATACATGGACTGAATCTCGTTGTCCATAGCCTCTTTCCATTTCGCAGACTCTGGGCCTGCCATGGCTTCCTTGTAGTTGTTAGGTTCATCCAAATTTATCAGTGCACTATCACTAATAAACGTATCACCCTCAGCAGTTATATGGAAACCATATAATACAGGTGGAACACTAACTCTACTGGAACGTCTTAAAGGTAGGGACTAGTCAATCGGTTCAACAGGAGTTTCTTCCTCGGGTTGAGCACCAATGTTAGAGGTTCCTTCATCGCTTGATTCTTGAAGCTCTTCAAGATCAATTTGCCTCTCACTGTCCTCTTGGCATATGAGTTATCTCTATCGGAAAACCCATCTCCTTGCAATGAAGACAACATTGTCACTCGGTCTATAGAAGAGATATCCAAAGGACTTTTGTGGGTAGCCGATGAAAATACACCACTCACTTCGAGATTCAAGCTTGTCGTGAGTCTCTTGTCTTACGAAAGCCTCGTAACCCCAAAACCTTGATATGTGCCAACGATGGAACCTTCCCTATTCACATCTTGTGAGGTGTACTGGCAACCTTCTTAGTTGGGACTAAATTAAGGATATGGGCGGCAGTCTCTAAGGCATACCCCCAGAATGAGATAGGTAACGAAGATCGACTCATCATGGAACAAACCATGTCCAACAAGGTTCGATTGCGCCTCTCATCCACACCATTCAACTAAGGTGTTCTGGGCGGCGTCAATTGCGAAACAATTCCACATTCCTTAATATAATCGTGGAACTCGATACTAAGATACTCACCACCTCGATCAGATTGGAGCATCTTTATCTTCTTGCCCAGCTGATTCTCCACTTCTTGTTTAAACTCTTTGAATTTTTCAAAAGTTTCTGACTTGTGCTTGATTAAGTAGTTTAACATCTGGTTCCTGGTACGTATTTAAACTCATGTAATGTTCCAATTTACTCTGGGACTCGGCGAGTTGGAGGCCCAACTCGTCGAGTAGATTCGACTTTTGATAGAGGGTTTAGGTGACCTACTCGACGAGTCGGGAGACCGACTTGACGAGTAGGAGCTGTCTGGACAAAACCCTAATATTTAGGGTTTGCACCCTATTTAAACAACTTAACTCGTCCCAAACCATCCTCCATCGTCCCTCTCACTTCCAGAAAACCCTAACTCGAAACCCTAACCATTATTGAGTGTTCTTGAGCTTGTGATGCCCTCCTTGTGTGTGTTTGAAGTTGGAGAAGAAGAAGGAAGCTTGGAAGTTCAAGTAGAAGCAAGCAGATTCAAAAGTTTTACTTCATTCTCAGCTCATTCAAGGTAAAAAGTTGGAACCTTGACCACTTATCTCTTGGATTTTGATTTGGGGCTATTTCTTCCCTTTTTATGAGTATAAAGAAGCAAAAATCGGATTTTGTGGGTGTGCTTAGAGTTGCACTTCGGATCTGGGCTATTGGGGGTCTTTATTGCATAAAGGTGCCAACTTTGTCGCCATAAACACCCCATGCATCTTGTAGACCTCATTTTATGGCTTTTTGAGCTAAAGGCCCCATGCATGTACATAAAGTTTGAAGCTTTACGTATAAAATGGACCCTAGGAGGCCAGATCTATGATTTTGACGCGTTAAGACCCATTATAATCGAATATTTAGTTTTGGTCATAGAGGGACTCGATGATTCGGGGTGTATTCTCCACCAAATCCTTTCTGTTTATGGACCATTTGGTAAGATCGAAGGTTCCCCCAGTTGTTCAGGTTCACTAAGGACCTGGAAATCATAGGACTCGGCGAGTGGATGAACAAACTCGACGAGTTCAAGGTAATTTCCCAGCCACATGAAGACGGACTCGGCGAGTTCAAGGGGAACTCAGCGAGTCATAGTCTGAAGATCTGCTTAGGGATGAAGATGAAGTCGGAGAGTTCAAGGACGAACTCGGCGAGTCGGTTGAAGATTGTCCGATGTGTTGTTGAAGGAGAACTCGTCGAGCTCTTGCTAGACTCGACGAGTAGGGATGGGATTATGGCATTTTGTGAATATGGGTACTCGACGAGTTGACGGGTCAACTTGGCGAGTCGAGTCAACCACATGTTGACTTTGACCATGGATTTGACTTTGACTTTGACTTGGATTTAGTGACCCTTGTAAGGGTTACGAATATGAGTTGATAACTTAGAATAGTTGTCGTGTAGGGATTGAGGAGTCGGGGAGAGTCGATTTCCACACCGAGATCGGTGCAGACACTACATGTCACACCCCGCTAAAGCGGAAACACGAGGCGTGGCAGTATAAAGGGTTTCATAGCAAAAGTTAAAAGACAACACCAACCATAGTATTAAAAATCATTACAATTTCACAATGGGTTTGAACAACTTTTAAAAGAAATTACAATGTAAATTGAAATACAACACATGTGAATGCTCCTAAAAGTGAAGTGTCCCTAAGTGCCACTTACTCGATGATTCCTGAAAAAGCATGTAAAACGAGCGTCAACTATAAAAATAGTTGGTGAGTACTCACAGATAAACAAAATAATATTGGTTCCATGAATTGAATCAAAGTTTTGATAAAAGTTTCCAATAATAAAAGTATATTGTTAAAGGAGTAAATAAGTTTGTAAAAACAAAGTTCTTTGTCATCATGAGAGATAAAGTATGTTGCCCAAATTTGATGCAACGTTCATATTCTCATGGAAGATAAAGTTCGTTACTCAAACGAGTAAACATGTTTCATTGCTAAAATGAGCAGTCAATTTCGTTGCTACAAGGAGCAAACAATTTCATTGCTAAAACATGTATATAAGTTTCCAGTAGTAAAAGTTCGTTGTTGTAATGAGAAATAGATTTCATTGCTATAATGAGAAACAAAGTTCATTGCTATAATGAGAAACAAAGTTCATTGTTATATTGAGAAACAAAGTTCATTGCTATAATTAATAAACAAGTTTATTGCTATAAGAAGTAACGAGTTTGTATGTGTATGAGCAAACAATGAGTTCTCAACCAAACCTATGACTGAAGCCCTATCAAGATCTATGCTTATCGTTCCATAGATGAATATGGTATCATGCACTCCAGCAATAGGGCGAGTGAGGAGTTGTCAATTCCTAATAGCACTATCCATAATGACCATTGGCTCAAAGAGTTAATGGTTAGAGATAAGGGAAGGGCCTTAGTACGATAAGTTCTCATGTTCCGTGTTGCATAGACATACATAGAGAGACATAGCAATAAAATAGCAATCATGTTTGATACAAATCAATTTAAATACAACATTCAAATAATAGTTTTTCGGGACATGCTTTTCCACCCCAAAACATAAAAACTGAAAATAGGGGAGTGCGTGAATACTCACAATATGCATTGAGATGATGCAAATGATGCCTTGAGCTAAGTTCCACTTGTACCACTATCGATTCCTATAATAATGGTATTCGCTAGTGAGTCTCTAATCGAAATCTAACACTAGTATACTTACTACTACAATAGAATTATGTCAATATTGTGTCAAAATTTAATATTGATAAGTTACAAACATTTTTCTGTGAAAATTAAATTTCAATGAATCAATTGTTATATAACAATTTAAGTGGAAATTTCCCATTATTGAAATGCTAATATTTAACAATTTAAGAGGTGTTCCAATGATTAAATATTCAAAAACTAAATTAATTTAGTTCTAAAATTTCCCAAAGTTTGCATTTCAGTTTTTATTGAAGTGAAAGACCTCAAGATAAATTTTCTAGAATTTTTGATTTGTCTGACTATTTTTCACGATTTTAGTTTCTTGAATAACCATAAAATCTTGAAAAATACTAAACAGTTAATAAAAATTACCAAACTTCCGATTTTGGTTCTAAATGTACTAAAAGACTTCTAGATAAATTTTCATGGAGTATGAATATGTATAACCATTTTTCATATATTTAATTCTCTAAATAGATACAAATTCATGAAAAATAGAAATCAGTTTCCAAAATTACCCAAACTTTTTGTATTACTGTTATTAAACATTATTAAGCTGGGAAAAATATAAAAATTGATTTCTAAACTGTTTAACCCAATTTTATGATTTTTGAGCATTTATTTTAATAAAAATTGAAATAAATAGAAAACAGTTTCCAAAATTGCCCAAAATTTTTGTAACACTTTTATTATACATTTAGAAGCTGTGAAAAATATAAAAGATATTTTTCAACTAGTCTTTCTATTTTTCTTTGTTTTATACTCTTAAATAATCATTAATTGGAGAATAATTATTAAACAGTTAAAGTAAATTACCAAACTTTTTGTACACTTCATTTTCAGAGTAAATAATCTGGGAAAAATACCAAATGTGGTTTTTATATACTGAAATCCGATTTTGTGTATTTAAGTGTATTTAATCTTAGAAAATAGGAGAAAAATAGTATACAGAAGAGAAAAATCATCAAAATTTTTATGTAGCCTCCTAATGTACTACAAGGTGTTCTGGTAAATTTGCATGAACTTTGGATGAGCAGAACTATTTTTTCTATTTTTAGTCCATTATAAATACAAAAATCGGAGAAAAATAGGAATACATTATGAAAAATTCTGAAAATATTTTTCTAAGTCTTATACCTCTGGTAGAAGCTGCGAAAATTGTTATAAAGCCTTTTCAACTTGTCTAAAGTGGTTTTATGATTTATTGGGGCTAAACAAAAAGAAAATTCAAAACCATATTAAACAGTAACAAAAGTCATTGAAACTTCATGGGAGATGTTTATTAACTTAAAGAATCATCCAATAATTTGTCCAGAATTTATTTACTAGTATAAGTATTTTATATGATTTAACACTCTATTTTCTTATTATTTTCATATAAAAATAAAGAAAATATATATTGAGCTGAAAATTTCCAGAATGCATCTTCATACCATTTAACAACAATGAAAAATTGTTTTCTTATTTTTGATGTTGAAAACCATGCCTAAAGGCTCAATAAAATGTATAGAGAAAACTTGGTTCTTGTGATTTATGTAAAGATTATTGATGTTACTTTGCAACATGTTACAAAGACTTTTGAATCAAGATCTTTTTGTTCCTATTAATACATGATATTAAGAGTTTAAAATAATTTTTGAATGATTTTTAGTGATGAATAAGTCCTTTGAACATGCAACACAAAACAAATGTTCATAAGGAAAGTGCTGTTTGAGCAACAGTTTTGTAAAAATTGGTAAAAATCGAAATATTGGAATTTTCCAGTGAGGTCAGATGGGTTTGAAAGGTAACTCAAAATATTATATTTCAGAAAAAGAATCACGAATTTTGGCTAAGAAATGAGTGAGATATGACAGTTTAAAGTCAGGTAAAGAAATCTGGCAGATTGCATGCATGATGATTGGTTAGAAAAGTGGGTTTTCATCATTTCCTTGAGTAAATCTTTTCAAGTATTTTAAATATATCATGATAAACTCATATTTTAGTCATGTTTCCAGAGATCAAAAGATTAAAACTTATCAAAATGTATACATGCATTTATGAACAAAATTTTGTTTCTCAAAAACTCTTAACTTGAGTTTGATGTTTTAATCCTTAAAATCGATTTTTGCACTAAGATCATGAACATGCAACATTGTTTATCATACATGCATGGTGTTAAAACACATCCATCATGTTGTAAAAACCATTTTAACAAAAAGAAAACAAGTTTTAAGAAGATGAAGAAGGAGAAAGTGTAAGAAAAAGAGCAAAACTTGAAGGAAAAGTGAAGTAGAAATCGATTTTACCTTCAAGAATACCACAAGATGATGAAGATTTCGAGTTTGAGGAGTGTTCTTGGGTTTGTTTTCTGGAAAATTTCTTGGTTCTTAGAGGGAGGAAGAGAGAATGGAGTGGTGTTTGGAGAGAAAAAGTAGAGAGAAGGTAGAGAGAGTTTTCTAGAGAGAGAAAGAAGAGAGATGTGTGTGTGTTGGAGAATGAGAGTGTGAGAGAGATATGGGGAGAGAGGGATCCGATTTTAGGGGAGGAGAGGCTCTCTCTCTCTTGTTTCTTTTATAAAAATTCAAATCTTTTATAAAAATATCCAACTTTTTATAAAATGTGCACCTTAACCTAGTTTTTATGCATAAAACTCTTGATTTTTGACTTATAAATCAAGGGTAAATGTTAATAACTAAATCTTTATTTTTCATTGAATTTTATTTCATAATAATTATTATGATAAGATAATATTATAAGGTTCATAATTGTTTTTATAGGATTTTTAAGGTTAAAGTTTATAAATATGAGTTTTTAGGGCTTTTAGGGTTTTGGAGTTTAATAAACTTTGTATATCAAAATAAATAGAATATTTGAGACTTTAAATTATCTTATGGTATTATAACTCTTTTATAGTTATAAATAATGTTTGTAATTTATTTTTATCGGTTTATTGGCATTCTATGTAGTGATTCCGAGATTCAAGCGAAATTGAGGAATCAAGTATACTAGTCCTAGTCTTCAAATTTGACTTAAGTTTCTATGAGACTTTGAACTAACTTCTACTTCTAGGTCAAGTGCATGATGTGTGTATATGATTCATGAAATGTTGTTCGAGTCAAAGAGTGATCCAAATATGGATAGTCACTACAGCTTAGTAGATGTAGAATTCACATATCAAGGTGAAATCTAAGTACACCATCCATTGTTTCTATCTGTTTCCAAGTTTCTAGTAGGTTATAACTTAGCTTCTAATTACTAAGTTTAATATGTGTTGTGCCTATATGTGCAACTAAGTTTATCAAATCTATAACTAACTCGAATTTTGACGGTTGTCACAGTCTCCCCCGGTTGAAAGAATTTCGTCCCGAAATTCAATTCGTGACACATTCTATTAGAACTCAGCCGAATACAATTGTATAATTGGAGAGATGATGTCTTGAAGAGCTCTTTGATTATTTTGGGTTAATTCCTCAAGGGAACAGCCCAACTCTTTAGCTATAATCAAATTAATGTTTCCCTAATTCGAGTTCTACAGTCTAGATTGCGAGAAATTAGGATCATGGAAATCATGATCCAACCATGGCGACCTAGTTGAAAAAGATTATATAGTTAGATATTATCTAACTTAAAAGAACGTTATAAGTTTTGCTGAAGCACCAACTACACTGAGCGTTAAATCCGCATTGATGCTTAAGTCGCATTCTAAATTAACACTAAGTGTAACTTCGCCGCTAAAAAAAAAAAGAAGAGATTAGGGACAATTTGTTCACTTTCGGGTTGGCTACTAAATCTGGAAAAGATATATTCCAAAATAAGAAGGGGTACCACGAATGAAAGAGAAGCGGTCGAGGGTAAGTTCCTAAAAATACGTAGTAAGGGTAGGCAACAAAGTTTTGGTACATCTCAAATGTAAAGGCTAATTAAGTGTCGTCGACAAAATAAATTACGAAATGATTGAGCATCTCCGAGGCTATAATTACTACTACGGTTACTCTTACAATAATAAAACCTTATTTGAAGAATAAATATATTTAGAGAGTCATTGTTGCAAATGGAAGCGATGAAAGTTTATGATAAGTTAAATCACATTGTGTAGATAGCATTTTAAGTGTTTAGAAGTGATAAAAATCTCACTGTTATCAAAATGTGTGTTTAAAAATGATAATTAATCTCACTATTATCAAAATGTGTAATAATTCCAAGATAATGAAGATACATGTGTGGCGATCCAACAAAGTAGTAAAATAATATAAAGATTAATTAAGGTTAAAGGTTTAAGTCGTCATTAAAGGAATTTGTATAGAAATATTTGTATTAAACTTTTGAGAAATTGTCCAATTGTCTAAGTCAGGACAAATTCAAGCTTACGGGTCAGACTATTTATGAAAACAAAGTTGAGAGTTTAGGAACTCACTGAAAATTGCAAAGTAAAATACTATTTTAAGAAAGGTGTAAAAATGTTAATCTTTGAAAATAGTGCATTCATAGTTTAGTGTTTCTACAAAACAATCATTTAGAGAATAGATAATCGTAAAATTCAAAAATTTTGATGTATTTAAAGAAAAGAAGAAACATAAGGAAATATATCCTTCACATATATTTTCCGGATATAGAAAAATTATAAGCATAAGAGTATTCATCTTGTGTATTACTTATAACGAAAAATACAATGAAACTTGCATTTTAAATCAAGTTTCCAAATTTAGAACAAAAGAGCAAATGTAAATAAGGATTACTTGTTTATTGTAGATTTCAAAATAAAAAAAAGATGTATGTGGAAAAAGGCATAATTGAATATATCAAAGTTGACTAAATCGAAGTTATGACTCACAACTATACACGTATTAATCGCTCAAAACGAAAGGGTAGACTTCTAGTCTATATGTGTACGAACATGGTACCAAGAGAAGCAAAATAAATAGAAACAAAGTTAGACAATGTATTATGTTAATATTATGGCGTGCGAGATCTAAAATCAGAAGGAGAGCGAGAAATAAAGTTTGGGGGAAAGAAAAAGGAAGGTAGCGGCGACAATGATTGTTATTGTTGAAATTATAAGAACAATACATATAGGTAGATTTAAAACCAGGTTGAGATATATTTCAAACTTCAATATGTGATGTATATTGATGATTAAATAGAAATGAAGAAGTTTTAAAGTGTTTTCTAAGGTTTGCTAAAAATTCACGAGTTATCTATTAAGTTAAACTCCATTTGTGAAAAAGAAGAAACACTAAAACTTGTAATTGAAAATCTGACAGTTTTGACCTTTTTGACTGGGGTCCAACAATGGTTAAAACGGATAATGTAAAGACTTAACATATTTAGATGAATAATCGTGCATTGTCAAAAGTACGTCGCTGGAAGTTTAAAAGTGAACACTAAGTTTTGCAATGCTGTAAGTTTTATAAACACAGATTATAAAACTAATTTGAAATAAAATAAACAAATGATGTGTGTTGGAAATTTAGGAATTAGAGATATCTTAGAAACATGTGTGAAGTAGAAAGTTGTGAAAATATCATGTTGGGATTCAAGAAAACACATTTAAGTAAGGTACAATGCCTAAATGAGAAAGTGGTCAAAAGAGTCAAAACAAAAGTGGTTTGAAAGATCCGAACGCCGCCGAAGTTTTCTTACATCCAGTGCTACATCTAGAGGTCCAGTCCCCTAGGTCATTTGATATCTCTAGTCCGAGTTCCGTTCAACAAGCCAGTTCTGTTAGATCGCTTACAGTCCCTGTAGTGTCCAGTAGCTGTCTCTTTTTCTTACCTTAACCTTAGGCAAGCGAAAGACAGAGGCTTGCTGCTAAAATCCATCTTTCCTCGATTCCTATGAGGGCGTGATAGACTTTGATCTGTATTTGAATCGTTTAGAGTGTTAGCAGATGGACTAAATTCATCCAGGTCCTGGTAGTTACACGAGAAAGCTTTCAGGCTTACTGCTCTACTGGTTTCAAGCAAGACCTAGCCTCTCCAGCTTATTCATTAGGGCGGTAGCGTTCGTGGTGGTGCTTCAGGATTCCAATGTACTGTGTCCAAGATCAGAACGAGCTTGCCGGCGGACCACTGCCGTCCCATTCTTGGTTCCGAAAAAAGTAGCCTACTTGAGAAAGAAGGGGCGGGCACTCTTGTCTTTCATTTCCCCTTTTCAGAATACCCACGGTAAGCATCCTGCTCTCGATCCAGAGCTACTGCTTCAACAATCAACTGAGCTTAGGAAGTCAGGTTAAGACGTCGACTTATAAGCTTTTACACATAATATGAACTTCAATGTCATATGTCTATGTTTTATAGCATAGAATTTAAACACTTTTATAAAAGAAAATGTTTCTAAGTTTTTCGAAAATGTGCCAAAATGGTAATCAAGGTTTAAAATGGTTTCTATGCCCTTAAAAGCACATTTATCCATTGAAATGGATTTGAAATGAAATTGAAATAGCAAGGTAAAAACCAATATTGGTTAAATTGAGTTTTGAAGAAAAGTGTTAAGTTAAAGCAAGTTGTCAAAAGATTTTTATCGAGAATATGGCTTAAATTGTTAGGAAAGGTCTAGTAAGTTGTATGAAGTGGTTATAAAGTATTTTATCGATGATAAATGAAACCGATGAAACGAAATAACTTTTCGATGGAAGATTAAGAATTAAGGAATAAGTAGATTAGTGTAGCTGATCGTACCTAAATACTAAGGAGAGTATAAGACGAGTATAAGGCGAGTACCGATGTCTTTTTCCTAAGATAAAGGACAAGAAAAATTGTTTGAAAAACATTTTATGGCGTCAATGCAGTTGACGACCTTTTATAGAGGTCAAAGGGATATCCTATGTTAAGTTTTAACCTCAAGGTGGAAACAACCTAGACCTAAATCGTAGCGTAGAAATAAGATCTCACATATAGGTTAAACCTCCGTGTCTCCTTGTGAGTCGAATCCGAAATGCCCGCCAATGGTATCAAAGTTATTACTTAGTGGCGACTCATCTACCTGCTTACACGATGCTCCAATTATCATTTGTGTCGGTATCGAAACGCTTTTTCCTAGTTGTAACTCTAATACGAAGACGATGAAGAGGTATTAAGGAATAATTGGCATAGGTTTCGACTTAAGATTATTACTAGTGTATATCTAGCTACTAACCTTACATCTAAAGTCAATAGCTACCGAGGAATACCCATTCTTAGTACTATGTGCATTGCTCCTAGAGTGGCTAGTGATATAACCTAAGTGGTTAACCTAGCACTTGATAAGGGACAAGAATTTCTAAATAAAGACATTGTGGTAAAAGTACACTTAGTTTCTAAGTGTACCTGGATGAATGCCTATAATATGCAATGCCCGTACGCACACCGAAAAACTTTGTTTTTCAAGAGTTTAAACTGAAAATCGTTTTGAACATAATTCTACTATAACCGTTTCAAGCCTCGCATTAAGTTTCCTTAATTAAGCATAGTTGGCCAGGCTATACTTAATTAAAGTCCAATAATGCGTACTCGAATTAGTTATACCAGTAGTATGTTCAGTATTTTTAAAACATTTTGAAATTTTTTGGCTATAGTTGTGGTTCTCCAAAGGAAAACCGGTATTCTCTATAACCTTCGGCTCTGATACCATTTTCTGTCACACCCCGCTAAAGCGGAAACACGAGGCGTGGCAGTATAAAGGGTTTCATAGCAAAAGTTAAAAGACAACACCAACCATAGTATTAAAAATCATTACAATTTCACAATGGGTTTGAACAACTTTTAAAAGAAATTACAATGTAAATTGAAATACAACACATGTGAATGCTCCTAAAAGTGAAGTGTCCCTAAGTGCCACTTACTCGATGATTCCTGAAAAAGCATGTAAAACGAGCGTCAACTATAAAAATAGTTGGTGAGTACTCACAGATAAACAAAATAATATTGGTTCCATGAATTGAATCAAAGTTTTGATAAAAGTTTCCAATAATAAAAGTATATTGTTAAAGGAGTAAATAAGTTTTTAAAAACAAAGTTCTTTGTCATCATGAGAGATAAAGTATGTTGCCCAAATTTGATGCAACGTTCATATTCTCATGGAAGATAAAGTTCGTTACTCAAACGAGTAAACATGTTTCATTGCTAAAATGAGCAGTCAATTTCGTTGCTACAAGGAGCAAACAATTTCATTGCTAAAACATGTATATAAGTTTCCAGTAGTAAAAGTTCGTTGTTGTAATGAGAAATAGAGTTCATTGCTATAATGAGAAACAAAGTTCATTGCTATAATGAGAAACAAAGTTCATTGTTATATTGAGAAACAAAGTTCATTGCTATAATTAATAAACAAGTTTATTGCTATAAGAAGTAACGAGTTTGTATGTGTATGAGCAAACAATGAGTTCTCAACCAAACCTATGACTGAAGCCCTATCAAGATCTATGCTTATCGTTCCATAGATGAATATGGTATCATGCACTCCAGCAATAGGGCGAGTGAGGAGTTGTCAATTCCTAATAGCGCTATCCATAATGACCATTGGCTCAAAGAGTTAATGGTTAGAGATAAGGGAAGGGCCTTAGTACGATAAGTTCTCATGTTCCGTGTTGCATAGACATACATAGAGAGACATAGCAATAAAATAGCAATCATGTTTGATACAAATCAATTTAAATACAACATTCAAATAATAGTTTTTCGGGACATGCTTTTCCACCCCAAAACATAAAAACTGAAAATAGGGGAGTGCGTGAATACTCACAATATGCATTGAGATGATGCAAATGATGCCTTGAGCTAAGTTCCACTTGTACCACTATCGATTCCTATAATAATGGTATTCGCTAGTGAGTCTCTAATCGAAATCTAACACTAGTATACTTACTACTACAATAGAATTATGCCAATATTGTGTCAAAATTTAATATTGATAAGTTACAAACATTTTTCTGTGAAAATTAAATTTCAATGAATCAATTGTTATATAACAATTTAAGTGGAAATTTCCCATTATTGAAATGCTAATATTTAACAATTTAAGAGGTGTTCCAATGATTAAATATTCAAAAACTAAATTAATTTAGTTCTAAAATTTCCCAAAGTTTGCATTTCAGTTTTTATTGAAGTGAAAGACCTCAAGATAAATTTTCTAGAATTTTTGATTTGTCTGACTATTTTTCACGATTTTAGTTTCTTGAATAACCATAAAATCTTGAAAAATACTAAACAGTTAATAAAAATTACCAAACTTCCGATTTTGGTTCTAAATGTACTAAAAGACTTCTAGATAAATTTTCATGGAGTATGAATATGTATAACCATTTTTCATATATTTAATTCTCTAAATAGATACAAATTCATGAAAAATAGAAATCAGTTTCCAAAATTACCCAAACTTTTTGTATTACTGTTATTAAACATTATTAAGCTGGGAAAAATATAAAAATTGATTTCTAAACTGTTTAACCCAATTTTATGATTTTTGAGCATTTATTTTAATAAAAATTGAAATAAATAGAAAACAGTTTCCAAAATTGCCCAAAATTTTTGTAACACTTTTATTATACATTTAGAAGCTGTGAAAAATATAAAAGATATTTTTCAACTAGTCTTTCTATTTTTCTTTGTTTTATACTCTTAAATAATCATTAATTGGAGAATAATTATTAAACAGTTAAAGTAAATTACCAAAATTTTTGTACACTTCATTTTCAGAGTAAATAATCTGGGAAAAATACCAAATGTGGTTTTTATATACTGAAATCCGATTTTGTGTATTTAAGTGTATTTAATCTTAGAAAATAGGAGAAAAATAGTATACAGAAGAGAAAAATCATCAAAATTTTTATGTAGCCTCCTAATGTACTACAAGGTGTTCTGGTAAATTTGCATGAATTTTGGATGAACAGAACTATTTTTTCTATTTTTAGTCCATTATAAATACAAAAATCGGAGAAAAATAGGAATACATTATGAAAAATTCTGAAAATATTTTTCTAAGTCTTATACCTCTGGTAGAAACTGCGAAAATTGTTATAAAGCCTTTTCAACTTGTCTAAAGTGGTTTTATGATTTATTGGGGCTAAACAAAAAGAAAATTCAAAACCATATTAAACAGTAACAAAAGTCATTGAAACTTCATGGGAGATGTTTATTAACTTAAAGAATCATCCAATAATTTGTCCAGAATTTATTTACTAGTGTAAGTATTTTATATGATTTAACACTCTATTTTCTTATTATTTTCATATAAAAATAAAGAAAATATATATTGAGCTGAAAATTTCCAGAATGCATAGAGAAAACTTGGTTCTTGTGATTTATGTAAAGATTATTGATGTTACTTTGCAACATGTTACAAAGACTTTTGAATCAAGATCTTTTTGTTCCTATTAATACATGATATTAAGAGTTTAAAATAATTTTTGAATGATTTTTAGTGATGAATAAGTCCTTTGAACATGCAACACAAAACAAATGTTCATAAGGAAAGTGCTGTTTGAGCAACAGTTTTGTAAAAATTGGTAAAAATCGAAATATTGGAATTTTCCAGTGAGGTCAGATGGGTTTGAAAGCCAACTCAAAATATTATATTTCAGAAAAAGAATCACGAATTTTGGCTAAGAAATGAGTGAGATATGACAATTTAAAGTCAGGTAAAGAAATCTGGCAGATTGCATGCATGATGATTGGTTAGAAAAGTGGGTTTTCATCATTTCCTTGAGTAAATCTTTTCAAGTATTTTAAATATATCATGATAAACTCATATTTTAGTCATGTTTTCAGAGATCAAAAGATTAAAACTTATCAAAATGTATACATGCATTTATGAACAAAATTTTGTTTCTCAAAAACTCTTAACTTGAGTTTGATGTTTTAATCCTTAAAATCGATTTTTGCACTAAGATCATGAACATGCAACCTTGTTTATCATAGATGCATGGTGTTAAAACACATCCATCATGTTGTAAAAACCATTTTAACAAAAAGAAAACAAGTTTTAAGAAGATGAAGAAGGAGAAAGTGTAAGAAAAAGAGCAAAACTTGAAGGAAAAGTGAAGTAGAAATCGATTTTACCTTCAAGAATACCACAAGATGATGAAGATTTCGAGTTTGAGGAGTGTTCTTGGGTTTGTTTTCTGGAAAATTTCTTGGTTCTTAGAGGGAGGAAGAGAGAATGGAGTGGTGTTTGGAGAGAAAAAGTAGAGAGAAGGTAGAGAGAGTTTTCTAGAGAGAGAAAGAAGAGAGATGTGTGTGTGTTGGAGAATGAGAGTGTGAGAGAGAGATATGGGGAGAGAGGGATCCGATTTTAGGGAAGGAGAGGCTCTCTCTCTCTTGTTTCTTTTATAAAAATTCAAATCTTTTATAAAAATATCCAACTTTTTATAAAATGTGCACCTTAACCTAGTTTTTATGCATAAAACTCTTGATTTTTGACTTATAAATCAAGGGTAAATGTTAATAACTAAATCTTTATTTTTCATTGAATTTTATTTCATAATAATTATTATGATAAGATAATATTATAAGGTTCATAATTGTTTTTATAGGATTTTTAAGGTTAAAGTTTATAAATATGAGTTTTTAGGGCTTTTAGGGTTTTGGAGTTTAATAAACTTTGAATATCAAAATAAATAGAATATTTGAGACTTTAAATTATCTTATGGTATTATAACTCTTTTATAGTTATAAATAATGTTTGTAATTTATTTTTATCGGTTTATTGGCATTCTATGTAGTGATTCCGAGATTCAAGCGAAATTGAGGAATCAAGTATACTAGTCCTAGTCTTCAAATTTGACTTAAGTTTCTATGAGACTTTGAACTAACTTCTACTTCTAGGTCAAGTGCATGATGTGTGTATATGATTCATGAAATGTTGTTCGAGTCAAAGAGTGATCCAAATATGGATAGTCACTACAACTTAGTAGATGTAGAATTCACATATCAAGGTGAAATCTAAGTACACCATCCATTGTTTCTATCTGTTTCCAAGTTTCTAGTAGGTTATAACTTAGCTTCTAATTACTAAGTTTAATATGTGTTGTGCCTATATGTGCAACTAAGTTTATCAAATCTATAACTAACTCGAATTTTGACGGTTGTCACACTACACGACTTCGAGGTGAGTTCCTTTCTAGTAGGGGTGGGTCTACGGCCACAATGCCGGCCCAGAAGTGAGAGTGTTGGATAAATGATTGTCTTTGTGATAATTATCTAGGATTGATATGTGATATGCTTATTGTGCTTGATATGATTAATGTGCTTGATATGATTATTGTGCTTAATATGTGTTGGCAGTAGTAGGGGTGAAATAGTCCCCGATTACCGGTTGAAAGATACCGAAGGGGAGGTTAGCTACCAGTTACCGGTTGAAAGATACCAAAGGGGAGGTTAGTTCCCAGTTATCGGTTAAAAGATACCGAGGAGGAGCCCAGCTCCCGGCTATGCCTGACAGTTACCGGTTGAAAGATACCTAGGATTATGCATTAATTGGTATGGTTATGATGGGGGAACTCACTAAGCTTTGTGCTTACGGTTTTTAGTTTTGGTTTCAGGTACCTCTTCATCTAAGGGGAAGGAGCCGACGGTGTAGCAGCGCATCACACATTTGTACATGATTTTCGCATTTGAGAAGCCTGGGATTTGTACTCTGATATTATACCATTCGTTGGAATGTTTTTGAAACTTATGATTTTTGATTTTGTGGTAAAAGGAATTGCAATGCTGTTTTCGATGAATATTCTTATAAGTAATATATTTTCAAACAAAATTTTTTGGGTCCTGATTTTGTGATGTTACAAGTAGATATACCCATATCTGCTATAATCATCTGTAAAAGTCACATAGAAGCGGTTCGCATCCCTTGTGGTGGATCTAAAGGGCCCACATACATCCGTATGTATGAGATCTAATAAACCCTCACCCCTTTCACAAGTACCAGTGAAGGGTGACTTGGTCATCTTTCCAAGTAAACAAGATTTGCACGTGTCATCCGACTTGAGGTCGAATGACTCCAAAACTCCATCCTTTTGGAGTTAGGCTATGCGCTTCTTCTTGACATGTCCAAGACGACAATTCCACAAGCATGCTTTGTCCAAACCATTGGACGAATCAATATGCAACACATTATTTCCTAAGTTATCTACAACATTCACAGTTTCATATAATCCATTACAAGGCAATGCTTCAAAATATAAAGTACCATTCAAGAAAGCATTAATAGAACCAATTTCATTATTAAACGAAAATCTAAAACCTTGTCTGTACAAACCATAAAAAGAAATAATGTTTCTCGCCATTTCTGACGAGTAGCAACAATCATTCAAATCTAAACCTAACCCACTACTAAGCACTAAAGAGTAAACTCCAATCTTGGTGACATATGATGCTTTCCTTTTCCCCGTGATCAGGTTCATCTTCCCATGCTCCACATCCCTACTTCTTCTTAGACCCTACAAATGAGAACAGATGTCAAAACCACATCCTATACCAAGGACCCAAGAACTAGCATGTGATGAGTTATTAGATTGAATAGTGTAAATACCTGCGAAGGTGGGCTTTATCTTCCCATCCTTGATGTCCTGCAGATACTTCGGACAACTTCGTTTCCAATGCCCTTTCTCATGGCAGTAGAAACACTCTGCTTCTTTTGGGTAGCAGAACCAGCTTTGGTCCGACTAGAATAGGATCCATCATGGGGCTTTCCTTTGTGGCTCTTAGAAGGAGCCTTCCTCTCTTTCCCATTTCCTTGCCCAATGGCCAAGATAGGGGCAACAATATTAGGAGCAGATGCAACAAATTTGCCTTTTAGACTACTTTCAGCAGTCCTTAGCAGGCCTTGAAGCTTGCTCAGAGTGACCTTCTCCTTATTCATATGATAGGTCATACGAAACTGGTCATAACAACGAGTGTAGAATGATATCTATGGCCAACTCTTCATCGAAGTTCACATTCAACTTCATCAAGCGGTCCGCAAACCTTTGCATTTTCTGCAAGTGGGCCGTGATGGACTCTCCATCCTTCATTTTGGTAGTGATCATTGAGGCGATGATCTCGTACCTCTCCTGCCTAGCACTTTGATGGTACCTTTCCGTCAAATCTTGGTGCATCTCGTATGGATAGTAGTCCTTGTAGGACTTTTGGAGTTCAGCAGTCATTGTCACGAGCATGATGCAATGCACCTTAGTAGCATCTATTCCATGAGCATCATACGCAACAATTTCCTCGGGAGTAGCAGTATTTGGGTTAACCTCCTTCAGCTCCTTCTCACGAACATACTCTTTGTCCTCGAAGCGAGTGACCATGTGAATATTGCGAATCCAATCGTTAAAATTGGATCCATCGAAGATCACCCTCCCACACAAGTTCATGAGTGAGAATGAGCCAGAAGCGTTGTTTGTAGTAGACATCTGAAAAAGAAAATGAACAAAGTTTAGATTATATAATAATCCACAATTAAACATCCAAATGAGAAATTAGCGCTAGGACCCAACACAATTATTCACAATTCAGAACAGGGATGCCGTAATCTAATTGCAAATAATTTGAAGGTAGGTAAATGACAATTTACCAATTTCCACCATGAAAAACAAAAAGGGATTTTAAGTCTTCAATGAATTGAAATTCCTAGATTCTTTTGAGATTCATTGAACTTTTCAATGTCATGTTTAAATCTCGATTATGCCCTTCAAATTTGTGATTGGGATACCGAGGATCACAAACAAGGTTTGAATAACCATGAAAATATGGTTGGTACTCTCGATGTCATTTATCACCTAATCAATGTGTCGGTTAGCCACACACGCTCCATCAATCTATGATAAACATCGAGCCACCCTTTGCAACTTTTTCTAGTCCCAAATTAGTGTGTCGGTTAACCACACACAGTCCACTAACGACTTGGCAAAGTTCAAAGTGCAATTTGATGGAATAGCATACATTTTCACATTTTTCCTAAAGTAACTAAGATTGAGAATTTATAAAAACATTTAGTTACTTTTTATAATCATTATACTTATTAATGAGGAATTAATTGTCCTATCCTACCCGATCGGCTAACGACCATCCACCAATCAAGGAAGCGGTGGGTGAGAGTGGACACCCAGTAAACCACCATTTTATAGGCAGTAACCTTATACCCCCTTATAGACCGGCTTCGTGAATGAGGCCTACTAACGGTAAAACTGACTCGTCTTACATATATATATATATATATATATATATATATATATAATTATTAATCTTTTAATATTATAGTATAAGGGTTGAATTTTAAACTTCTAAAACTCTAGGGTTTAGAATTTAAATATTTCAAAATTAAAACCTTTTTAATTAAAATTTAAATTCCAAAACTTGAGGGCAAGTTTTGAAACTTTTCAAAAACTTTCTAGTTCAAATTAAAATTATTTAATTAATCAAATAATTTGTCATTATCTAATTTGACCTAATTCAATTAATGGCAAGATAATTCACACCAAGTAATACAAATAATTATCTTTATCATATAAACTAATAATTATCTTATGGATTGACAATTATATTGTAACTGGATTAAGATATGCATTACCATAACAGATAAAAACGGATTTTTTAATTAGAAATTTTTTTTATGGTAATCCTCCAAATCCAATCTTTTCCAAAATCCCGAAAATTTGCATTCTGATTCGCCACCACGTCGTGGCAAGATTTTCCACGTCGTGGTCACCAGGCAGATGCAAAAATCGAATAAACTTTTTTTTGAATAAATAAGCATATCTTCAAATACAATAGAAAAACAACGTACGCTCTAATACCACTGATGTGTTTTGAGCAAAACAACAATCCTATGGTCTACATGCAAACCCTAAAGCTTTGGATCTAGTTTTTCTAATTGTACATGCGATAATCATCCAAAGCTTGAAAACCCTAATCTAGCATACATAAAATCGAAAATCATAACTAAAAACTAAGTTAGGATGTTACCTTTCAATTCTAGCTTGACTTTTAACCTTTGAGAGCTTTAGTATCACAAGTGTAATACCTCTAGTCGATCACAAACACCAAGAGCAAGTTGGAGAATATGAGAGAGAGAGAGAGAGGAGGAGGAGGCTCAAAATCGGCTCTAAGATCCTAGTAGGGTTTCTTGTAGCCGAAAATGTGATGCCAAGGGGTTCCTTATATAGCTGAAGAATTAGGGTGTGAGTCAAAGACCTAATCTGGTTGTTTAGGCTCTAAGCAGCCCATAAGATCCTTCCAGAATCCTTATCATGAACAAAATCCTTATGGGCTATCCATAAGATTTCGTCCACCCCTATCCGTAAGGATCTCTTTTGACCGCAAAATGAATCTTAAATTAATTCTTGACCAATATTAATTAAATAATATGATTTCTCTTTTAATATATTATTCATATTATATATTAATAAATCATAATTAACCTCTTTCTCCATAATTCATCCAGTTAAGTTGCTTTGGTGAAGGCAACCCAAAAGGACCATGGTACTATCAGGTTAAGTACATACCAATTATAGTTACGAACTTAGACACCTAATCCAACAATTATTTATTCATCCTTTCTTTGGTTGGTGTTTAAATTTTTCTATAATTTGCAAGATGAGTCTTGGTGGGTTTAATTTGTTTATGTTATTCAAAATTTATAAGTCTTCCATTGCCTAAATCTTATGTTTTTGAAACTATTTTTTTAATAAAAACCCAGCAATTGGTATCAAGAGCCACCTTGCAAGTTTGGTTAGATTTTTGGAAATATTAGTTTTTGGAGAATATGGATAACTTGGTTATGTATAAAAACAAGTTCATATATATATTTTCTATGACAACTTTATAATTGTTATTTTGATGTGACAAAAGTTTCATTCATCTTTTTTCATTTAAAGTTGTCTTAGAAAAACAAAGGTTGTTTAATGTGTATGTTGATATGTATAATGTGAATAAACTAGCCAATCACCATTGTGTTTCTTGTGTTGTTGTGTTTGTTGTTTTTATTATAAAATGATTATAATAATTTGTTTATTCATATGGTATGTAATAAATTAAATAGATTAGTTTTGTTGATTTATTTTGTATAAGTAGTAGATTAGTTGTTAGAAATAATTTATTTGTATAAAAATGTAACAAGAAATGAAGTTGAAGCCATTTTTTGAAGACCAAAGGGGAATTTTCAAGATTAAGAGCATGTTGAAAGTTAGTGACAATTTCTGAAGGGCTGTTGGACTTTTAGTGACAGTTGCTGAAATATCGCTTTGAAGAAGCTTTTCCAATCTTTTGCAAGCAGTGGTTGTTTTCTCAAGTGGGAGCTTCTACAACAACATTACAAGAAGATTTTTTTGGTCCCTTCAAATGTCCCTTTAGGAATGGACTTGACATTTTTCTGTTGGCTCACAGTTGGTTATGTTTATACACACATATTTTTTTATGCATGTTTGTGTTGTTTATTTTATGCAATTATTATGCGTGGTTGATAAATTAGTTTTTCACATGCTAAAATAATTTAGGACAAAATAAACATCACATGGAGTTTGGTTTTCAAAATTTATAATGTGGACATAAAATGTGACAAGTCATTGTTTTAAAATAATATATGGTTTTATAAAAACGTTAACAACGTCAAATTTTAAAAAACTCAATTATAAGTTTTAAATAGTGATTTTTGTAACTTATACAAACTCCATATATATAAGTAATAAAAAGACGTTTTATTAAAGATATAAAAAAAGATTCAAATGCATTCAAACTTAATACCGATTATTAAAATTGAATCGCGTTAAAATTATATAAAAACTAACTTTTTATATAGAACCTTTAAAATTGACTTTCTTTTGAAAATTAATACCATGGTTTACTTATATGCATGTAATAACCATGATATAATATGTTTTTAAAAGTAGAATTACAAAACATATAAAAGACCATTTCAAACCTCAAATCTGTGCAATCCATCTTTAAGAACACTCGCACATCTCTTGTATGTGTTCGGGTGCAAAGTTCTCCTTGGATGTGGCTTACCCTCTTGTGATGTGTAATGGGCTTAGCCTTTCTTATAAATAGGAAGTGAGTGGCTCCCATTTTATGTAAGAACCCATTTGGAGAGTTTAGTCTAGTGAGAGAATTTACATTACCCACTTGTAATATCTTGCTTACAACTATTTTATTTACTCTTTCTATTCTTGATGATTGATTGATTCACTTGATATTTACAATTTTGCATAAGTCACCATAACCGGGTCACTATAATTGGTATCGGAGCGGATGTTCTTGAAGTATGCTTGAATTTTTGAAGAATTTTATCCATGATGACAACATGATTTGGTGAATCTTAAATTGTTGTAAGTTCTTCATTTTTTAGAGTGTTTTTGATTCTAGAACTCAAATTGTTCTTTGATCTTGTTTGAAATTGGATTTTCTCTGTCTAGAATTCATGTGATTTTTGTTTTTTCTCTCTAGAATTCATGTAGAAATCACTTTCTCTCTCTAGAGATTTCATTCAAATTCACTTTCTCTCTCTAGAAATATCCAAGTTTTTGTGATCTTTTTGTTAATTAATCAAAGATGGTGTGTTTGGATTATGATTCTTGGATCGTGATAATTGAAGATATCAAATACAAAGTCAATGAGAAATTTTTTTAAGGATTATTGTTGAAAGGCAGGTTTATTACATGGGATTCTTTAATCTCTTATGGAAATAAGAAAGATGATTTTGGAAAATTAATATTTCAACGTCTTTGTAAGATTGAAAGTTTGGTTGAAATTTCCATGAATATTTTGTGTTGGTGTGGTAATCAAAAGGAAGGAGAAGAAAGAGAATTATTAAAAAAGGAACATGTTTCTCTTATTGAAGACCCAAATGATCTTAATTCTCTTGAGTTTGTTGAAGATGTTCTTGAAGAATTTCATCATGTTCATGATGTTCTTGAAGTTCAAGATAAAGGAATTCAATGTGATTCTCAAGAAGTTGAAAAAGTCTTTTGTTCAATTGGAGTTCAAAACGATTATTGCTTGAATTCTTGTGATTTGTTTGAAGGAATGGTGCCATATAGAAAGCCTTCAATCCAAGATGTTCAAATGTATCAAACTCCAAAAGATTTGATTCAAAGTTGCCATGTTTAAGTTGAGCAGAATTCTCTTGTTCTTGAATTCAAATCTTCAAGATCCAAAAAGATGAAGAAGAAAAAGAATAAGAAGATAAAAAACAAGAACAATTAGGTTTCTAAACAAAATTCTTCAAATGTTGTTTTGAAGTCGAAATCAATGAAAAAATTTGGGTACCTAAGAAATATTCATCAAATGTTGCAATGATTTCGAATTCCAAACCAAAAATTGTTGAAGATTCTCAAAATCGTGATGAAGAAGTTAGTTCTTGGAAAAACGAGCAGAAGTTCCATGGATTGTACAATGTGCATCATGGGTGGTACAATATGCAATTGGACAATTTTCCAATTCCAACCAAGGAACCGAGATCTTCCATGATCGATTCGAGTATTGAAAATGGAAAAAGGATTATCAAGAAGATTTCGCAAATTCTCAAATGGATTCCAAAAAATTCATGTTGAGATCGATACCTTGTTTTTGAATATCCGATGATGAACGATCCAGGTTTTCTCGAAATTCAAATTCAATCATATTCTCAATTCGTTCTTTCGTTATTGATTGGAAATGACTGTGATAGTTGTGAATATCGATTTTGGGATGAAAGGTCAAAAAGTGTTTGATTCGACTGTTGGTATTTTAGGTATGATAGTAGAACGAAATTACTTTGAGTTGATTGAGTCCAAGTCGAACGCAACTTGAGATACAGTGTCGAAGTCACATAGTCAAATTCTACATATTGAGGATAATGGTCGAAAGCCTTTAGCATGGAGTCGAAATAACTTGTTTGGAACGTATTTCAACTAGTATTGAATTGGAATTGTTGGTGTCAAACTAAAACTCGAATTCAAATGATATTGATCTTTTTTTTCATATTGGAAACGAATTGGGGAAGAAAACAACATTTCACATCTGGTCCCTAATCTTTCAACAATTTAGCACCTTATACCCAATTTCGATATGGGGGTATAATTTTGTGAAGTGGGAAGAGGTTTCGAACTGTTCCCTGAAGTTTATGCGAATTGTCACTTTATGCCCATTTTCGCATTTGGAGCAAAGTTTTGCATTTGATGCTGATTTTTCGCAACGGGTCCCTGCAGAATTTACAAAAATAACCGTTTTTACCCAGTTTTCGAATTTCTTGCAACTCTCACCCAAAAATCGAAATCTTTACAACTTTTGAAGATTTTTTCCTCGATTTTTTATGATTGTTTTTCGTGCAAGATTTTCGTGGTTTCATTTCTGTCACACATTGAGAGGGAGTTTCGTCATGTTTAATGTGACATCCCCAATTTCACGGCCAGAAAAGAGCGGTTTAATTTATGCTTTTAAAATAATTTCAGATTAATCATTTGATTAAAGGTGTTGTGGAATTTGTTCCCAGAAAAACATAATAAATATGTTATCAAATCATTTCCGAAGAAATGTATTTTACTCACTTAAACCATTGGGATGTCATTGTCAATACAAAAACATACGCATAAACAAAACTTACATTCATTTATAGTAGTGATCTACTTCTCTTTTAAATCTCTCAATGTAAAGCAACTTCGTATTGATACCTGTGATACAATTAAACTGAGTGGGTCAGGCTTCGGAGCCTGGTGAGCATATAAGGTTTTCAACCCACAATAAATAATTTATTATGCTTAAACATCAAACAATCAACCCAATTACCCAATCTCCATTGTCTTATTTATTTCTTAAGGATTTACCCTAAGAATCAACTATCACTCATTCCTAAGGATTCATCCTAAGGACTAGGCACGAAGTCCATCGTTGCCCAAGGCTTATACTACAAGCACTAACAACGTCGATCCCCACATACTGATCCTATACAATGATCTTACTAGATCTAGCCTAAAGGATCGATATGAACAACCAACTAACAAAACTGCTTCGGAAATCCCCTAGCAGCAAACAAGGATCGATAAAGATATCGAATGAATGAAATAAGTTTAACCACGAACCTTTGTTTGTAAAAGAAAGAACCACAAGACAATTAAGTCAGGGGTAGTTATCAATGCCTAGGCTGTGGTCTGAATATCGTGAGGTATGTAGCCCCCAGACGCACCCTATCCAGCATCGAACTTTGCCTAGGCTGTGGTCTGAATATCGTGAGGTATTTAACCCCCAGACGCACCCTATCCGGCAATGGAAACGCTGACTAATGCCTAGGCTGTGGTCTGAACCCCCAGACTCACTCCTATCTGGCATCGAAAATAAGAGTATAGGGAAAATACTAATAAAGTACTCAGGTACGTTCCCGTACCCCGACACATAATACTGTCAAAAAGAAGAACTATCGGATGAACACATAGTTCAAAAACACCTAATGAACATATAGTTCGAGAACACCTTATGAACATATAGTTCAAACATACTTACCGATTACAAGTCTGCTAACGTTCCACTGGACTATCTAAAATAGTCTGTAGCCGTTGTCTATACTCTGCTAGATGACTAGATCATTTTAAACATCGGTACCTCTCATTACTTTTATTTCATCACACATCATCTAATTCATCTACCCATGTTTTACCCAAGATATTTGTAGATAAAAATACATATACAGTTTAATACTTGTATAAAACATCAATTCAACAGTCACCTCAAATAAACAATTAATATATTTACACATAGCACGTATTTCAAGGTAAATACTTCATATCTATGTGTAAGGTGAAAGTAACTATACTCTCACCTGATTTAATGAAAATCGGGCAGCAATTCGTTTCCTAAAACGATCGTTTCTAATAAAACCGGGAGTTTTATTGAGAAACCGAGCTCTGCGAAGGTCGGGCTTCGAAACCGAAAAAATAAATTTCTCGTGCTTATCGGGCACTCTGGGACGTGTTTCAGGCGTTGGAAATGATCTCAGGGCATCGGGGGATGTGAAAATAGCCAAAATAGTGAAAAGGGGGCCAAAATTGCCAATTTTCCAAAAGTACCCGGAAGATCTCGCAAGCCTTCTATATATAGGCCCGAGGTTCGGACCCGAAGCAGCGAGAAGCAGACACGCGTTGCAGTCTGCGAGGCTCGGAGGCTAAGGCGGTGCGAGGCTCGGACCATCTGGGAGCTTCGGATTGGTCAGCTCCGGATGACTCACCTGCTTCGGATGACTCATCAGCAGATCAGACACGGGGGTGCACACGCGTCGGATGTGCGAGGGACGAGACTTCGGTCGAATCAGGAAGCGACACGCCTCGCCAGCTGGCCTCGGGTGACTCAGCAATTCGGACATGTGGCGCGCTACGAGCGAAGGTGACGTGGCATTTCCGGGTGAAGCTCATCCATGCGAAATTTCTCGAATTTTGTGCCAAAATCTTCTAAAATTCATAACTTTCGCATACGAGCTCCGTTTTTGACGTTAATTTTGACTTTAATTACGCTCTACCACTTTCGTTTAGACTTTGTCGACTATTTTTTACTTTAATTTTTTATATTATTATTTTTAACAGACCGGGACAGGAAATCCGTTAAAAATTCATAACTTCTTCATCCGACGTCCGGTTTTGTTTGTCTTTTTACCGTTGTGCTACAAATGACTAGACCTTCGATTCTCGTTTAGGTCGTGTCGGCTAAAAATCTCTCGATCTAAAATTCGAGTTTTTAGTTGTCTACTGCTAAGCTGAAACTTCGAAAAATCATAACTTCCTCATACGAAGTCAGATTTGGGCGTTCTTTTTGTACTCTCGGTTTAACGAACACTACGTGTTTCGTTTAGATGACTAAGGCTAAAAAGTAGTTTATCAAAAACTCACTTTTTACGAAATTCGGTACCGTGCCGGTTTATCGTGAAACTTCGACAGGTCATAACTTCTTCGTTATAACTCGGATTTCGGCATTCTTTATATATACGTAATCCTTGTCACGCCCACCACAAGTTTCTTAATAGATATCGACTTTATCTAATATTTAATTTTGACGCTCATTTTTATTCTTAATTAATTAAACCCTAATAATTAAGCATACAACACATAATTCACATAATATTCACATAATTCCTTTTCATTTCTTCTAAATGAGTTACAAAGGTTAACCTAGACCATTATGTCAATATTTATGCCTAGCCTAGAAACACAGGCGTTACATTTATTCATCGAGCGCTTCTCATACCCTTGTGGGGTTTATAATAATTTGTTGATTATAAAAAGGGGGAGAATGTTGAAATGGGTATTCGAAGATAATTGGATATTCTTTTTCAGAGCAGATTTGAAGACCGATGTTACTTTGAGGGGGAGTTGGGCTTTGATCGCTTGGAGTTCGTTTGGAAATTAAAGTCGGGACATTCAATCCTGACTTTGATGGGGAGAATTTTAGGGTGCAAAGTTCTCCTTAGATGTGACTTACCCTCTTATGATGTGTAACGGGTTTAGCCTTTCCTATAAATAGGAAGTGAGAGGCTCCCATTTTATATAAGAACCCATTTGGAGAGTTTAGTCTGGTGAGAGAATTTACATTACCCACTTGTAATATCTTTCTATTCTAGTGGAGCTTAAAACGATTGTATTTACTCTTTGTGTTCTTCATGATTGATTGATTCACTTGATCTTTACAATTCCGCATAAGTCATAATAACCAGGTCACCACAGTATGCACTAGTAGGATAAATGTCACCTAACCACTTAGTGTTATCTTTTGATGGACGAGGTATCTTCGCGATTTCTATAACCAAGTTATTGGCCGATTACACATGTTTTTCAAATTGGATGATTTGATCGAAAATCTTTTATGATAAAGGTCACCTAAGCAAGACATAGATGGGATCAAACATGTCAAATTAAAATTTTTATTAGCGATCTCATAAATCTAGGAATTATATAGAAAGATATAATTGATAATCGATATCTAACGGATTGGATTCAAATATATGGGGTAAATGTCACCTAACCATTTATTCGTTTTGCAACTTGGGTCCTAGACTTTGATAATTAATGTTTTTGGAAACTAAATGGGTATTAATTATTAAAGAGTTTAAATATTGAAAATACTAAATGAATTTTGTTAAAAATTTGTAGTAAAAAAAATCCACTCTCATTACCATGAATTGTCATTTTTATTTAATGATTTAATAAAACAATAACATTCATTAGATACAACTTCAATGTGTGGGTTCATATCTTAAGAGATAATCTCATGAGTGATATGAAATTATATACAGTTAAAGGTCCTAGTCCTAAACAATTTACTTTGGGTAATAAGCTTGAACATGATACCTTGTAAAGGCATCGCTGTGATGCTAAAGATGTTTCTAACATCAAACTAGGAATAGTACATGGCCAAAAAGAGTCACCTTGTGTGATCTAGGAGGACCATGTTTTATGGACTGAACACCTTTAAGCCCAAGAAATCCATTAAGGGCCACATAGACGGATCTTGTTTCTTTTATGGAGAACCTGGACAATGGAAGAGGATCTGCTCCTCTTATCTGGAAAGAAAGTCTGGAAGAGACTAGTACTTCAGGTATCTACTAGATAGAACTCATACTTTTCATGTAACACTTAGGTACTTGGTATTTAAATGTTAATCTAATATTTGTAAATGGCTTGTAGATATTTATAGAAGAGTAACCAGCTGAGCACAATCAAGTTGAAACTACACTCTCGGAGTTTAGTTTACTTGTAATATAAAACAATGTTTGTTTTAGAACAATGTTTGTTTTAGAACAATGTATGTTTTAATTTAGCTTGTCTAAATATATGTCTCAGTTATTTTAATTTATGAATGATTGACTATTTACTTAAATCGTTTTTCATAACGATCACCTTCATATTCGAAACTTATTAAACTTCTGATTATGAGACTAGATCTCTTAATAAGAATTATAAAGTAAATATCAATGTTTAAAAATAACAAGTTATACATGGAAAATATTTTGACTTCAACTTGTTTTAAATCAAACTCAACTTTGACATTGTTATCTTTATTATATAAATGTAATTAACATATTCCAACTTCAAGAAAGGGATCCTCGAAGGCAAATAATGTTGCTTATTTGACATATGTAAATCTTATTTATATATAAAAAATTCCTAATGATATTTTCACTAAGTAATAGAAAAAAATAATTATTAAGGAACTATACACTATGGTGTATGACTTACTTTCTAATGAATGTCTAAGATTTAGCTCAAGATACCAAATCAACTTTATTAACAACTATATGTTAAAACATAATTGTGAAATATTTGTTGAAGGTTTCAAATATAAAGTGGAGATACTAACTAGTAAGAACTATCTAAGGCCTTAATAATAATAAAGGATAAATTAAATCTTACTTGGTATGATTTACTTTCTAATTGGTAGAAATGTCCTCCTTTTATTTCCTTGGGATAACACATATAACACTATAAATTGCACCTTGAGTACAAATACCAAGTAATAAGTAGATATAAAATTTTCTTTATATGATTTTGTATGGAAAGGATTCATCCCTATCTTATTAAATGTTTTGTGGATTTGAAACCTATGTTGGACAAAAGCTTCTAAACCCTTTGCTTAAAACTATTTTATTCACTCTTTGTGTTCTTCATGATTGATTGATTCACTTGATCTTTACAATTATGCATAAGTCATCATACACATTTAAAGCAAGTATGGTCTTGATTAATATTTCTATCTATAGCAAGGCTAGAAGGAGTAAGTAATTCTTTTAGATAGAATACATTACATGAATAACCATACACATTTAAAGGAAGACTTGTTATAAAAGGATTTTCTAATGCCCGTGGCATTGAATATGGTCTTTATCATACTCATGAAATTGACTATGATCAGACCTTTTTCACAAGTAGCTATGCGTAGATCAACAAGGACATTATTTACTATAAATTCATATTTTTAATATGACATATAGCAAACAGATTTCAAGAAAGACCGCTTTCCTTAACAAACATCTACTAGAAGAGCTTGAGATTCGATTATAGATATAAAGCAAACATCAAAATGTTGCAATCATCAATTTAATATGAAACCACAAGCTATGCTTTTATATAAAAATGAATAGAACATGTGAATTTACTAAGAACTAGTGGGAGCATAGTGACATTCCTAATCTTGGATGAATGAGACATACTTAATCATAAGAAATCACATTCTGACCATGCCAGACTTTTTCACCTTGACTCGAAATGTGTTTCTAAAATGAAATACTAAGGAAAAACAAGATACATTATGGGAATGTAAAATCTATAGGGATAGATAAAAGGAATGTTGAAAGTTTTATTTCTTTATGCATATATTGACAACATCTTAAAAGAGATCAAGATAGAAGATTCCTTTGGATGAACCTTAGCATTATCACATGGCACTGAATTTGAGCCAGGCTTAAAACGACCTAGCTCATATGTTAGAACTAGCTGAAATGATTTATATTCGATTTGATTGGCAAATGAATCCATCATTTATTCCATATTATGCATAAGACCTGGTATATGATCTTGCTATGAGCATATCATAATGTACCAATTCAATACACGGTTAAGTCACCGCATGACTATAGGAACATTCGAAGAGTACTTTAGAAGAACTAAGATAATGTATATGAGATAATTAGTTTAGAATAAAATCATCATGTAAAGAGCTACATAAGATTCCGATTTCTAAGCAAATGTAGATAAATATGAATTATAATTGGATTATAACTTATGTAGATGTCGAATATTGTTGTGAGGTGTCAAAGGTCATAGATAGTTTCTATATTTTGTTATTTTATTATAAGGGCACTTTATGTATCGAAAGTTCCAGTGTTTAGTCCCTTGTATTTTTTATGTGCTTTCGTGATCCCTATAAATATGTGATGTGTACTAGAGATAGATAAGAACTTCCGTGATTTTGTCTGAATACTCTCTGTACTTCTGAAAGCATAATTGAGCCAAACAGGATTTATTTAGATCTCGTGTTCATCATTCTTACTTTACTCTGATCTTATAATTCATACTCGATTTCATTACTACTACATTTGGTATCAAAGCAAGATTCATACAGAATTGTTCTGATTTTCTGAGTTTTGCAAAAGTTTTGAGTCTCATTCTAGATTTCAATTTTCCGCCCTTTTGCTTCAGAAAATCATATTAGATCTTTTGTTGTGAGTCGATTCTGCGTTCTAGTTGTTAAATCGAGTGTCCGGTTGTTGAATTCTGAGTGTTTTAGCTGTTTGATCTTAATATGATTTGAGATTTTCTCAAAAGTTTTCCCTATAACAATGGCAAACTTTAACATGAACACGATGAATTCTTACTCTCATCTACTTGGTTCATCAATAAAGATTCTGATGCTGATTCTTGGGTTCTACGATTAGTGTGCTGATCGAATGGATGATTACTTGAACGGAATTGATTAAGAACTCTGGAAGTGTATTCTCGGTGATGTTCGTCCTCCTGTTGCTGTTCAGAGTATTGTAACTTCTTCTAACAATCAAAATGTCAATGAAAAGACTGAAATATTGTTGAAGAATGAAAAGAAGTGTATGAGAGAACTCAGAGGTGCTCGTCCGCCTGTTGTTTACAATTACGTGCGTAGATGTAAGACTGCAAAAGAGATTTGGGATAATTTGAAGGAAAAGTATCAAGGAAGTGAAAAAACTAAAATCAGTTCAGTAAAACATTGTCTGGTGGAGTTAAGAGAATTTAAACAGAAAGAAGGTGAATCCATCGAATTCTATTATGACCGTCTGAATGAACTCATATACAAGTGCAATAGATATGGGATCACTAGGTCGACAATGGAGTTCAATCTCAAATTCATGATGGGGCTTCGCAAAGAGTGACGAAATGTTAGTCTGATGGTGAAGACTCAACAAAGATTCGATTATTTTTCTTTGAATGATCTTTACAATCTGTTGAAAACTCATGAATCCGAAGTAAATGAAATTTCTGAAGAATCGAAGATCAGTCTGGGTGGTCGTCTTGCTTTGGTTCTGAAAGTTACTGGAAGGGACGCATAGAAAGAGGTTGTTGAGAAGGAAAATTCAGAAGATGATGGTCTGATCGTCAAATCTGATGACAAAGCTATTGCATTTTACTCTAACAATCGAGTAAAGAAATTCTTCTTGAATCATTTCAATGCAAAGTCGAAAACAAGTGATGTGAAGAGAAGTTTTGCTGAAAAATTTGGGAATGAAGAAAAGAAAGTTGAGAAAAAGGAAGTTCATGATGAGGAGGAGAAGAAAGAGAAAAAGCTGAAAGGTGATTCTGGATTCGACTACCATTACTGCAATGGGGAGAATCATATGGACAATGACTGTATGTTGCGAAAGCGAGATGAAAATAAGAAAAAGATCAAAGACAAAGCTTATTACGTTGAGATATTTGAAGAGGTGCGTGCAAAGTCGAAGGGATTGTCTCTAGTGGCCAAAGGTGTGGATGAAGAAGATGGAACATACCAGATTTGGTCATCTGGTTCTGACGACAATGAGATGTGAAACCCTACACACGGGGCTATGTTCGCGATGCATGAGGAAGAAGAGGAAGAGAAAATTACTGGGAAGTGCTTTGTTTCGACATCATCACACAAATCACCAATGACTTCTTAAGTACGTTCTCTTTTACAATCTTTTAATATTCCCTCTAGTGAATATGATTCGATTCTATCTGAGTTTGATGCAGCTATTACTTATGTTAATGATCTACTTATTTCTGCTTGTAATGATGCTAAGAAGTCGAATACACAACTCTGAGAAGCTCAGAGGATGTTGGAATCGAAGAAAGTGAAAATATAATACTTAGATATGCAAATAAAGAATCTGATGTGTGATAGGGATAGTTTAAGTGTTGATGTTAAATTGTTGTTAAAACAAAGAAATATCTATTGTAACTCAGCCAAACGTTTATATGGTAAATTGACAGTATTGCATCATTCATCGGATGTTAGCAAAGACCAACATAGGAAAATTTTGCCCTTTTTAGCATTCGAAATGGAGTAATTTGAATATGTTTCCTATGATTGTGAAAAGACAATTGCTCAATTTGATAGGGTTCCAGATAATAGATATGCATATGGTATAGTGAAAATTGATGAATGTATGGATGCTAATGAATTAGTTGATATTGTAAATGAGACCTTGACTAAAAATGAACAAATAAAGATTTTGAAAAGAACTGAGAATTCAAAAACTGACCCTCAAAATAATTTTGTTGATATCGAAGATGATTCTGATGATATTAGTGAAATTGAAGAGGAGGGACTTATTGATTGTTCTCAGTTGTATGACATTAATGTCACATCAATGGATAAAGGCAAAGAAAAATGTAATGTTTCATCGATTAAAGTTGACAGTGACAAACCCTCAACTTCGTAAGTTCATGATCGTAACCATGTGACTGTCGAAGATAGTCAAACAGACAGTGATGATGACAATGATGATGTTCCGAAAGAAACAACAATTCCAATGGTTGTAGTTGCTCAGGTTTTTGACAAAACTGAGAAATTCGACACATTTATGAAGGAAAAAGGATCTCTTTACCTTGAAACAAATACATTTGTGTATCCGAATTTCAAATGCTCAGACGAGGTTATCTTTCCGAATCAGGTTTTTGTCACAACAGGAAATAGTGATAATGTTAAACCTGAGTTTAATAAAATGATTGAAGAAGATAACAAGAAAGCATCAAAAGAAGGATTTTTCTCAAACCAAAGTACCGTCGAAAACAATCTAACAAAGAATTCTTAAACTTTTCAACGACAAAAACCACAATGAATTTGGGTTGAAAAATATGAAAAATCAAAAGATGTTTCGAAACAAGATGACATTGTTTCTCAACATGTCAAAATTAATTCTCAAGAGTTTAAGGAACAAATTGAAAAGATTTCGAAAGAAAGTTGTATTTCAAAGAGAGAAGCAAGAAAGAATGCTTTTTGGAAAACCATTGAGTCTCGAAAGAAACCAAATGTTATGCTAAATAAATCATCTGAACAGAAAATGTCTAAATCAATCCAGACTTCTTCTCAAAGGAAAGTTGAAAATAAGAAAAATCCCGCTCTAACTCAAAAAGATTTGTCTACAAATAAACCACAAAATGATTTTTCAAAGTTTAAAACTCAAGAGTCCAAATCAGATTCCCAAAAAAAAGGTCAAACATCAAATGAAAAGAAGTTTACAAATGTTTTCACAACAAACATCAACATTTTGAGACATCAATTTGAAACAACAAACAAGGTTTTCACAAAATCATTTTTCAAGACAAAACCGATTTTTGAATAAACCAACGAATGTTCAAAATCGTTTTTCTTCTCAAACGAAACCAGTGTTTTCAACTCAAACGTTTGATAAATTCCATTCTAAAAGAAATGTCATTTTCACACCAACACAACCAACTTTTCCCAATCCTCCTACGAAACAAGTTTCTAAAGTTCCGTATATAAAAGGAAAGTCAGATGTGAAAACATTAACCATTGGCTCGAAGGAAAAGGGAAATCATTTAAATCAGGGAAGTTTTCTCAACAACAAATCAAAGATGCTTATGAAAAGTATCTAAATGAATCTTCGAATGCAAGTTCATCATCGAAGTAATCGAATCCTTCAGTCAAACAATGGAGAGCTATTCCGAAAGCAAAGATTAATGAGAAACGAACTGAGAAGCAAAAGGCAAAAGTCAGTGATCATTCTAAACTAGTGAATGATTACATTTCTATGCCTTTAACTAACGAAGTTGACTTACTTGATAGTCTCAAATCTAAAGTTCGTAATTGGATCATAGGATCTTCTTTTCACAATGCTTTTAAATCTAATAACCAAGGACCCAAATAGCCTTGGGGACCTATATTCTTTCACTGATTGCAGGTTTTGAGTGACGAGCAATATGACGAAAAATGGTATATCGATAGTGGTTGCTCTTGCCGCATGACTGGAAAGAAGGAAAACTTGTGTGATTATCGAAGTCTAGATAATGCTGGAGTGGTGAAGTTTGGTAACAATAACAAATGTTATGTGAAAGGTTATGGAAAAGTAACAAATGGGAAATTCATAGTGAACACGGTAGCTTATGTCAAAGGTCTTCAACATAACTTGATAAGTGTTTCACAACTTGTTGTGGGCATTGGCAATCAAGTGGTGTTTAATGATGAAGGAAGTGTGATTTCGAACATAGACACAAAGGAAGTTTTGCTTAAATAAAAAAGAAAGGCGATATGTTTACTCTCGACATAAAACCAATTGTTGGGATTCCCTCGGTGTGCTTGCTTTCGAAAGCTTCATCTGATGTTAGCTGACTCTGGCATCGAAGACTTTCTCATTTAAATTTTCAAAATCTGAATAAATTGGTCGTAAATGATCTTGTTAGAGGTTTACCTGTGTTCAAATTTGATAATGATACTTTGTGTGCAGCTTGCGAACAAGGAAAGCAACACAGACAAGGTCATCCGATTGTGATTGATTCAAAGATTGTTGAACCTTTGGAACTTTTTACATTGATCTTTGGGGACCCTCGGCTGTTGAGACTCTCAACAAGAAGAGATACATATTGGTCATTATTGATGACATTTCAAGGTTTACTTGGGTATATTTTCTACGACTGAAATCCGAAACTGCTCAAGGAGAAATCGTTCACTTTGCGAAGCAGCAAGAACAATGCTCACATATGCGAATCTTCCTCAATATCTATGGGCCGAAGCAGTTTCCACTGCATGTTTTACTCAAAATTGATCTTTTATTCATCAACATTTTAACATCACTCCTTATGAAATTATCAACAACCGAAAACCAAATGTTAATTTCTTCCATTCTTTCGATACAGGTGCTTCATTATGAATCTCAAGGATAATCTTTCGAAATTTCAGTCAAAAGCTGATGAAGGTATATTCTAGGGATATTCTCATAATTCGGTTGCTTACAGGGTGTTAAACAAACAAACAAGGAAAATCGAAGAAACATTTAATCTTACTTTTGATGATTATTACGTTAAACAAGTTGAAAAGACCTTTGAACAACAACCGATAATGAATGAATCAAATAATGAATCTCAAACTTTGAATTCGTTAGATTTTGATTATGATTTGATTTTTGGTGTTCCAGATCGGGCTATTGATGCAGAAGTTAATGCTGATGATAATCAAGTTCCTGAAGCATCGAAACATTCTGATGATTCCATTCTCACACATGATAACAATGATTCGCTTTCATCAACAAATTCTTCAAGAAATAAAGAAATTCTGCCTATTCTATCGAATGTTCAAGTGGAGCAGGAGCACTTAAATTCGTCTGATCAAGTTGAGGGGGACCCTACTTTCGAGGGGGAGAGAGAAAGAATGAATGTCGATGTCGAGGGGAGCATCCTGATAGTAATCCAATTTTCGAGGGGGAGTAAGATGGAAATAATACAAATGTTTCGAATGATCAAAATGATGAATTTCTTAACATTAATGATAATTTGTCAAATGCAGATGAAGGATCGGATACTGAAGAAATGTTCGAAGATGCACCTTTGGACTTTGATCCTATATATCGTCCAATGGATAGATGGACTCGATGTCATCCAAAGGAACAAGTTCTTGGTGATCCTCATGATGAAGAGTGTTGATATTTGAAGTTACAACTGACGAACAAAGAATATTTTTTGAATGGTTTTTTCTCACTTGAAGGTGTTTATAGATGGATACTATGGTGCTTTGGCGTTAACTGATGTCGAATTGGCAAAAGCGTTGTGTTGAGTATATGGGTTGCGCCATTGGGCTTAGATAGTTTGGTCCATATGTATTCACGGTTTGGGCCTGTCCAACCGTGTATTGTTTTTAGGGTTTAGTATATATAGTGCATGCATGCATTATATTAATTACGCTTCTTGAATATTTCCTTTAACAAGTATTGTAACCCTAGCACGCCTCTAAAGTAGAAGTTCTTCATCGAGCTCTTCTGAGGTGTTGCTGTTTTAATCATTCGACACTCGTTTGATTCATAGTGGTTTTCATTGTCTTCTATTGATTGTTATTATATTATTGATATGTATTTGAATCTATCGATCTAAGAGAACTTTATTCTCATCAATTAGTATCAAAGCAGGAGGCTGTGTAAATCATACGCATCTCTTCTGTTTGACGAATTTTCGTAGGGTTTCTGCTTTTATTGGATCTGTTAAGCCGTCATTCCTTCATTGACGTTGTTCATAGATCTCGATATTACCCTATTCAATCATTACAATTCTGATTCTTAGCAGATATCTGAAAAAGGTCATCATGTCTCACGAAGACTCATAAACCAATCCGATCAATATCTCCAACAGCATTGGATCCACAACCAGAATCCCGATTCTATACACTCAAGATTATGAAGTTTGGATGCATCACTTTGAGGACTATGTCGTTGGTTCTGAAGACAATGGTTAATTCATTTGGGAAGCAATAACATTGGGTTATTTTGTTCATTCTGGAACAAATAGAACTATTAAGACTCAAAAGGAGTACAACAAACTCTTAACTGATGTGGAGAAGATTCCTCAAGATGAAAAAGATAAGTTGTTGTGTAATGTTAAAGCCATGAGAATGATCCGATTCGCTTTACAGTCCGATATTTTTCGTTTGGTAAGCCTATGCACCATGGCAAAAGAGATCTGGGATAGACATAAAAAGTTGTATTCCACTGATGAAGACCTAGAGCATTCTATCCAAACTCTACTGCTCTCTGAGTTCGGTGCTTTCCAACAAAAGCCAGATGAAAAACTAATTCAAGAATTCGATCATTTCAACCATCTTTTGAGCAAGATGATCAAGCACGGTATTGGAAGAGAAGTGATCGAACAGAAGGTCACGTTTATGAATGGTTTAAGACCCGAATGGATGGCTGTGGTATCAACTGTGAAGGCTCACGAGCAGTTTAAAACCTATTAATTGGCGAAGATGGTGGGTATTCTCAAGTCTCATGAATGTGTTGTGACAAAGGAAGCGAAGGTGGTGTCTGGTATGGGATCCTTGGCCCTTCTCTCTAAGGCGAAGAATGTGGTAGAAGATGAAGAAGAGTCAGAAATGTTAGAATGTGATCTGAAAAGCGAAGAGTATGAAATGATGGTTTCCAACCCGAAACGGTTTGCTCGCAAAAAGTTTCCTATTGCCAAGAACCAAAACTGGCAGGGAAGCTATAGCTCAGAAAAGACGAAAGAGGAGATCAAAAATACTCCTTAGAAAGAAGAGGAGAAGAAGGAGAGAAAACTGGTAGCAGACTCCGGATACGATTGCAACTTATGCCATGGCAAAAACCACTTTGCCAAAGATTGCATGTTAAGAAAGCTATCGGAGAAGAAGGAAGGTGAAGATGATGAAGCATACTACATGCGCAAGTTGGAGGAGATAAAGAAGAAGAAAGCCTCTAACAGTTCAATGAATGCTTTGATTGTGCAGGAGAACATTGTGGATGATGAGTTCGGTGGCGTAGAGGTCTGGTCTACAGACTCTGAAGATGAAGAAGTATGTAAACCCACGCATGGCAAGGCATTTGTGGCGAAAGAAGATAATACTGAGTTTGTAGGGAGATACTTGATGGTGACAGCTGGAGTGTCATAAATGAGGGGCTACACAACCGAAGGCGAGTATGAGGAGGCGAATCTGAAGGAAGATAAGTGTTTTGCTACCAAACCTATGAGCGAAAGGATCAACGACTGCGATCAGTTGATCAAGAAGGTACAATCCATTCTCGAATCACTTAAAATACCTGTAACAAACTATGAAAAGGAATTAAACGAATTAAAATTCAAATTTTCTAGTTTAAGTGACAGTCTAATGCAAACACGCCTCACAAATGCTAACCTAACCGATCAAATTAGCAGGGTGACATCCAAGAATGAGGAGCGAAGGATGTGGATAGAGAAGACGGAGTTAGAGTTAGTTAGGACGAGAGATGAAGTTATTTATTTGCAATGTGATACTTGAAACTTATGAAACAAAGAAACATTTTTTGCTTGATTGCTAAACGTTTATATACTAATATTACTCAATTGCATTTAGACTGTGAAATCGGCAAAAAGATTCACAAAATGATTTTGCCCTTCCTGGAGTTAAAGGAGGACGAAGTAGATATTGATGGTTATAACTGTGAATCTATTGTTTCTTCAGATAAAATCTCTGACGCCTATAGGGTTGGTCTGGATAAAATCGAGTCCTTTAACAAGTCCAAAGACCATAAGGACATGCTTAAAAATCTTTTGGACGAGAATGATAAATTGAAAATCAAGACCGAAACCATACAAAAATTTGACTCATTGAATGCCAAGTTAAGTTCGGAACACAAAATAAATGTTGATAACACCTCTAAATTTGACGAGGATGGTGATATGAGTGAAATTTCAGTAGAAGATGTGGTTGACTGTTCAGAATTTTTCAAGAGCAAAACCGAACCTACCAAAGGTCTTATATCTGAGAATTCGGTTGAGTTCGCTCGAGTGTCCCAAGACAAATCCAAAGTTCTAAAACTGAAAGCAGTGGTTTATCAAAAGGTACAGACTATACCAAATCAGGGGTTACTTAGAAACACACAGCCGAACTCAAAGTTATAGTAAACGAAGATAACGCAGGTGGCTGTGATAATTATTTTTGGTCCGCCCCAATCGACAATGCAGATGAGACTGTCGGTTTATCATAGAGAACCTCGTGGACGGTTAAAGGCAGAAATGTGGCAGAACCACTCAACAAGCCTACAAGCTTTGATGTACCAAGCACAAGTGGTACCATAGAAATTCCAAGCGAATCATTGAAGGCTGCAAGAGAAACATATTCATTGAAAAGCGAAACTCATGCTGAGAGACCGAAGCCAAGGGCAAACATATACAAGTATCAAAAGCAGCTTGCTGAACTAAAACGCCAGCGAAACAAAAGATATCAAAAGAATCTTAATGAAAGGAAGTAGTTTTGGTACTCTCAAAACTCCAATTATGTTCGCACAGAAAAGGCGTCAAATCTCAAGGCGAAAGCAGGATCAAAGAATAATTCTGATCCATGCACTCACTGCCAATCCTGCAGTCAAGCGAACCGAAAGCCCAGTTTTGGTCCCAGATCAAGTGGTGACAAGAACCGAAAACCTAGTTTCGGTCCCAAGACTAGCCTTGATAAGAACCGAAAGACAAGTTTCGGTCCTAAATCCTACCCTCCTCATTCTCAATCAAAGCAGAATCCTAACAAGGATGTCAAGGATAGCAAGGGAAAAGGGAAGCTCGTCTCTGAAGACAAAACGCAAACAAAGAAGACGTCAGCTAACCCTAGGATACAAGAAAACAAGTTTGTTAAGAATCTAAACAAAAATCCTCAATCTGATTTAAACAAACGTAAGATATTTACCATCAAAAGGAAAGACGAAACCACACTAATAAAAAGAACTTATATGGTTGATCTTTCTATCTCTATTCCCTTTTCTGTAAAAGGCTCACGTGGACCCAAGCAACTTTGGGTTCCTAAATCTGCTTGATTTTTGCAGGTTATAAGTGACGAGCAGTTCGACGACGAATGGTGGATGTGTCAAATACGGGAATAATTCATATGGCACGATCAAAGGTTATAGAATGATTACAAACGGTGAATTCTCAATCCGGAAGGTAGAATATGTAGAGGGATTGCAGCACAATATCATCAGTGTCTCTCAACTGGTAGTGGGAACTGGCTTGAAGGTTTTATTCGATGATGAAGGTTCGGAGATTGTTGAAAAGAAAACGAAGGCACACTCTGACGAAAGTTGGCTCTGGCACCGAAGGCTCTCACATCTCAACTTTAAGGATATCAACAAGTTGGTTATCGGTGATGATGTACGAGGACTTCCACTTCTCAAATTTGATAAGGAACACTTGTGAGCAGCATGCGAGATGGGAAAGCAAAGCCGAAAGAGACATCCCACAATTGTCAACACAAACATAATTGAACCTCTTCTGCTTCTTCACATCGATCTATGTGGTCCTTCGCCCATAGAAAGCATCGGTGGTAGTAAGTACATTTTGGTTATTGTTGATGACTTTTCACGTTTCACCTAGGTTTTCTTTCTTAAACAGAAATCAGAGGCAACTCTCAAAGCATTTATAAAGCAAGTGGAGCTTCAATTGCGAAAGGTGGTTAGAAATGTCCGAAGTGACAATGGGCTGTAATTCCAAAACCAAGAGTTTGAAGAATTTCTCGTTGAAAAGGGAGTGACTCACAACTTCTCTGCTCCCTATACTCCACAGCAAATCGGCGTAGTTGAAAGGTGAAACCGTTCGTTGTGTGAAGCGGCCCGAACCATGCTCAGTTTTGTTTCTCTACCTCTGTACTTCTGGGCTGATGCAATTGCTGCTGCCTGCTATACCCAAAACCGAACCTTCCTTAACAAGAGATTTTCCATCACTCCATACGAAATATTAAATAATCGCAAGCCAAACGTCAAGTTCTTCCATGTGTTCGGTTCAAGGTGCTTTATTTTCAACTCCAAAGATAACTGAAACAAGTTCGATGTAAAGGCAGATGATGGGATTTTTCTTGGTTACTCGCTAACTTCAAAGGCATATAGGGTTCTGAATAAACGCTCAAAGACACTTGAAGAAACCTACTATGTCACCTTTGATGATGATTACGTAAAGAAACTTCAATCTAGCAAAGGACCAACCGAGGAAATCTTTCCAAAATCAGGTCAAGTCTCGGTTCCTATTTCCAATCTATTTGAAGAATACATATTGCTCTTTGATGAACCAGAGAGAGCAATTCATTCTGAGGCAAAGGCAGCTGACAAGAAGATCGACAACTTGAAGAAAATTATCGATGAAGCAGCAAAAGAAATGCAAAGCGAACATCAAGGACCAACCGAACAGCCAGGTCCAAGCGAACCTCGCGATCAAGGCGAACCCCAAACTCCAAGCGAACCTCGTGATCAAGGCGAGCCCCAAAGCTCGAGCGAACATACTCATAAAAGTTCTACATTCCAGGTGGATAGTTCTTCTACACCAAGGCCACTTGATTTACCATTCCAGGGGGAGAACCCATCTCCAACAATGACCCATGAAAGTCCAATCAAGGGGGAGAATTCTGAAACGGATGTTGAGATTGTTTCGTCATTCGAGGGGGAGAATGACAATACAAATGACAAAGACTCTCAATCAGAATTCAAAGTAGAAATAAATGCTGAATTCGATCCTGCTTATGATCCAGACTACCACCCTCTCATAAAATGGACAAAAGATCATCCAAAAACTCAAGTAATCGGTGAAACATCTGAGGGAGTTCTTACTCGGTCTCAATTACAAGCGAAGCAAACTGTTCTGTTCTTTCAAGTAGAATTTTGCATGTTCATTTTGTTCGTCTCGAAAATAGAACCAAAAACGATTAGTATTGCACTCGATCACTCCGATTGGGTACAGGCAATGCAAGACGAACTCCACGAGTTTGAGCGAAATCGAGTCTTGAGACTGATTCCCACACCAAAGGATGCATCTGTGGTTGGATTAAAATGGGTGTTCAGAAAAAAGATGGATAAATAGGGGAATGTAATTTGCAAGAAGGCAAGGCTGGTAGTCAAGGGATATTGTCAGGAAGAGGGTATAGATTACGAAGAAACCTTCGCTCCTGTAGCAAGGTTAGAATCAGTTCGGATCTTTCTGGCATACGCTGCTCACAAGAATTTTGAAGTCTTTCAAATGGACGTAAAATGTGCATTCTTGAATGGAGAACTAGAGGAGACTGTACATGTTGAGCAACCACCGGGTTTCATGAACGAAAAGTATCCTGATCATTGCTATATTTTGGATAAAGCTGTCTATGGTTTGAAGCAAGCTCCTAGAGCCTGGTATGAAACCCTTACTTGATTTCTAAAAATGTCCAAGTTTAAACAAGGTTCGGTTGACCCAACCTTCTTTCACAAGAAAGAGGGTGACCACTTAATGATCGTCCAAATTTATGTCGATGACATCATCTTCGGTTCCACAAATCCCAGCCTCACAGCTGAATTTAGGAAGTTGATGGAGACTAAGTTTGAGATGAGCTCAATGGGTCCAATTAACTTTTTCCTTGGCTTGAACATTAGACAAGGACCCGAAGGCATATTTATCAATCAGGAGGCTTACACAAAGACCCTACTGGCTAAGTTTCGCATGATGGGAGATTCCAAAGTAAAGGTTCCTATGGCATTTGGAACGAAGTTAACACCATATTTGGAGAAACCGACTGTTGATATGACCCTCTATCGATAAATGATAGGGTCTCAAATGTATCTAATAGCTAGTAGACCAGATATTATGTTTTCTTTTTGTTATTGTTCCAGGTTCCAAGCTAATCCATGCGACCCTCATATGGTGGCTCTTAAGAACATTTTGAGATATTTGAAGTGAACCTCATCTCTCAGTCTATGGTATCCTGCTAAATCAGGATTTTTCGTTCAAGCATTCTCTAATGCTAATCTTGGAGGATGTGGTTTGGACCGAAAGAGCACTACAGGAGGATGTCAATTCCTCGATGGTAAACTCGTCAGCTGGTAGTCCAAGAAACAAACATGCGTTTCACTCTCTACAGCCGAAGCTGAATATATTGTTGCAACATCTTGCACTTCCCAGGTCATTTGGATCCAAAGCCAATTAAGAGATTATGGCCTAAATATGAAGAAGATTCCTCTTAACTGCGATTCTGAAAGCACAATCAGGATTTGTAATAATCCAGTGCAGCATTCCAAGACGAAACATATAGCACTGAGATACCACTTCATCAATGATCACGTTGAAGATGGTAAAATGGAAATCCACTTTGTCAGATCTGCTGATCAACTAGCTGACATCTTCACAAAAGCCTTACCTGAAGTAAGCTTTAATAAAATACTCCAAGGCTTAGGAATGATGGAAGCTGAATCAGTACCGAAAGTACTTTCGCCTCATTAAAACTGATCAAGCGAAATAGCGCGAACGCTCGGTCTATCTCGACTCCATAATTTTCGGGAACCGAAATGGACCGAACGCGAAATAGAGCGAACGCTCGGTCTATTTCGGCTCCTGATTTTTCGGGAACCGAAATGAACAGAATGCTCGGTCTATTTCGCTTCACTACCTTTAGGTGAAGTTTCAGTTGTATACTTTGTACACTATGTATTACTTTTCTTAATTCATTTCTTCTTATAAAACTCAAAAATATTTCCCTTTCTGTTTTTAATTCTTTTTCATAAAATTTATAAAACTCAAAAATATTTTCCTTTCTGTTTTTAATTCTTTTTCAGAAAATTCATAAAACTCAAAAATATTTTCCTTTCTGTTTTTAATTCTTTTTCAGAAAATTCATTACACTTAAAAATATTTTCCTTTTTGTTTTTATTTCTTTTTCAGAAAATTTATAAAATCCAAAAATATTTTTTTCTTTTTTCGTTGTTTTTTATAAAAATCAAAAATACAAAAAATACTACCGAAAGGTATCATCGATCATTCAAATGATGGAGCTGGGACAGGTATATATTTCTTTATCTTTGTACTAGCTAAGTGTCCCTAGAAGCATGCTGCTGTATGTTCACCAAAGCCTCAAAGACTTCAAATGTTGCTGTATGTTCACCAAAGCCTCAAAGACTTCAATGAGGCTGATAAAATCACTTATGTCATGAGCTACCTTACTCATCTCACATTGAGTTAAGAGTTGTCTGCTCGGTCCTTACTATATAGCAGAGGTACTTTCGGTTCTTTAACCCCCTTATCACTTTTCTCCATCTCATTTCGGCTCATAATAGTAACCTTTTAGACTCTCAGTATTTACCACTGAGGTTTATGGTTACATAGCATCTGTGTTAATGATCTTAGCTTCGTTTCACCACGTGCTAAGTGAAACCCAAAATCCAACACCAATAACGAATTGACGGTGAACAGTCAAATGTTCTAGTTTTCACCCACGTTTTAACGAAACCACATTAGTGGAAGGTACCAAGAAATATCTTTTTAATTTTTGTGCGATCTTTATGAAATTGTATGACACCAAGTCTTTTCGTCCCAAAAGATCCAATTTATGTTTTTGTTTTTGAGATTTCTACAATTATCACCAAGTCACTAAATATGTTATCTAACCTACTTGTTTAACAGGCCACGTTGGTCTCACAAGTACTTCATCCACCTTTCGGTCTTATGTCAAGTACTGAAGTTCGGTTGAAGTTGAGCCACCCCTTATAGTTTAAATTTGAAAAGATGCCTTTCAATGTTTCTTAATAAACATTTGATCGTATTATAACGGGAAACCACACAGACACTTCTAAGTCTTTCTTGACTTTGAAGGAAGCGATTCATGCCCTGGATCCATAGTTTCGTGTCTAAATAGACATCACTTAAAATCCCACAAATACTTTGCTTTATTTCTTTTCTATTGGCACACTCTTGCACGAAGATCGTTATGATTTTCCCAATTCTTGTTCGAGGTACTTATCACAATTTTTCAGATTTGATGCTTCGGTTGTAAATGCTATGGTGGTCTACAATGTATAGGCGCGAACATTGCCAGCCTTATATGAAGTGAAAGGGGTTGTCACAGTTTGAAAAGGAATTTGAAAAGTTTTCGAAGTTGAAACAGCGGTAACAGGATAAGATTTGCAACGGACGTGTGAATTTGAAACGGTTCCTAACATCACGCCTGATGACGTCTTCCTAGGGAAACACAACTGTCAAATCGCGCTTTTTCAGGCGCCGATTCAGAAGATCGTCGAATCGTTACTGTGGATTCAGAAGATCGTCGAATCGTTACTGTGGATCAGATGGAACGTAGTCAGAGTCACTTGAAGAAAGAGAAGAAGGCACACAAGCCGAAGGCTCCTTCTCTTTCTTCAAGTGACTCTGACTACGTTCCATCTGATCCACAGCCCGAACTAGAGTCCAGTGAAGATGAAATTTCTCAGCACGAAACTCCGCCTCGAGGTAACTCGCCTCCACCCTCACCAACTCATGAAGATAACCGAAACTCAGCTCCTCCTTCTCCTACACGTTCGATTCCTATTACCATTGCTTCGTTCCCACCTCCCATATCTTCTTCAACTACAAATTCAATTCCCATTCCTACCCCTTTATTCACCAAAGTTACCACAACTACTACTCATACAACCGAATCTAATGTTCGTGTCAACGTATCTGATACGGGGGCACCTACTTCAGAAACCGAAACCCCAGTTACCTCAAAACCTCAATCCCCACCTCCCTCATACGAATCTGACACTGTTCTTGGAGGCGCATAAATGGATTTTGATTCTGTCTATATTAGCCCATATCGAGTACGGAGCGAGGATGATGATGACGCTCCAGTCAAAAAGAGGCACATAAAGGATCTGAATAACAAGGTTGACCAACTGCTTTCTTCCTCTTCTCCTTCAAGTAATGCATACTTTGAAGCAGCTACCAAGACCCTATTGGCAACCTTTGTAAAGGAGCATGACACTTCCATTTCCAATGCTATCAAAGCTATTGATGCTTCCACTTCCACATGTCAGAAAGCTTCTAGTGCAGTTGAAGAATCATCCAAAGATTGCAAGAAAGCGACCGCAAACGTCGAAAAACTAGTTTCTGAAACTCATATTTTTCTGGATTCTCTTCAAGCTGCAGCTCAGAAGAATGCTCAATTAGTGAATGCTTCTGTTGATACTCTTACCAGCTGGCTTCAAGCTGAAAAGAAGCACTTTGAGGAAACACGCAAAGCCATTCAGTCTGCCAACACCGAGCTTCACACATCTATTGATGCACGGCTTACTCAACTTGAAGCCAAACTGGCTATGGAAAGCAAGATTATGGATGAGCTGGATAAACAAACTTCTCAGCTCAAAACTCAGAACTTAAAGCTCAAGATGGCCACCAAGGAAATTGAAGAACTTAAGTCTGAGCGAGCAATCGTCAAAAGCTCTGTTGGTGATGTGCATTCTATTCTTTTACATCTGCTGGAAGCCCATGACTCGGTCCTTACAATCTCGATTCGACGCCACTTGGCTGAGAAATTGAGACCTGCTCTAGACATTATGAGCAGGATTGAAGGTGTTCCAGAGGCCGTTGTCCCTCCGAAACAAGGGTGAGAAAATGTTTCCCAGGGTCAATCAAAACCACCTCCAAAAAGCAAACCCATCACCCAATCGAAAGTCACTACCGAACCGAAGGGTAATGAAGCTTCGGGCAGTATGACAGACAAACAAAAGAAGAAAATTGGTGAAGATGATGATGACGAAATCGATGATGTGGCTGATACAAAAGAAAAAGCTTCAAAAACTGAAAGCCTCAAAATCAAGCCAAATGATCAAGAACTTATGGAAAAGGAACGTAAAGCAAAGGAAGAAGTTGACAGGGAGAGGAAACAAAAAGAAGCGAACGATGTATTAGAACATAGGAAATCTATGTTCCCTCTGTGGACTATGGAAAAGCTTATGAAGGAGGTAATTGAAGCTCCAAGCACACATTGGCTCGAACCGGTCCTTTCATTCGATCTTGAGAATTCCAAGGATTCTCAATTTGATATGCCAATCACCTGAAAGGCATTCATCTTTTATTGTTTTGAGTCAACTGTTGCCATCCCCTCTCCTGACCCGAAGGTTGATCGAGACCTGATCGAGTACTATCTTGAGTTCTCTCAACCTCAATACCTGACTTGGAGTAAACAGAAGATCACAACAGTCAAGGTGTTGAAACCCACTCTGACAGGGAGGTTTATCAATATCAAATTCAAAGTGACCCGAGGCTCAGATAGTTCGGTTCATATGATCTCCCTTGCTTATTTGCCAAATTTGAATCCCCATGACTGGATTCTCCTGAACAATATTTTGTTGACTAATCAAAAGGAGTATGAGCCTATCATAGATCACATCAAGCGAATGCTGGTGTGCTATATTCTTGAAGTCGCGAAAATGGATCAGGAAATCGCCTCTGCCTTGAGAAGGAGGCCCACTATCAAACTAATAGGAAAGGCAAGCGACATCAACGAAATGATGAAGGGTAAAATAGACCCACAGTTTCATACAGTCATGTTCATCAGGGGCGAAGGTAAAAAAATGCTTGTTCGCTCTTGTTGACAAACACCTGTTCTCCACTTCCTGCTTGGAGCATATTCTCGATATCATACAAAGGTGCAATCAGAACAGTGGAGCATATAAAAATAGTTTTTTAGATATGCTTCGGTGGTACATTAACTTTCTTCAAACTCTTCTTGCCATCATTCCTAAGCTGTTCAAGACTGTGAAGAAAACCACCGTTACTCAACCGAAGTGATCTCTCGCCTCAATTGGCACAAATGGGGAGATTGTTGAGTATATGGGTTGCGCCATTGGGCTTAAATAGTTCGATCCATATGTATTCATGGTTTGGGTCTGTCCAACCGTGTATTGTTTTTAGGGTTTAGTATATATAGTGCATGCATGCATTATATTAATTACGCTTCTTGAATATTTCCTTTAACAAGTATTGTAACCCTAGCACGCGTATAAAGTAGAAGTTCTTCATCGAGCTCTTCTGAGGTGTTGCTGTTTTAATCATTCGACACTCATTTGATTCATAGTGGTGTTCATTGTCTTCTATTGATTGTTATTATATTATTGATATCTGTTTGAATCTATCGATCTAAGAGAACTTTATTCTCATCACGTTGGACAAAGAGATCACAATTCCTCAAAGTATGCTTATGAGTAAGGCTAGTTTGAATTTTTTTTAAGATGGAGAGATTTGCTTGAAACCTCTAGGAATTGTGTTTGTTGGAAAAATTTGTTGGATTTGGTGTCTAAGCCCATACCTATAACTGGGATGTACTTGACCCGATTGTAGCATGGTCCTTATGGGTTGCCTTCACCAATGCAATTTGAAAGGATGGACTTTTGAGAATAAGGTTATTAATGATTTATTAATATATTACAAGTATAATATATTAATATGAAATCATATTATTTAATTAGTATTGATCAAGAATTAATTTGGAATTAATTTTGCGATCAAAAGAGAATAATTAAATATATGGGGATCGATTGTGTAAATCAATGATTCTAATAGTGGGCTAATGATCCATGGTTATTTTGGATTGGCTAAACCAATGAGATAATCCATGGATAGTCCATGGAGGTTAACCCATGAATCCTAGGTAATATGCACGGTCATTAGGGTTTACAAAGTGTAACCCTAGGATTTGCCACATTATAAATTGAACCCCTTATAGCCAAAATCGATGACACCATCTTGCCACAAGTTTTCTTTGAGAATGATATTGATTTTGTGCAAGTAACCTATTCTCTCAAGCCTCCTCTTTCATATTGGTGTTTGTGAACCATTAGAGGCATCACACTTGAGGTGCTCACGCTTTCAATGGTCAAGAACTACAAGTCCTTCTAAGAGGTAAGTAATCTAACTAGTTGTATTGTTCATTTCACAATTTGTATTCTAGTTAGGAGAATGCTTTGGACAAATTCAAAATGCATGTATAATTAGAGAAAACATAGATCCAAAGAATTTAGGGTTGCATGTGCACCATAGGGTGTTTGTTAATCTAGGGTTGTTTTCTATTATATTTGATGCTTGCAAATTTTTCAAAGCTGAAAAAGTCGATTTTCTTGCACCTGACTGGTGAACTCGCGAGTACATGAACTGACTCGAAGATTCCACTCAGTAACAGAGCAACTCGGCGAGTCAGTTCATGCACTCGACGAGGTGAAGGCTTTGTTTGCTGAATTTTGAGTTTTCTTGGCCTGGATTGGATTGGGAACACTACCACAAACTGTTTTGGATCATTAAAATGTTTTTTTTCTAATTTGGTAATGCTTGTACTCATCCAACCACAATATAATTGTCAAAGTTTTGAGAAATTTGTTGTTTTATATGATAAACAAAGTTGCTTGTAAATTGTTGACTTGGAATTATCTTGTTTTTGAGTTTAGTTAGATCAATCATGAATTATGTGATATTTTAGTTGTTAGAAAATTGATCTAAATGAATTTTAATGACCTCCATAACTTCTCCTCAAGTTATGGAAAATGAAAGGTCTCATCCTTAAAATTGCATTAAAACTCATAAGTTATGAATATGAAGAGTTTTGACAAGTTTCAAAACTTGCCCTCAAGTTTTGGAATTTGTAAAGTCTCATTAATGTAACTCTAATTCCAAACCCTAGAGTTTTTAAAAGTTAAAATTCAACCCTTATACTTTATAATATTATAAGTTTAATATATATATATATATATATATATATATATATATATATATATATATATATATATATAAGACAAGTCGGTCTTACCGTTAGTAGGCCTCATTCACAAAGTCGGTCTATAAGGGGGGGGGGGTATAAGGTTACTGCCTATAAAATGGTAGTTTAAGGGTGTCCACTCTCACCCACCGCTTCCTTGACCGGTGGAGGGTCTATAGCCGAACGAGTAGGATAGGCCATTAATTCTCCATCATTAAAAGTATAATGATAAATATAAAGTAACTAAACTTTTAATAAATTCCCAATCTTAGTTACTTTAGGAAAATGTGAAAATAGTGTTAATCCATGAAATTACACTTTGCACCTTGTTAAGCCATTAGTGGAGCGTGTGTGGTTAACCGACACACTAATCTGGGACTGAAAATGTGTGGCAAAGGGTAACTTGATGTTAATCATAGATCAATGGAGCGTATGTGGTTAACCGACACATTGATTAGATGATTTGTATCATTGGATGTACCAATCTAAGTTGCATGGTTATTCACACCTTGTTTGTGATCCTCGACATCCCAGTCACAAACTTGAAGGGCACAATCGAGATTTAAACATGCCATTGAAAATTTCAATGAATCTCAAAGGATCTAGGAATTTCAATCCAATTAAAAGTTAATAATCTATTTCGTTTTTTTATGGTGGAAATTGGTAATTAAATCGTCATTTACCTACCATCAAATATTTTACTATTGGATTACGGCATCCCTTTTTGCATCTTTCAAAGACTGGATTCGAAACATCTGAATGGCTATTCTTTATGAGGACAAATAATATATCCTAGATAAAGAGCTTAAGGAGATTGATGTCACAACTGCTACTCTTGAACAAGTCACTGAACATACTACTCATTAGAGGGATACGACAAAGGTGTCGTATCTAATGATTGCTACCATCACTACTGAGCTGCAGAAGTCCTATCAGGACTACTATCCTTTTGAAATGTATATAGATTTGTTGGAAAGATACCATCAAAGTGCTCGGCAGGAGAGGTATGAGATCATTTCCTCCATGATCACAACCAAAATGAAGGATGGTGAACCCATCACGACCCACTTGCAAAAGATGCAAAGATTTGTGGACCGCTTGCATAAATTGAATGTAATTTTTGATGAAGAGTTGGCCATAGATATTATTCTACACTCTTACCTTCTTGTTATGATCAGTTTCGTACGACCTATCATATGAACAATGACGAGGTCACTCTTAGCAAGCTTCAAGGCCTTCTGAGAACTGCAGAAATCAACTTGAAAGGAAAGTCGGTTGTGTATACTCCTACTACTACTCTTGCCCATGTTTTGGCAATTAGACATGGGAAGGGAAAGAAGAGGAAGGATCCCTACAAGAGTCGCAAGGGCAAGTCTCTTGATGGATCCTCTTCCAGTGGGACCAAAGTTGATTATGCTAAACCCTCTTCCAATTCGAAGGAAGCAGAGTGCTTCCACTGTCATGAAAAAGGGCACTGGAAACGAAGCTACCCTAAGTACTTGCAGGACATAAAGGATGGCAAGATCAATCCCTCCTTTGCGTGTATATACACTATTCAATCTAATAACTCATCACATGCTAATTCTTGGGTCCTTGATACAGGTTGTGGTATTCACATTTGTTCTGATTTGCAGGGACTAAAAAGAAGTAGGGATGTGGAGCACAAGAAGATAAACTTAATCATGGGAAATAGGATAGTGTCGCCTGTGACCAAGATTGGAGTTTATTCTTTATTTCGTAGTAATGGTTTAAATTTAGATTTGAATAATTGTTGTTACTCGGCCAATATGGCGAGAAATGTTATTTCCTTTCACAGCTTAAATAAACAAGGTTTTACCTTTTCTTTTAATAATGAAAATGGTGGTATTTATGATTATTGTAATGGTGTTTTTTATTTTGAAGCATTACGTTGCAATGGTATATATGAAACTGTGATGGTTGTAGATAACTTAGTAAATAATGTGTTGAGTATTGATTCTTCCAACGATTTGGATAAGGCATGCATGTGGCATTGTCATCTTGGACATGTCAACAAGAAGCGCATAACCCAACTCCAAAAGGATGGAGTTTTGGAGTCATTCGACATGAAGTCGGATGACACTTACGAATCTTGTTTACTTGGAAAGATGACCAAGTCACCCTTCACTGGTACTTGTGAAAGGGGTGAAGGTCTGTTGGATCTCATAGACACTGATGTGTGTGGACCATTAGGAACTGCCACAAGGGATGCTAACCGCTTCTATGTGACTTTTACTGATGATTAAAGTAGGCATGGCTATATCTACTTAATAAAGCACAAGTCAAAAACTTTTGAAAAGTTCAAAGAGTTTAAGCAGGAAGTGGAGAATCAATTGGACAGGAAGATAAAGATGTTGTGATCCGATCGAGGAGGATAGTATCATAGTATCAAGTTCCTAGACTATCTTAAGGAATGTGGAATTGTTTCACAATTGACGCCACCAAGGACACCACAACTTAATGGTGTGGCTGAGAGGTGAAATAGAACCTTGCTAGACATGGTTCGTTCCATGATAAGTCGATCTTTGTTACCTATCTCATTCTGGGGGTATGCCTTAGAGACTGCCACCCATATCCTTAATCTAGTTCCTACCAAAAAGGTTACCAAAACACCTCACGAGATGTGGACAGGGAAAGTTCCCACATTAGACCACATCAAAGTTGTTGCGAGGCTTTTGTGATAAAAGAAACTCACGACAAGCTCGAACCTCGAAGTGAGAGATGTATTTTCATCGGCTACCCACATAAATCCTTTAGATATCTCTTCTACAAAACGAGTGACAATGTTGTTTTTGTTGCAATGAGAGGAGTCTTTCGTGAGAGAGAACTCATAGGCCAATGAAACAGTGGGAGGCAAATTGACCTTGAAGAAGTTCAAGAGTCAAGCGGTGAAGGAACCTCAAACACTAGAAATCAACCTGAGGAGGAAACTCTGGTTGATCCAATTGACGAGTCCTTACCTCTGAGGCGTTCCAGTAGAGTTAGAAATACACCTGAGTTTTATGGTTTCCATATTACTACTCAAGGTGATACATTTATCAGTGATACCACACTAGTAAATCTGGATGAACCTAATAACTACAAGGAAGCCATGGCAGGCCTCGAGTCTGCAAAATGGAAAGAGGCTATGGACAACGAGATTCAGTCCATGTATGAAAATCAAGTTTGGAACTTGGTTGACAATGTACCGAGTCGTAAGACAGTCGGGTCCAAATGGATCTTCAAGAAGAAGACCGACATGGATGGGAAAGTACACACATATAAAGCGCGACTGGTTGCAAAGGGCTTTACTCAAACTCCGGGAGTTGACTATGATGAGAACTTCTCACCAGTAGCGAAGATTTAATCTATAAGGGTTATGTTGGCCATAGCTGCATTACATGATTATGAAATATGGAAAATGGATGTCAAAACCGCTTTCCTTAATGGAAAGTTGGTTGAAGATGTTTACATGAGTTAGCCAGAGGGTTTTGTCAATGCAAAGTACCCTAATAGATAAGCTTGAAAAATCCATTTATGGATTGAAACAAGCATCTGACAGATGGAATCTTTGTTTTGATGAGAAAGTCAAAGAGCTTGGATTTTCGAGAAGCGAGGATGAGTCTTGCGTCAAAGCTAGTAGGAGTATAGTGAGCTTTCTGGTATTGTACGTAGATGACATACTGCTATTAGGAAACGACATCCCAACCTTCGCTATGAAGGACCTCGAAGAAGCTGCTTACATCCTAGGGATAAGGATATTTAGAAATATGAGTAAAAGACTAATAGGACTTAGTCAAAGTACATACTTGGACAAGGTGTTGAAGCGTTTCAGCGTGGAGAACTCCAAGAAAGGTGACTTACCTATCCAAGGCAATGCCAAACTGTGTAAGACTCAGAGTACGAGTACAAAGGCTGAGATAGCATAGATGAGTCGAATACCATATGCTTCCGCAGTTGGCTCGATCAGGTATGCTATGACTTGTACTCGCCCTGATCTGGCCTTTGCTTTGAGCATGGTCAGCAAATATCAAGGGAATCCTGGTAAAGCTCGTTGGACCGCGGTTAAGAATATTCTTACGTACCTGCGGAGGACTAAGGAAAGGGTCCTTACCCTCGGTGGGAGTGATTACTTGAGAGTGACAGGCTACAGGTGACGCCAGTTTTCAAACCGACACATATAATTTCCGCTCTCATTCAGGCTGGGTGTTTACCCTTAATGGAGGAGCAGTAACATGGAAAAGTTCTAAGCAGGAGACTGTAGCTGATTCAACGTGCACATCAGAGTACATAGCAGCAAGCGAAGCATCGAAGGAGGCGATATGGTTGAAAAACTTAATCGGAGACCTTGGAGTAATTCCATCCATAAAGGAGCCTGTGGAAATTTTCTGCGATAATGAAGGGGCAGTTGCCTTAACCAAGGAACCGAGAGATAATGGTAGATCCAGGCATATCGACAGAAAGTACCACTTCATAAGACATCAAGTAGAAGAAGGACACCTCGTGGTAAGGGGATATCGTTAGAGGACAACCCAGCCGACCCCCTTACAAAGGGACCGACTAGGGTTAAACACTTGTAGCATGGGATGAGCATTGGGATAACGGACGATATTAGTTTTAGTAATTAGATAAATCAAAACTTGTAATAGCTAAATTGTAATGGACATTTGATGATTAAATAAAAGGATTTTTATTTATAAGTAAAGTTACTGTCTTGTGTCGATTATTTACTATTGTTTCACTTTGCTTGTTTTGACGTCCATAATAACAAAATTATTCAAACCATCCACCGTCGATCATACGTTGGAAGTAAGTATGAAAGAAGACTGTCATGAGTTTGCTTGTAGATTGTCAAAGGAGTTAGACATAGCAAAAGTTTTCTACACCATTAATGAGTGCTCCTGAAATAAGATTTGAGTATTGGATTCAACTCGCGCTCACTTGAATTACTTCATGGGATTTATCACGAGTAATTGTGAGACGATAATATCATATAATCTGTTGGGTTTAGGTATAATACAACATCTTATGGTGCACATACAACCCTAAATACCTTGGATCTATGTTTTCACTAATTATACATGCAAATGCTTTCCAAGGTATTGAACCTATAGCTAGCATGCAATTGTCATACAAACTACATAAAATACTAGATAGAGTAACATACCTTTTGTGTGGCTGGAAGTCTTGATGTATTTGGCCTTAACAACTTATCCCCAATAGTGTGGAAGCCTCAAATGAAGTCACAACACATCAAGTACAAAGGTAGGACTTGAGACAGAATCTCCATGCACTCTAAAACCTTCATGAACTCCAAGAACATGCATACACACTAGTGGTATCGGTGTTTAGGTCATAACATATGTATTTATATGTGTTGAAGTCTACGAGTCATGGGTATAACCCAAACCCATACCCATGGGTTTTATGATCCATGGTTCATGTGGCCCACCTCTTTATGTATCCATACATAAACTTGGTCCAACATGGATCATAAGCCCAACACATATAAATATAACTAATTACCATAATTAGTCCCCATAGTTTTAATTAGTCTCTTTTGATCACTAAATTAATTCCAAATTAATTCTTGATCAATACTAATTAAAACATATGATTTCATATTAATATATTAGAACTTATAATATATTAATAAATCATATATATACTCTTCTCTCAAAAGTCCATCCTAACAAATTGTTCTGATGATATGCAACCCAAATGGACCATGCTACTCTCGGGTCGAATACATACCAATAATAGTTATGGGCTTAGACACCTAATCCAACAGTCTCCCACTTGGATAAGTTTAAAACTCTTATTACGTATGACTCCAAAACCCGACTAGCAATCGTAGCTCTTAAAGACGTTGTCGAACTCTGGACAAATCAATGACGCGTCCATTAGATAAGGGATCATATGTTCCTCCATTCTAGATATCATATGGACTAAGACATGGATTATAATCATTCTATCTGTCCATCTATTGTTTCCCGATTTCCGATTTATGATGACTGACTAATTGGACAAATCAAATCAGTCCAGGCTCGGCCGAGCATTTACGTTTTTCATCACTAAATCATCGAGGGGCCCACAAATATCGCTTTTATCCCTCCAAGGGTAGAAGGAATGGATAAACTTCGACTCATACGCTTGTTCTACTACTTGTTGAATCATACACAAAGGCACGTTTTATAACATTGAGTTACCCATGCGTTTTCGTACAATCAATGTATAACCAACTCATAGTTAACAACTCATATCTCTAGGTTTGAAGAATATAAGTTATTATCGTCTCACGATCACTCGAGATAAAATCCATGAAGTGATACAAGTGAGCGTCGGTTTAATCCAATACTTGAATCTCATTCCTGGAGCACTCATGAATGTTGTAGAAACTTTTGCTATGTCCAACAACTTAGACATCTACAAACCCAATTCATGACAATCTTTCCTTAATACCTACTTCCAACGTATTATCGATTGTGGATGGTTTGAATAACTTAGTCATTTGGGAAGAATAACCTAGCTATTCTAGAAGTCAAAACATGCAAAGTGAAACACAAGAATAATCGAATCCAATATGGCCTCAGAACTTATGAATATAAATAAAACACCTTTTATTTATCACCATATTGATTACACATTATTCATTGCATAATGTTTCAAATAATCAACTTTATACTTGAATGAAAACAATAGTCATGCCATGCTCCAAGCATGCACATTATGTTTATCCAAACATTAGTTATGCTATACACCAAGTATGCACACTAACTTTGTCTATGATCTTTTACTTTGTGAAATAAATCGATTGAACATAATTCCATTGATTCTCATTTCAGAATCCCAAATCCTCATTGTAAATGTAAGAATTCCAAATTCCTTCCATTTACCGAAATCTGTTAGATTCTAAACTTATATGCATTGATCCTCTCGTAATGATTATGCACAAAGTCACAAAGACTTGTCAACAGACATTAATGAGTATTCCACTGGATATCAATTCATGGAAACAAAGTCTCAAATTCAAAGTACATTACTTTGAACATCCTTCTTGCATTAAGCTTTCTAATCTTACACAGATTTGAAGAATAACTTCCACCTATGGAAACCTTTCTAGATTCCCATTTTGACTATCACTTCTGAACAAGAGTTGCCTCTTTTGAGAATATGTTAATATGGACCTACCGAAATTAAAAATATACTTCCAACTGTCCATGAGCAACCAATCTTTGGTAAACCTTAGATTGTTCTCGATAATTGCTTAATCATTTTAGTCATATCCAATTCTAGACTTTCCCTTCTTAATGCCCTGAGCATTTGGAAAATTTAGAAAGGATGAATATTATAGCACCTGCAATTGATCCTATATCCGAAGCATATGGGACACGATTCATGATGTCTCACATAAAGACATGATACTAGACCAGTCTTTTTACTATAGTATTTCTATTTCTATTTGCCATGTTCTCATAATTTAGATTATGAAAAGGGATGTCGTAATCATAATCGAATTTTAGAACGCAAATAATGTAATCATGACTAAATTCGATCAAAATCTCACAATTTAAGCTATTTAGAATTTGAAATGAAGTATAATTTCTTCACCCATAATTATAGCAAAACAACCTTTTCAACCCCTGCAACTTCACGAATTGAAACTTTTGTTTTCTATAATTAACATTGCTAACTTGCAGCACTTATCATAATTATCATGCTCCCACTAACATGATGATTATTAGCATAACACTCATGCTCCCACTAGCTTTGAAATGTATCCAGAAATCAGTTGGACTTTTAGAAATCAATACTTTATTGACTTTCTTACCAAAGATCAGACTTCTGATACAAGATGCTTTGATAAAACTTTATCAAAATCATATACCTTTCCTTAGATAGCACACATGTGTGTCTAAACAATTTCAGAACTATGAAAAGGGATGCTGTAATCATAGTCTCAATTGTTTAGACCTTTGCCATTTCTCACAAGTCCATGTTAGTGTGCCGTTCAACCACACACGCTCCACTAACGACTTTGAGAATGCAAATATCACAATTGCTATCTACTTAAAATCTACTTAGTGAAAGCATTTCTCACCATCATTTTCATGAATCGGAGAGAAACCTTATGACACTTAGATTTTATGGTGTATGTATTCCTATCCATGTGAATTTATCAAACCATAATCACAAGACCAGGTTAGTGACAAATCCAAACTCATATGGATCGAACTTATGCAATCTTAACTTCTTGCTACTTGGCAGCACAAGGGCCTGCCATTGCTTCCAAGTTGTTATTCAACCAATGCAAAACCAACTTTAACTGGAATGGCCACAGAAATAGGAATATGTCAACACGATAGGTTATAAACCTCAAGTCGTGTGCTAGTGATAAACTACAGGTTTTTATTCTTGATTAGATTTTGAAACTCTTTCAGGATCGTTTAGACTCCCACTGTCCTCTTGACATAAAAGACTCTCTTGCCAAGGACCATTCCTTGACAAACAAATATTCAAAGGATAGTGCGGATTCTTATCAAGACAAACACTTCACACAATTGGCCTTAGTTGGTCTTTGTTTTATCCAAAACATCACAACTTACCAATTTCAAATGTACAAGAGTAGGACACCTTTTACTCTTACATTGACAAGTGTTAATAAACCTTCTTTAAGATGTGTCACTCAAGTTACAATCTTGTAGTATGACTCAAAGACTTGTTTAGGAACGAAGTATCAGTCATCTTCTTGATTTAATCATTTCAACAATTCATGATTCCTCTCCTTAGCCATAGGAATGCACTAAGATGTCCTTAGAGGACCAATTGTGATATGGTTTCTTAATCATTAAGATGATCACAAAACATGATACTAAAGTACTCTCCCATCTTTTTAGATTGATAAACTTTTATCTTTCTGCCTAATTTGATTATTCTCATTCATTCTGCTATACATTGAAACTTTTGCAATGTTTCAGAATTATACTTAAACTTGTAAGTATAAGAATATTTACTAAACCTTAGTAAATCATGACGAATAGTCTTATCGATCTTTGTGGTGGACTTGACCAGTGCATAAGAATGTGTACTCGATCCCTTAGTCCTTCACTTGACTCACATATACATGTAAACAAGGAATTAGTCTTAATTTTCCAAAGATGAAAATTCTCATTCATCATACAACTTGCATGATTCCAAGTTTCTACCCAACTGAAACTTGGATGATGAGAATCTTTCCACATTTGGTAAATTATGACACTACCACAGTCGAAAGAATCAAATCCATTTCCCAATATTGCTATCAATGGAAACATATAAACAACAATTTTTCACAAATGCCATTGTAAGGATACTTAAAATAAATAAAATAAAAAATTTTCTTTTATTTTAAAACTTTGCGGAAAAACTTATCCTTACAATGCAAATGCATATGAAAAACTATGTTGTTATGTATTCCTAAGCAATCTATCACAACTCTTTAAGTAACAGCTCAAAATTCTGATCACTGAATCAGGTAATCGAAATCCATTTTCGCGATCAGAATCAGCATATTCTTCCTTTAAGCTTCCTCTTTTTTCCGTTTGCTTCTTAAAACATCAACATGTGATCCAGTCACATTATGTATAAGAATCTCAAATAGGAACTTAATAGAGTTGATATTGGACCTTACCTGAAGTAGAGTCAAAATGGTAAAGTTGGGCAGCTTTGCAACCAATGCACATTCCTTTGGCAATAGAAACATATGGACTCTTTGGGAATGGTACACGGGACTATCTTAGACTTAGCCTTTCTCTTTAACATTTGGTCAACTGAGTTAACTATGGTTGATCCCTTTCCATTGGGAAGAGAAAGCTTTTCTGGATTTCCAATGTTACCAGTATCAATGTCCTTGGAAGTTTGGGAAGTCGATCTTCCAATCAAAGTTGCTTTACCAGTACTCCAAATCATTGCTGATTCAGCAGCACCAAGCAAATATGTAAGATCATTAAGGGTCATGTCATGGTCTGTCATATAGTAGCTCTAAAGGAACTCACTATGTGACTTAGAGTGTGATTGAAGAACCGAGTCAACAATCAACTTCCTCAAGACCTTGACACCCAACTCTCCCGGCTTGTCAATATGTGACTTCATCTCTAATATGTGAGCACACATAGACTTTGCTTTCCAATAGGGCTTGAGTGACCTTGAACTTGTGGGTTAGGGAGAATAATTGGAGGAGGTGGAGGAAACAGATTTGGAAAGATCATAGTTGTCTGAACCAGACATCTAAAATGGGAGATATTCAAGTTAGTTGATTTAAGTCCTTAATATAACACCCAATATGAAATATTAAGGCTAGGACCCAACACAATATTTTACAACTTGGAAGAGGGATGTCGTAATCCAAGCTATAAAATATTTGAAGGTAGGCGAATGACGATTCACCAATTTCCACCATGAAAAACGAAATAATTTATTAGGTTTCATTTGGTTTTGAAACTCCTAGATCTTATGAGATTCATTGAACTTTTCAATGGCATGTTTCAATCTCGATTGTGCCCTATCAAATTTTGTGACTGGGATGCCGAGGATCACAAAACAAGGTGTGAATAACCATGCAAATTCACTTGGTACCCTTAATATTATCACCTAATCGATGTGTCGGTTAACCACACACGCTCCACCGATCTTTGATAAACATTAAGTCACCCTTTGCCACTCTTACTAGTCCATGTTAGTGTGCCGGTTACCCACACACGCTCCACCAACGACTTGGTAAGGTACAAAGTGTGAATTTCATGGGTTAGCACCAAATTCACATTTTCCTAAGTAACTAAGATTGGGAATTTATAAGTGTTTAGTTACTTAGTATTTATCATTAATACTTTTAATGAAGGGAGAATTATAGTTCTATCAAACCCGTTCGGCTAACGACCCTCCACCAGTCAAGGAAGCGGTGAGTGAGAGTGGACACCCATTAAACTGCCATTTTATAGGCAGTAACCTAATACCCCCCTTATAGACCGGCTTCGTGAATGAGGCCTACTAACGGTAAGACTGACTTTGTTCTTATACATATATATAACTATTAAATATTAATATTATAATAGTATAAGGGTTGAATTTTAACTTTTAAAACTCTAAGGGCTTAACTTGGAATTAAAGTATTCACGGGGGGAAACTTTAAAAATTCCAAAACTTGAGGGCAAGTTTTGAAACTATTCAAAACTATTCAATTCCATAACTTATGTGCTTAAAGTAGTTTTAATTCAAAAAAACTCTTCAAGTTCCATAATTTGAGGACAAGTTATGGAAGACTTTAAACTATTAAAAGAATATGACTTTTCTTTATTCATACCCTATGCAAATATTTATGAGTTTTATGAATCTTAAATGTGAATTTTCATATAACTTGAGGACAAGTTACAAAAACACATTTTAGAACCAACTCTTAGATTAATTTTGATTGAAAACAACAATTTCACATAGCTTTTCTATTAATCTAAGCAACGCATAAGAACAAGATAATTCAATCAAACTTTTTCATGTAATTAGCCTAACCATTAAACTAATACAAAACATGAATCTATTAACAATTATCTTTGAAATTGGATTAGAATGAAAATTACCACATCAAAAACAGGTTTACCAGTTCAAAAACAGCTTAGGGTAATGTTTCTAGTCCAATTTCAGCCTTAAAAGTCGAATATATGATGTCAGGGGGTCCAACTCATCGAGTGCATGAACCAACTCGACGAGTTGGATGAATTTCTTCATGGACTCGGCGAGTCCATTGCCCAGACAGCCAAAATTTTCGATTTTTCAGCCATTTCAGCAAGTATAACATGAAAACAAGCCTTGTCTCTGATACCACTGTTGGGTTTAGGTATAATACAACATCCTATGGTGCACATACAACCCTAAATACTTTGGATCTATGTTTTCACTAATTATACACGCAAATGGTTTCCAAGGTATTGAACCTATAGCTAGCATGCAATTGTCATACAAACTACATAAAATACTAGATAGAGTAACATACCTTTTGTGTGGCTGGAAGTCTTGATGTATTTGGCCTTAAGAACTTAGCCCCAATAGTGTGGAAGCCTCAAATGAAGTCACAACACATCAAGGACAAAGGTAGGACTTGAGAGAGAATCTCCATGCACTCTAAAACCTTCATGAACTCCAAGAACATGCACACACACTAGTGGTATCGGTGTTTAGGTCATAACATATGTATTAATATGTGTTGAATTCTAAGAGTCATGGGTATAACGCAAACCCATACCCATGAGTTTTATGATCCATGGTTCATGTGGCCCAACTCTTTATGTATCCATACATAAACTTGGTCCAACATGGATCATAAGCCCAACACATATAAATATAACTAATTACCATAATTAGTCCCCATAGTTTTAATTAGTCTCTTTTGATCACTAAATTAATTCCAAATTAATTCTTGATCAATACTAATTAAAACATATGATTTCATATTAATATATGAGAACTTATAATATATTAATAAATCATATATATACTCTTCTCTCAAAAGTCCATCCTAACAAATTGTCCTGATGATATGCAACCCAAATGGACCATGCTATTCTCGGGTCGAATACATACCAATAATAGTTATGGGCTTAGACACCTAATCCAACATAATCTTCAAACCAAGATATATGAGTTGTTGACTACGAGTTGGTTGTGCATTGATGGCTTGAAAACGCATCAGTAACTTGATGTTATAAAACGTGTCGTTGTGCATGATTTGATGAGTAGTTAGTACAAGCATATAATGTCGAAGTTTATCTGTTACTTTTATCCTAAGAGGATTAAAAGCATTATCTTGGGCCCCTCGATGATTTTCTTTTGACTATGTGTCGGGTCCGGTCGGAACTAAATTGATGTGTTCAGTTATGTTATATGTCAGACGAATCGGAAATCGGGAAACAAATTGCAGGACAATAAGTATGAATATGTTCCATGTATTTGTCCGCATAAATATCTTGAGAACAGAGGAGTATATGATCCCTTATCTGAAGGACGCGTCACTGACTAGGTCAGAGTTTGACAATGGCTTTTGAAAGCTTATGATTGTTAAGTCGGATCCGGAAGTCGCATTGGAAGCTATAGTTATTAGACTTATCCAACCGGAAGACCGTTGGATTTGATGTCATAGCCCATTACTATAAATGGGATGTACTTGACCCGATTGTAGCATGGTCCTTTTGGGTTGCCTTCACCAGTGCAATTTGATAGGATGGACTTTTCAGAATAAGGTTATTTATGATTTATTAATATATTACAAGTATAATATATTAATATGAAATCATATTATGTAATTAGTATTGATCAAGAATTAATTTGGAATTAATTTTGTGATCAAAAGAGACTAATTAAATATATGGGGATTGATTGTGTAAATCAATGATTCTAATAGTGGGCTAATGATCCATGGTTATTTAGGATGGGCTAAACCAATGAGATAATCCATGGATAGTTTGTGGAGGTTAAACCATGGATCCTAGGTAATATGAAAGGACATTAGGGTTTACAAAGTGTAACCCTAGGATTTGCCACACTATAAATAGAACCCCTTATAGCCAAAATCGATGACACCATCTTGCCACAAGTTTTCTTTGAGAGTGATATTGATATCGTGCAAGTAACCTATTCTCTCAAGCCTCCTCTTGCATATTGGTGTTTGTGAACCATTAGAGGCATCACACTTGAGGTGCTCAAGCTTTCAATGGTCAAGAACTACAAGTCCTTCTAAGAGGTAAGTAATCTAACTAGTTGTATTGTTCATTTCATAATTTGTATGCTAGTTAGGACAATGCTTTGGAAAAATTCAAAATGCATGTATAATTAGAGAAAACATAGATCCAAAGCATTTAGGGTTGCATGTGCACCATATGAGTGTTATAGTGCTCAAAAACCAACAAAAATAAGAAGGACAACAACTCAAAATTTCTGTTTCAAGTGTGTGATGTCGAAAGGTATACTACGCCTCATTACACAAATCTCATCGTACGAATGAACAGTTGTGCCAAGAACAACAAAAAGGAAAAGGATAAAATTCGAAAGGTGGTCAATTGGTAAGGGTTATTTACCAAGTTGTGAAGATGTTGATGTCCTGATTCGTCACTGCTCACAAAGGGGGAGAATGTAGATGTCGAATATTGTTGTGAGGTGTCGAAGGTCATAGATAGTTTTGATAGTTTGTTTTTTATTATAAGGGCACTTTATGTATCGAAAGTTTCAGTGCTTAGTCCCTTGTATTTTTTGTGTGCTTTCATGATCCATATAAATATGGGATGTGTACTAGAGATAGATAAGAACTTTCATGATTTTTTCTGAATACTCTCTGTACTTCTGAAAGCATAATTGAGCCAAACATACTTTATTTAGATCTCGTGTTCATCATTCTTACTTTACTATGATCTTATAATTCATACTCGATTTCATTATAACTACAACTTCGTTATGGGATGAAGAGTAAGTTTATTCGGAATGAGGTCCAAGGAAAACATAATGACACAATATACTACAAAATAAGAATACGCTACTTTAAAAGTTGAAATCTAATATGATTGCATGAATGAGTTCATTGAAAAACAATGTTGATTTCTTCCATTCAAGGATCACATAGAAATGTTTGTGTCATCGAGTGTATACTTAATCAAGCTAAGAGACTCTATGCCATGAAATAACACCAATCATATACTCCAAGATATTAAACTATACCTAGAATAAAGATAAATATGGAGATGATTGTATTCACAAAATTCACACAAATTAAGTTTAGTCGAACCCATTAATAACGTCCTTCTTATTATCTGAGTATGAATGGTCACACTTCAGCTATAAGACTTCATTATTCTAGAAATGGTATTTTGGTATGGATTTTGTATTTGGATATTGGAACATTGTGATGACAACTATTATATAATGTTTTGATATACTGAGATATCGTCATAACATCAATACTTGTTGCATTCTATATTAACATGTTTAAACCATGAATAATCTTATTATTCTAAAAGTTCATAGTCGGTTATAATTATGGGAGCAATTATTAATTAAGAATAATATGAATTCAATTGGTTTACTTTCACCGGATCAAGTTAGGCAATGGGTTGTAACCATGTTTCATAGGTAGTTTTCAATGAACTTGTAACACCCCAAATTGTTCAAAACTTTTCCAAATGAAATGCTTATAAAAACATTTGGGTATTAACTCCCATTTAACATAAAACGGGTCCCACAAAAACAAATACAGTTAAAACCTTGGGTGTTACCATTAAGCATCATACAACCATAGCCTAGTATATCCGAATTACATCAATAAGATTAAATAAGGAACTTAACAAGTTCCAATCCATTCTCTATCTCTTAATCTTCTAACTTCCATCTATCAATTTTCTCCTTAACTGCAACCTGGAATACATGACATTAAAAAAAGATACGTAAGACAAAAATGTCTTGTGAGCTAGGTGGGTTTGAGTCCTAAACCATTCATCACTATTTCATCAAAAACGTTTCATCTTTGCAAAACATAGTTTTAGACCGTAAATCTATTTCAAGCATTTTCAAGGAAAACTCGATTCATACGCATCATAAATATCATTTAATTTCATTTCATATCTTATCATTTCATTTCAAAAGACATATTTCCATATTCCATTATATTTTATCATTAAGGGTTAATTTCGGTATTAAACCGTTGCCATTTTTATACATACGGTCTACGTCCAATAAAGGAGCCACTCCCAAGTCTAGACCAAGGTGGAAAGAACAAATCAATCCACCAAGGCATTATTTCCATTACGACATCTATCTCGCGAAGGGTAGGTGCCACCCCGATAGATTCCGCTAGTGCCTCTTACGAGGTATCATGGGCATGGCAATTTTCTTTTCATTACTTTCTGATTCTTGTCATTACTTTTCATTTCTTTCCATTTCTTGTGATTACTTGCCAAGCTTTACACATTTCATATGTTAGTATCAAAATACTCATTTCAAAAGTAAAGCATCTATATTTCAAAACATTTCAAACACCTTTTCAAAACATTCGATCTTCAAAAAGATTCTTTTCTTTCAAAAACATTTTTGGCTTCATGGCATTCTTTCAAATTATCCTTTCCAAAAACATTTGACACTTTCAATTAAAAACATTTCATATATCAACATTAGTGTTTCATTATCATAAAATCATTTTTTCCGTGTACCCCAAAGTGGGAAAATGCCAACACGTACTCACCTAGTTCTCCAATGTAGATTATATTGGGTTTTAGTATACTACAACATCCTATGGTGCACATACAACCCTAAATACCCTGGATCTATGTTTTCTCTATTATACATGCAAATATGAAGTTTCCAAGATATTACCCTATACTAGCATACAAATATCATATACTTGGGTAATAAAATAGATAGAATACATACCTTTTTTTTTATGTAACTTGTCTTCATGAAGCTTGAGTGCCTAGTGCCCCAAGTGTGACACCTCAAATGGTTCACACAACACCATGAACACTTGGAATAACCTTGAGAATAAGGATACTTTGGTTCTCTCTTGTGAAATCGGCCTTGCCCTTTTTGTGTACACACACTAGTGCCCATTTCACCAACCAAGGACAACTTTATATAGTGTGGAGATTAGGGTTAAACCCTAATACCCATGACCTTTCATTTCATATGATCCATGGGTTAAACACTCCATGGACTATCCATGAAAGCTTAGCCCAACCTAAATGAACTTGGCCCATCACACACATATATCTTAGAGTCCATATTTAATTAGTTCCTTTTGATCACTTAATTAATTATAAATTAATTCTTGATCAATACTAATTAAATAATATGATTATATATTAATATATTAGAACTTATAATATATTAATATAAATCACTAGTATCCTCTTTCCTCATCTTGTCTATCCAATTGTCCCGATGCCATGCAACCCAAATGGACCATGCCGGGTCGGGTCAAGTACATACCAAATATAGTTATGGACTTAGACAATAATCCAACAGATTAACTAGACATCTTGTAGTTCCTTTTCTTAGATCAACACTTATCAAACACCACCTATATAGTATAAATGTGAAGGTCAACAAAATGACCAAAATACCCTTCTAAGATTTTTAACATTTCGATATTCCTGTAAGCTTATTTACTTCGTATTAGCTTATATATAAAGTTTGAGGACAGTCGGTGGTCGTTTACTAGCTTTTCCACGAAAAACATACATTTCACAGAACCTTTGACACGGCCCCATGCCATTTTGACACGCCCTCGTGTCAAAACTGGTTCACTATTTTGAGCAGAATTTTGCTAAAAGCTTTGTAACTTGTTTCCTAAACCTCCAATAGCCACCAAACATTACCAAATGGTTATTAAAGACAAAATAAAGGTTATCAACGTATCAAATTCTCAATTAACCCCTATATTCATGAAGAATTAATCATTAAGACCTTTATCAAAATGCTAAGTTCATAATACTTACAAACACTCAAATGAAAGGGTTAAGAGGTCAAGTTGATCAACAAAACTCTTTAACCAATATGACTTACTCCCTTCATGATTCCACCAAGTTCGTGTATGTATCATGTGCGTATAATAGTATGGGCCCTATACTATTGTAACCACATCATACATAACCGACCTTGACTTCACCATTTTGGAGGTTCTGATACACTAGTTTAGATTATCCATACACTGGTATTACTTCCATTGCTCACTATAGAATCATGTAATACATCATTGGGTGCTGTAAGTTCTTAACATTACACAAATCTCATGTTAATTCCTTAATGGAATTATGGAATGTCCAATTCCATTCCAACTTTCCCATTTTACTCTTATGCCCAATAACTCCATATTTTCAACTAGGAATCATTCAAGTCTTCATGTTATTGCATTCAAATCATGTTTGTAGTATCAACTCATGTTTATGAGTATTATACACTTATCAAATGCTCACAAACAAAAGATTCCATTGTTTTCATCACATTTCACTCAAATCCATTCCAATTCTAGCATATACATGACTCTACCGTCATGGATGTGTTTGAGCATTCCAATTGGATTTATTGCTTCTAAACACCATATAGGTCATTGAAAATCTCTTAATCCTAAAATAACAACATCAAATCTACGAGTTGGATTTCTAGGGTTCATGAGGGTTTTCACCCAAATCCTCATATCCATCGATGGGATGATTGGATTGAGATTGGGATCATCAAAAAAAGCCAAGGGAGGTTAGAAATCAATACCCAATTCAATGAATCAAACTAATTTCGACATTGGGGCTTTCCCCACACCTTGAATTCGAAATATAGAGTTAGAGGATGAGAAATTATACCTCTCGAACTTGATGTTACTTCATATCTTCAATTCCTAGCTTGATTCCTCAATAACTACTCTAAATCTTCCTTTGTCTCATATAAATCTCCATTTCCTTCTTCCTTTCTTTTAATCACGTTTCTCCTCTCTTCAAATGATGAGAACCCCATCTAATTAGTGACTACTTTCGACAATTGGCAGAAATGATCACTAACCTTCCTTGTTCTTATATTTAACATCATTTGATCAATAAATAAAAGGGAAATTACATCTTTCATACTTTGACCCAAAAATAATTCATTTTATCTAATTAGTCAAATGACTATGTTAACACTAGTCACAAACTTTACAACTTTTGTCAAATTTACCATTACTTCAATTATTTTTACATTTATATAACAGGTTGACATAACAACTCCTCCTCTATACATTCTATGAATTTAGTAGTCCTTTCCACTAACTGAGTCAACCATTTGGTCAACTAACTTCGCATTTTTTACACTTTTACACCTTTAACTTTAAGATGTTACTATTTTCACTTATAACTTTCAAAACTTCATATCACCATTGATACAATTAAATCCTTTATTGTTTAACTATATAAATCATCTTTCATTTATTTACTTTATTAATTTAATAACCTAGTCTTATATTTTAGGATGTTACAGTTATCTACCCCTTAAAAGGAATCAGTCCTCGGAATTACTTCGCGGCCAATAACATAAGAATTTCATCCCGTCACTTTTTAATTTCTTCTATGACCATACCACCTTGGTAATTTTTTCACAATTATAATCCGTTCTGATAATTAATAATACATCATTAGGGGTTATCAAACCTCTTATACACTCTTAACCTTTTGTCCCTTTTTGAAATTTTAATAACATCATGCAATATGGTTATCCAACCTTAAGTCTGTTGGGTTTTGAGCACTATAACACTCCTATGTTGCACATGCAACCCTAAATGCTTTGGATCAATGTTTTATCTAATTATACATGCATTCTCAATTTTTCCAAAGCATTCTCCTAACTAGCATACAAATTGTCAAATGAACAATACAACTAGTTAGATTACTTACCTCTAAGAAGGACTTGTAGTTCTTGACCTTTGAAAGCTTGAGCACCTAAAGTGTGATGGCTCTAATGGTTTGGCGCCGTTGCCGGGGATTGGTTTATATTTAATCAGTTTGTTTCTCTATGCCTAGATCTCATTGTGCAGGTACTCTAGTTTAAAACTAAAAAAATTGAAAAAAAAAATTATGCTTCAGAAGTGAACACTCCTTGCATTGAAGATAAACTTTCTGAGCTAGCTCAGTTAGTTATGATGATTGAAAGTGACCAAAGTGTGCAACCCTCGCCTCTTCTTTGCGATAATTGCGCCCAAAATGGACATCATTCCGATATATGTCCATATTTACAAGGAGAATGGGAAGAAGTGCAAGAGAAGGGAAACTACTACTGGTCAAACCAATGGATTTATGATCAACCTCAACATGATCAATGGTGGGACAACAACCAAGCTTGGGGATACAACCAATACCAAATCCCATACCAAGCTTGGAGAAATGACCAATACCAACCAACTACACAATTCCAACATCCATATCCTCCACCTCCTCAACAACCTGAAATTCCAAGCATGTCCTTAGAGGACATTGTGAGGAGCATTGCCACATCTACCCAAATTTTCCAAGAAACAACCCAAGCTAGCCTCAAAAGCTTAGAGAAATAAATAACACAAATTTCTCAAACAATAAGTATAATGGAAGCTCAAGACAAACTACCGTCTGAAGAGAGCCCAAGGCATAGCACATGTGCCATTCCTTTGAAAGATGAGAAAAGTTTTGATGGCCCAAGAGTGTTATGTGGAGAAGAGGAAGAAGGAGTAGAAATGGAAGAGGCTGTCAAGGAGGAAGAAGAAATTGAGAAAGATGTCAATGAAACTATAGAGGACGTGTTGGGGGTTAACGAAAGAGAGTTTGAGCCACCCACTACCATTGATAAACTAACTCCAGTGGTAGACAAACCACAAGAGCCGAAAACGATAAATCTGTCGAACCCTTTAAATGATACATATCCCGAGAAGGAAGACACCCAACCGGTCACCAACTCGACCGCTATGTCGAATATGGAAGAGTTGGTCACCTTACTAAACAAGTACAAGAAAGAATATGGTTGGATTCTTTCTATTATCAAAGGTCTAAGTCCGGTATGGTTTTTCCGTAAAAAGAAAGTCAAATACAAGAAAAGAGTCCCAATGGAGATGTGGAAATTAAAAAATGTTGACACGGGGCAAGTTTTCAAGGTTAATGGACATTGGTTGAAGCCATTATATGAAGGTTTTGATTCAAATGTCCAAGATGTCGTCCATTTGGACGCCCCAAAGTGTTAAAGTGAAGTTTGGAGGCGTCTCGCCGAAGACGTTAAAGAAGGGCATTTTTGGGAAGCATTGTGCTTTCGTCTTTTATAAAGCGAATAAAATGATTTTGAAAATGTTCATTTTTGAAAACTTTCAAGCTTTATTCTCACCTTTCGTCCAAACTTTTGTTGTGTTTTTGAAACCCGGGATTTTGCGGGAATCATTTTGGCCAAAAATCAAGTTTTTAGAAAAATTTTAAATTTTGAAGTGCAGGAAGTCACGCGGCCCGCGTGAAATTCCACGCGGCCCGCGTAAGGTCTTGTGCGGCTTATGTGCGGCCCATTCCTTGCCCGCGTAGAAGAATCACCTCCAACCCTGTTCAGCACACGCGGCCAGCGTGCGGGTTCCACGCTGCCCGCGTAAGAGTTTGTGCGGCCATCGTGCGGGTTCCACGCGGTCCGCACAGATTTCCGATTCTTTGCCATTTTCAAGCTTCAGGTCCCGCGGCCTCCGTGCGACCAGCCCGCGGCCCGCGTGAAAGGTCAGAAGAATCAGTGGGATTTCGAGAAAACTAGATGCGGCCAACACGCGGCCCGCGCCTTACCCGCAAAAACTCAATTTCCCAGAGATCTACCGGTCAGAATCCCGCGAGACCACTGCCATTCTTCACCATTTTTCCTCCTCTACAAACCCCTATGCTCTGCCCGACCCTCCGATTTAGGTCATTTCCGCCCTTTCCTTAAACATTGAGGACAATGCTTGTTCTTATGCTTGGGGTGGGGCATTTCCCTTTTCTTTTACTTTTTCATGCATTTTTTTTGTTAGGTTGCATTTCATTTTAGTTTTAAGCTAATTTGCATTCAATATTTTTTATTTTATATAAAATTCCAAAAAGATTTTATTTTCTTCTTTTCTACTTTCTATTTTTGCATAACATTTAGCTTAGGGCATTAGCATTCATGCATTTTTGTTGTCTGTTTATTCTCACCCCCCCCCCCCCCTTGGATGCCATGGAACAGGTTCATAGTTATTGTATCATTATTGGTCCAGGATCTTGTTGCTATCTCACCCATCGAACCGGGACCACTAGCTGCAGTTTGGGATTTCATACTTGGGATCAGATGCTGGAAGCTTAAAGGGGTAAGTGATCATGACCAGGTAGTTTCATGAAGAATTATGCATACAATACTAACAGCTGTAGGATATACTATAGCAATGGATGTTCTTACCCTTGCGGTCACTACCGCTGAGAGGATCACACTTGATCATGTTTGAACCGTTAAGATGAAGCACTGGTGCTTGTCCCCGAGTAGAATCCATATCCGGTCTCTTTACATCACCATATCTTTTTGCGATTTTCTTAGGATCTTAGAGAGTCTTTTAGTCCGCATATGGACATTTTCATTATTTTTGAAAAATTGCAAGTTTGAAAAGGAGCTTACATTACATCTTTATGCTCCACACATGGTCATTTTCACATTTAGACCATTCGGATTATATTATTACCCTCTCGGTTCCACTTACATACTCTTGGGAACCAAATTTTGAGTCAAAAAGTTTTCTTTAAAAAAAAAAAAAAAAAAAAAAGAAAAAGAATAGCATGCGAATTTCCAGCTGCAATAATCGTAGATAGGTGACCGGTTCAATTATTGAACAAATTTTCCTACATTTTGGTCACCCGGCGTTTGATATTCATTTATTTAGGATTGTCTTATTGTATATAGATCGAGTTGTTGTTTTTTTCGCAAATTGATGATGTTAGAGAGACTGTTGAGTCGAATACTACGGGAGGTTTGGGCCAACACTAAGTGAACTGATTCCTACAACGGTGCCCGAGCGATGAAACCCAATCACACTTGAGAGAGGCCGGCAGACGTGAGATCAGAGTGTACACTTAAAAGAAGAGCTCCACACCAGCCCATCCAACTGCTTTCTCCCTACTACAAATGTTCTTCATTGTATGTATGTTCCATTGGGCTGCGACTGCTCATCCCTCCTTACTCACCTAAAGGAGTTGTCCTGGCTGTGGTTTATGGTCCCATTGTCATCGGATGAAAAATTCGTGAGGTAATAGCAAGATCAATTCTGACCATGTTGACTAACGGTGATCAGGTTCCGCGGTTCTATCCATTCTTTTTATTTTCCCTAGGATAGTTCATCCCGAGTTCATTTTAGTCTTGTCTTACTTGAGGACAAGTAAGGTTTAAGCTTGGGGTGATTTGATAGCTTCATTTTATTTACTTCTTTTTATAGTTTATTTTAGCATCATGTATTAAGAATCTCCAAAAGAGACATAATAGAGTTAGATAACGGACTTTACCTGAAGTAGAGTCAAACTTTTGACTTTACCATCCTTATGAGGTTTCAGGTAAATTTGGCAGCTTCACAACCAATTCCCCTTTCCTTTGGCAATAGGCACATATGGACTCTTTGGGAAGTCGATCTTCTAATCAAATTTGCTTTACCAGTGGTCCAAATATTGCTGATTCAGCATCACCAAGCAAATAGATAAGATCATTAAAGGGTCATGTCGTGATCTGTCATCAGGGAGTGACTGAAGAACCATGTCAACAGCCAGCTACCTCGAGACTTCAACACCCGACTCTCCCCTCTTGTCAATATGTGACTTAATCTCCAAGACCTAAGCACATATAGACTTTGTTTGCCAATAGGGATTGAGTGACTTAGAACTTATCAAGTCTTGAAACTTGTGGGATAGGGAGATTTATTTGGAGGAGGTGGAGGAAGTGAAGTATGATTTCCAGTCCCATTAGTGCTCAATAAAGGGATTAGTCTTTCACTTTGATTGCCTTTTGGGATGTCATCTTCATTAGGAAGCTTGTTCCTAAAGATATGGGAAGACCATAGTTATCTAAACTAGACATCTATAAGGGAGAAATTCAAGTTAGTTGATTTAAAATCCTTAATATAACACCCAATATGAAATATTAAGGCTAGGATCCAACAACATATTTATAATTGGAAGAGGGATGCCGTAATCCAAATTATAAAATAGTTGAAGGTAGGTAAATGACGATTTACCAATTTTCACCATAAAAAACGAAATATAATTAAGTTTTAATTGGATTTGAAACTCCTAGATCTTTTGAGATACATTGAACTTTCAATGGCATGTTTGAATCTCGATTGTGCCCTCTCAAGTTTGTGACTGGGATGCCGAGGATCGCAAACAAGGTGTGAATAACCATGCAAATTGACTTGGTACCCTTAACTTTATCACCTAATCGATGTGTCGGTTAACCACACACACTCCACCGATCTATAATAAAGTCAAGTTACCCTTTGCCACTCTTACTAGTCCTTATTAGTGTTTCGGTTAACCACACACGCCACTAACGACTTGGTAAGGTACAAAGTGTAATTTCATGGGTTAGCACCTATTCACATTTTCCTAAGTAACTAAGATTAGGAATTAATAAGTGTTTAGTTACTTAGTATTTATCATTATACTTTTAATGAAGGGAGAATTATAGTCCTTTCCTACCCGTTCGGCTAACGACCCTCCACCAGTCAAGGAAGCGGTGGGTGAGAGTGGACACCTATTAAACTGCCATTTTATAGGCAGTAACCTTATACCCCCCTTATAGACCGACTTCGTGAATGAGGCCTACTAATGGTAAGATTGACTTTATCTTATACATATCTATATAATTAAAATTATAATAATAGTATAAGGGTGTATTTTAAACATTTAAAATACATGGTGGTTTAATCTATTAATTAAACTATACTCTTAATTTAATTAAACTTAAACCATGTCTTTATGGAATTATTAACTCTTTTAATTAAACACTTTAATTAATTTAATGAAGTCCATAAAGTTTGAATTTTAACTTTTAAAATTCTAAGGGTTCAATTTGGAATTAAAGTATACATGAAGAGTAACTTTACAAATTCCAAAACTTGAGGGCAAGTTTTGAAACTATTCAAGACTTTTCATTTCATAACTTATGAGTTTTATGTACATTAAAATGAAGACTCTTCATTTTTATGTAACTCCTTATCTTTTAATGACATCTTTTAAAGAAGTGACTCTTTAACATCCATAACTTGAGGACAAGTTATGGAGTCATAATACTATTTAATGAAAAAGACTCTTCACTTTTATGTAACCTATGACACTTTTATGAATTTTAAGATTCATAAATATGACTTTTCATATAACTTGAAGACAAGTTACAAAAACATATTTTATGAACTAACTCTAGATTAATTTGGATCAAAAACAACTAAAACACAATTTTTTTTCATTAATCTAAACTAACTCACAAATCAAGGAAACATAAAAAACTTTTGGTAATCCATAACTTGAGGACAAGTTATGGAGTCCATACAATTTCATTGAGATCAAGAATTATACTAACAAACAATTTGCACATAATTCCTATGATCTACCAAAACTCATAAGCATGAATATTCATAATCAACAATTTTTCAAGAATCACATAAACATATATAAAACTTGAAACTTTGATTATAGCATTGAAATTGGTTTAACATAATCATTACCACATTAAAAACATGTTTTATAAGACCAAAACAATCAAAGGTAATGATTCTAGACCAATTCCAGCACCAAAACTCGAAGATATGCTGTTTGGGGGTCCAACTCGTCGAGTGCACGAACCAACTCGGCGAGTTGGATGCATTTTGTCTTGGACTCGTCGAGTCCTCTGTTCAGACAGCACAAAATTTCGATTTTTAAGCAGTTTGCATCAAGTATAAGTGAAAATAGGCCTAGTCTCTGATACCACTGTTGGGTTTTGAGCATTCTAACACTCCTATGGTGTACATGCAACCCTAAATACCTTGGATCTATGTTTTCTCTATTATACATGCAAATATAAATTTTCCAAGGTATTGTTCTAACTAGCATAATATAAAGTACACATAATATAAATTCTAGTAGAGTTACATACCTCTTGTTTGGTGCTTGATTCCATGGAGCTCAAGAGCCTAGTGCCCCAAGTGTGACACCTCAAATGGTTCACACAACACCATGAACATTTGGAATAACCATGAGAGAAGATATTAGTCTTATATCTCTATGAAATCGGCTTCCCTCTATGTAATACACTAGTACCGATTTCACCAACAATGGGGTCTTTATATAGTGTGCACATTAGGGTTACTGTTGGGTTTTGAGCATTCTAACACTCCTATGGTGTACATGCAACCCTATAAACCTTGGATATATGTTTTCTCTATTATACATGCAAATATTAACTATTCCTAGGTTTCATCCTAACTAGCATATTATGAAGCACCTATACTACAAAGTTCTAGTTAGATGACATACCTTTTGATGTAGCTTGATGTCTTCAAGCTTTAAGAGCTTAGCCCCAATAGTGTGGAAGCCTCAAATGGAATCACAAATCACCAAAACACCTTGGAAGAACTTGAGAGAATATGTATGCACACTAAAATCGGCCCACTCTTATTTTCACACACTTGTGCCAATTTTGTGAGCCAAGGACCCCTTTATATATTATGGAGGATTAGGGTTACATCCATGTAAACCCTAATACCCATGACCTTTCATTTACATAGGATCCATGGTTTAAAAGCTCCATGGACCATCCATGAAAGCTTAGCCCAACCTAAATGAACTTGGCCCATTCCATATATATAAGAGTCCATATTTAATTTGTTCTTTTTGATCACTTAATTAATTCTAAATTAATTCTTGATCAATACTTATTAAATAATATGATTCCATATTAATATATTAGAACTTATAATATATTAATATAAATCATAAATATACTATTCTCAAAAGACTATCCATATAAATTGTGCCGGTGAAGTGCAACCCAAATGGACCATGCCGGGTCGGGTCAAGTACATACCAAATATAGTTATGGACTTGGACATTAATCCAACAGTCTCCCACTTGGATAAGTCTAAAACTATTATTGAGTATGACTTCAAAACCTAACTGGCAATCGTAGCTCTTAAAGCCGTTGTCGAACTCTGACCTTGTCAATGACTTGTCCATTAGATAAGGGATCATATATTCCTCCATTCTAGATATCATATGGACTGAGACATGGATTATAATCATTCTCTCTGTCCATTTGTTGTTTCCCGATTTTCGATTTATGATGACTGACTGATTGAACAAATCAAATCAGTCCTGGCTTGGCCAAGCACTCACATGTGTCATCGCTAAATCATCGAGGGGCCCACAGATATCGCTTTTATCCCGAAGGTAAAAGGAATGGATAAACTTCGACTCATATGGCTTGTTCTACTACTTGTTGAATCGTACACAAAGGCACATTTTATAACATCGAGTTACCAAATGCGTTTTCGTGCAATCAATGTATAACCAACTCATAGTAACAACTCATATCTCTAGGTTTGAAGAATATAAGATATCATCGTCTCATGATCACTCGTGATAAAATCCATGAAGTTATTCAAATGAGCGCGGGTTGAATCCAATACTCAGAACTTATGAGCACTCATGAGTGTTGTAGCACCACTTTGTCCACCAACTTGGACCTCTACAAACCAACCCATGACAGTCTTGATTCATATCTACTTCCAACATATGACCGACTGTGGATGGTTTGAATAACTTAATCATTCAGGAAGAGCGACTTAGTTATTCTGGAAGTCAAAACATTCAAAGTGAAACACAAGAATAAATGAATCAAATATGGTATCAAACCCTATGAATATAAATAAACACTTTTATTTATCACCATACTGATTACTCATTATTCATTGTTTCGGTTTTATCAACTTTATACTTGAATTAAAAACACTAGTTGTCCCATGCTCCAAGCATGTACACTATGTTTTTCTTAAACAATAGCTTTGCCATACACCAAGTATGCACTCTATGTTTGTCTATGATCCTTACTTTGTGAAATAAACCAATTGAACATAATTTCAATGATTCTAATTTCACACTCCCAAATCCTTATCGAAAAATGTGAGAATTTCAAATTCCTATCATTTATCGAAATCTGTTTAGATTTTAAACTTATATGCAGTGACCCTCCTGTAATGAATATGTAAAAAGTCACAAAGACTTGTCAACAGTCATTATAAGGTATTCCAATGGAGATCAACTCCATGGAAACTAAGTCTCATATTCAAAGGACATTGCTTTGGACATGCTTCTTGCATTAAGTTTTCTAATCTTACACAAATAACTTCCACCTATGGAGACAACTCCATTTTCTCATTTTGACTATCACTTCTGAACAAGAGATACCTTTTTTCAGAATATGTCAATACGGTCCTTCCAAAATTAGCACTATACTTCCAACTGTCCCTGAGCAACCAATCTTTGGTAAACCTCAGATTGTCCTCGACAATTGCTTAATCATTTTAGTCATATCCAATTCTAGACCTTTTCCCTTCTTAATGCCTCTGGGCATTTGGAAAAATTTAGAAATGACAAATATTATAGCACATGCAATCGATCCTGTACCCAAAGCAAATGGTACACGATTCATGATGTCTCATATAAAGACATGATTCTAGACCAGTCTTTTGCTACAATATTTTTATTTGCCATGTTTTCAAAATTTGACTATGAAGAGGGATGCCATAATCATAATTGAATTTTGAGAACGCAATATATAGAATTTCCTTAATTTGAACCAATCCAACATGAAATTCATATATATATTCTTGACTAAAGATGATTAAGGTGTCAATCTAAGCCTTTAGAACTGAAATGAAGTATATCCTCTCCCTTAATTATAGCAAAACAACTTTTTCAATCCCTGCAGCCTCACAAATTGAAACTTTTGTTTTCTATAATTAACATTTCTAACTTGCAACACTAACAATAATTATCATGCTCCCACTTACATGATGATTATTAGCATAACACTTATGCTCCCACTAGCTTTGACATGTACTCAGAAATCAGCTGGACTTCTAGAAATCAATACTTTATTGACTTTCTTACCAAAGTTCAGATTTCTGATACGAGATGCTTTGATAAAACTTTATCAAAATCATACACCTTTCCTTAGATAGCATGCATGTGTGTCTAAACAATTTCAGAACTATGAAAAGGGATGCCGTAATCATAGTCTCAATTGTTTAGAACTTTTGCCATCTGCTTCAAATCTACTTGGTGGAAGTGTTTCCTCACCATCATTTTCATGAATCGGAGAGAAACCTTATGACCCTTAGATTTTATGGTGTATGTGTTCTTATCCATGTGAATCGTCAAAACCATAGTCACAAGACAAGGATAATGACAAATCCAAACTCATATGGACTGAACTTATGCAATCTTAACTTCTTGCCACCTGGCAGTACAGGGCCTGCCATTGCTTCCAAGTTGTTATGCAACCAATTGAGAACTTTCAGAACTCCTATGCAAAGCCAACTTTAACTGGAATGGGCACAGAATATGTCAACACAATAGGTTATAAACCACAAGTCGTGTGCTACTGAAGAACCTCAGGTTTTATTCTAGATTAGTTCTTGAAATTCTTTTTAGGATCTTTAAGACTCCCACTATCCTCTTGACATATAATACTATCTTGCAAATATTCAAGAGATAGTGCGGATTCTTTATCAAGACAAACACTTCACACAATTGGCCTTAGTTGGTCTTTGTTTTATCCATAACATCACAACTTACCAATTTCAAATGTACAAGAGTAGGACACTTTTACTCTTACATTTGACAAGTGTTTTAAACCTTTCTTTAAGATATGTCACTCAAGTTACAATCTTGGAGTATGACTCTAAGAATTGTTTTGGAACGAAGTATGACTCATCTTCCTAATCTAACCATTTCAACAATTCATGACTCCTCTTCTTAGTCATAAGAATGCACTAAGATGACCTTTAGAGGACTAATTGTGATATGATTTCTAAATCATTAAGATGATCACAAACATGATACTAAAGTACTCTACCATCTTTTCAGATTTGAGAAACTTTTATCTTTCTGCCTAATTTGATTCTTCCCATTCGTTCTGCCATACATTGAGACTTTTCCAATGTTTCAGAATTATACTTAAACTTGTAAGTATAACCATATTTACTAAACTTTAGTAAATCAAATAGTCTTAACGAGCTTTGTGGTGGACATGACCAGTGCATAAGAATGTGTACTCGATCCCTTTAGTCCTTCACTTAACTCACACATCCATGTGAACAAGTAATTAGTCTTGATTTTCCAATGCTTGATGGTTCTCATTCATCATACTATTCAACTTGCATGATTCCAAGTTTCGGTCCAATTGAAACTTGGGTGATGAGGAACTTTCCTGATTTGGTAAATTTAGACACTACCACAAATGAAAGAATCAAATCCATTTCCCAATATTGCTGTCAGTGGAATCATATAAGCAACAGTTTTCCACAAATGCCATTGTAAGGATACTTCAACTAAATAAAATTAAACAATTTTCTTTTATTTTAAAACTTTGCGGAAAAACTTATCCTTACAATCCACATGGAAAATTGTTGTTTTCTATTCCTTAGCAATATATCATAACTTCTTCAGCAACTGCTCAAAATTCTGATGCGATCGAAATCCACCTTCGCGATCAGAATCAGCATATACTTCCTTTAAGATTTCTCTCTATTCTTTGATTCTTAAAACATCAAAATGTGACCCAGTCACATCATGTAATGAGGATCTCAGAATAGAACTTAACAGAGTTAGATAATGGGCTCTACCTGATGTAGAGTCAAACTTATTGACTTTAACATCCTTAGGTAAATTTGGCAGCTTTGCAATCAACGCCCCTTCCTTTGGCAAAATAAACATATGGACCCTTTGGTAATGGGACTATCTCAGACTTAGCCATTCTCTTTACCATTTGGTCAACCGGGTTGACTATAGCCAATCCCTTTCCATTGGGAAGAGAATGTTTTTTCTGGATTTCCAGTGTCACCATTGTCACTGTCCATAAAGTTTTTGGGAAGTTGATCTTCTAATCAAATTTGCTTTACTATCGTTCCAAATCATTGCTGATTCAGCAGCACCAAGCAAATAGATATGATCATTAAGGTTCATGTCATAGTCTGTTTCATAGTAGTCCCAAAGGAACTCACTATATGACTTAGAAAGTGATTGAACATCCAACTTTCTCAAGACTTTGACACCCAACTCTCCCGGCTTGTCAATATGTGACTTCATCTCTAAGATGTGATCACACACAGACCTTGCTTGCCATTAGGGCTTGAGTGACGTTGAACTTGTGGGTTAGGGAGAATAATTGGAGGAGGTGGAGGAAGAGAAGTATGACTTCCATGAGCCAAACTCGGGAAGTCATATTCATTAGGAAAGCTTGGTTTGGAAAGATCATTGTTGTCTAAACCAGACATCAACAATGGGAGAAATTCACGTAAAGTTGATTTAAGTCCTTAATATAACACCCAATATGATATATTAAGGCTAGGACCCAACAAACTATTTTATAACTTGGAAGAGGGATGACGTAATCCAAGCTATAAAATATTTGAAGGTAGGTGAATGACGATTCACCAATTTCCACCAAGATAAACGAAATGTATTATTAGGTTTTAATTGGTTTTGAAACTCCTAGATTCTTTAGAGATTCATTGAACTTTTCAATGGCATGTTTCAATCTCGAGTGTGCCCTTCAGGTTTTGTGACTGGGATGCCGAGGATCACAAAACAAGGTGTGAAGTAACCATGCAAATATACTTGGTACCCTTAATATTTACCCCTCAATCGATGTGTCGGTTAACCACACACGCTCCAACGATACTATGATAAACATTAAGTTACCCTTTGCCTACCTTGTTAAGTCCAGGTTAGTGTGCCGGTTAACCACACACGCTCCACTAACAGCTTAAACAAATTGCAAAGTGTAATTTCATGGATTAGCACCTTATTCACATTTTCCTAAGTAACTAAGATTGGGAATTTATAAGTTTTTAGTTACTTAGTATTTATCATTATACTTATAATGAAGGGAGAATTATAGTCCTTGTCCTACCTGTTCGGCTAACGACCCTACACCGGTCAAGGAAGCGGTGAGTGAGAGTGGACACCCATTAAACTGCCATTTTATAGGCAGTAACCTTATACCCCCCTTATAGACCGGCTTCGTGAATGAGGCCTACTAATGGTAAGACGACTTGCTCTTATACATATAATATATTAAACTTTTAATATTATAATAGTATAAGGGAGTATTTTAGACATTTAAAATACTTGGTGGTTTAATCTATTAATTAAACTAGACTTTTAATTTAATTAAAGTCAAACCATATATTTATGGATTTAATAATACTCTTTTAATTAAACGCTTTAATTAACTATTAATAAAGTCCATAAGAGTTAATTTGAACTATTCAACAAAACATCATAATTCCAATTATTAAACTCAAAATTAAAACCATTTAATTAATTGTTTAAGTTATGAACCCAAGAGTTTTAGAATTCAATTCTTTTTTTTCAAAAAAACTTTTCTCAAATTCCAAAACTTGAGGGCAAGTTTTGTAATTCTTGAAAACCTTTGGATTCCATAACTTATGGAATTAATGGTGTTTTATGATGAAACTTTCCATGTTCCATAACTTAAGAACAAGTTATGGAATTCTTTAAAACATTAACACCAAATTTTGTAACTCCATAAAAACTTTGAATCAATATTTTTTTTTTTTTTTAAAAAAAAAACTTTCATATCCATAACTTATGGAAGTTTCAAAAACCCTTAAGATCACAACTTTAAAAAAATAACTTTTGAGCTCCAAAATTTTATGACAAAATATGTAACTCCTTAAAACATTTAGATCAAACTTTTAAAACTAATAAAATAATCATATCATTTTATCTTTTACTAAATTTGACCTAATTCAACTCATATAACAAATGATTCAAATTTTACAAATAATTCGTTTTTCACAAAACAAGTAATTATCTTAAAATTTGACAAACGTCATGTTTTTTTTTCCTTTTTTTTCAACTTGAAAATAAAACATTTGCATCAATATAACAGAAAACAACCCATGGCTCTGATACCACTGTTGGGTTTTGAGCATTCTAATACTCCTATGGTGTACATGCAACCCTATAAACCTTGGATCTATGTTTTCTCTATTATACATGCAAATATTAACTATTCCTAGGTTTCATCCTAACTAGCATATTATGAAGCACCTATACTACAAAGTTCTAGTTAGATGACATACCTTTTGATGTAGCTTGATGTCTTCAAGCTTTAAGAGCTTAGCCCCAATAGTGTGGAAGCCTCAAATGGAATCACAAATCACCAAAACACCTTGGAAGAACTTGAGAGAATATGTATGCACACTAAAATCAGCCCACTCTTATTTTCACACACTTGTGCCAATTTTGTGAGCCAAGGACCCATTTATATATTATGGAGGATTAGGGTTACATCCATGTAAACCCTAATACCCATGACCTTTCATTTACATAGGATCCGTGGGTTAAAAGCTCCATGGACCATCCATGAAAGCTTAGCCCAACCTAAATGAACTTGGCCCATTCCATATATATAAGAGTCCATATTTAATTAGTTCTTTTTGATCACTTAATTAATTCTAAATTAATTCTTGATCAATACTAATTAAATAATATGATTCCATATTAATATATTAGAACTTATAATATATTAATATAAATCATAAATATACTATCCTCAAAAGACTATCCATATAAATTGTGCCGGTGAAGTGCAACCCAAATGGACCATGCCGGGTCGGGTCAAGTACATACCAAATGTAGTTATGGACTTGGACATTAATCCAACAGTTACACCATATAACCCATGACTTAACCCATTCCTTATGCTCCATGGGTTTTAACCTCCATGGAGTATCCATGGGCCACCACATGGGTTAAACCCAACATAAGGAATCATGGATCATGAGCCCACATATATAAGAATCTATGATTTACACAATCAATCCCCATATATTTATTTAGTCTCTTTTGATCACTAAATTAATTCCAAACTAATTCTAGATCAATACTAATTAAATAATATGATTTCATATTAATATATTAGAACTTATAAGATATTAATATGTCACAAATATCTTCTTCTCATTTAAAAGGTCTATCCAATTGTTCAGATGTCATGCAACCCAAATGGACCATGCCGGGTCGGTTCAAGTATATACCAATTATAGTTATGGACTTAGACACTAATCCAACAGTCTTCTCAAAAGCTTCGGGAGTGTACCTGTCTACTGGATTCCTAAGAATACAAGTTATTTGGAAAGAGTAGATCAGCATTTAAGCTGGTTAGTTCATAATTATTTTAGTTCTGTTAAGTATACTCTAAGTTCTTTGGAAAAGTTCACTGGTTCCTCCAGAAAATCCTATATTTCCTGAGGTGATAGATTGATAACCTCAATAGTTTCCCTCTATAATTACTTAGTTTATACTAATTATATATAACCCAATATCAAATAGACAGTTAAATGGGTGTATCTGCCCTAAGCCCACAACCAAACAAGGAACAGGAAGTAAGGCGGAAGTCACACATTTCACTTTCAATCGGATATTACTTATGTATAACTCTGATGTAAAAACTAAGGAATTATAGAATTAACCACTAAAGGTCCTTTATGTTATACTAGTTTACAGAAAGTGAATGACTAAGTTCCCATTTGTAAAAGTGGTTTAATCCCATAAACCGTTTCATTTATAAAAGTGGTTTAATCTCATAAACCGTTTCCTTTGTAAAAGTGGTTTAATCCCATAAACTGTTTCATTTGTAACAGTGGTTTAATCCCATAAACCGTTTCATTTGGAAAAGTATTCTTAGTTATATCCGTTTTACAGTAAAACCTTAGTATTAATCCTGGAAAATATTATATTATCCATAATACTGCCTTGTGGTTTTAAATATTCAAAAACCAGAAGTACAAGTATATTTACCATACTTGATTTCATGATAAGTAGTTTTTACTGTAAGTAAAAACTAACAGAAGGTATATTTGCTCAGGATGTAATTATCTTTTCTTACTGTTTTAAGAGAAGTATATTACTTAGTAATTTGCTCGTTGTTTTATCCATGTGAGTTCTATTCACCATACTGATATGACTGATATGCCTGCTGCGACGTTCTTCAGGCGTCGGAAACGATATGATATTTGACACCCTAGGCATGCCGGCCAAAATGTAGCGAACAGTAAAGGTGCGGGATTGTCAGTCCCATATAGATCTATACACAAATTCACGCCCTCCCTACAGGAGATTCTGGTTAATAAGTCAGGACTTAAGGTCATACTTAGATAAGTACACCATGAAGAGTCTCACAAATTTATTGTCTCAACGAGATTTACGATGTATTATTACCCCGTGATTGCTAACCCTGGTACTCTGTATTGTACCTTTGTTAATGCAAACCCGGTATGATGTATTATTAGTTCTTTAATATGTTGTTCATATATTAAAGGTATTATACATATCCTGGTATAGTTAAATGAATTTTGGTAATTTCCTTGGAAAGTATACAATCGTGAATCATACTTGTATATTTAGTTTTGAATCATAAATTATACCTATTATAATTTATATGTTCTATCTGATTAGCATGATTTCTCGTGGATGAACAGCTTTGCTCAGCATGATACAAAGGTAATGATACCGAATGAAGTAACCTTTTATATACATATATGTATAATATATATATAATTAAGAAGGAAACGACCTTCAGACAAATAACACCACCTTAATTCCACATCCAAACAAGGAAAAGGAAATAAGATAATTCATTAGTCCTAAGCCCTTCAAATATTATTTATATACTTATACATATATAAACATGATTTTGGCATTTATAATTAGAAATAGTTTATTAAAACCTTTTTCAAAGAATTTAACGGAGTTTACATGACTTTAAAGATTTAACATGACTTTAAGTCATTTTGGAAGAATTTGGTAATCCTTAAAAGCATAAGGAAACCCTTTGTGTGATTATTATCACATACAATTATTAACATAATTTTAAATTGTGTTCAACTTGTATTCCCCCCCCCCCCTAAAAAGCATTTAAAAACCATTAAAAAGGTAAATTATAGGGGTATGAACTCACTTTGATAAGTGGTGATTTGGGCAGCGTTTCATTTCTATAGATGCTCTTTCTCGAAGAAACCGTGAGTTTTTGATTAAAAACTGGCTTTATACGGGCAGCACTTCGACTGGAAAGAGGTTATCTTCTCGAGAATTCCGGGGCTCCGGGGCTTGCTTCGGGTTTTAGACACGATACCGGGGCCTTGGGGGTTGTTTGTGAAGTTATGGAAGTGAAAGAGGTGAAAAAGGAGCAAAAATGGTGTAAAAAGGGGTTAAGAACCGGAGGGTCTCGCACCTCCTATTTATAGTCCGAAGTCTCGGACAGGTGGCGAAGGGAAGGAGGAGTCAGCAGCCACGCGTCATCAGCTGCGAAGGCCACGAGGCCGAAGTCTAAGGCGGTTTGCAAAGCTCGGATGCAGGACCCGGTGCGAGGCACGTGTTGGCTTCTGAGTGGACCGAACTTCGGTCCAATGGGGAGGTGCCACGAGGGTCCGAAGGGTGTCTCCTGCGAGGATGTTCGAAGGTAAGTGGACCGCGGCTTTGGTCGAATCAGAAGGCACCACGCGAGACTGCGGTCCAATCAGAAGATGCCACGTAACAGACACATGACATGACGGAATTTATAAAAACATTAGGATAGGATTATACCTGAATGATGCGTTGGGATGGATTGATGATGAATTGTATGAACGATTATATGAATATGTTTGGATAGGGCTCTGCTATTTAGAAATAGAACAACGATTTCAACAGAGGAAGAACTTTGAGATCAACTCAAGTCTTAAACACTCAAACTTAACTTGTTTATTTCATATGGGCAAAGGCCCTATTTATAGGCTCAAAGGAGCCGGTTACATAATTGAATTGCAATTGTATGATTGCAATATGACAAGCAGATTTACAATATAGCCCCCTAAACTATTGAGGGACTAACACTTTATGTTACATCACAACTAACACTTAATAATTATCCAACCGACACTTTTAAACAATTACATTAATAAAAATAACAATCCCTTCCATATTGAAAGGACACGTGTCTTCAATAATGTCTTCAATAATGTTGGCTGAATATATGTCATTGCTTGCGTTATTCCTCCCGCCACCGAAAGGACAGATATTTCTGAATGATGTGTGCTTTGGTCATTGCTAACGTTAGTTTTTCATGAACTGTGTTTCTTCCATATTTGAGTAGGAATGTTTTTAGTTGTTTCTCTATGATGGCTTCCATTCTCTTGTCAATGTGTCTGCTATATGATTGTTGGCGCTTTTGATATATTTGAGGTATGGATGAAATTGATGTAATTGTAATTGCCAACGAATCAATCGTCCACGACAATAATCTTCTTGTAACTTATATCGCCAAAAGCCAAGTACATACTTGGAATCTGTGTGTAATTCGAATCTGGTTTGAAGTAGCTCGACTTTCCATTTTTTCAATGTTCTGAGACATGCTAGTGTTTCTCGTTCATGTGTGCTATAATTTTTCTCCGTTTGGGAAAATGTTCCCGATATATACTTGCATAGTTTTTTCTCATATTTATCTATTTTTAATACTTCAGATGATACATCTGTATCAGTGTATGCTTTTGGTGATGTTTTCATATCAATGTATACTTTATCATTGTTTACTTCGGATGGTATTTTCATACCAGTGCATGCTTTATCATTGTATACTTTTGATGAGTTAGATATGAGGTTTCCCTCACTATCTAATCCCAATAATACCTTTCCACGTATAATTGCTTTTAGGCATCATGCCCAAGTGTCTTGTGATGCATCTGTCTCCACAATTAGAAAATCGTTGATTTTTGCATTATATAAAGTGGGGAGAACTTGAATTTTTTGTTTTATACTTTGTACCAAAATAGTATCTTTATTGGTCCAAGACCAAGGTATTTTTTCTGATATTTTCTTTTGTAAAACTTTTCTTTCTTTTGCTAAGTTTTTCAAAAATCATTGTTCTGCAATATAATTTAAACAACCAAGAAATCGTTGTATTTGATTTCTATTTTCATGTTTATCAGGAAACATATTTAATTTTTCTCGTATATTGTCTGTTAACGATAATTGACCATTTTCTCCAATTTTTAAACCGAGATATTCAACTGTAGATTGAAAAAGTTTTGATTTCTTTTTTGATAAAACTAAACCCTTTTCTTTAATTCTTTGTAAAACCTTGATGACTGCATCAATGTGTGTTTGTTCATTTCCTTTTGTAAAAACAATTATATCATCAATATATGCAAGACAAATATGATCTAAACCATTTAAAGTTTCATCCATTAATCGCTGATATATTGCTGGTGCCTGTTTTAAACTGAATGGAAGAACATTCCATTCATAATGCTTCTGAGGAGGACATGAAAAAGCGGTTAGTGGTTTCGTATTTTCATGTAAGCATAATTGCCAATATCCGGATTTTGCATCAAATGTACTAAAATGTGTATTTCCTTTTATTTTTTCTAAAATATATTCTTTTCGTGGTAATTTATATGAGTCTCCTATAGTAGCATCGTTCATTTTTTTATAATTAATCACCATTCTTCGTTTGCCTCGTTTTATTCCATTATTATTTTCTACATAGAATGCAGGTGCAGAATGAGGACTCGTGCTAGGTCGAATGATTCCTTTTTCTAATAGTTCAGTGCATTCCTGTTTGAATTCAGAAACATCTTTTATACTATATGGAATTTTATTTGGAACATTAACTTCATCATTAGGGTTTTTTAGTAATATTATTATCTTTTGATTATTTTTGTTTTTTAAATGATCTAGCGGGTTTTCACTACATACTTCTTCAAGTTGTTTTTCAGCAATTTCTTTAGCAAATGTTAGTAATATGCGTAGTTGAAAACCAACTTCTTGTTTGATTATCTTAATAAGATCAAAATGTTTGATAATTGCAGTTTTTATAATGCCTTTTGTTGGATGATTGAGACTTATATGATCATTTGTTTGTATAAATGGTTGATATAATTTAAGGAAATTATTTCCTATTACTAAATCTATTCCTGAATCATGTTGATATATAGTTGGAGTTTTAAATGGCGCTTTTTCAATTACTATATCTATGTCTCTTCCTACGAACCAAATTTTGTGAATTGATTTATCAGCAATTGTAATTTTTAATGGTTTTTCTAATTTTTCCCAATTTTTTAATATCTTTCTTCTTCCAAAACATAAAGTAGCTCCTGTATCTATATACGAAACTAGTTCTTTATCTTGTATTTTAGTTGTAATAAAGGTACAGTTTGGGTTAATATTTGTTTTTCTTTTACTCATTAGAGTTAGTTTATAAATTTCTATATCTGTGTTTTTATTTTTTCTTGCAAAGTTTCCATATTCACAAGTTGTTTTTGTTAGTATAGTTGAAACATTGTGTATTGTTTCTAAATTACGATTTTGTGATTTTTTATATTTCTTAATTCCTTCTTTTAATCGAGATATCTTTTTTAATTGTTTATTATATTCTTCATTTACTGATTGTAATTTTAACAAATAGTTTTCTTCATATGATAAAACATTTTCTAAATGTTGAATGGTATTAGAGATATTAGAATTTATTTTCCAATGGTTTTTTAATATATTAGTCCAAATCATGTTATCTTTTGAAGAATTAATTTGTACTTTTGAATTCATTTTAACAAATTATTAAGGCGTCTGAAAGAAAATTAATTGAATTGTTAATGTCTTTTATTACTATTTTAAAATGATTAATTTGAGTTCTTAATCTTCCAATTTTAATTAAATGATATGCAGTATAATTCTTGCTTTTAGAAATTAGTTCGTGTACTTCAGATTCTTTTTCTTTTAAATGTTTTGTGGAATTTTCTAAATCTTTCCATAATTTTTTAAGTAAATTAACTTTATATTTATTATCGAAATTACAATATATTTGAGGTTTGTTGCTCATTATTTATTTTTACCATGTAAAAGGTGGTTTAATAGTGAGTGATTCTTGTTTAATTGATTCTTTTTTAAGTGGTTCTTCTTTAATAGTTTTTATTTTTAAATAATTTTCAAGTAATATTTTCTGTTGAGTTAAACTTTGTAATAGTTCAGGAATTTGTTTTAATACAAGTAAACTTTCTACTTCTATAATATTATTTAATTTTTGACTAATTATATTTAATTTATCTCCTATTGATTTATCTTCTTCAGAATTAAGACCAATATTATATATTGTTCCTTGTGGTAAATTTTGCGGTGTTTCTATAGTTATTTCTTTATCTGGTATGCATGGTTTTGTATTTTGATATGAACCTTCAAGTGTTTTAAAATATTTTAAAGAATTACTAGATGATTCTGTCATATTCTTAAACTTAATGATCTAATCATTTCTTTAATATCTTCTAATTTTTCATTTTGATTTTCAGTGGATGTTGTAGGTTGACATTCCGAGATGGAGGATCTACCTGTTATGGTTGAAATTGGAGGTTCTATAATTGGACTTCTTTTTATTAACGGAGTAGTTATTATTGGTTGAAAATTAGTTTCATTAAATATTATGTTATTAGTCATATTTGGAGATTCAAGTGACAATAAAGGGGTAAATAATTTATCTATATAAATTCTATCTTCTGTTTTAAATGTAATACTATGATGAGAATTTGTTAATGCATAATTTATTTGATATGTAATAGTAAACTGATGATTACCTTTTAACATAAAATTTAGTCTTAATAATTTATATCGTACAGTAATACTATTACTTAGATTTTTATCTTTAAGACTTAATCCTAGTTGAATATTAATATCAAATTTTATTTTTCCTTCAATTAGATTACCTTTTCCTTTTGCAATAATACTTTCTTGATTATAAATTATACGATCATCTCTGATTTCTAATTCTATTGGTGTATCTAAGTCACTAAAAGTACTTTTTAATATTACTTGAATAGTTGATATATGAATATAAGCAATTTTTATTCTATCTACTTCTTTAATATTAGATAATCTATTTCTAATTTGTTGTTTATTTATTATGGGTATAATAATATTTCCTTGAGTTGATTCTATAGGTATTGCCTCTTCTCCTGTAATTTTTCTATAATATATAATATTTTTCCTAGAAAAGAAATTTTTTAATGAGTTATTTTTAAAATTATGTTTTTCTGATAGTGTAAAATTTGATTTTCTTATAGCATCTTTATTGATATTATTTTTATTAATTAAAGCATCAAAAATGTATCCAGATTCATTTTCTTCGTTATTAATAGTTATTGGTGAATTTTCTATTTCTTGAGACATATTTAATAAGTTATAGCTTTAAAAATAGAAGTGAAGTTTATTATGAGTATAACAAATGATATGCATTAATGTAATAATATTTATAATGATGTATGATGAATATTTTTTCTTATGAACGAAAGATTGAATATTCAAAATAATAATAAGAACGTTACTTAGCTCTGATACTAATTTGAACGACATGACGAAATTAATAAAAAGATTAGGATAGGATTATACCTGAATGATGCGTCGGGATGGATTGATGATGGATTGTATGAATGATTATATGAATATGTTTGGATAGGGCTCTGCTATTCAGAAATAGAACGACTATTTCAACAGAGGAAGAACTTTGAGATCAACTCAAGTCTTAAACACTCAAACTTAACTTGTTTATTTCATATGGGCAAAGGCCCTATTTATAGGCTCAAGAGAGCCGATTACATAATTGAGTTGCAATCGTTTGATTGCAATACGACATACATATTCACATTATAGCCCCCTACACTATTGAGGGTTACACACTTTATTTCATTTCTAACCGACACTAACTTTATGACACATCCAAACAATAATTATACAACGACAAATATAAATAATTCTACCGACACAATATTTATATTAATATAATCCCTTCCACATTGAAAGGACAAGTGTCTTCAATAATGTCTTCAATAATAATGGCTTTTTACGTCATTGCTTTCGTCAATCAATAATAATGGCTTTTTTCGTCATTGCTTTCGTCATTCCTTTTCTGATAGTGTAAAATTTGATTTTCTTATAGCATCTTTATTGATATTATTTTTATTAATTAAAGCATCAAAAATGTATCCAGATTCATTTTCTTCGTTATTAATAATTATTGGTGAATTTTCTATTTCTTGAGACATATTTAATAAGTTATAGCTTTAAAAATAGAAGTGAAGTTTATTATGAGTATAACAAATGATATGCATTAATGTAATAATATTTATAATGATGTATGATGAATAGTTGTTCTATTCAGAATAGTTGTTCTATTCAGAATAGTCATTCAATAATTATGAGTATAACAAATGATATGCATTTCTGAATAGTTGTTCTATTCAGAAATAGAACAACTATTTCAACAGAGGAAGAACTTTGAGATCAACTCAAGTCTTAAACACTCAAACTTAACTTGTTTATTCCATATGGGCAAAGGCCCGATTTATAGGCTCAAAGGAGACGGTTACATAATTGAATTGCAATCGTATGATTGCAATATGACAAATATATTTACAATATAGCCCCCTAAACTATTGAGGGTTACACACTTTATGTTACATCACAAATAACACTTAATAATTATTCTACCGACACTTTTTAAACAATTACATTAATAAAAATAACAATCCCTTCCACATTGAAAGGACATGTGTCTTCAATAATGTCTTCAATAATGTTGGCTGAATAATGCGTCATTGCTTACGTCATTCCTCCCGCCTTCGAAATGGATTGTTACGTCATTCTTACGTCTACTATCACTATTATTTTTAAAACTATAAATTTTTATCGTAACTTTGATCCAAAACACAACTAAATTATTGTTCTTATAGAATTATAATCATGAGTTTTTCAAGTCTAGATACAAATAAACAAGAATTAAAATTTTTTCGTAAAACACTGAAACAATCTAAAAAATTTCTTTTAAACCTAAAAATAGACTCTAATATATCGATAATAAATTGAATTTCTAATATTGAACCAATACATATAATAGATAATAGTATAAATTGGAAACAAGAACAAATAAAAAACCTTGAAGATAAAATAACAAAATTAATTTGTTAAATATGTTTCAAAAAATAGAAAAATCACTAATAATAACTACTCCACTAGTAAAAAGAAACTAAAGATTTCAATTACAAAATACACACAATTTATTAATATGGAAACTTTACAAGAAAAAGTAGAAACATTAACTAAATTATTTGCAGCATTAGAAATTCCATCCGAAATTCAAGAAAATAATACAGAAATAGAAAATAATTCAGATAATAATAACACAGAAGTAATATATGATTTTTCATCCGATGATGAAAACCCATATTCAAATCCATATAAAAATTCACAAAATAATTTTGGATTAAAACGAAAACAATCATATGTTGAAGATGATTATCAAAGTCAATATATTTATGGACCACCTTCATTTGAAGAAAATTTTTTATATAGACAAGGAATGATTAAAAATAAACAAAATAAATGGGAAAAAATACCTCCTCAATGCATACCTAAATTATTTTCATTTCCATAAAATTCACATATTCTTTTTATTGATTGTGATCAAAATCCTGAAACGAAAATTCAAGAATGGAGTAATAAAATGGGAGTACAAATTCAACTAACTGAAGAATTAAGAAATTTACACCCAACACATTTTCTTAATTATATCATTCATAAAACACAAGGTAACGCATGTCGTTTTCTCTCATCTCTCGATGAAACCGAAACAATGATGATAGCTACTACTGATGCTATGGAAACATTTAAAAATGTATTAAGTCGTCTTATTCAGGACTTCATAGGAAAACAAATTGAAGATAAAGTATCACAAGAAGCTTTTCAATTAGAATCATTATGGCATTTAACTAATCTACGAATTTGTAATATGTGTTATCTAGATCCGTTTATATGCGAATATTCTGAACATTATTATAATTTAGATCCCACTAGAAAAAAGGTAGCATTAGATATGTTTTATCAAAAACTACCATCATTAGTAAGCCAAAGTGTAATAAAAGATTTTCAAGAAGCTTTACAACAAAATAAAATTGCAGACACACTAGAAGCACAGATAAGTATATTAAAAGCATGGATGCAAAAGAAATGCTTAGAACAAAAAACAACACAAGACGCAAAAATTGATTTATGTTGTGACATCCTCTAATAGAGTTAATCAATATGGTTGTAAAGATAATAAAAGACAACAATATAAAAAGAAAATTTGGAAAAAACAAACTTATTAATCTAAATATAAAGAATATTATAAACAAGGAGAAAGAAAATATTTTCGAAATAGAAAACAATATAAACAAAAATATCAATCTAAAAAAAAATTATTGCCCATCGAATAAAAAAGATTGTAAATGTTGGATATGTCAAGAGGACGGACACAAAGCTTATGAATGCCCAAAAAATACTAAAAAAGAAAAAGAAACAAACCTATTAAAAATTGCATATGATCTTGGATATGAACCGATAGAAGATTCAGATATAGATTCAGACATAAATATTTATGCATATACAAGTGATTCTGATTCAGATGCAGATAGATGATCCTATGGAAAAAGTATTATTGGGATTAGAACTTGAGGGAGACCTCATATCTAACCCATCCGAAATATACATTGCTAAAGCATACATTGGTATGAAAATACCATCTGAAGTAAACAATGATAAATTATACAGTGATATGAAAATATCACCAAAAGCATACATTGATACGAATGTATCATCTGAAGTATTAAAAACAGATAAATATGAGCAAAAATTATGCAAATATATACGGGAACATTTTCCCAAAGGGAGCAAAATTATAGCACACATGAACGAGAAACACTAGCTTGTCTAAGAACGTTGAAGAAATGGAAGGTCGAGCTTCTACAAACAAGATTCGAGTTACGAACAGATTCCAAGTATCTACTTGGATTTTGGCGTTATAAATTACAAGAAGATTATTACCGTGGACGATTGATTCGTTGGCAATTACAATTACATCAATTTCAGCCATACCTCAAGTATATCAAAAGCGCCAAGAATCATATAGCAGACACATTGACAAGAGAATGGATGCCATCATAAGAGAAACAGCTAAAAACATTCCTACTCGAATATGGAAGAAATACCTTTCATGAAAAGCTAACGTCAGCAATGACCAAAACACACATCATTCAGAAATATCTGTCCTTTCGGTGGCGGGAGGAATAACGCAAGCAATGACGTATATTCAGCCAACATTATTGAAGACATTATTGAAGACACGTGTCCTTTCAATATGGAAGGGATTGTTATTTTTATTAATGTAATTGTTTAAAAGTGTCGGTAGGATAATTATTAAGTGTTAGTTGTGATGTAACATAAAGTGTGTAACCCTCAATAGTTTAGGGGGCTATATTGTAAATATGTTTGTCATATTGTAATCATACGATTGCAATTCAATTATGTAACCGGCTCCTTTGAGCCTATAAATAGGGCCTTTGCCCATATGAAATAAACAAGTTAAGTTTGAGTGTTTAAAAAAAAAAGAAACAGATAGATGATCCTGTGGAAAAAGTATTATTGGGATCAGAACTTGAGGGAGACCTCATATCTAACCCATCCGAAATATACATTGCTAAAGCATACATTGGTATGAAAATACCATCTGAAGTAAACAATGATAAAGTATACAGTGATATGAAAATATCACCAAAAGCATACATTGATACGAATGTATCATCTAAAGTATTAAAAACAGATAAATATGAGCAAAAATTATGCAAATATATATCGGGAACATTTTCCCAAACGGAGCAAAATTATAGCACACATGAACGAGAAACAGTAGCTTGTCTAAGCACGTTGAAGAAATGAAAGGTCGAGCTTCTACAAACAAGATTCGAGTTACGAACAGATTCCAAAGTATCTACTTGGATTTTGGCGTTATAAATTACAAGAAGATTATTGTTGTGGACGATTGATTCGTTGGCAATTACAATTACATCAATTTCAGCCATACCTCAAGTATATCAAAAGCGCCAACAATCATATAGCAGACACATTGACAAGAGAATGGAAGCCATCATAAGAGAAACAACTAAAAACATTCCTACTCGAATATGGAAGAAATACCTTTCATGAAAAGCTAACGTCAGCAATGATCAAAACACACATCATTCAGAAATATCTGTTCTTTCGGTTTCGGGAGGAATAACGCAAACAATGACGTATATTCAACCAACATTATTGAAGACATTATTGAAGACACGTGTCCTTTCAATATGGAAGGGATTGTTTTTTTTATTAATGTAATTGTTTAAAAGTGTCAGTAGGATAATTATTAAGTGTTAGTTGTGATGTAACATAAAGTGTGTAACCCTCAATAGTTTAGGGGGCTATATTGTAAATATGTTTGTCATATTGCAATCATACGATTGCAATTCAATTATGTAACCGGCTCCTTTGAGCCTATAAATAGGGCCTTTGCCCATATGAAATAAACAAGTTAAGTTTGAGTGTTTAAGACTTGAGTTGATCTCAAAGTCTTCCTCTGTTGAAATAGTTGTTCTATTTCTGAATAGCAGAGCCCTGTCCAAACATATTCATATAATCATTCATATAATCCAAACAATCCATCGTCAATCCATCCCGACGCATCATTCAGGTATAATTCTATCATAATCTTTTTATTAATTCCGTCATGTTGTTAAAATTGGTATCAAAGCATGTTTATATAAATTTGGTATCAGAGCATGTTTATATAAATTTGGTATCAGAGCATGTTTATATAAATTTGTCAAATTTATATAAACATGATTTGATACCAAATTTATATAAACATGACAAATTTATATAAACATGCTCTGATACCAAATTTATATAAACATGCTCTGATACCAAATTTATATAAACATGCTTTGATACAAATTTTAACGACATGACGGAATTAATAAAAAGATTATGATAGAATTATACCTGAATGATGCGTCAGGATGGATTGACGATGGATTGTTTGGATTATATGAATGATTATATTAATATGTTTGGATAGGGCTCTGCTATTCAGAAATAGAACAACTATTTCAACAGAGGAAGAACTTTGATGTGACAACCCGAAATTTCTATTATGTACAACCATTCACTTCAATAGAAGTCAGAACTATTTCTGCTAACTTTTGAGCTGTGTAGAGTCAGTTTGAGTGTTTTAAAGCTTAGTACTTCAGGAGATAGCCGGAGAGAGGATGCTCTAGGGTTTATTGTGCATCAGTAAGGTCTCAACACTCCAAGAGTTTGGAGTTTACGGCCGTAAACTCCAAAGAGTATAAATATGACACTTAGTCATTTTACTCATTTTTTTCACACTTTCAAAAGCTAGAACATCAAATCCTCTCAAGTATCATCCGATTTTCCTTCTTGATCTTCAACTTTGTAAGTGTTTCTTACCCTAATTAGTTGATATCTTACTTAATCTAGTGATCTTACATGATTTCATCCGTGAAATCATTCCATATGTGTAGATCTTCAAGTGTTCTTAGTTTCACCAAGAACACCAAGAACACACACTAGTGTTCTTGGACTTTTAACACCCTTTCAAGCTCCTTTATTGTAAGTACTCTTACTCTAGTGTGTTATAAGGCTTGTTACACTTCTTAATCAACTAGTAAACACAAAGAAACACAAGATAAAAGGTGTTTACGGTCCAAACATGTTCTTGGACCGTAAACCCTAATGAAAGGGCCATTGTGTGCCCTAGTCCCTTACCAAGCCTTGGATACTAGTCTAGATCATATCCTTGAAGTGTATATGAACCTAAACATCGAAAACATCAAGGACCATTAGAGTTTACGGCCGTAAACTCATGGAGAAATGTTTCATGGGCCGTAAACTCTACAAAGGGGTGAAATGTTGCCACAATCACTTCCTAAGGCTTAGACTTGAAGTGATGATGCTTCATTATGACTTTTAGGACTTCAAAACACAAAATGGTAGAAGCACCATGAATTTACGGCCGTAAACTCATGGGTTTACGACCGTAAACTCCAAGGGAGTTGGTCCCAAAACTGTAAACTCATAAAGAGCTTACCCTTGGACCCTAAACTCAAAAGCCAAGCCCTACAACCCTTAGATGCAATCCTAAGTACTTATAGCACTTAAATCAAGTGTTCTTCATGTCCTAGGATGTCTTAACTTGGTTAATTAGTTGTTAAATGACTAATTGGATACATATATGTGTTATTATATGTTAACTAGGATCCTTGTGTGTGTTCAAGTCTTCACTTGACACTTAGCATCCTATCCCATCCGTTCATCCAAACCACTCGCTACAGGTGAGTTCATACCCCTTAATCAACCTTTTAAATGATTTTAAATGCTTTTATGGGGGGATACAAGTTGAACTATTATAGTTATTATATCAATCACATGTGATTAATAACTACCAAACAAGTGGATTTCTTACTTTTCAAACTGTGTTATCAAACAAACTACTTTAAACTGTTTTAAAAACTCTTTTACATGTCAAATACTTTTATTAAACTCTTTTAAACTTATATTATGTTAAATGTGTATCTATATATATATATATATATATATATATATATATATATATATATATATATATATAGTTATATAAGTAGGATTGAAAGGACTTAGGACTAATATCTCACCTTACCTCCTGTTCCTCGTTTGGTTGTGGACTTAGGGTATCGGTTGTTTGTCCGAAGGTCGTTTGAATCCTAGTTATATATTATGTATATGTATATAGATATAAAAGTTCCTTCTTTCTATTCAATACCTTTGGGTAGCAAAGGTATACAAACATGTTCATACATACAAACCATATCACTAGTAAACTATAATAGGTGTAGTTAAGGAAGATACTAATACTATTACTAGAACAGTGAAACACACAATGAGTCAGTTCATACATGAGTCAATACCATATAGAGAGAACATAACATACAGATAGAGAATACTATGATGAGAAACAAACAATACCATACAGTGAGAACATACATACATACTAGACTGAGAGAGAACATACAATACAGCTAGTACATACAATACCATACAGAGAGAACATACATACATACTAGACAGAGAGAGAACATACAATATAGCTAGTACATACAATACATTCACAAGTGCACTAATACAGTTATGTGAGCCACGTAACGGGGCATGGCATCACCTGTCATGGCTCGTTTTGTATCCAGAATCTCCGTAAATGGAGAGCGTTGAGTTTGTGTATAGATCTATGCTGGATTGACTATCCTACACCTTGATGCTCGCTACAGTGGGATTTGCAAGTCTACGGGTGCCAAACGTCATTTCATCCGACGTCTTACATCGTCGTGTTTATAGTCGGTAGTATGGTACAAGCCGATCACATGGTACTTTAAATAACAATTGGTTTAAGGTAGTTAGTACAGCAGTAGTTACTTAATACAACACTACAGTACTATTTCATTTTCCCATTGCATTCACTTTGTGATCTTCACACAATAAACAGTAATGTAAAAACTATATTTTTGGTTATTGATAGTCAAGATTTGGGAAAATACATACTCTTACAAGAGACACACACACAAACACCTGATGCCTTGGTAGAAGGCTACTTTTAGTAGAAAACATAGGGATTTCTAGGAGAGTTCAAACATCTTACAAACATCTTACAAACATCTTCCAAACACTTTCATACAAACACAGACACTAATATACTTATGATCTCACCAGCTTTAAAGCTGATAAACTCTTTCAAAATAACTTGTATTCTCAGGTCACCAGTAGACAGGTACCGATGCCAGGTTTTGAGAAGATGGAGCTCGTTCAAGACTCATCTTTTATTTTGATTTATATTCTTGGTGTCTATTAAACTTGACAGAACACACTTGTATTAAATCATATTATTAATGCAATGGATGATGTTGTTGCTTGTTTACTACTTTGCATTGTTGTGATACTGTACATGACGTCCTCCACCCCCGAACGATTTCGCCGTTCCGATTTTGGGGTGTGACAGATTGGTATCAGAGCATTGTTTATCGTGAATCGAGTATATCAACCCATAAAAGATATACGAACTATAAACACAACGGGATTAAAATACTCTGATAAAGAGTTTATACTTTTAAATAATAAAATATTTAACTAAGTATACATACCTGCATTCATACTAAAATCAACGTTACTAGGACAGAACAAAAGTATTACGATTGTTGGCAGCACAAGTAGACTTAGAGACATATAGTCAAATCTGGGAAGATATAGCCTGATCAACTATATTATCCAAGGAGTGACTAGCATGTGCCTAAGTGTGGTTGTGAGGTTGCAACAAGTCTAAAAACTTACCAACAATACCACAACGAAAACCTTAGAACAGAACATGAACTTAAAATACTATAGGGGTATTTTGTGTTACTATAAACTACTTATGTGATAGATTCTTATATCCCTTTTCTCGCGTAGATAACATGGCTGGATTCCATCCCCACGGCAACTTGTACTTCCCTAACCAAGGTAATGGAGGAGGGTTTGAAGCAGAGCCAGAAAATGATCACCCAATCCCTGTGGATGATCACCAGGCTGAAGGCTTTGCAGATGGTTATGACTCCGAGCCTGAAGTTGAGAACCTACCCCTGATGGCTCCTGTCCCAAATCCTAACCCCCGTCCGGCTTTTCAAGCCCCGACGCCTCCATGGGTGGAAAGCTTGGAAACATGGAGCCAAGAACAAAATCAGCCCATACCATTCGACAGAGACCAAAGCTTTTATGACCTGAGCGAAGGAGGCTCAGCAGACAGAGTCTTGCCAATCCTGGTCCGCAGAGTGGCCCGAAACGAGATTCAGGGCAGGACAGCTCTCCATCGAATCACGGAAGTTGACGCCAATGCGAGAATGCATACCCTCCGCACCATTCGTTTGGAAAATGCTCGTGAGAGATATAGGGGAGACCATGAGACCCTGCAGCAAGAGCTAGTTGAAACTCGAGCTGAAGTCATAGAGCTCCGAGTACGCTAAAGGGTGTACGAAAGGCACCTACTTGATATAGAGCGTCAGCTGGCTGAACTGAGGGTTCACCCAAGGGATAACCATCACCAGTAGGAGATATTCTACCTTTCTCTCCATGGTTGAAAGAATAGTCTTCCTATCTATGCTCTAAGTACCACTTTTCTAAGTAACTAACTCTGTACTGTAAGTACTTTCTAGTTAGGCCAGTATGCCGTCAAAACTTTTGCTACTTCGGATACAATGTAAGACCTACTCCAAGGTCATTTTTCCCAAACGTATTACATCTTAAATATCAATGATATTGACAGTCGGCTAAATTCTGTGCCAATCCTTGTTCAAATACTTTCTTTTGCTATCGTCAGAATCCTATCTAAACACCCACTGCATCAAATTTTGAGCTATGGTGAATTAGCTCAAGGATTACTTCCAATTCTTGTCAAAGGTTGGATCCGATTATTCACCAACCAATGATAGTCTAGTTCAAAATAGCAAATGTCTAGTAAACATTCTACGAAACTACTTCAACTCTTTTCCAGTACTGCATCATAGGGATGTAGGTCAAACCATCTAGAACAGTTTAACAAAACAAAAACTTTACAATTACATGATTGAGTAGAATACATCTAGGGCCGACCATAATCACTCACAAACTCCTTTTCTTGTCAAATAGCATAATCATGTCGTCACCTAGAGGTAATCCGCCGAACGACACAACCCCGATCCTTCACATAGACGCTGCCACCTTCCAAGCAGCGGTATCAGCTGCCGTGACAGCTGTCCTTGCACATCTCAACACTAGTAACAGAAGAAAGGCTGAAAAAGGATTTGACAGTTCAAATTGTTGTAACCACCCGGGAAGTAAACAAATGATGACTGTTGCGAACACCCAAAGCCACAACTCAGAATTTAAGAAACGAAAACGTCAAGCTCAAACGGAACGCAAGCAATTTCAAAGGCTTGCCATGCAACGGCAACCAGTGGTGACCCCTGCCACCTCAGCACCAGTTAAGCGGTATGAGGGAACACTCCTGAAGTGTAACAAGTGTAACTATCATCATAATGGAGCTTGCCGAGTATTGCAATGCCTTAATTGCAACAAAATGGGGCACATTGCTCGTTTCTGTAGAACCCCCTCTACCACCGGAGCCAGCCAAGTTTGCTATAGTTGTGGTGAAGCAGGACACTATCATAGGAATTGTCCAAAAGGGAAGATCAACGAAAGCAACCGTGTCCACATAACTCCGACCCGACACTTTACTTCCACCACTGATGCTGGTGCTAGCCAGATATGTCACCTATGCGGTGAGATAGGACACCTCGAGAAGGATTGTCCAATAACAGAGAACTCTGGCGCGAACGGGAAGATACTAAGGATCACTGCCGCAGGAGAGACTACTCCGGACCCACGTTGAAATATTAGGGCGTTTCGTTTTAGTACACTTATAAACTGTTAAAAACTAGTGCAACTCGAGTCTTATCTTTTGCGAGATCCCGTCAGGCAACGGACTCTCGTGCTGCGTGTACTTGCCTTGTAGTATACCTTGTTCGCAGCAGTAGTCTTATAGGTAAAACTAAAGTACCGAAACTCTGTAAAAGTTACACCATTATGTTTTTGTAACACCTTTATGATCTAGTCTAACGCCTTTTATTCCGAGTAGTCCGACATTATCGTTTAACTTGAGTAAATTCGACCCTCACAATACCAGTTTCTGTTGGGTTATGAGCATTCTAACACTCCTAAGTGTACATGCAACCCTAAATACCTTGGATCTATGTTTTCTCTATTATACATACAATTATGAACATCCAAGGTATTATCCTAATCTAGCATACAAAATAATAAATATAACAAGATAGAATACATACCTCTTTGATGTAGAATGTCTTCATGAAGCTTCAGTGCCTAGTGCCCCAAGTGTGACACCTCAAATGGTTCACACAACACCAAATACACTTGGAATAACTTGAGAGAAACTTGAACACTCCTTGAAATCGTCTAGCCCTCACACTCACACATTAGGGCACGATTTCTTGAGCCATGGGATTCTTTTATATGGTGGCTATTAGGGTTACACCATGTAACTCATAACTTTACCCATTCCTTATGCTCCATGGATTTTAACCTCCATGGAGTATCCATGGGTCACCCCATGGACTTAGTCCAACATAAGGAATCTTGGATCACAAGCCCACATATATAAGAATGAATGATTTACACAATCAACCCATATATTTAATTAGTCTCCTTTTGATCACTTAATTAATTCCAAATTAATTCTTGATCAATACTAATTAAATAACCTTATTAATATATTAGAACTTATAATATATTAACCAACCTTAAGTGTTATTTCTCTCATTATAGTCTATCCAAATGCATGATGCCATGCAACCCAAATGGACCATGTCGGGTCGGGTCAAGTCTTACCAATTATAGTTATGGACTTAGACATTAATCCAACAGTCTCCCACTTGGATAAGTCTAAAACTATTATTGTGTATGACTTCAGGAACCGATCAGCAATCGTAGCTCTCAAAAGCTTCTGTCGAACTCTGACCTTGTCGATGAACTCAGACCTTTGTCAATGACTTGTCCATTAGATAAGGGATCATATATTCCTCCATTTTAGATATCATATGGACTGAGACATGGATTATCAATCATTCTCTCTGTCCATTTGTTGTTTCCCGATTTCCGATTCATGATGACTGACTGATTGAACAAATCAAATCAGTCCTGGCTTGGCCAAGCACTCACATGTATCATCTTTAAATCATCGAGGGGCCCACAGATATCGCTTTTATCCCGAAGGTAAAAGGAATGGATAAACTTCGACTCATATGGCTTGTTCCACTACTTGTTGAATCATACACAAAGGCATGTTTTATAACATCGAGTTACCAATGCATTTTCGTGCAATCAATGTATAACCAACTCATAGTAACAACTCATATCTCTAGGTTTGAAGAATATAAGATATTATCGTCTCATGATCACTCGTGATAAAATCCATGAAGTGATTCAAATGAGCGCGGGTTGAATCCAATACTCAGAACTTATGAGCACTCATGAGTGTTTTAGCACCACTTTGTCCACCAACTTGGACCTCTACAAAGCACCCAATGACAGTCTTGATTCATATCTACTTCCAACATATGACCGACTGTGGATGGTGTGAATAACTTAATCATTCAGGAAGAGCGACTTAGTTATTCTGGAAGTCAAAACATGCAAAGTGAAACACAAGAATAAATGAATCAAATATGGTATCAAACCCTATGAATATAAATAAACACTTTTATTTATCACCATACTGATTACTCATTATTCATTGTTTCGGTTTTATCAACTTTATACTTGAATTTAAAACAATAGTTGTCCCATGCTCCAAGCATGTACACTATGTTTTCTAAACACTAGTCATGCCATACACCAAGTATGCATACTATGTTTGTCTATGATCTTTACTTTGTAAAATAGATCAATTGAACATCACTCCAATGATCCTCTTTTCACAGTCCCAAATCCTTACTGCAAATGCAAGAATTCCAAATTCATGCCATTTACTGAAATCTGTTAGCTTCTAAACTTATATGCATTGATCCTCTTAATGATTATGCACAAAGTCAGAAAGACATGACAACAATCATTACAGAGCATTCCAAAGGAGATCATGGAAACATCCTTCTTTCATTAAGTTTCCTAATCTTACACAGATTGAATAATTTCTAACTTTGAAACATTTCCATATTCCATTTTGACTATCACTTCTGAACAAGAGTTGCCTCCTTACAGATTATGTCAATATGGTCCTTCCAAAATTAACATTATTCTTCCAACTGTCCTTGAGCAACCAATCTTTGGTAAACCTTAGATTGTCCTCGACAATTGCTTAATCATTTTAGTCATATCCAATTCTAGACCTTTTCCCTTCATAATGCCCCAGGCATTTGGAAAATTTTAGAAAGGATGAATATAGCACATGTAATCGATCCTATATCCGAAGCATATGGGACACGATTCATGATGTCTCACATAAAGACTAGACCAGTCTTTTGCTATAATATTTCCATTTCAATTTGCCAAGTTCTCAAAATTCAGATTATGAAAAGGGATGCCGTAATCATAATCGAATTTTAGAACGCAAATAATGGACCCATATATAGAATTTCCTTATGTTGAGCCATTCCAACACGAAATTCATATATATATATCCTTGATTAAATACGATTAAAATCTCAATCTAAGCTTTTAGAATTGAAATGAAGAATAATTTCCTCTCCCTTAATTATAGCAAAACAACTTTTTCAACCCCTGCAACCTCACGAATTGAAACTTTTGTTTTCTATAATTAATATTGCTAACTTGCAACCTTTGTGATAATTATCATGCTCCCACTAACATAATGATTATTAGCATAACACTTATGCTCCCACTAGCTTTGACATGTACTCAGAAATCAGCTGACTTTCTTACCAAAGTTCAGATTTCTGATACTAGATTGTTTTGATAAAACTTTATCAAAATCATACACCTCTCTTAGATTGCTCACATGTGTGTCTAAACAATTTTAGAACTATGAAAAGGGATGCTGTAATCATAGTCTCAATTGTTTAGACCTTTGCCACTTCTCACAAGTCCATGTTAGTGTGTCGGTAAACCACACACGCTCCACTAACGACTTTGAGAATGCAAATATCACAATTGCTATCTAGCTAAAATCTACTTAGTGAAAGTGTTTCCTCACCATCATTTTCATGAATCGGAGAGAAACCTTATGACACTTAGATTTAATAGTGTATGTGTTCTTATCCATGTGAATTTGTCAAAACCATAATCACAAGACAAGGTTAGTGACAAATCCAACCTCATATTGATTAAACTTGTGCAATCTTAAATTCTTGCCATTTGGCAGCTCAGGTGCCTGCCATTGCTTCCAAGTAGTTGTGCAACCAATTGAGAACTCTCAGAACTCCTATGCAAAGCCAACTTGAATAGGCACAAAAATTTCAACACGATAGGTTATAAACTTCAAGTCGTGTGCTAGTGAGGGACTTTAGATTAAGTCTTGAAACTTTCAAGAGCTTTAAGACTCCCACTGTCCTCTTGACATATAAGACTACCTTGTCAAATATTCAAGAGATAGTGCGGATTCTTTATCAAGACTAACACTTTACACAATTGGCCTAAGTTGGTCTCTGTTTTATCCAAAACATCACAACTTACCAATTTCAAATGTACAAGAGTAGATAACCTTTTACTTTTACATTTGACTAGTGTTAACAAACCCTCTTTAAGATATGTCACTCAAGTTACAATCTTGGAGTATGACTCTAAGAATTGTTTTGGAACGAAGTATGACTCATCTTTTTGATTTAACCATTTCAATAATTCATGACTCCTCTTCTTAGTCATAAGAATGCACTAAGATGACTTTAGAGGACTAATTGTGATATGGTATCTTAATCATTAAGATGATCATAAACATGATACTAAAGTATTCTCCCATCTTTTCAGATTTGAGAAACTTTTATCTTTCTGCCATACTTTGATTCTTCTTATTCGTTCTGTCTCACATTGAAACTTCTCCAATGCTACAGACTTATACTTAAACTTATAAGTATAACCATATTTACTGAACTTAAGTAAATCATGACGAATAGTCTTCTTGATCTTTTGTGGTGGACTTGACCAGTGCACATGAATGTGTACTCGATCCCTTAGTCCTTTCCTTATTCACATAAGGAGTTAGTCTTAATTTTCCAAGCTGAAAGTTCTCATTCATCATACTATACAACTTGCATGATTCCAAGTTTCGGTCCAATTAAACCTTGGGTGATGAGAATCTTTCCTTATTTGGTAATATTAGACACTACCACAACCGAAAGAATCAAATCCATTTTTCCAATATTACTATCAATGGAATCTTATAAGCAACAACTTTTCACAAATGCCATTGTAAGGATACTTAAAATAAATAAAATCAAAACCTTTTTCTTTTATTTTAAAACTTTGCGGAAAAACTTATCCTTACAATCCATATGAAAACCTTGTTGTTATCTATTCCTAAGCAATATAAATATCATAACTCTTAAGTAATAGCCCAAAATTCTGATCACCGAACCATGCGATTGAAATCCATCTTCGCGATCAGAATCAGCATGTACTTAATAGAGTTAGACAATGGACTTTACCTGAAGTAGAGCCAAACTTATTGACTTTAACATCCTTAGGTAAATTTGCCAGCTTCGTAACCAATGCCCCTTCCTTTGGCAATAGTTACCTATGGACCCTTGATAATGGGACTATCTCAGACTTCGCCTCTCTCTTTACCATTGGGTCAACCGAGTTGACTATGGCCGATCCCTTTCCATTGGGAAGAGAGAGCTTTACTGGATATCTAATGTCATCATTGTCAATGTCCATAGCGTTTTAGGAAGTTGATCTTAGCAAATAGATAAGATCATTAAGGGTCTTGTCTTAGTCTGTTTCATAGGATTCCCAAAAGAACTCACTATGTGACTTAGAAAGTAGTTGAGCCACCAACTTTCTCAAGACTTTGACACCCAACTCTCCCGGCTTGTCAATATGTGACTACATCTCTAAGATGTGATCACACCTAGACCTTGCCTTGCCAATAGGGCTTGAGTGACCTTAAACTTTTTAAGAACTTGTGGGTTAGGGAGAATAATTGGAGGAGGTGAAAGAAGTATGATATCCATGGGACATCATCTTCATTTAGGAAAGCTTGTTTCAAGAGATTTGGGAAGATCATAAATGTCTAGACCAAACATCTTTTTGGGAGATATTCAAGATAGTTGATTTAAAGTCCTTAATATGACACCCAATATGAAATATTAAGGCTAGGACCCAACAAACTATTTTATAACTTAGAAGAGGGATGCCGTAATCCAAGCTATAAAATATTTGAAGGTAGGTGAATGACGATTCACCAATTTCCACCATGAAAAACGAAATAATTTATTAGGTTTTAATTAGATTTGAAAGTCCTAGATCTTTGAGATTCATTGAACTGTTCAAAGGCATGTTTCAATCTCGAGTGTGCCCTTCAGGTTTTGTGACTGGGATGCCGAGGATCACAAAACAAGGTGTGAAAAACCATGCAAATATACTTGGTACCCTTAATATTTACCCCTTAATCAGTGTGCCGGTTAACCACACACGCTCCACCGATACTACGATAAATATTAAGTTACCCTTTGCCTACCTTGTTAAGTCCAGGTTAGTGTGCCGGTTAACCACACACGCTCCACTAACGACTTAAGCAAAGTGCAAAGTATAATTTCATGGGTTAGCACAAAATTCACATTTTCCTAAGTAACTAAGATTAGGTATAAATAAGAGTTTAGTTACTTAGCATTTATCATTAATACTTTTAACGAAAGGAGAATTATAGTCCTTGTCCTACCCGTTCGGCTAACGACCCTCCACCAGTCAAGGAAGCGGTGGGTGAGAGTGGACACCCATTAAACTACCATTTTATAGGCAGTAACCTTATACCCCTCTTATAGAACGGCTTCGTGAATGAGGCCTACTAACGGTAAGACTGACTTTACTCTTATACATATATATAAATATTATTAACTTATAATATTATAAAGTATAAGGGTTGAATTTTAACTTTTAAAATTCTAAGGGCTAACTTGGAATTAAAGTATTCATAAGTGAAAACTTTTCAAATTCCAAAACTTGAGGGCAAGTTTTGAAACTATTCAAAACTAATTAATTCCATAACTTATGAGTTTAAAGTAGTTTTAATTAAAAAAAAACTCTTCAAGTTCCATAACTTGAGGACAAGTTATGGAAGACTTTAAACTAATTAATAAAAAAAATAATAACTTTTTTTATTGTAACTTATGGAACTAATTAAGGTTACACTTTTTTTTTTAATTTAATGAAGAGACTCTTGAACCTCCATAACTTGAGGACAAGTTATGGAATCATAAAACTGTTTAATTAGAACTAGACTCTTCATTTTGTAACCTTTGCCAACTTTTATGTGTTTTATGATTCTTAAATGTGACTTTTCATATAACTTGAGGAAAAGTTACAAAAACACACTTTGGAATCAACTCTTAGATTAAAATGGATTGAAAACAACTATTTCACACAACTTTTCTATTAATCTAAGAACCTCATAAGAACAAGATAATTCAAATCATCAATCTTCAAGAAATTAGCATGAACATACAAACTAATACAAATCTTGAAATTATGACAATTATCTTAGAAATTGGATTAGCATGAACATTACCACATCAAAAACAAGTTTATAAGTCCAAAAACATCTTAGGGTAATGTTCCTAGTCCAATTCCAGCCAAAATAATCGAATATATGCATCCAACTCGATTTTCCAGCTACTTTTGCAAGTATAACAAGAAAACAAGCCTAGGCTCTGATACCACTGTTGGGTTATGAGCATTCTAACACTCCTAAGTGTACATGCAACCCTAAATACCTTGGATCTATGTTTTCTCTATTATACATACAATTATGAACATCCAAGGTATTATCCTAATCTAGCATACAAAATAATAAATATAACAAGATAGAATACATACCTCTTTGATGTAGAATGTCTTCATGAAGCTTGAGTGCCTAGTGCCCCAAGTGTGACATCTCAAATGGTTCACACAACACCAAATACACTTGGAATAACTTGAGAGAAACTTGAACACTCCTTGAAATCGTCTAGCCCTCACACTCACACATTAGTGCACGATTTCTTGAGCCATGGGATTCTTTTATATGGTGGCTATTAGGGTTACACCATGTAACTCATAACTTTACCCATTCCTTATGCTCCATGGATTTTAACCTCCATGGAGTATCCATGGGTCACCCCATGGACTTAGTCCAACATAAGGAATCTTGGATCACAAGCCCACATATATAAGAATGAATGATTACACAATCAACCCATATATTTAATTAGTCTCCTTTTGATCACTTAATTAATTCCAAATTAATTCTTGATCAATACTAATTAAATAACCTTATTAATATATTACAACTTATAATATATTAACCAACCTTAAGTGTTATTTCTCTCATTATAGTCTATCCAAATGCATGATGCCATGCAACCCAAATGGACCATGCCGGGTCGGGTCAAGTCTTACCAATTATAGTTATGGACTTAGACATTAATCCAACAGTTTCATGCGTAAATTCTTTTCTCCAAAATCGCCTTTCTAGCAAAGCCGTCATTCCAGAACTCCGAGGTACTCATGCAGAGAGTACCTTATGTTTCGTATCCTTCCCGAAGACACCTCAGCGAACCTCCCCGGAGTACCACTCGTACAGTACGTCAAGTTCAGCCCCAAGATGCATACGGTTGAGCTATCGCTGGAGAAGGTATACGCAAGGGTGGTATATAATCAAAGTTCTACAGGCTTAGAATTGATGATTCCACTTTAACTTATTTTCCTTGTTTGAATGTGAGCTTAAAGAATAATCATTTAGTCGACGGCCTTTTTAGTCTTAATTATATACGACTCGTATACACGAAGCCGTGATTGGTGAACGAAATATGACTTCTGATATGAACTTTAGGACGTAGACTGCCCAAAACTACGAGTGATCGTACAACCATACGGATAAACTTAGAATCCAATCAAATGCCTTCTCACCGATCGAGACAGTAGATTCAGGTAGAACAGAAAACTCCCAGGATTACCTCCGCAACGTCAAGTCGAGTTCAGAATCGACTTAGTTCCAGGGGCTAACCCCGTAGCCAAATCGCCCTATCGTCTAGCACCTGCAGAGATGCAACACTGTCCTGTCAACTTAACGAACTGCTCAACAAGGGCTTTATAAGACCAAGCTTCTCACCCTGGGGAACTCAAGTCTTGTTCGTCAAGAAGAAAGACGAATCGTTTCGTATGTGCATCGACTACACGGAGCTCAACAAGCCAACCATCAAAAATCAGTACCCTTTGCCTAGCATAGACGATTTAGTTAATCAACTCCAAGGGGAAAACTTCTTTTCAAAAATCGACTTAAGATCCGGATATCGCCAGCTACGAGTGTTAGGGGAGGATGTCCCGAAGACAGTCTTCCGAAGTTGTTATGGGCACTACAAATTCGTAGTGATGCCGTTCGGATTAACAAACGCGCCCGCAGTATTCATGGATTTAATGAATAGGGTGTGTCGTCCTTACTTGGATCAGTTCGTCATCGTCTTCATCGATGACATACTTATCTACTCTCGTAGTAAGGAGGAGCATAGTCAACATCTTCAGCAGATCTTGGAAACATTTCGATCAGAGAAGCTCTAGGCGAGATTATCTTAAATACGAGTTTGGATTCGAAGGGTCAAATTCCAGTGCCACATTGTTAGTGAAGAGGGAATTCAAGTAGACACTTCCAAAATCCAGGCCATTGAGAATGGTCAGATCCGAAGACACCTACAGAAATTTTTAAAATTTATAGGTCTCGCAGACTACTGTAGTAGGTTCTTTCAGAACTTCTCACGATTCACGAAGCCCCTTACAACTTTGACCCAAAAGGGAGTGGCCTTTGACTGGGAAGAGAAGCAGGATAGAGCATTCCAAACGCTAAAACGATCCTTGTGCACCACGCCAATACTATCCCATCCAAAAAGAAATAGCAGACTTTATAGTCTATGGCGATGCGTCCAAATCCAGGGCTCAGTTGTATTTTGATGCAACGAAGTAAGGTCAGTACCTAAGCCTCCCATCAGTTGGAAACACTCAAATCTAGCTATGTAATACACGACCTAGAGTTAGAGGACATCAATAGAGAGGATCGTTCAGATTAGTGGACGATTGAAAGCCTCTAGTGTCCGACAGAAAAGATACATAGGGCCTTTCGAGATTCTCGCTTGAATCGGACCTGTAGCTTACAAACTTAACTTACCTCGTGAACTCAGTAACGTACATTCTACTTTCCACGTCTAGAACTTGAAAAAGTGTCTGTCCGACGAGACTCTTGTAATCCCACTCGACGAGATCGAGACCAACGAGAGCCTCAACTTCGTGGAAGAACCTGTAGAGATCACGGACCGGGAGGTCAAGAAAACGAAACAAAGTCGTATCCCGATAGTGAAGGTTCGCTGGAACGCCAAGCGAGGACCTGAATTCACTTGGGAGCGAGAGGATCATATGAAACTGAAATATCCTCGTCTTTTTACTTAGTTATTTGTAACTACTTATTTGCTTAAACTCTAATTTCGGGATGAAATTCCTTCTAACGGGGGGATGATGTGACAACCCGAAATTTCTATTCTGTACAACCATTCACTTCAACAGAAGTCATAACTATTTCTGCAAACTTTTGAGCTGTGTAGAGTCAGTTTGAGTGTTTTAAAGCTTAGTACTTCAAGAGATAGTTGGAGAGAGGATGCTCTAGGGTTTATTGTGCATCAGTAAGGTCTCAAAACTCCAAGAGTTTGGAGTTTAAGGCCTAAACATGGAGTTTACGGCCGTAAACTCCAAAGAGTATAAATATGACACTTAGTCATTTTACTCATTTTTTCACACTTTCAAAAGCTAGAACATCAAATCCTTTCAAGTATCATCCGATTTTCCTTGTTGATATTCAACTTTGTAAGTGTTTCTTGCCCTAATTAGTTGATATCTTACTTAATCTAGTGATCTTACATGATTTCATCCGTGAAATCATTCCATATGTGTAGATCTTCAAGTGTTCTTAGTTTCACCAAGAACACCAAGAACACACACTAGTGTTCTTGGACTTTTAACACCCTTTCAAGCTTCTTTATTGTAATTACTCTTACTCTAGTGTGTTATAAGGCTTGTTACACTTCTTAATCAACTAGTAAACACAAAGAAACACAAGATCAAAGGTGTTTACGGTCCAAACATGTTCTTGGACCGTAAACCCTAATGAAAGGGTCATTGTGTGCCCTAGTCCCTTACCAAGCCTTGGATACTAGTCTAGATGACATCCTTGAAGTGTATAGGACCCTAAACATCGAAAACATCAAGGACTATTCGAGTTTACGGCCGTAAACTCATGGAGTAATGGTCCATGGGCCGTAAACTCTACAAAGGAGTGAAATGTTGCCACAATCACTTCCTAAGGATTAGACTTGAAGTAAGGATGCTTCATTATGACTTTTAGGACTTCAAAACACAAAATGGTAGAAGTACCATGAGTTTATGGCCGTAAACTCATGGGTTTACGACCGTAAACTCCAAGGGAGTTGGTCCCAAAATCGTAAAGTCATAAAGAGCTTACCCTTGGACCCTAAACTCAAAAGCCAAGCCCTACAACCCTTAGATGCAATCCTAAGTACTTATAGCACTTAAATCAAGTGTTTTTCATGTCCTAGGATGTCTTAACTTGGTTAATTAGTTGTTAAATGACTAATTGGATACATATATGTGTTATTATATGTTAACTAGGATCCTTGTGTGTGTTCAAGTCTTCAGTTGACACTTAGCATCCTATACCATCCGTTCATCTAAACCAGTCACTACAGGTGAGTTCATACCCCTTAATCAACCTTTTAAATAAAGTTGAACTATTATAGTTATTATATCAATCACATGTGATTAATAACTACCAAACAAGTGGATTTCTTACTTTTCAAACTGTGTTATCAAACAAACCACTTTAAACTGTTTTACAAACTCTTTTACATGTCAAATACTTTTATTAAATTCTTTTAAACTTATATTCTGTTAAATGTGTATCTATACAGATATATTTATACAAGTAGGATTGAAAGGACTTAGGTCTAATATCTCACCTTACCTCCTGTTCCTCGTTTGGTTGTGGACTTAGGGTATCAGTTGTTTGTCTGAAGGTTGTTTGAATCCTAGTTATATATTACGTATATGTATATAGATATAAAAGTTCCTTCTTTCGATTCAATACCTTTAGGTAGCAAAGGTATACAAACATGTTCATACATACAAACCATATCACTAGTAAACTATAATAGGTGTAGTTTAGGAAGATACTGATACTATTACTAGAACAGTGAAACATAGAATGAGTTAGTTCATACATTAGTCAATACCATACAGAGAGAACATAACATACAGATAGAGAATACTATGATGAGAAACAAACAATACCATACAGAGAGAACATACATACATACTAGACAGAGAGAGAACATACAATACAGCTAGTACATACAATACCATACAGAGAGAACATACATACATACTAGACAGAGAGAGAACATACAATACAGCTAGTACATACAATACATTCACAAGTGCACTAATACAATTATGTGAGCCACGTAACGGGGCATGGCATCACCTGTCATGGCTCGTTTTGTATCCAGAATCTCCTTAAATGGAGAGCGTTGAGTTTGTGTATAGATCTATACTGGATTGACTATCCTACACCTTGCTGCTCGCTACAGTGGGACTTGCAAGTCTATGGGTGCCAAACGTCATTTCTTCCGACGTCTTACATCGTCGTGTTTATAGTCGGTAGTATGGTACATGCCTATCACATGGTACTTTAAATAACAATTGGTTTAAGGTAGTTAGTACAGCAGTACTTACTTAATACAACACTACAGTACTATTTCATTTTCCCATTGCATTCACTTTGTGATCTTCACACAATAAACAGTAATGTAAAAACTATATTTTTGGTTAATGATAGTGAAGATTTGGGAAAATACATACTCTTACAAGAGACACACACACAAACACTTGATGCCTTGGTAGAAGGCTACTTTTAGTAGAAAACATAGGGATTTCTAGGAGAGTTCAAACATCTTACAAACATCTTACAAACATCTTACAAGCACTTTCATACAAACACAGACACTAATATACTTATGATCTCACCAGCTTTAAAGCTGATAAACTCTTTCAAAATAACTTGTATTCTGAGGTCACCAGTAGACAGGTACCGATGCCAGGTTTTGAGAAGATGGAGCTCGTTCATGTTGGGTTTTGAGCATTCTAACACTCCTATGGTGTACATACAACCCTATAAACCTTGGATCTATGTTTTCTCTATTATACATGCAAATATTAACTATTCCATGGTTTCATCCTAACTAGCATATTATGAAGCACCTATACTACAAAGTTCTAGTTAGATGACATACCTTTTGATGTAGCTTGATGTCTTCAAGCTTTAAGAGCTTAGCCCCAATAGTGTGGAAGCCTCAAATGGAATCACAAATCACCAAAACACCTTGCAAGAACTTGAGAGAATATGTATGCACACTAAAATCGGCCCACTCTTATTTTCACACACTTGTGCCAATTTTGTGAGCCAAGGACCCCTTTATATATTATGGAGGATTAGGGTTACATCCATGTAAACCCTAATACCCATGACCTTTCATTTACATAGGATCCATGGGTTAAAAGCTCCATGGACCATCCATGAAAGCTTAGCCCAACCTAAATGAACTTGGCCCATTCCATATATATAAGAGTCCATATTTAATTAGTTCTTTTTGATCACTTAATTAATTCTAAATTAATTCTTGATCAATACTAATTAAATAATATGATTCCATATTAATATATTAGAACTTATAATATATTAATATAAATCATAAATATACTATTCTCAAAAGACTATCCATATAAATTGTGCCGGTGAAGTGCAACCCAAATGGACCATGCCGGGTCGGGTCAAGTACATACCAAATATAGTTATGGACTTAGACATTAATCCAACAGTCTCCCACTTGGATAAGTCTAAAACTATTATTGAGTATGACTTCAAAACCTAACTGGCAATCGTAGCTCTTAAAGCCGCTGTCGAACTCTGACCTTGTCAATGACTTCTCCATTAGATAAGGGATCATATATTCCTCCATTCTAGATATCATATGGACTGAGACATGGATTATAATCATTCTCTTTGTCTATTTGGTGTTTCCCGATTTTCGATTTATGATGACTGACTGATTAAACAAATCAAATCAGTCCTGGCTTGGCCAAGCAGTCACATGTGTCATCGCTAAATCATCGAGGGGCCCACAGATATCGCTTTTATCCCGAAGGTAAAAGGAATGGTTAAACTTCTACTCATATGGCTTGTTCTACTACTTGTTGAATCATACACAAAGGCATGTTTTATAACATCGAGTTACCAAATGCGTTTTTGTGCAATGAATGCATAACCAACTCATAGTAACAACTCATATCTCTAGGTTTGAAGAATATAAGATATTATCGTCTCATGATCACTCATGATAAAATCCATGAAGTGATTCAAATGAGCGCGGGTTGAATCCAATACTCAGAACTTATGAGCACTCATGAGTGTTGTAGCACCACTTTGTCCACCAACTTGGACCTCTACAAAACCAAACCATGATAGTCTTGATTCATATCTACTTCCAACATATGACCGACTGTGGATGGTTTAAATAACTTAATCATTCAGGAAGAGCGACTTAGTTATTCTGGAAGTCAAAACATGCAAAGTGAAACACAAGAATAAATGAATCAAATATGGTATCAAACCCTATGAATATAAATAAACCACTTTTATTTATCACCATACTGATTACTCATTATTTCATTGTTTCGGTTTTATCAACTTTATACCTGAATTAAAAACACTAGTTGTCCCATGCTCAAAGCATGTACACTATGTTTTTCTAAACAATAGCTTTGCCATACACCAAGTATGCACTCTATGTTTGTCTATGATCCTTACTTTGTGAAATAAACCAATTGAACATAATTTCAATGATTCTAATTTCATACTCCTAAATCCTTATTGAAAAATGTGAGAATTTCAAATTCCTATCATTTATCGAAATTTGTTTAGATTTTAAACTTATATGCACTGACCCTCCTGTAATGAATATGTACAAAGTCACAAAGACTTGTCAACAGTCATTATAAGGTATTCCAATGGAGATCAACTCCATGGAAACTAAGTCTCATATTCAAAGTACATTGCTTTGGACATGCTTCTTGCATTAAGTTTTCTAATCTTACACAGATAACTTCCACCTATGGAGACAACTCCATATTCTCATTTTCACTATCACTTCTGAATAAGAGATGCCTCTTTTCAGAATATGTCAATATGGTCCTTCCAAAATTAGCACTATATTTCCAACTATCCCTGAGCAACCAATCTTTGGTAAACCTCAGATTGTCCTCGACAATTGCTTAATCATTTTAGTCATATCCAATTCTAGAACTTTTCCCTTCTTAATGCCTCTGGGCAATTGGAAAAATTTAGAAATGACAAATATTATAGCACATGCAATCGATCCTGTACCCAAAGCAAATGGTACACGATTCATGATGTCTCACATAAAGACATGATTCTAGACCAGTCTTTTGCTACAATATTTTTATTTGCCATGTTTTCAAAATTTGACTATGAAGAGGGATGTCGTAATCATAATCGAATTTTGAGAACGCAATATATAGAATTTCCTTAAGTTGAACCAATCCAACAAGAAATTCATATATATATATATATATATATATATATATATATATATATATATATATATATATATATATATTCTTGACTAAAGATGATTAAGGTCTCAATCTAAGCCTTTAGAACTGAAATGAAGTATATTCTCTCCCTTAATTATAGCAAAACAACTTTTTCAATCCCTGCAGCCTCACGAATTGAAACTTTTGTTTTCTATAATTAACATTGCTAACATACAACACTAACAATAATTATCATGCTCCCACTAACATGATGATTATTAGCATAACACTTATGCTCCCACTAGCTTTGACATGTACTCAGAAATCAGCTGGACTTCTAGAAATCAATACTTTATTGACTTTCTTACCAAAGTTCAGATTTCTGATACGAGATGCTTTGATAAAACTTTATCAAAATCATACACCTTTCCTCAGATAGCATGCATGTGTTTCTAAACAATTTCAGAACTATGAAAAGGGATGCCGTAATCATAGTCTCAATTGTTTAGACCTTTTGCCATCTGCTTCAAATCTACTTGGTGGAAGTGTTTCCTCACCATCATTTTCATGAATCGGAGAGAAACCTTATGACCCTTAGATTTTATGGTGTATGTGTTCTTATCCATGTGAATCGTCAAAACCATAGTCACAAGACAAGGATAATGACAAATCCAAACTCATATGGACTGAACTTATGCAATCTTAACTTCTTGCCACCTGGCAGTACAGGGCCTGCCATTGCTTCCAAGTTGTTATGCAACCAATTGAGAACTTTCAGAACTCCTATGCAAAGCCAACTTTAACGGGAATGGGCACATAATATGTCAACACGATAGGTTATAAACCTCAAGTCGTGTGCTAGTGAAGAACCTCAGGTTTTATTCTTGATTAGTTCTTGAAATTCTTTTTAGGATCTTTAAGACTCCCACTATCCTCTTGACATATAAGACTATCTTGCCAAATATTCAAGAGATAGTGCGGATTCTTTATCAAGACAAACACTTCACACAATTGGCCTTAGTTGGTCTTTGTTTTATCTAAAACATCACAACTTACCAATTTCAAATGTACAAGAGTAGGACACTTTTACTCTTATATTTGACAAGTGTTTTAAACCTTTCTTTAAGATATGTCACTCAAGTTACAATCTTGGAGTATGACTCTAAGAATTGTTTTGGAACGAAGTATGACTAATCTTCCTGATCTAACCATTTCAACAATTCATGACTCCTCTTCTTAGTCATAAGAATGCACTAAGATGACCTTTAGAGGACTAATTGTGATATGATTTCTAAATCATTAAGATGATCACAAACATGATACTAAAGTACTCTCCCATCTTTTCAGATTTGAGAAACTTTTATCTTTCTGCCTAATTTGATTCTTCCCATTCGTTCTGCCATACATTGAGACTTTTCCAATGTTTCAGAATTATACTTAAACTTGTAAGTATAACCATATTTACTAAACTTTAGTAAATCAAATAGTCTTAACGAGCTTTGTGGTGGACATGACAAGTGCACAAGAATGTGTACTCGATCCCTTTAGTCCTTCACTTGACTCACACATCCATGTGAACAAGTAATTAGTCTTGATTTTCCAATGCTTGAAAGTTCTCATTCATCATACTATTCAACTTGCATGATTCCAAGTTTCGGTCCAATTGAAACTTGGGCGATGAGGAACTTTCCTGATTTGGTAAATTTAGACACTACCACAAATGAAAGAATCAAATCCATTTTCCAATATTGCTGTCAGTGGAATCATATAAGCAACAATTTTCCACAAATGCCATTGTAAGGATACTTCAAATAAATAAAATTAAACAATTTTCTGTTATTTTAAAACTCTGCGGAAAAACTTATCCTTACAATCCACATGGAAAATTGTTGTTATCTATTCCTTAGCAATATATCATAACTTCTTAAGCAACTGCTCAAAATTCTGATGCGATCGAAATCCACCTTCGCGATCAGAATCAACATATACTTCCTTTAAGATTTCTCTCTATTCTTTGATTCTTAAAACATCAACATGTGACCCAGTCACATCATGTAATGAGGATCTCAGAATAGAACTTAACAGAGTTAGATAATGGGTTCTACCTGATGTAGAGTCAAACTTATTGACTTTAACATCCTTAGGTAAATTTGGCAGCTTTGCAATCAACTCCCCTTCCTTTGGCAAAATAAACATATGGACCCTTTGGTAATGGGACTATCTCAGACTTAGCCGTTCTCTTTACCATTTGATCAACCGGGTTGACTATGGCCAATCCCTTTCCATTGGGAAGAGAATACTTTTTCTCGATTTCCCGTGTCACCATTGTCACTGTCCATAAAGTTTTTGGGAAGTTGATCTTCTAATCAAATTTGCTTTACTATCGTTCCAAATCATTGCTGATTCAGCAGCACCAAGCAAATAGATATGATCATTAAGGTTCATGTCATAGTCTGTTTCATAGTAGTCCCAAAGGAACTCACTATGTGACTTAGAAAGTGATTGAACATCCAACTTTCTCAAGACTTTGACACCCAACTCTCCCGACTTGTCAATATGTGACTTCATCTCTAAGATGTGATCACACATAGACCTTGCTTGCCATTAGGGCTTGAGTGACCTTGAACTTGTGGGTTAGGGAGAATAATTGGAGGAGGTGGAGGAAGAGAAGTATGACTTCCATGAGCCAAACTCGGGAAGTCATATTCATTAGCAAAGCTTGGTTTGGGAAGATCATTGTTGTCTAAACCAGACATCAACAATGGGAGAAATTCACGTAAAGTTGATTTAAGTCCTTAATATAACACCCAATATGATATATTAAGGCTAGGACCCAACAAACTATTTTATAACTTGGAAGAGGGATGTCGTAATCCAAGCTATAAAATATTTGAAGGTAGGTGAATGACGATTCACCAATTTCCACCAAGATAAACGAAATGTATTATTAGGTTTTAATTGGTTTTGAAACTCCTAGATTCTTTTGAGATTCATTGAACTTTTCAATGGCATGTTTCAATCTCGAGTGTGCCCTTCAGCTTTTGTGACTGGGATGCCGAGGATCACAAAACAAGGTGTGAAGTAACCATGCAAATATACTTGGTACCCTTAATATTTACCCCTCAATCGATGTGCCGGTTAACCACACACGCTCCAACGATACTATGATAAACATTAAGTTACCCTTCGCCTACCTTGTTAAGTCCAGCTTAGTGTGCCGGTTAACCACACACGCTCCACTAATAGCTTAAACAAAGTGCAAAGTGTAATTTCATGGATTAGCACCTTATTCACATTTTCCTAAGTAACTAAGATCGAGAATTTATAAGTGTTTAGTTACTTAGTATTTATCATTATACTTATAATGAAGGGAGAATTATAGTACTTGTCCTACCTGTTCGGCTAACGACCCTCCACCGGTCAAGGAAGCGGTGCGTGAGAGTGGACACCCATTAAACTGCCATTTTATAGGCAGTAACCTTATACCCCCCTTATAGACCGGCTTCGTGAATGAGGCCTACTAATGGTAAGACGACTTGCTCTTATACATATAATATATTAAACTTTTAATATTATACTAGTATAAGGGTGTATTTTAGACATTTAAAATACTTGGTGGTTTAATCTATTAGTTAAACTAGACTTTTAATTTAATTAAACTCAAACCATATATTTATGGATTAATAATACTCTTTTAATTAAACGCTTTAATTAAGTATTAATAAAGTCCATAAGAGTTAATTTGACCTATTCAACAAAACATCATAATTCCAATTATTAAACTCAAAATTAAAACCATTTAATTAATTGTTTAAGTTATGAACCCAAGAGTTTTATAATTCAATTCTTTTTTTCATAAAAAACTTTTCTCAAATTCCAAAACTTGAGGGCAAGTTTTGTAATTCTTGAAAACCTTTGGATTCCATAACTTATGGAATTAATGGTGTTTTATGATGAAACTTTCCATGTTCCATAACTTAAGAACAAGTTATGGAATTCTTTAAAACATTAACACCAAAATTTTGTCACTCCATAAAAACTTTGAATCAATTTTTTTTTTAAAAAAACTTTCATATCAATAACTTATGGAAGTTTCAAAAACCCTTAAGATCACAACTTTAAAAAAAACTTTTGAGCTCCAAAATTTTATGACAAAATATATAACTCCTTAAAACATTTAGATCAAACTTTTAAAACTAATAAAATAATCATATCATTTTATCTTTTACTCAATTTGACCTAATTCAACTCATATAACAAATGATTCAAATTTTACAAATAATTCGTTTTTCACAAAACAAGTAATTATCTTAAAATTTGACAAACTTCATGTTTTTTTTTTCTTTTTTTTTCAACTTTAAAAATCAAACATTTGCATGAATATAACAGAAAACAACCCATGGCTCTCATACCACTCTTGGGTTTTGAGCATTCTAACACTCCTATGGTGTACATGCAACCCTATAAACCTTGGATCTATGTTTTCTCTATTATACATGCAAATATTAACTATTCCAAGGTTTCATCCTAACTAGCATATTATGAAGCACCTATACTACAAAGTTCTAGTTAGATGACATACCTTTTGATGTAGCTTGATGTCTTCAAGCTTTAAGAGCCTAGCCCCAATAGTGTAGAAGCCTCAAATGGAATCACAAATCACCAAAACACCTTGGTAGAACTTGAGAGAATATGTATGCACACTAAAATCGGCCCACTCTTATTTTCACACACTTCTTACAATTTTGTGAGCCAATGACCCCTTTATATATTATGGAGGGTTAGGGTTACATCCATGTAAACCCTAATACCCATGACCTTTCATTTACATAGGATCCATGGGTTAAAAGCTCCATGGACCATCCATGAAAGCTTAGCCCAACCTAAATGAACTTGGCCCATTCCATATATATAAGAGTCCATATTTAATTAGTTCTTTTTGATCACTTAATTAATTCTAAATTAATTCTTGATCAATACTAATTAAATAATATGATTCCATATTAATATATTAGAACTTATAATATATTAATATAAATCATAAATTTTCTATTCTCAAAAGACTGTCCATATAAATTGTGCCGGTGAAGTGCAACCCAAATGGACCATGCCGGGTCGGGTCAAGTACATACCAAATATAGTTATGGACTTAGACATTAAACTTAACAGAAAACACTTGTATTAAATCATATTATTAATGCAATGGATGATGTTGTTGCTTGTTTACTACTTTGCATTGTTGTGATACGGTACATGACGTCCTCCACCCCGAACGATTCCGCCGTTCCGTTTTTGGGGTGTGACATTTGAGATCAACTCAAGTCTTAAACACTCAAACTTAACTTGTTTATTTCATATGGGCAAAGGCCCTATTTATAGGCTCAAAGGAGCCGCTTACATAATTGAATTGCAATCGTATGATTGCAATATGACAAACATATTTACAATATAGCCCCCTAAACTATTGAGGGACTAACACTTTATGTTACATCACAACTAACACTTAATAATTATCCTACCGACACTTTTGAACAATTACATTAATAAAAATAACAATCCCTTCCACATTGAAAGGACACGTGTCTTCGATAATGTCTTCAATAATGTTGGCTGAAGTCTTCAAATTTATATAAACATGCTTTGATACCAAATTTATATAAACATGACAAATTTATATAAACATGCTTTGATACCAAATTTACATAAACATGCTCTGATACCAAAATTAACGACATGACGGAATTAATAAAAAGATTAGGATAGGATTATACCTGAATGATGCGTCGGGATGGATTGACGATGGATTGTTTGGATTATATGAATGATTATATGAATATGTTTGGATAGGGCTCTGCTATTCAGAAATAGAACAACTATTTCAACAGAGGAAGAACTTTGAGATCAACTCAAGTCTTAAACACTCAAACTTAACTTGTTTATTTCATATGGGAAAAGGCCCTATTTATAGGCTCAAAGGAGCCGGTTACATAATTGAATTGCAATCGTATGATTGCAATATGACAAGCATATTTACAATATAGCCCCCTAAACTATTGAGGGTTACACACTTTATGTTACATCACAACTAACACTTAATAATTATCCTACCGACACTTTACAAATTGAAAGACATGACGAAATTAATAAAAAGATTATGATAGAATTATACCTCAATGATGCGTCGGGATGGATTGACGATGGATTGTTTGGATTATATAAATGATTATATGAATATGTTTGGATAGGGCTCTGCTATTCAGAAATAGAACAACTATTTCAACAGAGGAAGAACTTTGAGATCAACTCAAGTCTTAAACACTCAAACTTAACTTGTTTATTCCATATGGGCAAAGGCCCTATTTATAGGCTCAAAGGAGCCGGTTACATAATTGAATTGCAATCGTATGATTGCAATATGACAAATATATTTACAATATAGCCCCCTAAACTATTGAGGGTTACACACTTTATGTTACATCACAAATAACACTTAATAATTATTCTACCGACACTTTTTAGACAATTACATTAATAAAAATAACAATCCCTTCCACATTGAAAGGACACATGTCTTCAATAATGTCTTCAATAATGTTGGCTGAAGTCTTCAATAATGTCTTCAATAATATTGGTTGAATATACGTCATTGCTTGCGTTATTCCTCCCGCCATCGAAAGGACAGATATTTCTGAATGATGTGTGCTTTGGTCATGGCTGGCGTTAGTCTTCCATGAAAGGTGTTTCTTCGATATTTTCTTTACAGTGACTACAATTATGTCGTGGTGCATGCATGATGTGTTTACAAAGTTGTTTCTTGATATCAACAGGTAATTTAGCTAGATGATGAGAAAGTTTTTCGAACGGTTGTTCGAAAGTTTCAATTGCTTTTAATGCTTCTGGAGTGATTTCACTGTCTGTTAGAGAATAGATACCGAAAGTTTTACTGGCATAATTTACTCTGACTCTTGATTTTTGATCTCTTCCGTTGCCTATGCGAGATGATGCTAAATATACACCGGCTAGTGCAAAAATTAGATGATCCTGTGTTGGTGTTTCATGAGGTAGATCATCTTTTGTTGGTTTCGAGCCATTGCTTATTCCCATATTTGCAAAAGTGATGCTTGGAATAACTAATTGAGAATCTTCATCAAAAATTGGATTGCTTGAGTGCATCTTGATAAATAATCCTCGTTCCTGTTTCGCAAATCGTGTTTTATAGTTTCTGATTGTGGTTTGTACAGCGGATGGAAATTCACTGATGCAGTGGAGATTGGTGCCTTCTAAATAAATGGTGTCAATAAATCCATGGATAAAATAATTCCATAAAGTCATAGGATCTGATAAATCATCTAGAAAAACTGTTTTGGGGCCTGGACGCCTAGCTACTGGATAAAAGCCAATCAGAGAATGGACTTCGGTGTAATGAATGAGACTATCCCATAGTTTAGCAAATTTTTGAGTTGTTGGTTTTTTCATGGCTTCTTTTTCTTTGGTTGATGGAATGGATTCAAGGGCAATTTTTGCGTTTAATTGGTTAAGAGACTTTGGGATGGATACAGGTTTTTGTGGGGTAAAGCTGGATATGGGTTTTCGTGGTGTAAGGAGAACTGTTTTTGAACATTCGACATTATCTTTTATGACTGCTTTGTATGCTTCGTTGTATGAGGCTTCTGCTTCATTTTTTGTTTTGTAACTTTTGTGAATGGCATTTTTTCCAAGAATATATGAGTTGGCAATTCCTCAATCGTCATATATTCCTTTGTTTCTCCATTGAAAATCACATACCATTTCTTTATATTTTTATGATCTGCTTGAAGTGGTGGATATTCTTCTGGATTTAGTGTCATAGGTTGTTTTTCTGGTTTGAGTACTGTTTGCGGCTGACTATCATCGGATGATATTTCATGAATGTCTTCTTTTGGTTGCTTTGTTGTTGAGCTGCTAGCTGCCTCTTCTTTAGATACTGAGTAAGATGATATAATTTGTAGTGTCTGCTGTAGTTGCTCTTCTTCACGATTGACTGCTTCAAGTTGTCTAATTAATGATGCTTTTTGCTCCTGTTTGTGTTTGAGCTGGTGTTATATTTGCTTCATGATTGCTTCCATGTCAATATGTCTACTGTCTGAATATTTACGCCTTTTGGGTACCTAAATGATTGCTCATATTTGTTTGCTTTTAATATTTTAAATGATGATATGAAAATTTTCATATCAATGTATGCTTTTGGTGATATATTCATATCACTGTATGCTTTTGGTGATATTTTCATATCACTGTATACTTTATTATTGTTTACTTCAGATGGTATTTTCATACCAATGTATGCTTTAGCAATGTATATTTCGGATGGGTTAGATATGAGGTCTCCCTCAAGTTCTAATCCCAATAATACTTTTTCCATAGGATCATCTATCTGCATCTGAATCAGAATCACTTGTATATGCATAAATATTTATGTCTGAATCTATATCTGAATCTTCTATCGGTTCATATCCAAGATCATATGCAATTTTTAATAGGTTTGTTTCTTTTTCTTTTTTAGTCTTTTTTGGGCATTTATAAGCTTTGTGTCCGTCCTCTTGACATATCCAACATTTACAATCTTTTTTATTCGATGGGCAATAATTTGTTTTAGGTTGATATTCTTGTTTATATTGTTTTCTATTTCGAAAATATTTTCTTTCTCCTTGTTTATAATATTCTTTATATTTAGGTTTATAAGTCTGTTTTTTTTCCAAATTTTCTTTTTATATTGTTGTCTTTTATTATCTTTACAACCATATTGATTAACTTTATTAGAGAGGATGTCACAACATAAATCAATTTTTGCGTCTTGTGTTGTTTTTTGTTCTAAGCATTTCTTTTGCATCCATGTTTTTAATATACTTATTCGTGCTCCTAGAGTGTCTGCAATTTTATTTTGTTGTAAAGCTTCTTGAAAATCTTTTATTACACTTTAGCTTACTAATGATGGTAATTTTTGATAAAACATATCTAATGCTACCTTTTTTCTAGTGGGATCTAAATTATAATAATGTTCAGAATATTCGCATATAAACGGATCTAGATAACACATATTACAAATTCGTAGATTAGTTAAATGCCATAATGATTCTAATTGAAAAGCTTCTTGTGATACTTTATCTTCAATTTGTTTTCCTATGAATTCCTGAATAAGACGACTTAATACATTTTTAAATGTTTCCATAGCATCAGTAGTAGCTATCATCATTGTTTCGGTTTCATCGAGAGATGAGAGAAAACGATATGCATTACCTTGTGTTTTATGAATGATATAATTAAGAAAATGTGTTGGGTGTAAATTTCTTAATTCTTCAGTTAATTGAATTTGTACTCCCATTTTATTACTCCATTCTTGAATTTTCGCTTCAGATTTTGATCACAATCAATAAAAAGAATATCTGAATTTGTTGGAAATGTAAATAATTTAGGTATGTATTGAGGAGGTATTTTTTCCCATTTATTTTGTTTATTTTTAATCATTCCTTGTCTATATAAAAAATTTTCTTCTAATGAAGGTGGTCCATAAATATATTGACTTTGATAATCATCTTCAACATATGATTGTTTTCGTTTTAATCCAAAATTATTTTGTGAATTTTTGTATGGATTTGAATATGGGTTTTCATCATCGGATGAAAAATCATATATTACTTCTGTGTCATTATTATCTGAATTATTTTCTATTTCTGTATTATTTTCTTGAATTTCGGATGGAATTTCTAATGCTGCAAATAATTTAGTTAATGTTTCTACTTTTTCTTGTAAAGTTTCCATATTAATAAATCGTGTGTATTTTGTAAATGAAATCTTTAGTTTCTTTTTACAAGTGGAGTAGTTATTATTAGTGATTTTTCTATTTTTTGAAACATATTTAACAAATTAATTTTGTTATTTTATCTTCAAGGTTTTTTATTTGTTCTTGTTTCCAATTTATACTATTATCTTTTATATGTATTGCTTCAATATTAGAAATGCAATTAATTATCGATATATTAAAGTCTATTTTTAGGTTTAAAAGAAATTTTTTAGAATGTTTCAGTATTTTTCGAAAAAAATTTAATTCTTGTTTATTTGTATCTAGACTTGAAAAACTCATGATTATAATTCTATAAGAACAATAATTTAGTTGTGTTTTGGATCAAAGTTACGATAAAAATTTATAGTTTTAAAAATGATAGTGATAGTAGAGTTTATCATGACTATTAATTTTTATGATGATTTTGATCATAGCGATGAACATTCATATTCATAATAATGATGATGCATGACAAATAAAGATGAGTATGATAAATGATATATATTAATGTAATAACATTTATAATGATGTATGATGAATATTTTTTCTTATGAACGAACGGATGAATACTTATATTTATATTAAAAATGATAAGAACGAAACTTAGCTCTGATACCAAATTGAAAGACATGACGGAATTAATAAAAAGATTATGATAGAATTATACCTGAATGATGCGTCGGGATGGATTGACGATGGATTGTTTGGATTATATGAATGATTATATGAATATGTTTGGATAGGCTCTGCTATTCAGAAATAGAACAACTATTTCAACAGAGGAAGAACTTTGAGATCAACTCAAGTCTTAAACACTCAAACTTAACTTGTTTATTCCATATGGGCAAAGGCCCTATTTATAGGCTCAAAGAAGCCGGTTACATAATTGAATTGCAATCGTATGATTGCAATATGACAAATATATTTACAATATAGCCCCCTAAACTATTGAAGGTTACACACTTTATGTTACATCACAAATAACACTTAATAATTATTCTTCTTTAGTCGAATCAGAAGGCGCCACGCGAGACTGCGGTCCAATCAGAAGACGCCACGTAGCAGACACATGGAAGCCTCGAATGCGAGTGTGACGTGGCCGAAGAGGGTCCACGCGAAAATTCCCGGTTTTCAACATTTTCTTGATTTTTGTGCCAAAAATTTGCGAAATTCATAACTTTCGCATACGAGCTCCGTTTTTGGCGTTCTTTATATGCCCGTGTAGGTAAAATTATACTCTACGACTTTTGTTTAGACTTCGTCGGCTAATTTTGACTTTATTTTTAATATTATTATTTTTAACAGACCGGGACAGGAAATCCGTTAAAAATTCATAACTTCTTCATCCGACGTCCGTTTTCGTCTGTCTTTTTACCGTTGTACTACTTTTGACGAGACCTTCGATTCTCGTTTAAGTTGCGTCGGCTAAATATCAATCGATTTATATTTCGAATTTTTAGCTGTCTTCTGCTAAACTGAAACTTAGAAAAATCACAACTTCCTCATACGAAGTCAGATTTTTACGTTCTTTTTATGAACGTTCTCAGTTTAACATATTCTACAACTTTCATTTAGATTGATAAGGCTAAAAAGCCTTTTATCTAAAATTCACTTTTTACACTAAACAGTGTTTTGCCGGTTTTGTCGCGGATTTTCGATTGTTCATAACTTCTTCGTTATAACTCGGATTTCAGTGTTCTTTATATTTTTGGAAACCTTGTTACAATCTCTACCACTTTGTTCATCCCAATTACGATTATTGATCAATTTATTTTTGACCTAAATTTGACTGGTGTCGCATTATCCCCCCGTTAGAGGGAATTTAGTCCCGAAATTGAGTCTAAAGTGATACTCATGGACTAGGTCTAATCTTCCCTTTCCCAAGTGAATTCAGGTCCCCGGTTTGTAATCCAGCAAACCTTCACTAACGAGATAAGACTTTGCTTTGTTCTTTTGATTTCCCTATCCATGGTTTCTATTGGTTCTTCTACAAAGTGTAGACTTTTAATTAACTTGATTTCATCGAGTGAAATAACAAGTGTTTCATCGGATAGACACCTCGTTAGACTGGATATGTGAAAGGTGGGATGAATGTTATTAAGTTTTTATGGTAGTCTAAGTTTATAAGTACAAGACCAATTCTGGTAAGAATATCAAATGGTCCTATGTACCTTGAATTTAGTATTCCACGCTTTCTCAAGCGTATCTTGTCCTTCCGGGGTGAGACCTTCATATGACAAGGTCATCAATCCTGGAATTCCAAGGGTTTTCTTTTGTCAAAGCCATAGCTTCTCTTGATTAACTCTGGAAGCTTTATGTCGCTTCTTGATTAGTATTTTGTTTTTGGTAGTTTCTCGGATGAATTCCAGATCAGCGAAGGTGCTGTGTGGAAATTGGATCTCTAGCTAGTTGCGTATTACCTAATTTAGTCCATTGCAGATAGGATCTGCACTTGCGATCACAGAAGGTTATGAATGGAGCAACTTGAATGCTAGCGTGATAAAGGACTCGACTAATTGGTAAATGGGTATCCCATTCTTTACCATAGTCGATCACATAGGCTCATGACTACTCTAGTTCCCAGAGATTTTTGAGTGACTGCCTGAACTGGGAGATGATTCTATTATCTCAGCGGAGATAATAGATATTGGAATACCATGCACTCACACGTTCTAGTTATCTTCTCTACTTGCCACATTTTCAGGTTTTCAAGGCTTCTTGTTGAGCCTCCTTACTTTGTGTGGACATATTTGAATGGGTTATCATAGTCAATGATTGGCTCTATGACCTGAGTACTCTTTCCGACTTAGGGTGTCAGCTACTATATTGGCTTTGTCGAGATGATAACGAATTTCGAATTCGTAGTCATTTAGTAGCTCGACCCATTGTCGTGGTCTCACGTTGAATTCCTTCTAGTAGAATATATGATGAAGGCTTTTGCTCCGAAGTTCATGATAAGACTCATACTTGGCTCATCCACCATCCCCTCATGTATACAAGTCGTATATAATTTAGATTTCACAAAACGTTCGGATGGGTGACTCTGCCCCAGGTCCACAACCAAACAAGGAACAGGAGATAGGGCAGAATTACACATCTTTAATCTTGTTAAGTCTAAATTATATACCACTCTCGTGTATACACTTAGCAGCGATAGATTAACTTAATGAGTTCTTAGTGTCTACTCTTGAACTTGACCTGCGGTACAATGATTTTCCTATTAGCTCTATTGGGGTAGTTTGGTAGTTACTGACTTCTAAGACTACTTCGGTGCTTTTCGTTTGAAGTTTCCTGTCTACTGAGTAGGCTAGAATGGCATGGTACCCTTCACATGGGTACTTTTGAAGTTTTGAAATGAGAGAAAACCTAAGGGTTTTGCGTTATGGATTGGAAGAATTTCATAATACGGCTGATTAAGGAAAAAGTTCTCTTATACAACATAAGAATTTTCACATGGTAAGGGCCAGGCCAAACCATGTCGAATGAGGATGTCAGAATTTTCTCGACGAAATAGATATTAAGTCGTTCTGGGAGGAATGATTACTAGGATGATATCCTATGTACCTATGTTTTCAGCGCTTCTGGTTTTATTCTGTTATTATTGCTACGAACCCCTTTTTGATTTGAAATTAGCGGGTACTACCAATACGAGGGTTCTGATAATTTGAAATTATGAACTTTCATGAAACGATCCTTACTAGGTATCTCTATAATCGCTTGGTGTATACAAGTCATGTATAATTAAGATTGGTAAGACCTTTGACTGAGCAACCCTGCCCTAAATCCACAACCAAACAAGGAACATGAAATGAGGCAGGACTACCTACTCTAAGTTTACAAATCTTCATTATAAATGACCCTTATATATAAACTAAGTCATCATAGCTTACCTGTTAGGTTTTCAAATTTTATATAATTGTTTTGATTTAATTTGAACGGGAGAGTAATCATAATTATAGATAGTTATCAGGGTTTGGAAGCGTACCAAAATATAGCAGGGTTCTTTGATGCCTTCCCATGTATCGGGGTCAAACCCCTCCTGCTCCCCCGTCGTTCTTCTCTGTTAGACAGTCCCTCTTGTAATGTCCTATTTCACCACAAACGTGACATATGGGAATGGTTCCAACATTGGCAGTTGAAGTGATGAACTCAACCGGAGTTTTACAGATGCGGGCGGTGTGCCCCTTCAGGTTGCATCTATTGCAATGCAGCTCTCGCCAAACTCCATGATGATGGTAGTTGCACTTGCTGCAGTGTGGGAGGTTTCCTAAGTATGACGTGGTCGGTGCTAGAATAACAGGGGTGATGGGGGTATTGACTGCCCCAGTTCGTTGCCCTCTGTTAGGTTCTTGAGTTGAGCAACCCCCTTTCTTGTTATCGAACTTTCGTTTCAGGATAACATGCTTAGGGTTCAAAGTGTCCTTACAAGTACGTGCTCGTTGATGTACTTGGCCATCACCACGATCGGGGTTACCGATAGCATTACTACTAACATTTGCATTGTTAGCATTAAGGTGTGCCATGACAGCTGCTACAGCTGCTGTGACCGCAGCTTGAAACGTAGTCGCATCTATTTGAAGGATTGGTGTTTTGCCGGTGGGTTGGTTACATTCCTTCGAAGGAATGATTCTTTTTCATGATAAGAAAATGACCTCGTGAGCGACTATCATTGTCTCTAGATGTATTCTAACCATTTGTATCTATGTATAAATCTTTTGTTTTGTTATATTGTTCTCAATGATTTGACTTGCATCCCCATGATGCAGTCCTGGTAAGGTATAGAAATAAGTTTCTAGAATGGTTATGAACTGAGTATCATCCGAACTAAGTTACCTTCGTTTGGTGGATATCGTTTTCCAATTTTCGAAAATATTCAAAAACAATTCATAACAGTGTCTACATAAAATAGACTTATGAATTTGAGAAGTAATCACTATCAATTAAGATTTCGTGATCTGATTTATTGTTATTAGCCGTGACAGGAAAAAAGGATAAGCTCAAAACCTAATGTGAGTAATGAAATCACTAACTCACTAGGTTGAACGATTTACTAGTTATTACTTAGATGAAAAGGCGCTCAAACACTTCACATGAATCACACGTGGTTTTCTTTTGTTTTATGTTCTATTCTGGGTGGTAATGATTTGTTTCCTCCTGGTATCTATAGGGTGTCCTTCTCCTCTGTAGGTATATTGAATTCCCGAGCTGTCTTACTTCCGATTCTGACACTGATCCCCATTACTTCGTAATGAAGATTTTGAATCTCAGAAGTTCATGCGAATCTCTCATTGGTGTCCTTAATAGGGTAAGGGCAGTAAATGATTTCTATAGTTTATTTACTTATCATCTGTTTCTTTCTCGGAATTCTCTTAATGAAATTTTGTTGGATCCTCCTTGACTCTTCTATTGATTGCTGGAGTAACTACGTTTATCTAAGGGGTTTATACGAGAATGAGAATGTCTAAAGAATCTATGAGAAAGTTTTAATTTTTACGAAGGTGATTCTTTCTGGTCCTTCTATAATCACATGGTGTGTACCGATTATATATAATCCAGATCAAATAGACCTTTGAATAAGTAATCCTACTCTAAAACCACATCCAAATAAGGAAAAGGTAGTAGAGTGAAAATCACATATTCTAAGTCTATAAAATCTCAGTTATATATAACGTTAACGTATCCACTTAGTAATTATAGACTTATCAGAAAAGATCTTTTTAACATTTCCCCAAAGGTATGTAAAATACCTCCATGTTATTTTAGTTATGAGTTTGATTCTTGGACTTCTAGATATAAGAACTTGACAAGTTTTCAGTTTTCTTGTTATAGGATCCTAAAATACTCCCATAGTATGTTAATCTTTATGTTTGGTTCTAGAATTCTTCTGGTACTTAGATAAGTTTTAGACCTGTTGCAACACTACAATCACTCCCCAAACACATGTTGGTCATATCTCAAATGAATATAGTTGATCAGGCTATATTTATCTCAGATATGATTACGTCACTGTCTAGGTTTAACTGCAATGTCCAACATCCAAATACTTTTGTTTTGTTCTTCTTGTGATACTCATTCTAGTATATATATTCTGAATGTACTTATACTTTTATAAAATATTGTTATATATTTAAAGTATAACTCTTGGTCAGAGTGTTTTTATCCCAATGGGTTTATAGTTGTATATCTTTTATGACTGATGTACTGAGTTCACTATAAACACTACTCTGATACCAATCTGTCACACCCCCAAACCAGAACGGCGGAAACGTTCGGGGAAGGAGGACTTCAGGTAAGTATCACAACACATGCAATATAGTAATCAAAGTACAAACAACCATTGCATTAATAAGTATAAGTTTTACATAAGTGTTTAAACATTGCATATTCAAACACCAATGTAGGTACAGTAGAAGACAAGAGTCGCGGTACGGTACTAGGTAGTCTTCTCAAAAGCTTCGGGAGTGTACCTGTCTACTGGATTCCTGAGAATACAAGTTATTTGGAAAGAGTAGATCATCATTTAAGCTGGTGAGTTCATAAGTATTTTAGTTCTGTTAAGTATACTCTAAGTTCTTTGTAAAAGTTCACTGGTTCCTCTAGAAAATCCTATATTTCCTGAGGTGATAGATTGATAACCTCAATAGTTTCCCTCTATAATTACTTAGTTTATACTAATTATATATAACCCAATATCGAATGGACAGTTAAATTGGTGTATCTGCCCTAAGCCCACAACCAAACAAGGAACATGAAGTAAGGCGGAAGTCACACATTTCACTGTCAATCGGATATTACTTATGTATAACTTTGATGTAAAAACGAAGGAATTATAGAATTAACCACTAAAGGTCCTTTATGTTATACTAGTTTACAGAAAATGAATGACTAAGTTCCCATTTGTAAAAGTGGTTTAATCCCATAAACCGTTTCATTTGTAAAAGTGGTTTAATCCCATAAACCGTTTCCTTTGTAAAAGTGGTTTAATCCCATAAACCGTTTCTTTTGTAAAAGTAGTTTAATTCCATAAACTGTTTCATTTGTAACAGTGGTTAATCTCATAAACCGTTTCATTTGTAAAAGTATTCTTAGTTATATCCGTTTTACAGTAAAACCTTAGTATTAATTCTTGAAAATATTATATTATCCATAATACTGCCTTGTGGTTTTAAATGTTCCAAAACCAAAAGTACAAGTATATTTACCATACTTTATTTCATGATAAGTAGTTTTTACTGTAAGTAAAAACTAACAGAAGGTATATTTGGTCAGGATATAATTATCTTTTCTTAATGTTTTAAGAGAAGTATATTACTTAGTAATTTACTCGTTGTTTTATCCATGTGAGTTCTATTAACCATACTGATATGACTGATATGCCTGCTGCGACGTTCTTCAGGCGTCGGAAACGATATGATATTTGACACCCTAGGCCTGCCGGCCAAACTGTAGCGAACAGTAAAGGTGCGGGATTGTCAGTCCCATATAGATCTATACACAAATTCACGCCCTCCCTACAGGAGATTCTGGTTAATAAGTCAGGACTTAAGGTCGTACTTAGATAAGTACACCATGAAGAGTCTCACAAATTTATTGTCTCAACGAGATTTTCGATATATTATTACCCCGTGATTGCTAACCCTGGTACTCTGTATTTACCTTTGTTAATGCAAACCCGGTATGATGTATTATTACTTCTTTAATATGTTGTTCGTATATTAAAGGTATTATACATATCCTGGTATAGTTAAATGAATTTTGGTAATTTCCTTGGAAAGTATACAATCGTGAATGATACTTGTATATTTAGTTTTGAATCATAAATTATACCTATTATAATTTATATGTTCTATCTGATTAGCATGATTTCTCATGGGTGAATACCTTTGCTCAGCATGATACAAAGGTAATGATACCGAATGAAGTAACCTTTTATATATATATATATATATATATATATATATATATATATATATATATATATATATATATATATATAATTAAGAAGGAAACGACCTTCGGACAAATAACACCACCTTAATTCCACATCCAAACAAGGAAAAGGAAATAAGATATATCATTAGTCCTAAGCCCTTCAAATCTTATTTATATACTTATACATATATAAACATGATTTTGGCATTTATAATTAGAAATAGTTTATTAAAACCTTTTTCAAAGAATTTAACGGAGTTTACATGACTTTAAAGATTTAACATGACTTTAAGTCATTTTGGAAGTATTTACTAATCCTTAAAAGCATAAGGAAACCCTTTGTGTGATTATTATCACATACAATTATTAACACAATTAAAAATTATGTTCAACTTGTATTCCCCCCCCCCCCCCTAAAAAGCATTTAAAAACCATTAAAAAGGTAAATTATAGGGGTATGAATTCACATTGATAAGTGGTGATTTGTGCAGCGTTTCGTTTCTATAGATGCTCTTTCACAAAGAAACCGTGAGTTTTTGATTAAAAACCGGCTTTATGCGGGCATCACTTCGACTGGAAAGAGGTTATCTTCTCGAGAAGTCGGGGCTCCGGGGCTTGCTTCGGGTTTTAGACATGATACTGGGGCCTTGGGGGTTGTTTGTGAAGTTATGGAAGTGAAAGAGGTCAAAAAGGAGAAAAAATGGTGTAAAAGGGGTTAAGAACCGGAGGGTCTCGCACCTCCTATTTATAGTCCGAAGTCTCAGACAGGTGGCGAAGGGAAGGAGGAGTCAGCAGCCACGTGTCATCAGCTGCGAAGGCCACGAGGCCGGAGTCTAAGGCAGTTTACGATGCTCGGATACAGGACCCGGTGCGAGGCGTGTGTTGGCTTCTGAGTGGACCGAACTTCGGTCCAATGGGGAGGTGTCACGAGGGTCCGAGGGGTGTCTCCTGCGAGGATGTCCGAAGGTATGTGGACCGCGACTTTGGTCGGATCAGAAGGCGCCACGCGAGACTGCGGTCCAATCAGAAGACGCCACGTAGCAGACAAATGGAAGCCTCACATGTGAGGGTGACTTTGCCGAAGAGGGTCCATGCGAAAATTCCCAGTTTTCAACATTTTCTTGATTTTTGTGCCAAAAACTTGCGAAATTCATAACTTTCGCATACGAGCTCCGTTTTTGGCGTTATTTATATGCCCGCATAGGTAAAATTATACTCTACGACTTTCGTTTGGACTTCGTCGGCTAATTTTGACTTTATTTTTAATATTATTATTTTTAACAAACCAGGACAGAAAATCCGTTAAAAATTCATAACTTCTTCATCCGAAGTCCGTTTTCGTCTGTCTTTTTACCGTTGTACTACTTTTGACGGAACCTTCGATTCACGTTTAAGTTGCGTCGGCTAAATATCGATCGATTTATATTTCAAATTTTTAGCTCTCTACTGCTAAACCGAAACTTAGAAAAATCACAACTTCCTCATACGAAGTCAGATTTTTACGTTCTTTTTATGAACGTTCTCGGTTTAACATATTCTACAACTTTCATTTAGATTGTTAAGGCTAAAAAGCCTTTTATCGAAAATTCACTTTTTACACTGAACAGTGTTTTGCCGGTTTTGTCGCGGATTTTCGATTGTTCATAACTTCTTCGTTATAACTCGGATTTCAGTGTTCTTTATATTTTTGGAAACCTTGTTACTATCTCTACCACTTTGTTCATCCCAATTACGATTATTGATCAATTTATTTTTGACCTAAATTTGACTGGTGTCATACAAATTAATTCTTGATCAATACTAATTAAATAATATGTTTTCATATTAATAAATTATAATAAACTTTTCTTAAAAGTCAATCCTATCAAATTGCACTGGTGAAGGCAATCCAAAAGGACCATGCTACAATCGGGTCAATTACATCCCAATTATAGTTATGGGCTTAGACACCAAATCCAACAGAAAGAGCCTGAAGGAATTGGGTTGGAAGCATTATTTGGGATAGACATCTATAAAAGAAGAACAAAGTTTAGATTAGATGATAATCCTTAATATTACACCCAAATGAAATATTAAGGCTATGACCCAACACAATATTCTACAATTGCGAAAAGGGATGCCGCAATCCAATTGTAAAATATTTGAAGGTAGGTAAATGACGATTTACCAATTTCCACCATGAAAAACGAAATAGATTATTAAGTTTTAATTGGATTGAAATTCCTAGATCCTTTGAGATTCATTTAACTTTTCAATGGCATGTTTAAATCTCGATTGTGCCCTTCAAGTTTGTGACTGGGATGCCGAGGATCACAAACAAGGTGTGAATAACCATGCAAATTAGATTGGTACACTCAATGTTAGAAATTACCTAATCAATGTGCTGGTTAACCACACACGCTCCATTGATCTATGACTAACATCAAGTTACCCTTTGCCACACATTGTCAGTCCCATATTAGTATGTCGGTTAACCACACACGCTCCACTAACGACTCAACAAGGTGGAAAGTGTAATTTCATGGAATAGCACCATTTTCACATTTTCCTAAGGTAAATAAGATTGGGAATTTAATAAAAGTTTAGTTACTTTATATTTTTTTTCATTATACTTTTAACGAGGGAGAATTAATGTCATATCCTACCCGTTCTTCTAACGACCCTCCACCAGTCAAGGAAGCGGTGGGTGAGAGTAGACACCCATTACACTACCATTTTATAGGAAGTAACCTTATACCCCCCTTATTGATTGGCTTCGTGAATGAGGCCTACTAACGGTAAGACCGACTGATCTTATACATACATAAAAATCTAGGGTTTGGAATTAAAGTTTCATTAGTGTGACTTTACAAATTCCAAAACTTGAGGGCAAGTTTTGAAACTTGTCAAAACTCTTCACATTCATAACTTATGAGTTTAATTGCATTTTAATGGATGAGACCTTTCATTAAAATTCATTTAGATCAATTTTCTAACAACTAAAATATCACATAATTCTCTTGTGGTTAGATGAGTACAAGCACTACCATATCATAAAAATCATTTCCAATGATACAAAACTGTTTGTGGTAGTGTTCCCAATCCAAACAAGGCCAAGAAACTCGAAATTCTGCAAATAGAGCCTTCAACTCGTCGAGTGCATGAATTGAATCGCCGAGTTTCTCTGTTACTGAGAGGACTCGTCGAGTTCACCAGTCAGGTACAGGAAAAACGACTTTTTCAGCTTTGAAAAATTTGCAAGCATCAAATATAATAGAAAACAACCCTAGGCTCTGATACCACTGTTGGGTTTTGAGCACTATAACACTCCTATGGTGCACATACAACCCTAAATGCTTTGGATCTATGTTTTCTCTAATTATACATGCACTTTCAATTTTTACAAAGCATTCTCCTAACTAGCATACAAATTGTCAAATGAACAATACAAGTAGTTAGATTACTTACCTCTCTGAAGGACTTGTAGTTCTTGAACTTTGAAAGCTTGAGCACCTCAAGTGTGATGCCTCTAATGGTTCACAAACACCAATATGCAAAAGGTGACTTAAGAGAATAAGTTACTTAACTCAAAGAGAAGGTGTAACCGATTTTGGTTCACGAGGGTTCTATTTATATTGTTGCACATGCTAGGGTTACAATTTGTAAACCCTAATGACCCATGACTTTCCACATTCTCATGCACCATGGATTTAACCTCCATGGACTATCCATTGATTATCTCATTGGATTAGCACATCTAAATAATCATCGATCATTCGCCCACACGACAAGAATCATCTATTTACATAATCAATCCCCATATATTTAATTAGTCTCTTTTGACCACAAAATTAATTCCAAATTAATTCTTGATCAATACTAGTTAAATAATTTCATATTAATATATTATACTTGTAATATATTAATAAACCATAAATAACCTTATTCTCAAAAGTCCATCCTATCAAATTGCACTGGTGAAGACATCCCAAAAGGACCATGCTACAATCGGGTCAACTACATCCCAATAATAGTTATGGGATTAGACACCAAATCCAAAAAAGTCAACATCCATATATTTCCTTAAATTGGGTCTAATTTGACTAAGTATGATCCTTTATGCTCAAGCACGTCGCCAACATTCCTTACTTTACTAATTCCTTTAGTAAGACATTATCTAGACTGATCATTTTATATATATCTTTTGATATTTCCTTTTTTTTTCTCCCTGAAATTAGAGTCTCAATCATCACATAATATCATCAACTTGGCATGAACACTTGCCAAAACACATTATGGTAAACATATTGTCGCATTTCTATTTCTATAATCACAATTAACCCGTTTCTAAGTTTTGATTTCCAAATCATAATATTGACACTTTACCTTGAAGATATATTTCCAAATAATTCTTACTATTAGTGTTCTATTTATACATTTACTCATAAGATAACTAAACCATATGTATTGCTCTAAATCTTATACTTTTGTACAAACATGTGCCATGCCATCCATCTTCATGTCTACTTCCTAACCTTATCCATATCCCTTTTCATTCACTTTAACTGTCGTATCAAACCCAAAATCTCATTTCATGGGTTAACACACTTTTTAGGCCTACAATCCTTAGCACACCATGAAAAGAAAATTCGAAGGACATGGTGTTGTTTCAACTCACTTTCAAAATCTTGTTAGGTCAAAGTTGATCTTGTAACTTGTAACTTGTTTCTTTCCAATTATCTACCCCTTAAAAGAAATGAAGGCATTTCTTTTAAGGTTAAATCTCAAGATGATAATCATCACGTAGCAATGTTTCGTTTATTTCCTTGCGGAAAGCTCGTTACCTCATATTTACTCCTTGTGGTATTCAAATTTCATCTTCGTTTTGCACCATTAATAATCTATAGCTTCTATCTAAATTTTAATCATTCATGTGTCCTTCAAAATACTTTTTCGAGTACTTGGCTCTTCCATTCAACACTTTATCAGTCTAACTTTTCAAGTATCATGATACTTTACTTCTGTCTATTTCTTGACCCTTTCCTATGATTACACAACCTACTTTTATATCAATAGATTACCACGTCCTTTAGTCACAGTCACGTGACCTACAATGATTTAAGTCAAAGTTTTGTCTCCTATATGAATTCATAATAAAAGATCCCGTTGTCATAAGTTTGTTCGTTCTTTGTCTGTTTGTCCAATCTAGATTAGTAGTGATACACAAAATTAGTACTTAAATTATACTTGAGTGTGTACGGTCCGTGCTATCAGATTTTAGAACTTGGAAGTTCAAAATCTTGTATCATTGGTTCGTTTATATCATCGATAATTCCAAGTACCACGTGTCGTTCTTACTCGGCCCCTGGAGTACTATGAGATATTGTAACATCACATCATCACATTTCCATATCCTTGTTACCATCTATCCGTTAAAAGAAATGACAACATTTCTTTTAAGGTCCAAATCACCCTATTATTCTCTCACAGTTTAGCTCGTCTCACTCAATCATTCATGGAAAATTTGAAAATTTCCTTTTCTAATTATCATCTTCTTGGCAGCCCTTTTCAACAAGCTTCAAGTATTCATCCTTGTCCATACCTTGTTATTACTATAATATCTTTGATGTTCACTTTTCATTATTCAATAGTCCATCATGTGAAATCGTCTTCCCCCTTGGTCGATCATATAACATCTTCCAGGAACTGCTTCTTCATCATCAAGTTATCTTGCCTTCGAGTCTTATTTCTTCAGTCACCCTCATCACGTTCCCAATATAATCTTAAATTTTCATCACAATTCATAGAACTTGTAAGATGGAATTACATAGCTCTTAAGAAATTGTTCTTCACATTCATCTAGTATCTTAGGGTATGGTAATCTCATGGACTTATTATCATCACTTTTTAATTTCCATTATTTCTATAATTCGAGATTGTCATCATATTGTTTGTCTTCTTTCAAGCTCAAGAAATACCTTAAGGTATTTCACACTATCCTTCTTTCCATGTAGTAACTTCACTCATTGTTCCAGTACATTAGATTGACGTATCATTGCTTGCCTTTTACTAGTGTCTTGCTTTTACAAGGACACCCATCTTCCATGGCTACCATCACACTCAACATATGATAGTATTGTAATCCGGTTGCCAACTCTTTAGGATCCCAAAAGATCTCATTAAGTCAAAACATCACACTCTTTCCCAAGTTGTCATGTCCGCACTTTCTTGTACTATCTTGCTTTTATCATCATATTACCATTTCTCCATTTAGTTCATTGGGCCACCTTCTAGTGTTGTCAATCATATCCCAATATTTCTTTCATCTAAGGATGGAATTCATGTCCGTTATAACATAAGCTCCTCCCAAATTACCAATTTAACCTAATTTTCTTAACCATGAACATGGAGTTCCAATTTTTGTCCCATTTTAGACTTTTACCAAAAGTCAAACCGTTCCTTTTTTTTAGCGAAATGTTTTTTTTTCAACTTTAAAGCTCAATTTGTTTCATTTCTTGGTGTTTCTAGCTCACTACCAGTAGTACTTAATGGATACAAGCTCAATTTCCAACATGTAGCAAATATACACCAAGTAATTTTCATTTTATACTAACTGTTTGACTTTGACAAAAAACTCAAAGATGTGAAAATTTTGCACTATCCATTAACATACTTTAAACTCTTTCATGACCCTTATTTGATACAAGGTATGCATTCAGTAAGTCCTCAACTCACTCGAATCCTTACCACATTTCACAAAACCCCTTCATGATTCCACCAAGTTCGTGTATGTATCATGTGCGTATAATAGTATGGGCCCTATACTATTGTAACCACATCATACATAACCGACCTTGACTTCACCATTTAGGAGGTTCTGATCCACTGGTTTAGATTATCCATACACTGGTATTACTCCCATTGCTCACTATAGAATCACTCAATGTAGCATTTTATGATTTCATATAGACTTATCCAAAGTGTCATAAACATCTAATTAAGGCAATTATTATCATCATTCATTGCATAGGATACTACCTACATTTAGGCATAACAATCCTATGTATGATTCACACATTTCATAACCAAAGTCTAAGCCTAGGAGTGGAATGATCCAATCCTAATTCTCTTAAAATATGGCTCTGATACCAAACTGTAACACCCCAAAATTTTCAAAACTTTTTCGAATGCAATGGTTATAAAAACATTCGGGTATTAACTCCCATTTAACATAAAACCAGTCCAACAAAAACAATTACAGTTAAAACCTTGGGTGTTACCATTAAGCATCATACAACCATAGCCTACAAATACGAATTACATCAGTAAGATTAAATAAGGAACTTAACAAGTTCCACTCCATTTTCTATCTCTTAGTCTTCTAACTTCCATCTATCAATTTTCTCCTTAATTGAAACCTGGAGTACATGGAATTAAAAAGAGATACGTAAGACATAAATGTCTCATGAGCTACGTAGATTTGTGACCCAAAACATTTATCACTTTTTCATGAAAAACGTTTCGTCTTTGCAAATCATAGTTTTAGACCATAAATAAGTTTCAAGCATTTTCAAGAAAAACTCGATTCGTACGCATCATAAATATCATTTCAGTTCATTTCATATCTTATCATTTCATTTCAAAAGATATATTTCCATATTCCATTTTATTTTATCATTAAGGGCTAATTTTGGTATTAAACCGTTGCCATTTTTATACTTAGGGTCTACGTCCAATAAAGGAACCACTCCCAAGTCTAGACCAAGGTGGAGAGAACAAATCAATCCACCAAGGCATCATTTCCATTAGGACATCTATCTCGCGAAGGGGAAGCGCCACCCCGATATATTGCACTAGTGCCTCTTACAAGGTTTCATGACTGGGGCAGTTTTCTTTTCATTACATTCTGATTCTTCTCATTACTTTTCATTTATTTCCATTTCTTGTCATTACTTTCCAAGATTTACACATTTCATATGTTAGTATCAAAATACTCATTTCAAAAGTAAAGCATCTATATTTCAAAACATTTCAAACACCTTTTCCAAACATTTGATCATCGAAAACATTTTTTTCTTTCAAAAACATTCTTGCCTTCATGGCATTCTTTCAAATTATTCTTTCCAAAAACATTTGACACTTTCATTTAAAAACATTTCATATATCAACATTAGTGTTTCATTATCATAAAATCATTTTTGCCATGTACCCCAAAGTGGGAAAATGCCAACACGTACTCACCTAGTCCTCCAATGTAGATTAACTAGTCATCTTCAAGTTCCTTTGCTTAGATCAACCCTTCTCAAACACCACCTATAAAGCATAAATGTAAATGTCAACAAAATGGCCAAAATACCATTCTAAGATTTTTAACATTTAGATATTCCCCATATAAGTTTACTTCCTATTAGCTTATATATAAAGTTTGAGGGCGATCGGTGGTAATGTACTAGCTTTTCCACTAAAAACATACATTTCACAGAACATTTGACACGGGCCCGTGTCATTTTGACACGCCCCCATATAAAAACTACCGTTCACTATTTTGAGCAGAATTTTGCTAAAAGCTTTGCAACTTGTTTACTAGACCTCCAATGGCCACCAAACTTTACCAAATGGTTATTAAATACTAAATAAAGGTTATAAACTAATCAAGTACTCAATTAACCCCTATATTCATGATGACTTAATCATTAAGACCTTTATTAAAATGCTAAGTTCATAATACTTATAAACACTCAAATGAAAGGGTTAAGAGCTCAAGTTGATCAAGAACACTCTTTAACCAATATTACTTATTCTAAAAATCATCTAATACATCATTGTGTGTTGTAAGTGCTTAACATTACACAAATATCATGTTAATTCCTTAATGGAGTTATGGAATGTCCAATTCCATTCTAATTTTCTCATTTTACCCTTATACCCAATAACTTCATATTTTTATCTAGGAATCATTCAAGTCTTCATGTTATTGCATTCAAATCATGTTAGTAGTATCAACTCATGTTATTGAGTATCATATACTCATCAAATGCTCACAAACAAAAAATTCCATTGTTTTCATCACATTTCACTCAATTCCATTCCAATTCTAGCATATACATGATTCTACCATCATGGATGAGTTTGAGAATTCCTATTGGATTTATTGCTTCTAAACACCATCTAGGTCATTGAACATCTCTTAATCCTAACATAACAACATGAAATCTCCAAGTTGGATTTCTAGGGTTCATGAGGGTTTTCACCCAAATCCTCAAATCCATCAATGGGATGATTGGATTGAGATTGGGATCATCAAAACAACCCAAGGGAGGTTAGAAATCAATACCCTATTCAATGAATCAAACTAATTTCGACATTGGGGCTTTCCCCAAATCTTGAATTCAAAATATAGAGTTGGAGATGAGAAATTATACCTCTCGAGCTTGATGTTGCTTCATATCTTCAATTCCTAGCTTGATTCCTCAATAACTACTCTAAATCTTCCTTTGTCTCTCATAAATTGCCATTTCCTTCTTCCTTTCTTTCAATCATGTTTCTCCTCTCTTCAAATGATGAGAACCCCATCTAACTAGTGACTACTTTCGACAATTGGCAGAAATGATCCCTAACCTTCCTTGTTCTTATATTTAACCTCATTTGATAAATAAATAAAAGGGAACTTACATCTTTCATACTTTGACCCCAAAATAATTAATTTTATCTAATTATTCAAACGACTATGTTAACACTAGTCACAAAGTTTGCTATTTGTCGAAACTAGTCCCTTAACTTTATAACTTTTGTCAAATTTACCATTACTTCAATTATTTTTACATTTATATAACAGGTTGACATAACAACTCCCCCTCTATACATTATATGAATTTAGTAGTCCTTTCCACTAACTGAGTAAACCTTTTGGTCAACTAATTTCGCATGTTTTACACTTTTACACCTTTAACTTTAAAATGTTACTATTTTCACTTATAACTTTCAAAACTTCATATCACTAATGATACAACTAAATCCTTGATTGTTTAACTATATAAATCATCTTTCATTTATTTACTTTATTAATTTAAGAACCTAGTCTTATCTTTTAGGATGTTACAATTATCTACCCGTTAAAAGGAATCCGTCCTCAGAATTACTTCGCGGCCAATAACATGAGAATTTCATCCCGTCACTTTTTAATTTCTTCTATGACCATACCACCTTGGTAATTTTTTCACAATTATAATCGGTTATAATAATTAATAATACATCATTAGGGGTTATCAACCTTCTTATACACTCTTAACCTTTTATCCCTTTTTGAAATTTGAATAACATCATGAAATAAGGTTATCCAACCTTAAGTATGTTGGGTTTTGAGCACTATAACACTCCTATGGTGTACATGCAACCCTAAATGCTTTGGATCAATGTTTTCTCTAATTATACATGGATTTTCAATTTTCCAAAGCATTCTCCTAACAAGCATACAAATTGTCAAATGAACAATATAACTAGTTAGATTAATTACCTCTTAGAAGGACTTGTAGCTCTTGACCTTTGAAAGCTTGAGCACCTCAAGTGTGATGCCTCTAATGGTTCAGAAACACCAATATGCAAAAGGTGACTTAAGAGAATAAGTTACTTAGCTCAAAGAGAAGGAGTAACCGATTTTGGTTCATGAGGGTTCTATTTATAGTGTTGCACATGCTAGGGTTACACTTTGTAAATCCTAATGGCCAATGACTTTACACATTCTCATGCTCCGTGGACTATGCATGGATTATCTCATTGGATTAGCCCATCTAAATAATCATGGATCATTGGCCGACACTACAAGAATCATTGATTTACATAATTAATCCCCATATATTTAATTAGTCTCTTTTGACCACAAAATTAATTCCAAATTCATTCTTGGTCAATATTAATTAAATAATTTCATATTAATATATTATACTTGTAATATATTAATAAAATATAAATAACCTTATTCTCAAAAGTCCATCCTATCAAATTGAACTGGTGAAGGCAACCTAAAAGGACCATGCTACAATCGGGTGAAGTACATCCGAGTAATAGTTATGGGCTTAGACACCAAATCCAACAGTCTCCCACTTGGATAAGTTTAATAACTATTACTGCTAATGCAACTTCACGATCCAACTTAGAAATCGTAAGCTTTCAATAGTCGTTGTCAAACTCTGACCTAGTCAGTGATGCATCCTTCAGATAAGGGATCTTATACTCCTATGTTCTCAAGATATCTATGTGGACAAACACATGGAATATAGTCATACTTATTGTCCTGCAATTTGTTTCCCGATTCCGATTCGTCTGACATAAAACATAATTGAACACATCAATTTAGTTCTGACCGAGCCCGACACATAGTCAAAACAGAATCATCGAGGGGCCCAAGATATCGCTTTTAACCCTCTTAGGATAAAAGGAATAGATAAACTTCGACATTATATGCTTGTACTAACTACTCATCAAATCATGCACAACGACACGTTTTATAACATCAAGTTACTGATGAGTTTTCATGCCCATCAATGCACAACCAACTCATAGTCAACAACTGATATATCTTGGTTTGAAGATTATATGATATTATTGTCTCACAATCACTCGTGATAAATTCCATGAAGTGATTCAGGGCCACTCTACAATGATGTAGCAAACTTTTGATATTTCTAACTCCTTTGAAAATCTACAAGCCAACTCATGACAGTCTTCTTTCATACTTACTTCCAACGTATGATCGACTGTGGATGGTTTGAATAATTTTATTATTCTGGAAGTCAAAACATCCAAAGTGAAACAATAGTAAATAATTGACACAAGACAGTAACTTTACTTATAAATAAAACTCCTTTTACTTAATCATCAAATGTCAATTACAATTTAGCTATTACAAGTTTCGATTTCTCTAATTACTAAAACTAATATCGTCCGTTAGCCCAATGCCCCTCGCATGCTGCAAGTGCTTAACCTTAGTCAGTCCCTTTTTAAATGGATTTGCTGGGTTGTCCTCTGACGATATCCCCTTTACCACAAGGTGTCCTTCTTCTACTTGATGTCTTATGAAGTGGTACTTTCTGTCGATATGCCTGGATCTACAATGATCTCTCGGTTCCTTGGTTAAGGCAACCGCCCCTTCATTATCTCAGAAAATCTCCATAGGATCCTTTATGGATGAAATGACTCCAAGCTTTCTGATGAAGTTTTTCAACCATAACGCCTCCTTCGATGCTTCGCTTTCTACTATGTACTCTGATTCACACGTTGAATCAGCTACAGTCTCCTGCTTGGAACTTTTCCTTATTACCACTCCTCCATTTAGGGTAAACACCCAGCCCGACTGAGAGCGGAAATTATCTTTGTCGGTCTGAAAGCTGGCGTTGCTATACCCTGTCACTCTCAAGTCATCACTCCCACCGAGGGTAGGGACCCAGTCCTTAGTCCTCTGTAGGTACTTAAGAATGTTCTTAACTATAGTCCAATGAGCTTTAGCTGGATTCCCTTGATATCTGCTGACCACGCTCAAAGCAAAGGCCATATCATGGCGAGTATAAGTCATATCATACATGATCGATCCAACTGCGGACGCATATGGTATTCGTGTTGGGTTTTGAGCATTCTAACACTCCTATGGTGTACATGCAACCCTATAAACCTTGGATCTATGTTTTGTCTATTATACATGCAAATATTAACTATTCCAAGGTTTCATCCTAACTAGCATATTATGAAGCACCTATACTACAAAGTTCTAGTTAGATGACATACCTTTTGATGTAGCTTGATGTCTTCAAGCTTTAAGAGCTTAGCCCATTAGTGTGGAAGCCTCAAATGGAATCACAAATCACCAAAACACCTTGGAAGAACTTGAGAGAATATGTATGCACACTAAAATCGGCCCACTCTTATTTTCACACACTTGTACCAATTTTGTGAGCCAAGGACCCCTTTATATATTATGGAGGATTAGGGTTACATCCATGTAAACCCTAATACCCATGACCTTTCATTTACATAGGATCCATGGGTTAAAAGCTCCATGGACCATCCATGGAATCTTAGCCCAACCTAAATGAACTTGGCCCATTTCATATATATAAGAGTCCATATTTAATTAGTTCTTTTTGATCACTTAATTAATTCTAAATTAATTCTTGATCAATACTAATTAAATAATATGATTCCATATTAATATATTAGAACTTATAATATATTAATATAAATCAAAAATATACTATTCTCAAAAGACTATCCATATAAATTGTGCCGGTGAAGTGCAACCCAAATGGACCATGCCGGGTCGGGTCAAGTACATACCAAATATAGTTATCGACTTAGACATTAATCCAACAATTCGAGCCATCTCTGCTATCTCAGCCTATGTACTCGGACTCTGAGTCTTACTCAGTTTGGCATTGCCTTGGATAGGTAATTCACCTTTCTTGGAGTTCTCCATGCTGAAACGCTTTAACACCTTGTCCAAGTATGTACTTCGACTAAGTCCTATTAGTCTTTTACTCTAGTTTCTCAATATCCTTATCCCTAGGATATAAGCAGATTCTCCGAGGTCCTTCATAGCGAAACACTTCCCAAGCCAGGACTTAACATCCTGCAAGGTTGGAATGTCATTTCATATGAGCAGTATGTCATCTACATACAATACCAGAAAGTTCACTGTACTCCCACTAGCTTCGACATATACACAGGACTCATCCTCGCTTCTCGAAAATCCAAACTCTTTGACTTTCTCACCAAAACAAAGATTCCATCTGCGAGATGCTTGTTTAAATCCATAAATGGATTTCTCAAGCCTACACACTCTATGAGGGTACTTTGCATTGACAAAACCCTCTGGCTGACTCATGTACACATCTTTAGCCAACTTTCCATTAAGCAAAAAGGTTTTGACATCCATTTTCCATATTTCATAATCATGAAATGCATCTATTGCCAACATAACCCTTATAGATTTAATCTTCGCTACTGGTAGGAAGGTCTCATCATAGTCAACTCCCGGAGTTTGAGTAAAGCCCTTCGCAACCAGTCGCGCTTTATACGTGTGTACTTTCCCATCCATGACGGTCTTCTTCTTGAAAATCCATTTGCACCCAACTGTCTTACGACCCGGTACATTGTCAACCAAGTTCCAAACTTGATTGCCATACATGGACTGAATCTCGTTGTCCATAGCCTCTTTCCATTTTGCAGACTCGGGGCGTGCCATGGCTTCCTTGTAGTTATTAGGTTCATCAAGATTTACCAGTGTGCTATCACTGATAAATGTATCACCTTCAGTAGGAATATGGAAACCATAAAACTCAGGTGTATTTCAAACTCTACTGGAACGCCTCAGAGGTAAGGCTCGTCAATCGGATCAACCGGAGTTTCCTCCTCAGGTTGATTGCTAGTGTTTGAGGTTCCTTCACCGCTTGACTCTTGAAGCTCTTCAAGGTCAATTTGCCTCCCACTATTTCCTTGGCCTATGATTTCTCTCTCACGAAAGATTCCTCTCCTCGCAACGAAGACAACATTGTCACTCAGTCTATAGAAGAGATATCCAAAGGATTTTTGTGGGTAGCCGATGAAAATACATCGCTCACTCCGAGGTTCGAGCTTGTCGTGAGTTTCTTTTCTCACAAAAGCCTCGCAACCCCAAACTTTGTTTTGGTCTAATGTGGGAACTTTCCATGTCCACATATCATGAGGTGTTTTGGAAAAAGTTTTGGTAGGGACTACATTAAGGATACGGGCGGCAGTCTCTAAGGCGTACCCCCAGAATGAGATAGGTAACGAAGCTCGACTCATCATGGAACGAACCATGTCTAGCAAGGTTAGATTGCGCCTTTCAGCCACACCATTAAGTTGTGGTGTCATTGGTGGCGTCAATTGTGAAACAATTCCACATTCCTTAAGATAGTCTAGGAACTCGATACTAGGATACTCCCCTCCTCGATCAGATCGTAGCATCTTTATCTTCATGTCCAATTGATTCTCCACTTCTTCCTTAAACTCCTTGAACCTTTCAAAAGTTTCCGAGTTGTGCTTGATTAAGTAAATATACCCATATCTACTATAATCATCAGTAAAAGTCACCTAGAAGTGGTTAGCATCCCTTGTGGCGGTTCTGAATGGTCGACACACATCAGTGTGTATGAGATCTAACAGACTTTCACCCCTTTCACAAGTACCAATGAAGGGTGACTTGGTCATCTTACAAAGTAAACAAGATTCACAAGTGTCATTCGACTTTAAGTCGAATGACTCCAAAACTCCATCCTTTTGGAGTTGGGCTATGCGCTTCTTGTTGACATGTCCAAGACGAAAATGCTACAAGCATGTTTTGTCCAAATCATTGGAAGAATCAATATTCAACACATTATTTCCTAAGTTATCTACAACCATCACAGTTTCATATATACCATTGCAAGGTAATGCTTCAAAAAAAATACACCATTACAATAAGCATAAATACCACCATTTTCATTATTGAAAGAAAAGATAAAACCTTGTTTATACAAACTTTGAAAGGAAATAACATTTCTCACCATATCAGCCGAGTAATAACAATTATTCAATTCTAAATTCAAACCATTACTAAGCAATAAAGAATAAACTCCAATCTTGGTTACATGCGTCACTTTCCTATTTCCCATGATTAAGTTTATCTTCCCATGCTCCACATCCCTACTTCTTTTTAGTCCCTGCAATTCAGAACAAATGTGAATACCACAACCTGTATCAATGACCCAAGAATTAGCATGTTATGAGTTATTAGATTGAATAGTGTAAATACCTACAAAGGAGGGCTTGATCTTGTCATCCTTTATGCCCTGCAAGTACTTGGGGCAGCTTCGTTTCTAGTGCCCTTTTTCATGACAGTGGAAGCACTCTGCTTCCTTCGGATTGGAAGAGGGATTAGCAGAACCAGCTTTGGTCCCACTTGAAGAGGATCCATCAAGAGACTTTCCCTTGCATCTCTTGTAGTGAGCCTTCCTCTTCTTTCCCTTCTCATGTCTGATTGCCAGAACAGGAGCAAAAGTAGTAGTAGTAGGAGTAGACACAACCGACTTACCTTTCAAGTTGCTTTCTGCAGTTCTTAGAAGGCCTTGAATCATATACACACATCATGCATTTGACCTAGTAATAGAAAGTAGGTCACAATCTTGTATAAACTAGGATCCAACTAAAATCTAGGACTAATATACTTGACTCTTACGATTCTAGTAAGTTATCTAGCTACTGTAGGAAATGCCAATACCCGAATTAGAACGAACTCTAAACAATTGTTACAATTAAAAAAAGGGAATTAAACCCTAAAACTAAATTAAAATCTTCTAATTTCATTTCAACATGATGGTAAATATCTAGCGAAATTCCAAAAGCCCTAAAAAGCACAAAAATCCAAATTTATAAACTTTAAAACCTAAAAACTTTATAAGATTTTTTATAAACCATATTATATCAAATTTAAATAATTAAGTTATGGGATATAATCAAAGACATAAAATTTAATTATCAAACATACATCATATTGTATGAGCGAAAAACAAAGATTTTTAATAAGTTAAGAATTAAATAAAGAAGCCTTTTTATAAAAATTAGGGTTTTATAAAAATTAAAGAGAAATTATATAAAATTTAATTATGAGAGAAAAGACCCCTCTCACACTCAAAAATATATCCACCACATCCCAAGCTCCCTCTTCCCAAGTCTTTCAATCATTTTATCTTCTCTTACACTCCAACTTCCCTTCACACTCTCTCTCACACTCCACTCTTTACCACACTCAAACTCTCTCTTTGTCCCTCAAAACCCACGAAATTTTCCAGCCAAGAACATATCTCAACCTTCAAATCTTCATCTTCTAGGGTTGTTCTTCAAGGTAATCACGAAAATCTTTCATCTTCCTTCACTTTCTTTCCTATTTTGAAGGTTTTTCTTGCACTTCTCCTTCTTCCACACCATTCATTATGAACATTCATGAACATATCCATGAATTTCAAGTTTGATGATGGTGGTGGTAGGGTTTCACCCAATAACAACATGCATGTTGTTTGATGGTGAAATTCAAGGACGAAAACCTATGTCAAACCCTAAAATACGAATTTTTACAAGTTTTGAAGATTCATTTACCTTATGTATTCAAGTTTTTTCTTTGAAAACAAAACTATGAACAAAATATGTCCATGCATGGTATGCAAACCGTGATGCATGTGATGAACATCAAGTTAAAGAGCTAGATGATCAAAGTACATTGTTAATAGTGCATGTAAATGATTTTATTAATAAAAAAATCTAGATATCCTTTTCTGTTCGAAATAAAATTTCCTCAAATTCTTGGTAAGATGATATGAGGATCTGGAAAATCCCAGGAGTTTTTGAGGTCTATAAATCCTAGGTAAATTCGTGGATGACCCCTAAAGTAGATGATACCATCTCTGTAAGTTTCATCGATTTTAGTTGCTGTTTGGTATGGTTTAAAATTTTCGTTTTGTTTAACTCAAATAAATCATAAAACCACTTTAGGGAATGTGAAAATGTTATCTCGTATTTTTCGCAGATTCTAACTTATATATTATACTCAGAAATATATTTTCAAAGTTTTGCATAATGCATACCCATTTTCCCCGATATTTGTATTTATAATGGACTAATAATTGGAAAAATAGTTCTACTCATTCAAAATTCATGAAAATTTACCACAAGATCTTATAAGATATTAGAACTCTAAATAAAAACTTGGATGATTTTTCTATTCAGTATGCTATTTTTATTCTATTTTCTAAGATTAAATACACTTAAATCCACAAAATCGGATTACAATATATACAAATCACCATTGGTATTTTTCCCGGATTATGTATACTGTAAATGAAGTTTACAAATTTTTTGATAATTTACTTTAATTGGTTGATAATTATTCACCAATTAATGATTATTCAAGAGAATAAAACAAAGAAAAATAGCAAGACTAATTGAAAAATATCTTTTATATTTTTCACAGCTTCTATATGTATGATAACAGTGTTACAAAAAGTTTGGGAAATTTTGGAAACTTTTTTCTATTTATTTCCGTTTTTGTTAGAATAAATGCACAAAAATCATAAAATCGGGTTAAACTGTTTAGAAACCCATTTTTATATTTTTCCCAGCTTAAGTACGTTTAATGGAAGTAATATAAAAAGTTTGGGAATTTTAATCATCAAGATGCTATTTTTCAGGAATTTATATTTTTATGAAGGCTTAAAAAAATTTGAAAAATAGTTAATCACATCAAAAATTCAAGGGAAAATTTTTGGAAGACCTCTACTGTATTTGGAAGGAAACTGTAACATTTTATGAATTTTAAAAACTGTTTGATAATATTTTTGGATTTTTAGCAGTTTAAAACACCTTTAAATGTGTTGAAATACCCTCAATTAATATTACAAAAACCTGAAAAATAATATCCAGAATTATGTTAATCACACGAATTATAAAATATCACCATTTCAGAAAAATTGTTACCAATTTAATATAAAACCAATATTAGAAAAAAAAAATTGGCATTTCTCTATATGTAGAATTTAGTATATTAGCATTAGAGTTCAACATAGAAACTCACTAGCGTGTGTTTGATGTTGTAGGATCCCGGTAGTAAAGGCATTGGTGTATTCTGAGGCACCACTTGTAGCTACTTGAAACATTGTGAGTATTCACGGCTCCCCCTATTTTCGGTTTTTATGTTTTGGGGTGGAAAAGCATGCCCGAAATACTATTTATTGTTCGTTGTATTTATATTGATTTGTATAAAACTTGATTGCTATATTTTGCTATGTATGTCTATGCAACACGAAACATGAGGCCTTATCGTCTTAAGTCCCTTCCCTTACACTTTACTCCAACCATTAACTCTTTGAGCCAATGGTCATTATGGATAGCGCTATTAGGAATTGACAACTCCTCACTCGCCCGATTGCTGGTGTGCATGATACCATATAATCTATGAAACGATAAGCATAGATCTTGATAGGGCATCAGTCATAGGCTTGGTTATTAACTCATTGTTTGCTCATATACATACGAAACTAGCTTACTTATTATAGCAACGAACTTTTATTATTGGAAACTTATTTACTTGTCTTAGCAACGAACTTGGTTGCTCATTATAGAAATGAACATTTGTTTATGGAAACTGTTATCAATATTCTGATTATCATGATTTCAAACTATATTATGTTATAAACTTGTGAGTACTCACCAACTATTTTTATAGTTGACGCTCGTTTTACATGCTTTTTCCGGAATCATCTAGTAAGAGGCACGTAGAGATACTTACTTTTAGGAGCATTCGCATGTGTTGTATTTCAGTTTACATTGTAATTTCTTTTAAAATTTTGTTCAAACTCATTGTAAATTTGTAATGATTTTTAATACTATGGTTGGTGTTGTCTTTTAACTTTTGCTATGAAACCCTTTGTACTGCCACACCCCGTATTTCCGCTTTAGCGGGGTGTGATAGAAATGGTATCAGAGCCGAAGGTTATAGAGAATACCGGTTTTCCTTTGGAGAGCCATAACTATAGTAAAAAAATTTCAAAACACTTTTAAAATACTAAACATAGTACTGGTATAACTAATTCGAGTACGCATTATTGGACTTTAATTAAGTATAGTCTGGCCAACTATGCTTAATTAAGGAAAGTTAATGCGAGGCTGGAAACGGTTATAGTAGAATTATGTTCAAAATGATTTTCAACTTAAACTTTTGAAAAACAAAATTTTTTGGTGTGCGTACGGGCATTACATATTATAGGCTTTCATCTAGGTACACTTAGAAAGTAAGTGCACTTTTATCACAATGTCTTTATTTAGAAATATTCTTATACTTATCAAGTGTTAGGCTAACCAGTTAGGTTGTCTTACAAGCCACTCTAAGAGAAATCCATATAGTACCGAGAATGAGTATTCCTTGGTAGCTATTGACTTTAGACGTAAGGTTAGTAGCTAGATAGACACTAGTAATAATCTTAAGTCGAAACCTATACCAATTATTCCTCAATACCTCTTCATCGTCTTCGTACTAGAGTTACAACTAGGAAAGCGGTCGGATACCGACATGGATGAGAATTGGAGAATTGTGTAAGGAGGTAGATGAGTCGCCACTAGTTATCACTTGGATACCATTGGCGAGCATTCCCGATTTCGACTCACGAGGAGACACGGAGGTTTAACCCATATGTGAGACCTTATTTCTACGCTACGATATAGCTCTAGGTTTTTTCCACCTTGAGATTAAAACTTAACGTAGGTTATCTCTTTGACCCAAAACCTTAACTTTGGTGATTCTCACCTTACCATCTTTACTTTGTATTAAAGCACAAACCATCCCCTTTACGGAAAATTTTACAAGTCTTCATTCAAGACCCCCCATGTGCACTAGTGATCTTCTCAAGTATGCCATCATCTTACACTTTTCAAATTACTAACATGATTCCTAACCAACCTTCAACCTTAAATTTTCATGCCCGATCAAACATCGCACTACTTCGTTGTATGAATCTTTCCTACAAATTCAGAATCCTCCTTCGAACCTTATTACTTTCATACATTCGTTAAGCCTTATCGACATTACTGACATTCATATCATTATAAAGGATTACATCCTCTTACGCTGCGAGCCAGACGCCTAACCTATAACTTAACTTTTGACCTCTATAAAAGGTTGCAAAATTGCATTGACACCATAAAATGTTTTACAAACAATTTTTTTGTCCTTTATCTTGGGGAAAAGACATCGGTACTCGCCTTATATTCGCCTTCTACTTGCCTTAGTATTTAGGTACGATCTGCTACACTAATCTATCTATTCCTTACTTCTTAATCTTCCATTGAAAAGTTATTTCGTTTCATCGGTTTTATTTATCACCGATAAAATACTTTATAACCACTTCATACAACTTACAAGACCTTTCCTAACAATTTAAGTCATATTCTCGCTAAAAATCTTTGGACAACTTGCGTTAACTTAACACTTTTCTTCAAAACTCATTTTTAACCAATATTGGTTTTTACCTTGCTATTTCAATTTCATTTCAAATCCATTTCAATGGACAGATGTGCTTTTAAGGGCATATAAACCATTTTAAACCTTTCTTTTATAAAAGTGATTAGACTCTATTCTATAAAACTTAAACATATGGCATTGAAGTTCATATTATGTGTAAAAGATTCATCAGATCTTTCAAACCACTTTTATTTTGACTCTTTTGACCACTTTCTCATTTAGGCATTGTAGTTTACTTATATGTGTTTTCTTTAACCCAACATGGTATTTTTATAACTTTTTAACCCAAATGTGTTTACAAGACATCACTAATGCCTACATTTCAAAACACATCTTATTTGTTTATTTTATTTCAAATAAGTTTTATAATCTATAAAGTTTCAAAATTTACGGCAATGCAAAACTTAGTGTTCACTTTTAAACTTCTAGTGATGCACTTTCAGCAAAATGTAATTATTCATTTAAATATACCGAGTTTTACCTTATCCGTTTTAACCATTGTTGGACTCAAGCCTAAAAGGTCAAAAGTGTCAGATTTTCAATTACCAGTTGTAGTGCTTCTTCTTTTTCACAAATGGAATTTAACTTAATAGATAAATCATGAATTTTTAGCAAACCTTAGCAAACACTTTAAAACTTCTGCATTTCTATTTAATCATCATCATACATCAAGGATTGAAGTTCAAATCATATCTCATCCAAGTTTTAAATCTACATACAATTATTGATCTTAAAATTTTAACAATAGCAAATATTGCTGCTACCTTCCTTTTCTTTCCCCCGCACTTGATTTCTTGCTCTTCTTATGATTTCAGATCTCGCACACCCATAATAATAACATAATACATTATCTAACTTTATTTCTGTCTATTTTGTTTCTCTTGGTACCATGTTCGTACACATGTAGACTAGAAGTCTACCTTTTCGTTTTAAGCGATTAATACGTGTATAGTCGTGAGACATAATTTCGATTTAGTCAACTTTGATATATTCAAATACGCCATTTATCATATATATTTTGTTTTTATTTTGAAACCTAATGTAAACAAGTAATCCTTATTTATATTATCTCTTTCGTTCTAAGTTCGGAAACTTGATTTAAAATACAATTTTCATTGTATTTTCCTTACAGTTAATACACAAGATGAATACGCTTGTTCTTATCACTTTTCAAAATCCAGAAAATATATGTGAAGAATACATTTCATGTGTTTCATCTTTTCTTTAAAAACATAAAAAGTTTTAAATGTTACGATTATTTATCCTTCAAATGATTGTTTTTGTAGAATCACTAAATTGAGAATGCACTATTTTCAATGATCGATATTTTTACACCTTTCTTAAAATAGAATTCTACTTTGCAATCTCCAGTGAATTCCTAAACTCTAAAACTTGTTTTCCTAAATACCGTGACTCCTCTTAAACTGTATTTGTCTTGACTTAGCCAATTATATAATTTTTTAAAGAGTAATCAAAATATTTATGTATAAATTCCCTTATTGATGACTTAAACCTTTAACCTTAATTAATCATTATATTATTTTACTACTTTGTTTAATCGCCACACATGTATCTTCATTATATTGGAATTATTACACATTTTAATAACAATGAGATTAATTATCATTTCTAAGCACTCAAAATGCTATCTACACAATGTGATTTAATTTATCATAAACTTTCATCGCCTCCATTTGCAACAGTGACTCTCTAATTATATATACTCTTCGAAAATGGTTCTATTATTGTAAAAGTAACCGTAGTAGTAATTATATCCTCGAAGATCCTAAATCATTTTGTAATTTATTTTGTATACGACACTTAAATAATCTTTATATTTGAAATGAACCAAAACTTCGTTGCCTACCCTAATCACATATCTTTAGTAACTTACCCTCAATTTTTTCTCTTTCATTCGTGCTACCCCCTTCTTATTTCAGAATATATCTTTTCTAGATTTAGTAGCCCACACGAAAGTGAGCAAATTGTCCCTAATCTCTTCTTTATTGGGCGGCGAATTTACACTTAGTGCTGCTTTAGAATGCGACTTAAGGATCAATGCGGATTTAACGCTCAATGTAATTGGTGCTTCAACCAAACTTACAACGCTCTCTTAATTCAGATAACATCTAATTAGATAATCTTTCCGTCTAGGTCGCCATGATTGGATCCTGATTCCATGAACCAAATTTTCCATAATCAAGACGACAAAACGCGAATTAAGGAAACGCTAATTTGATTATAGCTAAAGAATTGGGTCTTCCTTTGAGAAAATAAACGCAAAATAATCAAAGAACACTTCAAGTCACCACCTCTCCAACTATACAATTGTATTCGGCTAAGTTCTAATAGAATACGTCACGAATTGAATTTCGGGACGAAATTCTTTCAACCGGTGGAGACCGTGACAACCGTCCAAATTTGAGACAGTTCTAGATTTGAATAAACTTAGTTGCACATATAGGCGTAACACATACTTGACATAGTAACTAGAAGCTAAGTTATAACCAACTAGAAACTTGGAAACAATTAGAAACAATGGATAATGTACTTAGATTTCACATTGATATGTGAATACTACAACTACTTAACTATAGTGACTATCCATATTCGGGTCACTCTTTCACTCGAACACCTTTTCATGAATCATATACACACATCATGCATTTGACCTAGTAATAGAAATTAGGTCACAATCTTGTATAAACTAGGATCCAACTAAAATCTAGGACTAATATACTTGACTCTTACGATTCTAGTAAGTTATCTAGCTACTGTAGGAAATGCCAATACTCAAATCAGAACGAACTCTAAACAATTGTTACAATTAAAAAAAAAGGGTATAAAACCCTAAAAATAAATTAAAATCTTCTAATTTCATTTTAACAAGATGGTAAATATCTAGCGAAGTTCCAAAAGCCCTAAAGAGCGCAAAAATCCAAATTTATAAACTTTAAAACCTACAAACTCTATAAGATTTGTTATAAACCTTATTATATCAAATTTAAGTAATTAAGTTATGGGATATAATCAAAGACATAAAATTTTAATTATCAAACATACATCATATTTTATGAGCTAAAAACAAAGATTTTTAATAAGTTAAGATTTAAATAAAGAAGCCTTTTTATTAAAATTAGGGTTTTATAAAAATTAAAGACAAATTATATAAAAATTTAATTATTAGAGAAAAGACTCCTCTCATACTCAAAAAAATCATCCACCACATCCCATGCTCCCTCTTCCCCAAGTCTTTCAATCATTTTATCTTCTCTTACACTCCAACTTCTCTTCACTCTCTCTCTCTCTCACTCCCCTCTTTACCACACTCAAACTCTCTCTTTATCCCTCAAAACCCACAAAATTCTCCAGCCAAGAACATCTCTCAACCTTCAAATCTTCATCTTCTAGGGTTGTTCTTCGAGGTAATCACGAAAATCTTTCGTCTTCCTTCACTTTCTTTCTTGTCGTAAAGGTTTTTCTTGCACTTCGCCTTCTTCTACACCATTCTTTACGAACATTCATGAACATATCCATGAATTCCGAGTTTGATGATGATGGTGGTAGGGTTTCACCCAATAACAACATGCATGTTGTTTGATGGTGAAATCCAAGGAACAAAACCTATGTCAAACTCTAAAATACGAATTTTTACAAGTTTTGAAGATTCATCTACCTTATGCATTCAAGTTTTTCCTTTGAAAACATCACTATGAGCAAAATATGTTCATGCATGGTCTTCAAACCGTGATGCATGTGATGAACATCAAGTTAAAGAGCTTGATGATCACAGTACATTGTTAATAGTGCATGTAAATGATTTTATTCATAAAAAAATCTAGATATCCTTTTCTGTTCGAAATTTTTTTTCCTCAGATTCCTGGTAAGATGATATGAGGATCTGGAAAATCCCAGGAGTTTTTATAATTTTTTCTAATTTAATAAAATTGTTACAAGAAAACAAGGCCATAAATCATTTAAAATACTTTATGAGCTCTATAAATCCTAGGTTAATTCATGGATAACCACTAAAGTAAATGATGACATCTCTGTAAGTTTCATCGATTTTGGTTACTGTTTGGTATGGTTTAAACTTTTCTTTTGTTTAACTCAAATAAATCATAAACCACTTTAGGGAATGTGAAAAGTCTATCTAATATTTTTCGCAGATCGTAACTCATGTGGAATACTCAGAAAAATATTTTTAGAGTTTTTCACAATGCATACCCATTTTTCCCTGATTTTTCTATTTATAATGGACTAATAATGAGAAAAATATTTCTACTCATCCAAAATTCATGAAAATTTATGAGAAGACCTTATAATAAATTAGAACTCCAAATAAAAATTTGTATGATTTGTCTATTCAGTATGCTATTTTTCTTCTATTTTCTAAGATTAAATACACTTAAATCCATAAAATGGGATTACAGTATATAACAATCATCATTGGTATTTTTCCTGAATTATTTACACTGTAAATGAAGTTTTCAAAAATTTTGGTAATTTACTTTAAATGTTTGATAATTATTCAACAATTAATGATTATTCAAGAAAATAAAACAAAGAAAAATAGCAAGACTAATTGCAAAATATCTTATATATTTTTCACAGTTTCTATATCTATAATAACAGTGTTACAAAAAGTTTGGGAAAGTTTGGAAAGTGTTTTCTATTTATTTCCTTTTTTGTTAGAATTAATGCACCAAAATCATGAAATCGGGTTAAACTATTTAGAAACCCATTTTTATATTTTTCCCAAGTTAAGTATGTTTAATGGAAGTAATATAAAAAGTTTGGATATTTTTATCATCTGGATGCTATTTTTCACGAATTTATATTTTTATGAAGGCTTAAATTTGCATTTTGGAAAATAGTTAATCACATCCAAAATTCAAGGGAAAATTTCTGGAAGACCTCTACTGTATTTGGAATAAAAGTGTAAAATTTGATGAATTTTGGAAAGTTTTTGATAATATTTTTGGATTTTTAGGAGTTTATAACACCTTTAAATGTGTTGAAATACCCTTAATTAATATTACAAAAACCTGGAAAATAATATCAAGAATTATCTTAAATCACATGAGTTATAAAATATCACCATTTCGTAAAAATTGTTACCCATTTAATATAAAACCAATATTAGAAGAAAAATTTGGCATTTCTCTATATGTAGACTTTAATATATTAGCATTAGAGTTCGACATAGAAACTCACTAGCGTGTGTTTGATGTCGTAGGATCCCGGTAGTAAAGGCATTGGTGTATTCTGAGGCACCACTTGTAGCTACTTGAAACATTGTGAGTATTCACGACTCCCCCTATTTTCGGTTTTTATGTTTTGGGGTGGAAAAGCATGTCTGGAAAACTATTTATTGTTCGTTGTATTTAAATTGATTTGTATCAAACTTGATTGCTATATTTTGCTATGTATGTCTATGCAACACGAAACATGAGGTCTTATCGTCTTAAGTCCCTTCCCTTACACTTTACTCCAACCATTAACTCTTTGAGCCAATGGTCATTATGGATAGCGCTATTAGGAATTGACAACACCTCACTCGCCCGGTTGCTGGAGTGCATGATACCGTATAATCTATGGAACGATAAGCATAGATCTTGCTAGGGCATCAGTCATAGGCTTGGTTGTGAACTCATTGTTTTCTCATATACATACGAAACTAGCTTACTTATTATAGCAACGAACTTTTATTATTGGAAACTTATTTACTTGTCTTAGCAATGAACATTTGTTTATGGAAACTGTTATCAATATTCTGATTATCATGATTTCAAACTATATTATGTTATAAACTTGTGAGTACTCACCAACTATTTTTATAGTTGACGCTCATTTTACATACTTTTTCAGGAATCATCTAGTAAGAGGCACATATAGACACTTTACTTTTAGGAGCATTCACATGTGTTGTATTTCCATTTACATTGTAATTTCTCTTAAAAATTTATTCAAAATCATTGTAAATTTGTAATGATTTTTAATAGTATAGTTGGTGTTGTCTTTTAACTTTTGCTATGAAACCCTTTGTACTGCCACGACCCGTATTTCCGCTGTAGCGGGGTGTGACAATAAGTCGGATGAGGATCATATTGCTAAGAAAAGGCAACTAAATGCTAGATATCATAAAAATCTAAAAGAAAGAAAGCGATTATGGAAATCTAAAAATTCCAATTATGTTAACCCAGAAAGATCTGTGAATCAAAAAGTGAAATCCTCTCCTATTCCAAAACCTAAATCATTTTCAAAACCACAGTCTTCAACTCCGCATGTTTCAACGTCAAAAGTTTTTCTGAAACCATCATTTGCAAAACAATCGAAACCTTTGGAAAGGACAAAACCCAATTTTTCTCCAAAAACGAATGTTTCAAAATCTGTCAATACATCAAAAGATTTTAAGGGCAAAGGGAAAGTTGTTTCGGACCCTGAAATTACCTTCAAGGAATCCGAAGCAAATTTGAAAACTGAGGAAAAGAAGTTCATGAAAAAGGTTGCCAAGCAACAAATAGAATCTAAACGAAGACAAAATCTTTTTAAAGAAAAGAATCCCAAAGATCAGAGGATTGTTGTTTTTAAAATCACGAAAGGAGAAAATTCTAATTTGATAAAGAGATCTTATTTGGTTGATGAAGCTATAACTTTTCCTGTTCTTAAGAAAACCTTACGAGGACCCAAACAACTTTGGGTTCCTAAATCACTCTGAATTTTGTAGGTGATTCGTGACGAACAGTATGGCTCAGAATGGTATATTGACAGTGGCTGTTCGCATCACATGACTGGAAGGAGAGAGGAGTTGAGGGAATTATGATCGCTGAAGGATGGAGGCAAAGTGTGAAAGATCTAGTATTCTCAAGAATCATATTAAAGTGATATTGATATTTAACACATGATCCTAAGGGTCACACTAACAACAACTTGCTATAATTGATTATTTATTAAGAATAGATTTTAATAAATATTCAACAAACTCTTACAATTAATTGGAAATTATTAATTTCATGGAAATATTTAATTTCATTAGCAAGTAACATAATATATTTCATTTGCTATGATTTATTAAGTCATGTACATCTTTTTGGACTAGAAAGACTTTTTTACTTTATCCCAAAATTTAAGTTTTATATTTTATAAAAGAGTTTATAAAAGTTATAAAACTTTGACTTTCTTTTATAAATCCTCTAACTAGTTAGACTAGTCATGGTCTTTTGATTATTTTAAAGGAAAGTAAAGCATGGCTTGCAAGCCTGGGGAACAAGATGGTCTAATGTCATAAAGTGCTTAATGGGATAAGGACTCTTGGATATTCATTCAACTTTAAAGACCACATATGAGGCTTTCATTTTGCTCATTCTCTTTAGTTTTTGGTTCATTCACTTGAAGAATACTTGCATTTTTGCACTCTTGAAGTTCATATTTTGATATGAAATTCAAGCTTAAGAGTTATATGAGTTTTTACAAGACTAGCATCTTAAATCAAGTTGGTAACTTGTTGGTGTCTCAAAGGTTCCACATTCTCCATCAACTTCCAAGCCTCCCCTTGAGGATTCAAAGTCTACAAAGGTTGTTAAACACTTCTTCCTCTTTGGTGCTTGTTTTCTTTCCAAACTTTGCCAGTAGATCCTTGGTGGGTATAAACTTGTTTTATCTTATTCAAGTCTTCCGTTGCTAAAATCATGTTTTTGAAACTAATTGTTCAATAAAAACCCCAACAATTGATATCAAGAGCCACCTTGCATGTTTGGTTAGATATTTTGATTTTTGGAAATCTTAGTTTTTGGAGAACATGGATAACTTGTTTTTGTATAAAAATAAGTTCACACATATTTTCTATGACAACTTTATAATTGTTATTTTTTTATGTGACAAAAGTTTCATGCATCTTTTGTCATTTAAAGTTGTCTTAGAAAAACAAAGGTTGTTTTATGTGTATGTTGATGTATATGATGTGCATAAATTATCCAAGGACCATTGTGTTTGTTGTGTTGATTGTTGTATAAAAATGGTTGTAATAATTTATTTATTCATATGGTATGCAATAAATTAAATAGATTAGTTTTCTTGGTTTATTTTTGTAAATAATAGATTAATTTTTAGAATTAATTTATTTGTACAAAAATGAAACAAGAGATGAAGTTGGAACCATTTTTTGAAGACAAAAGAGCAATTTTCGAATCTACAAGGTCTGTAGGATTTTCAGTGACATTTTCTTAAAAGTGTCACTAATGCTATTTAGAAAGGGTTGTTGGACTTTTAGCGACAGTTGCTGAATTTTAGCCTTCAAGATTTTGTTCCAATCATTTGCAAACAATTGGTGTTTACTCAAGTGGGAGCTTCTTCAACAACATTACAAGAAGTTTTTTGGTCCCCTTAAATGTCCCTTTAGGAATGGACTTGACATTTTTTGTGATGGATCACAAAAAAATGTCATTAGTTGGTTATATTTATGCACATATCTGTTTATGCATGTGTGTGTTGTTTATTTTATGCAATTATTATGTGTGGTTGATAAATTAGTTTTTCACATGCTTAAATAATTTTGAATAAAATAAACATCACATGGAGTTTGGGTTTTCAAAATTGGACATAAGATGTAACCAATTATGATTTTAAAAAATAAAACCCGGTTTTATAAAATCGTTAATAACGACGAAGTTTGAAATACCCCATTACAAGTTTTAAAATGGTGAGTTTTGTAACTTATACAAACTCCATATATATATAAGTAATAAAATGAAGTTTTATTAAAGATATATAATGTTCAAATGCACTCAAAATTAATACCGGTTATTAAAATTGAATTGCATCAAATTATATAAAAACTAGCTTTTTACATATATTGAAAATTGATACCATGGTTTATGCATGCAATAACCATGATATCATATGTTTTTAAACTAGAATTATAAAACATATAAAAACCATTATTTTATAAACCTCAAATCTATGCAATCCTTTTGAAAAGCACCCACACATCTCTTGTATGCACTAGTGGGATAAAGGATACCTAACCGCTTAGTGTTGTCTTTTGATGGCCGGGGAGTCTTCGTGATATCTATAACCAAGTTATAGGCCGATTACACAAGTTTTTCAAATTGGATAATTTGATCGGAAATCTTTTGTGATAAAGGATACCTAAGCAAGAGAGTTCTGAGGCATAGATGGAATCAAACATGTCTAACTAAATCTATTATTGTAGACCCCATAAATCTAGGAATTATATAGCAAGATATAATTGATAATCGATATCTACCGGGTTGGATTCAAATGGATGAGATAAATGATACCTAACCATTTATTTGTTTTGCAACTTGGATCCTAGACTTTGATCATTAATGTTTTTGGAAACTAAAAGGATATGAATTATCAAAGATTAAATATTGAAAATACTAAATGAATTTTGTTAAAATTTTGTAGTTAAATAATCCATTCTCATTATCATGAAATGTCATTTTCTTTAATGACTTAAACAATAACATTCACTAGATACAACTTCAATGAATAGGTTCATGTCTTAGGAGACAATCTCGTGAGAGATATGGAATTGTATACACTTAAAGGTCCTAGTCCTAAACTATTTGCTTTGAGCAATAAACCTGAACATGATACATAGTAAAGGCATCACTGTGATGCTAAAGATGCTTCTAAAATCAAGCTAGCAATAGTTATTCATGACTTCTAGGAAGTCTTGGATAATTTAAACATATATATGATGATATAACAGGTCAAGCAATATTCCAATAAATACAGTGATATTTTATTTAAAGCTAGTTTAAACATTGGAATGATGCAAGGCTAAAAGAGTCACCTAGTGTGATCTAAGAGGCCCATGTTTTATGGACTAAACACCTCTAAGACCAAGAAATCTACTAAGGCCTACATAGATGGATCTTGTTTCTTCAGCTAAGAAACTGGACATTAGAACTGTACCTCTTATCTTAAAAGAAAGTATGGAAGAGACTTGTACTTCACATATCTACAATGTAGAACTCATACTTTTCACATAGCACTTAAGTACTTGATACTTAATGTTTATCTAATATTTCTAAATGACTTGCAGATATTTACTGAAGAGTACCAACTGAGCACAATCAAGTTGGAACTGTTGGATTAATGTCTAAGTCCATAACTATATTTGGTATGTACTTGACCCGACCCGGCATGGTCCATTTGGGTTGCACTTCACCGGCACAATTTATATGGATAGTCTTTTGAGAATAGTATATTTATGATTTATATTAATATATTATAAGTTCTAATATATTAATATGGAATCATATTATTTAATTAGTATTGATCAAGAATTAATTTAGAATTAATTAAGTGATCAAAAAAGAACTAATTAAATATGGAATCTTATATATATGGAATGGGCCAAGTTCATTTAGGTTGGGCTAAGCTTTCATGGATGGTCCATGGAGCTTTTAACCCATGGATCCTATGTAAATGAAAGGTCATGGGTATTAGGGTTTACATGGATGTAACCCTAATCCTCCATAATATATAAAGGGGTCCTTGGCTCACAAAATTGGACAAGTGTGTGAAAATAAGAGTGGGCCGATTTTAGTGTGCATACATATTCTCTCAAGTTCTTCCAAGGTGTTTTGGTGATTTGTGATTCCATTTGAGGCTTCCACACTATTGGGGCTAAGCTCTTAAAGCTTGAAGACATCAAGCTACATCAAAGGTATGTCATCTAACTAGAACTTTGTAGTATAGGTACTTCATAATATGCTAGTTAGGATGAAACCTTGGAATAGTTAATATTTGCATGTATAATAGAGAAAACATAGATCCAAGGTTTATAGGGTTGCATGTACACCATAGGAGTGTTAGAATGCTCAAAACCTACAGTGGTATCAGAGCCTGGTTGTTTTCTGTTATATTGATGCAAATGTTTTATTTTCAAAGTTGGAAAAAAAAAGAAAAAAAAACATGACGTTTGTCAAATATTAAGATAATTACTTGTTTTGTGAAAAACTAATTATTTGTAAAATTTGAATCATTTGCTATATGAGTTGAATTAGGTCAAATTTAGTAAAAGATAAAATGATATGATTATTTTATTAGTTTTAAAAGTTTTATCTAAAGAGGTTTTTGAAACCTCCATAAGTTATGGATATGAAAAGGTTTTTGAAAAAATTGATTCAAAGTTTTTTATGGAGTTACAAAACTTGGTCTTAATGTTTTAAAGAATCCCATAACTTGTTCTTAAGTTATGGAACATGAAAAGTTTCATCATAAAACAAGTATTTAACTCCATAAGTTATGGAATCCAAAAGTTTTCAAGAGTTACAAAACTTGCCCTCAAGTTTTGGAATTTGGAAAAAGTTTTTTATGATAAAAAAAAAAGAATTGAATTCTAAAAATCTTGGGTTCATAACTTAAACAATTAATTAAATGGTTTAAATTTTGAATTTAATAATTGGAATTATGATGTTTTTATTGAATAATTCAATTAACTCTCATGGACTTTATTAATAGATAATTAAAGTGTTTAATTAAAAGAGAATTAATAATTCCATAATGACATGGTTTAAATTTAATTAAATTAAGAGTATAGTTTAATTAATAGATTAAACCACCAAGTATTTTAAATGTCTAAAATACACCCTTATACTATTATAATATTAAAAGTTTAATATATTATATGTATAAGAGCAAGTCGTCTTACCATTAGTAGGCCTCATTCACGAAGCCGGTCTATAAGGGGGGTATAAGGTTACTGCCTATAAAATGGCAGTTTAATGGGTGTCCACTCTCACCCACCGCTTCCTTGACTGGTGGAGGGTCGTTAGCCGAACAGGTAGGACAAAGACTATAATTCTCCCTTCATTAAAAGTATTAATGATAAATACTAAGTAACTAAACTTTTTATAAATTCCCAATCTTAGTTACTTAGGAAAATGTGAATAAGGTGCTAATCCATGAAATTACACTTTGCACTTTGTTTAAGCTGTTAGTGGAGCGTGTGTGGTTAACCGGCACACTAACCTGGACTTAACAAGGTAGGCAAAGGGTAACTTAATGTTTATCATAGTATCGTTGGAGCGTGTGTGGTTAACCGACACATCGATTGAGGGGTAAATATTAAGGGTACCAAGTATATTTGTATGGTTACTTCACACCTTGTTTTGTGATCCTCGGCATCCCAGTCACAAAACCTGAAGGGCACACTCGAGATTGAAACATGCCATTGAAAAGTTCAATGAATCTCAAAAGAATCTAGGAGTTTCAAAACCAATTAAAACCTAATAATACACTTCGTTTATCTTGGTGGAAATTGGTGAATCGTCATTCACCTACCTTCAAATATTTTATAGCTTGGATTACGGCATGCCTCTTCCAAGTTATAAAATAGTTTGTTGGGTCCTAGCCTTAATATATCATATTGGGTGTTATATTAAGGACTTAAATCAACTTTACGTGAATTTCTCCCATTGTTGATGTCCGGTTTAGACAACAATGATCTTCCCAAACCAAGCTTTCCTAATGAATATGACTTCCCGAGTTTGGCTCATGGAAGTCATACTTCTCTTCCTCCACCTCCGCCAATTATTCTCCCTAACCCACAAGTTCAAGGTCACTCAAGCCCTAATGGAAAGCAAGGTCTATGTGTGATCACATCTTAGAGATCAAGTCACATATTGACAAGTCGGGAGAGTTGGGTGTCAAAGTCTTGAGAAAGTTGGATGTTCAATCACTTTCTAAGTCACATAGTGAGTTCCTTTGGGACTACTATGAAATAGACTATGACATGAACCTTAATGATCATATCTATTTGCTTGGTGCTGCTGAATCATCAATGATTTGGAACGATAGTAAAGCAAATTTGATTAGAAGATCAACTTCCCAAAAACTTTATGGACAGTGACAATGGTGACACTTGAAATCCAGAAAAAACATTCTCTTCCCAATGGAAAGGGATTGGCCATAGTCAACCCGGTTGACCAAATGGTAAAGAGAAAGGCTAAGTCTGAGATAGCCCCATTACCAAAGGGTCCATATGTTTATTTTGCCAAAGGAAGGGGCGTTGATTGCAAAGCTGCCAAATTTACCTAGGGATGTTAAAGTCAATAAGTTTGACTCTACATCAGGTAGAGCCCATTATCTAACTCTGTTAAGTTCTATTCTGAGATCCTCATTACATGATGTGACTGGGTCACATGTTGATGTTTTAAGAATCAAAGAATAGAGAGAAATCTTAAAGGAAGTATATGTTGATTCTGATCGCGAAGGTGGATTTCGATCGCATCAGAATTTTGAGCAATTTCTTAAGAAGTTATGATATATTGCTAAGGAATAGATAACAACAATTTTCCATGTGGATTGTAAGGATAAGTTTTTCCGCAAAGTTTTAAAATAAAAGAAAATTGTTTAATTTTATTTATTTGAAGTATCCTTACAATGGCATTTGTGGAAAATTGTTGCTTATATGATTCCACTGATAGCAATATTGGAAAATGGATTCGATTCTTTCATTTGTGGTAGTGTCTAAATTTACAAATCAGGAAAGTTCCTCATCACCCAAGTTTCAATTGGACCGAAACTTGGAATCATGCAAGTTGAATAGTATGATGAATGAGAACTTTCAAGCATTGAAAAATCAAGACTAATTACTTGTTCACATGGATGTGTGAGTCAAGTGAAGGACTAAAGGGATCGAGTACACATTCTTGTGCACTGGTCATGTCCACCACAAAGCTCGTTAAGACTATTTGATTTACTAAAGTGTAGTAAATATGGTTATACTTACAAGTTTAAGTATAATTCTGAAACATTGGAAAAGTCTCAATGTATGGTAGAACGAATGGGAAGAATCAAATTAGGCAGAAAGATAAAAGTTTCTCAAATCTGAAAAGATGGGAGAGTACTTTAGTATCATGTTTGTGATCATCTTAATGATTTAGAAATCATATCACAATTAGTCCTCTAAAGGTCATCTTAGTGCATTCTTATGACTAAGAAGAGGAGTCATGAATTGTTGAAATGGTTAGATCAGGAAGATGAGTCATACTTCGTTCCAAAACGATTCTTAGAGTCATACTCCAAGATTGTAACTTGAGTGACATATCTTAAAGAAAGGTTTAAAACACTTGTCAAATGTAAGAGTAAAAGTGTCCTACTCTTGTACATTTGAAATTGGTAAGTTGTGATGTTTTGGATAAAACAAAGACCAACTAAGGCCAATTGTGTGAAGTGTTTGTCTTGATAAAGAATCCGCACTATCTCTTGAATATTTGGCAAGATAGTCTTATATGTCAAGAGGATAGTGGGAGTCTTAAAGATCCTAAAAAGAATTTCAAGAACTAATCAAGAATAAAACCTGAGGTTCTTCACTAGCACACGACTTGAGGTTTATAACCTATCGTGTTGACATATTCTGTGCCCATTCCAGTTAAAGTTGGCTTTGTATAGGAGTTCTGAAAGTTCTCAATTGGTTGCATAACAACTTGGAAGCAATGGCAGGCCCTGTACTGCCAGGTGGCAAGAAGTTAAGATTGCATAAGTTCAGTCCATATGAGTTTGGATTTGTCATTATCCTTGTCTTATGACTATGGTTTTGACGATTCACATGGATAAGAACACATACACCATAAAATCTAAGGGTCATAAGGTTTCTCTCCGATTCATGAAAATGATGGTGAGGAAACACTTCCACCAAGTAGATTTGAAGCAGATGGCAAAAGGTCTAAACAATTGAGACTATGATTACGGCATCCCTTTTCATAGTTCTGAAATTGTTTAGACACACATGCATGCTATCTAAGGAAAGGTGTATGACTTTGATAAAGTTTTATCAAAGCATCTCGTATCATAAATCTGAACTTTGGTAAGAAAGTCAATAAAGTATTGATTTCTAGAAGTCCAGCTGATTTCTGAGTACATGTCAAAGCTAGTGGGAGCATAAGTGTTATGCTAATAATCATCATGTTAGTGGGAGCATGATAATTATTGTTAGTGTTGCAAGTTAGCAATGTTAATTATAGAAAACAAAAGTTTCAATTCGTGAGGCTGCAAGGATTGAAAAAGTTGTTTTGCTATAATTAAGGGAGAGGATATACTTCATTTTCGTTCTAAAGGCTTAGATTGAGAACTTAATCATCTTTAGTCAAGAATATATATATGAATTTCATGTTGGATTGGTTCAACTTAAGGAAATTCTATATATTGCGTTCTCAAAATTCGATTATGATTACGACATCCCTCTTCATAGTCAAATTTTGAAAACATGGCAAATAAAAATATTATAGCAAAAGACTGGTCTAGAATCATGTCTTTATGTGAGACATCATGAATCGTGTACCATTTGCTTTGGGTACAGGATCGATTGCATGTGCTATAATATTTGTCATTTCTAAATTTTTCCAAATGCCCAGAGGCATTAAGAAGGGAAAAGGTCTAGAATTGGATATGACTAAAATGATTAAGCAATTGTCGAGGACAATCTGAGGTTTACCAAAGATTGGTTGCTCAGGGATAGTTGGAAGTATAGTGCTACTTTTGGAAGATCATATTGACATATTCTGAAAAGAGGCATCTCTTATTCAGAAGTGATAGTCAAAATGAGAATATGGAGTTGTCTCCATAGGTGGAAGTTATCTGTGTAAGATTAGAAAACTTAATGCAAGAAGCATGTCCAAAGCAATGTACTTTGAATATGAGACTTAGTTTCCATGGAGTTGATCTCCATTGGAATACCTTATAATGACTGTTGACAAGTCTTTGTGACTTTGTACATATTCATTACAGGAGGGTCAGTGCATATAAGTTTAAAATCTAAACAGATTTCGATAAATGATAGGAATTTGAAATTCTGACATTTTTCGATAAGGATTTGGGAGTGTGAAATTAGAATCATTGAAATTATGTTCAATTGGTTTATTTCACAAAGTAAGGATCATAGACAAACATAGAGTGCATACTTGGTGTATGGCAAAACTATTGTTTAAGAAAAACATAGTGTACATGCTTGGAGCATGAGACAACTAGTGTTTTTAATTCAAGTATAAAGTTGATAAAACCGAAACAATGAATAATGAGTAATCAGTATGGTGATAAATAAAAGTGTTTATTTATATTCATAAGGTTTGATACCATATTTGATTCATTTATTCTTGTGTTTCACTTTGCATGTTTTGACTTCCAGAATAACTAAGTCGCTCTTCCTGAATGATTAAGTTATTCAAACCATCCACAGTCGGTCATATATTGGAAGTAGATATGAATCAAGACTGTCATGGGTTGGTTTGTAGAGGTCCAAGTTGGTGGACAAAGTGGTGCTACAACACTCATGAGTGCTCATAAGTTCTGAGTATTGGGTTCAACCCGCGCTCATTTGAACCACTTCATGGATTTTATCACGAGTGATCATGAGACGATAATATCTTATATTCTTCAAACCTAGAGATATGAGTTGCTACTATGAGTTGGTTATACATTGATTGCACGAAAACGCATTGGTAACTCGATGTTATAAAACGTGCCTTTGTGTATGATTCAACAAGTAGTAGAACAAGCCATATGAGTCGAAGTTTATCCATTCCTTTTAGCTTCGGGATAAAACCGATATCTGTGGGGCCCTTGATGATTTAGCGATGACACATGTGAGTGCTTGGCCAAGCCATGACTGATTTGATTTGTTCAATCAGTCAGTCATCATAGATCGAAAATCGGGAAACAACAAATGGACAGAGAGAATGATTATAATCCATGTCTCAGTCCATATGATATCTAGAATGGAGGAATATATGATCCCTTATCTAATGGACAAGTCATTGACAAGGTCAGAGTTCGACAGCGGCTTTAAGAGCTATGATTGCCAGTTAGGTTTTGAAGTCATACTCAATAATAGTTTTAGACTTATCCAAGTGGGAGACTGTTGGATTAATGTCTAAGTCCATAACTATATTTGGTATGTACTTGACCCGACCCGGCATGGTCCATTTGGGTTGCACTTCACCGGCACATTTTATATGGACTCTTATATATATGGAATGGGCCAAGTTCATTTAGGTTGGGCTAAGCTTTCATGGATTGTCCATGGAGCTTTTAACCCATGGATCCTATGTAAATGAAAGGTCATGGGTATTAGGGTTTACATGGATGTAACCCTAATCCTCCATAATATATAAAGGGGTCCTTGGCTCACAAAATTGGACAAGTGTGTGAAAATAAGAGTGGGCCGATTTTAGTGTGCATACATATTCTCTCAAGTTCTTCCAAGGTGTTTTGGTGATTTGTGATTCCATTTGAGGCTTCCACACTATTGGGGCTAAGCTCTTAAAGCTTGAAGACATCAAGCTACATCAAAGGTATCTCATCTAACTAGAACTTTGTAGTATAGGTGCTTCATAATATGCTAGTTAGGATGAAACCTTGGAATAGTTAATATTTGCATGTATAATAGAGAAAACATAGATCCAAGGTTTATAGGGTTGCATGTACACCATAGGAGTGTTAGAATGCTCAAAACCCTACAGGAACTACACTCTCGGAGTTTAGTTTTTTATTTTTGCTTAGAGAATAAAGTACTTGTAATGTAAAACAATATTTGTTTTGGAACAATGTATGTTTTAATTTAGCATGTCTAAATTTAGGTCTCAATTATTTTATTCAAATGTTTGATAATTTACTCAATCGTTTTTCATAACGATAATATGCATATTCTGAAATGATTAATTTTTATTTCTAAGATTAGATCTCTTAATAGAATTGTGAAATAAATATCAACATTTTGTGAATAAAATTAAGTTCTATATGCAAACACTTTTGACTTAAACTTGTTTTAAATTAAACTAATCTTTGACATTGTTATCTTTATTATATAGATGGTATTCACATATTCCAACTTCAAGAAAGGGATGTTTAAAGGCAAATAATGTAGTTTATTTGACATATGTGAACCTTATTTATATATACATGATTCCTAATGATATTTTCACTAAAGTGTAGAGAAAATAATTAAGGAACTATACACTTTGGTGTATGACTTCCTTTATAATGAATGTTTGAGATTAAGCACAAGATACCAAATCAACTTTATTAACAACTATAGTAGTTTTAATTATATTTTACGGGGTAAAGCATAATTGTGAAATCTTTGTTGAAGGATTCAAAAGTTGAAATACTAAGAGGCCCTTGTTTTATGGACTAAGCAATCTATCACAACTCTTTAAGCAATAGCTCAAAATTCTGATCACCGAACCATGCGATCGAAATACTTCTTAGCGATTAGAATCAGCATATACTTCCTTTAAGCTTCCTCTCTTTTCTTTGATTCTTAAAACATCAACATGTGACCTAGTCACATCATGTAACAAGAATCTCCAAATAGGAACTTAATAGAGTCAGATAATGGACTTTACCCGAAGTAGAGTCAAACTCTTTGACTTTACCAACCTTATGATCCTTCAGGTAAATTGGGCAGCTTTGCAACCAATGCCCCTTCCTTTGGCAATATAAGCATATGGACTCTTTAGTAATAGTACACCGGACTATCTCAGACTTAGCTTTTCTCTATACCATTTTCTCAACCGAGTTGACTATGGCCGATCACTTTCCATTGGGAAGATAAAGCTTTTCTGGATTTCCAATGTTACCATTGTCAATGTCCATGGAATTTTGGGAAGTCGATCTTCCAACCAAATTTGCTTTACCAGTGCTGCAAATCATTGTTGATTCAGCAGCATCAAACAAATAGGTAAGATCATTAAGGTTCATGTCATAGTCTGTTACATAGTAGTCCCAAAGAACTCACTATGTGATTTTGAATGTGATTGAAGAACCTAGGCAACAACCAAATTCCTTAAGACTTTGACACCGGACTCTCCCGGCTTGTCAATATTTGACTTCGTCTCCAAGATGTGAGCCCACATAGACTTTGCTTGCGAATAGGGCTTGAATGACCTTGAACTATTCAAGAACTTGTGGGTTAGGGAGAATAATTGGAGGAGGTGGAGGAATTGAAGTATGATTTCCATGAACCAACCACAAAACATCATCTTCATTAGGAAAGTTTTTTCCAAGAGATTTGGGAAGATCATAGTTGTCTAAACCAGACATCTACAATGGGAGAAATTCAAGTTAGTTGATTTAAGTCCTTAATATAACACCCAATATGAAATATTAAGGCTAGGACCCAACAAAATATTTTATAACTTGGAAGAGGGATGTCGTAATCCAAGCTATAAAATATTTGAAGGTAGGCGAATGACGATTCACCAATTTCCACCATGAAAAACGAAATAAATTATTAGGTTTTTAATTGGCTCTAAAACTCCTAGATCTTTTGAGATTCATTGAACTTTTCAATGGCATGCTTCAATCTCGATTGTGCCCTCTCAAGTTTGTGACTAGGATGCCGAGGATCACAAACAAGGTGTGAATAACCATGCAAATATACTTGGCACCCTTAATATTTATCACTTAATCGATGTGCCGGTTAACCACACGCGCTCCACCGATCCTATGATAAAAATTAAGTTACCCTTTGCCTACCTTGTTAAATACAAGTTAGCGTGCCGACTAACCACACACGCTCCACTAACGACTTAAGCAAAGTGCAAAGTGTAATTTCATGTGTTAGCACCAAATTCACATTTTCCTAAAGTAACTAAGATTTGGAATTTATAAAAGGTTTAGTTACTTTATATTTATCATTATACTTATAATGAAGGGAGAATTAGAGTCCTGTCAAACCCGTTCGACTAACGACCCTCCACCAGTCAAGGAAGCGGTGGGTGAGAGTGGACACTCATTAAACTGCCATTTTATAGGCAGTAACCTTATACCCCCCTTATAGACCGGCTTTGTGAATGACGCCTACTAACGGTAAGACTGAATTTGTTCTTATACATATATATATATATATATATATATATATATATATATATATATATATATATATATATATATATAACTACGAACTATTAATATTATAATAGTATAAGGGTTGAATTCTAACTTTTAAAATTCTCAGGGTTTAACTTGGAATTAAAGTATTCATGAGGGGAAACTTTATAAATTCCAAAACTTGAGGGCAAGTTTTGAACTATTCAAAAACTTTTGGATTTTCATAACTTATGAGTGTAATTAAGGTTTTAAAACCTTTAATGAAGAGACTCTTGAACATCCATAACTTGAGGACAAGTTGTGGAGTTCATAAGACAAAAGACTCTTCAATTTTGTAACCAATGAATTTTAATGGATCTTTAAAAGAAATGACTTTTGGTAATCCATAACTTGTGGAAAAATTATGGACTCCATTAAAAAACATTTAGATCAAGAATTAACTAACAACCAATTTGAAAATAATTCCTATGATCTACCAAAACTCATAAGTGTATGAACAATCATATCAACAATTTCAAGAATTACATAAACACACATAAAACTTGAAATTTTGATAACAACCTTGAAATTGGTTTACCATAATCATTACCACATCAAAAAGAGGTTTTATAAGTCCAAAACAGTTTAAGGTAATGATTCTAGACCAATTCCAGCCTTAAAACTTGAAGATATGCTGTCAGGGGGTCCAACTCGTCGAGCGTATGAACCAACTTGACGAGTTGGATGAATTTAGGCATGGACTGGTTGAGTCCCTTAATGGACTCGGCGAGTCAGCTGTTCAGACAACATACAAACTTTGATTTTTAGCAATTTGCATCAAGTATAAATGAAAACAAGCCTAGGCTCTGATACCACTAAAGGGTTTTGAGCATTCTAACACCCCTATGGTGTACATGCAACCCTATAAACCTTGGATCTATGTTTTCTCTATTATACATGCAAATATTCAATATTCCAAGGTTTGATCCTAACTAACATAATAAGAAGTATATACAATACAAGTATGTAGTAGAATGACATACCTTTTGATGAAGCTTGAAGTCTTGAACCTTTAAGAGTCTAGTGCCTTAAGTGTTGCACCTCAAATGGTTCACACAACACTAAGAACCCTTGGAATAACTTGAGAATAAGGATACTTAGGTTCACACTCATGAAATCGGTTTTTGCCCTCTTTGTGTATACACACTGTAGTGCCCAGCACTCAACACCCATTTAATGAACCATAGACCTCTTTATACAGTGTGGAGGATTAGGGTTACATTCATGTAAACCCTAATACTCATGACCTTTCATTTCCATAGGATCCATGGGTTAAACACTTCATGGACTATCCATGAAAGCTTAGCCCAACCTAAATGAACTTGGCCCACCACATATATATATATAAGAGTCCATATTTAATTAGTTCCTTTTTTATCACTAAATTAATTCTAAATTAATTCTTGATCAATACTATTTAAATAATATGATTTCATATTAATATATTAGAACTTATAATTTATTAATATAAATCACTTAGTATCCTTTTTCTCTATTTGTCTATCCAATTGTTCTGATGCCATGCACCCCAAATGAACCATGCCAAATCGGGTCAAGTACATACTAGTTATAGTTATGGGCTTAGACACTAATCCAACAAAGTGTTGTGCTGATAAGAAGATAATTTTCATGTTAGTGGGAGCATGATTATTATGTTAAGTGTTGCAAGTTAGCAATGTTAATTATAGAAAACAAAAGTTTCAATTTGCAAAGTTGCAGGGTTTGAAAAGTTGTTTTGCTATAATTAAGGGAGATGAAATTATACTTCATTCCAATTCTAAAAGCTTAAATTGAGATTTTAATCAAATTTAGTCAAGTATATATATATATATATATATATATATATATATATATATATATATATATATATATATATATATATATATATATATATATATATATATGAATGTTATGTTAGAATGGTTCAACATAAGGAAATTCTATATATGGAAATATTAATTGCGTTCTCAATATTCGATTATGATTACGGCATCCCTCTTCATAGTCCAAATTTTGCAAACATGTCTAACAAAAAAAAATATTATAGCAAAAGACTGGTCTAGGATCATGTCTTTATGTGAGACATTATGAATCGTATCCCATATGCTTCGGGTATAGGATCGATTGCATATGCTATAATATTTCTATGTGTTCTGAATTTTCCAAATGCCTAGGGCATTAAAAGGGAAAAAGGACTAGAGCTGTATATGACTAAAATGATTAAGCAATTGTCGATGACAATCTGAGGCTTACCAAAGATTGGTTACTCATGGACAGTTGGGAGTATAGTGTTAATTTTGGAAGGACCATATTCTGAAAAGAGGCAACTCTTGTTCAGAAGTGATAGTCAAAATGGGAATATGGAAATGTTTCCATAAGTGGAAGTTATTCTTTAAATCCGTGTAAGATTAGAAAACTTAATGCAAGAAGGATGTTCAAAGGAATGTACTTTGAATGTGAGACTTCGTTTCCATGGAATGACTATCCATTAGAATACTTTGTAATGTCTGTTGTCAGTCTTTGTGACTTTTGTGCATAGTCATTACAAGAGGATCATTGCATATAAGTTTAGAATCTAACAGATTGACAAATAATCTTGTTTTCTTACATTTGTCATAAGGATTTGGAATTGTGAAATAAGCATCATTAAAATGTTTTCAATTGATCTATTCCACAAAGAAAGGACCATAGGTAAACATAGTATGCATGCTTGTAGCATGGGACAACTTTTGTTTTAGTTCAAGTATTAAGTTGATTATTTGAAACATTATACAATGAATAATGAATAATCAGTATGACTCAAAAGTTTTGGGGCCATATAGGATTAGTATTATTCTTGTGTTTTACTTTGCATGTTTTGACTTCCAAAATAATTATATTATTCAAACTTTCCACAGTCAATCATACTTTGGAAGTAAGTATTGAAATAAGACTGTCATGAATTGGGTTTGTAGATTTGTCTGAATTTATTAGACATAGCAATGGTTGCTACAACATTCATGAGTGCTCATAAGTTCTGAGTATTGGATTAAACCCACGCTCACTTGTATCACTTCATGGAATTTATCTCGAGTGATCGTGAGACGGTAATTTCATATAAGTCTTCAAACCCAGAGATATGAGTTGTTAACTATGATTTGGTTGTACATTGATTGTACGAAAATGCATTAGTAACTTGATATTATAAAACGTGCCTTTGTGTATCATTCAACAAGTAGTTAGTATAAGCATATGAGTCGAATTTTATCCACTCCTTTTATCCCATGTGGATAAAAGCGATATTTGTGGGCCCCTCGATGATTTAGCGATGACAAACGTAAGTGCTCGGCCAGGCCTGGACTGATTTGATTTGTTCAATTAGTTGGTCGTCATAAATCATAAATCGGGAAACAAAATATGGACAGATAGTATGATTATAATCCATGTCTCAGTCCATATGGTATGTAGAATGGAGGAATATATGATCCCTTATCTAATGGACACGTCATTGACTTGGTCAGAGTTCGACAACGGCTTTTAAGAGCTACGATTGCTAGTCGGGTTTTGGAGTCGTACTTGCAATAATAGTTTTAGACTTATCCAAGTGGGAGACTGTTGGATTAGATGTCTAAGCCCATAACTATTATTGGTATGTACTTGACCCGAGAGTAGCATGGTCCATTTGGGTTGCATATCATCAGGACAATTTGTTAGGATGGATTCTTGAGAGAAGGTTATATATATGATTTATTAATATATTATAAGTTATAATATGTTAATATGAAATCATATGTTTTAATTAGTGTTGATCAAGAATTAATTTGGAATTAATTTAGTGATCAAAAGAGACTAATTAAATCTATGGGGACTAATTATGGTAATTAGTTATATTTATATGTGTTGGGCTTATGATCCATGTTAGACCAAGTTTATGTATGGATACATAAAGTGTTGGGCCACATGAACCATGGATCATAAACCCATGGGTATGGTTTTGGGTTATACCCATGAACCTTGAGATCCAATATATAAATACATGTTCTTAACCTAAAAAACGCCTACATGCATGTTCTTGGAGTTCATGGAGGGTTTTTTGGGTGCATGGAATTCTCTCTCAAGTTCCACCTTTGTTCATGATGTGTTGTGACTTCATTTGAGGCTTCGACACTATTGGGGCCAAGCTCTCAAGGCCAAATACATCAAGACTTCAAGCTACATAAAATGTATGTTACCCTAACTAGTATCTTGTATGGTATATGTCAATTGCATGCTAGTTATAAGCTTAATACCTTGGAAACATCATTGCATGTATAATTAGTGAAAACATAGATCCAAGGTATTTAGGGTTGTATGTACACCATAGGATGTTGTAGCATAGAAAACCCAACATGTAGTGCAAACTATAAAGAGAAATAGAAGCACAAATGTTGTACAAAATAAGTGTTGTGTAGGTAATTGTGATGAATAATTGATGGATCCCAGGCAAATATCGACTTCCTTAAGCGTGAAAAATAGACCCTGGAGTATTTTGTGTGGTTCCCCATAATGAATACAATTGAAAACTTTTTCAGAAGTAATCAAAGGGATATTTTAATTGGTATCAAAGGTAGGCCACGTATCGCAAGGAGAGGGTCCGACCAGGCCATGGTGCGACGTGCTTCTAGGCGGCGCACGACGCGCCTATGCAAAAATCGCCCTATAAATAAATTACAACTTTCATAAATTCTTCACACTTCTCCAAACTCTCTCTCTCTCTCTCTCTCTCTCTCTCTTTCTCTCTCTCTCTCTCTCGAATTTCACTTCCATTGCTCCGAAATTTCTAGCATTTAGGGTATTTTGGTGAAGTTCTGAAGTATCTAAGACAGGATATTAGGAGCTATCGAGCTGGAGTTTTCCTAGTGCAATTTCTGGAGTTTTGTTAGGAAAATCTCTATAAGTTCAGCTACACTTATTGCTTTCAGTGTAAGTTATATTTATATTGATAATCGTTGTTATGAACTTATACTTACGGGAGAGGTGTCTAGAATGGTCATGTTGGCTTCGTTGTTGGATTTCAGAAAAGCTATGTGCCGAAATGGTGCTGCCTCCCAAATGTCTTGTTTGACTAATCCTTATCTGATAGAGCTCTCAGTATTCATTGGGATTAGTGAAAGATCTTACTTTCATCATGAGATCATCCTAGAAATTAACAAGTTATAGTATTATAGGTTAATACTAGTTAGGCGTGTTACCCGCTAGTTGTATCGCAAGTGGAATCGCCCAGATAACTATCATTCTTCTAATTAACTGTCCATGTGAGTTACCTCACAATACTTTGTATTACAATACACACCCACGTGTGTTAGGTTATAAGAGCTAGTAGAGTAGAGTCGATAGTCTAGTTCCTTGGTTCTTAATGTTAGTGTACTCGAAGTTAGAAGAATATAAAGTATAGCCTCTATGTGCCTATATTAGTAGAGCCTAAAAGTCTAGTTTCTAGATTTGTAATATGGTAATGTATATTGGGTGGGGCCCGTTTATATGCTTATTAAGCGGGGATCATTTATATGCTTATTGGGCGGGTCCCATAATATGTATTGTGGTATATGGTATTTTGGGGAACTCACTAAGCTTCGTTCTTACCCAGTTGATTATAAATGTTTTTCAGGTACTTCCTCATATAGTGAGAAGGGAAAGGTTCGACTGTACACATGCGTATGCGTAACATATTTATGCATAATGTAACAATACTCTTATATAATTGAATAAATAAAAATGAAAAAATTGGGGTGAAAATCAGGACGTTACAGGTTGGTATCAGAGCCCTGGTTTGAGAGAATTGGATGAACATTTGTGTGATTCCAACTCAAACTGAGGATCTGAATATCTTAACAAAGTTTTTTAAGAAAAAAGAACTTTATTCAAAAGAAAAGAATATGATTGATATAGTCAGTCGTAGCTCAAAAAGGAAAGTGATTCCCAAAATATCCCTGTTGTTATTATTGCTTATATGTGAAACTTTAGAAATGCATGCTAGTATGTAGGCTAGGTATTTTTTCAGGAATTGCAGGATAGAATTGTCTGATACTTAAAATGGCTTATAGCCTAGGGACTTGCTTGTTATTTGCTGCATAGAACATATATTAATATTAATTAGTTGTTCGACAAATATGTTAGGTTGCATGCTCCCACAATTAAATAGTTTTATATTTCTTGCTTTGGCACTATTTCACAGCCCTCAGCTGATTCTAACCGTCATAGTGTCAAATCTTTTAGTCGACAGGTTGTTTGATTTTAGCGGCATGCAATTGTATTTCTCCGATAATTAATTAATATTGGTGGAAGTTCTTCCTTAGCCACTAAGTAGAGAGGAGCGGAAGGAATCCTAGAAGGAGAGCCTATGAAGTTTAATGTACGCTTGATAGGGCATATATTCTTGAGGTGGGGCGTCGGTACAGACGCAAGATCCTAGTAAAGTCTAGGAAAGTAATAATTAGGTCCTAGTAACATTGTGTGTCAAAAGGACCTATCAATAGCAGAGTGTAGTGACTTCGAAAGCTTGTGGGAATTCTTGGATCTAGTATGGATATGTGTGGAATGTAGTGTGGGCCCGTACTACTGGAAATATAGGATCCATATAGGAATCAAGAAAAGCCACAAAGTTGCTAAAGAACTGGAGAGAATTAGAATATCAATTTGGAGTTAGTTCGATTTGTATTAACCTATTCCCGTTACACCTTCAGCATGGTAATGATCACAAGATCAAGTGGTTTGTGTTCGGGTTCGGGCTCGGGTTATGGATCTGAAGGGTCAGGACCAAGCGAGACTAATATACGTGATTGGATAGAGGATGAGGTATCAACATCCATGTCGCACCCCCAAACCAGAACGGCGGAAACGTTCAAGGGCGGAGGACTTTAAGTAAGTATCACAACACATGTAACATAGTAATCAAAGTACAAACAACCATTGCATTAATAAGTATAAGTTTTACATAAGCGTTTAAACATTACATATTCAAACACTAAAGTAGGTACAGGAGAAGACAAGAGTCGCGGTACGGTACTAGGTAGTCTTCTCAAAAGCTTCGGGAGTGTACCTGTCTACTGGAATCCTGAGAATACAAGATATTTGGAATGAGTAGATCAGCATTTAAGCTGGTGAGTTCATAAGTATTTTAGTTCTGTTAAGTATACCCTAAGTTCTTTGAATAAGTTCACTGGTTTCTCCACGAAATCCTATATCTCCTGAGGTGATTAACTGATAACCTCAATAGTTTCCCTCTGTTATTACTTAGTTTATACTGATTATACATAACATAATATTGAATTGACAGTTAAATGGGTGTATCTCCCCTAAACCCACAACAAAACAAGGAACATGAAGTAAGGCGGAAGTCACACATTTCACTATCAATCGGACATTACTTATGTACAACTCTGATGTAATAACTAAGGAAATTATAGAATTAACCACTAAAGGTCTTTTATGTTATACTAGTTACAGAGATTGAATGACTAAGTTTTGATTTGATAAGTGGTTTGATCCCATAAACCGTTTCCTTGGTATAAGTGGTTTAATCCCATAAACAGTTTCATTTGTAAAAGTGGTTTAATCCCATAAACCGTTTCATTGGTAAAAGTGTTCTTAGTTATATCTGTTCTACAGTAACAACCTTAGTGTTAATCATGGAGAGTATTCTATTATCCATAATACTGCCTTGTGGTTTTAAATGTTCAAAAACAAGAAGTACAATACTTGATTTCATGATATATAGCTCTTACTGTAAGTAAAAGCTACTTAAGGTATATCTGGTCGGGATGTAATTAACTTTTCTTACTGTTATAAGAGAAGTATATTACTTTGTAATTCACTCGTTGTTTAATCCATGTGAGTCCTATTAACCATACTAATATGAAGGAAATGCCTGCAGCGACGTTCTTCAGGCGTCACAACGGTATGATATTTGACACCCTAGGCCTGCCGGCCAAACTGTAGCGAACAGTAAAGGTGCGGCATTGTCAGTCCCATATAGATCTATACACAAATTCACGCTCTCCCTACAAGAGATTCTGGCTAATAGTTGAGGACTTAAAAAGGTCGTACTTAGATAAGCACACCGTGAAGGGTCTCACAAATTTATTGTTTCAACGAGATTTCCGATGTATTATTGTTATTACCCGATGAATGCTAACTCTGGTACTTTGTATCGTACCCTTGGTTAATGAAAACCCGGTATGATGTATTATTACTCGTGATTGCTAACTCAGGTACTCTGTATAGTACCTTTGCTAATGCCAACCCGGCATAATGTATTATTACCCGTGATTGCTAACTCTGGTACTCTGTATATTGTACCTTTGTTAATGCAAACCCGATATGATGTATTATTACTCGTGATTGCTAACTCTGGTACTCTGTATATCGTACCTTTGTTAATGTAAACCCGACATTACCATGTGTTTGCTAACCCTGGTACTCTCTATCGTACCTTTGTTAATGCAAACTAGGTATGATGTATCTTTACTTCTTTAATATGTTATTCGTATATTAAAGGTATTATACATATCTTGGTATAGTTGAATGAATTTTGGTAATTTCCTTGGAAAGTATACAGTTGTAATTCATACTTGTATCTTTAGTTTTGAATGATAAATTATACCTATTATAATTTATATGTTCTATCTGATTAGCATGGTTTCTCATGGATGAACACCTTTGCTCAGCCTGATACAAAGGTGAAGATACCAAAAGGAGTAACCTTTGGTACTCATATATGTATAATATATATATATATATATATATATATATATATATATATATATATATATATATATATAATTAAGAAGGAAACGACCTTCGGACAAACAATACAACCATAATTCCACTTCCAAACAAGGAAAAGGATATAGGATAATTCATTAGTCCTAAGCCCTTCAAATCTTATTTATATATTTATACATATATAAACATGATTTTGACATTTATACTTTGAAATAGCTTATAAAACATTTTTCAAAGAATTTAACGGAGTTTTTACATGACTTTAAAGATTTAATATGGCTTCACGTTATTTTGGAAGTATTTGATAATTCTAAAAAGCATACGGAATCATTTTGTGTGATTATTATCACATACAGTTATTAACACAATTTAATATTGTGTTAAACTTGTATTCCCCTCCTAAAAAGTATTTAAAACCATTGAAAAGGTAAATTATAGGGGTATGAACTCACTTTGATAAGCGGTGATTTGGGCAGCGTTTCGTTTCCCGTAAAGAGTTTATTTAACGAGAAACCGGCTCAAACCGGGCAGAGTTTCGACAGGAGAGAGGATGAATTCTCGAGAATTCCGGGGCTCCAGGGCTTGCTTCAGGCTTTAGACGTGATACCGGGACCTTCGGGGTTGTTTGTGAAGTTATGGAAGTGAGAGGAGTGAAAAAGGGCCAAAAATGGGGTGAAAAACCCTTCCATCCGAGAAGGCTCGCACCCTTTATATAGGGGTGCGAGGGTTCGGCCGAGGAGGACAGGTGGCGAGGCGAGGGGTGAGTCAGCAGGACACGCGACAGCTCCTGCGAAGGAGGCTCGGATTCGGACCATGTGCGAGGCACGTGTTTCAGATAGATGGGCTCTTCGGACTGGACCGGACTTCGGTCCAATGAGAGACTGAGACGCATGCGAAGGGGGTGTCTCCGGGGTGTCTGATGCGAGGCTGTTCGCTTCTTAGTGGACCTCGGCTGCGGTCCAATCAGAAGGTGCCACGCATGGCTTCGGTCCAGTCAGTAGCTGCCACGTGCGAGGTGACGTGTCACATGCGAAATTGCCCGGTTTACCTATTTTTCTTTATTTTTGTGCCAAAACTTGCGAAAATCATAACTTTCGCATACGAGCTCTGTTTTTGGCGTTCTTTATATGCACGCGTAGGTAATATTATACATTACGACCTTCGTTTAGACTTTGTCGGCTAATTTTGACTTTATTTTTAATATTATTATTTTAAACAGACCGGGACGGGAATCCGTTAAAAATTCATAACTTCATCATATGACGTCCGTTTTCGTCTGTCTTTTTACCGTTGTGCTACTTTTGACGAGACCTTCGATTCTCGTTTAAGTTGCGTCGTCTAAATATCGATTAATTTATATTTCGAATTTTTAGCTGTCTACTGCTAAACCGAAACTTCGAAAAATCATAACTTCCTCATACGAAGTCGGATTTTCACGTTCTTTTTATGAACGTTCTCGGTTTAACATATTCTACAAGTTTCATTTAGATTGTTAAGGCTAAAAATCCTTTTATCGAAAATTCGCTTTTTACACTGAACAGTGTTTTGCCGGTTTTACCGCGAATTTTCGATTGGTCATAACTTCTTCGTTATAACTCGGATTTCAGTGTTCTTTATGTTTTTGGAAACCTTGTTACAAACTCTACCACTTGGTTCATCCCAATTATGATTATTGATCAATTAATTTTTGACCAAACTTTGACTGGTGTCACATTATCCCCCCGTTAGAGGGAATTTCGTCCCGAAATTAAGTCTAAAGTGATACTCATGGACTAGGTCTAATCTTTCCTTCCTAAGTGAATCCAGGTCCCTGTTTTGTAATCCAGTGAACCTTCACTAACGGGATAAGACTTAGCGTGGTTCTTCAGATTTCCCTATCCATGGTTTTTATTGTTTCTTCTACTGAGTGTAGAGTTTTATTTAACTTGATTTCCTCGAGTGAAATAGCAAGTGTTTTATCGAATGGACACCTCTTTAGATTTGATATGTGAAAGATGGGATGAATGTTATTAAGTTTTTGTGGTAGTTTAAGTTTAAAAGTACAAGACCGATTCTAGTAAGAATCTCAAATGGTCTTATGTACCTTGAATTTTGTATTCCACGCTTTCACAAGCGCATCTTGTCCTTCCAGGGTGAGACATTCGTATGACAAAGTCATCAATCCTGGAATTCCAAGGTTTTTCTTTTATCGAATCCGTAGCTTCTCTGGTTAACTCTCGAAGCTTTATGGCGTTTCCCGATTCGTATTTTGTTTTTGGCAGTTTCTTGGATGAATTCCAGATCAGCAAGGGTGATGTGTGGAAATTGGATCTCTAGCTAGTTGCGTATTACCTACTTTAGTCCAGTCCAGATAGAATCTGTACTTGTAACCACATAAGGTTTCGAATGGAGCAACTTAAATGCTAGCGTGTTAAAAGACTCGACTAATTGGTAAATGGATATCCCATTCTTTACAATAGTCGATCCCATAGAATCATGACTACTCTGGTTCCTAGAGATTTTTGAGTGACGGCCTGAACTGAGAGATGATTCTATTATCTCAGTGGAGATAACAAATATTGGCATACCGTACACTCACACGTTCTAGTTATCTTCTCTACTTGCCACATTTTCAGGTTTCAAGGCTTCATGTTGAGCCTCCTTACTCTATATGGAGAGATTTGAATAGGTTATCATAGTCCATGATTGGTTCTATGACATGGGTACTCCTTCCGACTTAGGGTGTTAGATACTCTATTGGCTTTGTCGAGATGATAACGAATTTCAAATTCGTAGTCATTTAGTAGCTCAACCCATCGTTGTGGTCTCATGTTGAATTCTACCTGGTAGAATATATGATGTAGGCTTTTGCTCCGAAGTTCATGATCAGACTCATACTTGGCTCATCCACCATAACCTCGTGTATACAAGTCGTATATAATTTAGATTTCACAAGACGTTCGGATGGGTGACTCTGCCCCAGGTCCACAACCAAACAAGGAACATGAGATAGGGCGGAAGCACACATCCTTAATCATGTTAAGTCTAACTTATATACCACACTCGTGTATACACTTAGCAGCGATAGATTAACTTAATGAGTTCCTAGTCTCTATTCTTGAACTTGACCTGCGGTACAATGATTTTCCTATGAGATTTATTGAGGTACTTCGGTAGTTACTGACTTCTAAGACTACTTCGGTGCTTTTCGTTTGAAGTTTCATGTCTACTGAGTAGGCTAGAATGGCGGGGTACTCTTCGCATGGGTACTTCTGAAGTTTTGAAACGAGAGACAATCTAAGGGTTTTGTGTTATGGATTGAAAGAATTTCATCTTACGACTGATTAAGGAAAAAGTTCTTTTAATACAACATAAGAATTTTCACATGGTAAGGGCCAGGCCAAACCATGTCGAATGAGGATGTCAGAATTTTCTCGATGAAATAGATAATAAGTCATTCTGGGACAAATGCTTACTAGGATGATATCCTATGTAGCTAAGTTCTCAGCGTTTCTAGTTTTATTATGTTATTATCGCTACAAACCCCTTTTGATTCGAAATTGGCGGGTACTACCAATACGAGGGTTCTGACAATTTGAAATTATGAACTTTCATGAAACGATCCTTACTAGGTCTCTCAATAATCGCTTGGAGTATACAAGACATGTATAATTAAGATTGGTAAGACCTTTGACTGAGCAACCCTGCCTTAAATCCACAACCAAACAAGGAACAGGAAATGAGGCGGGATTACTCACTCTAAGTCTACAAATCTTAATTATAAATGACCCTTATGTATACACTAAGTTATCATAGCTTACCTGTTAGGGTTTCAAATTTTTTATATAAGTGTTATGATTTTATTTGAACGGAAGAGTAATTATAGATAATTATCGGGGTTTGGAAGCGTACCAAAATATAGCAGGGTTCTTTGATGCTTTCCCATGTATTGGGATTAAAATCCTCCTGCTCCCCTGTCGTTCTTCTCTGTTGGACAATCCCTCTTGTAATGTCCTATTTCACCACAAAGGTGACATATGGGAATGGTTCCAACATCGGTAGTTGAAGTGATGAACTCAACCGGAGTTCTATAGAAGCGGGCGGTATGCCGCTTCATGTTGCATCTATTGCAATGCAGCTCTCGACAAACTCCATGATGATGGTAGTTGCACTTGCTGCAGTGTGGGAGGTTTCCTAAGTACGGCTTGGTTGGTGCTAGAATAACAGGGTTGATGGGGGTATCGACTGCCCCAGTTCGTTGCCCTCTGCTAGGTTCTTGAGTTGAACAACTCCCTTCCTTGTTCTCGAACTTTCGTTTAAGGATATTAGGCTTAATGTTCGAGGTGTTCTTACACGTAGGTGCTTGTGGCTGTACTTGACCATCTCCACGATCGGGGTTACCGATATCATTACTACTAACATTTGCATTGTTAGCATTAAGGTGTGCCATGCCAGCTGCTACAGCTGCTGTAACCACAGATTGAAACGTAGCTGCATCTATCTGAAGGATTGGTGTTTCGCTGGTGGGTTGGTTACACTTCTTTGGAGGCATGATTCTGTTACATGATAATAAAATGAGTTCGTGAGCGACTACTGTGTCTTTAGATGTATTCTAACCATTTGTATCTATGTATTAATCTTTCGTTTTGTTATATTGTTCTTAATGATTCGACCTGCATCCCTATGATGCTGTCCTGGTAAGGAACATAGTTAAGTTTCTAGAATGGTTAGGAACCGAGTATTATCCAAACTAAGTTACCTTTGTTTGGTGGATATTGTTTCCCAATTTTCGAAAATATTCGAAAATAATTCATAAAAGTGTCTACATAAAATAGACTTATGAATTTGAGAAGTAATCACTATCAATTAAGATTCCGTGATCTGATTTATTGTTATTAGCCGTGACAGGAAAAAAGGATAAGTTCGAAACCTAATGTGAGTAATGAAATCACTAACTCACAAGGTTGAACCGATTTACTAGTTATTACTTAGATGAAAAGGTGCTCGAACACTTCACATGAATCATGCGTGGTTTCCCTTTGTTCTATTCTGGGTGGTAATGATTTGTTCTCTCCTGGTATCTATAGGGTGTCCTTCTCCTCTGTAGGTTTATTGAATTCCCGGCCTGTCTTACTTCCGATTCTGAAACCGATCCCCATTACTTTGTAATGAAGATTTTGAATCTTGGAAGTTCATGTGAATCTCTCATTGGTGTCCATAATAAGGTAAGGGCACTAAATGATTTCTATAGTTTGTTTACTTCTCCTACGTTTCTTCTTGGGATTCTCCTAATGAAGTTCTATTGGATCCTCCTTGACTCTTCTCTTTATTGCTGGAGTAACTATGTTTATCTAACGGGTTTATACGAGAATGGGAATGTCTAAAGAATCTATGAGAAAATTTGAATTTTTACGAAGGTGATTCTTTCTGGTCCTTCTATAATCACATGGTGTGTACCGATTATATATAATCCAGATCAAATAGACCTTTGAATAAGTAATCCTACTCTAAAACCACATCCAAACAAGGAAAAGGAAGTAGAGTGAAAATTACATAGTCTAAGTCTGTAAAATCTCGACTATATATAACCTTAATGTATCCACTTAGTAATTATAGACCTATCAGAAAAGATCTTTTAACATTTCCCCAAAGGTATGAAACATACCTCCATGTTATTTTAGTTATGAGTTTGATTCTTGGACTTCTAGATACAAGAACTTAACAAGTTTTCAGTTTTCTTGTTATAGCATCCTAAAATACTCCCATAGTATTTTAGTCTTTGGTTCTAGAATTCTTCTGGTGCTTAGGTAAGTTTTAGACCAGTTGCAACATTACAATCACTCCCCTAAACACATGTTGGTCATATCTCGGATGAATATAGTTGATCAGACCATATTGATCCCAGATATGATTATGTCACTGTCTAGGTTTAACTGCAATGTCCAACATCGAAATACTTTTGGTTTGTTCTTCTTGTGATACTCATTCTAGTATATATACTCTGCATGTACTTATACTTTTATAAAATATTAATATATTTTTAAAGTATAACTCTTAGTCAGAGTGTTTTTATCCCAATGGTTTTATAGTTGTATATCTTTTATGACTGATATACTGAGTTCACTATAAACACTGCTCTGATACCAATCTGTCGCACCCCCAAACCAGAACGGCGGAAACGTTCGGGGGCGGAGGACTTTAGGTAAGTATCACAACACATGTAACATATTAATCACAGTACAAACAACCATTGCATTAATAAGTATAAGTTTTACATAAGCGTTTAAACATTACATATTCAAACACTAAAGTAGGTACAGAAGAAGACAAGAGTCGCGGTACGGTACTAGGTAGTCTTCTCAAAAGCTTCGGGAGTGTACCTGTCTACTGGAATCATGAGAATACAAGATATTTGGAAAGAGTAGATCAGCATTTAAGCTGGTCAGTTCATAAGTATTTTAGTTCTGTTAAGTATACCCTAAGTTCTTTGAATAAGTTCACTGGTTTCTCCAGGAAATCCTATATCTCCTGAGGTGATTAATTGATAACCTCAATAGTTTCCCTCGGTTATTACTTAGTTTATACTGATTATACGTAACATAATATTGAATTGACAGTTAAATGGGTGTATCTACCCTAAGCCCACAACCAAACAAGGAACAGGAAGTAAGGCGGAAGTCACACATTTCACTGTCAATCGGACATTACTTTTGTACAACTCTAATGTAATAACCAAGGAAATTATAGAATTAACCACTAAAGGTCTTTTATGTTATACTAGTTTACAGAGATTGAATGACTAAGTTTCATTTGATAAGTGGTTTAATCCCATAAACCGTTTCCTTGGTATAAGTGGTTTAATCCCATAAACCGTTTCATTTGTAAAAGTGGTTTATTCCCATAAACCGTTTCATTGGTAAAAGTGTTCTTAGTTATATCTGTTCTACAGTAAAAACCTTAGTATTAATCATGGAGAGTATTCTATTATCCATAATACTGCCTTGTGGTTTTAAATGTTCAAAAACTAGAAGTACAATACTTGATTTCATGATATATAGCTCTTACTGTAAGTAAAAGCTACTTAAGGTATATCTGGTCGGGATGTAATTAACTTTTCTTACTGTTATAAGAGAAGTATATTACTTTGTAATTCACTCGTTGTTTTATCCATGTGAGTCCTATTAACCATACTAATATGATGGAAATTCCTGCAGCGACGTTCTTCAGGCGTCGGAACGGTATGATATTTGACACCCTAGGCCTGCCGGCCAAACTGTAGCGAACAGTAAAGGTGCGGGATTGTCAGTCCCATATAGATCTATACACAAATTCATGCTCTCCCTACAAGAGATTCTGGCTAATAGTTCAGGACTTAAAAAGGTCGTACTTAGATAAGCACACCGTGAAGGGTCTCACAAATTTATTGTTTCAACGAGATTTCCGATGTATTATTGTTATTACCCGATGAATGCTAACTCTGGTACTTTGTATCGTACCCTTGGTTAATGCAAAGCCGGTAAGATGTATTATTACCTCGAGTTTGCTAACTCGGGTACTCTGTATAGTACCTTTGCTAATGCCAACCCGGCAGAATGTATTATTACCCGTGATTGCTAACTCTGGTACTCTGTATATCGTACCTTTGTTAATGCAAACCCGGTATGATGTATTATTACTCGTGATTGCTAACTCTGGTACTCTGTATATCGTACCTTTTTTAATGCAAACTAGGTATGATGTATCTTTACTTCTTTAATATGTTATTCGTATATTAAAGGTATTATACATATCTTGGTATAGTTGAATGAATTTTGGTAATTTCCTTGGAAAGTATATAGTTGTAATTCATACTTGTATCTTTAGTTTTGAATGATAAATTATACCTATTATAATTTATATGTTCAATCTGATTAGCATGGTTTCTCATGGATGAACACCTTTGCTCAGCCTGATACAAAGGTGAAGATACCAAAAGGAGTAACCTTTGGTACTCATATATATATATATATATATATATATATATATATATATATATATATATATATATATATATATATATATATATAATTAAGAAGGAAACAACCTTCGTACAAACAATACAACCCAAATTCCACATCCAAACAAGGAAAATGATATAGGATAATTCATTAGTCTTAAGCCCTTCAAATCTTATTTATATATTTATACATATATAAACATGATTTTGGAATTTATACTTTGAAATAGCTTATAAAACATTTTTCAAAGAATTTAACGGAGCTTTTACATGACTTTAAAGATTTAACATTGCTTCACGTTATTTTGAAAGTATTTGATAATTCTTAAAAGCATACATAATCATTTTGTTTGATTCTTATCAGATACAGTTATTAACACAATTTAATATTGTGCTAAACTTGTATTCCCCCCTAAAAAGTATTTAAAAACCATTGAAAAGGTAAATTATAGGGGTATGAACTCACTTTGATAAGCGGTGATTTGGGCAGCGTTTCGTTTCCCGTAAAGAGTTTATTTAACGAGAAATCGGTTCAAACCGGGCAGAGTTTCGACATGAGAGAAGATGAATTCTCGAGAATTTCGGGGCTCCGGGGCTTGCTTCGGGCTTTAGATGTGATACCGTGACCTTCGGGGTTGTTTGTGAAGTTATGGAAGTGACAGGAGTGAAAAAGGGCCAAAAATGGGGTGGAAAACCCTTCCATTCGAGAAGGCTCGCACCCTTTATATAGGGGTGCGAGGGTTCGGCCGAGGAGGACAGGTGGCGAGGCGAGGGGTGAGTCAGCAGCACACACGGCAGCTCCTGCGAAGGCGGCTCGGATTCGGACCATGTGCGAGGCACGTGTTTCGGATAGGTGGGCTCTTCGGACTGGACCGGACTTCGATCCAATGAGAGACTGACACGCATGCGAAGGGGGTGTCTCCGGGGTGTCCGATGCGAGGCCGTTCGCTTCTTAGTGGACCTCGGCTGCGGTCCAATCATAAGGTGGCACACATGGCTTCGGTCCACTCAGCAGCTGCCACGTGCGAGGTGACGTGTCACATGCGAATTTGCCCGGTTTTCCTATTTTTCTTTATTTTTTGTGCCAAAACTTGCGAAAATCATAACTTTCGCATACGATCTCCGTTTTTGGCGTTCTTTATATGCACGCGTAGGTAAAATCATACTCTACGACTTTCGTTTAGACTTCGTTGGCTAAGTTTGACTTGATTTTTAATATTATTATTTTAAACAGACCGGTACGGGAATCCGTTAAAAATTCATAACTTCATTATACGACGTCCGTTTTCGTCTGTCTTTTTACCGTTGTGCTACTTTTGACGAGACCTTCGTTTCTCGTTTAAGTTGCGTCGTCTAAATATCGATTAATTTATATTTCGAATTTTTAGATGTCTACTGCTAAACCGAAACTTCGAAAAATCATAACTTCCTCATACGAAGTCGGATTTTCACGTTCTTTTTATGAACGTTCTCGGTTTAACATATTCTACAAGTTTCATTTAGATTGTTAAGGCTAAAAATCCTTTTATCGAAAATTCGCTTTTTACACTGAATAGTGTTTTGCCGGTTTTACCGCGGATTTTCGATTGGTCATAACTTCTTCGTTATAACTTGGATTTCAGTGTTCTTTATGTTTTTGGAAACCTTGTTACAAACTCTACCACTTGGTTCATCCAATTATGATTATTGATCAATTAATTTTTGATCAAACTTTGACTGGTGTCACAATCCATACGAGAGATGATTCCATAAATGTTTGAAACTATTGAGACTAAATTGATAGCCTTGTTTGATGAATGGTATGTTGCCATTGCAACAAATGTCATTGTTGTTCCCATTGAAGGTGTTCGAGATCCAGTTGTTGCCATGAGATGGAACTTGGATATAGAAGGATGCTTTTACACTTGTTATTGTCTGGCAAACCTGAAGTTCATATATACGTAAAATTTCTACGTTTAGGAGCAAAGGACTGGTGGAACTTCATCACTAAGAACTATTCATCGGTGGAGAAAAGAACGGTGAGTTGGGAGTAGTTTATTGAGAAGTTCAAGCCACAGTATGTTCCACCAGTAGGCAGGGAGCGAGTCGCTCAAGAATATATATCACTCAAACAAACCATCGAATTGGCGATATAGATCATTAAGAGTTCGCTGAGAGGACCCTATTTTTCCCATAATATGCCTCATCGGAGCAAGTGTAGATGTCTCGATACTTGAGTATGCATAATATTGATATTAGGGAGTTTGTATCTAACAATCAGTACAAGACCTTAGCTAAAATGGAAGAACATGCCAGGAGAAGAGAACTTAAGTTGGAGACTCAACGAAAGGAAAAGAGGCAGACTCCAGCTCCGTCTCAGCCAAAAGCCAAGAAATTCAAGCATGATGAATCTAGATTTGGGGGGCAGAGGGTTACTTAGTGTAACAACTGTGGTAAACCTCATGAGGATCTTTTCGTGCTTTGATATGCTTTAAGTGTGGCAAGGAAGGACATTACAGTCGAGACTATAAATAGGGAGCACATGGAGTGCGTATTTGTTTCCATTGCAACCAGATAGATCACATCAAGGCCAACTCTCTTATCAATCCAACAATTTCTATACAAGCTCCAACACCTGTAACTTTAAGGATAACCAATGCACAGGAGGGCAAAGAGTGAGCCTTCCAACTCACGTCAGAGGAAGCAAGGGAAGCACTGGAGTTTATAGCTAGTTGTTCTTTTTCATCAAGGAAAAGCTCCACCACAAATGTGATCACAACGAAGAAATTAATACATGATTTAGGGTTCTAACTAAAACATTATGTAATAAATGTATGGAGACGATATTCTAATAAAAATGGAACTTTGACTTTATGTTGTGACTAGTATTAAGATAGTAATATCACCATTTAGTTATACGTATGCATTTGTACATTCCAAAAACAACATATTCTTGTCATGACCTTATCCTATTTTGGTAATACTATACAAGGGGATCACTTGTGGTAAATACAAGTAGTAGTACTACGATAAGAATATAAAAGGTCATTGGATATGACAAAAATGAGTTTCTTCAAAGTCAAAAAGATTTACATATCACATGGGCAGAGCTAGTGTGGACTTTGATAAAGAAAGAGAAGCAACATGCATTGGATCGAACCCAAGTGGGGGAGAACCAACCCATAAAACTAAAGTGCAAGGAGAAGTTCAACTTTCGTGGAACACATGTTGAAATAAGTTGTCCGTTTCGGTTTACTTATTCGGGGTAAAAGAAGAAGGAAGTATTTTGCCAAGATTACCCATAGGCTATAAGCTTCTTGCTTTTCAAGGAAAGGTTGGTCTTTCCTCTAAAGCATCAGATAGGATTTAGGAATTGACTAAATTCCCGGGTACGGCTCAGTTAGCCAAGAGAACCCGATAGGTTCGTACCTTCAAGGATATGGAATTTATATGGGCAACATAGGAGTTATTAGACAAGAAAGCTAGTAGGTTGCGTGGTTCGACAATATAAAGTGTCAAGATTCAACTGTAGAGATACCTTGTCGGTTTAAAGAATGCATAGATCCATTATGATCAAGGAAGGATGATGACATGAGTGATCAATCATCAAAACCTAGTAGTTGGCTAGTATTACGACTAGCCATGAGTAGGTATAAAAACAAATTACTCATGCAATAGTCTTACCTTGATACATGTAAAGTAGTTAAAGCCCTGCGAGAAGGCTATTTGAAAAATGTGAAGTAGTTAATCTAGTAAGTTGAAAAATGATCAAGCCTTATAATGAGTTTGTCACCAATATTAGAGTATTGGTTCCGGTGTTTTTCAAGCCAGTAAACTCATTAGAGTTGTTTTAGTTAAAATTTAGGGTGTTGGAACACCTGAACTAGGTTGGAATACGATTTGTGATCTAAGTCCATGTGTGTTTTAAGGGTATGTCATAAGCATTTATAGAAGCATATTCCGGAAAGTAGATTTCGTTAGGATGTCGTAGACAAATTCCCCTAATTAATGGCTTTATAACGAGTCGACAATGTTCATAGTCAAAAGAACTAATCGACATTTCATTTCTGAAGGTGATCATTCGTTATAAAATATAAATACTAAGAGTCTATACCGATGTGTCCCCGGTTTTAGAAGACTTAGTGAGGAGTTCGGGAGTATGTCTAAGGTAGAAAACAAAGCTCTACGAGAAATGTCGATGCGACAATATCGTCTAGATCATAAGTTGATCTTGATAACTCGGATAAGATGACGTCTAGGTACGTTAGGAGTACGAATTCGGTCACAAAATCTCTATAAGTAGGGAGAGTTGTAACACTATGTTCTCACATTCCAATAGATATATTACTTTTTAGCCAAATTAATCGCCATAAACATCTTGGAAACATCAATACGATCCCCGTAGGTATATATAATGCTCGAATCGAACTTTTTATGGAGAAGTTATAATTGTTTGAAGTTTTGCGTTCAGCTCTATAAGGCAAAGCACGCCGTAAAATATGAATCGGAGATAGATTAACTATTAGGATAAGTAATATAAGCAAAATTTGTAGTAGTCGTAAAAGTGAGAGACCGCATATAGAGAACATCCAAATCTGAATTCACATGAGATAGTTATGATTTTTGGAAGTTTGAGCGTAACAGTGTAACGCAAAACCCGAAATGGAAAATGGTTGATTGTTAGGAAAAAAAAATCTAAATGAGAGGTTAAGATCTCATCAATACCTATTTGTTGATATGAAGATAGTTGATAATGGATGAAGTATGGCAGAGTTATGATTTTTATATGGACTTTAACAGTCTAATTCTATTAAAATAAGTCGATGTAGTCTAAACAAAAGTTATAGATAATGTCAATTAGCTACGTGTGGAAATAAAGAACGTAAAAAATGAAGCTCATATGAAGAAGATACAAAATTTACTAAATTCACGTTTTGTGCCGCCCTCGCATATGTGCGATGCACGCTTCTAGAAGGGGTCCACGTCGAACCAGTCGGTGCTTGCCATGCATCGCAAGGAGAGGTCCGACCAAGCCTGGGCGTAGTGCGCTTTTGATCGGGGCACAACGCACCTATGAAAAAGCACCCTATAAATAAATGGAAACTCTCATTCAATTCTCGACACTTCTCTCTCTCTCTCTCTAATTTTCCTTCCATTGGTCCAAAATTTGTAGCATTTAGGGTATTTTGGTGAAGCTCTGAAGTATCTAAGACCCGATGTTAGGAGCTATCGAGTCGGAGTTCTGCTACACTTATATTGCTTTTAGTGTAACTTACATTTATATTGCTTTTAGTGTAAATCTTATTAGTAATTCCAGTTAAAATTTTGATTGATCTACCTATGGGGGAGGTGTTTAAAATGGTCATGTTGGCTTGGCTCTCGGTGTTCATACTTCATTTCAATTCTGATATCATTTTATTACTCGATTAATTAAACCTTTACAATTGTTATGAGAGTAGGAATCATACTGTAATGATCTGATTTTCATCTTGTATCAATCGTATTTTGAGTCTCGACTTGAATTCAAAAGTTTCCGCACTTTTGATACTAAAAATCATCTTTGATCTTCAGTTGTTATTCGATTCTGCAACTAGTTTGTTTAATCCAGTGTTCTGGTTTATTTTTCTGTTCAATTCATCCATTAATTCTCAAATTTCTGAAGTTTTTTTTGCGAATTTGTCTGCACATCAATGGCGAATTTCAATATGAACACGATGACGTCTTTTTCTCATATGATAGGATCTTCAACAAAGATTCCTATGCTTATTCCAGAGTATTATGATCAATGGGTTGACCGCATGGAAGATTTTCTGAATGGACTGGATGAGGAGCTTTGGGATTGTATTACTGGAAATGTTCTTCCTCCGATAAATGTTCAAAATATTGGTACATCAGCTTCAACTCAAAGTGTCAATGATCAAACTACAAGACTCAAGAAGAACGAGAAGATGTGTGTGAGAGAGCTTCGTGGTGCTCTTCCTCCGGTTGTTTATAACTATGTTTGTAGTTGTAAATCTATTAAACAGATCTGGAATACTCTCAAGGAGAAGTTTCAAGGGAATGAAAAGACAAAAATCAATTTTGTGAAGCATTGTTTGGTGGAATTGAAAGAGTTCAAACAAAAGGAAGGTGAATCTATTGAACTCTACTATGATCGTTTGAACGAGCTCATCTACAAATGCAATCGCAATGGAATAATCAGCTCAACCATGGAGTTTAATCTCACTTTTGTTATGGGATTACGAAAAGAATGGCGAAATGTGAGTCTAATGGTGAAGACTCAACAGAGCTTCGATACCTCAACTTTGAATGATCTTTACAATTTGTTGAAAACCCATGAGTCAGAAGTTCTTGAGATGGCAGAAGAATCAAAAGGAAGCTTGGGAGGACCACTTGCTTTAGTCTCGAAAGTATCTGAGAAGGAAGCAAACGAAAAGGAGAGTTCTGATGATGAAGGCCTGATAGTTAAATCGGATGACGAAGCCATTGCTTTTTACTCCAATAACAAAGTGAAGAAGTTTTATAAAAATCCGTTTGGTTCGAGAGTAAGGACTTGTGAAGCAAAAGTGAGTTTTACTAGAAAAGTGAATGAGGAGAAGAAGTTTGTGAAGAAAGAATCATAGTCTGAAGAATCGAAAATTGAAAAGAAGCTCAAAGGTGACTCAGGTGTTGACTGTCACTATTGTCATGGTGCAAATCACATGGCAAGTGACTGTATGCTTCGAAAGAAATAGGAGAAGAAAAGTAAGATCAAAGACGAAGCGTATTATGTCGAACAAATGGAAGAAGTGAGAGCAAAACCTAAGGGGTTATCTTTGGTTGCGAGAGGAGAGGATGATGATGAAGGAAAGTATCAAGTTTGGTCATCAGGCTCTGATGATGATGAAATAAGTAATCCTACGCATGGCGCAATGTATGTGAAGTGTGAGGAAGAAGATGAAGAGAATGTGACTGGTCGTTGTTTTATGACGAAAAAGGGAGACAATTCACCAATGACCACGAAGGTACGTTCTATACTTCAATATATTCCTTTGAATGCTTATGATTCTGAATTAACTGCTTTTGATGATACCGTTGCTTATTTTGATAATATCGTTATCTCTGCTAGCAATGAGGCTAAAAAATCTAGTACACAATTACTAGAGATACAGAAGCAGTTGGATTCGAAGAAAATGAAAGTAGAATATCTAGAATTAAAAATAACAAATTTCTTGTGTGATAAGGACAAGTTGAATAATGATGTTCGAATGTTGTTAGCACAATGAAACATTTATTGTAATTCAGCTAAGAGGTTATATGCAAAATTGACTACTTTACATCATTCTTCTGATATATAAGCAAAGACCAACATAGGAAGTTATTACGATTCTTAGCTTTTGAAAGAGAAAAGATTGATTGTGTTTCCTATGATTGTGGAAAAACTATAGCTGAGTTTGATAAAGTTCATTATAATAGGTTTACTTATGGAATTGTAAAAATAGAGGAATATTTGGATGGTAATGAATTAGTTGACATTGTGAATGAAACCCTAACCAAGAATGAACAAATAAAGCTTTTGAAAAGAACAGAGAATTCAAAATCTGACTCTCAATCTAATTTTGCTGATCTCGAAGATAATTCTGATAACGTTAGCGAAATCAGTGAAATTGAGGAAGAGGAAAATATCGATTGTTCTCAGTTGTCTGTCATTAATGTCAAATCTTTGACTAAAGGAAAAGAAAAATATAATGATTCATTGGTTAAGACTGACACTGATCAAGCCTCAACTTCGAAAGTTTGTGATTTCAGTAATTTAAGTGTCAGAGATAGTCAAACTGACAGTAGTGATGACGAGGAGGATGAGAATGAAATTTCGAAAGAAACAACCACAAAAAATGATGTTTCGAAAGAAAATGAAATTCCAAGAGTTGTTGTTGATCAGGTGTATGGTGAAACAGAAAATTTCGACAAAGTGTTGAAAGAAAAAGGTGCTCATTATCTTGAAACAAATACAGTTGTGTATCCAAATTTCAAGTGTTCAGATGATGTCATCTTTCCAAATAAACTATTTGTTACTACTGGGAATGTTGATAACATCAAACCTGAATTTAACAAATTGGTAGAAGAGGATAATAAGCACACATCAAATGAAGGTTTTTATTCTAACCAAAGCATTGTCGAAAATAATCTTACACATAATTCATACACTTTTCAAAGACAAAAACCTCAACGAACATGTGTTGAAAAATCAACAATTTCGAAAGAAGTTAAAACACAGTCTGAAGTTGTGTCATAAAATGTGAAAATAAATTCACAAGAATTTAAAGATTAAATAGACAATTTTTCGAAAGAAAATGGAATTTCAAAGAGACAGGCACGAAAGGAAGTATTTTGGCAAATTGTTGAGTCTCGAAAGAAACAAAATGATTTGCAAAAGAAAAAGACTGAAAAGACAATGCCTGAAAAAGTAAAGACAATGTATACATCAAGTTCAGTTACTAAGAAAAATCCTGCTCTATCCCAAAAGCATTTGTCTCAATCAACTTCAGAAAATGACTTTTCGAAAATCAAAAATCAAGAAACAAAGTTTTTGTCACAAAATCATAGTCAAACATCTCATGAAAAGAAGTTTTTAAACTCGCAATCTTTGAAGAAATTTCATTCTTCTAATCAAACAAAGTTTTCCAAAAATGGTTTTTTAAAATCATATCAATAACAGAACAACTCACCATCTTTTCAACATCGAAATCTTACACAACAACGTTTTGCGTCAAAGGTTGAAAATAAAAAGTTTGATCAATTTCATTCCAAACGGAATGTTAAATTCACACCTGAAAAACCGAATTTTCCTAATCCATCTGCGAAACAAACTTTCAAAGTTTCGTATACCAAGGTTCGATCAAATGTGTAAAATATAGATCATTGGCGTGAAGGAAAAGGGAAATCTTATCAAACAAGCAAATTTTCTCAACAACAAATCAAAAATGCTTATGAAAAGTATTTGAACGAAATGTCGAATGTCATTTCATCATCAAAAGATTTGACATCTTCAGTCAAGGCATGGCGTCCTGTTTCAAAAGAAAAAGTTACAAAGACACAAAGTAAGAAGAAAAAGGTGAAAGTCCCAAACTTTCGAAATGTTATATTTCTGCGCCTTTACCAAATGAAGTGGAATTAATTGATAGTGTCAAATCTAAAGTTCGTAATTGGATTTTAGGATCTTCATTTCATAATGTGTTTCAACCTAATCATAAAGGACCCAAACAGCCTTGGGTACCTAAATTCTTTCACTGATTGCAGGTTTTATGTGATGAACAATATGATGAAAAATGGTATATCGATAGTGGGTGTTATCGTCACATGACTGGAAGGAAAGAAAATTTGCGTGATTTTGAAAGTTTGGAGAATGCAAAAGTTGTAAAGTTTGGCGACAATCAAAAGTGTCAAGTTAAAGGATTTGGTAAGGTGACAAATGGGAAATTCACTGTTAACCGTGTTGCTTATGTCGAAGTTCTTCAACATAACATGATAAGTTTCAACTTGTTGTGGGCACCGGAAATCAAGTGGTGTTTAATGAAGAAGGAAGTATAATTTTGAATGCCAACACAAACGAAGTTTTACTTAAATCCAAACAACATGGAGATATGTTCACTCTCGACATCAAACCAATAGTTGGAATTCCATCGGTGTGCTTACTTTCGAAAGCTTCATCATATGTTAGTTGGCTTTGGCATTGACGTCTTTCACACTTGAACTTTCGAAATCTTAACAAATTGGTGGTAAATGATCTTGTTCAAGGCTTACCTGTATTAATATTTGATAATGATACTTTGTGTGCAACTTGCAAACAAGGGGAAAAACATCGTAAAGGACATCCAATTGTCATTGATTCGAAAATTGTTGAACCATTGGAACTTCTTCACATTGACCTTTGTGGACCATCGATTGTTGAAACTCTCAACAAGAAACGGTACATTTTTGTCATTGTTGATGATTTTTCTTGATTTACTTGGGTTTATTTTCTCAGGTTAAAATCTGAAGTTGGTCACGTAATGATTGATTTTATCAAGAAAATTCAAACAAGTTTAAAGAAGTAAGTTCGAACCATCAAGAGTGACAATGGATCAGAATTTAAGAACAATGTTCTTGATTCATTCTTAACTGAAATAGGAATTTCGCATAATTTTTCTTCACCTTACACACCTCAGCAAAATTGTGTTGTTGAAAGGCGAAATCGTTCTCTTTGTGAAGCAGCAAGAACGATGCTCACATATGCGAATCTTCCTCAATATCTTTGGGCTGAAGCAGTCTTTACTGCATGTTTTACACAGAATAGATCGTTTATTCATCGAAGATCCAACATTACTCCTTATGAAATTATCAATAACCGAAAACCTAATGTCAAATTCTTTCATGTTTTTGGTTGCAGGTGTTTTATCATGAATCTCAAGTATAATCTTTCGAAATTTCAGTCGAAAGCTGACGAAGGAATTTTCTTGTGTTATTCTCACAATTCGGTTGTATATCGAGTATTGAATAGACAAACTCGAAAAATTGAAGAAACTTTCAATCTAACTTTCGATGATTATTATTTCAAACAAGTTGAAAAGTGTTTTGAACAAAAACCAATTATTAATGAATCAAAAGATGAATCTGATAGTATTAATTCGTCTGATTTTGATTATGATTTAATTTTTGGTGTTCCAGATAGTGCTGCTGATGCTGAAGTCACTGCTGAGGATAATCAACTTCCTGAATCATTAAAGCATTCTGAATTTTCGACAATTACTCAGGATGTTGTTGATTTAAACTCGACATCACATTCTCCTGGAAATAGCGAAAGTATGCCAAATGATCAAGTGGAAGGGGAGCACTTGCATTCGAATTCTCATGTTGAGGGGGAGCATTCTTTCGAGGGGGAGAATAGGAGAATGAACGATAATGTTGACGGGGAGTAATCTGAGAATGAAATTGTCGAGGGGGAGCTTAATATGTCGAATAATAATCAAAATGAAACTTTTCATGATTTAAATGATAATTTTTCTGTTGCAGGTTCAGAGAATGACGAAATGTTCGAAGATGCACCACTAGATTTTGATCCAACATATCCACCATGGGAAAAATGGACAAGAAATGATGTAAAGGAACAAGTTCTTGGTGATCCTCAAGATGGAGTTCTTACAAGAGCTCAACTTCGTGCTAAAAATGAGGTACTCAATACTCATCAAGGATTTTGTATGTTCAATGTCTTTATTTCGAAAATTGAACAAAAATCAGTCAAGGCTGCTATGGACCATCCTGATTGGGTTGTTTCCATACAATCTGAACTTGCTGAATTTGAACGAAACAAAGTTTGGCATTTAATTCCTAAACCAAAAGATGTTTCGATTGTGGGCTTAAAGTGGATTTTCAAAAATAAAACTGATAAAGATGGCAATGTTGTACGAAACAAAGTTAGGCTTGTAGTTAAAGGTTATTCCCAACAAGAAGGTATAGACTATGAGGAAACCTTTGTTGGGTTTTAGTATACTACAACATCCTATGGTGCACATACAACCGTAAATACTTTAGATCTATGTTTTCTCTATTATACATGCAAATTGTTTCCAAGGCATTAAACCTATAACTAGCATGCATTTGACATAAACCATATAATATACTAGTTAGGGAAACATACCTTTTATGTGGCTTGAAGTCTTGATGTATTTGGCCTTAAGAGCTTAGCACCAATAGTATGAAATGCCTCAAATGGAATCACAACACACCTAGGACAAAGGTGGCTCTTGAGAGAGAATTCCATGCACCAAAACACCTCCATATTTCTCTAAGAAAAGAAGTGGTGATTTTGGCTATGGAGTAACCTATTTATATGTAGGATTCCAAGGGTCATGGGTATAACCCATAATCCATACCCATGGGTTTTATGATCCATGGTTCATGTGGCCCAACTCTTTATGTATCCATACATAAACTTGGTCCAACATGGATCATAAGCCCAACACATATAAATATAACTAATTATCATAATTAGTCCCCATAGATTTAATTAGTCTCTTTTGATCACTAAATTAATTCCAAATTAATTCTTGATCGATACTAATTAAAACATATGATTTCATATTAATATATTATAACTTATAATATATTAATAAACCATAAATAATCTTCTCTCAAAAGTCCATCCTAACAAATTGTCCTGATGATATGCAACCCAAATGGACCATGCTACTCTCGGGTCAAGTACATACCAATAATAGTTATGGGGTTAGACATCTAATCCAACAGTCTCCCACTTGGATAAGTCTAAAACTATTATTGCAAGTACGACTTCATAACCCGACTAGCAATCGTAGCTCTTAAAGCCACTGTCGAACTTTGAACAAATCAATGACGCATCCATTAGATAAGGGATCATATATTCCTCCATTCTAGATATCATATGGATTGAGACATGGATTATAATCATTCTCTCTGTCCATTTGTTGTTTCCCGATTTTCGATTTATGATGACTGACTGATTGAACAAATCAAATCAGTCCTGGCTTGGCCAAGCACTCACATATGTCATCGCTAAATCATCGAGGGGCCCACATATATCGCTTTTATCCCGAAGGTAAAAGGAATGGATAAACTTCAACTCATATGGCTTGTTCTACTACTTGTTGAATCATACACAAAGGCACGTTTTATAACATCGAGTTACGAAATGCATTTTCGTGCAATCAATGTATAACCAACTCATAGTAACAACTCATATCTCTAGGGTTGAAGAATATAAGATATTATCGTCTCATGATCACTCGTGATAAAATCCATGAAGTGATTCAAATGAGCGCGGGTTGAATCTAATACTCAGAACTTATGAGCACTCATGAGTGTTGTAGCACCACTTTGTCCACCAACTTGGACCTCTACAAACCAACCCATGACAGTCTTGATTCATATCTACTTCCAACATATGACCGACTGTGGATGGTTTGAATAACTTAATCATTCAGGAAGAGCGACTTAGTTATTCTGGAAGTCAAAACATGCAAAGTGAAACACAAGAATAAATGAATCAAATATGGTATCAAACCCTATGAATATAAATAAACACTTTTATTTATCACCATACTGATTACTCATTATTCATTGTTTCGATTTTATCAACTTTATACTTGAATTAAAAACACTAGTTGTCCCATGCTCCAAGCATGTACACTATGTTTTTCTTAAACAATAGCTTTGCCATACACCAAGTATGCACTCTATGTTTGTCTATGATCCTTACTTTGTGAAATAAACCAATTGAATATAATTTTAATGATTCTAATTTCACACTCCCAAATCCTTATCGAAAAATGTGAGAATTTCAAATTCCTATCATTTATCGAAATCTGTTTAGATTTTTAACTTATATGCACTAACCCTCCTGTAATGAATATGTACAAAGTCACAAATACTTGACAACAATCATTATAAGGTATTCCAATGGAGATCAACTCCATGGAAACTATGTCTCATATTCAAAGTACATTGCTTTGGACATGCTTCTTGCATTAAGTTTTCTAATCTTACACAGATAACTTCCACCTATGGAGACAACTCCATATTCTCATTTTGACTATCACTTCTGAATAAGAGATGCCTCTTTTTAGAATATGTCAATATGGTCCTTCCAAAATTAGCACTATACTTCCAACTGTCCCTGAGCAACCAATCTTTGGTAAACCTCAGATTGTCCTCGACAATTGCTTAATCATTTTAGTCATATCCAATTCTAGACCTTTTCCCTTCTTAATGCCTCTGGGCATTTGGAAAAATTTAGAAATGACAAATATTATAGCACATGCAATCGATCCTGTACCCAAAGCAAATGGTACACGATTCATGATGTCTCACATAAAGACATGATTCTAGACCAGTCTTTTGCTACAATATTTTTATTTGCCATGTTTTCAAAGTTTCACTATGAAGAGGGATGTCGTAATCATAATCGAATTTTGAGAATGCAATATATAGAATTTCCTTAAGTTGAACCAATCCAACATGAAATTAATATATATATTCTTGACTAAAGATGATTAAGGTCTCAATCTAAGCCTTTAGAACTGAAATGAAGTATATCTTCTCCCTTAATTATAGCAAAACAACTTTTTCAATCCCTGCAGCCTCACGAATTGAAAGTTTTGTTTTCTATAATTAACATTGCTAACTTGCAACACTAACAATAATTATCCTGCTCCCACTAACATGATGATTATTAGCATAACACTTATGCTCCCACTAGCTTTGACATGTACTCAGAAATCAGCTGGACTTCTAGAAATCAATACTTTATTGACTTTCTTACCAAAGTTCAGATTTCTGATACGAGATGCTTTGATAAAACTTTATCAAAATCATACACCTTTCCTTAGATAGCATGCATGTGTGTCTAAACAATTTCAGAACTATAAAAAGGGATGTCGTAATCATAGTCTTAATTGTTTAGACCTTTTGCCATCTGCTTCAAATCTACTTGGTGGAAGTGTTTCCTCACCATCATTTTCATGAATCGGAGAGAAACCTTATGACCCTTAGATTTTATGGTGTATGTGTTCTTATCCATGTGAATCGTCAAAACCATAGTCATAAGACAAGGATAATGACAAATCCAAACTCATATGGACTGAACTTATGCAATCTTAACTTCTTGCCACCTGGCAGTACAGGGCCTGCCATTGCTTCCAAGTTGTTATGCAACCAATTGAGAACTTTCAGAACTCCTATACAAAGCCAACTTTAACTGGAATGGGCACAGAATATGTCAACACGATAGGTTATAAACCTCAGGTCGTGTGCTAGTGAAGAACCTCAGGTTTTATTCTTGATTAGTTCTTGAAATTCTTTTTAGGATCTTTAAGACTCCCACTATCCTCTTGACATATAAGACTATCTTGTCAAATATTCAAGAGATAGTGCGGATTCTTTATCAAGACAAACACTTCACACAATTAGCCTTAGTTGGTCTTTGTTTTATCCAAAACATCACAACTTACCAATTTCAAATGTACAAGAGTAGGACACTTTTACTCTTACATTTGACAAGTGTTTTAAACCTTTCTTTAAGATATGTCACTCAAGTTACAATCTTGGAGTATGACTCTAAGAATTGTTTTGGAACGAAGTATGACTCATCTTCCTGATCTAACCATTTCAACAATTCATGACTCCTCTTCTTAGTCATAAGAATGCACTAAGATGACCTTTAGAGGACTAATTGTGATATGATTTCTAAATCATTAAGATGATCACAAACATGATACTAAAGTACACTCCCATATTTTCAGAATTGAGAAACTTTTATCTTTCTGCCTAATTTGATTCTTCCCATTCGTTCTGCCATACATTGAGACTTTTCCAATGTTTCAGAATTATACTTAAACTTGTAAGTATAACCATATTTACTAAACTTTAGTAAATCAAATAGTCTTAACGAGCTTTGTGGTGGACATGACCAGTGCACAAGAATGCGTACTCGATCCCTTTAGTCCTTCACTTGACTCACACATCCATGTGAACAAGTAATTAGTCTTGATTTTCCAATGCTTGAAAGTTCTCATTCATCATACTATTCAACTTGCATGATTCCAAGTTTCGGTCCAATTAAAACTTGGGTGATGAGGAACTTTCCTGATTTGGTAAATTTAGACACTACCACAAATGAAAGAATCAAATCCATTTTCCAATATTGCTGTCAGTGGAATCATATAAGCAACAATTTTCCACAAATGCCATTGTAAGGATACTTCAAATAAATAAAATTAAACAATTTTCTTTTATTTTAAAACATTGCGGAAAAACTTATCCTTACAATCCACATGGAAAATTGTTGTTATCTATTCCTTAGCAATATATCATAACTTCTTAAGCAACTGCTCAAAATTCTGATGCGATCGAAATCCACCTTCGCGATCAGAATCAACATATACTTCCTTTAAGATTTCTCTCTATTCTTTGATTCTTAAAACATCAACATGTGACCCAGTCACATCATGTAATGAGGATCTCAGAATAGAACTTAAAAGAGTTAGATAATGGGCTCTACCTGATGTAGAGTCAAACTTATTGACTTTAACATCCTTAGGTAAATTTGGCAGCTTTTCAATCAACGCCCCATCCTTTGGCAAAATAAACATATGGACCCTTTGGTAATGGGACTATCTCAGACTTAGCCTTTCTTTTTACCATTTGGTCAACCGGGTTGACTATGGCCAATCCCTTTCCATTGGGAAGAGAATGCTTTTTCTGGATTTCCAGTGTCACCATTGTCATTGTCCATAAATTTTTTTGGAAGTTGATCGTCTAATCAAATTTGCTTTACTATCATTCCAAATCATTGCTGATTCAGCAGCACCAAGCAAATAGATATGATCATTAAGGTTCATGTCATAGTCTGTTTCATAGTAGTCCCAAAGGAACTCACTATGTGACTTAGAAAGTGATTGAACATCCAACTTTCTCAAGACTTTGACACCCAAATCTCCCGGCTTGTCAATATTTGACTTCATCTCTAAGATGTGATCACACATAGACCTTGCTTTCCATTAGGGCTTGAGTGACCTTGAACTTGTGGGTTAGGGAGAATAATTAGAGGAGGTGGAGGAAGAGAAGTATGACTTCCATGAGCCAAACTCGGGAAGCCATATTCATTAGGAAAGCTTGGTTTGGGAAGATCATTGTTGTCTAAACCAGACATCAACAATGGGAGAAATTCACGTAAAGTTGATTGAAGTCCTTAATATAACACCCAATATGATATATTAAGGCTAGGACCCAACAAACTATTTTATAACTTGGAAGAGGGATGCCGTAATCCAAGCTATAAAATATTTGAAGGTAGGTGAATGACGATTCACCAATTTCCACCAAGATAAACGAAATGTATTATTAGGTTTTAATTGGTTTTGAAACTCCTAGATTCTTTTGAGATTCATTGAACTTTTCAATGGCATGTTTCAATCTCGAGTGTGCCCTTCAGGTTTTGTGACTGGGATGTCGAGCATCACAAAACAAGGTGTGAAGTAACCATGCAAATATACTTGGTACCCTTAATATTGACCCCTCAATCGATGTGCCGGTTAACCACACACGCTCCAACGATACTATGATAAACATTAAGTTACCCTTTGCCTACCTTGTTAAGTCCAGGTTAGTGTGTCGGTTAACCACACACGCTCCACTAACAGCTTAAACAAAGTGCAAAGTGTAATTTCATGGATTAGCACTTTATTCACATTTTCCTAAGTAACTAAGATTGGGAATTTATAAGTGTTTAGTTACTTAGTATTTATCATTATACTTATAATGAATGGAGAATTATAGTCCTTGTCCTACCTGTTCGGCTAACGACCCTCCACCGGTCAAGGAAGCGGTGAGTGAGAGTGGACACCCATTAAACTGCCATTTTATAGGCAGTAACCTTATACCCCCCTTATAGACCGGCTTCATGAATGAGGCCTACTAATGGTAAGACGACTTTATCTTATACATATCTATATAATTAAAATTATAATAATAGTATAAGGGTTGAATTTTAAGCTTTTAAAATTCTAAGGTCTAGTTTGGAATTAAAGTATACGTGGGGGATAACTTTACAAATTCTAAAACTTGAGGACAAGTTTTGAAACCTTTCAAAACTCTTGGATTTTTCATAAGTTATGAGTTTAATTAAGGTTTAATGAAAAAAAAAATTCAAGTTCCATAACTTGAGGACAAGTTATGGAAGACATTAAATCATTTAATGATGACATTAAAAATAGTGACTCTTCTATTTTCATAACCTATGAGACTTAATGACACTTTAAAAAGAAAAACTCTTCACTTTCCATAACTTGAGGACAAGTTATGGAGTTCATAAAAACCATTAAGATCAAATATTTCAATTAACACAATAATCAAATAATTTTTCTATGATCTAGATTAAACTCATAAGTAAAGATAATTCACATCAACAATTTTCAAGAAATTAGATAATCATATAAACTAATACAAATCTTGAAACTTTGACAATTATCCTTTGAAGACTCTTGGAATTCATAACCTAAAGAGTTAATAAATGAGACATTTCACATCCATAACTTATGGAAGTTTCAAAACTCTTAAGATCATAACTTTAAAAAAAACTTTTGAGTTCCAAAATTTTATGACAAAATTTGTAACTCCTTAAAACCATTTAGATCAAACTTTTAAAACAAATAAAATAATCATATCATTCTATCTTTTAATAAATTGACCTAATTCAACTCTTGTAGTAAAGTGACTCAAATTTTATAAATAATTAGTTTTTCATAAAATCAAGTAATTATCATAAAATTTGACAAACTTCATGTTTTTTTTTCTTTTTTTTCCCTCAACTTGAAAAAAAAATACATTTGCATCAAATATAATAGAAAACAACCCATGGCTCTTATACCACTGTTGGGTTTTAGTATACTACAACATCCTATGGTGCACATACAACCCTAAATACCTTGGATCTATGTTTTCTCTATTATACATGCAAATGGTTTCCAAGGCATTAAACCTATAACTAGCATGCATTTGACATAAACCATATAATATACTAGTTAGGGAAACATACCTTTTATGTGGCTTGAAGTCTTGATGTATTTGGCCTTAAGAGCTTAGCACCAATAGTATGAAATGCCTCAAATGGAATCATAACACACGTAGGACAAAGGTGGCTCTTGAGAGAGAATTCCATGCACCAAAACACCTCCATATTTCTCTAAGAAAAGAAGTGGTGATGTTGGCTATGTAGTAACCTATTTATATGTAGGATTCCAAGGGTCATGGGTATAACCCATAATCCATACCCATGGGTTTTATGATCCATGGTTCATGTGGCCCAACTCTTTATGTATCCATACATAAACTTGGTCCAACATGGATCATAAGCCCAACACATATAAATATAACTAATTATCATAATTAGTCCCCATAGATTTAATTAATCTCTTTTGATAACTAAATTAATTCCAAATTAATTCTTGATCGATACTAATTAAAACATATGATTTCATATTAATATATTATAACTTATAATATATTAATAAACCATAAATAACCTTCTCTCAAAAGTCCATCCTAACAAATTGTCCTGATGATATGGAACCCAAATGGACCATGCTACTCTTGGGTCAAGTACATACCAATAATAGTTATGGGCTTGGACATCTAATCCAACAGCCTTCGCCCCTGTCGCAAGACTCAAGGCTGTTCGAATATTTTTGGCCTATCCAGCACACAAGGATTTTGATGTCTATCAGATGGATGTCAAATATGCTTTTCTCAATGGAGAACTTGAAGAAACAGTGTATGTTGAACAACCTCCAGGGTTTATTAACGAATAACTCCCTAATCACTTTTATATCTTAGATAAAGTTGTATGTGGGTTAAAACAAGCACCAAGAGCATTCTTTGCAACTCTTACCAATTTTTTAAAACAATCAAAATTTAAACAAGGATCAGGTTATCCCACACTATTTCGAAAGAAGGTGGGGAATCATCTTATGCTTCTTCAAATATTTGTCGAAGATATTATTTTTGGCTCTACTGACCCTGCTTTTTCTAGTGAATTCGAAAATCTGATGAAAAGCAAATTTGAGATGAGCATGATGGTAAAAATAAACAACTTTCTGGGATTGAATATTCGTCAAAGCAGAGAAGGAATTTTTATCAATCAAGAAAAATACACAAAGAATCTGCTTGAAAATTTTGTGTTGACGAATAACACAAAGTTACGAGTACAAATGGTGGTTGGAACAAGGCTCACTCCTTCGTTAGATAAACCTGTTGTTGATCTTACTTTATACAGAAGCATGATAGGTTCGTTACTGTACCTTACGACAAGTCGACCTGATATTATGTTTTCTGTTTGTAATTGTGCTAGATATCAATCGAATCCCAGAGAACCACACTTAACAGCAGTGAAGAATATTTTTCGATATCTCAAAGGCACCATTTCGTTAGGATTGTGGTATCCTTCGAAAACTGGCTTTTTCATACAAGATTTTTCTGATGCTGATTTGGGAGGTTGCAATCTTGATAGAAAGAGCACAAGTGGCGGATGTCATATGCTGGATGGGAAGTTAGTAAGCTGGCAATCGAAAAAGAAAACATGCGTTTCGATTTCCACAGCAGAAGCAGCGTATGTTGCTGCTGCAGCTTGCACTTCACAAATCATATGGATTCAAAGCCAACTGCGTGATTATGCAATCAACATGAAGAAATTTCATTGTATTGTGATTCACAAAGTGTCATACGCATTTGTCACAATCCTGTGCAACATTCGAAAACCAAGCACATTGCTCTTCGCTATGACTTTATAAAAGATCATGTCGAGGATGGCAATATCGAAGTTCACTTTGTAAAAACCACTGATGAACTTGCTGATATTTTTACAAAGCCATTAGATGAAAATTCATTTTTAAGAATTTTGTCGGTTCTAGGAATGATAGAAGCTAATTCTGTTCCTGGATTTATTTCGAAAGAATGACAAGGGAAAAAGTTACAAAGGAGTCGATTCAGAGGTGCTAAGTGTTCATTCAGAGGCTATAGTTCAACGTTCAGTGGTTACTGTTCACGTTTAGTGCTTCGACACGCTTCGCTTTCGACATCATGTACAATCCGCTTAATCACAAATTTCCGTTAGTTTGGTACTAAATTTTTTTCGTTACTTTTATGTCGAAAAATCAAAAACACCAAAAATACTTTTTTTTTGTTTTTCTATTTTGAAAAATTCAAAAATATCAAAAAGATTTTCTTATTTTTGTTATTTTCATTTTACAAAACAAAAATCCAAAAATATTTTTCTTTTCTTGTATGTTTTTACATTTGTTGTGTAGATGAAGTGAAGATTTTTCTCAACATAACCACGAATGGAGCATTTTCTTGGTTCATGCTTACTACTTTGAGGGAAGGTATATTTTCGAAAACTATGTACTAGTTAAGATGTCCCTAGAAGCATGCTGCAGCATGTTGACCCAAGCCTCGAAAATGCTATGAGTTTCGAAGCCTTAATGGTTTTCTCATTTTGAGAATTCCTTCCCAATTAGGCTATATTCTCATTCATTCATGACCTACCTTACTCTTCTCATTTGAGTTAAGAATTTATTGCTTGGTCCAAACATAGCAGAGGTTCATTCGTTTTCTTAAATCACTCTTTTTCATCCTAAAAATTCTTACACATTCACACACTAAGACATATGTCCAAGAGATTTCTGGTAGAAACCAATCAAGATCTAGACATATGAAAACTCTGTGTTTATGATCTAACATCATGAGACAGTGATGAAAGTGAAACCTTAAGTGTCGAACCAAATTAAGGAATTGATGGGGAACTTTGTTCCAGAATTAACGAAACATTTGTTTTAGTACCTGTTTTCGATACTCGAAATCATATTCTTTTCTTTGTAGTAATCTTGATCGAATGTTCGAAACCCACGACATTTGTTAACCAACAAGATTTTGGACTAATTTTAGTTTCAACAATATGATTTCTGTCTGAGTATCATTCTTAGCCTTCGTTACTTAATATATTTTTCAAAGCTTACTTGTCACTGACTACACTGGTCAAACAGGTAGTTTCGTTTAAAGATTGTCACTCTTATGTTTAGATGTGTGTTGTAACGAAATTTTTAAGCCACCTTCGAAACTATGTTAAAAGCAGCCCTTCGATACGTATTTACAAGTAATCGATTGTATTTCACGGGAAACTACACAAGCAGATGATCATCTCTCTTGATGATTAGCGAAGCAATCTTTGCCTGGGATTTATCTGCTTTTATGTCGAAATTATATTTTCGACATCACAGATCCAAATTTTTCTTATTTTGCTTCTTATCTTTTTCCTTGGAACACTACACTCACGAAATCCTTGAGGTTCTGAGTAATACCAACTCAGGCTGATGATTTCGAAAGTCTGACAAATGATTTCATTTTCATACCCAAAAGCGAAAGAGCCGAACCTCCATTTCGAAGGTTTTGGTCCTTATCTACTTGGTACTCACGAAGAGACTTTTTATGTGACGGTTTGATAAATGTGCGCGTTTCTAGGAAACTATGCTAATCACTTTATCTGACATGGCGTCTTTAACAACAAATGGTGTGATTTTCAAGGACCACGTGTCATGTTAATAATAGCAACCGTTTTAGATTCAAATTAAGGATACATATAAAAAGGACGATTGGGTATTCATTCCAACTTTACGCTTTCCGAACATACTCAAAGATAATTTGTGCCCTCTTTTTCCTCTGTTCTTCAAGATTTCAACTAAACCCTAGCAATGGATGCTCATCAATCTAACACCACTAAAGATGTATTTTCTGAGCCCATCATGAAGATCCAAACTACGATTTATCAGGTTGATGGTGATATTTTTGTTTATCCAGAGGAACTCCAGATGTTAATTGTTGCTCTGAAACACTCGGTTTTGTCAACTGCGATGTTTAGTTCTTTTGAAGCTCTGATGTCTTGGCTCTCAATTGTTGGTTCCACTGCAACATACAGTAAGAGAATGCAGACTGTTACATTCAATATGGTGAATGGCAAGAAATTTCGTTTGACCAAGAAGCTTTTTGCTCAGATTCTCGATATCCCTAATTCTCCACCTTTCTATAAGGTCACTAATGAACAAGTAATGCACATGTTCAATGAAATGGGTTATCAACCCACCCTTACCAAGATAAGCGAATTCAAGAAATCAAGCCTTCCTTGTATCTGGAATTTTCTTTTTGGAAAATATCTTCGATGTTTGACTGGTCCTAGTGTTGGTTTGGATAAAGGAAGATTGGAGGTGTATGCTATGGTTGTTGGCATATATTATGACCTCTCGGTGGATTATGCAACTCAGATGTGGAAGGAGTCCTTGAAGATCGTTGAGAATAATAACATTGTGGATGGGGTTTCTTGTGCAAGGTATTGGAGTCTGATTCTTCGTTATGCATATGAGAAGGAAGGTATTTCGGTGTCTGTTGATGAACAAAAGGCTGAGTTTGTAAAGTATCACTATCCAAAGGCTATTGAAGATAATGTGGATGAATTTCCATCAGTTGCTCGAATTCCGGATGCAATGCTCAAAAAGGTTGATCCGTCGAATCCTGTGTTAATGGCATATTTACAAACCATTAATCCATCTGTCGAGACTGAAGTTTTACTACCACGTTCTGATGAAGGTTCTTCAAAGAAATCACGAAAGCCAAAGAAGGTTGTTGAAACTAGTCCTTCGAAACCTATTCAAAAGGAGAAAGTAACTAAGTTGTAGGGTCGAAATATTTTGTACTCTTCGTATGATTTGTTCACTTCGTATGTTTTTTTATGTATTTACTAAGTTGTCTTGTATGTTCGAAGCTTAACGTCTAAGCCTTAGTATGTTTTGTACTTCCTGTTTCCTATAAATAGGGACTGAACATTGAGTAGATAGTTAGAGTTTGAGAGTGATTGTAATAGTTCACCCTTTTTACTATCATCTTTGTACTTGTGTTCATAATAGAGCTTAAACCAGATTATATTTACTTCTCGTGTTCAGATTACATTTTATTTACTCTGATTTGTTTCATACTCGATTATCAATTCTACAATTAATATCAGAGCTGGAATCATTGTTGTGATCTGATTTTCAGTTGAATCTTTAGTTTTTGAGTCACAAGTTTATCTCAAAAAGTTTCTACACTGATTGATTCAGAAAAATATCTCTGATGTACAGTTTTGATTTGATTATGCACTTGATTTCCATAATCGAGTAATTCTTTTTAAGTTTCTGATCGTTTTGTTCATTCAAATTCAAATTTATTCAAATTTTTCTAAAAAATCTCATCCGTACTTTCATGGTGAATTTCCACATGAACACGATGACTTCATTCTCTCATCTGTTAGGATCTTCTACTAAGATTCCTATGTTGATTCCGGAGTATAATGATCAGTGGGTTGATCGAATGGAGGATTATTTGAATGTTTTGGACGAGGAGCTCTGGAACTGCATTACTGGAATTGCTCAACCTCCACCAAATGTTCAACAAATTGGATCATCTGGAACAGTATCTACAGTAGGCGATCAATCCACAAGGCTGAAAAATAACGAAAAACGATGTTTGAGAGAGTTGAGAGGTGTCTTGCCACCTGTTGTTTACAATTACGTCAGTGGTTGTAAAACTGCAAAAGATATATGGAATACTCTTAAAGAAAAGTATCAGGGAAGCGAGAAAACGAAGATAAACTCTCTTAATTAATGTCTTGCGGAGCTGAAAGAATTCAGACAAAAGGACGGTGAAACGATTGAGATTTACTATGATCGTCTTAATGAGCTAAGCTATCGATGCAATCGTTATGGAATTACAAGGTCAGCTATGGAGTTCAATCTCACCTTCGTGATGGGACTCCGTAAGGAGTGGAGGAGTGTTAGCATGATGGTGAAGAATCAACAAAGTTTCGATACATCATCTCTGAATGATCTGTATAACCAACTAAAATCTCACGAAAGTGAAGTAAACGAGATGTAAGAAGAGTTGAAGCTCAGTCTGGGAGGATCGATAGCTCCTGTTTTAAAAGTATTTGAAAAAGAAGTTGTTGAAAAAGGTGATTCTGATGGTGAAGAGGGGTTTTTAATGAATTCGGATGATGAGGAAATAGCTTTTTTACTCGAAGAATAGAGTTAAAAGGTTTTTCAAGAAACCATTTAATCCGAAGATAAAACAGAATAAGGGAAAAGGAAGTTTCGTAAACAAGCGGGCAAGAGAAGAGAAGAAGAAGTTTGAAAAGAAGGATGAGAAAGTTACTGAGATCAAGAACGAGAAGAAATTAAAAGGAGATTCGGGTGTTGACTGCCATTATTGCAATGGAGAAAATCATCGAGAAAATGATTGCATGCTTCGTAAGAAGGAGGAGAAAAAGAATACAATAAAGGATGAAGCTATTATGTGGAGAGATTGGAAGAGGTGCGTTCGAAGGAGAAAAATTTATCATTAGTGGCTAGAGGTGAACAGGAGGAAGAGGGCACATATCAGATCTGGTCTTCCAGATCTGATGATGAAGAAATGCGTAATCCTACGCATGGAGAAATGTACGCGAAGCTGGAGGAAGATTATGATGAAGAGGTGACTGGTCATTGCTTCTGATGGGTTTTGAGCATTCTAACACTTCCTAAGTGTACATGAAACCCTAATAACCTTGGATCTATGTTTGTCTAATAATCATGCAAAGTTGAATTCCAAGGTTATATTCCTATCTAGCATACATGGGGAACATTTTTAACTTGAATGAAAGATAGAATAACTTACCTTGTTGTTGATTATGATCCTTGAAACCTTGTGAGCCTAGCACCCCAAGTGTGATGCCTCAAATGCTTCACACAACACCAAATGCAAAGGAGTAAACTTTGAGAGAATATTACGCTTGCAAAATCGGCTCTAGCCCTCTTGTTTCTTATGTGTCGCCGATTTTGGTGGAGAACATGTTGCTTATATAGTGTGTCACATCTAGGGTTACACCATGTAAACCCTAATGTGGCATGACTCTTCATTTCCATGACCCATGGGTTTGTAACTCCCATGGAGCATCCATGGAGCATCATATGGGTGGAACCCAACTTGATAATCCATGGAGCCTCTTAGCCCACTATATAAGATATGGAAGATTTACATAATCTACCCATATATTTAATTAGTTATCTTTTGATCACTTAATTAATTCTAAATTAATTCTTGATCAAACTAATTAAATAATATTATTAATATATTAGAACTTATAATATATTAATAAACCATAAGTGTTATTTCTCTCATTTTAGTTTATCCAATTGCATGGTGCCATGCAACCCAAATGGACCATGCTGGGTCGGGTCAAGTACATACCATAAATAGTTAGGGACTTAGACACCTTATCCAATAGTCTGCCACTTGGATAAGTCTAATAACTATAACTGCAATACTTTAGGAACCGATCGGCAATCGTAGCTCTTTCAAGGTCTCCCGGAACTGAGAAGATGATGATACGCCATTTAAGATAAGTGATCATATAATCCTCTGTTCTAGATATCAGCCGGACAAATACATGGAAGAGTGTCTTACTTTGTGTCCAGCAGTTTGTTTCCCGATTTCCGATTTGTTTGATATAGAACTCAATTGAACACATCAACTTAGTTCTGACCGGGCCCGATACATAGGTCAAAACAAAATCATCGAGGGGCCCAGATATCAGCTTCTAATCCAAGAAGGAACAGATAAACTTCGACTCATATGTTTGTTCTACTACTCATTGAATTATACACAAGAGCACGTTTTATAACATCGACTTACCAATGCGTTTTCGTACAATCAATGCATAACCAACTCATAAGTAACAAATCATATATCTAGGTTTGAAGACTTATATGATATTACCGTCTCACGATCACTCGAGATAAATTCCATGAAGTGATTCCAGTGAGCGTGTGTTGAGTCTAATGCTCAGAACTTCTGAGCACTCATGAGTGTTGTAGCCATGTCCAACAACTTAGACCTCTGCAACCAATCATGACAGTCTTGATTCATACCTACTTCCGACATATGACCGACTGTGGAGGTTCGAATAACATGATATACCAAACATAATTATTCTGGAAGTCAAAACATGCAAAAGAAATATAGTAAACGATCGACAAGAGATAGCAACACTTTACTCATAAATAAAACACCTTTTATTCATCATCTAATGTCAATTACACTTTACAAATTTCAAGGTTATCTAACTACTAAATCTAATATCATCCTTCAGCCCTATGCTCCGAGAATGTTGGAGATGCTTAACCCGAGTCAGTCCCTTCGTGAGGGGATCTGTTGGATTCTCATCCGATGATACCCTCTTTGCCACGAGGAGTCCTTCTTCTATTCGATGTCTGATGAAATGGTATTTTCTGTCGATGTGTCTGGATCTCCCGTCATCCCTTGGTTCCTTGGCTAAGGAAACTGCACTTTCACTATCACAGAAAATTTCCATTGGCTCTTTAATAGCTGGTACAACTTCAAGGTCTCCAATGAAGTTCTTCAGCCATATCGCCTCCTTTGCTGCCTCGCTAGCTGCTATATACTCTGATTCGCAAGTTGAATCAGCCACTGTCTCTTGCTTGGAACTCTTCCAAGAAATTGCTCCTCCGTTTAACGTAAAGACCCAGCCTGACTGAGAGCGGAAATTATCCCTATCAGTCTGAAAGCTAGCATCACTATACCCTACAACTCTCAAGTCTTCACTCCCACCGAGGGTAAGGACCCATTCCTTAGTCCTCCGTAGGTACTTGAGGATATTCTTTACCGCAGTCCAGTGTGCCTTGCCAGGGTTCCCCTGATACCTGCAAACCATGCTCAAAGCAAAGGCTACATCAGGTCGAGTACACGTCATAGCATACATGATCGATCCTACAGTCGAAGCATAAGGTATTCGACTCATTTCTGCTATCTCAGCCTCAGTACTAGGGCTTTGTGTCTTACTCAATCTGGCGTTACTCTGGATGGGTAACTCTCCTTTCTTGGAGTCCTGCATGCCGAATCTCTTCAGCACCTTATCCAAGTAGGTACTCTGACTAAGTCCAATTAGTCTTTTACTCTGGTCTCTCAATATCCTTATCCCTAGAATATAGGCAGCTTCTCCTAGGTCCTTCATAGAGAAACACTTCCCAAGCCAGGACTTAACTTCCTGCAGAGTTGGGATGTCATTTCCTATGAGTAGTATGTCATCCACATACAATACCAAAAAGCTAACTATACTCCCACTAGCCTTGACATATACACAAGATTCATCTTCACTCCTAGAAAAGCCAAATTCTTTGACTTTCTCATCAAAGCAAAGATTCCATCTGCGAGGTGCTTGCTTTAACCCATAAATGGATTTCTCAAGCTTACACACTTTATTAGGGTACTCTGTATTGAAAAAACCCTCTGGCTGACTCATGTAAACATCCTCATCCAACTTTCCATTAAGGAAAGCGGTTTTGTCATCCATTTGCCATATTTCATAGTCATGAAATGCTACTATGGCTAACAGAACCCTAATAGACTTAATCTTGGCCACTGGAGAAAAGGTCTCATCATAATCAACTCCCGGAGTTTGTGAGAAACCCGTTGCAACCAGTCGTGCCTTATAAGTGTGTACATTACCATCCATGTCAGTCTTCTTCTTGAAGATCCATTTGCACCCTATAGTCTTACGACCTGGTACATTCTCAACCAAGTTCCAAACTTGATTGTCATACATGGACTGTATCTCGCTGTTTATTGCCTCTTTCCACTTGGCTGACTCAGGGCCTGCCATGGCTTCCGCGTAACTGTTAGGTTCATCCAGACCTATCAGTGTCCCATCACTGATAAGTGTATCACCTTCCGCAGTAATATGGAATCCATAGTAATGCTCAGGTGCATTCCTAACCCTTGTGGAACGCCTCAGAGGTACAGACTTGTCAATTGGCTCAACAGAAGTTTCCTCCTCAAGTTGAGTGCTAGGGTTTGAAGTTCCTTCACCACTTGACTATTGAATTTCTTCAAGGTCAACTTGCCTCCCACTGTCTCCTTGGCTTATGAACTCTCTCTCTCGAAAGAAAGCCCTCCTAGCTACAAAGACCACATTCTCACTAGGTTTGTAGAAGAGGTAACCAAAGGATTTCTGTGGGTAGCCGATGAAAATACACCTCTCACTTCGAGGTTCGAGCTTATCATAAGTCTCGCGTCTCACGAAAGCCTCACAACCCCAAATCTTAATGTGGTCTAGTTTGGGTACTTTACCAGTCCACATCTCATGAGGAGTTTTGGCAACTTTCTTTGTGGGAACTAGATTAATGATATGGGCGGCAGTCTCTAAGGCATACCCCCAAAATGAGATTGGTAGTGAAGCTCGACTCATCATGGAACGAACCATATCCAACAAGGTTCGATTACGCCTCTCAACTACACCATTCAACTGCGGTGTCCTGGGAGGTGTCAATTGTGAGACAATCCCACATTCCCTAAGATAGTCGAGGAACTCTGAACTAAGATACTCACCACCTCGATCGGATCGAAGCATCTTAATGTTCCTGCACAATTGATTCTCGAGTTCCTGTTTAAACTCTTTAAACCTCTCAAAAGTCTCTGACTTATGCTTGATTAAGTGGACATATCCATATCTACTGTAATCATCAGTAAAAGTCAAATAATAACGATTAGCATCCCTTGTGGCATGTTTGAAGGGCCCACACACATCCGTGTGTATAAGATCCAACAAACCTTCACCCCTCTCACAAGAACCTGTGAAGGGTGACTTTGTCATTTTTCCAAGTAAGCATGATTCACAACTATCATCTGACTTTAGGTCAAATGACTCCAATACTCCATCCTTTTGAAGTTGGCCTATGCGTTTCTTGCTTATATGTCCAAGACGACAATGACATAATGATGCTTTATCCAAGTTATTATCATTAACAGAATCAATACACAATACATTATTTCCTAAGTTATCAACCACAGATACAGTTTCATACACACCATCACAAGGTAATGCTTTAAAATAAAGAACATTATTAAAGAAAGCATTAATCGAACAAACTTCATTATCAAATGAAAAGGTGAAACCTTGTTTATACAATGCATGAAAGGAAATAATATTTCTTGCCATTTCTGGCGAATAACAACATTTATTCAAATCTAAACTAAACCCACTACTTAGCGATAAAGTATAAACTCCAATCTTGGTGACAGGTAAAGCTTTCCTATTCCCCATGATTAAGTTTATTCTTCCATGCTCCACATTCTCACTTCTTCTTAGTCCCTGCAAATCAGAACAGATATGAATACCACAACCGGTATCAAGGACCCAAGAGTTAGAATGGGGTGAGTTATTAGATAAGATAGTGTAAATACCTGCATGGTTAGGTTTAACTTTCCCATCCTTCACATCTTGCTGGTACTTTGGGCAGTTCCGCTTCCAATGTGACTTTTCATGGCAATAGAAGCATTCAGCCTCTTTAGGGTCAGAAGAAGGAGTGACAAAACCTTTCTTGGTTCCACTTGAAGAAGAGCCATCAAGGGTCCTAGCCTTGGTACCCTTCGAAGAGCTCTTCCTCTACTTCCCTCTACCTTTCCGGTTGCCAAAACCGGGGCGGAGTTTGGAGTAGGAGTGTTAACAACCTACTTACCCTTAAGACCTGTTTCTGCGGTCTTGAGGAGTCCCTGAAGTTTGCTGAGTGTGACCTATTCCTTATTCATGTGATATGTCATGCGGAATTGATCATAGCACGATGGTAAGGAGTGCAAAATGATATCTATTGCAAGCTCCTCAGGGAAGTTCACATTAAGCTTCAGCAACCGATGCACATACCTTTGCATTTTCTGCATGTGGCTCGTGACGGATTCCCCGTCCTTCATCATGGTTGTTATGATAGAGCATATGATTTCATACCTCTCTTGTCGTGCACTTTGATGGTATATTTCCATCAAATCTTGGTGCATTTCAAAAGGGTAGAAGTCCTCATAGGACTTTTGGAGTTCCGCTGTCATGGTGGCCAACATGATGCATGCCACTTTTGTAGCATCCCTTTCATGTGCCCGGAAGTCAGCGATCTCCTGGGGAGTTGCAGTGGTCTCATCAATCTCCTTAAGCTCCTTGTCAAGGACATATTCTTTGTCCTCGTAGCGGGTAATCATCCTGATGTTTCTGATCCATTCATTGAAGTTGGATCCATCAAAAGTGACTTTCCCACACAAGTTCATAAGGGTAAAGGAGCCATTAGGATTAGAGCCAGAAGCAGCATTGTTTGAAGACATTTGAAAGAAGAGAACAAGATTAGTTTAGATATTAAGAGAGTCCTTAATAAAACACCCAAATGTAATATTAAGGCTAGGATCCAATCACAATATATTATAACTTAGAAGAGGTATGCCGTAATCCAAGCTATAACATATTTGAAAGGTAGGTGAATGACGATTCACCAATTTCCACCATGAAAAAAGAAATATAAATATTAGGTTTTTAATTGGTTCTTAGAAATTCCTAGATTCTTTTGAGTTTGATAAACATTTGAAGTAGTTTTGTTGGCAACGCAGTTGAAAATATAGAAAATCCTTTTGGGTTGCAAGTTATAAATCACATGTGATTGATACTATAACTTGATTGATTCAACTTGTATTCCCCCCCCCCCCCATAAAAGCATTTAAAAACATTTAAAAGGTTGATTAAGGGGTATGAACTCACCTGAAATGAGTGAAGTGGATGGAAGTGTCGGGTAGGATGCTAGGTGTCAAGTGAGGACTTGAACACACACACGAATCCTATGTAACATGTTGTGATACATAAATGTATCTAATTAGTTATTTACTCACTAATTAGGTAAGTAAAGACACTCTAATGCATGAAGACACTTTGTTTCAAGTGCAAGGAGTGCTAAAGGTTGCATCTAAGGAGTGTATGGCCTCACTATGGAGTTTACACTTCAATTGCTTACACTTAAGTGTGTTTACGGTTTCTGGACCATTGTCCCCATGAGTTTACGGCCGTAAACTCATGGTAATGGTGCCATTGGGTGTTCAAAGATCTTAAACTACTCAAGGAATTATGCTAGACTCGAATCCATGGCTTAGGAAGTGGTTAGGGCACAAAAGGACTCCTCATTGGAGTTTATGGTCCTTGGACCATCCTTGATAGTTTACGGTCGTAAACACTTGGGTTTACGGTCATAAGCCCATGAGTTTACGGCCGTAAACTCATGTATGCCTCAACCTCTTCGTGTTTTGGTGTTTCTAGCTCATGCATGCAAGGTTCTAGTCACTTATGCAATCATAGGAAGGTTTTTAAGGCACTTAAACACCCTTAGAAGGTTTTTATGGTTTTGGGAGGCCTTCCCAAACCGTAAACTCACGTTTGCACCATTCAATCCATGTTTTAGGGTTCTAAGATCATTCCAGCAAGTTTCTAGGTCATTAGCCAAGCATTGAAGAGGGTTTGGGGCATCAAAACCCCATTTTGGGGTGTTTACGGTTCATGAATGTTCATGGACCGTAAACTCGTGTTTACCCCCAAAAAGTCATGATCTTGGGGTTTTAAGTTCATGCATGCAAGTTTCTAAGCCATAGCTAAACACTAGAAGAGGTTTGGAAGGGTTTTGGGGCTTCAAAACCCCCTTATGGGAGTTTACGGTTTTGGGAGGTGTTCCCAAAAATCTGATTTTGGAGCTTGAATGAGTGATTCTTGAGCAAAAATCCGATTTTGGGTCCTTTGGAGAGTTTAACCCACAGGTTTGCATGCATGTTAAGTTAAACAACAAGCTAGGAAGGATTACTTACGATTTTGGAGCTTGAATGAGTGATTCTTGAGCAAAAATCCGATTTTTAGAGAGAGAGTGTAGAGAGAGAGAGTTCTAAGGTGGGAATAGACTCAAATGGTGGCCACTCAACCTTTATATAGGCCTTGAGTTAGTGGCCAGGTGGGGACACACCCAATCCCGACATTAAACGGAGTTTAAAATTTTACCCGATTAAATGGCCGTCACCCGACTTAGCCGTAATTTAGAAGTTTTCCAAAAGATTATCGAGGGCGTTTCACATGATATTATTTCATTCCGACATTTAATGATTTATAACAATAATTCTAAAATGAACTATTTAAATTAAAAATTAACGGAAAACTTTATTAATAAAATAAATTTTTATTAACGGAATGGGTTACAGTGACAGAATAAATTTCGGGTTGTCACATCATCCCCCCGTTAGAGGAAATTTCGTCCCAAAATTTAGAATTAAGATACAAATCATGCATTTGGAAAGAGATGCGGATACTTATGTTTCATTGAATCTTCGCGCTCCCACGTGAATTCAGGTCCCCGCTTGGCATTCCAGCGAACCTTCACTATCGAGATGCGGCTTTGTTTCGTTCGTTTGATTTCTCGATCCATGATTTCGATTGGTTCTTCCACAAAGTGCAGATTTTTGTTGATCTCGATCTCATCAAGAGGGATCACAAGGGTCCCATCGGAAAGGCACTTTTTAAGATTAGAAACGTGGAAGACAGGATGGATGTTGCTAAGTTCATGAGGTAATCAGAGTTTGTAGGCTACGGGACCGATCCTAGCGAGGATCTCGAAAGGTCCTATGAATCTTGGATTCAGCTTTCCACGCTTTTCGAAGCGTATCATGCCTTTCCAGGGTGAGACTTTCAACAGGACACGGTCCCCTACCTGGAAATCCAAGGGTTTTCGTCGTTTATCGGCGTAGCTCTTTTGTCTATCTCGGGAGGCCTTAAGTCGTTCTCGGATTTGTACGATCTTTTCGGTGGTTTCGCGGATGATTTTTGGACCAGTGAGAGTGCTGTCAGGGACTTGTCCCTTGATCAGCTGCGTGTCGCCCACCTCAGCCCAGCACAGAGGGGATCTGCACTTGCGGCCATAGAGGGCTTCGAAAGGCGCAGTCTTGATGCTGGTATGGTAACTGTTGTTATAAGAAAATTCAACCAAAGGAAGATGAGTGTCCCATGACGCGCCGAAATCGATGACGCAGGCTCTCAACATGTCTTCCAAGGTTTGGATGGTCCTCTCACTCTGTCCATCTGTTTGAGGATGGTAAGTTGTGCTCATATCCAGCTTAGTTCCAAGAGCCTTCTGTAGTGACTGCCAGAACCTCGAAGTGAACCTGCTATCTCGATCGGAAATAATGGATACAGGCACACCGTGTAGTCGGACTACCTCTTGGATGTAGATTCACGTGAGTCTCTCCATTTTGAAGTTTTCCTTGATAGGAAGGAAGTGAGCGGATTTGGTTAGTCGGTCGACAATTACCCAAATGGTGTCGTACCCACTCGGAGATTTGGGTAATTTGGTAATGAAATCCATATTAATCCTCTCCCACTTCCATTCAGGTATTTCTGGTTGTTGGAGTAGACCTGAGGGTTTCATGTATTCGACCTTGACCTTAGCGCAAGTAAGGCATTTACTTACGAAGGTAGCGATCTCCGCTTTCATATTAGGCCACCAGTATAATTTCTTGAGATCCAGATACATTTTATCTGAACCCGGGTGGACGGAATATCGAGTGTTGTGCGCCTCCTTCATGACCAACTCTCTGAAGCCACCGTTTCTCGGGGTCCAGATCCGGTCCATGAGATATAAGGTTCCGTTACCCTTGACCTGTAGGTTCTTATCCATTTCTCGCAGGGATTCTCCTGCTATATTTTCAGGTTCCAAGGCTTCGAACTGAGCCTCCTTTATTTGTGCGGAGAGACGCGAATGGATAGTCATTGTTAATGACTTGACTCTTCGACCAGAATAATCTTTCCGACTTAGAGCGTCTGCTACTACGTTGGCTTTACCCGGATGATAACGAATTTCACATTCATAGTCATTGAGTAGCTCGACCCACCGTCGTTGTCTCATGTTGAGTTCTTTCTGGTTGAAGATGTGTTGGAGGCTTTTGTGGTCGGTATAGATGATGCTCTTCGTACCATACAGGTAGTGTCTCCAGATCTTTAGGGCGAACACAACCGCTCCTAGTTTGAGGTCGTGCGTGGTGTAGTTGACCTCGTGTGTCTTTAGCTGTCTTGAGGCGTAGGTGATGACTTTACCTCGTTGCATCAGAACACAGCCGAGCCCCCGATTGGATGCATCGCAGTACACCACGAAGTCTTCTATCCCTTCGGGGAGGGACAGTATCGGTGCGGTGCATAAGGCTCGCTTCAGGGTTTGGAATGCCCTTTCTTGTTTTTCCTCCCAGTCAAAGGCCACGTCTTTCTGGGTCAATGTGGTCAGGGGTTTCGCGATTCGAGAAAAGTTTTGAATGAACCTGCGGTAGTAGCCAGCGAGGCCTAGAAATTGGCGAATTTCTGTAGGCGTCTTCGGTGCTGACCAGTTCTCAATAGCTTTAATCTTGGATGGGTCCACGTGGATTCCTTCTTCGCTAACCACGTGTCCTAAGAATTCGACTCTACGGATCCAAAATTCGCACTTAGAGAACTTTGCGTAAAGCTTCTCCGATCGTAGGGTTTCCAGGACCTGTCGCAGATGATCGCTATGCTCTTCCTTACTTCTAGAGTAGATAAGTATATCATCAATGAAGACGATGACGAACTGATCCAAGTAAGGACGGCATACTCTATTCATCAAGTCCATGAAGACTGCGGGCGCATTGGTTAGTCCGAACGGCATCACTACGAACTCGTAGTGTCCGTAGCGAGTTCGGAAGGCTGTTTTCGGAACATCCTCCTCGAGCACTCGTAACTGATGATACCCGGACCTTAGATCAATCTTGGAAAAGTAGCTCGCTCCTTGCAGTTGGTCAAATAAATCGTCTATGCGAGGAAGAGGGTAACGATTCTTGACCGTCAGCTTGTTGCGTTCTCTATAGTCGATGCACATGCGGAACGATCCATCTTTCTTCTTTACGAACAAGACTGGTGCTCCCCAGGGTGAGAAGCTTGGTCTTATAAAGCCCTTGCTGAGCAGTTCGTTAAGTTGACCGGATAGTTCTTGCATCTCAGCAGGCGCTAAACGGTAGGGCGCCTTGGCTACGGGGGTCGCTCCTGGGATTAAGTCGATTCGGAACTCGACTTGACGTTGTGGAGGTAAACCCAGTAGTTCTTCAGGGAAGACGTCGGGGAAATCGCGTACTACGGGAAGATCCTTCAGGTCCTTCGTTTTCTGGTTCGTATCTACAACATGCGCCAGGAATGCACGATATTCCTTACGCAGGTACTTCTGGGCTTGAATGCTCGAGATGATACGAAGGCTCGTACTGGGTTTGTCTCCGTAGATCATGAACGTTTCGTTGTTGGGTAGATTCAGACGGATGGCCTTGTCGAAGCACAAGATATCGGTATGATGGAGACTCAACCAGTCCATGCCTATGATGACATCGAAGCTTTTGATCGTTACTGGTATGAGGTCGATAGGAAACGAATGATTATCTAGCGTGAGGGTACAACCTATGTAGATTTCGTTAGAACTTTCCGTCTTGCCGTTAGCCATTTCTACGACGAATGTTTCTTTAAGTGATCGCGGTGTTTGTTTGAGTAAGTGTTTAAAGATTTGATTTACGAAACTTCTTTCTGCCCCACTATCGAATAGAATACAAGCATAAGAGTTATCGAGAAGGAACATACCCGTGACTACGCTGGGGTCTGCTACAGCCTTATTATGGCCAATAGCAAGTAGTCTACCCGTTCCTCCCGCGTTGCCAGCCTTTGGACAGTTTCTTTTGAAATGTCCGACTTCGCCACAACCATAGCAGGCCTGGCTTGCTCCCGAACTAGGAATTTGGGAAATGGGTTTGGGAGGTGCTCTGCAAAACCGGACGGTATGGCCCTTTCGGTTGCAATTGGTGCATTGCATCTCATGGCAGGGGCCGTTATGATGGAAAGAGCACTTATCGCACTTGGGTAGATTTCCCGCATATGTTTTGGCGGGCACAGGGGCAGCAGGAGTAGTGGCAGCATGGACAGCCACTGATTGTTGGTTATTGGAAAAGGATTGATTTGATTTGCTCTTCCTTCGGTCCCCACGCTTCCTTTTGTTGTCGGATGTGTGGGTAGGTGCAGAAGTAGTTGTAGTGGTTGTTGATGGAGTGTAAGGGACTTCATGATCAATCAACCTCTGGGCCAATTCCTTGGCACTGTCAAAGGTCGCAGGTTGTGATGCTAGAACATTCCCTCGATATGGGGGTACTAATCCCCAGATGTATCATTCGATTTTCTTGCTTTCGGTGGGCACCATGTTTGGGCACAGAGCCACCAAGTCGCCGAACCTGACCCTATAGGCTACGATGTCGGAACCCTGCATTTTGAGGTTCCAGAGTTCCTCCTCAAGTTTCTGAATTTCGCCCCTCGGGCAGTACTCCCTCGTCATGAGGTCCTTCAGTGTGTCCCAGCCCATGGCGTTGGCTGCGACCAGGGAGAGTGATTTGACATGGCCATTCCACCACGTCAAGGCCCTTTGGGTGAAAGTGCAAGCAGCAAATTTTATCTTGCTTCCTTCGGGGCATGAGCACATTTCGAAGATCGCTTCGGTTCTCTCAATCCATTGGGATAGTGCAAGGATCCCTCCGGTTCCATTGAAGTAAGTAGGTTTGCAGCCGATGAAATCCTTATAGGTGCACTCTCGTGTACGTGGGTGGATTTCACCATGGCTGGAGTTTGTGCCAGTTCCCGTTCCACTAACACCACCAGAGTTGACTTGCGCCAGCGCGGCGGTCACAGCTGCAGTCACAGCTGCTTGAAACATCACCGGGTCGAACTGCGGTGGAGGAGGTGGTGGTGGCATTTGATCCACAGGCGTGCGTCTGGTCGAACGCTTGCGAGGAGGCATCTTTTACTGAAAAATTTTAAAAGATGATGACAACAGTGAGAATCAATTGTAAGTATGATGAGAGTGTCTCATGGAATAAATCGCCATAGTCCAACAATTAGATAGATGCATATCAATAGAGTAGGAAAACACAAGGGCATGAACTTCCAAATAGATTAGACAACTGCCAATATTACTGGTATTACTGATGTAAAATGAGTTCAGGAAAAACGACCTAACAATTGGTCTTACATCAAACCATAAGGAGAATGTTGACAGTTTAGAGGGCTAGTTATAGTACTTTCAAAGTCGGGAATGTTTTACAGACAGGTGAGATGGAGGTATTGAAGAGGAATGTTATTCTTCTTAGGAAGAGAGAGGATGAGTAGATAATCTTCCGCTGGCGACGGGCACCCCTCTCTGGGTTACCCTTGAATCAGCCATTGTATCTATGCGAGAATGGAGAGAAGATAGTTAGTAGACGTACTAATCCTAAGATACTTATAAGATGATCGTTATTAGTCGACCCAATACTTTCATAATGCATACCAATTACATGTAATCGAGATAGGATCGACCTTCGAATAAGTGACCATAACTCTAAATCCACAACCAAACAAGGAACAGGAAGTAAAGCAAAGGTCACAGATTCTAAGTCTATAGCGTCTTAGTCACATGTAACCGTAGTGTATCCACTTAGCAACTATTGCCCTACTAGTAACGACCTTTTTAGTTCTCACATATGTAAATTACAGGAAATGCAGAATACTCCTATAGTATTCTTGTTCAAATGTTCTTGTAGTAGTGTTGGTAAGTTTTTAGACTTGTTGCAACACCACAACCACTCTTAGGCACAGGCTAGTCACTCCTAGGTAAATGTAGTTGATCAGGCTACATCCTCCCAGATTTGACTATATGTCTCTAAGCCTAATTGTGATGTTCAACAATCTTAATACTTTTGTTCTGTTCTAGTATGATACTGACCCTTAGTGTGAATGGATGTATATATATACTTAGTTAAATATTTTCTTATTTAATAGTATATATTCTTGGTCAGAGTGTTTTAATCCCGATGTGTTTATAGTTCGTATATCTTTTATGGGTTGATATACTTGATTCACTATAAACAATGCTCTGATACCAATCTGTCACACCCCAAAACCGAGGACGGCGGAATACGTTCTGGGGTGGAGGACGTCATGTACAATATCATAACAATGCATAATATTAAAGACAAGCAACAACATCCATTGCATTAATATAATAATTGTAATACAAGCGTGTTATGTACAGTTTGTTAGACACCAAAAGTATAATCAAAATAAAGAGGAGTCTTGTATGAGCTCCACCTTCCCAATAGCTGCATCTGTATCTGTCTACTGATGACCTGAGAATACAAGTTATTTTGAAAGCGAGTATCAGCATAAAGCTGGTGAGTTCATAAGTATTTAGTGTCATTGCTTGTATAAAAATGTTTAGAACAAGGTGGTATAACATCTGGTTTCGATGTTTGAAAATAGTATACTCCCTAGAAAACCCTATGTTTTCCAGTAAAAAGTAGCCTTCTACCAAGACTCAATTGTTTGTATATTTGTTCTTTCATAAATGTGGAGATTTTCCCAGAGAAACTATTATTAAGAAAACATAGTTTTTGACCTCATTAATATAAAGAAATGGGAAAATAATGTTTTACCCCAGCAGTGTCACTGCCGGCTGAATGTACTGAAAATGCAGACTCCCGGTGGTATTAAGTGTACAATACACCTCGGGGAGTCTGTTTTGCCTTTAATTCTTAAAGTGATAATTAAAGGTCTGAATGTGAACTCATATGTAACCATGCTGATTGACGATCGAATCCCTGATGACCCTCCGAGTCATCTGTAGAAATGTGACATTTTGTCACCCCTAGGCCTAGTCGGCTCGGACTGTAGCTAGCAGTCAGGATGTGGGAGTGTCTGTCCCGTATAGATCTATACACATAATGCCCGCTCTCCCTCCAGGAGACTCTAGTTACACGATGATAGCACATTGAAGTGTCGTATCGAGAAGTAGTATGTCACATTCTGTTTTAGTATATTCTCTTGCATATCGTATATTGTACTTTCTGGTATAATGTATAGAGTGTTCTCTTGTATAGTATATAGTATTCTCTTTGTATAGTATTTAACATGTATTGACTCATGAATGTACTGACTCTGGTAGGTTCCAATGTAATAGTAGCAATGAGTAGAAATCCTTAACTATACCTATTATAGTTAAATAGTAATGTTGGTTGTGTGCCTTTGATACACAAAGGCACTGAACTGAAATAAATACGTTTATATCTAACACAAATATATATGATATATAACTAAGAATTCAATGACAGTCGGACAAATAACAGGATACCCTAAGTCCACAACCAAACAAGGAACAGGAAGTAAGGTGAGCTATCAGTCCTAAGTCCTTCAAGTCTTACTTATATAAATATATTGGTATAGATATGGTTTTGAAGATAAAACAAGTTTAAAAGAGTTTGAAAACAGTTTTATAACCATTTAATACGAAAATGAGTTTGATAAACATTTGAAGTAGTTTTGTTGGCAACGCAGTAGAAAATATAGAAAATCCTTTTGGGTTGCAAGTTATAAATCACATGTGATTGATACTATAACTTGATTGATTCAACTTGTATTCCCCCCCATAAAAGCATTTAAAAACATTTAAAAGGTTGATTAAGGGGTATGAACTCACCTGAAATGAGTGAAGTGGATGGAAGTGTCGGGTATGATGCTAGGTGTCAAGTGAGGACTTGAACACACACACGGATCCTATGTAACATGTAGTGATACATAAATGTATCTAATTAGTTATTTACTCACTAATTAGGTAAGTAAAGACACTCTAATGCATGAAGACACTTTGTTTCAAGTGCAAGGAGTGCTAAAGGTCGCACCTAAGGAGTGTATGGCCTCACTATGGAGTTTACACTTCAATTGGTTACACTTAAGTGTGTTTACGGTTTCTGGACCATTGTCCCCATGAGTTTACGGCCGTAAACTCATGGTAATGGTGCCATTGGGTGTTCAAAGATCTTAAACTACTCAAGGAATTATGCTAGACTCGAATCCATGGCTTAGGAAGTGGTTAGGGCACAAAAGGACTCCTCATTGGCGTTTATGGTCCTTGGACCATCCTTGATAGTTTACGGTCGTAAACACTTGGGTTTACGGTCATAAGCCCATGAGTTTACGGCCGTAAACTCATGTATGCCTCAACCTCTTCGTGTTTTGGTGTTTCTAGCTCATGCATGCAAGGTTCTAGTCACTTATACAATCATAGGAAGGTTTTTAAGGCACTTAAACACTCTTAGAAGGTGTTTACGGTTTTGGGAGGCCTTCCCAAACCGTAAACTCATGTTTGCACCATTCAATCCATGTTTTAGGGTTCTAAGATCATTCCAGCAAGTTTCTAGGTCATTAGCCAAGCATTGAAGAGGGTTTGGGGCATGAAAACCCCATTTTGGGGTGTTTACGGTTCATGAATGTTCATGGACCGTAAACTCATGTTTACCCCCAAAACGTGATGATCTTGGGGTTTTATGTTCATCCATGCAAGTTTCTAAGCCATAGCTAAACACTAGAAGAGGTTTGGAAGGGTTTTGGGGCTTCAAAACCCCCTTATGGGAGTTTACGGTTTTGGGAGGTGTTCCCAAACCGTAAACACAAGTTTATGGGTCCTTTGGAGAGTTTAACCCACAGGTTTGCATGCATGTTAAGTTAAACAACAAGCTAGGAAGGATTACTTACGATTTTGGAGCTTGAATGAGTGATTCTTGAGCAAAAATCCGATTTTTAGAGAGAGAGAGTTCTAAGGTGGGAAAAGACTCAAATGGTGGCCACTCAACCTTTATATAGGCCTTGAGTTAGTGGCCAGGTGGGGACACACCCAATCCCGACATTAAACGGATTTTAAAATTTTACCCGATTAAATGGCCGTCACCCGACTTAGCCGTATTTTAGAAGTTTTCCAAAAGATTATCGAGGGCGTTTCACATGATATTATTTCATTCCGACATTTAATGATTTATAACAATAATTCTAAAATGAATTATTTAAATTAAAAATTAACGGAAAACTTTATTAATAAAATAAATTTTTATTAACGGAATGGGTTACAGTGACGGAATAAATTTCGGGTTGTCACAGGGGAGCACTTGACTAATCCTTCGAATGTTGATGGGGAGCATCCTTTCGAGGGGGAAAATAGCAATGTACATGAACGTTTCGAGGGGGAGCATCAGGATAAAAATTATGTTGAGGGGGAGCACAATGAGACTGAAACAATAAATCTTGATCAAAATGATGAATATCATGATTTAAATGATAATTTTTCTGTTGCAGGATCCGAAAATGGAGAGATGTACGAAGATGTACCATTAGACTTTGATCCAACATATCCACCATTGGAAAAATGGACAAGCAATCATCCGAAAGAGCAAGTTATTGGAAATCCACGAGATGGAGTTTTGACAAGAGCTCAAATTCATGTAAAGAATGAGGTACTGAATAATCATCAAGAATTTTGCATGTTTAATGTTTTTATCTCTAAAATTAAACTGAAGACTGTTAAGGTTGCAATGGAACACTCTGATTGGGTTGTTGCAATGCAATCTGAACTGGCTGAATTCGAGAGAAACAAGGTTTGGAGATTAATTCCAAAGCCAAAAGATGTTTACATTATCGGATTAAAATGGATTTTCAAAAATAAAAACGATAAGGAGGGAAATATTGTTCAAAATAAAGCGCGACTAGTTGTTAAAGGATATTCGAAACAAGAAGGTATAGATTATGAAGAAACTTTTCCCCCTGTCGCAAGACTCAAGGCTGTTCGAATATTCTTTGCTTATGCAAATCACAAAGACTTTGATGTCTATCAAATGGATGTGAAGTGTGCATTTTTGAATGGAGAGCTGGAAGAAACTGTGTATGTGGAACAACCTCCAGGTTTCGTGAATAAAGAATATCCTAATCATGTGTATATATTAGATAAAACAGTCTATGGGTTAAAACAAGCACCATGAGCATGGTATGCAACTCTTACCAGTTTTTTAAAACAATCGAAATTTAAACAAGGATCAGTTGACCCCACGTTATTTTGAAAGAAAGTTGAGAATCATCTAATGCTTGTTCAAATTTATGTCGATGATATTATTTTTGGCTCGACTGACCCTGCTTTGTCTAGTGAATTCAAAAATTTGATGAAAAGTCAATTCAAAATGAGCATGATGGGTAAAATCAATAATTTTTTGGGTTTAAACATTCATTAAAACACAGAAGGCATTTTCATCAATCAGGAAAAATATACAAGGAATTTGCTCAAAAAATTTGGTATGACAAATAGCACAAAGTTAAGAGTACCAATGGCGGTTGGAACAAGGTTGTCACCTTCGTTAGAAACGCCTACGGTTGATCTTACCTTATACAGGAGTATGATAGGTTCATTGCTTTATCTTACTGCAAGTAGACCTGATATCATGTTTTTTTGTATGTAATTGTGCTAGGTATCAAGCAAATCCACGAGAACCACACTTAACTACTGTGAAAAATATCTTTCGTTATCTCAAGGGAACAATTTCGTTAGGATTGTGGTATCCTTCGAAATCAGGATTTTTTATTCAGGCATTTTCAGATGCAGATCTAGGAGGATCTACTTTGGATCGAAAAAGCACAAGTGGTGGATGTCAATTTCTGGATGGAAAGTTGGTTAGTTGGCAGTCAAAGAAGCAAATGTGTGTTTCGATTTCTACTGCTGAAGCTGAATATGTTGCAGCTGCTGCTTGTACTTCACAAATTATTTGGATCCAGAGTCAGTTGCGAGATTATGCCATGAATATGAAAAAGATTCCATTGTACTGTGATTCAAAAAGTGCTATACGCATTTGTCATAATCCAGTACAACATTCGAAAACAAAACATATTGCTCTTCGTTATCATTTTATCAAAGATCATGTGGAAGATGGCAACATTGAAGTCCATTTTGTAAAAACAACTAATCAGCTTGCTGATAGTTTTACAAAAGCTTTGGATGAAAAATCATTCGTTCGAATTTTGACATGTTTGGGAATGATCGAAGCAAGTTCAGTTCCAGGAATGAGTTCGAATGTATGACAAAGAAGTGTTATACAAATGTGTCGATTCAGAGGCCATAATGGTTCATTCAGAGGCTGATAATATTAACCATTCAGAGGTTACTGTTCACATTCTGCGCTTCAACATGCTTCGAATTCGACTCATTGTGGATTTTGGTTTTGGGGTACAAATTTTCGTTAGTTTGTAAAATTTTCGTTAGTTTGTCAACTTTTCGTTAGTTTTTCAAATTTTCGTAAGTTTGTAAAATAGTTTTATTTTAGAAAAATCAAAAATATCAAAAAGATTTTATTTTTGTTTTGTCATTTTATTTTCGAAAAATCAAAAAATCTAAAAAGAGTTTCTTTTATTAATTGTTTTCTTTTTCGAAAAACTTACAAAAACACAAAAATATTTTATTTCTTTTCAAACACTCAAAAATATCAAAAAGATTTTTGTTATTTTGTTCTTTGTCTTTCATTTGTACAGCTTTCACGAAAGGTTTACAAGGGTCATGCTTGCATTTCTATGGGTAGGTAAAAATTTCGACAACTTTGTACTAGTTAGACTGTCCCTAGAAGCATGCTGCAGCACGTCGACCCAAGCTTCTATTGACTCTATGTGTGATTTCGAAAGCCTTAATGAAATTTTTCGTACGAAAATTTCTTCCCAATCAGGCTTGCATTCACATTAGTCTCCTGAGCTACCTTACTCTTCTCAAATGAGTTAAGAGTTGTCTGTTTGGTCCAATTATAACAGAGGTACAATTTATTTCATGAACCAATCTTTTTCATCTCAAAATTCTAACACATTTCACACACAATGACATATGTCCGAGAGGTCATTGATGAAAACAATCATGACTTGTGCATATCAATCTTCTGTGTTAATGATCTAACATCATGAGACCGTGATGAAAGTGAAACCCAATCTTACGAACTCATTTAAGGAATTGGCGGGGAACTATGTTCAAGTTTTAATGAAACAGTTGTTTCTGTACCAATTTTCGAAACTCCAAATCATATTCAATTCGTTTGAGTGGTCTTGATCAAATATTCGAATCCCACGATATTTGTTACCCAACAAGATCCAACACTCAAATTTTATTTTCTTGAATGTGATTTCCGTGTGAGTTTCATTTGCTTTCTAAGTCATATCCAAAATAATTCAAAGCATACTTGTCACTGACTACACTGGTCAAACAGGTAATTTCGGTTACAATTACTCACCTTATGTTTAGGTTGATATGTAACGAAATTGTAAACCACCCACGAAGCCTTGAAAAAGAAGCCCTTCAATACTTCTCTATAAGTATTTGATTGAAATTCACGGGAACATACACAAGTAGTTGATTATCTCTCTTGATAATTCATGAAGTAACCTTTGCTTGGGGTTTTACTGCTTTTGTGTCGAAAAGTTGTTTTTCGACATCACAGATCCAAATTTTTCATTAAGTATGCTTCTTATCTTCTCTTAGACACAATGCACACACGACATCCTTGAGGCTCTGAGTATTACCAACTCAGGCTGATGATTTCAACAGTCTGGCAAATGACTTTGTCTCTAAACCCAAAGACGAAAGAGCCTTAACTCCATCCGAAGGTTTATGACGGTTACAATTCTATTAGGATAAACGAACAGACTGTTTGACAAGACGTCTTGTATTCAGTCTGTGTTTCAAGGTGATGTGACAGTTACTTTTTGACGCATGGCTACTTTATCGGTAGAGTGATGCGAGTTTCAAGGTGCCACGTCAGATCTCATTTAATGCTTATCCCGCATTAAATTCAAATTCTAGGGTTACATATAAAAGGGGATTCAAGGGTTCCTTATCAGTTTACGCTTCCAAAAGAAAAATTCCCAAATTGTCTCTGTTTTTCAAAGCTTCAAAACCCTAATCATGGCTGCTCTTGTTGGTGTTGATTCTGCATCCCAAACAACTGAAGATATCACTTCCCAACCGATTATGAAGATTCAAAGCACTAATTATCAAGTCGAGGGGGATGTTTCACTATATCCAGAAGAGTTTAAGATGTTGATTGTCGCATTGAAAAGCTCTGTTCTTTCTACGGCCATGTTCAACTCGTTTGTTGTTCCTCTATCCTGGCTATCCATAGCAGGATCTACTGCATCATACAACAAAGCTCTAGATGTCATTACGTTTAATCTGGTAAACGATAAGAAGGTTCGATTATCCAAGAAGTTATTCTGTCAGATTCTTGAAATTCCTAATTCTCCACCATACAGTGAACTTTCGTTTGCTCAAGTCATATATATGTTCAATGAGATGGGTCATCAACCCCCACTCACCAAGATCCATGATTTCAAGAAGTCTGGACTTCCAAGTATTTGTAATTTCTTATTTGGTATTTTTCTTTGCTGCTTGACTGGTCGTAATGTTGGATTGGATAAAGGGAGAATGGAAGTGTATGCCATGGTTGCTGGTCTGTACTATGATATTCCAGTTGATTATTCTACTCAAATGTGGAAGGAATTTCAGAAAAGTGTGGAGAACACCAATGTGGTTCAAGGAATATCTTGTGCAAGATACTGGAGTTTGATTCTTCGTTATGTCTATGAAAAGGAAGGGATTGCAGTACCAGCAGATGAAGAGAAAGCTGAATTCTTGAAGTATCATTTTCCAAAGGAGGTTTCAGATGATGTTGAGCTGTTTTCGAACATTGCTAGAATTCCTTATGCAATGTTAAAACGGGTTGATCCAACCAACTCGGTATTAGTTGAGTATTTAAAGTCTGTTAATTCGGATGATGAAGCAGGAAAGTTGTTGTTAAGAGAGGATGTTGGTCCTTCTAAGAAATCGAAACGTTCGAAGAAGGATGCAAAGGATACTCCTGAGAAGCCTGTGCCAAAACCTAAGCCAAAGAAGTCTCCAAAGAAACAGTCTATGACAGAGGAACAAGTTTCGCATGTTGTGACAAAGCCTGTTGAGCCTGTTGTTGATGATGAAGATAAGGAAACACTTCCGTCGAAGTCTGGTGTTTTTCGCAGAATCAAGCAAAAAGTTCGTGGTTCACGAAAGTCTACAGATGGATCTTCTAGGTTTTCTCCGACCATGGTTCATAAACCACATCTTAATCACCAAGGGGTCCTTATTCGTGAGGTTCCAGTTCCCGTTTCTCCTTCATCAAAGAAACGAGGAGTTGAAGATGTGGCAAAGCATATTTCCAAGAAGAAGAAGAAACGAAAGTTGGTTATTCAAGAGGAATCATCCGATGGTAAGAAAGTTCCTGAGCAGACTGAGGTCATACCACCCGAAGTTTCGTTAACCAAGTCAGTTCCTGAGGAGGTTCGAACTTCAGACATCACTACACACGTATCTGATACGAATGTAAATGTCAACATGGGTGAAGGAGATTCGCATATAGAGCTTCCGTTATCAACACAATGTATTCCTATATTGTCTTCCATGGATACTTCTGTTTCTTTACCTCCTTACATCATTCCTATTTCAAACACTACAAATTCACCTACTTTTGAGCATGTTATCCAAAATCCAATTACCACACTTTTCTCATCTCAATCTACTGATCCACCCACACATGTTGATGAACCTGAAACTGATACTGATAACGGAGGTTTCGGAGGAACTTTCGATGATTTGGAATTTGATGATGAGGAAGAAAATTTTCCAGATCATATGTTAATGTCTATGAAGCAATTCAAGATTCATAACAAGAAGCTGAATTCAATTATTCAATCTCAAGCCGATATGGGGGGAAATAGTTCAGTGTCAAGTATGGAGGTTGATGGTTTCCTAAAAGTTGTCGAAGCAAGGATGCTTACCAAATGTTCTCGAATGATTAAAGAATCTGAATCACATCTAATGGAGAAATTAAACCAAAATGATAAGTGTAATGAGTTACGGGTGAAGGCTCAATCTTCGAATTTTGTGGAAGAAGTTAAAGATTTTCGCCGGTTGGCTAAGGAACGACATGTATTGTTTGTTCAAGATGTGTAGAAGGTAAGGGATGATGTTAATGTACAGATTCAAGAACTTCGAACAGATATGACTAAAGAAATTGAAGTCGTGCAACGTCATTTTGCTTCTCTTAATTAGAAAATGGATGTTATTGCTGATGTGGTCACCAAGTTTGTGAAATTATACAAAGCACTGAGTCCTCAACTTACTCAATTGTCTAATCAAGAATCGAACAGTTTCACTGAGATTACTACCTAGTTGGCTGAGTTGAAGTCTTTAGTCACGAAGTCGAGTTCATCTCCATTTATTACTCCTGAGTTCTTATCCCAAAAGTTTATTCAATTTGAAGCTGTTCTGCACAAACAGTTAGCTCCATTGTCCAAAATTTCGAATTTGTTACCAACGGATACCCCGCCTGTTGTCACAGGGGTGCAAGGGGGAGAAAGAAAGGTTGGTGAGGGAGTTTCGCATGAAAGTGTTTAGGTTGTTGGAAAAGTTTTCTCAACGAAAATTCCAACAAAGCCAACTGTTTCTACTGCTGCTCTGGTGACTTCGACAGTTGTAACTACAAAGCCAATTGCCAAAGGCATTGTGATTAATTCTTCTGGTGAAGGTGGTAGTAGTTCAAAACAAACGAAGGTTGTGGATGACTCTTCAAAACAATACAAAAGGAAAACAATTGTTGTGGAGAAGTCAAAAGAAGAAAAGAAAGCAGAAGTCGAAGCTAAAATGGAAAAACAAAGGGTGATTTAGAGTATTTTGAGACTTCGTGCAAATGATCCACCTGGAATGAACAAGGGTTATCCAAGCAAGCATTACAACTATGAAACGATCGAAGCGAAAGTTGCATATAATCATATGTATACCTTTCTGAAGAAGCCGAAACAAAGCTATGCAATTGCTAATTCAGACATGAACCAACTGGGTTTCCCTGTGAATGAGATGATGTTCATTATGGCTCAACACAGAATTGCTGAAAAGTTTGATAATGATGATGACTACACTTATATGAAACTTAGGTTTCATGTTGTTCATGGGAAAGTTCCAGAGGAGATATGGTCCTTGGTGAAGATAAACAAGGTGATCAGTATTACGAAGGATGTTCTGTCTGAAAACATGATGCAAAATTTTCGTTTTGATGTTACAAGGGCGAATGGTCAATCCTGTGATTTCTCAGTTGCAGATTTTCCTTTAATGAACTTATATGATCTTATACAAGTTGCATTGCTTTTGAAAGATAAGAATGTTTCCCATCTTCAAGGAACGAACCCATAAGTGTTTAGACTTGGTCTTGCCCACATCAAAATATTCATAGATAATTACTATGAGTGTTTGGCTCTTACTGATGTGGAGTTCGCTACTGGGAAGGGGGTTGGAAGTGAAATTACCTATGGGAGTTACGAAGACTCAACCTAAGTTGAAGAAATATACTGATGGGGAAATTTGTTTGAAACCGTTTGGTTTGGTGTTCGCAGGAAAGGATAAGAGTGGAAAGGCCAAAAGATTCTTGTTCCAAGCAAGTGAAGTGGAGAGGTACACTACATCCCAGTATACGAACTTTATTGTTCGTATGAATAATTGTTCGAAAAACAATCTTGGAGATAAGGAGTTGAAGAAAATTATCTCAAGGTATACGGAGATACGAAGAGTGATGTTGTTTGTTGCACAGATTCTCTCAACTTGAGAAGTTCGACTTGTTTACAAAAGGGGAGATTCTAGGGTCGAAATATTTTGTAAACAGTCGAAGTCTGTTATTTTGTACTCTTCTTATGATTTGTTCACTTCGTATGTTTTGTTATGTATTTACTAAGGTGTCTTGTATGTTCGAAGCTTAACGTCTAAGCCGTAGTATTTTTTGTACTTCCTGTTTCCTATAAATAGGGACTGAACATTGAGAAGATAGTGAGAGTTTGAGAGTGATTGTAATAGTTCACCCTTTTTACTATCATCTTTGTACTTGTGTTCATCGGAAGTAATAGAGCTGAAACCGGATTATATTTACTTCTCGTGTTCAAATTACATTTGATTTACTCTGATTTGTTTCCCTTATGAATACTTTAATTCCAATTAAGCCCTTAGAATTTTAAAAGTTAAAATTCAACCCTTATACTTTATAATATTATAAGTTAATAATATATATGTATAAGAGCAAGTCAGTCTTACCGTTAGTAGGCCTCATTCACGAAGCCGGTCTATAAGGGGGGTATAAGGTTACTACCTATAAAATGGCAGTTTAATGGGTGTCCACTCTCACCCACCGCTTCCTTGACTGGTGGAGGGTCGTTAGCCGAACGAGCAGGACAAGGACTAGAATTCTCCCTTCATTAAAAGTATTAATGATAAATACTAAGTAACTAAACTTTTATAAATTCCTAATCTTAGTTACTTAGGAAAAATGTAAATTTGGTGCTAACCCATGAAATTACACTTTGCACTTTGCTTAATTCGGTTAGTGGAGCGCGTGTGGTTCACCGACACACTAGCTTGACTTAACAAGGTAGGCAAAGGGTAACTTAATGTTTATCATAGTATCGGTGGAGCGCGTGTGGTTAACCGGCACATCGATTAAGGGGTAAATATTAAGGGTACCAAGTATATTTGCATGGTTATTTACACCTTGTTTTGTGATCCTCGGGATCCCTGTCACAAAACTTGAGAGGGCACAATCGAGATTGAAACATGCCATTGAAAAGTTCAATGAATCTCAAAAGATCTAGGAGTTTCAAATCCAATTAAAACCTAATAACTTATTTCGTTTTTCATGGTGGAAATTGGCGAATCGTCATTCGCCTACCTTCAAATATTCTATAGCTTGGATTACGTCATCCCTCTTCCAAGTTATAAAATATTGTGTTGGGTCCTAGCCTTAATATTTTATATTGGGTGTTATATTAAGGACTTTAAATCAACTATATTGAATATCTCCCAAAAGATGTCTAGTTCAGACATCTATGATCTTCCCAAATCTCTTGGAACTTCACTTCCTCCACCTCCTCCAATTATTCTCCCTAACCCACAAGTTCAAGGTCACTCAAGCCCTATTGGTAAGCAAAGTCTATGTGTTCTCACATCTTGGAGATGAAGTCACATATTGACAACCCGAGAGAGTTGGGTGTCAAAGTCTTAAGAAAGTTGGATGTTCAATCACTTTCTAAGTCACATGGTGAGTTCCTTTGGGACTATTATGAAACATTCTATGACATGACCCTTATATGATCTTATATATTTTCTAGGTGCTGCTGAATCAACAATGATTTGGACCACTGGTAAATAAAATTTAATTAGAAGATCAACTTCCCAAACTACCATGGACATTGACAATGGTAACATTGAAAATCTAGAAAAGCTTTCTCTTCCCAATGGAAAGGGATCGGCTATGTCTGAGACAGTCTCGTGTACCATTCCCAAAAGGTCAATATGCTTATATTGCCAAAGGAAGGGGCATTGGTTGGGAAGTTGCCCTAACTACCTGAAAGATCTGAGAGAAGATCTAGTAAAAAAAATTAATTGTACTTCAGGTAAGTCCACTATCTAACTCTATTAAGTTCCTATTTGGTTATTCTTATTACATGATAAGTTTTTTCCGCAAGTTTTAAAATAAAAGGAAAAATTTTTGATTTTATTTATTTTAAGTATCCTTACAATGGCATTTGTGAAAAATTGTTGTTTATATGGTTCCATTGATAGCAATATTGGAAAATGGATTTGAGTCTTTCGTTTGTGGTAGTGTCATAATTTACCAAATAAGGAAAGATTCTCATCAACCAAGTTTCAGTTGGATAGAAACTTGGAATCATGCAAGTTGTATTGTATGATGAATGAGAATGTTCATCTTTGGAAAATTAAGACTAATTCCTTGTTCACATGTATATGTGAGCCAAGTGAAGGGCTAAGGGATCGAGTACACATTCGTGCGCACTGGTCAAGTCCACCACAAAAGATCGATAAGACTATTCGTCATGATTTACTAAAGTTCAGTAAATATGGTTATACTTACAAGTTTAAAGTATAATTCTGAAACATTGGAAAAGTTTCAATGTATGGCAGAACGAATGGGAAGAATCAAATTAGGCAGAAAGATAAAAGTTTCTCAAATCTGAAAAGATCGGAGAGTACTTTAGTATCATGTTTTGTGATCATCTTAATAATTAAAGAACCATATCACAATTGGTCTTCTAAGGAAATCTTAGTGCATTCTTATGGCTAAGAAGAGGAGACATGAATTGTTGAAATGGTTAAATCAAGAAGATGAGTCATACTTCATTCCAAAACAAGTCTTAGAGTCATACTCCAAGATTGTAACTTGAGTGAGACATCTTAAAGAAGGTTTATAACACTTCTCAAATGTAAGAGTAAAAGTTTCCTACTCTTGTACATTTGAAATTGGTAAGTTGTGATGTTTTTGGATAAAACAAAGACCAGCTAAGGCCAATTGTGTGAAGTGTTTGTCTTGATAAAGAATCAACACTATCTCTTGAATATTTGGCAAGATAGTCTTATATGTCAAGAGGACAGTGGGAGTCTTAAAGATCCTGAAAGAATTTCAAGATCTAATCAAGAATAAAAAACATGTAGTTGAACACTAGCACACGACGTGAGGTTTATAACCTATCGTGTTGACATATTTCTATTTCTGTGCCCATTCCAGTTAAAGTTGGTTTTGTATATGAGTTCTGAGAGTTCTCAATTGGTTGCATAACAACTTGGAAGTAATGGCAGGCCCTTGTGCTGCCAGGTCATAAGAAATTAAGATTGAGTTCAGTTCATATGAGTTTGGATTTGTCATTATCCTTGTCTTGTGATTATGGTTTTGACAAATTCACATGGATAAGAACACATACACCATAAAATCTAAGTGTCATAAGGTTTCTCTCCGATTCATGAAAATGATGGTGAGGAAACACTTACACTAAGTAGATTTTAAGTAGATAACAGTTGTGATATTTGCATTCTCAAAGTCGTTAGTGGAGCATGTGTGGTTAACCGACACACTAACATGGACTTGTGAGAAATTAAAAAGGTCTAAACAATTGAGATATGATTACGGCATCCCTTTTCATAGTTTTAAAAATTGTTTAGATACACATGTGAGCTATCTAAGGAAAGGTGTGTGATTTTGATAAAGTCTTATCAAAACATCTCGTATCAGAAATCTGAACTTTGAAAGTCAATGAAGTATTGATTTCAAGAAGTTCAGCTGATTTCTGAGTACATGTGAAAGCTAGTGGGTACATAAGTGTTATGCTAATAATCACCATGTTAGTGGGATCATGATAATAATTAGTAGTATTGCAAGATAGCAATGTTAATTATAGAAAACAAAAGTTTCAATTCGTGAAGTTGCAGGGGTTGAAAAGTTGTTTTGCTATAATTAAGGGAGAGGAAATTATACTTCATTTCAATTCTAAAATCTTAGATTGAGGTTTTAATCATCTTTAGTCAAGGATATATATATATATATATATATATATATATATATATATATATATATATATATATATATATATATATATATATATATATAAGAATTTTATGTTGGAATGGCTCAACATAAGGAAATTCTATATATGGGTCCATTATTTGCTTTCTAAAATTCGATTATGATTACGGCATCCCTTTTCATAATCTGAATTATGAGAACTTGGCAAATAGAAATAGAAATATTATAGCAAAAGACTGTTCTAGTATCATGTCTTTATGTGAGACATCATGAATCGTGTCCCATATGCTTCGAATATAGGATCGATTGCATGTGCTATAATATTCACCTGTTCTAAATTTTTCCAAATGCCCAGAGCATTAAGAAGTGAAAAAGGTATAGAATTGGATATGACTAAAATGATTAAGCAATTGTCGAGGACAATCTAAGGTTTACCAAGGATTGGTTGCTCAGGGACAGTTGGAAGTATAGTGTTAATTTTGGAAGGACAATATTGACATATTCTAAAAAGAGGAAATTCTTGTTCAGGAGTAATAGTCAAAAGGGGAATATGGAAATGTTCCCATAGATGGAAGTTATTCATGAAATCTGTGTAAGATTAGGAAACTTAATGCAAGAAGAATGTTCAAAGGCAATGAGCTTTGAATATGAGACTTCTGTTCCATGGAGTTGATCTCTATTGGAACACTTTGTAAGGTCTGTTGACAAGTCTTTGTAACTTTGTGCATAATCATTACAAGAGGATCAATGCATATAAGTTTAGAATCTAACAGATTTAGGTAAATGGCAGGAATTTGGAATTCTTGCATTTGCGGTAAGGATTTGGGATTGTGAAATAAGTACCATTGGAATTATGTTCAATCGATCTATTTCACAAAGTAAAAGATCATAGACAAACTTAGTGTGCATACTTGGTGTATGGCATAACTAATGTTTGGAAAAACATAGTGTGCATACTTGGTGTATGGCATGACTAGTGTTTAGAAAACATAGTGTACATGCTTGGAGCATGGGACAACTATTGGTTTTAATTCAAGTATAAAGTTGATAGTTTGAAACAGTATACAATGAATACTGTGTAATCAATATGGTGATAAATAAAAGGTGTTTTATTTATATTCATAAGTTCTGAGCCCATATTGGATTCGATTATTCTTTTGTTTCACTTTGCATGTTTTGACTTCCAGAATAACTAGGTCGTTCCTCCTGAATGACTAAGTTATTCAAACCATCCACAGTCGGTCATATGTTGGAAGTAGATATGAATCAAGACTGTCATGGGTTGGCTTGTAGAGGTCTAAGATGTTGGACAAAGTGGTGCTACAACACTCATGAGTGCTCATAAGTTCTGAGTATTAGATTCAACCCACGCTCATTGGAATCACTTCATGGATTTTATCACGAGTGATCATGAGACGATAATATCCTATATTCTTCAAACCTAGATATATGAGTTGTTACTATGAGTTGGTTATATATTTATTGCACGAAAACGCATTGGTAACTTGATGTTATAAAATGTGCCTTTGTGTATGATTCAACAAGTAGTAGAACAAGCCCTATGAGTTGAAGTTTATCCATTCCTTTTATCTTCGGGATAAAAGTGATATCTGTGGGCCTCTCGATGATTTAATAATGATACATGTGACTGCTTGGCCAAGCCAGGACTCATTTGATCTGTTAAATCAGTCGGTCGTCATAAATCGGAAATTGGGAAACATCAAATGGACAGAGAGAATGATTTTAATCCATGTCTCAGTCCATATGATATTTAGAATGGAGGAATATATGATCCCTTATCTAATGGACAAGTCATTGACGAGATCAGAGTTCAGTTACAACGTCAGAGTTCGACAGCGGCTTAAAGAGCTACGATTGCTAGTCGGTTTTTGAAGTCATACTCAATAATAGTTTTAGACTTATCCAAGTGGGAGACTGTTGGATTATTGTCTAAGTCCATAACTATATTTGGTATGTACTTGACCCGACTCGGCATGGTCTATTTGGGTTGCATGGCATCATGCATTTGGATAGACTAAAATAAGAGAAATAATACTTAAGGTTTATTAATATATTATAAGTTCTAATATATTAATAAGATTATTTAATTAGTATTGATCAAGAATTAGTTTGGAATTAATTAAGTGATTAAAAGAAGACTAATTAAATATATGGGTTGATTGTGTAAATCATCCATACTTGTATAGTGGGCTAATGCTCCATGGAGTATCAAGTTGGGCTAAAACCCATAGGATGCTCCATGGATGCTCCATGGTGTTTTCGTACCCATGGATCATGGAAATGAAAGGCCATGACAATTAGGGTTTCATGGTGTAACCCTAATTGTGACAAACTATATAAGCATCTTATTCTTGTCAAAATCGGCCACCATGAGATAACTATGTGTGTATGGTGAGGGCTAGTCGATTTCATGAAGTGGTTCATTTCTCTCTAAGTTATTCCAAGTGTATTTGATGTTGTGTGAACCATTTGAGGTGTCACACTTGGGGCACTCGGCTCATAAGCATCAAGAAATCAAGATACATAAAAAAGGTATGTCTTCAAACTTGTTTTTATTACCCAAGTATCAAAGATTGTATGCTAGATAGGGTAATACCTTGGAATATTCATATTTGCATGTATAATAGAGAAAACATAGATCGAATGTATTTAGGGTTGCATGTACACTTAGGAGTGTTAGAATGCTCAAAACCCTTCAGAAATCTCCTGTCAAATCGAATTTCTAGGAGATAGGAATTTCAAGTAGTTCTATGAAAACTTCGACACTGGACACCTCTACTATTCTTGGTGACTCAACCAAAATTTCGACTTCTGAGAAGAATTTAGTCATACCACCCAAGGTTCCGTTAACCAAGACATTTAATGAGGAGGTTCGAACCTCAGGCATTCTTGAACATGTATCTAATAGATGCAAATGTCAACTTGGGTGAAGGAGTCTTGAACAAAGAAAACCCATTTCCTTCTTATCAAGGTATTTTCGAAATCTCTACCATCTCTACAACTACTTCTCTACCACCACCATTTTTCACAACTGTTTCTACATCCACTCATTCATAAACTTTTGATCAACTCATGAATCAACCTATCGCTTCTCTCTTTCCGTCTCAATCAACTGACCCACCCAGAACGATAAATGATGATGAAAATGATGATGGAGGGTTTGGAGGATCATTTGCTGATCTAGAATTTGATCCTGGAGAAGAAAACATCCCAGATCATATGCTTATGTCGGGAAAAAAATTCAAAATTCTCAACAGGAAGCTCAATTCCTTATTGTAGTTCCAAGGAGATGCAGGAAGCTAACATTTTGTCTCTGGAATTGAAGTCGATGGCATGCTCAAAGCTCAGGAGCTTCGACTTCAGCACAAGCTGGATGTAATAGATAAAAACAATGAGCTCCTAGTCAAAGCTCAATCTGATACTTTCAATGTTGAAATCAAGGAACTGAGGCTAGTTGCGAAGGAATCCCATGTTCTCTTCGTTCAAGATGTCAAGACTATAAGAGAAGGTGTGAATCGAAAGCTTGAGGAATTGAAGGTTGATGTGGCAAAAGAGTTTATGAGTTTAATACCAATTATTCTTCTCTACTTTCGAAAGAGGATATTGTTGCAGGGGGTGTAATAAAAGTGGTGGAGTGGTATCAATCTGTTATTCCCAAGTTTGAAGACAAAGCAAGTGGTGATATTAAAAGTTTTAGGAAGCTTGATGTTATGCATAGTGAATTAAAAGAGTTGGTTTTGAAGTTTGGGTCTTCATCTCTCTTAACTCCTGAGTTTTTAACTCAGAAGTTTCGTTCATTCGAAACTACTATTCAAAAGGAGTTGGCCCCGTTATCTCAACTGATTAATCTCTTACCAACAAATGACCCACTTGTTGTCACAGGGGTGCACGGGGGAGAAAGGAGGAATATTGGTAAAGGAGATGGTGCTTTTGGAAAAACTAACGAAGAAGCAAAGGTTTTTGGTAAAATCTTTACAACTCATATTCCAACAACAAAACCAATAATTTCGAAGGCTGATCCAGTGATAGCAACTACAACAACTACAAAACCGATTGTTAAAGGCATTGTAATTGGGTCGACAGGTGAAGGTAGTTCCTCAAAACCCAAGCAAACCGAAACAGATAAAGGGAGAGGGAAAGGGATTGTTGTAGAAAAATCAAAGGAAGAAAGAAAAGCTGAAATCAAAGCAGAAATGGAAAAGCAGCGCCAAATTCAAAGTATCTTGAGGCTTCGTCAAAATGATCCTCCTACTTTGAACAAAGGTGATCCAAAGACGCTGTACAATTATGAGAATATCGAAGCAAGAGTGGCTTATAATGAAATGTATGAGTTCGAAAAGAAACCAAGAAAGAGTTATGCTATCGAGAATTCTGACATGAATCAGCTTGATTTCCTGTCAATGAGATGATGTTTATTACAGCTGAGTATAAAATTGTTGATCAATTTCAGGATAAAGATGATTTTATTCACATGAAGCTGAGGTTCCATGTTGTGCTGGGAAAGGAACAGGATGAGGTTTGGTCACTCGTTAAAATTGTTCGGGTGTTGAGCATATCAAAGGATGTGCTGTTTGAAAATATGCTGCAAAAGTTTTGATACCATGTTGTGAGGGAAAATAATGTTACTTGTGACTTCTCAATTGCTGATTTTCCATTGATGAACTTGAATAATCTTATTCAAGTTGCAAACATTCTCAAAAACATGGATGCTTCGAAACATCAAGGAACTAGTAAAGATGTGTTACATTTGGGGCTAGGTCATATCAAACTTTTCATAGACAATTACTATGATTGTCTTGCATTGATAGATGTTGAATTAGCTTTGTCAATGAGAAAAGAAATTACTTTTCCTCAGTCTGTGTTGAAGAGTCAAGCTGATTTAAAGAACTATGTAAATGAGGAGTTATGTTTGAAGCCATTGGGGATCATTTTCGTTGGAAAAAGCAAAAAGGGAAAGTCAACGAAGTTTTTTTTCTAATCATGTGATGTTGAAAGATATACAACTGCTCAATATACAAACTTAATTGTGCGTATGAATAGTTGTAAGAAGAATAATGATGCGGACAAAGCAGAACTGAAGAAAGTAATGAATTGGTATGCGGAGAGAAGAAGAACATTGCATATGGTTGCTCAAGTTTTGATAACCTGATTTCAACACTACTTACAAAGGGGGAGATTGTAAGAGTCGAAGTATGTTGTAAGGCGTCGAAGGTTATTTTGAATTCGTTAGTGATGTAATGTTATTACAAAGGCATAGTTATTTCGAAGTTGTAATGATGTAGTCCTTTGTATTTTTTGTGTGCTTTCTTTTTCCTATAAATAGGGAAGGATACATAAGATAGATAGAACTTTTGCTACTCTTCTGTCCAAAACCTCTTTGTATCATGAAAGCATAATATAAGCTGAAACAAGATTATATTTACTGTCGGTGTTCATACTTCATTTCAATTCTGATCTCGTTTTATTACTCGATTAATCAAATCTCTACAGTTTCCACTTAATGTAGTACTCCCTCCATCCCATATTAGTATTCCATGTTTCCTTTTTGGTTTGTCCCAAAATAATATCCTACTTCTAAAAATATATATTTATTTTACTAAAATACCCGTCTATATTAGTTAACATACCA